>NC_072010.1:18453397-19841730 GCF_027791375.1 Indicator indicator | reverse complement strand
TTACATCAGATAACCATCCCAAGTTTGTTACTGAACTACTTTATATGAAATTCAAGATTCGATCCTCCACACACACACAACCCTCCACATCTTGTTGAATTTAGCTGAGAGCATTTCAATATCAAATCAATTTAGAATTGTTAAATGTCAGATGTGCTCATACCTTCTGTATTGTTTCCATAATGTTTGAAAGGCAGGCAAGTTTTGCCAGGCAAGCAGTACTGAAGAGGCACACTCTGTGTTCCAGAATAATTAATTTCCTACATTCTACATTTCATTCCATATTTCTGCCGTTCTCTATTTCATTCCATATATTACAGGATTAATACCTGGCTTTGTCTGGATATCCTCAGCTTATCCAGGCTGATATGACTGCATGCCTCTAGTATTACTTTGATTGCAAACGTACTATGCAGGCTCCATGCAAGCTCTTTAAGTGACCCATATTATGCTCCAATAAAAAAAAAAAAAAAAAAAAAAAAAAGAGAGGAAGGGGGGTGGAGGGAAAGAAACAACCACCCCGAAAAACCCTACTTGTTCCACTTTTGCTCATTTCACATCCCTTTAAAGACAAAATTTAAAAGGACTATTAGAAATTACTTCATTACTTGGACACCAAGCATTTAAAACTGTTCACACTGTCTTGAAGCAACATGTTAAAATTCCCTTAAGAACCGGAGAGAAAGCTCATGCCAGCAGTTGTTGCCTGCTTTTACATCTTTAACAAGCAGAATGAAGATCAGAGGATCCCTGCCCTGCGTTCTGTGGATTTCACCTCTCCAGCGGCTCCCGGCATCGCAGAAAAGGTTCGGCCCGGCCCCAGGCGGCCGCGCCTGCCCGTCGCCACTAGGTGGCACCAGAGCCCCGCGGGAGCCGCCGCGGGCGGGAACAGGGACAAGAGCACCCGGCACAAGACCCGTCTGGTTTTAAGGAGACATAGGGATTTTGTCACCCCACGGGCCGTTCCAACCCGGAGGTCCTACCGACAGTAATGCTGTAAATGTCGAGAATTAAAAACACCCACGTTCAAGAGGATCCTCCCCGCAAAGCAGCGCATGTGGCGATGCCTTTCGGGAAGGTCGTGGTGCTGCCGGCAGCTGTCAGGCATTAACTGAAGTTCAGAAAACAGCACAGTAAGGTATTTCTAAAGAATCATTCTTTGCCGCATCCAAAAAGCTGTTTGAACCCCGCAAGTGTATGGACTTGGTGAGCAGGAGGAGGTAGCAGCCCGCCAGGGCTCCGGGTACGGATGCCTGCACCCGTCCTGGCGCCTCTGTTCCCGATACCGATCCGCCCGCAGGGTCGGGACCTCAAAAGAGAAGCGCTGAGGTTTATGACTGTGCAGGATTCCGCTCATAAACAGCCATACCAGTGCAAATTCCATGACTGCTCCTATGTGAGAGTAACCCTCTCGCCTCCCGCCCGGCAGAGGGCGAGGGGCGGTGGCAAGAGGCAGCGGAGGGCGGCGGGACGCCGAGGTGTTTCGGTGCCGCGGAAAGGAGGCGGTGGCGAACGCCGGGGCCGCCCCTGAGCCGCCCCTCTCCCGCCCACTGCGGCCCGCCCAGGGCCGGCCTGCCTGCCCGCCCGCCCGCCCGGGACCGGCTCCGCAGCGGCGGCCGTAGCTGCAGTCGACGCCGCCCGTTGCAGCGCCGGCGCTGATGCCTCCTGCGGTGGCCCGGCAGGGAAGATGGCGCCGTCCCACGTCCTCAAGTGTTGCCAGAGGGTGTTGGCCTGGGTGCCCGTGGCCTTCATCGCCCTGGTCGTGGCCTGGTCCTACTACGCCTACGTGGTGGAGCTGTGTGTGTGTGAGTCTATGGGGAGAGTCGTGAGCGCTGGGTGTGGGAGGAGGACCCCTCACCACCCGCGTCCTCCGCGTCTGCCTTCTCTCCTGCGCCCTGGCGGGGTTTCCTTTCCCTTTGCCCGCCTCAGGCTTTCTTTCAGGCGGGCAAGAGGAGATCCCTTCTCAAGCGCTCCCTCCGCTGCCGTGTTTACCTGTTGTCCCATCGCCTCAGTCGCTCTCCCGGGGCCGCAGCTGAGGTCGGTGGGAGTCCGCCCTCAAGCGCCTCACGACGGTGGGGTTCCGACCCGGACCGCCTGTGGAGAAGCGAGGGACGAGAATGGGGAAGAGGGTGGCCAGACGCTTCGCTTGGAGTCAGGTCCCTCAAGGAGGCGGTGAAGAGCACGAACTCCTCAGGGAGCCGTGCCAGGACGGAGACCCCGAAGGGGCTGCCGGAGCCCTTGTGTGGTCAGTGCCCCTCATGCCTCCCAGGGAGAAGTTTCCCCTCTCTGTTTTTTGTTGGTAATCTGCCTTCCTGGTGTGTCAAATAACATCTTGGCTATCTTTGGTGTGTATTTATATCTCTCCCCTCTTCCCTCCCGCTTCTAATTAAGAAGCCCGGTGTCATTGAAGTGTACAGTGTCTGAAAACATCGCACTTCAGCGGGCAGGGGGAAGGATTTAGGGCTTATGGGATTTTTGTCAGGCCGCGTCAAGACTTTCTGGGCCGAGGGATCTGCGTTATGTAAATCTGACCTGCAGGCAGTGTCGGTCAGGATGGTATTTACCCTTTTCTGTCTTCAGGTGGAAATTTCAGTTCAGGCAGATGCTGGCTTTCTCTGGGCACGGTAAACGCAGCGGCACAGTGATGTGCTGTATTTGTCCGACGTGGTAAAACTTGGAAGCAGCATAGGAAAACTAAGGAACGTGTTACTGTGCACTTGGCATGTTTAAGTAAAGAAGCTGAAATGAAAAAAAAAAAAATCAATCAAAAGTACAGAGGACTATTTTAAGTTACATATAGGTCTACCTGTCTGTAGGTCCTTGTGTTCCTTGCTAATTGCATAAAATACATGCTTTGATATCTGTAGCTAGAAATAAAAGGCTTGCATGTATTTTGTATCTGGGCAAACTTGTAAAGATATCCTTTCATTACAAATAATGTTACTTTTTTTCTACAGGATTTAGGGGCTTAATAAGTTTCCTGAATACCCATGGTATTTCACAGCCTTTTGTGTCAGCTTTACGTTTGTAGACTGGAACATAAATCACAGGCAAAAATTTTTTCAGACTTAAAATAGTAGCAATTGTAAAATAACACTTTTAAGATACTTCATGAAATGTTGACAGGGGATTTCAGGTGTGTTAGTGTGTCTGAACTTTTCAGATTAATATGGTTTAGTTGTGTGAGTAAATAGTACTGGTTTTCTGGGAAAACTATAAACAAATTTTAGACAATCTATAGTACTGGAGGTCTGGGGCATGGGTAGTTATGGTAGTCCCAAAAGGGGCTGCATGATGTTACAGACTCACAGGTGTGATGTGAAGGTTTACTGTGCCCATTACAATCTGGTATGACAAACGGTACTATGCATTTCTTCTCTTGCACAAAGAACAAACACTCAGAGATTGACAGACTTGCCCAGGGCTGCAGAGGTGATCTCTGGCTGAACGGGGAACAGAACCTTGACCTCCTAAGTCCCAACTCTGTGTTTTGATCACAGAGTAGGTTAAGGATGGGTGCAGGTGGATAATTTCTCCTTCACAGGCATAGAGGAGCTTCAGAGAGCCCTTCTGGATCCATTAGGGTTTCATTTGTGTGAAAATTATTCAAAGAGTTGGCTCCTATTATGCAAGCACTCTCGCATCTATAAATCTGGTTTCTAGATACCTGATGCTTTTTACTTGTCCATCTGTTTTATTCTTAACATATAGACTATTAAGAAAAAGTGGTAATTTAATAAGAAAATTGCTGATTTTTATTGCTGCCACTGAACTTTATAGCTGTTACCTGTCTAAATCATACTTGGTGCCCAAGGATTTTCTTTTTCTGTGAATTTTTTGTTTGTTTTCTGTTGTGCATTTTGGATTTGGGGTTCCTTGGTTGGTTTATCATAATGAATTTTGTTTGCATTCTTGATAAAAGGTCATCTTATCAGGGGAGAGGACAGGAGGTTTGTGTTTCGGGGGTTTTGGTGATGATTTTTTAATTTAATTTTTGTGTGCTTTTAAACTGCATCTGAATTCAAACCAGCATACAAAGGAACACAGGGTTTTCTGTTTCTCTTGGCAGGTACATTTACTTTCTCTCAGTGCTCCTTGTGTTTTATTTTGGTTCGAGAACTGCTGCTCTATGTACTATGACAAAGAGCAAAGATGTGCCCTTAGTGCTTGGCTAATGAATGAGGTGATGCTGGTCTCTGCAGATGTTCGTGTGGTGGGTGCAGAAGCAAGGCATGTGGCTTGTTGCATTTGTGTGGCTTTTGTAAAGGGTACAATATGCAGCTAAAGTAAAGACAGATGGAGAAAGGGAAACTTTAGGAAAAAAAGGAGACACAATAGAAAATTTCAAGTAATTGCTGAGGGGAAAAGCAAAGTTGAAAGCCCACAGACACAAGTGTTTTTTAAAAGGTTATTGTTAAAGATTAATGTTAAATTTTAAACCTAACAAGGAAACAGGGAGAAAACCTTCATTCCACCAACTGTTTCTTCTTGTGTTGTTGGTGGTGTTTTTCTTCTCCTTGTAGTCCCTGCTCGTGTATTACAAGAAATCACATTTAGTTAGTGGAAATCAAGCTTAATGTAGCATCATGAAAGACTCCTAATAGTCTAAGTAGAAGATGGTAAAATTCGGGCTGCTTCTTTCGTCACATCATTCTTTTCCTTTCAGTTTCGCCTCTCTGTTGCTTGCTTCACCCTCCTCTGTTGAGGTGCTCACATATTGCTCAATGACTTCCTTTTGATGTTTGATGAACTCAGTCTTACTCTGTAATTCACTGCTAGTATGTATTTACTTGGTTGTCCCTCTTCTATAACCATGTATTATATAACTTACATACTGGCTGAAAACACTGAAGAAGACTGGTATGGATAAGATAAGAGGAGATTCATGAGCTAATTTATTGGTTTCCTCCCATGGAAACTTCCAGCATCCTTGTACCTCTCTAAAGCATTGCTGTTGTATGCTGGTGAACACTGGCTTATTTAGACCATTATTGGTGTGTAGTTGTGATCCATCAGGTAAATCATCTAGTAAGCTGATTGGAAAAGCAAAAACAGCCCTTTCTCAGCAACTGCATAGAAGTTGAGGGACTGTCAGCAGAATGGAAAAATTCTGTGAATGTGTGTAGCTGAAGGAACTGCAGAAGACTCAAGGCAAACCCTCATTCAGATTTTAAATGTTTTAAAGTAGAAAAACATGAATGAACACTTTCTTACCAGATTATTTCTTCTTTTCACACTTAATTCACCCAGAGCTCTCTTTGCAAGAAAGAATAGAGAAATACATAAGGGATATTGTAAAAATGCTTTTCATTTGTTTAAAACCACTTCATGTGTTCTTTCTTGTTATCAAAACATGTTTTGCTTTTAACATTGCTTTTGTAAACAATGGCTGTATTATATTGGTAGTGAATTGGACTGATTGTGTCTGCTTACCACATCCCTCAGAAGCTCAGAAGGAGTGTAGCTGTTCTCTCATGGTTCATTTTCAGTTACTGCTGACTTGTGTCATTACCTATCCCAACCACTTTTGTAGGTAATGGGCTGCAATCCAGACAGTGTTCAGAAGACACTGTTTTGGTTGGAAAAGACCTTTAAGATCCTCAAGTCCACATGTAGTAGTAGTTGACACATATAGTACCAGTTGATAGGTGAAGCCAGCCTGCTTTCCCACAGGCAACCCTTTGGCTAAAATGCTATCAGAATTTGGTCATGAAGTCTGCACTGTGGAAAAAGAGAAAGAAGTTAACTTTGGTTGAGTCATCTGCAGATGATAGCTAAGGTTTATTGGTTGGTTTTATTTGAAAATTAAAAACTAAAGAATTTAAAATTTTGTTCAAGTTAACATTTCACTTCTATAGCTTTACTGTATCTTTTATAGCTTTACTTCTTTAGAACTATATGTTCTGAAAAGCACAGTCCTGGCTCTTCTCCTGGGCCAAGAGATGTAAGAAAAATTGTTTATTTTATGGGTTTACTATTCTTGTATCTATATGAGTGTTTTCATGACTCAAACTGTTGAAAGTATAGGGAAATGTGATTTTGAAAGCTACAGGAGTAGTTAGTTGTGTGTTTTTTCTATAACATCTACTTTCAGAAAGGTTTGGAAGTTTTAATACATTGTAATATCTCATATGTCTAAAAACCTGACAAACAAAACAGTTTGTAATTTAGAATTCATAATTTCATGTTGATGGCACAAACTGAAATCCTTGATGTTCCAGGAGACTGCAGTTGCTCTTGTCAGGAGGAAGATAGCTCTGATTTCCCCAATGCACAGTCCACATGAGAAGCACATGGTGATATGTTGTAATGCTCCCATTTGAAGAGTCTGTTGGCATAAACAGAGAGAAGGTAATTCCATCTGCCTCCTCCAGAAGAAATCTCTACTGAAAATGCTAATGCAGTAGCTATCGAGCAACAGCAGGGTGATGTTAACAGCAGTGTGTCAGTAACTTGTGACTACAGAAAAAGCTGAAGTATCAGCACTGAAGTGCAACTTTTGCATGTTAAGCATGCACAAACCATTCCCATAGGAAAATACAGTTAACCTTTCAAGAAAAGGAATAGTAAATTAAACAGATTAAATAATTAGTAACAGTTAACTATATTTATGTGCCTCTCTTGAATTTCAGAATAAAGACACTGAACAGCTTTGGATGCACTTAGTTGTGTTGTAGTCTCTCAGTTCAAGCATGCATATTACGATCTTAAATGAGAACCTTTCCTATTATTATAAATAGGTTGCAGTGCTCAATCTGGATACAGATGTGTTGAAAAATTAGATGCTCATATTGAGTAGAAAGGTTATCTTCATAGAGGGTGCTTCTCACTGTATTAGTTATATCAGTTTCTAATGGCACGTGTGCCCTTAGAAAAAAAAAATTGTTCCAACAGCAACAGAAAAAAAATTGTTCCAAGAGCAACAGAATTAGTCAGCCTGGTTTCCTGTGGAGTTACCTTCTATCTGCCCTTCCTACTCTTCTGCCAGTAGGATTCCCTCTTCCCTTTACCTGCTATGCCCACCCTAGCCCTCTAATGCCAGTTCTCCCCTGTATCTGCTAAACCGTTCCTAACAGTTCTGCAGTAGCTGGCATCTTTCTTTGATTCCTAGTTACCATTTGGTCAAAAA
This sequence comes from Indicator indicator, assembly GCF_027791375.1. Taxonomy (NCBI): domain Eukaryota; kingdom Metazoa; phylum Chordata; class Aves; order Piciformes; family Indicatoridae; genus Indicator; species Indicator indicator. The sequence continues at coordinate 19,834,601 of NC_072010.1, read as the reverse complement.
GAAGTGTAGTGGCCGATTTGGTGTTGCTTAACTTGCCAGTGGGCCAAGCTGAAAATGAGCTCCTAAGTTCGTAACATCTGTTTCCTGACAGGGAGGGTGGGCTTGTCTCTTCTACCCATCCAACAATGGTGAAACTTACTGACATGTTCTTGGTGTCAGAGGTGTGAGATCTCCACTGAGCTTCACAGCTTGGCTGAAACTGGTCTGCAGGCATGATGGTTTTGAAATAGGGGAGGCAAAAGGCTTAAGGAAAGCAGGTTGCTGAGTAAGTGTCTGAGCCAAAGCACAACTCTGCTTGTGGTGCTACTCTTTTGTTGTAGCTGTGATCGCTCTTTGCTGCAGCACTTCCTGATCACCTTTTAGATGTGGACTATAATGCTTTTGTTCTTGGTTTGAAAGGTCTTGGATAGTATGAATATTTAAGATTATGAAAAATAACTTCTCTCAATTTTTTCTCTGGTAAAAACAGTAGGAGCTTTCGGCATGCCTTTAGAGTAAGAAGAATAAACTAAAAAGTCACTTTCATTTTTAATCAGGGGGTTTATGTTGCTTCATCACTTAGTAGACTAGCATTCCTACAAGAAGCTGTGGATAAAAGGACCGGAATTTCAAGTGTATGTTTTCAGTAGACATAATTTTGAGGTCATTGACCCTCTGCAGACTGGGAACTTCAGGTTCTGCTGTCTACTGAATATTAAGTAATTTAAACTTTGTTCTCCAGCAGCTCCTATTTTTGTGGGTTAATGTAGACACACTGTCCATAATCAAAGAATTTACAATGTTACATAGACAGATATCTGAGGTGAGTTCTTGTACACCTGCAGCAGGTGAAACAATTAGATGGCACTGTACCTGCTTTTACTTTGCAACTCGAGACTGCCTGTGATGGAAAATGGGAGTGGGAGAAATTCCAGTTGTCTGTCTAAAATTGTGCTTGGAAATGCTGAGGCTTCATGATGTTCATTTTTTTCACCCATTCAATACACCAGTGTTTAGCCAACTCTTTGTTGAATGGTCTCCTACAACTGGTAAGAATTTATGCTGGTTTAACATGTACTTTCCTTGCAAGTGTTATAAGCTATGGATTCCTGAGTTTCCTGAGGCAGCTTTTATGGAGTTTTCAACTCAATCATTAACTCTCTCCACTTGGTCCCTATTCTACCTGTAACAAGACAAGAGTATCTCTTTTTCTCTCGTTAGTATGTATGAAGTGTAATAATAGCATTTGTGAAGTAGCCATAGGCCACTTTTTTGTATAAGATGGATCTCCACCAAGGTGAATCAGGGGTAGAAGGGAGAATGAGACTGCAACAAATTCATTTATTCTTTTAGCCACTTCCCCACTCTGACCTCCTTCCACTGTCACTAAATTGTTTTCTGTGGGATGAGTCAAGAGGAAAAACTGTGATTGTTTTAGCCCCATCCACAGTGCAGTACGTCCCCTATAACCTTTGTCTGTTTTGTCTTATCTGTGCTAAAAATCAAGTTCCTCCTCTGCACAGTGTTTAAGCCTCTACTTTTCCTTTTTTTTTTTTTTTTTTAAGATCAATGGCTCATCTGTTCCTTATTCATGTTCCTTTCTGACTATTAAAATTTTCTTAGGAGATTGTGGAAGAGAACTGGATCACGAGAACACCATGCTTTCCCTTTGCAGTTTCTGCAGCACTCTCTCTGATGCTATATATGGTGCAGCATTGTCTTATGATTAAAATGGCTCCATCCCTCACATCTATGATTTAGAGAGGTTGAGGGAGGTTTGTTCAGGGAGGTTTTGTATGTAGTATTTTAGTTGTGTATCTTGATATGTGTTTGTGAAGTGCTAAGCAGAGAGATAGGCTTAAAAAAAAAAAAGGCAGCTATTTGGGAGGATTTACATTAAATTTTATTTGGATTAAATCTAAGTACCCTTGAGAGGAGCAGACACGATTTGTTTGAAGAGACCTAAATAGTTATTTTATGAGCTGGTTTGCAGTCATGTGTGGTAGTCTTAGAACTTTTATTAAGTACGTCAGCTACTGCCTTGTCATATCATCACAGTATATCAGAGGCTGCAAGGGACCTCAAGAGATTATCGGTTCCAACCCCCCTGCCAAAGCAGAATCACTTAGGGTAGTCCGCACAGGAATGCATCTGGTGGGTTTTGAAAGACTCCACAACCCCCCTGGACAGCCTGTTCAAGTGCTCCATCACCTTCCCTGTAGAGAAGTTTCTCTTCTTGTTGAGGTGAAATCTTCTATATTCAAGTTTGAACCCATTGTTCCTTGTCTTATCACTGTGAACCACTGAAAACAGCCTGGCCCCCTCCACTTGACACCCACCCCTCAGATATTTATAGACATTGATGAGATCTCCTCTCAGTCTTCTCTTCTCAAGACTAAACAGCCCCAGGGATCTCAGTCTCTCTTCATAGGGGAGATGCTCAAGTCCCCTAATCATACTCGTAGCTCTCCGTTGGATTCTCTCCAGCAGTTCTCTCTTTCATGAACTGGGGAGCCCAAAACTGGACACAGTATTCCAAGTGTGGTCTCACCAGGGCGGAGTAGAGAGGTAGAAGAACTTCCCTAGACCTGCTGGACACACCCTTCTTGATGCATCCCAGGAGCTGCATGCAGAGAACCTCTTACTATACCAATTTTTGTGACAAGTAGTCATTGCTTTTAGGTTTGTCAAGTTTGGATTGAAAAAACCCAAACAAACAAAAAACAGAGATGTAAATTGAAATGGAACCCAAAGCAACAAAATGTGGGTTTTTTTCTGTTTTGAAAAGTACTATGTAACTAACATGGAGGGAAAGTTTTGCAGGGCTTTTTGGGTTTGGTTTGGTTTAGTTTGGGTGTTTTTTTTTAATGGATACTGTAAAAAAGGATGCAGGCTGTGTATAGGATTTCCATGGAGACATTTCATTTGTGTATCAGTTTAATCCAGTGCTCCTTAAATTTTGTGTTCATTTGTTTGGGGTTTTTTAAATAGTAGTATTTTTAAAGGCTTGAGTTTAACCTAGTAATTGCATACAGAGATATTACTCTCTGTGTTGTTGGGCAGATAGCTGCGGAGATAAAGCTAAAACAGCGACTGGCGCAGAGGGTAGGCTTGAACTTTTTTAATAATTCATAATTTAGACAAAGGGGAGCTTCAAGACCACTGAGCATTAGATTCAGTCATTTTCTCTTTTGTATGGCTTTTTTCTGTTGATGTTCTCAGACTTGCAAGTATCCTGTGTTTCACCCTACTTCCCACACTTTCAGAAAGCCACATGGAAAAACCTTTTTACCAAGGAGCAGTTAGGAGGGAAATAGGCATCTGTCTGTGAGCAGGAATGATTCTGTGCGAGCCGTTAGGCACACACAGGGTATCAGGAGCTATACTGCCATGCCTGGACTGCCTGATTTTGTGACAGCCTCCTACTGTGTGACAGTGCTCTCTTGCTGCAAAGCTTTTGGAGTTTTTTGGAGTGGCTGTACCTCCTGATCAGGAGGCAGTGAGGCAGCAGGTTTAAGGGTCTGGGTCACTTTGCACATAATCTTCAGGTATTTAGAAGTAATCACTTTCCTGATAAAAATGTAATGTGGTTCCTGACTTACCAGTAGCAGTAATTTCTTGTTCTTGACAAATACTATTTTCCACCAGTGTGCCACACTCCACTACTTTACCTGCAAATGTAGCTGTTCCAGCAACTGCATTATGACACACCGTATCCTAGGAAGATGACAGCGGAAGTTAATTCTCTTAGTAGGTGTCATGCATGCATCAAACTCTTACTCATTTTTTGCTGGTCCTATAGTGCTACACCCAGTGCTTTCCCAGGGCAGCCCTGACACATCTCCAAGGTATAGTAGACAGCACTGTTTCTTCCCTTGGCACATACTGCCTTAGGATTTGTAGTATTTCAGCTGACCTTTTTACAAAGTTCTGAGTTAATGTTTTCCAAGAATACGTGGTGAACTGTAAGCAGGCAGGTGAACTCTGAGCATTTTACTTCTTTACTGGAACCAGTGTCTACTGAATGAGAGCTGTATGGGTGGATATGCTGTGCTCTTCAATATGTTTGCCTCTGGTAGCTCGAGCAGTCTTTGTGCTGTCGCCTTTCATGTTCCTAAGTGATAGTAGTGGATAGTAGCAGATGGTGTTTAAATGGGACCCAGTGTGAGAAGAACATGACCTTCTGATATTGTCCTCTAGTCAAAACTTTCTGTCCTGTTACCCCTTATGTTTTTTCCCCTCTGCAGCACCTGGACCTTTTGTTATGTTCCTAGGGAGTCACTGGTTATTTTTTCCTTTTTGCAAAATGAAGGAAGTATCTTTAGCTATGGTCAAGGTTTGTCCCTGGATATTTTAGTTCAAGCTTTAATGAGTGACATTTTGTTCTGCAAAAAGAGCAAGGAGCAAAGCCTCCAGGATCAAAAGATGGCAACATTTGTTGTCAACAAGCTTGACAAGCCCTATATGGGCAGGTTCAGTAAATCACCATGAGATGTCTTTGAATCGTTCTTAATCCATGAGTATTTTAATAATGAAAATAAAAAATATTTATTAATATTACAATACCAGTATGTTGAAGATAGTTGTGCGAAAGCTTAATGGTGGGGAATTACTAATAGACATTTTGTCAAAACAAAACTTCCTCAAAGGGCTCTATTCCAAAGCTTGCTATTATCTTATTCATGTAAATTATCTTTCTGACTGCTATGTTCTTAATGTGTCACTAGCAGAAAATTAGCTCTTCTCATCATAGGTAGTTCCGAGTTTAATCTCATGTGCCAAATACCAATCAAAACTAACAAATTTAATCAAAAATTTTAACTTAAAGCTTCATTTGAGGAAGCCAGTGACCTACTGCCTGAGAGGAGGTCAGCTTCCTGGGCAGTTTGATTTCTCCCATTACCTGATGAACTTAGCAGCAGTGAAATCCTTCTCTGAGAAAAGAGTGCCTAATACTTTGTAATGAGATTTACAGGGAGATTTTTATCCACAGAGTTTTGCAAGGGGATTTTATCCTAATATTTGAGGAAACACTTGTTGCAAGCGGAGCCAGTAAGTAAGGGGACAACTGATTTTGGAAGAGTGCAAGGCCAAATGCAAGAAGGGTGCCTGATTAACAAGGCAAATCCCTACAGTCTTCTGACAGTTCTTACCACTGGGTGATGGTTCATGTCTGCAGGTCCAGCAGCTGTCTGGAGTTTTTGTTCTCCAAAAACTGGTGCCCCTGCTCTCCTGCTGTCATACCTCACAGCTGTGTGGAATACCTAAGTAAAGACTGACAATCTGTATTTGTCTGTCTAGAGCAGAAGTAAATGGATTTACTAGTAGCACCCTGAGCCATAAGACACTCAGCTTTGACCTTAATATTCAAGGCAGGGATTGTTTGACAGTCACAACCAGGAATTAGTGTTGGGTGGGGAGGGGAAGGCAAAAAAAACCCTGGTAATTTCTTAATTACCTGAAAAATTCTGTTACAGGAATGAATTTTGTATTGTTGGGTTTTTTGGTGGGGGTGTTTTGGTTTTTAAATATATTGATGGTTTCTAGTATTACCTTCAGAACATCCAGTCTTGTGCAGGGTGTATAAGACAACTCCATACAACATTTGATACTAGGACTCTGTCAACACAAGCTGATTATCCTGTTTGTCTTTTCTACCTCCTGCAAGTGTCCTAGAAGTGTCTTAACTACAGAACCACTGGAGTTGCTTCTAACACAAAAAGCCCTTTCACATATCCAGACGCTGGCGTGTAGTGTTACTATGAGCTTGATCTGGCCAGGCTGAGGGTAAATACGCCTCCTTCAAATGTAAATGTAATTAATTAATGGTGTGGACACAGGCTACCTCCACTCAGATGCTTCTGAGTTTTCATGCCTTTCTGCTAATGCTCTTCTTTTCTATTCCCCAATGTGCCAGAGGGAACACAGCTCACTGACTTGTGCAAGTAAGAGCGCTCTCTGTCCTTCCAGAAGAAACCAGGCTTTCTTTTGGCTGTGTCTGATAGTTTAAAGGCAATAGTAGAAACAATACTAGAAATGCAGCACTTCCAGACTGAGTGATAAAGCTATTATTGTAATGAGGCTAGAATTTTGGGGCAAGAGCTAAATGAACAAAGTCTAATAATTAGTGTAAGCAGCCAAGGAAAATCTGTAGAAGTAAAGCTTGGGTTTAAAATCCATTGAAATGTTAATAGAATGAGTAGCAGCAATAGTGATTAAATAGCTGAAGAAAATTTGGGCAATTATGGTAAATTGAAAGTGAGTAGAGCTTCTCAGAGAATAGGGCTTTTCAGGGACAACAAACCTGATATATTGCTGCATTTGAATGCTAGCTTCATATACAGAAGAAGCCTTTAGTTGTTTAGACTGATACATTTCTTAATACATTATGGTTCTCAGTGTGGTCTCAAGGGTGGGACTGTATGTTAAGACCTAGCAACGCTTGATCCTGCATGCTAAGCAAGTGTAACTTTGGGGTTTGAAATAATTAAAAACACACAGATGCCCTTGGTGAGAAAGTAGTTAGGAAACCTTTGGTGTAATTTTCAAGAATATTACGTAGAGGCAGAAGTAAGAAAGCATCTGTAGGATTTTGGGAATTCTAAAAGTCAGCTACTTTTGTTGCTGTGTGCCAGACCTGTGGAAGTGGTGGCAGAGAATTTACTGTTCTCAGAATATATGGCAGAAATATCTCCAGTTGTCATAGCTTTACTAAATGTAGCTCAGTACCCAAGGAGTATCCTGCACTGATTATGTTAATTTCTGCTGTAGCCCTGTTTGTACTTACGCATGTACTCACTGCACTGAGGGTGAAAAGACCTTGGCTTAATAAAAGACTCCATTATTACTGTGATAAGAGAATGTTTTCTGTGCAGAAAGCCTCTGGGTGCTCTAAATTACTTAGTTTTTTTTGAAAGAATTGTGTTAGTATTGTTTTAACCATAAAACAAATCCTCACAATGGCTGGTAACAAATAACAGAAAAGTTCTACACTGCAGTGTGAAAGTGTGAAGTGCCTTATTTGAAATATTAATTCATTTTACCTGGTCCCTGTGATAATGTTTCTTTGAATCCTGTAGATTGCTACAGTGACATGGCAGTGACAAACAGAAAATCTGGTGGCCATAAAGAATACAGCATCCATGTTGCAAGTTGTCTTTTCCCTGGCTGCAGTTTTCTTCTTCCACCCCAGATTTCTCCCTCCCCTCCCCCTCCCTGTAGTGCCTTTTAAGGCATCACATTGTGATCACTTGAAGTCGCAAAGTAGCTCACTCAAGTGATGTTGCTGTGCACAGTGTTTGTGAGGAGTTTGGCCTCTAGCTCATGTGCTTGTGGAAATGACAGTGCTGGTTTAAGGTCTTGGTGATCCTGGGAGGGTTTCTTTTCCCTTTTATAACAGATTGCATGTAACCCAGGACAGCAAGAGGTCATTCACTGCCATTCACCCTTCATCACTGCAATTCCCTGCTGTTTGTGGTCACTCAAATTTGCTTCCTTGGTAGCTCAAACCTGATCTGAAGTGTTTAGGAAGGCAAGTGCTTGGTTTTGCCCTTTATCTGCCATAGGGGGGGAGTGTGCAGATGGTTAAGAGGGGTAACTTCATGCACCCCTGCAGCAGGACCTGTCCTCCACAGGTCACATCTCTGAATCAAGCACTGTGTTGGACCTGGCCAATGGTGCACCCACACTACAGACCAGCCCTAGGCAGTACTACCACTGGGGCACACAGTGTGGGGATGCTTGCTTTTCATCCCAGCACAACACGAAGGCTTGTCAAGCTACCTCTCCTGCTCACCATTCTATAAAACCTTGCTTTCTGAGTTAACCAGCAGTGCATGAAGGGGAAGCCTATGTCCTATTTCTGGCAACCTGGAGTTAAAAAAATACATCAGTTTAGCACCATATGAAGATAAAACAATTCTAGGTTTGTATGGATCAATTTCTGCAGCAAACATTCATTCCAAATGGTGGCAAGTGGGTTGTGCAGTTCCTGGGCCCCCATAGCCTTTTGGCAGGGACCTGGCAGGATCTTCCTGCGTTGGCTTTTGGCTACGTGATGCTGTCAACTCAGTCGTCTTGAGTCATTTGTCTAAAAACAACTCCCTGCTGCTTAGGAAGAAAAGCACCTAGTGGGTGCCTGCCAGTCAGGAAATAAGAAATAGCTCAGTGTGGAAAGTTCACAGAATTAAGGCTTTTAGAGAACAGTGGAGAGGTGCTAAGGTCTTCATGCTCTGGTGCTGCAGCATAGCAGAAGTCAAATGAGTATTTGCTCAAGGAAGTTCACTCATCTGGCCCACTTGTGTCAGTAAGTAATGTTTCTGCCATATTCTTTTGAGTAATTAATGTCTGCATTTGCAAATGAGAATTAAATGCCATTATCTGAAGAGATGAAAGACTGTGGATAATGTCAGTGGTGCTTACGTTTGCAGATATAGTGCCTGTTGGAAGTTTCTGCTGAATTTCACTACTGGTAACTTCTAGAAATATGTGTGTGTGTAGGTATATATACTTTTTAACGCTTTTCCCTGAAACCTGAGAAAAGCTAAGGCTATATAAGTGGTGAATGGCTGCAATTTCACAATTATTGTTCTTTCTTCCCGCCCATGAGGAATGTCAGCCAAACTGTCAACGTTACTCTTGAGATTCATGGAAAAACTATAGTATCCAATGTATGACTCCTGCTAGGAGCTATCATGGGAGGGAACAGAAGGAAATCAACATAGCACATCAGTATCAAGATCAGTTCTTTTCATATACTTCTACCTTAGTTGCAATGGAATTTCTTGCTCTGCAAGGAGCGTACCTGGCTTTGTTTGGAATATGACTTTTAGATGAATAGGGAGGTGTGGTGTGTGTTGGTTTTGTAGAGTGGTAGCTTTTTTCTCTTCCAAAGTTGAAAGCAAATGTGCCGTCTTATAGAATGCCTCTTGCAAGGTCTTGGCAAAAACTTTTTTGCCTCACAATAGAAAGATTTGGGATTTTTCCTGTTGTGCAGTGATTTGGAAGATGCTTGAGCACTTCATAGCAATGCTGAAAATAAACTTGAAACAAGATGTTCTGGGAGATTTCCTTGAAGCCGCTTAAAAAATTCTCAAAGCTTTCTGAAATTTGCACCTCTGTCAGTTCATACTCCAGGAAGAATGTTTCCAACAAATGACATTTTCCCCCCAGTCCCATTTGTTATACAGCTAATGATGTCCCTATGTCTGCAGGATTGTTTCCTGTGATAATCTTTAGGCATCCGTCTCTTTCATTCTTGTGACAGAGGTGAGATGAAAAGATAACAGTCAACAATGTAAGGAACAGTGTCTAGAAAGAGGTGTAACAAACAACTGTGGTCATGAAGAAAAAAGTGTCTTTGCTGCCAGGGGCGATGCTAGATGTCTAAATCAAAACTAAGACAACTTCTTTTCACTCCATTTTGAGGAAAAAGCCCTCTAAGCTGACAAAGTTAAAGTACATTTGAATCCAGCCTCATAAAATACTGTATTGTGTATTTTGGAGTGAGACCACATAATAAGTTTTATGTGCTTCATGGTTCAATGACCCCAAAGTATTGGAAGGTCCAGTGTGTAAGCTACTCAGTGGTGCAGGACTGGTTGGCAAAGCATGTTTGGCCTATATGTCCCTGGACAAGTGGCAACAGCATGAAGTTCAGTGCAGACCTATTTACCTCACTTCACAGGCAGGCTTTGCTGAGCTTCTTTCTTAGGATGATTTTGGAAACTCCGAAGTAGCCAAAGTAAAGCTCTGCATTGCAGTCAGACAGAGCTCCTTCACTTTGTTCAACTTGCTCAGTACTGTAACACTGAGCTGAATGGATGCTGAATTCTTTGAAATAATGAGGCTATAGTGAAAATTTTTGCTCTTAATTTTCCTTTTGTAGATGAGCAATAGTCTGGGGATATATTTTTAAATCGTCAAATGAACAGCTGTTTCACAGTGCTTACATTTCTGAAATTTGGGCAGGTTTGTGTTGACTGGAATACCTAAGGCAGTAACTTGTGCTGATGCATCTAATCTAGTGCATAGTACTGTTGCATCCCAAGATTAACATATAAATCACAAGCAGTGCATATTTTGTTCAAAACAATATCAATAAGCAAAAAGGCAACACTGTTTTTTCCCTCCTCCCACCCTATAAACAAGAACCAGTAATTTAGAAATTATTGAAGCGAAGATGTTATTAATTTAGTGGAAGCTGATGGTAGTATCTAACTACTTGGCAGTACAAGAGAAAAGTAATCAAGGGCTAAGCCTGTTAATTTAAACTACGGCCCAGGGATGATGGGCCACAAGGGATGTTCTGTGGGGGAATTTTTCCTGAACCACAGTTCAAAAGCTAGAATTTATTTCTTCATGGTATAAAACTGCTCATGACATTGCTAGCCCGGCAAATACTTAAGAGTCTGTTTAATGTGAAGATTAAATATTAACTTAAAGAGGGCTTCTCTTTGTGGTGTAAAGATCCTGTAAAGCTGTTGATTTGCCATTTGCTGAATGAATTTGGACAAGCAGTAGAATTGCTGTTCATATAACCTGTCTCACAATGAGAATAACAGCAGTGAAAGAGACAGAAACACTTAATTGTGTAAACTTCTGAAGCAGAAGAAAATTAGCATTTGTTTTTTTTTTAGTTTATTTGAGAATGAGAAGACAGGATGAAAATTACAAGTGTTGCAGTGTTGTTTTTTACCTCAAACTGCAGGAGCTTACCAGTAAAGTAAAATTATTCTGCACAGTCCAATAACTGCATTCTGACCTAAGGGACCTAGGTAAAAAAGAGAAAAATACCTTCCTGGAGCATGAAGCTTTAATTATTTTTTTTTCTGAAGTTTAGTTAGGGATCTTTTTGATGAAGTCACGCAGGTAACGTAATCTTAACTTCTTTTTCTACATGTAAAGACTGTTCATTATTTTGAGTCTTCAGACATCAAATTTGGCTCACAATTTTGTTTTCTGCCCAGAGTAGAAATGAGGCTGCAGATTGTGAAGTACTTTAGTGAGAACTGCTTACAACAAATTTCCTATCCTGTTTTAGATGGCAATGTTTGCCCATCCCATAAGAGGAGAATTAAGAACTTTTTTATGTTTCCTCTCTAGGGAAATACTTGTTTGTCCATCTGTCTGCAGAGATGTTTATTTAAGATATACAAGGAGCCAAAGACAAAGCTTTAGTATCTAAAGTACTTTTAGTACTTATTTTTTAAGTTGAGCAAACAGCTCTATTCAGCAAATGTTTCAATTTTCACCTTTTTAATGATTTTATCTTCTCCTTGTGTTGAAACCTTTTTAACTGGAGATATAAAGCATTGGTAAAATTTCAAGCAAATAATGCCACTTCCACCATGCAGTGGGGTAATGCTGAGACTGCGGGTAAGTATAAGAACAGGTCCAGTTGTGTCATGACACAGCTGGACCTGTTATATTTACCTGCATAATTTGCAGGTAATCATATCCTTCAGGGTCTGTTTTTCTGTGTGGATTGTGTCTGTGTTTCAGACAGAAACTTGGGAGAAAGATGTGCAAATATGTGCAAGTAATGTCAAATTCAACTGTTCTTTAGGATATGGTCTCCTTTAGTTTGAAGACAATCTTGTTCTAATCTAAATGGGAATTTCTTCTTTCTGTGGGTGGAAGGAACTGAAACTTTTCCATTAACTTCATAGAAGCTCCTATGGACAGATAGAGGGTGCTGAGCAGATATTTTAAGGAAGAGGGAAGAGAGGAAGGAAAAAAGTTCACAGAAAAACCCTCCACCCAACCAAAACCACATACCTAAACAAAAAGAGGTCATCTATACATCGAGGAATCACCTCATTATGTCTTATATTAGCTATAAAAAGGGGAATGGCTGCATAATATAGTCACAGACCCTTTTCCTATTGACATCTGCAGTTAAGTGGCATGCATGCCACCTCTGTGACCAAAGTAACCTTTCAGAAGAAAGTCTGCAATGCAAACTCTGCATTAAACACTCCATAGCGTGCATTGAGAAAAAGCTCTTTTGAACTGGCACAAAGACTAATGACTGTGGAAATGTCAGAGCTGAGAGAGAGGAGAGGGTGTGTTCTGGTAACCTTTTGCTCATGCTGATGACCAGAAGCTTAAATTTGCTGTATAAGACAAAGATTCGAGAAAAGATCCTTTCCTCACTGAATTTCAGGAATTCAGTGTCTGAGGAAGAGATCCAGTAAGAGAAGTGGTATGAACAAAGTAACCCAGTAAGTACAGCAGCTCTCTGTTCAGTGTCTTAACCTGAACTGATGAATGAAGCTGAAGGTTTTGAAGAAGACTGAGGGCAGGAGGATGTACTACAACTAGTCAGGCAGTATACAAAAGTAGATTTGAACAATAGAATTTGCTGTCGAGTTTAAAGGAGATGAGGCTGTAGTAAAGAAGGAAGTGGGGAAGTTTTTACCTGTAGAATTATACCTGCAGCATTCAGGTTGGGCGGGGGGGGTGGGGGTGGAATGGAAAATAGTGTGTGACGGGAAGAGAGAAGTAGTAGAAAAAGCCAAGAGAAGGAAGTAGGTTACATGTAATAGTTTCACAGGGACCTCTCTAAGAACGTATTTAATTTTCTGCTTTCCAATGTTGCATCTATTGGCTTAGTTATTGTCTCTGAAAACATTGGTAGGTGCATATCTGAAGCAGAACATGCTTACATTGTGATCTAATGAATGTGAAAAGGAGTGTGCTTGCTTGGTTAGTACAGGGAACTGGATCTCTTAATCTCTTCCACTGACTCACCAAGCTTCAAGGACTGGCAGGAGGAATACTAACTCCTGTTTTACCCCAGAATAGGGTAGAGAGGCTCTACTAAAACCTGAAGTACAATTTTGAACAAGTCAGCCATCTCATATGTCTCACTTCTAGCCAAACATTTGACCCAATACAGATTTACTTACTGTATCTTTTTTTTTTCTCTTCCAGTTACTATTTCTTCAACTGCAGAAAAAGGTAATTTTATTTTATTTGTTTGTTTTGTTTATTTAAAGATGTGAATAGTTTTGTTGCATACATCTTAATGGACATAGAATTTAAATACACTCTTTTGTGTAAGCTAGATTTAGTGAGTAGATCAGTGCTAAGAAAAAAGGTAAATATTGTGAGATTGAGTCTGCTTAGCTTCTAGTTCCACGAGTTTGGGATAATTAACAAGACCTGTGAGTAACACAACTATGATTTGGGTTTGCAAGTATTTTTAAGTGAATACCAGCCCTCTAAGAGCAGAAAAACGAAAAGAGAGAAAGAATCACAGCAGATTCGCAAGTCAATTTTCTGTTTATGCCCAAACTCACCCTGTGACTTGAAAGACTCCTAGAAGAGGAAGAATTGTTCTGCAGCTTGCTATTTTCCAAACAGCTTACCAAATTCATCAGAACTCTGTTTTTTATGACTGGTTAGAACTGTGCAAAACACGACTGTTTCAAAGGTGGTTGCATGTTAGAATTTTTTCCAGGTCACGTAGTTAAGGCTTTTTTTTTAACAAACTTTGCTTAAGTCTTTGTATTAACTTGGGCACATATATGCCACAGTGGGTAATATTTAGAGATACAAACTGACCAAAAAACGTCCAGCATTACAGAATCAAAGAATGTTAGGGGTTGGAAGGGACCTCAAAAGATCATCTAGTCCAACCAGAGCAGGATCACCTAGAGTAGGTCACATCCAGGCAGGTTTTGAATATCTCCACAGAAGGAAACTCCACAACCTCCCTGGGCAGCCTGTTCCAGTGTTCCGTCACCCTCACAGTGAAAAATTTTTCTTCATGTTTAAATGGAACTTCCTATGCCTCAACTTCCACCCATTGCCCCTTGTCCTGTCATTGGGCATCACCCAATGACAATCACTTGCTCATCCACTTCAAAAACTAATCTAAAGTATGATGCAAGTCCACAAGTTCAAAATACAAGTGTATTTTATAGTGATTTTTTTCCCCTGTAGATATACAGATTATTGATAGGATATTTGTTTGGGAGTTCATTTCATATTATAGGAGCACATGAGTGGTAGACTAAGCATAGATTTACATTTTCACTGTCCACAGAGGGCTCTCTTCAGAGTGAGACCACTGGTAAGAGGCTCTCATCTCTTTGAATGTTTTTGTAAAAGAGCACAGAATTTTAAATTAATATAGCAGTTTTCTTCCTGATGGGGAACATCCAGGAGAACACTGTGAAGAGAAGGAACTTGATGACATCTGTCCTCTTTCATATTCTAATGAAGAGGTGAGAGAGTGGGAAAATCTCCAAAATAAACTATAAGCCATTCAAGATGGGACCTGTGTCTTAGTCTGTATTTTTACATTTCATTACACAGCTGTGCTTCACCTCAACTTCACAATATTCTGCTGAAGGATGCTGTGCTTTACTGTTGATCTGTACATGAATAAGCTTTACTTTCTAGTTTATTCAGGAAAGGGAAGTTCCATATCCCAATCAAGGAAACCTGGCAGAGCAATGATGTCGATGTGCATAGTCTGAAGCAGGTGCTCTTAAATCTACCAAAAAATAAAAATCTTGATTAATTAATGAGACTGACAGTAATTCTTGGAACCTAACTGTTAGGCTTTTAATAGCTGTCACCTGCACACTTCTTGCACCTTCAATTCTAAAGCATGTCATAGGTATCCTCTGTACACTAATTTCTTTATCATAGAAGTTGATCTTCAAATGAGATGTGAGGTCTTTTTCTATTTGTTTTGTTTCATTTGAAATGAAAGCTGTCATAAGTTTTAGAAAGTTCTTAGAAGCTAACTCGCAAGAGTCAGGAAAAAACATCAGAAGACTCAACAGACCAAAAGTACCAGTAGTGTTGCTATGTAAATCAATAATGCACATCTTAGCAAATGCATTTCACCCCATCTTTCAATGTACTGTATTCAAATCCTTTTACTCCAGTACTTAATTACAATTTGGATTAAATTAGTGGTGATTTCTTCACCTCATGAAGGCTAACTGTACTTTCATAATCTTGTCTAGATTTGTATCCACTGGGATAGGGGAATAAAGTCAACTCTGAATCTTTAACACTTTAACAGCAGCCTCTTTCCAGTAAATACTGGTAGCACTGACACAGAATTGTACCCCTGCTGCAACCAATCTTAGTGCCTGTTACTCTGTGTGCTGTTGGGGCATTTACAGCCTGTGACAAGACTTTGAGGTTCTGCTGTATAAAGTATTATGTGAGCACTAATAATAATCTTTCAAAATAATCTTAATTCTGTGGTTTATTTTTATGGATGGAATGGATTACTGTGTAAGTTAGTTTTGCTGTGCCCTGCCCTTCTCTGTATCTCATTTCCTCTTTCCTTCTATTCAACTCCTCTCTCTCTGTTCTTCCCCAGAGCTCTGATCTGTGCAGCTGATTCCACTCGAATTTTGTGTCCATTTCTCCTCTTTTTTCCAAACTGTTTTCATATGCTTTAATTGCTTAACCACATTATGTTTTAATGTGTACAGTATGTTTTTAATAAAATATTATTTCTAATTATGCAGTGCCTAGTACAATCGTACACAAGATCTACTCTATCATCAAGGCTATTTTAGGATCGCTTTAGAAAAAGGTTTTGCTGCTTGCATTTTCAGTCAGCTCCATGGCAGAAAATTTGCCAAATCAGTAAGGTTGGAGGAGTCAGAAGAAAGGGTAAAAAGAATAATTCTCTGAAGAAAGCTCAAATACAGTGTTGGGATTTTTAACTTTTTTTACTGCAACAAATAGTTAAAATTCTGAAAAATGTTAAATTACGACCCCATCTTTGGCGGTGCACAAGCATTTTCTGAGCTGTTGGAAGTTCCCTGCCATCAATAAAGCATGCCATACAGATTCTTAAAGGGCTCTCTTTATGTGGACAGGAAAGTAGATCAAATATCCTTATTCCTGGAACTGAAGATAATATAAGTGAAGATAAAGTAAATATTTAGCATGACTTCTTTTCTAAGATTTGCTGTTCTGGCACGACTCATCTGTTTCCTCTTGGACAAATGGTTAAAGAAACTGCTAAAGGAAACAAGATTTGAAAAAGCTTCAGGGTCATAAGCTCAGGGTCTCTGTTCCTTAAGGCAATCGTATCATACAGACCCACTCATATATTGATTGAGCTCCCTACTAAGGCCACCTACATTTTGCTGCCACTGTGACCGTAACAGCAGGAGTCTTCCAGATTGTATTACTTTGATGATGTGAAAGAAGATAACCAGATGGTTTTTAACTTGCATCTGGCTCTCATCTTGGGAGTGCAGTCCTGGTTTTTACTGTCATTGATGACCAGTGCCTTCTACAATGACACAATACCATGCTGTTTCTATTAGAAATAGAAATTAAATTGAATTCTGTATATCAGTTAGCAAATACTTTAGTAGAATCTAGAATGGAATCGTAACGTCTTCTTTATCCAAAAGAAAGTCAGTCATGTGCCACAGGTGAAGCTATAGTCTGTTCTGAGAGGGGTTTTTGTTTGTCTGGTTTTTTCCTTCAAAGTCTCTTTTGGCATCATACCTAAAACTGTATTATATCCTTGAGGAGCTGTAGCCATCACATTTGTTGATTTCTTATTTTTTTACTATATTTTTTTTAAGTGAGTATTCCTAGAGTGCCAGGTCTACCCAGGGAAAAGGGTAGAATATAATTTTATCAGGTCATTGTTGTTTTTCTTTTTCCTTGTTATTTTCAGCTATATTCACCAAACTCTTATTTGTATTTTATTGCAGTTGTCTACCTTGTGGTTTTTCATCTGTCATTTTTCATGTTTGTGTGGTCCTATTGGAAGACAATTTTCACATCTCCTGCATCCCCATCTAATGAGGTAAATATAACACTAGAAAAATGTCAGTGCCTTTTTTATAAATAGCTGAACTGTTTTCAGTGATGAAATTTGTTAGCAGTACTGCGTGATTCACCTTTCCCTTCTCATTATCTAAAATAGAACCGCATGACAGTGCATCATGAATGAAAATGATGAAGTTACTCTTAAAATACTGTATATTTTGTGCAATGACATTTCCTTACAGGAAATGTGCATTTAATTCATCACAGCTTCGGCAGTCATGTACAGTGCTTTGCTCTGAAGTAGTTGGCTTGAAACTTGTATTTTTTTAAAAAATGTAAATCAAGTACTATGACAACATCTTTCTATTTCCATTTTAGTCAGTTTTGACCTTTGTTTGGATAAGAAAAATAGTAACATAATGTACACTCATAATCTGGAGCACTGAACCACTGAGTTAAGTCAAAGGTTTAGGGGCAGTTGAGAAGTGAGTGCATAAAGAACCTTTGTATAATGGTGAAAGAATGTGCAATGGCTGTAAAAAGTTTTGGTTTGAATAATAATGGTATTAATTGCAATAAGCCTGAGATGGGTTACCTTGTTTTCTCTTTAAGATTTGCGTATTTTAAGGATTAAATACTGCCACCAAATTTAAAATACTTCCTTTCCTTGGTTTTATAAAGCTTTTAAATTGGCTGAACTGCTTGAAGCTGTGGTTGCTTTATGGGAGTTGAATTTATATTCTATTTTTGGCAAGTCTGATTTTCAGTGCTAATGTCAACCTTAAACGTTTTTGAAAGAAGTTAAAACCTTCTAAGGAAAAGCAAATACTGCTCTGCAGTGCTTAGTTATGGCTTAGAGATCTGTATCTTAAAGCTGCAGAATGTAAAGTGAAAAAAGCTGAAGAATATTCTGCTGTTTAGCTAAGCAAAAAGAGTGGTACTGAATTATTAAACCTAAAAGTGCAAAGGGACTTGTCTTCACAGTGGTTTCTTTTGACTTTATCTGTGATGGTTCAATAGGAACATGATAAAGTTAAGCCAGTTAGCTAATTAAAATGTGGTTAGAACTGTCTAATTTCATGGTTTTTCAAGCTACAGGAAATAGAGCTGCTCATAAAGGTTATGCCTAGTAACTTCTACTATCTGCTTGTCTTAATAATAGAAAACTTCTCTCAGTACTTATCTTGTAGTTAGTTATGTCATAGTCAAGCCTTTCCTATTCAGTGAGTGAAAGAGATACGATACGTAATGAATATTTCCTGTATCAAGTGCAGCAGTAGATCAGATTTAATACAATTTTATTTTACAGATGGTTTTAAAAGAAAATAAGGGGGGTGGGGAAAGACAATTAACAACAAATAAACACATTCAAAAAAGCATATATACAACCAAAAAAATTCACCACCACTTTTTCTCTCTGAGCAAGTTCCTTCTGTTCATGTACCAGTGCGTAATTTATGCTGGTTATACTTAAAAAAACAAAGCCTGACTTCAGAATCTCCCCATTGTATGAGAATGTAAACGTATATATTTTCAGTCATTCAAATTAGCCACTCTTGCAAAACAAATAGTATCCTGTGATCTTACTATTGAACTAAAAAAAGATTCTGCAGCTGCTGTTGTCGTAGTGTAATCCCTGTACATTTGTCAGAAGAAAGAACAATCAACATTATGCAAGATCCAGAAAGAGGAAGGAAACAAAAGGACTCTTTTCTGTTTTCAATAAGAACTGCTGGAACCTCATTGGAAATTCTGTTAGCTATGCGGTAACAGACAGCTTTTGATGTCTTTGAACATATCCTGCCATTGTCCAAAGAGACTGTGTTCTTATGACCCTTAATTTCTGAAATTGTAACCAAAATACAACTGTTTGGAAAACCTAAATCTTGTCTATGGTTTTGGAGTAATATTATGATGTTACCTGGACAAAAAGGTTTTAAGTCTTGTGATTTTTCTGTGCCTTAATGGTTTTCCACATAACTGTTCTCTAGAAGTAGTATTTCATATTTAATGCAACCTTTGCTTCATTGTAAGTCATGGGGGCATGCATTGGGTCATCTAGCAGACTCAGAAGGGTGGTAGGAAGGGAAGCATACTGTTTGCACCACTGTTTGCGCCATCTGTCTTCAATTTCTGATGTGTGCATCTCCAGTTTTTACATTTGAGTAAATACCTATTTTAGAGATTAAGATTTTTAAATGGTGATGACTGAAATACTAAAGTTTAATTTCACACTGAAGAGATTTAAATAAGAAACTAGGGTTAAAGGGAATTATGTTTGATGTTTCATCCTTGTGAATGGCGAGTAGGCTCAGTAACTGGGGTGAATTAGAGGCAACTTGTTCGCATTATGGGCTAGGAAACAACATAGAGAACTTGCAGCAATGTCTTACTGCTTCCTCCTTTCTGTAAGTGGAGTATTCATTGCTGCTTGCCAACTGACTGTAATCCAAAAGAGGAAAAAATACAGGATGAGAGGAAAATCCATGTGAAGTAATCATATACACATTCTTTGTAGGAAAATATCATCATATTAATAACACACTAAGCCAATTTTTGCACACACAGCATTTTCCACTCATTACCATGAATACTTTGGCTATGTGTGCTTATAAAAAGGGCTCTTGTAGTCCATGCAGGAAGCTCAAGAGTTTAAAAGTGCCTTCAGAACAGAAAAATACCACAGGAAACAGTGAGTTCAGCCCCCATTGCACAGGGGCTTGTCAGCACAGTGACTGCGTTTTGTGGTGCTTAATGGTAATGCTCAGAATTTCAGTGGATAGCAAACTGCAGTGTTTCACACGTAAGAGCTCTCTAGGTTCTTCTGGTAGAGCTTTACATTTCAGTGAGGCTTCAACAGGAATGCTTCTTATGCATTACTCAGAATTATAACTCCCTCAATCTGCACAAGCTTTGCTTTAGTTGCCTTTCAGTACAGCTCATGGATTTTGAGACTAGTGATGACCACTCCCAAATAAAAACTCCAGTTGAACTCTTTCAAATTCTGTGCTGAAGCCATGACCCCTCAATTGGTTTTTGGTTGGTTGTCTTTGTTTTAACCTGTGCTGGTTTGCACACCTCTCTAACTCTCAGAGAGGGACTGGATAAGAGGCCTTCATAGCAGCAAAGGACTGTTGCATCTTCCTCTTGTTGACAGATAACTTACTCTTATCAGGAATTAAAGGAAATGTTAGGCCTTCTTAAAGCTCCCCAGTGTCTCTGCTTTCCTTTGCGTTAAAGGAAAATGTTATAGATAATGGAACAGAGGTAAAGATCATTTTCTTTAAAATGTGCCCCGGATCATCAAGGAGTTTTAAGGATCTCCTGTAATTCCTGTAGTGTGCTTTTTTATGTGGGATTTTTGGGGTCAGTGAGTAGGGGTTGTCCAAAGACACAGGATTAAGATACATAGTCTTTTCCTTGGAGCTTGATTAGAACACGTAGTCATAATCTCTTCCCTTCATTCCATTTTTCTCTCTCCCTCCTAGTTCTGCTTGTCAAAAGCTGATAAAGAACAATATGAAAAGGAAGAGAGACCAGAATCCCAGCAGGAGATTTTGAGAAGAGCTGCTAAAGACTTGCCTATCTATACGACAACAGCATCGAGAGGTGAGATATAAAGATAATTCTGTGCTTCTGAAGATGAAATGAAATTCACTTGATGTCACTGAAGAACAATCTATTAAGCACATATTGCAAAGGCCATGACCTTATTTTGTTATTTGTTTGGGCTGATGTTTTTTTTTTTCTCCCAAGAGAAGCTGGAGTCATTTGTCTGAGAATTTCAACATGTAGCAAATATTTGGAATAGGAAGCAGCTGATTGACAACATTTATCTCTAATCACGGCTATACGAAATAAACACATAGTATAGCAAATACAGCTAAAAACGGGGGGGAAATTAAACTTTACTCAGTTGTATAATAATTTATTGTTCAGTCTTTTAAACTTCTTTTTTGAGCTCTATCAGATCAGCAAGAAGAGAAACCTCATACTTCAGGCTAGAATCGAAGGGTGAATAGATGTTTCATTCCCATCTGTAATTCAGTACAAAGCTAGTTATGGGCTATTTCTGTATTTGCCTTTAATACATAGAAGCATTTCAATTCCAACTTATATATGAATGATCTGTGAAACTGCTGTCTTATACATATGTATATTCTTTAAAATCTAGCTTTTATATGTATATATATCTGTCTCTCCTTCTTGAAACTAGAAACCCTGTAGAGTTTTCAAAAAACATAACTTAGTCAGAACAACTGTACCTAAGTCTAATGTGACTTTCCAAAGAAAGTCTAGGGACGCCTGGCTTTTCTGAGTCCAAACCTCCCTTTATGGGAGTCCCAGTCTTAAGTTCCTAGAGTGGTCTGCGAAGCTCTTGCCAGCTCTTAGCAGTTCTTCTTAGCTGTAGGTGTTGGTTTTCCTCCTCCTTTCAAACTGCATGTGCTGGTATCTTATTTCCATTGAGAAGAGCCTGAAGGCTTGTTTAAAAATATCCCAGAAAGATGAAGAAGAGCTGGTTTTCTGAACAGCCTGCTAGACCACTACTTGCTAAAGAAGATAGAGAAGGCTAATGCAGAAAGTCTGCCCTGAAACAGTGTAGTTTCACAGTGGGATGTCTGGGTATCCCTGTCCAGAGGTGAAGACAAAGAAGTGACAGGGGATCAGCCAGAGGATGAAAGATGGGAAGACTGGGGAGCAAGAGTACTGTACTAAGTCCATTTCCATTTAGTAATAAATGAAAGTGGTTTAAATGCTTTCATATGTTAAGTTTTTAAACTCAGAAGTACTTATCATATGAGAGTAGGCATGCAAAGATCTGTGAGAACAGGTGTGGCAGGGGAGGGTAGGAAGCTCTTTAAGATTCAGTTTGTGTTAAGGGGGAAAACCTTTGTAAAATTACATGAGTTCTAATGACTTGACCCTTGCCACTTGAATGCAGCAATCAGATACTGCGATCGATGCCAGCTAATCAAACCTGACCGCTGCCACCATTGTTCTGCATGTGACATGTAAGTTACTGAATCTGAAACGATGGGGTTTTCTCCTGTGATCATCACTTGAGTGTGCTCATGGCTGCAGCATGTCAGCCTTTGATTAACACCACCATTTACTATTTATTACTCTCTCAGACCTCAGTACATGAATTTCATGGAAGACCAAAGTTCCTCCTGTTGGCGCAATACTATTATTGCAGCCCCATTGTCCAAAGTGGCAGAACATTTTAGGAAACCTTCTTGTAGCTTTGTAAAAAGGTGCTTGTATTAAAAAAAATAAATAATAATTAAAAATCAACAATTAAAAATATAGGCAGATCTGAGATACCAGCACCAGCAAATGCTTATTATAGAACTCTTTTTGTACCTTACTTCTGCAGCCTTGAAACAGATATGTGCTACTAGTAATGCTAAAAATCTTTATTCTGAGATTGACAGCGGAATCACATGCCTTAACCATGTCAAATGCATCACTGCTACTCCCTAGCGTTCTGAATCATCGGGGAAGTCTGTAAGGGCACTGAAGACTGAGACTATGAGTGAGACTACTTGAGCAAATCTACTTAACTGAAGAAGCTAATACACATCTATTAGTCTCAAAGGTCTCTTCCACCTGCAAAAGTTCTATGATTCTTAGCTAAAGTCACATTTATTAGCAAATACAGTGAATATTTAAGTGTCTGGAATGTCTAGTATCTGTCCTTATACTAAAAGTGGATGAAAATGGTACGTGGACTATTCAAATTACCCAGTGTGCCACTCTTTTTCTTAGCTATAAATAACCAAACAAGCAAGAAGCTAGCAAAAATATCCGTAAAGTAGACTTAGCTGAACTGAATGCCAGGATAACACACCTTATCCATGCAGCTCTGAAGCATCCTTTGGATTTGTTTCCTCTGAATGTGAACCTAAAATTAGTATGGCTTAAATGAGCTGTTACATTGTGTTTCTCAGTAATGTTCTTCATTTAAAAGACTCTCTTCAGAACTCTTCTGAAACTCTCTTGATCCTTTTGGGTGAAAGGATGGCTGCTATAGTACACAGAATTGGTTTTACAGAGATTGAGAAAGACTTGAAAAAGATGTACTGGGGTAAAACACTTTTAAAAAAAACCAAACACATAAACAAGACACTCAAACCCGTAGAAGCTCGAAGTGTGTGTCTTAGAACTAAAACATGATTCTTGCTTTAACTTGCTGGAAATTCTCTCTTTCAGATGTGTACTAAAAATGGACCACCACTGTCCATGGTAAGTTTATAAAAACAAAAAAATAGCTCAGTATAGTAATGGTGAATTTAGACGCTGCTTCAAAAACACAACTTTGAAGTAGAACTTTTTTTCATAGGATTTTTTGAGGCTTTAATGTATGAAAATAAGTCTTATTTCTAATGTATGTTGTAACATAAAGTTGTAAGCCCAGTAGGCCAAATTGCGTAGTTTCTCCTTATACAGAGAAATCTTGGTGCTAACAAGACCTATGAGAAATGGAATTTCTTTCTTCTGTTTAATTTGGTATGGTTAGCAGGGGAAGGGATACCCACTACACTCTAAGTCAGTTCTCAATTCTGGATGGTACATTAAACTCCTTCAGAGAGTTTCTCTTCCGCAGTTTGTATTCACCTGGTAGTCAGTAAAGTAGTTGACTTGAAGGTGGTTTTGTAACCAAAGCAGCATCTGCTGGAAGTGATGTAGAGGTTCATATTGTCTTCTGCGATGGCTGCGGTTTAGTTTGTAATGTGTGAAATGCTTCCTACACAGACTGCATGTGTCGTATGCTTTGCCAGCTCATGTCCTGTCCTATAGCGCTTTGTAGGGGGCAAAATTTATGCAAGAGGCACAGATCTTTTGGCTTGAGGGAAGAGACTTAATTCAAAACGATGTCTTAAAATGCTTCTGAAACACAAGTGCCAGACTGTTTTTGACCTACCACTGACATCATATGTATGTTATGCTCCACAAAGCTGAATGTATTGGATTTTATTTTATTTTATGTATATCATAGTAACTTCTTTCTTTTTCCCCTCCTTCTAGGGTGAATAATTGTGTGGGATTTTCTAACTACAAATTCTTCCTCCTGTTTTTAATGTATTCCTTACTGTACTGTCTGTTTGTTGCTGCTACAGTCTTGCAGTACTTCATAAAGTTTTGGACAGTAAGTTCTAAGGCTTTTTTTGTTGTTGTTATTCATTTGTTTAATCCTGCATGTGTTATTAGAGACTGCATCAGCATGTTGTCACTCACCATTTACTCTGTTCCATAGTTCGTTAACATTGAAAGCATCAATAAAAGTGACTGAAGCAGGAGAGCTTTCTGAATATTAATAAATTAAATGTATTATACTGCTCAGGACGAGTAATTGAGGGAAGAAGTTCTGATGAGGACAGTGTGCAGTTTCTCTGCTCCATCAGAACTGAGGGGCACAGCTCAAGGTTTTTTGAGACTATTGAATAGAGATATGTAGATACAGAAAGAACTGGCAATAGCAAACAATTACATACACATGTATGTGTGTACACACACATATGTGTGTGTATAAAAATGTTGACAAAATGTGAAATACAAATAACAATTCTAATATTATCCTAGACTTGTTTATGGATAATCAGCCACCAGTTAAGGCAGATTCATTTCTTGGGAACTAACTGAGTGCCATTTTGAGACCCTATGTAGGCATGTCTGAACTTCATACCAGTGCGTTTTATCAATCTGATAAAGGTTGAATACTAAGATATGTATAGTGTTAATGATATACAGCTTCCCTGCCACTGTTACTAGTTATTAAATGATGAATACACATGCATGTATTTTAGTAGATTTTATGTGAAGAGCAGCTGTCCTTGAACATCAGTGTTATATTCCTCCTATCAGTTTTGTTCCAGTCATTTCAGGCTGAACAGAGTGTCTTCTGGTGGTGTTTTTTTTGTCTCCAAAACCTTGTATTGTCCCTTCCTGTCTCTAGGCAGAAGGAGCTAGAGTCAGAAATCCCTTAATCAGTTTCCATTAACTAGTATGGGAAAACTATTCAAAGTGGAAAGCTATCCATCACATCTTTATAAGTAAATAGCAGCATGTACTTCTTAGATGCTAGTTGATGTCAAGTGACTGGGAAAAGCAGTCATTATCTGTAGCTGTAGGAATTCTCTTTATTGGAGCAAAACGATGTCACGTCAGGGAAAGAAAAGCTTGATGCTCTATTCAGAATAGCTGTACTTTGAGACAGTTGGCATTAGACAGGTAAGATAAACGGTGCAAAAAGTATGTTTATTTGTGTTTATATAAACCTATAGGTCTGATCTGCCAAATACTCTTATTTCTCTTAATCTATCAGTTCTCTATAGTGGCCTGTCAGTGGAGAGCAAGAAACTATGTAGGAACTGAGGTTGTGTAAGATGAAAAACATAAATGTATTTATCGGTCATAGCCGTGGTGTGACAGATAGTTCAGATGACAAGGTCTGATTCTGCCATTCAGTCTTGCTTGACTCTAAGTGGTTACATTTTTAATTTGTCAATGAGCTACTCCCAAACATCTGCCTGGCTGCTTTCCAGTGTTTTGTATGCAATTTCTAATGAAACTGTAGATGTGCTCTTACATATTTACCAGTCAGTGCTTGAGCAAAATAAAATTAATTTGCTTTGTCACCTCACTTCATAAGTGTTAGTGCAATAAATGTCTGCCAGACATCTGAGCACAGTGAACATTTAATACCATTTGCACCATGGCATTTCTGAAGCCCACTGGACACACTGTTGAGGTGGCCACTTGAGCAGCAGAAGTAAACTTAAGGGATAGGGTTTTTTTGGGTTTGGTTTGGTTTTTGGGTTTTAATTATTTAATTGCTAAAAATGCTTTGTGCAAGAATGGGCTACTTCTAAAATTTGACAATAGACGATGCAGTTGTGTACTTGCACTCGTTGCTTGTGTTTCTGGTTACTTCCAAGACACAATCTGGTGATGACATAATCTTACTAGAGTAGGTCTCTGACTCACTTTACTCATACTAAATCACTCATTCCACAAAGCTAATATTCCTCTCATCTTACAGTGCTTGATTAAAGTAGACTTCCAGACAGAGATGGCAGCACCATAACCATGTAGGCTTGCAAAAATTTAGTATGTCTCTAGTATGTAAGCTCTTAGGCAAGTGGTGTTGACTGCAGAATAAGAGTCCTGGAAGCTTCCCTCTGCTTCTGTATCCAGATATGAGTGGAGTACTACTCACACAGGCTGTCCATAGGATGCCTCATTGTATTGCTAATGCTCAACTTTGTCTGCTACAGCATCAGACAGGTTATTGTTGACGTTTTCCACTGAGGCTCTCTAGATGTTGTTTTTTCTCCCCTAAAGTTTGATTATCAGAAGTATTACAGTATACATTCAGAAGGCAGCATTTCTTTTTTTGCTACTCCATAGATGTTTTTCAAAGAAAGTGTGTAACAAACTGCTGATTATATCCAGTGCTCGGATGGAAGATGAACTGCTCCTTGGGATGGTACCTGTGATCACCTCAGAACTTGCATTAATGAGGTTGTGACAGTGTATGTGCTGACTACACAAATTTTAGTGATCCATTGTTTTGCACTGTTGATACTATAGAGACACAACACCGATATGCAGATCCTTCCAAATTATTGTGAGACATGCACACCTACTTCTGTTGCAACAAGTCTTTGTCACTTGTGCATGCAAGACTCTTACATAGCATCTTTTATGTTGTATGCAGAAGTGCTGAAGAAAGGTCTCTATACTGTTCACAGTATCACAGTATATCAGAGGTTGGAAGGGACCACAAGAGATCATCAGGTCCAACCCCCTGCCATACATACAGTGAACAAGCACACTGGCTGTAAATATTTACCACAGGCTTACATGCTGATGGAGCTGTTAATATCTGTTGTGTAAATCAAGGGAACATAAATTACTTTTTTGAGGGGGTTGTGGTTTTTTTTTTTACTTACAACTATTTTTCCTATACTTATGAAATTTTTATTCTATCTAATAAGTAGTTAAAAATAAGCTGATAAAACCTCTGTTTAACCAAATGCGTTTGACACAAGCACCAGCACTGGCTGAACGCCCAGTACTTGATGCCCTGTTTACATAGTGCATGGTGGTACTTCCCAGTGCGTTATTTGTGTCTGCTCTCATTCTTGCCATGCTCCCTCCCCCTTGAACACTCTGTATTTTCCAGATGATTTCATTGTCCTCCAAATTATTTTGGCAATTCTGAGTGTACCTAAATCAAGGATGAGATAGATGTTCCAGGTAGATCTCAGAGGCTTCTGTGAAACTTTGGTTGCATTAACAACAACAACAACAAAATCAAGCTCCCCACCCTCTAAAAAAAAAAAAAAAAAAAAAGCCAACCCAAAACAATTCCAAGTCCTTGGTCAGAACTCATTACTCTTGCTTATACATATAAGGGCGTTTACCAGGACTTCCGAGTTTCTGTAGATTTAAGCTAGACCCTTGCTACTAAAAGGTAAGTAGCAAGTCAAGCTCTGATAGCACTTTTTTTGTTGTGGGTTTTGTTAGGAGTCTTTTATGACCTTGCATGCTTAGATGACTCTAAGCTTGTGAAGGAGTTTGTAGGGGATTCCTTAGAATAGTGACTGGCTTCAGTCTTATTTATGTGTGCTAAGCAGCACAAATTTTGTTGTGCAAATTGCTTCCTTTTGTAGGCTCTTGCAGCTGTCTCATCTGCAAGTCTGCTTCTGTGCTGCTGCTGAGCATAATGATTTTAAATAACTAATGTCTGAAGTTTCATTTTCTTTTCACATGCTGTGGCATGTGAACTGTTGCTAGAACCCAACTGTGAATAAGCCTGTTAAACATGCTCAAAACTTGCATGCTTCTCTCCAGGAAGGAATTGACCTTTTTTTGAAAGATGCTTCAGTTCTACAGCTCTCCTGCCAGTTTAAAACCAGTGGCTGAAACTGGGTAGTCAGAAGAGGTAAATGCTCCCTGGGGATCATGTAGATTAATCATGCATAATTCAAAAAATTATAAGCGCTGAAGTAAACATACATGTTTCTGGCCCTCAGAAAACACAAAGACTAAGCTGCTTCTGCTCTTTGAGCTTCAAAATCAACTAGCCTGAGAATGCTTTCTAGAGAACTATTTTGTTTAAATATGCAATTCCAAAAGCATCATACAAATAGCAGTTAGTAGGAAAAGTCATCATAGCTTTAATATGAAGTTTAGGAATATGCAGAAATTGGAGTATGTATTTTGGTATCCTCAATTTCAAGGGATTGCAAAATACAACATATCCTCACAGCAGGAGGAAGAGGGACTGTTGCACAAATAATCCAAGTAAAATTGCATTAAAAAAAAAAAAACAAACAGTGAGTAAACTGAACTTAGAGTTCAGAGGTCTGCTCTATGCTGTCATTTGGTTACTGTAGTGGTCTGGTGGTAGCCAGTGTTTTTGAAAATGCTTTGTATATCTGCCTGACACCAAGGTAAATGCCTGGGCTCTGCATGGGCTTTCTGCACAGATTAATATCACTTAAAAGCCATACATCTTGCCTACAACAGATTCGGCAACTTCTAGCTTAGACAGCTAATACCACTCTTAGGTGTAAAGTTTGAAACATTCCTATTTCTTGCTTTATTAAGTCCTGAGAAAATTTCAAATCTTATGCTAAAAATATAGCCCACAAACATATCTCAGTATTGAAGGATGTTGGGAAGACAAAAAACTGTACTAATATGTTAGGGGTTCCTTTTGTTTTTTTTAACAAAGAATGGCAATTTCTATTTTTATGGGTTTGACTGAAACTAAGTGTCATAAATATGTTTTCAAGTCAGAAATATTTTGTAATTTATAGACCATTGCTTTATGCCTCTGGAATATTCCGAGCTCTGCAGACCTGTATGAACGATTTGATCATATTCTCATAAACCTTATTTGTGATGGAAACAAATAGCAAAGAAAGCACTGGGTGTAGTAACGCTGCTCAAGCAGAACCACTGGAAGGTGATCTAGCCACGATCTGAACAGCAAAACTTCCATGCTTTGTCAGAAAACTTCAAGCCTTAAAGCTTGTAGCGTGCTGTTATGTACTCTCTCCTCCGTTCTCTTGGAGAATGAGAGCTGAGGCTGCTGATGGGCATTGGAACTCAGCACGTCCAAGAGCACGTGTGCACACCAACCATTTTGTTCTTAACAAAGCCTGTGCTGTTTTCAACACTTCGTCTTAACGTAATACCAGTGTTTAATAAATTGTCTTTGTTTGCGCAAAGCTTTGCCGCAGGAAAGCTGCAGAGAATTGTCCAAAGGTAAACCCCAGTATTGCTGTAATTGTTTAAATACTGTGCCTACTATAATTTTCTAATCCAGTCATTCATGGTAGCTCTTTACACCATCACAGAAGGAAGGAGATTTGTGATCTGTTGCCTGTGAATATAGGCAGTGTACAGAGATAGATATACACCTCTATGCACTTAATATTGATTGAAATGTATTTTAGTCTTAAAAAAAACCCTCAGCCTTAGATAAGTGAGTATACTGAATGAGCTAATGGAAAAAGTAATGGCAGTAATGCTAGCTAAACAGATGATTGAAAATAACCTCTCTGCTTTCATAGTGCTGTTAAAGGTCAGCTACTTAAAAGTGCTGTGATTTTGAGGATATAAAACTGGAACAGTATTATTACAAATCCTGTTGGCCTCTTGAAAGTGCAAGCCTAAAAATAGTTGGGCTGGGGGTGGAATCAACTATCCAATACGGGCAGGGGGTTATTTTTTATATGATAGTTGTATTGAAATTCTCTTTCACGTAAGATCTGGTGAATCACTCCTGCCTGGTCAGACATGGCAAATTTGGTTTGCTAGTTATGTGCTGCTTGTTGACTAAACCTTAAAGATCATCAAAAATTGAAGATCTGTCCCAGGCCTTATAATAGGAGTTGTTCGGTTTTGGAAACATAATATGACAGCCATTTCTCTTTTGCATTCCTTATACCAGTTCAGAATAAGGTTCAACAGGAAGGGGTCTGGATGTTTTTGTTGTATTTTCTTCCTTTCAAAGAAAGTGAAAAATTGAACATATTTTTCCCCTGTCTCTTTGGCTGTGGCTGCACAGTGGACATTTTTTTAGTATGGGAAATTCTCTTCCTTGTCCCCTCCTGTGCATTTAAAAACAGACAAATGTATGCACTAATGCTACTAAACTCAGGTGGTAGGGGGACCCAGTTACACACCAGTTTAGCAGGACATGTTAGGAAAGCCAGGCTTACACTTTTTCCTTTGTGAAAACTGAAGTGAAAGACCTATAGCAGAATAGGTGTGGCAGGAAGTGTTTAGAGACAATATCTCAGTAGTTGTTAAAAAGTGTTAACACATTAATTTCTTTGTCTCTTTTTCCCCAGAATGAATTGCCAGATACAATTCCGCAGTTCCACAATTCCACAAATGCAAAATTCCACGTACTGTTCCTTTTCTTTGTGGCAGCCATGTTCTTCATCAGCATACTGTCCCTCTTCAGCTACCACTGCTGGCTAGTTGGCAAAAACAGATCAACCATAGGTCAGTAAATTGGAATATGACACTGTCCCTTGAGCAGAAAAACAAGCTGAAGAGAATGTGAGGCCTACAGGATATGCCATGGCATGTAAACAATTTTTAAATATTGTGCAATAAGAAGCATATTGGGTGAAAGTAATTAAAAGTGAAATATATAGGAAAATATGTAGGTCCTCAGCTGCAGTCAAGCATTCAGATTTATGATGAATGTTAATTTCTTTGTATTTTTGAGATCTCTGAGACAATACATTTTGTTGTGGTTTTATATATTGTTGAGTACATAACACGAATTGTTACTTCCTAGTAACCCTGTTGTACTTGGGGTAGCTGGGTGGCCCCAACTAAAGCGGAGGCTCTTCTGTTTATAAGCATACTATATTCTGAACTAGATCCAGAAGCATATTCTTAAATCCTGTGAAATAAAATTGACATCACTATTAGGAAGTGGCTTGTAAAAGCAATGCAATTAAAAAATGGAAATACTGATGCACACTTCCTAAATAATGAAAGAAGTTACCATAACTTCTGCATTAGATGTTTTAAATGGGGTTGACCAGCACAAGAAGTTACATGCAATAGTTAAAATATCTCAAATTCTTATTAAAGTATTTTTTAAAAGTGTTTTTTTTTTTTTTGCAGGGGAAAGGGCCAAGGGCTGGTGGGTATCTCCACAGCTTAAATCAAAATCTTAAACCTTGCAGTGGAAGTTAAATTTCTATCCTCAAAAATAAGTGGGTTGATTGAAAGTGGGAAAAAAATTCCGCTTGCTAGAATTATTTGAAGAAAATGAATTTTTTTGTTGCTTGACAGGAGGGTTAAGTCCTTTATTTCTTTTGATGTATCTGTTGTTATGGGGAGAGCAATGAGTCCCCTCAGTTCTTGGTCAAGGGTGTAACTGGACTGACTAGAAAAATGATGGTGGTTTGCTATAGTTTGTGAAGCATTTATTTTTCTACTGTAATAGTCCTTATCCTTGATGCTGCAGGATGCACTTAACTTCAGAGGTTGGCAGAACTGGAATAGACTTTCCTGTATGGGTTTAGATCTAGTAGGGTTTTTTTTTCCCCCCCATAACACACATCAAGAGGGTCTCATCTTGCCTGACACTTTTATTCACAATAAAGAAATTTGAGTGTTTATTCATCCTTCCTGTTACTTATCACTTTAGAGACACTGCATGTTTTTCTTTTACAGAAACATTTCGTGCACCTACATTTCGAAATGGCCCTGATAAAAATGGCTTTTCTCTTGGATGCAGCAAAAATCTCAGGGAGGTTTTCGGAGATGAAAAGAAATATTGGTTACTCCCTATCTTTACCAGGTACTCAGTCTGAATGGGAATAAATTGGGAAATAAATGGCTTTCATGACTTTCACCTTGCTTTCTCAACTTCAGTCTTGCTTTTCCTTCTCCTAAAAATTAAATCACAACTGAAAAGCCAATTTGTAAATCCTTCATGATGAATATTGGTATAAGAAAAATGTGCAGGTGAAACATGATCAAACTCAGGGTTTTCATTCAAAGATAAGGGCCTTATTGAGAAGGGCCTCCAAAATACAGAAATTTGGAAAGCTTTGAGAACCTCCCAAAAGTCAAAACACAAAGTAGGAGCTGTGTTTTAACACCTCTTTGGGGGCTTGTTTAAAATGTTGGTGAACCCATTTGTGAAACTGAGATCTGGTAGCAAACAGCAGAGATAAGATGATCGTAAGGTGCCTCAGCTGTTTGCTCAAATACTGTGGCTTTTCATGTGATTAAAGACAGAAGCTATATTGTAAATGGATCGATTTGTTTTCCCACCATGTTTTATCTTGCACAAACTTGCTTTCAGAGAAGGCTTAGCTAACCTCAAGGTGATGGGCAGAAGGGAAAGAATGACCACCAGAATATTACTTATGCTATAGCTTCTGGGGCTAGGTAGAAACCAGGTAGTCAGACTATGTCTGCACAGTGGTTTAGGGGAAAACTAAGGCCATAGTCTACAGAAACACAGTGATGTTTGTGAAATACATAGACTAGTGCTGTGCTCAGCAATCTATACTGAGTGATAGGATGGGAGTCATTTAAGCGCCAAGACTTAATTAAATGATCACCTGGTTTAGTGGTAGAAATGTCTTGCTCTGGAGTTCAACACTGCACTCACATGACTGACTGGAGCCTGTAGTGTTTGCCTTTTGCAGGGGTATTTGTTCAGTTAATTTAATTTAACTGCAATCAGTGATTTGAATCTTTGTTTCTGGTTTAGTTTGGGTGATGGGTGTAATTTTCCAACTCGTTTGGTGATTATGGATCCAGAGCAAGTTACTGTCCCAAGCCAAAATGAACCTGCCAAAAGGTAACTATAGCATTTAAGATACTGCTTTTGTACTGTTCTGTATTTCATGTGAGAGAAAATTTCAAAATATTTGGGGGTTTTATACTACTTTAAATATTCAGATTGAGTTTGTAAGTCTTTTAGAGAAGAACAGATCAAGACTAAAAAATGGTGCTGCTGGATGCAGAAACTTTCTTATAGGTTTTCACCTACTAGAGAAGATGTAGCTCTAAGGAAACAGTAATAAAGGAAGTAAGAGAGTTTACAGGCTCTTAATAATCAAAAAAGTCCAAGGGCAGACTGAATAGTGAAAAATAAAGTTTAGATACTTACTAGAATGAAGAAGAGGCAAGGTATTATTTACATTTAATCTCCTCCAATGTGCTTAAACAAGGGATGCTAAGACACAGTAGCAAGAGAGGTACATCACTGTGGTTGTTGCTGGGTTTTAGCACTGGAGGGAGTTTTAGCTTGTTACTTTTTATCCCTCCAAATTTGTATCTTCAGTATATTTCCAGGAAGCCTGCTTAAGATTCAAAGACACAGGAGTATGTGAAACTTCTGCAGGTGTTGACATTTGTCATTTTAGAAGTCTTATCTACAGTTTGGAGAATTTTTGGTTGAAGGTTATTGTCAACATCAGTCACCTGAGTTAGCAGGCGTTGGAGGGTTTCAAAGGCAGTACTAAGAAGTTGCTTTTAGTGCAACATAACCTGTGGAATTTACCCAAGGCAGAACCTTGTGCAAACAGCAGAGAATCCTTTTGCATTAGGAAGATGTCCAGTAGAAAGCTTTAGCATTTACCGATGGGATAAAATGGCATTAGGTTGCTCTTCCAGACATTACTGGTTAGGTTTTTAACTGTGTGGCAGTAGCACTGTTGTCAGTGTGCCATTTTTCATGAGAGCTGTAAGTGGCCTATGTCAGGTAAGGGCTTAGACTGATGACTGGAACAAATCTGTAGACAGAGAATTGGGGTTGGGGGCCAGGGACCATGAGCCATTTTTAGTTGTCAGTGTAGATTTATTTGCTGTGCTCTTACGCAACTTCATTATTCTACAAATGTCTAAAATAAACAGCTACCACTATTACAGAATTCCTGTTGAGTGTGCTTATTTTTCAGCTCTGGATCCAATCAGTCCTTTCCTACTCGACCACTCAGTGAATCACAAAATCGATTGCTAGCCAGTGACTGTCAGTGGGTGGAAAGTGGCCCTGAAGAGGAAAGTGTTAAAACAGGTTAGCCCGCACCGTAACACTTCTGATGATTCTATAATTTGTGGAGGGTTTTCCCTTTTATTCAGCCTAAAAAGTCATTAGGAGTTGGTTGGAGTAAGGTGGAGGAAAAATTGTTCCATAGAATCAAGTCAACATGTTTAGAAGTTAGGGCAAATTTGTGCCTCATGCTCTCCTCCAAACCAAGTTATTGCACTAAGGTAATGGACAGATAATTCTTACCCTTTCTGATCTGCAATTTTTGATCTTTTTGTGTTTGATTAGGAGGAGAAAATATTTTTCTAAAAATAGGCACAACATGATAAATGTGCTTTCTGGTTTGAAGTCTTTGCTATTTGTTGTGCAAATGTGCAAAAACACATAATTGAGATTCTCTCACATTTTAGGTGCAAAAAAGCATATTATAGTTTCATTGGAAAGCTGATCTCAGCTTATTACTAACCAACCATCTCAGTGAGAAACAGGTAAGAGCAATATAATTGCCATTTCTGTATATGTATGAGTAAACAAAAATAGACATCTGGAAGTCAAAAGTCACTAGTCATGGAATGTGGAGTCCTCTGATGTTGGATGTGTAATAGAAAATGCTGTGTAATGCTGTAGTGCAGGAAACAGGGGCTGGTGGCTGGATGTGAGTCAGACTAATTCTGTAATTTAGACTGAAGTGGGTAGTGCTGGATTTGTTACCTGACCAGGGAAAAGAATCTAGTCCACTATAACAGGCAATTTCAAGATGAAGTGCTGTCTTGAGGAAACTCTGTTCCTAAGGAACAGTTCAGCTGTCTTAATTGTATATTGGTGAGCTGTGCTGTGCTCTCTAAGAAGCTGTGTGTGCATGAGGAAGGAAGGTTCAGTAGGTAAAAAGGTGTCTGCATAGGTACTGCTTTGTCACAGCTGGAAGTGACAGTGATCTTTTATGTAAGAGCTCTGCATGCACTTTGCATTTAGGAAATACTAGTGTTTCTGCATATATGAAAACTTCCCTTGATGTATTTCCAGTGACTAGACTTCTTTTATGTTGAGCACTTAAGTGACTTTATAAGTTCCCATTAAATTTTTCTCTCTGGAGGAAAGACAAATCTTATTTGGACAACTAGCAACTGTAGATGCTGAGGGCTGAGTCATTCACATCCTCTCCCCTTCCACCCCACACCCCCTTTTTTTTCCCCTCAAAGAAAAAAAAAAGAGAAAAAAAAAGCAGGAAACAGAACTTGCAAGGAATTGTCTTTGTTAAAATAAAATAAATAAAAGTATGAGGTCTGTGAGCTCAGTCATTTTAGGATCACTTTTTTTCTTTTTAATTTTTTTCTTTTTTATTTAAGTAAGGCTTCTGACCTATTGTTTGCTGGGGGAGGGGTTGGTTTTCAATTAAAATAAAAAAACTCTGCCTGAAAGATCTTTGTGGAGGGTGGTGCAATGTTTGGGATGATGTTAGACTGCTCAATGTAAACTCATATAAAACCAAAATTAGACTAGTTTGTGTTACTTAACCATGAGAACTTGCTAATGATGAGTTTTCCCTTTATAACTTTTCTTAACGTTTTATATAGATGTGCAAATGAATGTCCCAAGCAAGGGACTTCTTTCAGCCTCTAGCTGTATAAAAACTAACCTGATCTAAACAGGTTACTAAGAATTTTCTATACTTTATAGAAAGGAATAGGTATCTTCTGAGAGCAGTTCATCCCAGAGCCTTTGATAGAGTATTAGAAAAAGATACTAATTTTTTTTTCCACTGACCTAGAGAGGCAGCATAAGTGGCTGTCTTAAGCTAGACAATTAAATGGTAATGGTTTGGGTTGAATTTCCTTTCTGTCCTCCTTTTCTTTTTAAAAAGTCTGGCCAAATTTAATAAAGGCAGATTGTGTACTTTGTATCACATTTGCCCAAACTTCTGTAGTTTTAAAAGTTGTAGTAGTGCATAATTGCAGCCAACACTAAAGCATTTTGGTATGCATGAACTCAGATCATAATTAACTCAATGCACAATGTTTCAGCCCTTCTGAGATCAGTTGTATTTGATTAGTTCCCTTCAGCCAAGGTGGTTGATTACAGTCCCCCTGCAGCTATAAGCAACTATGTAATTGCTGTGAGATCCAGCATCTCTTCCATGCTGGTTAACATACAGCAGAAGCAATCAAAGTCATGGCTGATGAGTGAAGTTCCCAGGTTATTCTAGAGAAAAGAGCATGATTTGCAAAAGAAAGCCAGTGCCCCAGCCAGCAGTTCCCAGGCCTCACCTGGGCAAATGTCATTTTTGTCCCCATATCTATCAATTTCATTCAAATGAATGAATTTCATTCAAATCAATTTCATTCATCAAAATGAATGAGCAATTCTTGCCAATCTGGGATCCAAGAGATTTTAGCCACAGGTGAGTGGTGACGGACTGATGTTCTTAGCGCAGATAATCTAAAACATAAGAGGTTTAAAACAAAACTAAAAAACCCCCAACCTCCCAGAATCATTACGAGTTTAAGTTAACTTCTCTCCTGAATCAGGAGCCTGTAAATCACATGTAACCTAGCTTCATTCTTGTAATGGACTGTGATCTGTTTTTAAAAAGCTAATCATGTAATTCCACAAATTATCTTTTTGTTTCACTAGGTTTCTGCAACACATTTTGAGCTTGAATGTTAATTTTGTTTGGAAGAAGTTGATCAGTGAAAAATGGACCATGAACATTTTAGGAAGAGACAAGAAATTCAAGTTTCTGCACTGTACAATGGATTCTTGTAAGCACTATTGCAGAGCAGGGAAGTTAAGACATGCCTTAAGATTCTTAATGTGCATTTATGCAACACTGAATTATATATTGCTACCAAAGGGCCAAATCCTGAAGTGCCCTGCTTGGATGCACAAGGTCCAGAGTGGGAACTATGCATTTCTGTTATGCTGCAGTGGTGAGGGTAGATTGCAGAGACTCCTACCTCCCCGTGGGCAAACTTCATACCTTAGGCACTGCAGAAGTCACTTCCATAGCCAGTATCCAGTGTGCAGAAAGAAATAAAAAGTGGAAAGAGGAAAAAATATAAAAAAAAGAAGGGGGAGTAACAAGAAAAAGCAATATAGGGCATGGCTGGTGAGTCTGAAGATCTGAAGTTCAACTATACATAGTTCAAACACCAGGTGATGGGGAAGGGGCTGGATAATGACTTCTTTCCTCATCCTACTAACCAGTCGACCCAATGATCATAGCTCTCACAAGTCTTTTAGGACTGAGGATTTCTTCTACTAGCTATGCTTTGGAGCAAGGCAATGCCAATAATGTAAAAGCTTCTTACTTGGGTTGCTTTCTTGCTATAGGATTAAGCCCCCTCCTCATTTTAACTTGATTTACTTAAAATCATGTCAGGAACAGAGCTCATCAAAGCAAACTTGGTTTTTAATTGAAAAGATGTGGATTATTACTTTCCAGCAGTTGTCTGTCAGCAAACAAAAAGGCCAATCCAGAAAGGAATTAACAATTGTTACATCTTCTGTTAATGTCTGCAGTGTTCTGTATGAGGCAGTAACAAAATGGTAAAGTACCCTTGAGAAAAACCTTATTGCAGTTGTGTGTTGTTAGAAAATAGAACTAGAAGAGCACTGCTTTTTCTATGGGACTCCTGATGGTTTACAAATACTGTTTTATACTTTTGTTTTATCTTTTTAATAAAGACACAAGTTTTTATTGGTTCTAAAGTACCACTTAAACAAGTATTTATGAGGAAAATAACGTTGGATCATACATGTGTTCACACTGAATATTTGTGTGCTTTAATCTGCTGCTTTCAAGACTGGTTGAAGTGATGCCAAGTTCGCAAAGGCAGAGTGCTTTGTGCAGCAAGGTACCTTTTCACAAAAGGCAAAATGGGTTTCCTGTGTGAGGAATAACATGGTCTGTGCTAAGCTCAAGACCTACAGCAAACAATGGGGGGGCTGGGGCAGAGGGGTGTTCCCCTCACTCTGTAAGAAGACGGCTAACTCATCTTTGTGTGGTATTGGAATTCTGTGTGACAAATACTGTTTTCCCTGTCTGTAACTGTTCTGATGTTCAGCTGATGCTGATTGCAAATGTACATGAGCAATTTTGATACAGACTGAGCTGATGATTTGGACCAAAGGAACCTGTTCAATTTCTGACTGAATGCTACTTAAGTCAAATATGTTTATGATGGAGATGCTAAGGTATCAACTATACTTTAAGGTTTAAAAACAAATTTTTTTTGTCTTTGGAAAGAATAAAAGTTTCTCATATATTCATCTTCTAGAACAAGAACACTTTGAGAATCTGTGAACATGACTTTGGTCATTGTTGAATGTTCTTGAGAGGGAAGTAATGATCCACACTTACATGTTTTATAAAAGTTGCAGAATTTTTCTTCAAGCTTTGTACAAGAAACTGCATTTGCTAATTCCAAAACTTACAAAAACATTTGCTACATGTTAATCTGAAAGGTTTAGCTTTTTCTTCTCAAATGTTAAGTGAGAAGTGCTCATCCAAATGCAAGTTCTCAGTAATACTGCACCAGCATAATTTCTTGGGAAAGGCAACAGAGACAGAAGACTGCAAGTTCAAAGGGCTTGTTCTGAACACCAGTATTTGCAGCCCAAAACACTTGTGGAACTGTAATGGAGAGCCTGAGGTCTTACCTGGCTTTTACTGCATCAGTGTACTACAGCTGAGTTAACACATATGGGCACAGTCATTGTCTAGCAGAACTATAAGCAAAATCTGTCTCTAATATGATAAATGTCACAGATTCAGCAATACAGTCTCTGCCCCACC
Source organism: Indicator indicator (assembly GCF_027791375.1). NCBI lineage: Eukaryota > Metazoa > Chordata > Aves > Piciformes > Indicatoridae > Indicator > Indicator indicator. The sequence continues at coordinate 19,796,001 of NC_072010.1, read as the reverse complement.
CCCAAAGTGCTTGATCTATCCCCATATGAATGTATATATGCTGCAGGCTAAAATCAGTATAACTTGTGTCATTCCTTAAATCAGGACAGTTAATCTTAAGGAAAAACTGCAAGTAAAAAGAGATTGGGCTAACTCCATGTGTGCATTCGAGCAAGTGCTGGTCTTCTGAAACCAGTTCTTTGTATATCTAAGGGAATTTTAGTGGCTTTTCATGACAAGCTGATGTTTCTGACTTCTTTATGCAGATCTTGGGTACATTTTGTCCCAGATTTCAGGTTTCAATTGAGAAAAGGAGAGCTGTGTACTTAAGCTACTCTTGAGGCCAGAGTTACTGTTGGTACAAAAGCAGGCATTACTGAAAAGCCATTTTTTCAAATATGAAATCTGATAAAAAGATTCAGATATGATTTTTCCAAAGTCACCACCCCACCCATTTATTCCCCCCTGGGCACTGGTTCCTAAAAGAACCCTCAGACTGATATAAAGGAATAAAGTTCTGTAAGAGAACTCCTAAAGGCAGGAGCAAGTTTTCCTGGCAGGCTCTGGCTGCAGAGGGCACTCTATGCTGTATCAAGCACTATGATAGGCAAAATGAGGGAGTAAGCCAAGGGTTACAAAGACGATGAGGACAAACAGCTGTCTGGAAGCTGTTGGATTCAGAGTTGGGTATCGCTGCCAACAGAGGCAGCAGAGCTGTAAGGGTGCGCTAGGACATGGGTCCTTCTGGCCCACGTGCTGCAGAGCTGAAAATTTTCAGTGAATGCAGCAGGAAGAGTAGCCCTACCTTTCAGGAGACCAGAAGAGAGATGCATCCTGAGAAAACAACTGATTTAGGTGCTGGGTCACTTACCTCCTGGTTTTGTGCTTTAACCTGCTCTGTATCAAGTCTTGAAAATCGCTGGCTTGTCACTAAAAATAACAGCCCTTAAAATTTTAGATCCATCAAAATAATTACTGTTACAAGCCATAAGTAGTATTGCAGTTACTGTAGAATAGTTGACACTGGCTGTAATTAGGAACTGACATTGGCTGTAGTTAGAAACTCTGCTTTTAGTATTTACTGCTTTTTTTCTTTTAAAAAAATAATCCACATACACAAGTCATGCACAGAAAATTACACTGAACTCCCAGTGTGAGAACAGAAGCCTGATAAAGGGCAAGATTTCTGAAATGCCCTGAGAGGATAAACCTGTCCCTGCGAAGATGAGGCAAGGAGAGCCATAAACATAAAATATTTGAAACTACACAGCTAATAGTTTTTTTCCCTTACCGTTATTTAGTTATAGAGTGTATGACATACGTATTGTTGCTGCTTCTACCAAACGCATATTGTGGGAGGAGAGCAGGAAGAGCTGTAGGTGTCTATCATAACTGACTTTCTGCAGTATTATCCTAAATATTCAGAGCGTCATTTAAGAGGGGGTTGGGCACTCCTATATTTAGTGATCAGAGGAGAAATTTTGGCAACATTTTTGTTACAGCTGTCCCTTGAGTGTGGAATTTGCAGGTACCAAGATACTTTTGGTACACTCTTCTCAGAACCTGGTCCTGTTCTTCAGTTCTAAATGCCAGTTTTCAGGTGCTGTTTCTTTCCTCGTTTGATCTTGTCTGGCTCTTGTATATTGTAAATAATCTTTTGGGGTGTAGAGGTTTTGGTTAAGTTCAATGCTACTCAATACTTCCAAGAACTTACTGATCTCTCTGAAGTACGGTCTGGCTGTAGCTCACCAGAGCCCCAAGAGGAGGAAAAAGGCAGCATTTGTAGCAGTGTTAGTGTCTGGCAGATTTACATTTACCAAGAGATGCATTGATTCTGCCATAGCTAGTCTGCTTAGTTCTGGAGTACTGACTGACCATATTTGCTAACAATTTTTTTTTTTTAAAAGCCTCAGAACTTTGAGCTTCATAGTGTATGTTCTCTGAGGAGACCACGTAAAATTGCATATAATGGGGGGATTCAGGTATGTACTTACAGAGGCTCCAAACGGTGAGTGTTTTAACTCAGTGCAGATGAAGAACACCTCTCATGGTACCTAAAAAGTAGCAAGGTGTACAACATCAGAAGCTCTTCTATCCCTAAATGGCACCAAAGAGAGGAGCTGCATATGAAGTGATTTGTTATAACTGAACATATTTACTACACTCATTTCTATCAGTTTATTTTGTATATATGGATGTCTTTTTATATGCATTTTTCTTAATTACATAACTGTCATGAAACATAATGAAGCTGCAGTTGTAGTTAGTTTAAATGCTGATTTATACTGGTGTTTGGCTGTTTATTTTCTGCAACAATTACTTGAATCTTGTTAGACAGTGAAGACTGATAATGTTTACACAATTGCTTTCCTCGGTTTTTGGGGGTTCCTCTTTTCTTCCCATTCCCTGCTCCAAGAAAGAGCACACATGCTCAGCAGTCAAGCAGACGTGTTGGGGAAGGACTGGGATCACCTCTACTGGCACCAAAGCATTAATAGTGATATGCAGATTCTCTTGTGTTTACATTGCATAGCTGACAACTTACATGCTTATCATGTTCCTCTCTGGTTTCTTCTACACCTTAACCTGTTGCTATTAGCTTTATCGTGAGAAACTTAAAATCTTTATGAATGGTAATTTACAATCATAAAACTATCACAGAAAGGGGCAGCTTTCCTGTGAAGTCTTCCCCACTCCCTGTTCTCTTCTTAACTTGGATGGATTAAACATCCCTGGGTTATCTCTGCAATTATTTTTGTATTTGCCAGCAAGGGTCATCAACATTTGCACTAATCACAATGTCCCAGCTGTTCTGCTTCCACATAGTTGTTTTTAATTGGGTTGCCTATACTTGTAATGAGCTGTATTTAAGTTTGAAGTGTAAAAGATGTATGTAATAATTACACATTTATTGTATTTTGTATGTTACTTATAGGACTAGTCCTATGCACAGAGAAAACATCTTGCCATTTATAGTTTAATACTTGAAGTAACTTTTTTAAATGGGCTTTTATAAATGAATTAAATACAAAATCACATTGCTTTGCCTGGAAGTTCCTTCTTGTTTTAATTGTATTGTGAAAATTCCCCATATGTATACTTTTCTGTAAGTGTTATCTTAAGCCATTTACAACCATTGAAAGTGCATTCAAGATTTTGTACATCAGTGTTCAGACCTGTTCCTACTTTTCTGGAGTACAGTTCATGTTTAAATAAAAATGTTGTACCATTTTAGGCTTCTTTTCCAAAGTGATAAAATATGAATGGACTTTTACATTCATCAGTGAATGCAACATCAACTTAATAAAAGTACATGAAAGAATCTAAAAATTGTTTAGCTGTAGCATGCATGTATTAGATCAGAGAAAAACTGCCTGCGTCAGAAACATTTCATTAACTGTTCCAGTTTTCACACTGCAGCTGCAACAAACCTAAGACTACACTCAGTCTTGACACACCTTGCAGGTCACTTGAAGGGGGAAATAATAAAACCTGTGACTTCTGGCTAACTATTTCTTCAGAACACTAAACATAATTTAGAAATCCAATTGCCACTCCCACAGGCATTAGCTGAGTTCCTCTGAGATCAGAAATAACCTCTAAGAATGCAGTAGCACCCAAGCTGCGACTGATAGGATGATGGCACTTAAATTCAACAATTTTTTCCAGAGTTTATAAAAAAAATGGAACATCTTATACCCTTTTGTGAGGTTGTCTCACACACCTAACTAGTCCTACTTCATCTTGGTCCTTGCATGCCTGATGAAGTGAGCACTATGAAGTATTGTGATTTGTGTTTCAATAACGCTGGACACAAAATATCCCTTCAGAAAAAAAGTGTGAATAGCAAAAGCCATCTGATCATTATCAGCAGACAATCCCTTTAAACAGAGCAGGTCTGTTCCCCTAGCTTTCAAAAGAAAACTCGTGAAGTCATATTTAGTTCCAATCATTATCACTGTACTTGGTGACTCAGGCTATTTCATGCAAAACCAGTGAAGAACACAAGGCGGGCAGACAGCAGAACCACAAAAAGAACTTCCTTTTCTGAGACAGTAATAAGAAAACATATACTTGTTCTGTAGGACTACTTTTAATGGAAGATCTTATGCACTGTAGCCAGTCTCATTTGTCATCCACCATTGCTATATTCAATTACAAAACTACCATAATAGGTACAACAGGAGATCCCACTGTAGTGTGTAATACACACCAAATAAAAATATGCTGTATTATTCAAGATGTCCACCTTTTTGTCACATTTAAGTGGTTTAAATCATCACTGATGTATCTATGCTCAGGGCACTTGGTCATTATCCGACTTTTGAAAGCTTCCCATCTTGCACGTCTCTCTTCCGTATTATGTTTGTACTCCTGTTGCCTTGTCAGGTAAGGTCGACTCAGCCAATATTCATTTTCTGCTTCAATTTCCAGCCTTCGGATCATTGCTTGCTTCATTGAAAGGGTAACTGGTCTTGGTCGCCTGTACTTTCCAATCCATTGTTTTCCAGGAATTCTCTTGCGGAGCAACACTGTTGTTAAAAGCATCACGCCTCCAAATATAAACAAAATATAAAATACTTACTACCTTAAGGACACGAGTTAAAAATCTAACAAGAAATAATTAAAAACTCTGCACACACTCCACTGTGTTTTAGCTAGGTGAAGTTTGAAGTTCAGAATCTGATACAACCAAACTCAATCAAACACTATATAGGCAGTGTAACGACAGACACATTGGAAATTTAAGGAAACATAAATCTTTATTTAGCTAAAGAGTTTACTCAGTTATCTTAATATCTCTTATATTAAAGCATGTACTGCCTGAATAATTTATGAAAAATCCAGACCCAGATACTGTAACAAAAGATTCACTTTGTTCCTTCTTCAAATAGCTAACTGCTAACATGGAATACTTCCAGGTCTATCTTCTAGATCCAGAAATGCCCTTTCCTTCAGTATTGTTTTGAACTACAGTCTCTCCATAAGCTCATCGGTATACAATTACCTAGTCTTGTAAATTAACTACGGGAACTCTGGTTTGTAGAGAAAAAAACCCAATATCCTGCGTTAAACAAACTATCATATATAGAAAGCATGAATGCAGTTTCCAACACAATACACAGGTGTAACAGAAGAAAGGCGAAGCTATGTTTAGATTTGACATACCTGCTCTTCATTAACCTGATTATTAGTCCTAAACATGTTTAACTTCTAGGTCTCTAATTACACAGCGTATTCATCAATTAATAGGTCAGACAGGTACTTTCAACACGGCATAAACCTGTACTACCACTGAGAAAAGCCGCCCTGTCATAACCCATTCCCGTGGTTCAACTGCATGCTGATGCTGCATTCTGATTCAGTGCAGGAGTGAAGCTGTCGGGTTTCGCAGGCGTACTGTTACCTGGGTCTCCAGTTCCCCTTCTGGCAGGGCAGGGGACGGGAGGGCACGGCAGAGGTGCCCGTCTCCCTGGCAGTGCAGCTGCTCGCCCTTAGCCCTGCATCCGCTGCCGCCTCGGCAGGCATCGAGGCGGACGCGCGACACGACACGGCTGCCCCCTGGGCTCTCCAATGCCGCAGGAGGCACACGGGCTGCTGAACACTCACTAGCCCTAGGAGCAATTCGGCCTGCAAAGCGGAGCGCTCCTGGTTCCCCACCGGGGTTTTCTCACGGTTTAGGGCTAGGCCAGTCCGAGCGAGACCGAAGCCAGTCTGCCAAGAGCCACCCCGCGCCCAGGGCAAAGAAGCAGTAAGAGAAGCCACAGCAGCGCTTTAAGTCCTTTACTTAGCGGACCCCCTCCCTCCTCCACCCTCACTTACCGACTCCGGCAGCGACTGCAGCTCCAACCCCGACCCTCAACGCAAGATGGCGGCGGGCGAGGGCAACGGCCCTATCTCGCGAGAGCTTGGCGACGGGCGGGGCCTCGCGCCGCCAATGGGGCGCGCGCTGGCCGCGGTTTGAAGCTGTCGGCGGATAGCAACCGTCCTTGCGGCCTGTCGCGGCCCGGCCCGGCTCTCCTCTTTTCTCCACTGAGTAGCTCCCACCCCGCTCCTGGGCAGCTGCTGGCGGCCGTTCACGTGTCTAAAGCGAGTCGGGGGGCTCAAGACGACCCTGGCTGGGTGGCGCTGTCCCTCGGATGCTCCCCTTGCCCGTGAGCGATGGACGTGTCCAGGGGCTTCTTCAGTAATCTGCGCGACGTGTGCCTCACGCTAGAGAAGAACACTAGGCAGCTCGATCAGGCCTTACGCAGAGAGGACATGGGTAAGCGCAGGACTCCCCTCGTTCCCTTCTGGAGGAGGCCGCCGAGGCTGAGGGCGTCTCTCACTCCTAGGGCCGCAGCCCTGCTCCGCGGCTCCCGCAGGCGTGTCCGTCCAACCGAGCATCAGACCCTGAGTCTGGAAGCTGATCTGGAGAGTAGCTGTCGGTGACTGGTGGTGATGGGTGCCACACCGGCATGCTGGGGCTGATGGTTCTGCTTGGATAGCCCTGGAGGCGGTTTGTTCCTCGGCAGTCCTGGATTTGGGTTCCTGCCTGTCTCCTATAGCCAAGTGTGGATGGGCTTTTTGTGGGCTCATGGCTCCGAGGGAGCCTGGGAGTAGTAGCTCAGCAGGGTATTATTTGGGCTCCCACTCTTACTGTCTCTGAGGTCCTTTCATAGAATCCTAGAACTGTTCAGGTTGGAAGAGACCTTTGAGGTCACCAACTGCTCGCCTAGACCCCAACGCTACTGCTGAGCTACTACCACTAATCTAGGTCCCAAAGTACCACATCCAAGCATCTTTTAAATACCTCCAGGAATGATGATACCACCGCTTCCTTAGGCAGCCCGTTCCAAATGCCTTTGTGAGGGTGTAGGTGAGCTTTCATAGAATCATAGAATCAAGAAGGTTGGAAGAGACTTCAAAGATCATTGAGTCCAACCTGTCACCCTAAACCTCATGACTATCTAAACCATGGCACCAAGTGCCACGTCCAATCCCCTCTTGAACACCTCCAGGGATGGTGACTCCACCACCTCCCTGGGCAGCCCATTCCAATGGCCAACCACTCTCCTGTGAAGAACTTTCTCCTCACCTTTAGCCTAAACCTCCCCTGGCACAGCTTGAGACTGTGTCCTCTTGTTCTGGTGCTGGGTGCATGGGAGAAGAGACCAACCCCCTCCTGGCTACAGCCTCCCTTCAGGTAGTTGTAGACAGCAATGAGGTCTCCCCTGAGCCTCCTCTTCTCCAGGCTAAACACCCCCAGCTCCCTCAGCCTCTCCTCATAGGGCTTGTGCTCAAGGCCTCTCACCAGCCTCGTTGCCCTTCTCTGGACATGCTCCAGCAATTCAACATCTTTCCTAAACTGAGGGGCCCGGAACTGGACACAGTACTCAAGGTGTGGCCTAACCAGTGCTGTGTACAGGGGTACAATGACCTCCCTGCTCCTGCTGGCCAAACTATTCCTGATGCAGGCCAGGATGCCATTGGCTCTCTTGGCCACCTGGGCACACTGCTGGCTCATGTTCAGCCTACTGTCAATCAGTACCCCCAGGTCCCTTTCCACCTGGCTGCTCTTCAGCCACTCTGACCCCAGCCTGTAGCTCTGCATGGGGTTGTTGTGGCCAAAGTTCATCACAGGATGAATGGGGAATTACTCTTCATGAATTGAGGCAGGAAAATGCATTTCAGGTCTTGTTTTCCTTCTGCACAGGTAGTTCCAGTTTCTGGTAGGATTTATTGCTGTGCTATGCCTTGTCACATAGCAGGTGTCTTCTTTCACCCTGTTTACATTAACCTTGATTTTATTATTAATTTTTTTTTTTTTTACATCTGATGCATATGTGACTGAACAACATTAACATCTGCTCACATGCCAACAAGAGGGAAGAATTAGGCTTTTTGTTGATGTGTGTTTTTCAGTGGTGTCTATAACTTCTTTTCCATTTTTATTATTGTTTCATGTTCAAGTTCTTTAAGGATAAAAATTTAGCATAAATAATCGTTGATAGCCCAGGGACATGCCTATTGTAGCAACATTTGCCATGGATAATTTTTTACAATACTAGCTGCAATGGTAAAATGGAAGCCTATGCAGTTTCTGTGCAAATAACTGTCTCATGCTGTGCAAGGTATTCAATGTGAGCTAGTTTCTCCTTGGTTTTCTCGGTTTTTGTCTCTTTCTCTAATATGACTTCAGCATCTCATATAGGAGATTATGTTCTGATGTGTACTAAAATACTAATCTCTCTTTTTTTTCCTCTCCTAACCCTTTTTTGTGAATGTGCATATCAAAGACTATGAAGATGAATCTCCAGTAGGAGTCTTACATGACCTCCATTGTGAAATCAGGACTCTGAAGGTATTGTCTTAAGCCATTGCCTTGAAAAATTGGAGAGGGGGATTGTTCCATAAATTTATTTTAATCATTAAGCCACAATACAACTTTATTCGTCTGCAGTTCTGATTAATTTATTAGTTTACCTGTAAGTAATGGCAGTGAACATCAGTGTAGTGCCCAAAAACACATTTGAGTGACTTAAAGTAGATTTACCAGCGTTAGTTTGCAGTCACTGTTGTCACTCACTCAGATCAGCAGAGGACAAGGTTAAGGGGAAGTTGTAGCTGTGCCAAGGCACAGGTATTTGGGAGAAGGATTCAGGAGCAGCAGCTCCCTGGAGAAGAGTTATGATTGTTTCTGATCAGCGACTAGCACTAAGAACGAAAAAAAAAATCTTCACTGAAGTTTCAGTACCTTCAGCCGCTCAGTTAAACTTGTGAATAATGTTCTTTATTTCTTTAACAGAAGTAGGAAAAATGGGCTATAGAAACAATCAAAAGAAGTGAGGATATAAACTTAAAGTTTACTATCTGGTCTGTGTTGATTGTATGTGGAGAATGAGAGTCTGAATTAATTGCTGTTATCTCTTATTTTTATGGAATAAGAGCTTATATTTTTGAGAGGTTACCAGTAGGGAGTTATCATAGTGTGAACTGTCAGCTTAGTGTAGCTTTTCAAAGTTTTTATACACTTATGCCCTATATATCTCTGGTATTTTGTAACCTAGTTTTCACATATAGATAAGACCTACCTTTGCTGCTTATCCTCATCTGAAGTTCAGTACTCTACTTATTCACAAAACAATTCATGTGTAAACAACTGCCATGTGGTGATTTGGAAATAAGTATTTCTGTGTTTCCCTTTACCTCCTCTGCCCCCAAAGGAAGATATTAATGCCAGTCTTGGTAAGAGTTGCTCTTCAAAAGAAGCAATTCATGATTTTATGAAGGAAACTGAAACACTGATAGAAAGAAATGCATCCAATCTTGGAAAAATAAGAGAGCTGTTCCAGAAATATGGCTACGAACCACATGTCAAAAACTCCACAGGTAATATTTCTTGGCCATAAAGTTTATGAAGATAAATGTAATTTTGTAAAATATTTCTTTCTCTTGATCTTTGTGTATATTTCCATTAATTAAGAGATCAGGTACATCTGTGTTATTTACTGTATAATAATATCCAGAGCATAAAGGATTCTGTTGTGATTGGTGCCATAAAAAATCAAAAATACCAACTTAGAGTTAGATCTCCTGGCATGATTTTAAGTTACTTGAGGAGAAAACACTCCAAATATTAATAGTTGTATTCAGAAAACATGTTAGCAATCATGTTTTCATAACCCAGAGACTTACACTGCTTTGGTTTCTTATACATGGTAAACTGTTGTAGCTGCACCTGAATTAGTTGGTAGTCATATATGCTGATTCCATTAACTTATATCACCATAGAGAAAATATTAAAATAATGTGCTCTGCAGCACAAATGGGATAAGAGAAGCATGTATGGGGATTAGGTGATGTGTAGCAAGCAGTATCAGCTTGATCATTGAAGGGGTGTATCATTATTTCTGTTCTTGGGCTTTATTTCTCTCTGTTTTATTATTATTATTATTATTGTTATTGTATATTAGTTAAACACATTTCTTATCTCAACCCACAAGTTCTTTTTTTCAGTTCTCTTCCCCATCCCACTGGGAAGGGAGAGGAGTGAGCAGCTGCATAGTAGGTAGTTGCTGTCTGGGTTTAAACCATAACATTGCTTCAGGTTCAGTGCTTTAAAATGAAAGAAGGAATCTTTTTATTACAATAATAAATTTTTTAACATTCAAATTGGTCGAGAAGTCCAAGTTTGTTTAATAAGTGGAAACTTCTGACATTTTTTTAAATTATTATTACTTTCCTCAAACAGAAGAGAAGGAAGAAGTTAACAGTTATTCAGCAGTGTCTGTCCAGAATAAATCTGATGAAGAGGAAGCAGATGATGTACCTCATCTTCCAGCTTCTGCTGAGAAGCCACTGGTGCCCAAAGACCCGCTGTGTAACCCCCAACTTTCTGATTTTGGTCTTTCACAATACGCTTTCTCCAGGCCTTGGAGTGCAGCAGAACAACAACCCCCAACAAAAGCATGTCAAGAACATGATTCAAATAATAGGACTCCACTGAAAACACCATCTCCTTCTATTTTGCCCAAAACACCTAAATGTAGGCTGAAAATGGAAGATTATGAGTGTGCAACACCAAAACTTGAACACTTTGGCATTAGCGAACATACCATGTGTATGAATGAAGATTATACGATGTCACTTATTCACAAAACTGCTCAGGCAGTCACAAAGTGAGTAAATTACTTAAGTTCAGATTGTTTCTCTATGGAATTTTCTCTAGTTGCTTCTCACTGTACTAATTTCTTGCTGCTATTCCTCTTCATTTCTTCAAGCATGTGAGTCCCATGTCTTTATCACAACTCTCTACATGTCTTTTCTCATAGCCTTTACAGTGCCAGATGCTGCCATGAAAGACATTTCTGATGTCTTTCCCTGACTGCACCACGATGAGAATCTTCCATGCACAATGTATTTACGAAGGGAAAACGTACAGTATATCCGTGATCTTTTGCTTTCCATAACCTCAAATTTGAGGGCATGTTGTCTGCAATAGATATTAACATAGCAAATTTAAAGGCTTCAAAAGCTTTAGGAATGTAGATCTGCAAAAAACTTCTAAATCATTCAGTAAAATGCCTTATTCTAGAAGCTTTGTATAATCTCTCACGTTATCCAGCCCCTCCTTACAAACAGCTCTTTTCACTCCAGTCTTCTGTTGAAAAGACATCTCCAGATCTTCACTGTTGTAATTAATATTAAAGAATGTGCAGCAGTGAGGTGTAGAATACTGCAGTGGTAGGAGTATTTTTGTGTACTTCTTAGGTCACATAAAAGTAGTTAAATACTGTTTTTATAGTTGGTATTAGCCATACATAGTCAAATTAAAAGCTGACAGTACAGTATTTAAAAGAAAATCACTGTTGTGCAACTAATATTTGGTAGTTAGAGAAATTACCTAAAACACAAGAACCATATTGGAAATAATCAAACTTTTTCTGGTTTTGTTTTTCTTTTTTTAATCCTTGATAACTGCAATGTATGCACAGATGTGAAGTTCTTCAAAACCACGACAACTTAAGTGACTTTGTTCCCTGTTACATTGTACTGTAATGGTTGACTTTTGTGTGCAGCTGTTTTTTATTAATTGTAAGATTACTAGAGGAAAAAAGTGAAAAGATACATTTTTCTTTTAAAACAATTTTGGGATCTCTCTTTTTGAACAGTTATGTAAATAGTATAATGTCTGTAAAGCTCCACAGTATTTCAATTATCCTAACAGGAAAACTTACTGAATTCTGAAAAATATTAATTCAAAATCATTTCCTCTCAAATAATATTTTGGAAATAGTTTCATCTTATTGCAGTTTGTGTACTTCTGATATCTATAATTTTTGTGGTTTTGTACTACTTTTCCTATTTAATGAGAAACGTTTTAAATCTGTTTTTCAGCTGTAATTATGGCTGTAATTTATACACGGATACATCTACAAATGTAGATTCTATTTCTGTGGTTTCTACTAAAACAATTAGACAGTCCACTATGATACTTGCATATAATAGCCAAAAAAAAAAATCATGCTGTCTTTCATACCTCTGATGGTAACATTAAAATTGTATAAAGAATTAGTTACAGCATGATTGCTCTTTAACACATCATCATTATTAATGACCAAAGATGGACACGCTAATTGTGACTAAAGTTAAAGCAGAGTGTGAATTCAGCATTTGGCATATGTGAGGTCATGAGGTTAAGTCACTGAAGTGTTGTTTCTTGGCTTGTTTGTTTGTTTGTTTGCTTGTTTGTTTTTTCTTTTAAGTTACAGTTAACCTGGGGTTTGATCAGAAAGGCTGAAACACTTAAATAGCTTGTTACTGCCAGAAACTACTCATCTCACATTATAATGAGAAGGCTCAGCATGTTAAATGAGCAGAACTCTAAGCCAGCTAAAAAACAAACAAACAAAAAAACCCAAAACCCACCAAAATAGAAGATTACACACACACAGACACGCTGGGTAATGGGCAGAATCTTTTCCACAAGGATCAGATAAGCAAAAAATCTATTACAAATAAAGTATCCTTATACCTGTAATTTCTGTATTTAAAGACAAGTAATAGTTCTGACCTTGGAGACAGCCCTGCCCTTTTATATTCCTTGCTTTTGCCAGCCAGGTCTTGTACCTAGCTGAAACCTGTCTAGCAGCTGTGCATTGTGTAAAAACCACTTTCAAAGCTCATCTCTGAATCTGGTTCTTATAATTGGAGACTTTCGAAATCCACCTGGATGCGTTCCTGTGCAGACTACCCTAAGTGATCCTGCTCTGGCAGCAGGGGGTTGGACCCAATGATCTCTGGAGGTCCCTTCCAACCTCTGATATACTGTGAAGATAAATTTTTAAGCATTTAAAATAATTTCCTTATTTTTGTGTAGAGTTTAGGTAAGCTTCCGCTTTTTATGTGTATTTGTCTCTTAACTAATTGTTCTCTCCTTCCACTAAAGTAGCATGAATATATATATATATATATATATAATTTTTAAATTTCAGTTTCCAATTTCGTGGAATATTAAATGGCTTTTCTCTCTGAAGTCAGCTAGTAATTAGCATTAAGTAATCTGGTTTAAACTTTAAAATTTATTTTTAAATCTTTTAGTGTTCACAATAGCATTAGTAGATTAAAAGCCAAAAAAGATTTCCTCTTGTCATTTAGAATTTTGTAGGCAGCAGATAATTCAAAGTAAAATGGACTGTACCTCTAACACCAAACTGACCTTCTGGGAGCAAAAATATTGATCCTACCCTGACCTGGACATACTTTTTTATTATTATTGTTGTTATTATCTTTTATTTATTCTTTTTTCCTTTTTTTTCCCTCCTTCCTTCTCTTCTGCTTGTTTGTTTCATTTGGAGAGGGTTTTGAGCCTTGGTTGGAAATATGTGTGTATTTGAGAGTTTGTGGATGGACTGAACATTTGCATGCAATAGAATTTCTGGAGTAGAATCCTAATTGAAAAAAATTATGAAAAAAATCATCTTTCAGAAAATTAGTACTTTACTTGTATGTTGAAGAAATACTAGGAAACTCATCAAGTTGATAGTATTCCTTAAGCTGTGATCTCTTCATATTGAGAGCTAATTGAGGGCTTTGATTTTTGTCAGGTTCGTTAAAAATGTTGATCATGAAATGAAAATACCAGAGATGACATCCAGGGGAATCATTGTTACTCCTAGGCCAAAACAAAAAGGGCCAACTGAGAATGGTAAGTTAAAAATACATGAAATAAATATGCATATGCTTTTTTTGCCTAATATGTAAATGCATTGTAAACACATACCAAACTTTTAACCGATGTTTCCAGACTCAGTCATTAAGTAGTATTGTCTAAAGAAATTAGATTTTATGTTCCACGGAGAAGTTTCTCACCTTAGTATAAATCTTTGTTCATTCTTCTACTCTTATCGATCTAGAATTATCCAAAGGGATCCAAGATTTTATAATTGCAACTTCTTATTTGAAATAAAATTTTTGTTTTGACAACTTGGCTTTTTTTTTTTTTTTTATTCTGAGAGTACCCATTAGATATGTTTAAGGATGGGAAAGAAACTGCTTTCCAAGAGGTTAACAAGACAGTAGCTTGGATCTCTCAAGTGCTAAAACATCTTTGAGAGGAAACTTATTATGTTCTCTTGAAAATGTGAGAATATCTTGGGGCCAACATAGTGATAACTGAGTATTTGAGAAGCTAAAGCAATGTTTTAATTGGGCTTTTTCAGTTATTTTTAGTAATGGGACTAGATTTATTGCTTTTTTTCTTACACTTGCATTTGCTGCTTTTCTGCAGTTCTGTCATATGGTTGGCTCTTCATACTAAAAGTATCAGCCAAAATGATACAGGTGTTTCAGAGTATGCAAATCTATGACAAGCTAATAGACTTAGAAAACTAAACTGGGGCACTGTAACTAATAATATTTATACTTACGTATGTATACACTTTTATTTTTGTTTCTCTTCACTTAACAGCAGCAGCTGACTGGATGGCTTCTCCTATGGTGTTTGTGTTCTGTACTCCTGATGTGAAAATCTCTCCCAAAACAAATAGTACAGTATCATCAAGGTCACCAGGGACAAATGAGCTGCCTCCTCCTAGTCAGACAGAAACACCACGATGTCCAGATTTTGAAACAAGATGGCTAGTAAGAGAAGCTAAGGTAGTAAATAGCAATCATGAACACCTTCACGCACTACCATAACCAGTTTTTCGTTCCAATGTTACTTTTTCTTATATCATTGTAGAAAAGCTCTGTGATGGTAATTTTATAAGAACATTTATTAACTACTTTAACTGAAGGCATTTAATACCTCTTTTACAGCAAGTAATGCAGAGGGAAAAGATTCAGTCAGTGACAAAGAAAGATGTAACAAATAAAAAACCCACAGAAGATAGAATTCCTTTTGCTGTGAGCTCTGACAACTATCTTAAACGTTTTGGAGACCCTTCTCCTCCCAAAATAAAATCCTATGATGAATTACTTGATACTCCTCCACCTCCAGAAATAACAAGGATACCAGATGATGTTCTACAGGTTAGCTAATATACTTCTTTTTTTTTTCCTAAATAGTTTTAATATTAAAATAGTAAAATTTAAAGGGCTTAGTTCTATTAATCCTTTTTTCTTCAAAAAGAGAGTTCTCTACTGCTCAGTGAAAATGTATAAACTGTAATCCTGTTTTTATTACCTTTTAATTCCCTCTAGATTTTGTTCAAGTATAATCATAAAGCAGACTCTTCTACAGACAAGGAAAATGGAGACCAAGGCAGGAAGTACTACAAGATATGAAAGTGATTTCACCAATACTGCAACAAAGAGAACAGGTATTAAGTTTTACAAATTTGGTTAAGTAATTTAATTTGCAGAAGCTACAGAAATGTTTTAATGCATTTGGAAATTAATTCAGCTACTTGCTTTTAAGCTACCCACATAGCTCTTACTGCTGTGACTAAACTATTTTTGCGTGATATCTGACTACCTTTATTGTGAAGAACAAATATAATGGATTGTGTGTTTTATTTGTGCCAGCTTTAAAAGAAATAGAGGTAGTTGTTGGTTTTTTTTTTTTTTTTTTACTGCTTTATCTGTAAAATCAAAGTACCACTGAATGCTTTCTTCAGAGTAAATTTATGTAATAAAACTCAGGAATTGGAGAAAACTATTTAAGTGACACAATCAATTTCACAGTTGCTTTGGCAAATTCAAAGCTCTTTGAATTGCAAAGCCACATTACGACCAACACATGAGACAAAGTAGTCCTACTTATTGTAGACTAAATCTTTAGACAGTGGAATAATAGCTTTAAAAATATTTGATCCATTTGAATTGAAAGAAGTTTTTGTGACATCTTGATCAAGTGTAGATATTCCAAATTCAGTGTAATGTATGTTTTACGTGTTGATTATCTGTTCAACTTGGGGTCAGTACAGATTATTTAGGTAGAAGGAACATGTATGGAGTCAAATAATAATCACTAACAGCCCAGAATGAGACTGATTGAAAATAAGTTTGGAGTTGGAATCCACTTGGAGTAATCAAATAGAACTATGCTATTACTTTACCTGATCCTTGTTTTATTCTTTTCAAGATTTAAAAAAAAAAAAAAGTTGATACTGTGTCTTCTACTAATTCAAAATATGATTGAGACAATAAGTTCATGAACCCTCTGGATATATTTGCAGAGAATATCCTGGATTTTTCAAGGCAAACATCTGATATCAAGCTGAAGTCCATGTTGAGTCTTTCACACTCATGGATCTTGCCACTGAATCATCACAAGCTCAAAAACCAAAAGAAGTTACTGGTGGGAAGAAAGCTGTTTGGCAATATTTTGGTATCTAGTAGTCATAGTAATTAGGATTGTTTTTCTGGTAGAGATTGTACTTCTGTCCACAAGAAATCCCAGCTCCTTATCCTTATTTGGTGCCAGTTTGCACTTCACAGTGTCAGGTATTGTTTATAATGACTCCAGGAACTACTCTTACCAGCTGTACATGGTCTTCCTGTGATGGCTAAAATTCTGTGATTTAGATGAGGGCCAGCATGCAGCACATGAGAAGGAAAGACTTCCAGGAGACTGGGAGAAGTGTAATACATAGCTCCACTTCAAGTCCTCACAATAATAGACAGCTGGAGATGCCCTGAAGTATCTCTCCAGGTGCTTAGACTTACTTGCTCTGGCTAAAATCTAGTGAGTAACGGAGCTGGTTTCCTGCTATTCCAGTCATTCTCCAGAATAAGTGTACATCAAATTAACTGGAGAAATTTATTTTGTATTATTTCTGGCCTGAGCACACAGTCATTTTTCTGTGATAGTTTCTGTTTTAAAATGTGTGTATTACTACGTGTGGGTATTTGAGCTTGATCAGTGCTTTTAAATGTTAAATAAATCTGTGTTATATACTGGGTGGCTGCTTGGAAAACTATAATCATTTGCTACTATGAAGAGACTTAATTGGTCTAACCTGGCTCCTTTAGGGACTGAAGGCCAGACCTGCTTTCACCATTCTGACAGACTAAAACCACTTAGACTGGATCCTAGCTGTGGAAATTCATGGTCTTAAGAAGGTACAAAGAGTTATGCTGCAGAGCAAGAACCTTTCAGCCAGGCAGATTTACCAACACTAAGCTGGAGGAGTTTCATAGCCTGCATTTTCCCTCCACAGCACTTCATGGTTGCTTTCTTGCCATGAAGCCAGATATCCCAAAAGACTCCATTTAACATGAAACAGAACAAGCAACACTACTGTCATGAACCTTGCTGTATTTCCCCTCACCTTCAATTAATGAAATTCCTAAAATTTCTGTAAATGGCTTTTCACTAAACTTGGCAAGATCGCACTCCACTATCCTTTTTCCCCACGAGGCAGAGTTGTACCTAGCCCTGCTGAGGTTCTCACTGTGGGCTACTTACTTTTCTTGACTGTTAAACGTTTTCTGATACATTTCCTAGCTATTTCATTAACTAATATGAAAGGGATTCAGTTAATACTTCAAGATACAAATTATCTTTTAGGTTTCAGTAAGCCCTAAGCAGTAGTTTAATTATTGGAGGTGGAGGAGGGAAAAGTTGGCAGAAGCAAAAGCATGAACAGTACTGGAAACTGATCTGTGTCCAAAATAGCTGGAGAGGGGAAGTTTTGTTCATTTTGGGGTGGTGGGGATGTATTAGTTTGGGTTTTTGCTCCTACACAGATCAGTTCTCCAGTGCAGGTGGCTCCATGGCCAGCTGATAAATGGCACAAGTTCAAACACTGTAACAATCAAGGATGTAGCAAAGGGAGGAAGGTAAAACTCCACTTAAGCCAGTATTGCTGCTGAAGAAAGGCTTGTCCAGTTGCTCACTAAATTAACATGTCAGAGTGGGAATAAAGCAAAAGAACTTAACCCAAAAGTTACACGGGGGTTTGTTGGGGGCTGAATCTGATAGCAGCACTGGCCTGTCAGGAAGTGTAGTTTGGATAAACAGCTAAATAAGTGGCAAATGCTGTAGTCCTGTAAGGTGTTTTAAAAAATGCAGTCTGGGCTGGGTGTTTGGTGTTAATCACACTGCAGTCCTTTTTTTCTTTATTTCCTATGGTATTTAATCTTTTTTTATTTATTTGAGTGAGTCAGCTAACAGCTTCTCTCCATAATCCCATTTGTTGTCAAAGAACCATCCTGATTGTTTTGCCCAGGAAGCCTCTTAAGGTGGTCAGTGTGTTCTTCTCTTAGAAATATTTTGCCTGAGGTTAAATACAAGTACAGATCTCACAGTGTAGTGAAACTTCCCAGCTGGCTGTCAAATGGATAAATGACAAGCATCACATTTAGTCCCCCCCAATGTGCTTTCACTGATGTTTTTATAAATCAGTAGAGTAACAAATGAAGTCCAGTCTTCCTTTGTTATTTAAAGCATCATGGATGCTGCTTTTTTCTGTAAGCGTTCTGTAGGACTTGATACTTGCTTTGTTCCCTGTTGTCATTATTCAGATGTTCCATGGTGGTTGCATGTCTTCTATCAACAGCTGTGGCTGATGTTGGAGCTGCCTTCTATTTCAGAAGTACCTTGTTTCCCCATGGGACAGTAATACAGATAGATTTTGGCATTTATAAGGAGTGGTGACAACAGCCAGTGGCCCCACTATGGAATTGCATTAGTCCACAGGAATACAACCTATCATCAGGAAGACATAAGTCAATGCTGCCTCTATATCATCTATCAATTTAAATGTGAAACTTTGTGCTGTTGTTACAGTAATAGCCACTTCTGCAAATTTCTTTGATCTTGTCTAATTCAAGTTAAAGATTTTTTTTTTTAAATAGCACTTAGAGGAAATGGTCTATAGAAAAGATGCTCTGCTACACAAATGTTTCTCCTGGGAAGAGATCAAGGAAAGGGTAATTTGCAGAATACCCAGAAGAAAGGTGTTCACTTTCATAGTTTTTTATATAATGTATTCCTGGTTTAAAGCCCTCTGGTTATGCTCCCTGATTGCTTATGCACTGTTGTAAACCTATCTAAGGCCTTGCTGCATGGTCCTGCCTATCCTTACCCCAGCTGCAGGTCCCACAGCCTCAGCTGCATCACTGGAGTGTGGCTGCAGGGGAAGCCCTTTGTCCTTGCCCAACCATCAGGAACTAATTGTTGTTTTCCAAGGTTAAACTGTTAATGGGCTCTATGTGCTGACCCAAATCACTGAGCAAGGGCACTCACAGGTGTTGGGGCAAGAGAAGGGAAAGTGTGGGGGAAGTGGGAGCCAGGATGTCATCTGTCAGTGACAGATTAAGCTGCTCTGTAACTTGTATCGTGTCAGTTGCTTTGGTACAGTTCCCTGAGGCTGTTCTGTGAGTGCTTCCATGGTAGTTGAAGCAATTCTTCAAGACACATCAATCCTGCTCCCAAATCCCCCCTTATCCTCCCTGGGACAACTTCTTGGGTGGCTGTGCATGAAGTGGACTGGAAGGTATATAGCTACTATGATAAGCCTCACCCTTGGGAGAGGGCCCTATACATGCAGAGTGCTGCACTTTGTTCCTAGCTATGTTGGCTGCTGTGATGTGGTGCTAGTGGGGCTGCATTTCAAACCTTTAGTACTTCTGTGTTTTCCTTCCTTTCAAGCATTCCCCCTTTAAGAACTGCTCTCCAGTGCAGTTCTTAACCAAAGACAAGAAGAGTGTGGCATGCTTGCCAGCAGGCCCCACAGTAGGCAAGGACGGTGGAGTGCACAGCCCCAGCTGTGTACCTAGTGCCAGTAGGTCTTGTGTGCCTGGTGTTGTTCTTCAAATGCCCTACCTAGAACCACTGTTGGGGCTCTCCCATCTTGTTCTCTGAAGCCTGGGTATGTACTCCACAGCTTTCAGCTAGAAGACCTCAGCAGAAACCTAGAAGCAAAAGGGTCAGCTATGCTTAGTCCTATCTCTTGCTTAGCAGCGTTGTGCTGGCAGATCTCTCAAACACGCATTAAGACTCGAGAAAACTGTTTGGATTCCGACAGCATACACAGCAGGGTTGTCTGGGCCAGGTGTAGTTTTGGGTCCCTGTTAAAGACCTCCCCCCCAATCTCTCAAGCCTGAAGACATGTTTGCCTGAAGCACAAAGTGGGGAATTCATTCCTCACTAGGGGGAGCTTAACCAGAAGTGCCCTTGAAGCTGTCACTTGCAGCATTCACTGGATTTTCTTGCTAAGTGTTAAAGAGGTCAAGAGAGTTTTTGGGCAAGGATGTCTACTTAAGCCTGTCAGTTCTGTAAGACTGTAAATACCCCAGGGAGGGTCTCAAACACCCCAGCCCCTCTGAACCCAGCCCTTAGACACTTTTATCATCTCCAGTACCTTGTCCCAGTGCACTAGGCAGGCACATTCTTGTCGTCACAGGTCATGGCCGGGCGCAGTGCCTGCTATGCGCAGCACAACATGGGTGTTTTACCATTCACGTTCCTCAGGGTCCTGTTGTCAGAGGAACCGATGCTGTTTTTGAAGCCAGCTGATCTGCTGTAATGTCTAGACACAGGGCTGAGAAAAGAGCAGAGGTAATTGGAGTGCTTTGGGTTTGGCAGGTTCTATCTTAGCTGTTCTTTGAACATGACCATAGCTGTTGTCATTCATCTGCTCTGACTTGACAGGGTTTCTGAAACCTAAACTTTCCATGCTTTCCCTTGCAAGAGAAACTTGCTGATAGCATTTAAGTGTTTCCCTGCTCTATCATGATGGAATTGATTTAGTGACCAGAACCTCAGACACTGCTTTACTGATAGGAGATCTTTTATCTCTGATGGGCTGTAAACCTTGGGAATGGAGTGCAGCTGTGTAGAAAGAAAAACACAGATAGGTGACTCCTAATGGTCACTGTGACCTGCGGGGGTTACCCGTTACCTGATAACGGGAACTCACTAAAAAGTTAGGACAGTGGAATGCAGAGCTGTAGAATCTTTTACCTCTTGTCTGACGTTTAAGCCTTGGTAAAATATATGTGTTCGCGTGAGACTTTTTCTCTGTAGCCAATCATGAGTTTACAACTGTTGCCTGGACATACTAATGACCAATTACAGGCTGCCTTCTGATTTTGTTAACCTATACAAAGAAAAAGCTTTATACAATAAATCAACACCTTGCTTGCATCAAGCTTTGTCCCGTTTCTGCATCGTGGTAAAATGGTGACCTCTGATGTGATGGAGGCGATTAGCCGCTAGACTGCGGTCCTGCCACAAATCCCACAGAACTTTGAATGAGCTGCTGAAAGGAAGCAGAACACTGGCCAGCAAAAATCATCCCTCCAGGAAGTGAGGTGAGCTGTGGGAAACTGGAAATTATGCGGAATCAAGAGTCATCCCCAGAGAGAGACGTATATGAACTAGTGAATGCACTCCTTAAAAAGCATGGCAAAGCTATTTCTGGC
The DNA here is from genome assembly GCF_027791375.1 of Indicator indicator. Classification (NCBI taxonomy): domain Eukaryota; kingdom Metazoa; phylum Chordata; class Aves; order Piciformes; family Indicatoridae; genus Indicator; species Indicator indicator. Next base: position 19,774,665 of record NC_072010.1, on the reverse strand, counting down.
CATGATCTTAAAGTAACACTGAAGTGGGTGCAAGAAAAAATCCTGACAGTTACAGCACGGACAGCAGTGTGGAGCACGGGGAGGAGATGGCCCCTGGTTGGGCCATTACGAGTCTCAGAGCGGCAGTGCCAGCCACAGCAGGGAGCCAAGTGGTGACCTCCACAGTGGCTTTGGCTTGTCCCATGGAGGAGGTGGCGACTGCGGCTCCCATCGCTCTCATACACCAGCAGCATCAGCGTTTACAGCCCTTGATTCTTTAAAGAAATGTCACTCAGGTCTGCAAGATGACAAAAACCACATTGCTGATTTGATGGTCATGATTCAGCACACAGGCAGTAAGGGCCCCAAGTCTCAACAAACCTACTCCTGGGGACACAAATTATCAAGCTGTTAGGATACATGGGCTCCTCACAGCAGCAGTATTGTGGAGAACATCCCCTTCACCCTGGCTAAACATCCCACCCATCCCACTTAGGGCCACACTAGACCAGCTCCTTTGCCACTTCCAAACTCAGTCATTTTTAAAGCAGCATTATATTTTCTTGAGCACTCTCGAAAGAACAGTAGAGTACACTTTTCAGTCTCTTGTCTTGGGGAAAAAAAAAGTGACCAAGATGCATTTAATTCTGCAAATGAGAAACATTTATGAAGGCTAAAATAGAAACTCCCTAACAGAGAAGCCAGAGAAAGGGGACAGAAAAAGGTGAACCACAGGCAGAACTCAGGCCAAGATCCCTCAGGCCTGCACCTAGGGACTCCCGAGAGAAAAAAAACAATGTAAATCACAGCTCAAGAGAGAAGACATGCCTCGTCCTCAGAAGGCAGAACACTTACTTCAGGCTTAGCCTCTGCTTTGCTAAAGCCTCTTGGCACACAGGGACACACCGTGCAGAAAAGCACATGACTCTCTTCAGACCAGCTGGATGCTCATGGTCAGCCAGCAGAGGCTCACAGTGCAGGAACAGCTGGAGACACGTGCCTGTCTCAACATCTCCCCCTGCAGTGACAGAAAGAACTGGCAAGCACAGACTACATCCTGCCCGATGGGATTTGGTGGGAGATGGGGCACGACCTTCATTCTCCTACTCTGTAAGAAGGTACCAGGCAGCATTACACAGAGCAGCCATCCAGGTTCCCCACGGACAACTGAGAACCCTTAACTACCCTTTCCTCTTATTTTGAGATTCTAGATGCTGGCTGCTAGAAACCCATCACACCCTCAATCTTCAATTGGTAACTTAACATGAAACATCCCTGAACCTTGGTAACTCACAGCTCCCTGTCTTTGCCCCAAGACCCAAGGGCTACAGTAAATTGAGAAACCGGCACTCAGTATAAGCTGCAAGCATCAGTGAAAAGCCATTTTACAGAGGGCTACACAGTGAGATTTGTCACACTCAGAATGGTTAAGAGCAGGGTCTAAATCTGTATGCATTCATTAGATGAACTAATCGAAACAGACTACAGCACTCACTTTCTTCAGAGTTCTGGAAGCCAAAACTGGGTGTTGTCCTCCTGACCACCTACCTCTCTACTCAATAAGCCCAGATGAAAGCTTTGACCCTTCTTCAATTTCTACTTCTGCTTAAAAGCTAACACAAACAAACAAAAAAAAAAAACCACCAAACAAAACCAAACAGCACCACACTATCAAAAGATTAATAACATCAATCTTTATTCCAAACAAGACAGAACTACAGATACCTGTAATCCTTCTGGTCGTATTTTATGGAAATCTTGAAACACCAGACACCAACTTACTGTTCAAACTACAGCAATCAGGGATAGGATGATGGCACTGCTAAAGATAAGTTTCTTCTAAACAAACTAAAAGTTAAGGTTTTAAACTTAACGTTCAATTTTTTGATGCTTCAGCTTCGTCTTCAGGTGTTCCTGCTTAGCAACAAAAGCAAAAAAATAAGCCTGCTTTAGAACAGCAAGTAGGAATAAACAGAAGATGTAGTCATACAAAGAAGCAACACTTTAGTATGGTCTCATGCGGCTCGATGGGGGTGGTGCGCGGTTTGGAGGAGTAATTGCTATATCCAGGTAGTCTCCTATCTGGAATTTCTGAGACTGCAATGTCATGGAATCATCTGTGCCCTTCCTGCCTGACATGGTGCTGCCAATCTCCTTCACCCTGCACACAGGAGAGAAAATGCAATTTAGTTATCAGAGCTCAATCTCTCTAGAAGTTTGAAAGAGAAACTGTAATCAGGTCATGACAACCTTCCCATGCCATCTTCTGCACTGTACATATTTTAGCTATATATACTGGATGCTGGGGTTTCTCTCTCCAGTACCAAGTGCACAATGAAAACCTACGCTGAATCCTCTTTCTGATGTAGCAGTGGGATAGGAGAACCTTCTACCATACTAAGTTATGTACTAGAGAGAAACCCCTGCGCCTTCCCATACAGATCCAGAACAAGAACCCAGAGGTGACAGAGCAGCACATATCCACTGGTTGCTGACAAAGGTTAGCTCATATTGTTTTGGAAGACAGATACCTGCAACAAGATCACTGCTAAAATTCAAATGTCTTCTCAGATGCAAGACCTACCACACCTTGTATCAGCAGAAACAAAGCTTTATCTTGAGCTGTCGGTCTATTTCCTGACTGGATGCCAACACAGCAACCAAAGCTTTCAAGCACACAGGAACACAATCAACAATGCTGGTAACTAAGCAAAACAGAGTTTGCAGTGGTCTGTTATCATGTGGTTCTGAACTTTAAAATCAGTGTTAATGAAAAATAATTTACTGCTCCAGTGCCTGACACCGTCTATTAACCTGGAAAAGAAATGCCATTTACCTATATCCAGGCCTCTTGAGATCTGTAAAAACAATTGCAAAATTGAAGTGTGTGCCCTTCTTCCGTGCTTCTGGGTAAACTTCTTTCACTAAGCTGGTCAGTTCTTTCAGAGTTGCATCCATCCTAGGTTAAACAAACAAACCAAAGTGGTTCACGTTCTGAAACATCAGCAAGAGAAACAGCTTCCCCCTTCAGATCCATATATTGCAACAACTCTGCCTTTGAGTTGCCTGCTAATACCTGAAGAATGAGTTAGATCTTAAGAGGTTTCATCTACAGAGCAAGCCATTGATTTCACAACTACACAACAATTCCAAACAATACATTTTGAATTAATGATCAAGTGACAAGAAGTTACTCCAGTTATTGATTATAACACCTGGGAGTTTTCACCATTTACTGTACTCTGGAGGCAACGTGGTCTAGCGCAAATGTAGCCTCTAACTAACTTCCAATTTATTCTGACATTGAGACAAATGTCTTCACCTCCACCTAGGTTTCAACAACTGCTTTTCTAGTTCTCTCAGAAAAGTTCCCATTTAAACAGTAGGGGCCAGCCTTTTTTTAAATGAGTTCACACATTTATAGAATGAACAGTGCAAGAGTTTCCTTGTCTTGACATCTGTGTTAAAATAGTTTATTGAATATTAGAGGAAATGTTAAAAAAAAAAAGAGAGAACATTAATAGCGTTTTCCATTTCCATCAAGAACTCCACTTCTGCCCAGCAGGCAGCACTCCTTCTTTTCCCAGCCTTCAAACAGACCAAGGCTAAAGCTCACTTCTAGAATTTCCAGAACAAAAGAACTCAATCATCACAACTAAAGCAGCTCTAATTATACAGACTGTACAGTCACTCCGAGCTTCAATCAACCAAAGAACAGTGTGTTGACAGACAATGCCGATTCTGACTTCTGCAGATGGCAAACAGCTCTAACACCATCAATAGCCTGGACTGAGTCCATAAATCCCACTAAGAAGTAAATTAGAACTTCGTGCTTTGCTACCCACAAAAATGGATTCATTCAACCATACAACATAAATGTTATAACCCTAGCAAATACCCTGAAAGGAAAATAAGACATGAAAAGTAGCATAATTCACTTTGAAAAGCATTCTTTGAAACACCATAAACAAAACATAACATGTTTTGCAATACAGACCAAAGCAGTTCTCTTAAGTAAATGTGAAAACTGTAAAAGGCAGCTTTCTGTTAGAGCACTGCTACCTGACTATACAAAAATAAACACTTCGCTTTCAAGAAGCTCTGACTTACACCAACACAACATTCACGTAACGCTTCAAGCCTTTCGGGGCAACTACTTCTACCTAAAAATAATCAGGATGTTGGAACAAAACGTAATCATTAAATAGTCTCTGCATTGGACAAATTTGTTGTGATAACTAAAGACATACCACAACACAAGCCTCTGATTACACGCATCAGTAATCGGGAAATTCAACTGCACTGAGTTTCAGTCTGCGGCAACCAACTCTTAGCTAAAGCTGCACTTCCACAGACGCCATGACTACAGGCAGAAGTGCTCTGTGGCAGCCTTTCCCTGCGGACTTGCCACCACAGCTGAGCGCACAACCGCCCTCATGAGAATCTCCCCTTGTTTCCTGTTTTAAACAAGGCTTATGGAACTCGTTCTTGCAGCCAAGTATGAGCCAGAGGAGTTCAAGCCGGACAAATTTCTCAACACCGCCCGGAGCTCCCGTCCTCAGGGCCCCGCTCACCGCCGTGCCCGATGGCTGGGCGGAGAGGCCCAGGCCGCCGCACCGCTCACCAGGTGTAGATCTGCAGCTCGCTGGAGGGCACATTGCCACGGGAGAACTCGTCCATACGGTGGTGCCGCCCATTGTTGGTGGTGAAGACGCGAAGCAGCAGCGGGCACGTCTGCGGGACGGGGCGAGGTTGAGTGGCCACTCGCCATCCCCCATCCCTCACCCCTCCCCCGCAGCCAGACGCATTATGGCGTCGTCATACCCATTCCCTCCCCGCCTCCCACTACCCGCCATGCTCCGCCCGGGAGCGGCATAAGAAGCCGCGCAGCAACCTCTCCAGCACCTTTTCCCGGTCGATCGGCTTCTCCGGCTCCTTCTTAATCTCCTCCTGCGTGACCCGAGACTCCACCGCCATCTTGTCTCCCCGCGCAAACAACCTGGCGGCTCAGATCTCGCGAGAGAAGCGAGGGTCCGATAGCGACCGCGCTGGGGCGGGGCTGGGCACGGAGGCGGCGCATGCGCACGGGCGGCGGGGGGGAGGTGCGCGGGCGGTGGGACGATCTTGGCAGGGCTGGCCGCTGTGGGGCAAGACTGGCTGAGACCGGGGACGCGGGCGGGCAAGTGGTCGCAGAGCCGAGGGGTGGTTTGCAGGAGATGAGGAGACGCGGCCGTGGGCTGTAGCTGCGTGCCCCCTTGTTGCTTTCGAGGTCTGAGGGTAAAGATGGTCGACGCTGCTCGGCAGCGGCCCTCAGCCTCCCGCCCATGGGAGGGGGGTGGCTCCCGGCTTAGCTCCGCAACATACCCTCGGATCGCCACTGAGTGGCAACCTCTTGCTCCTGTGCTGCCGGACAGTGCAGGCACTAGCTGCCCGAGGTTGGTTCTAGGGCCCTGTGCTAGCCGAGGCTCTGTTCCAGGGCAGCGTGATTAGTGCAAATTGCTTGAAAATCTCACCTTAACACGAGGAGAAACTTCTTTACAGTGAGGGTGACGGAGCACTGGAACAGGCTGCCCAGAAAGGTTGTGGAGTCTCCTACACTGGGGACTTTGAAAACTCGACTGGATGCCTTCCTGTGCGGACTACCCTGGGTGATCCTTCTTTGGCAGAGGGGTTGGACTCGATCTCTGGAGGTCCCTCCCAACCTCTAATGCTCTACGATTCTATGATTCTTGACAGGAGTTTATGTGATTATACCCAGAACCTGCAACCCCCTGGGATAGGATCACTGATCTGAGCAAGAGTATTGCATTGTCCAGATTCCCAACTTGGCATCTCTTCCTGTTCTGATCATTGCCTTTTTTTCCCTAATACTTAGAAAAGCTTTTAATAAACTACTGATACAGCTGCCTCTTAGAAAATAATCCCTTCTGACTGGATGGAGACATTTAAACAGATGTCTGATATAGCTAAATAATACAATCACTGTAACTAGCAGTTGATTAAAATAGGAAGGGGTAAATAATATATAAAATTTAGCTTCTCTTAATATGACATTCAGGAAAGGTCACATGCTTATACTTTCCATTTATGGTCTTATTTTTCCAAGAATAGAATCTTGTTATTAGGTTCAATTTGAGTCTGCAGTTGTTCTTACAAAATAAGTAGTAGAAAGATCTGCATTTCTGATGGGATGACTTTTTTAACGTTGAGAGTTTTTTGTTGCTCATACTAGAATGGGAGGGGGGAGTTGTTAATGTGTTTTCACAGAATTTGCACTTAGGTTATTTTCTCAAGTGCTGTGAATTTGTTTCTCACTTCAAGAATAAAAATATTTTTTTTTCTCTCTTTTTTTTTTCTGTAAAATGCTGCAGAAATGTATGTGCTTGCAGTGCAAAATAAGCAAATATTAGAGACTTACAGGAATTGCTGAGGCTGGAGGGGAGCTCTAGAGGAGACTGCCCAGTCCAAACCTCTGCTATAAGCAGGAGCAGGTTGCTCACTGCCAGGTCTGAGTGGGTTTTGAGTATGCCCAAGGATGGAGAGACCTCTTTGGGTAATCTGCTCCAATGGTCAGTCACCCTCACAGTGAGGGGAAAGGGAAAGAAAAAGTTGTTTTATTTTTGTTCTTAGAGTTAAATTTCTGATATCTCATTATGTGCCCATTGTTTCTGGTCCTATCATTGGACACAGATGACTCTGTCATCTTTATTCCCTCCTGTCAGGTATTTGTAAGTAATAAGTCTAGTGTCAGACATAAATACAATAAATGCTGAACCATGAAAAACACGTGTTCGTTAAGGGCTCGTGAAGGGCTGAAGAACCTGTGCTCTAAGGGTGATGTTGCTGTTTGATTTCACATTTCAAAACTGTAGATGTATGCTTCTACTGTATTATTTATTAAAAAAATATGTAGAGGAGAAAAAATATATATTCACTTATGAGCTTTTTGAGTGCATCATAAAGGAGAAAAAAAAAAGGTTGTGAGTCTTATGTTAAACATCAAAGGAAAAAAGCTCTTGCAGTTTACCTCTAATATAACCATCATCATCTGGCTTAAAATGTTGATTGATGGCACATCTAATACAAGACAAGAGAACCAACAACCTGTTAAAGTTTACCTTCAGCTTTTGTTAACTTCATTTTGTGGTAGCCTGGATAGTATTGTCCATGTTTTAACCTACATTAAATTATAGCATATCATTATTTTATTACTGAAGAGAATGACTCAGCCTTGCCACAATTTGCAGGATTTGATTTCCCATGCAACAATAGTTTATTACACTGCTAAAATTAATCGTGTCTGTCCAGATAATACATACCTTGGGTTCAGTATGTGAGCTGCCATTTCCAAAACAAAGGAATTTATGTCTAGAATCAGGTAACATAAAGGAACAGCTTGAACAAATAAAGCTGTTATGAATATAAATAGTTCCTTCTGCTAGAATTTTGGAGTGCTTTATTTATGTGAAAAATCACCTAGTATGCTTAAGCTGTAAGTAAATTGAAGCATGACAGTTTGTTATTCATAAACTGTATTAGCAATCACGATTTTCAGTCTAAAATCTTAGATTCATGTGTATTTGGAAGACAAAGAGGAAAATTATTTGGAAATGAAAACGCAGTTATGTGATTTGTAACCTGTACAGTGGGATGCAGGTTTTGCTGGACATGGTGCTGTCTGGTTAAACAAGGCATAAAACAGTAAACTGGATTCCCACCAATTTAGGCTGAGGTCCCAGTGTACCTGAGCTATCTAACAGCTCATGCTTGCCAAAGGAGCGAGATTTAGCTCCTTGCTGCCTGTCCTGACAGTTGTGTGAAAGTTTTTTCTCTCCCTTCTGCTTCCAAGAATAAGTTAAATTCCCTATTTTAAGATAATACTACCCAGTGGGGGGCATTTGACTCTTTCTAAACCAATTCCGTGTTTGTTACATCTGATGCAAGTGGAATCATCACAGAATTGTCAGGGTTGGAAGGGATCTCAAGGATCATCTAGTTCCAACCCCCACCACCATGGGCAGGGACAATTTCCACGAGATCAGGCTGCCCAGTGCCACATCCAGCCTGGCCTTAAAAACTTCCAGTGATGAAAGAGTGTGCCCAGGAGTCTCTGGGAGATGGGAGGAGACAATGAGAATGGCATACGGTCTCTCCCTGCAGTACTAGTGAGATGGTTGATTGATTCATCCTTTTTTCACATTTTGTTAGGTTTTATGGGGGTGAGGGGTCCCTTCTACTTGTCAAGGACATGGTGTTCTGTGCAAGCTCTATTTATATGTGCAAATGTGTATCTATGCTATAGAAAAAAATGAAAGCTCCTCACTGAGGTAGTGAGGTGCAATAAAACTATATATACAAGCAAGTCTCAAGCCTTTACTGTTGTAAAGGAGATACCCAAAATATGAATCAAACATTTTCGGATAGGAATGCCTATAGAGAACTGAGACAAGTGGTCTCAGAAGTGTGAATTGCCTCTTTAAGGATTGTTAACACACATTCCTATTTAAGTGGTTATTTAAATAGTGAACTTCTAATTGCTTATTGGAGCATCTAGGAAAGGTATGAATGAGATAGTGTGGTGGTGCCATTAGGATGTGGGACTGGACAAAGCTGCCACAGCCATCTAGAGAAGAGTATTGTGGGTCAAGTAGCCTGTTGGGCTATGAAATATTTACCATAAGTAGTTTGTGACTGAAAGAGAAGAACAAAAGTAGCTGTGGATACTGGGTGACTTCAAACTTTCTAGGCAGAACAGCAGTAAATAAATGTCTCCTTGGGAATACACAGAAAAGAATGGCACAACTAGACCTGGGATATCAACCATTGAGGTAACCCTCCAAAAAATTAGAAAAAGCATAACAGATGACCAGAACAAGGAACTCTCGACATTTCAGACCCATGAGTATGCTGACTCTCAGGTCAAAGATGCTGAGCATGCTGAGCACCCTCTGCAGCATGGTGTTTTCAGGCTCCCAGGGCTCCTGGCTGTTGGCTGTGTTTGAGAGTTCTTCCCAATCAGGGCTATATACCACTCCTTAATTTTTCAAGTTTTTATGTATCCAGTAAGGCTTGTTTGATAGAGGACTTGGTCTTCATCTTGATAGTGGAAGGTCCAGATGCTCTGTTCTGGCAACAGCACAAAGATTCTTTCAGACATCTTTACAATCAACTTTGTGAGTGAAGTTTCAGATCTTATGGAGCTTCTAGTGCAAACTGGTTTTAACTGATGGTAGAAGAACACCATTGCATTTTCTTTACCAATATGATTACTGGTATTTCCTACATTTTATGGCATGGTGACATTACAGATACATTTTATGTTCAGAATCCTCTGTGTGCAGTAGATTTCATTATAGTGTTTTAATTTCCTGTGTTTTGTACTGAAGTTTGTGTGGATTTCAAGAAGCTCATAGTGCTGCTAGAAAAGTATCCTGTTTTCATTTAAACTTCAGTTCTTGTTCACTGTCCTATTTTGAAATGAGGTTATTTGGGCCCACAAAACTCACCATAACTGTTGGGCTTCTGTGCTCCCATTCAACTTGCACATGAGCCAGCAAGTGAATGAGTCAGTGAGGCAAAGGCTGGCAGGAATGGCCATTTATGTGCCTTGCTGAAAAGTGCTGTCAATCACATGGGAGACTTTGAGGCAGTGCCTTAATCCAGCAGCACCAAGACTTGGCTACCTGGGAGGAATCTATACCTGTGTATAGATTACATATATGTTTTCTTCTTCTTTCTTTGTAAAGTCATCAGAAGGACCACAAGTTAATAAAAACTCTTTGAAGATTATTTATTGTTATGCAATATTGTAAAATTATTTGTCAGCATGACAGTAGCACAAATCAGTCTGCACAGCCTTGCAGACTGTCCCCTCCAGGGACTCAGACATTGTATGCAAGGCAAAGCCATTCGTGTGCCTGGTAAACAAGCTGCCTCACGCTTGCCAGTGTTAAGACCTTGTGGAAAGTTGTTTGTTATGTTGCCAAATGTTGTAATTCTGCCATTCAGATAGAAATATTCTGCATCAGGTGTTTCCTGAAAAAACATCCTCAGGATGCTTTTTTTATTTTTCAGTTTCAGAAAATAATATTTCCAAGAATAATATGTCAGGCAGACATTCCTGCTGGTTTTTGTTCATTTTAAATGCGTACAGTGGTTTGCCTGAAAAGCTGCGGCATCGACACAGCGTTGAGAGGAGAAACAAAGTGTGACAGAGACACTTACTGCTGTGTCAGAAATGTTCTCATAAAGCACATTTTTTTTTTAGTTGTGATTTATCTGTAGTCACCAGAGACAAACTTACATTGGGCAGCTAAATTGAACCTGATGTACCTGGGTGTGCAGGGGATTCATAAAGGATGCCCACAGTGCTCCAGTGTTTGGTGAAAGACCTGGGTACAGGAACTGGGAACACTGGGGCTCTCTCTTTTCTTTCTTTTGTTTTTTTTTCTTTAGGATGCTGCTACCTGCAGTGGACACCAATAAGGGATGCAGAGTGTAACTCTGTCTTTCCCTGAGTTGTGTGAGGAGAAAGCTGGGGAGCAGCTCCACAGTGCTTCAGGCTGAGCCAGTGTAAAAGTATTTGCAATCTAACTTTGCAAGAGAGTACGTTACACAGAGAGGTCCAGCAAAAATTGTAACGACTCCTTGACTTTCACCTGGAAGAGACCAGAACCAACTGGAACTTGTAATTGTCAGCAGAGGAAGACAGCATTTCGTTTCAAGTAAAGAAAAAGTAAGTCCCAGTCTGTCATGCAGAGTTATTTTCTTCTCTGTACAAATACACATGAAGGTATGATGGTGAGATGTACCAAATACTCTGTCGATTTTTCCTGGTGGGGTAGTAGACTCAGTTACAAATATAAAATCAAGGAAGAAATGTTGCCAGAATCTAAACCTGGATTTCATTAAAACGTGTTGTCATCTCTCTATAAAATACATCTGCTACAATGTTCCAGAAATTTTAGACACACAATAGAGTAATAAAGTGCTTTTATAACTTGGGTAACACTTTGCCATAGATTCTTGATTTCCCCCCTACTGTTCGTATGGGATTACCTCAGTACAGAAAAGTTTGTGCACTGTAAGGAAGGAATAAATATGTTGTCACTGCAGTAAGTGGAAATTTTAAAAATCATGTACAAGATGTGTTTTATGGAGAGGACAACCAACATCAGAAGTTTGTCAGCCTCTAATGTACTGCAAATAGGTTGGCAGCACTGGTTCCTGCCTATCCTCACTTGTACCTTTGTTTCCTGGTTTTTCCTCACTGGGACAGCTTCACTACTGGAAGGTAGGAAGACACTGCAGAAAGAACTGGACAGGCTGGGTCAATGGGCTGAGGCCAACAGTAAGAGGGCTTAACAAGGCCAAGTGCAGGGTCCTACACTTTGGCCACAATAACCCCATAGAGTGTTGGGGGATGAGTGGCTGGAGAGCAGCCTGGCTGAGAGGGACCTGGGAGTGCTGGCTGACAGTGGCTGAACATGAGCCAGCAGTGTGCCCAGGTGGCACGGAAGGCCAACAGCATCTTGGATTGTATCAGGAATAGTGTGGCCAGCAGGACTAGGGATGTAATCCTGCCCCTGTACTCGGCACTGGTGAGGCCTCCCCTCAAGTATTGTGTGCATCTCTGGGTCCCTGACTTCAGACAGGATATTGAGGAGAGTGATGAGACTGGTGAGGGGGCTGGAGGGAAAGTCTTATGAGGAGAGGCTGAGGGAGCTGGGGGTGTTCAGCCTGGAGGAGAGGAGACTTAGAGGGGACCTTATCACACTCTACAACTACCTGAAGGGAAGTTGTAGTCAGGTGGGGGTCAGGCTCTTCTTCCAGGCAACTTGTGACAAAACAAGAGGGCATGGCCTGAAGCTGTGTCAGGGGAGGTTTAGGTTGGATGTTAGGAAGCACTTCCTCACAGAAAGGGTAATTAGACACTGGAATGGACTGCCCAGGGTGGTGGTGGAATCACCATCACTGGAGGTGTTTAAGGAAAGATTGGATGTGGCGCTTAGTGACATGGTCTGGTCAATGTGGTGGTGTTAGGTCGTAGACTGGACTTGATCTCAGAAGTCTATTCCAATCAATAATTATGTGATTCCATGAAACCCAGTGCAAAGGTTACTTTCATTGCTGGTGCATTTCCCAGTTGTGGGTGTTGCTGACACCCACTGAGCCTAACCAGTTTGCCTTGAGAGCATGGAGAGTGCTCAGAGGGCAGCAGCACTGTGCCCCAAACACCCTGCATGGCAAAGCCAGCACGTCCCTTCAGAACATCATCACCTGTGAGAGATGTCCTTAATATCTGGCACATTTCCTGTGCCAAGAAATCCCTTCCCTGGCTTCTTCCTGGGTAAATATGACCCATCCTTGAACACATCACGAAAGTCTGAGAAGAAGGTATGTCTCTCTTGGACAGACACTAGTTCTGCTTATGCTTTGGTGGGAACATTTCCACAAATAAGTGTTAACAGATTAGGTGGATAATTATTCCAGTATCTTCCCCCAAATATCTGTTCTTTTCTTTTCCCACAGAATGTAAGTTTTTCATCCTAAAGCAGAAAATTTTAAGAGATCTGACATAAGTAAATTTATTTTATATGCAGCTCTCTGGCTGTGCTTCTCTTCAGCATGCCATACCTCTCTAAAAGTTTCCAGTTGGTACTGAAAATAGTAGGTGGGTAAAGCTGCATCCCACACACCCAGAACAGGTATTTCCTTCTCTGTTTTCTGCCCCATGATGACAGATCTTAATGCAAAGAATCTCCCCATGTCTGTCTCATTTCACACAGATCCTTTAATGACAGCAGAGCTGTTGGTAAATAAATCCTGTCTGGTCCTCCACAGTAAAGAGGCATATTTATTTTGCTTTGCTCTGGGGTCCATGGAGCCCCCTAGAATGTTTATGAGAGCACAGAATCACAAAAATCACAGAAACATTCAGGTTGGAAAAGACCCTCAGGATCACCAAGTCCAACTGATAACTCTACTCTACAAGGTTCACCCCTAAATTATATTCCTAAGCACCACATCCAAACGACCTTTAAACACATCCAGGGTTGGTGACTCAACCACCTCCCTGGGCAGCACATTCCAATGCCTGACCACTCTTTCTGTGAAAAACTTTTTCCTAATGTCCAGTCTAAACCTACCCAGTTGTAGCTTGAGGCCATTCCCTCTTGTTCTATCACTAATTACCCAGGAGAAGAGACCAGCACCAGCCTCTCTACAATGTCCTATTAGGTAGTTGTAGAGAGCAATGAGGTCTCCCCTCACCCTCCTCTTTTCCAAACAGCCCCAGGTCCTTCAGCTGCACCTCGTAAGATTTATTCTCCAGGCCCTTCACCAGCTTTGTTGCCCTCCTCTGCACTCTCTCCAGCACATCCACATCTCTCCTGTATTGAGGTGCCCAAAACTGGACACAATACTCAAGGTGTGGCCTCATCTGAGCTGAGTACAAGGGGACAATCACCTCCCTGCTCCTGCTGGACACAGCATTTTTGATACAAGCCAGGATGCCATTGGCTTTCTTAGCCATCTGGGCCCACTGCTTGCCCATATTCAGTTACCTATTGATTAGAACCCCCAGGTCCCTTTCTGCCAGACAGCTTTCCAGCCACTCTTCCCCAGTCCTGTAGCATTGCTCGAGGTTCTTGTCACCCAAGTGCAGGACCTGGCATTTGGCCTTGTTGAAGCTCATGGCATTAATGTTGGCCCATTGATCCAATCTATCCAAGTCCCTCTGTAGAGCCTCCCTCCCCTTGTGCAGATCAACACTCCCACCTAACTTGGTGTCATCTGCAAACTTCCTGATGACACACTCTGTCTTCATCAAGGTCATCAATAAAGATGTTAAGCAGAAGTGGTCCCAACACTGAGCCCTGAGGAACACCACTTGTGACCAGCCTCCAGCTGGATTTAACTCCATTGACCACCACTCTCTGGGCCTGTTTTCCCAGCCTGTGCTGTGTGTTCATCCAAGCCACGAGCAGCCAGTTTGTCCATGAGAATTCTGTGGGAAACAGTGTCAAAGGCTTTTTGAAAGTCTAGGTAGACAATATCCACAGCCTTTCCCTCATCCAACAGTCAGGTCATCCTGTCATAGAAGGAGATCAGGTTGGTCAGGCAGGACCTGCCCTTCATGAATCCATGCTGACTGAGCCTTATCCCCTGGTTGTCCTCTCTATGTCATGTAATGGTACTTGAGGTGATCTGTTCCATGACCTTCTCTGGTACCAAGGTCAGACTGACAGGTCTATAGTTTCCCAGATCCTCGTTTCTTCCATTCTTGTAGATGGGCATTACATTTGCTACCTTCCAGCCCATTGGGACCTCCCCAGTTAGCCAGCAGAGCATATCGTTCATAACAAAGGTTGATGTCATGTAAGCTGTTACATGTCCTGCCTTCAGAAGCATCATCATGAAGAGTCAAGCAAAACTGCTCAAAATAAATAGTTCCATGCGGCAAGCCTTGTCAAACACAAACCCAAGCCTCAGTACCCCAAAGCAACTCATCCACATTGCAGAAATAACTTCTGTGGCTCAATGTGCAGCTCAGAAAATGCAATTCTGTAGCTTCTTGGAGAGGTTGTTCTGTTTTGGTTTGGGTTTTTTGCCTGAGCGGCCACTTACAACCAAAATGTTCTGGCTGCAGTAAATCACCTGCAGCATTTTAAAATAGTGCAATATAAAACCAAATTATTTTGTTAATACTACGTTGTGTCTTACAATATCAATTAACTTTGTGGTTTTTAAAGAAAGGAAATGTCCATCACTGGTAATTTACAATATGTGAAGTCTGAGTCCAGAATGAATTCTGACAGCTTGGTTACCATAAGCTCCTCAGAGGCACAGTGCTTAGTGGAAACGCTGTCATAATCGTAGCGATAGTGGCAGGAATCGTGCCAGTAAAACAGAACATCCTGTAGGCAGAATGTAAGGCAGAATCCCTTCGGCTCCCCAGACCACAACAGCTTTGAAAGAAAAGCTGATGGAAAATTTGTGCACACCTATTCCTTTGACCAAGAAAGAACAATCTCTGCTGGCTATTTTCATCAGCTGTGTTATACTCCATTTTGCGTGTGGCAAAAGGCTCTAGGGAAATTGAAAGGACATTTTATTGCAAATCTCGGAAGTCTTGCTGGAGAGCAGTGGAAGCACGTTGGGGTTGTAGATGAGCAACGAAAAGGGCATGGACAGAGGTGCACACTGCAGCCACAGTGCTAGTGGGAAGAAGCACTGCTTTCACATTTCTTGCTTTTCCTTCCCAGTCAGCAGTCTTGCCAGAACTGGTCACAATGAGCTCTCCACAGACTTACTGCAATGAAAGAGGTTAGCAAAGACCTCATACTTAAATTGTTTACAATTCTCTTGTTGCTCTTGCCTGGAGCGGGTGAGGAAGGGTTCACACAAGTAGCTATGCTGGCACATCGGTGGGTTATAGGTGATGGTGATAAAGGGCATCCTCTTGCAGTGGTTCAGCTGGAGACAGAAGATGGCATCTCTCCATAACCTGGTTCTTTCAAATGACAAGCAGTATAATGTGACATTTTCTGTGACAGTATGACAGACTTGTGATATTTCAGACTGCTGTGAGCAGTGCTCTTTTTTGGTGTGTTCACAAAATCTATAAGAAAGTATGGCCTTCCAAAAAAATAAGTGCCACACAGAACTGCTGGGAGGAAATGATTGCAAATAAAGAAAAGGGAAGGAAACAAAGACTCTGTTAAAAAAATAAACAGATTGGAAAGAAAGGGGGGGGGGGGAAGAAAACAAACAAAAAACCCAAAACAACAAAAAAGAGGCAACCCCCCCAAGCAAACAAAAAACAAACCAAGCAAAAAATCCCTTAGATTGACATTACTTCACAGTTAGCTTTATTCTTTGTTACCCCTCTTACAAAGCTAAGGATAATTCAGGTTCATGTCTATAAAGCTTCAGGGTATAGAAAAGCAGGAGAAATGATTTTTAGATTAGATTTGTTCAATATGAAGGAAGATAAAACATGTTCTGGTGTTTTAGCTGGGCTTAAGGAATACAAAGGCTTAATAATTGCCAGGTGATACACCAATTTAATGCAGGTTTTTAAAAGACCATTACCACTTATTATTGCTTTTAAAAATGAGATCTTATATTATTCAGTGAAACAAATACTAGAGACACCATTATATGAAAGGAGATGAAATTCTCAAATACAAGAATTGCAATAATTACTTTCTTGGAGGTACAGGTAGATTCCCTGTCTGTTAGAGATGAATGATTAGCTAAGCACAAAAGTTTGAAAATACTAAAGTGAAATATTAAGAACACAGAGCACAATTGTGGCTAAATTCTTACATACAAGTTCTGATATATGGGCTAGATCTTAAAATGCTGTTAAAAGTACAGACAATCTAGCAGCTGATTAATTGTTTCAGGATTAGCTCTGGCTTCACCCAAAAAAATAATGAGCTACTGCTCAAATGTGCTTCAGCCAGTAATATGAATGAGATTCAGAAAGGATTGTAGCCAAGACCAAAGATGAAATGATACACTGTAGGAGTTATTAATTGGTTTCTGATCAGAAAACAGGAAGACTAGTCAGAATGAGAGATTAATGAGTATGCATCCATCCTGGGCTGCAAATGAAGAGAGATGATTTATGTGTTCTTCTTTGAACTATGGCCAGCAGATGCAAATGATTTGGTGTACAAATGCATTACACATATTTTTCGTTATTTTATATTTAGATGGAAGTTAAAATCTTTGGTCAGTCATGGAGAAATTCTCACTCCATTTGGACTCAGGGTTGCCTGAATTTGAATGGATGCTTTTTAAACATCCTACATTCTTTGAGCATTTTTTCCTAAGCTGAGAATTTTTTGAGGTGTCACTGATGAAAGGCCACCAAGAATGGGCTGTGCAGCTGCTTCTGGAGGCTCTGAAGTTTATCCTTCCCATGTTCTCTGCAGGCTGTGAGTTTACAGCTCCTATAGCTCTGCATACAGTGAATGCTGACAGCTAAGCTGCAGGAGATTTTACAGTCTCTTCATGCTGATTGAATGAGTCCAGGCTTCTTTGCTAGAACAGCAATCCCATGCTCCCGGCCATCAGGATCAGGGTTGTGACTGGCTTTACTGGAGACTAGCTGGCAGAGATAATAGATGATAAAGGTACTTAAAAGCACCTGGTTCTTGGAAGGTTTGAAAAATCTCAGGTGCAAATGTTATTGGTTCTACCTGTGTATCAATGACAAAGCACAAGCAAGGCTGTGGGGACACTGCTGAAATGTGTGACATTTTCCTTTGTGCATGCTATTTCCCAGTCCAGCCAGGAGCAAAGGCAAAACTATGACAAACAGCAATGCAGTCTTTTACTAACATCATAGCTTTTGAAAGGAGACTCCTTGAAGACGAATCCTGCTTTCCTCACTACAGCAATACATCTTTAATCCTAAATTATCTTTTTTTTTGCTGTCGAAGCATAAACAAGGTCTCCAACTACTTGGAGAGGTGTGTGCAGAATGCCAGGCTCTCTGCTTGATGAACACGCAAACCCTTTGCTTGCTGGAGCACGGCAGCAGAAGAAGAGTGAGACTGGCATGTCACAGGCAGGGTGTGTGTGTGCAGGGAATGAAGCCATGACAGGACCCCCAGGGCAGTTGGATAAGTGGCACGAAGGCACATGCCCATCCTGCCACACCAGCACTGCCATAGGGGACAACCTGGGACACTAAACTCTGGTCACTGAACAGACCATTCAGCTCCTGCACTGTTTTCATTCAAGTAAATAACATGTGTTGCCCCAAATTTATTTCACATTTCCCCAAAGGGTTCTTAAAATATCTGTACACAAAGCACAAAGGAGAAACTCCTGGAATTTGGTCCTGCTGAGGGTAAGGTAACAATATGAAGGATATGAGGCAAGATGCCATTTCATTGTGCTTCACCAATGCTTGTAATTTACATCTCATCACTTTCAAGGCCTTTGCTGCTAATTCTTTTTTCTTGTTCTAAGAATAGAGCTTAAAGGTATTTTAAGAATTCTAGTTGTCGTGCAATTAATAGCATAACAGTTTGTTCTGTGTAGATAGATCTGCTTATTTTGAGCAGTAAACAATATTTTGCATGTAAAAAGGGGGGGAATGGGGAATGTTTTATTGCCAGCACTTTTCCTTACAGAGGGATGAATCACATTCTTGGCAAATAAGCTCAAATTCACAAGAATGCTCAGTATCAACTTCCTTCAAAACACTAAACTCAAAGTAAAGAGGAAAAAAGAGAGAAAGAAGCTTGGACAGGCTTGGATGTGGAAGACATTACAAGATGGACATCCAAGCAGGAAGATAATAAATCTAGTGTACAAATTCTTTTGCCCAAAGCAAGTCACTCATTTGCTGTTACAGGGGAGTCTAGCCTAAATTAAGGGAACACTGGAATGGGAAAAATAACACAGAGGAAAGGGCCAGAGAAAAGAAAGCAAGCCCTGCTGATCTGGCAGACATGGCAGATGTTGTCAAACACGAGTTTATTTGCTAACAAAACAATGTGAATTTTCAAGATGAATTACCACCCTTCCCTTCAGAATGGAAGACTGTGGTAGGATACAAAATATGAGTATACTGTTAATCTAGGTGTGAGGAAACCACCTGTGTTCAGGCCATGGTTTCACATGACAAAGTCATGGGGAGCCTTCTTTGACAGCAGTGCAGAGTGAACCAAGCCATTCCCCGATTGGTCTTCTCCTTCTTTCCAGTAGACCCCACTGAGGAAGGGACGACAATGAAAATGACCCCTTTTGGTTTTATTCTAATGGATTATTTTCAGATGGATCAGTTCCCCTTGGAGGTTCACCAAACAGCCATCCATTGAACTGCACAACATACCCAAGCAGCAGTGGAGAGGATGACAAGGGGAAGGAGACATGGCAATGGGGGAATAATGAAGCTGGACAGGCATCCCTCCTGCTCATGTGCCACCTCAGCCACAGTCTTTGACACAGCATTAGCCTAAGGCTCATTTGGCCCTGCCACTCACTTATGCTCAGAGACAGTCAAATGGCATCTTCAGTGACAGTAGCATGATGCTTGTCGGCTGAAGTAAAAGTCCCCTTTTTCTAGATCAGGTTCTAGGCCACCCTATGGTCATAGAAACATGACTGTGAGGAGTGGTGGAAGACAAGGAGAGAAGTACTGCTCCCCAAAATCACATGTATCTCACTTGGTACCGTTTGGGTTCCCCCCCTACTTCACCCCAGTGGCCTGCCACCCTTCACTTCTGGTGCAGCACTAGGGTTGCAGCAGGCAATAGGCCCCAGCACCTTGGAGTGCTTAAGTACAAGTGTGTCAACATCCTGCAGCCAGCACAGGGCTGCTGTGCTTCTGTCCAGAGTGTCCCTGCAAAATACACATTCACTTAGTGGGGTGGGGAGGGAAATAATTGTGGAAGAATGAGAAGGTAGAGGCCCATGAGAGCTGGGCCTGGCTGCAAAGGATGAGTGCAGCTTGAAGCACGACCCAAGATACTGCAGCAATGGTGGTGCCTAATACCCTGAGCATCGCACAATTGCTGTTGTATGTTTTCAGGATCGTAGTTTCAATGTGTTAATGTGTTGCTGCCTTCTGTCATGCTCTGCAGTGCTCATGTGGTAAATGCAATTTTTCCCTTCTCTGTAATCAGATATGTTTCTTTTATACTGTAAATCTCACACTTTTGGGGCACCATGAATTTACTGTGTATTCACCAAGCATCTGCATTCCATCCATAGAATACGATCAGTGCTTCCTGGTCCGGTTTCCTGCACACAGATTGTACAATAGGTCAGTACAGGTCCTGGGGATGTGTCCAGGTTTTCCACATGTGTAGCTTTCCTAACCAAGCTACAGTACAGACAATACTCAAAAATCTGTGCTGGCAATTTTTCTGGGCAGAAAAAGAAAACACCCAGCAAATCTGGAAGGCTCAAGTAAGAGACTCCAATATGACATGAAACACTGGACCAAGCTCCAAAGGAGAAATGTGTGGAATGTTTGCACTGGAGTTTTTAAGACTAGACAAAAATCTGCTGTAGTGAAGAAGGACACCCTAAATGAGATCTTTCCCAGCCTTACATTCCTGTGATTCCCTCTAAGGAGGACTGGTTTGACTCTCCTCAGTAAGAGTAATAGAAAGCACAGTGTGCTTTCTGCTCTGCTTTGCTCTCTCTAGCCTCTTCCTTTTCCATGAAACCGAGCAGGGCTGAACATTGAGAAAAGGGAGATTTGCATGCAGTGAGCCTCTGCATGAGAGAAATTGTGGTGGCAATGGAGTTCTCTTGTAGTAATGTAGAGCAAGGCGGAAATGCGATGAAGGCTTTTTCCAGGATTAAAATAAGCAGAACAAGAGCCAGTTGTTGTTTTGGGAAAAAGGAAGGCAGTTGCTGTCAAAACGTTTCACCGACTTGGCGAAAATTACAATCTGGCCCTGCCTGCAGCATACGTGGACTTCAAAGGGCTTATCTTGAATAAGAATTAGAGGGAGCCAGATCACCGCTTCCTACACGTATTCAGCTGAGGTTAAATGATATGCAAGGCTGTACCCCAAGGGTGTGTTTTCCTTCGGATGCCAGCCAAGCTGCTGACACCTCTGCCTGCAGGTTTGTGAGATCAGTTTTGCTTTAGCTGCATACACCCAGAGGGAGCTCAGTTCTGACCCATTGTCAGGAAGAGTGGGGTCACACTCTCACAACCAGTCACTTCAGGAGCACTGCTCCACAGTGGGAATGCTCTGAAACAAACGATCAGGCCCTGCTCCAGCAGTGAGCCGGCCACTCAGGAGGGGTGTGTGGTTCTCAAACAGGATGCAGGTTGAATAACCCTCCATTCCTGAAGAGGGTGGTCCGCAAAGGTCAGGGCTGCCTTCAATGGTGTGGCGATGTGAGAGGAAACTGTCTCAGAGAGTGCTTTCATAATTCTCAGACTATGAATAAATTCAGCCTGTTGTACTCTGGGTTCCCAAGTGTTAGTCATCAAAAATGTGAATACAAGAATAAAGTTTGGAAAAGTACAATTCTGCAGCTGAACTTTCAGTACAGGATGAACAGGGGTTCTCCTCCCCTCAACCTGCTTCGATTCCAGACAAGGGGCTTTGCATCCCATGTAGGAGTTCTCTTTGCTCTGTGAGAGGAATATATGGATGCAGGCAATATAAACCTGATGAGGCCAAGCTCACAGAATTGTAGAATACCTGAGGTTGGAAGAGACCTCTTGAGGTGATCTAGTGCAAACCCCTGCTCAAGTAGGATCAGCTAGGGCAGGCTGCCCAGGACTGTGCAGTCAGATCACAAAATGATGGAATACACCCAGTTGGAAGAGACCTCAAAGATGTCCAACCCTTGACCCAGCACTGAAGGGTCAACACTAAACCATGTCCCTAAGCACCAGGTCCACATGCTGCTTGAACACCCCCAGGGGTGGTGACTGCACCACTGCCCTGGGCAGATCATTCCCATTCTTCACACCCTCCCTGTGAAGACACATTTCCTAATGTCTGGCCTGAGCCTCCTCTCGTGCACCTTGAAACCATTTCCTCTAGTCCTGTCAGTTGACACCAAGGAGAAGAGGCTGCCCCACTCCTCACTCCAACGTTCCTTCAGGTAGCTGTAGAGAGTGCTGAGGTCTCCCCTCAGCCTCCTCTTCTCCAGACTGAACAACCCCAGCTCCCTCAGATGCTCCTCACAGGCCATGTGCTCTAGGCCCTTCACCAGCCTCATTGCCCTTCTCTGGTCATGCTCCAGAACCTCAATGTCCTTTAACTAGTGAAGGGCTCAGCTGAACACAGTACTCAAGGTGTGGCCTCACCAGTGTTGAGTACAGGGGGAAGTTCACCTCCCTGTTTCTGCTGACCACAGTGTGTCTAATACAAGCCAGGATGCCATTGGCTTTCTTGGCCACCTGGGCACACTGCTGACTCATATTTAATTGACTGTCAACCAATACTCCCAGGTGTCTCTCAGTCACATCTTTCCAACCACACATCCCCAAGTCCATAGCTTACCATGGAGTTGTTGTGACCCTGACGGAGGACCTGGCACTTAGTGTTGTTGAACTTCATACAATTAGCCTTGGTCCATTGGTTTAACCTGTCCAGATACCATTGTAAAGCTGTCCTACCCTCTAGCAGATCAACACAGCCACCCAGCTTGGTGTCATCTGCAAACTTACTGAGGGTGCGCTCAATCCCCTCATCCAGATCATTGATAAAGATATTAAAGAGGACTGGTTTTGCATATCTTCAGACAGGTGGAGACTCCACAGCCTCTCTGGGCAACCTGCTCAAGCTCTGAGCAGACAGGCAAACACCAGAAACCTGTAGTCAATATAAATCATTCTGTCCCTTTTCACCTTCATGGCAAATTATTAAATAAAAGTCCACCCTTAATAAATGTACTTGATATTCACTCACTGACTCTGGTTCTGATGAGGATGGGTATAATGAGTTGGGCCAAGGCCAATCCATTCTTTACCCAGTTGCATAATTATGAAAAAAGGAGGCAGTTAGGTGCTACATGGGTTTAACACAGTGTGTTACAGCAAACACTTCTGGTTCAGGACAGAAGTGATCACTACCCAACTTAATGCTATGCTAATTTAGTGGAAGAGCTTCTGAACCTGTTACAACAATAAATCCAGAAAAAATGTGGAGGTTTTTCATCCATTAAAACACAGAGTTTTCTAAGAATATTTGTCCCTTAAGCTCCAGAAGGTGAGGTAACAGACAGGGTTATGCTTTCTGTTCCCATGCTTCCGAGCCAGCACTTTGCCCTGACCAACACTGTTACCAGGGCATCTTCTGAGTTCTGACAGGAGATCTTATCTGAAATCTTAATTGAGGCACATTTAGGCTATCCAAGGCAATTTTATATTGCTCAGGCTAAAGTCACTGAAATGTTTTAATTAGCGAGCAAACACAGTCTGTCGCTTTCCTCTGTGTGACGCACAGAAATCTGTCTGCTTCCTGACAGAGCACAGTACAGCATGTCTGAGACACAGACTACTACAGATACTATGGGGTAAGCATTTATATGACACTATAAAGGTGAACTGGGTGCTCTGCAAATACAAAGCCACTAATCTAATTCCCAAAGAATTCAAACACAGTCAAGAAAAAACGTGAGACAATTGTCTTGACGGAAAAATTGAATCCTGCAAAGACCATGAATCACCAAGGCAGGAGGTCTGAAGGACAGATCTGGAGAGGAGTCCTGGGATGAGTGACTGGATGCCACTCAGAAACACTGGGGTTTATTTCCTAATTTGCCATTTTTCTCACAGATGACCTTCAGGTGTTCTCCCTCTACTTTAGTTTATGCAGCTACCAAAATAAAGGCAGCCTACAGAACGGAGGCTGAGAGGAGACAAAAGGTATTGTGCCAAAAGACCATTGGGAGGCACACACGAAGCAAGAGGAACAGGGGAAAAAGAGAAATGAAGATAAAACCTCTAAGGAGTGAGGAGGCAGGGAGCCAAGGACAGGATTAAGAAACAAGGTGGTATCCTTCAAGTGTGGGAGAGAAGAATGTAGATTACCAACCTTTTGGTTAGGTTAAAGGGACTACAGAAGAACCTGAAGAATAGCTGTAAGCAAATTACAGTAGTTGAAGTAAGTAATCACAAGAGCATACAGAGGAATTGTAGTCATGGTGATAGAAAAGCAAGGACCACTTCAAGAAGATACTGAGACACTAAAAAATTCAGAATAAGCCTCTAACAAGAGACCAATTACATGAAATAAAATGAAAGAATAAAATCTTCCCTTAACCCTCTGTGTCTGGGAATATCATGGAGCAGATCCTCCTAGATGCCATGCTAAGGCACATGGAGGACAGAGAGGTGATTCAAGACAACCAGCATGGCTTTACTAGGGGCAAATCCTGCCTGACCAACCTAGTGGCTTTCTATGATAAAGTGACTATGTCAGTGGATAAGGGATAACTTATAGGTGTGATCTACCTGGACTTCTGCAAGGCCTTTGACACGGTCCTCCACAAGACCCTGCTCACCAAGTTGGAGATATGGATTTGATGGGGGGAGTGTTCAGTGGACAAGCAATTGGCTGGATGGCCACATCCAGAGGGTAGTGCTCAATGGCTTGAAGTCTAGATGGAGAGCAGTGACAAGGAGATCCCTCAGGGGTCTGTACTGGGACCTGTGCTGTTTAATACTTTTATCAATGACATAGTGGGAGTGAGTTTGCAGATGACATCAAGCTGAGTGGTGTTGTCAATACCAACGTTTGGTGTCTCCCAGTCTATGCATGCACGTCCACCCATATGCCAAGATGAGGATTACTATGATATTTCAAATGGACACAAAGTGAAGAACAACAATAACAGAAGTTGCAAGTGGCCAAGAAAACACACTGCATAGACACAGGCTTTGCTTGCATTTCACAACATTGCACAAGGCTTCTTAAAAAGTTACCTTCTAAATTTGCACACCCATATTGTTGTGAACACAGGGGATAGCTAAACATGTCTGGTGTGCATAGGAATTGATGACACCACCCAAGCCTACTTTTTCACTACATGCACACCAAGGGATTGGCATTGCAGAGTGTTAGAGCATCTGGAGTTATGTACAAGTATAGGAGAAATGGAAAAAATATGGAAGAGCAATAAGACTGAGTTTGTTAGGCTAAGGGGAGCACAAAGGAGTGTGGAGAGTAACTGTAAATTAATTACAATACATTAAGCAAGAAATGGACAGACCACAGAGAAGATCTGTAGTCATGGTGATAGAAAAGCAAAGGCCACTAGAGGTGTTTTGCATGCTTTATAATAATTTGTTATGACTTCAGTGACTCTATTCACCTTGATTTACGATATAATAATAGTGCTATTCATGTGTTTATCACATTCCAAGACTTATAGAAAACTTTACTCATTTAAATTGCAGACTCAGAATGGTGCTTCTAGTTATAATCAAATTCTGCATTGTAATTATTTTCAAATCACCTGGCGATTATCCAACCTGCAGTTTTAGTGACTGGCGATGAATACCTGTGACATTCAGAGCCTTTTTTCTTTAATTGTGGGGTTGAGATTTTATGAGCTCTAGCAGAGTATGCAAAGGTGACATACAGGAGAGATGAAAAGAAAATAGCTAAAAAAGTGAAAGTATGTTTAGGACTGCTGTGGAGATTTTTAGATAAGCAATTGTGTGTTCCTGAAGTGAGCTAAAAGCAGTGGCTGGTGTGGAAAGAAAGTTCAGAACAGATGTAGGTTGAAAGACTCTGTGGAAGGCCAGGAGACATGCAGTGATAATGATAGTCATCAAACGGGAGCATGCGGTGGTGAAGCATTTTTAGAGTGGAAAGTCTTTCAGTTTGGATGTTATTTCATGTAACATTATTCCATGATGCTACTCTAGCAGAGCATTATGTACAGTTGGTAATTTTTCAGTCTCCTACGTGAGGGTGTCAGAATTTTTCCCAACTTTTTAGTGGATGTAATGCTGAACATTTCCATAAAACTTTGCCTTTAAAACGGTTGTGTGGCATGTGTGGATGACCTGTCCCAACATGCAATTTTCTGTTTCTATTGCAAAGGCCGGGTGATAATTCCCCCCATTTTTCCATCCTGCTTCTGATTACACTAACAAATCTATAGGACTCAGGCCAAGTTAATTTATTCATGCAAGTCAATCTCCTCGTAGACAATACTAAATACCATCTCTCCGTTTTCTGGTGTCTTTCTTTGATGATAAAGGTAAGTAAACAAGAGCAAAGCACACAAGATCTCAGCTCCTGGACTACACAGAGGTGAGACTAGTTTTTCCTCTACTGAGTGTCCTTCTCTCTCCCTCAAGAAAATATGTGAGGTTTGTTGACTAGAGCTTCTTATGCTGCTTTGAGATGCCTTGCCAAGTTGTATGTTATCCCACTTCCTTCCTGCAGGCAATCCAAACAGGAGAGGCTTCCCCTGGAACCCTGCCCCTCACAGCTGCACTACACAACTACCCAGCTCTCAGGCCCTCTCTTAGGGCACCAGAAATGTGGTGTCTGAGTGCTGGGCTCTGCAGGAGCTCTGAGAACATGCCAGTTCTGTGGGCGGACCTTGAACAGGAGAGTGCTGGAAGCCTACTATGCTCTGAGCTCAAGAGGTGCTGTGAGCCGGTGGTTGCTGCCTTACACTGTAGGGATGCTCAGTGCTGTCTTGCAGCTGTGGCAGGTATGCCAACACAAGGCCAGCTCAGTTGGCAGCGTCACCATGAAAAGCCAATTGATTTAGGAAAATGCATCAACAGGCTTACAGCACCACTGGAAAATTACCATGTGTCAGAGAGGCTAGGCAGAGAGGATCTGAATTTCGGCAGATTGTCTAGGGCACGACCTAAGTCTTACAGGTTTCCCCTAGAGCTTTGTGTCTGAGTAATAGCCTGGAACTGAGAAATTGGACATCCCCTCAGACTCTTCATGCTTTGCATGCTTTTAATTTTTTTTTTTTTTTTACTGACTGTATGATGTAATTGCTGATCACAATTCAGGAAATGAGGATTCTGGTCCTGGCTGTGCCATTGAATTGCTGCATTCCTAGTGAACATTCATGCAGACTAGCCGTGTTTCTCCATTTAACTTCTCTGTCCATTTTATCTATGGAGATGTAACCTCTGCTCTGAAGAGTTGGTCCCTTATTATGTGGGTTTTTTTAGAGAGCAATTGCAGCCTTACAGTGCAACATCACATATAGCAAGATTAACTGATACGTGCCCCATACTTCTCTGGAATGTTCTCATTTAGTAGCTGTTCCACACATGCCTTGTGTTAGCATGGTCTTCTGTTTCTTTTATGGTCACTCTGTCACCTACTTCCCACGTTCTTTGATGCAAAATCAGACTTTTAAAAAAGTCTTTTAAAAAGAGGTATAATTATTTATTTTTTAAAAAGCTCACCACTTCTATCTATAGCTGATATCTATCCTTGTTTCCACTGTGGTCTTTCTCAGTGTATCTAGAATATATGAACGCACATAGTTCAATCTCTTACAGTTTGATTTCAGTGGTTTAGATTGGCTCATCCTTTTTTCTGTGAACATTACTGATGTCAGTCTGCAATCTTTCTAGTTCTCTTCCTCTGCACTATGTGTCTTCTTCTTATCTGTGGTTGTACTTCCTTGTCCATCTGTAGTATTGTATTAATTGTCTTTGAATACACATAAATAGTGCTTCTGCACACATGCTGGTGCCCACTTTCTATCCTATCCCTTCCTTTATTCTGTTCTACATCCAGTTTTCTGTCAGAATTCAATCAATTGAAATTTGTTGCTGAGTGGTTTTATTGTTGTTGTTTTGGACTGACTCAGTCATGATGACAGGTTCACAGAGAAAGATGCAAGTGTTTTTGAAAGATCTGATCCAAAACTCATTACCATGGTCACTATTATTTTGATAATCTTCCAACTATACTTCCCTGCTCTTACAGACTCTGGCCAATCCAACAGAAGATGAATCCAATCCTCTCAGAAGAGGAATGGTTTCACAGCATCACAGTATATCAGAGGTTGGAAGGGACCTCAAGAGATCATCAGGTCCAACTCCCCTGCCAAAGCAGGATCATCTAGGATAGTCTGCACAGGAATGCATCTAGGTGAGTTTTGAAAGTCTCCAGAGAAGGAGAAACCACAACCGCCCTGATGAGCCTGTTCCAGTGCTCTGTCACCCTCACTGTAAAGAAGTTTCTCCTCATGTTGAGAAGAAATCTTCTATGTTCTAGTTTGAACCCATTGCTCCTTGTCTTATCACAGTGTACCACCGAAAAGAGCCTGGCCCCCTCCACTTGACACCCACCCCTCACATATTTATAGACATTGATCAGATCCCCTCTCAGTCTTCTCTTCTCAAGACTAAACACCTCAGGGATCTCAGTCTCTCTTCATAGGGGAGATGCTCAAGTCCCCTAATCATCCTCATGACTCTCCGTTGGATTCTCTCCAGCAGGTCTCTGTCTCTCTTGAACTGGGGAGCCCAAAAGTGGACACAGTATTCCAGGTGTGGTCTCACCAGGGCAGAGTAGAGAGGTAGAAGAACTTCC
The DNA here is from genome assembly GCF_027791375.1 of Indicator indicator. Taxonomy (NCBI): domain Eukaryota; kingdom Metazoa; phylum Chordata; class Aves; order Piciformes; family Indicatoridae; genus Indicator; species Indicator indicator. The sequence goes on along the minus strand of NC_072010.1, from coordinate 19,746,646 downwards.
CTAGACCTGCTGGACACACCTTTCTTGATACATCCCAGGATCCCATTGGCTCTCTTGGCCACAAGAGCACATTGTTGTTCCATGGAGAACTTGCTGTCTACCAGCACTCCAATGTTTTTCTCTGTGGAGCTGCTTTCCGGCTGTTTCCTCTGAGTCCCTCATCCAGCACAAACCGCACATTACGTTGGGAACCCAAAACATGTTCAAATGATATCTAATCTGATACTTTCTAATCCTTTTCCTTGTATCACTTTTGATAAGGCAGCCTGCTAGAAGCGCTAACTTCTGACTCGGTTTTATCCTTTAGCTGGGAGAGAACCATGTATATTTTTGCAAGCTGAGATGGTTATAGCCTGTCTAGTTTTATTTTACAAGGATACTGGACTGGTGGCCCTTGCTGTTGAAACCCTGTGAAACTCCTCTCTAACCATACCTTCTCTTCCTTCCTTAGGACAAGAACTATCTTTGTAAGTTTTTAAGATGTGGACACCCTGAGGCTTTCTGAAATGGTTTTGTTTTCTGCTCTGAGAAGGGTTAGGAGTAATTGTGGTAAAATGCCTGTGATTCAGTTTAGTTGTAGCCAAATGGAGTAGGTTTCTAACTAACCCTGAGGTGTGCATCTCCTGCTGTATCTGCATGACAAATTTGTCTCCTGACTGGCAATTGTCTATCAAGTTTCTCTGGTGAGCTGTCTAGTATACATTTCTAGAGGTGCTCCTGGGGAATGTAGCTTTAGTCACCAGGCATTAATTGCAAGCAGGTAACTAATTGAAAATATTAATTTCCAAGAAAGTTTTGTTCATTGCTATTTGGAACTTCATTTGAGTAGATTGTAGTCTCTGCCACATGGGTCATTTTTGTCTCTCCTTCCAGGGTCTGATCTAAAAAAAATATCTCCGATTTCTCCTACATATGAATTACTCAATGGACAAAGCATGTGTCATTTTATACTGACATAATAACTTCTTTCTACATTCTTGTTGAAAGAAGACACCACTTTTAAATGCTTCACAGACTTCAGATTTTCCATAAACCAAGTATATCACAGGAAATATAAGATTTTATCTCCTGCACTCAAAATTGGTTACAGAAAACAACAAAACACTGGAGTGAGGTTAACAGTTGAAAGGTAGTCACAACATCCTTTCCTTGATAAACTCACTTCAAAATATGTATCATTTATTGTAGAGGTGACAATATAAATATTTTAGCAACCATCAGTTTTTAACTGCAAAGATCAATCTAATGTAAAGTGCAAATTTGATAGATTCTTTAGAATAGCTAATTTTCTCAGGGGAAGAGATGCACAGGACTTTAATGCCAGGCCTTCTAAATAGGTACAGTAAATTACTGGAGAAATTAACATAACTTTCTTTTAAATTAAAGCTAAATTACGAGGCTGAGCATTGAGGTATCAAGTATTTAACATAATGATAACTCACAGATGGAGTTATTCATCCAGAAATTTCCCAGTCTTTCCAAGATGTGAGCTATTCCTCTTTCCTTCAGACAGGTAAGCTGAGGTGGAGAAGTGAAACGGTTTACTGACTGTGCTGAAGTGGAACAGAGAATGGACAAAAGCTGATTTATGATATCTTTGGCTCAACAGACCTGGTTACCGCCCCTTCTCCCAAAGCAACATGAAATCTTTTATTGGAGTATCACCTTTCTGAAGGCTCAAATGGTCTCTAACAGCTGCAAAATGCCCTTTCCCTGGTGTGTCTGTACACAGGGCAGGGGACAGTTGGCTGACAGCTGGACACACATGGCTTATTCCTACCTGTGTGCTCAGGTGCTGTTTTCCCATCCTGTACTCTTCTAGGAGTCTCCTACTCCCAGGTCCTCACCTCCATATAAGTAGCTCTGGGAATTCTGTTCTATTTTCTTCTCCAGCTTACTGAAGGAGTACTAATTTGTTCCCTCAGGGTAGGGATTCCTCACAACTCCCTCATTTTTTTTCCTCCCCACACAAGCATTTTGGGAAGCTACCCTTGTCTCAAGAGTTTCAGAGTCCTTCATGTTCTGCACCAAGCCAACTGCTTTGTAAGAGCATGTGTTCCTCCCACACCTTTTCTTTCTGTCTGGAGAGTGAATCCTTCTGGGAGTCTGAAGCAGGAAGGGCAGAGTTCTGGTGGGGGTATTGTTATGCTGGGAGATGCTAACAGCTACTGTGGCATGCCTTTGATGAAAAGATAATTACAGGCCAGACTGATGGTTGTTGGATGCCCTCACCAGATGCCAGGTCTTCAAGCATCCTGCATTACTCCCTTCTCAGTTTCTCCAGGACCAGAAGAGCACTGCCTACAGACACCTAAAAACTTTTCCTCAAATTCTGGAATCTGTTGGGTGTGATGTTCAAAAGCCATCTGCATTGCATCTGAATGAAGTGATGCCATCAGGCTGATTGCAGGCACTTGAAAATTTGACCAATTCATTCCCAAATGGAGACCACAACTGCCTTGTGCTGGTGAAATTCCACACAAAGTCCCAACATTCCTGCAGCCCTCATGGGCGCCTACTGGGCTCCAGCTGCAGTCAATGATTGATACAAAGTATGGGTTTGGGGGCAGAGTACATAGGAACATGGGGCCCTTGTGAAATTCAGTTTTGAGCATTCTGTGTGAGTGCTATTAAAGCAGTCTGAGCATCCAGAATATCTTACCCAGTTAATGTCAGCCTGGGTTCATCCTTCCTCTGCAAAGCTGAGGCAGTTTCTCAGATTTGTCCTGTTTCACTTACTTTGTGCTGAAATCAGATGTATTTCTGAAGTATCATCTTTTATGTGCCTACACTTTTGCCACCACAAGAGAATACTGTGAGGGATCTCATAGATACAGTTCTGACAAAAGAAGCATACCTAACCATAGTTTAGATATCTAAATCTAAAGCATAGTTAGAATTTGGTTAGAGTTTCTTTTTTCACCCACTCAGTTATTAAAGCATTGAGCCTAGCTTTGGCAGCCATAAATGTAACCTTGCACCATGGTTGCACAGAAACATTATATTCACAAATGGGTTGTGTTGTCTATAATGTGCTGGAGGACTTAAACTCCTGTTTCTAACTGGTTTTGCATTGGTGATTTGGGAAAAGGATTCTCCATATCATTATGCAAAGAAAATCAATATATAAAAGCAAGAACATTTCAGCACTGTTTACCTAAGTCTTTTTTCCTTGCACATCCCTCATTTTCTGTCACAGTGGCTTGTTCGAGACATGTCCTAGTGAAGGATGTCACTGTCAGCAAATTCTTTGTCTGTACACACGTGCTCATGTGTTCCTAATCATTTCACGTGTGTCTGTGTTCTTTCTGAAAAAAGACTAGCAGAGAACTAGATGTTGCTCATGATATTCTACTTTAGCTTCCATTTTTAAGTTTTCTGCATGGGTTCATGCTTTTATTGTCTCCCAGGTACTGTACAAAGAATAAGTTCATCCACCCACATTACAGTTATTTGGTTGCCTGGATTATTTTTAGCAACATGATTTGGTAATTGGTTCCAAATACAATAGTTTAGGATGAGTCAAACTGTGGCAAACAGTTAAACAAGAATGTGGGGATGGGATAAGGCAGCTCACAGCATTAGATACAAGGGGACAGATACCCAGAGCTCCCACTTCCACTGCTGTCCCAGATAAGTGTGAGAAATGTGAAATAGTGAAGCCATGGTCCCTCCCACCATACCCAAACAGTGGGGCAGACAACTGCTCAGGCAAGCCAAGAGGTGAATGGTGTAATCACCATAGATCCAGCAGAGTCACTGAAGCAGAGGCATGAATATAAACACATTGAGCCTTACTCATGGTAGATTATTATCTCATGCTCCAGTCTGTGAACAAATTTGCTCATACAGACAAATCATGTTGTTCTTAGGTAGCATATTTCTTTCATGAGGTACCTTACTGTGGAGAACATAGTTGGAGGAAAAGACTTGACTGATGCACAGTAATCTCCAAAGACTTTCAGAGATCAAATAATGTTTTAACAGAATTGTATCATGCTGCAACCCAATTGAATTCCATTTCCATAGCATTTGTGACAAATGTGATTTCTAATATGTAAAAGCAGTCTAAGTCTGTGGTAAACCAGCCAAACAAGGGTACTTTCTAGAGAGCAGAATCAAGCCATTTCTCCTATATCCACTGGTATAAATTCTAGTAGGAATTTAAATCCAGCAACTCCATGCAAATGCATGAAATTCAGAAAGTGCAGCTGGCTGGAACCAGGAGGTGAACTAGTGCAGCTGAGTTTCATTCCCAGATGGATTGGAATGCAAAAGGAAAACAAACATTTCTGAAGGAGAAAAATAAATCAAAAGATCTGTTCTACCTAGATTTAAGAAAGTGGATGACAACCAAATCTTACGAAAGGTTGTATTAACACAGAGTTAGCAATTTTTATCTCAATACTGTTCCTTTAAACCAGTTTGAACTTTATTGGGAAAAGGTCTCAAGCCATTGAGCAATCTCTAGATTGGGCAATCGTGTTGCTATGCTTCATCAGGGAAGCACAGCAGTAATTCAGAAAATGAAGCCATGCTGCATCTGTCATACCATTTAAAATATACTTCAGTTTTGCAGGTATTTGAAGATTGCAAAATGAACCACGTTACCCTGCAATATTCTGCCAGTGTTGGAATCTGCTCTGAACAAATCTAATGGGTTTCTTTAGCTTTCCAGAGTCTGACATTTCCTCTCACCCACAATATATTCCAGTCAATGACACTATTGAAATCCCAACAGTAATTTATATATGGTAACTGGCTGCCCTCAGATGAGACACTAAACAATTTCTGTACACCACGCTACATTTTTCTCATGAAAAATAGTAGCACTCTACTAGCAGCCACTTCTCCTCCCAATCCAGGATCATTTATAAGCACTATTAATGGAAAACATTTAAAAAAAAAAAAAAAAGATAAGCAAGCTGAGAGAAATATCTTTAGATAGGACTGTCCATGAGTACAATTACTTATAAAAATAGCCACCATAGCTTGGAAAAGGCTGTAAATATAGCTAAATATAGGAAAGGCAGTTATGCACAGACTTCTCTTTATACGTGCTCTCAGTCCTGTTGAAGACGCTGGGACGGGTCAGACAAGTAAAGATAACCACGTGTCTTAAGTGTTTGCAGGACTGACATTCTCCCTACCAAACTGTGTGCCTCTACCATGAGCACCTCTCAGCTCTGCAACAAGATTTCAAGAATTTTGAAGTACTATTCCAGGACTGCAGGCATCTTTTCCATGTTAATAACCGAAAGATACATGTATATAGAGAGAAGCAAGCTAACTTTTTTATCATTCTTATTCTGTCTTAGCATTCCTTGGTTATGGCTAGCGTGCGTATTGGTCATGCTGAGAGTCAGAGGCAGCCTCCTACAGCCAAATATTGCTGTATTTGGGTGTTCAGGGATTATTTCTCATTGATAAGAGTTTTTATCAAAGTCCACAGAGATATCTAAAGTCAGAATATTCCTGCTTTCATGAAAAACAGGCTCAGATCCAGGCAGCTCCATCTATAATGAGGTCAGACACAAGCTTTGAATCAAAAAATCCTTTGCCGCTTGAGTCCGCATTTTTGATCCAGATGTGAATTCCCTAGCTGCGCTCCTTCAGCACCTCATAGCCCCCTTGACATGATAAAACACATAAAAAAATAAGGAACCTCACTCAAAAAAAAAAAAAAAAAACGACCAACAACTAATAAACCAGAAGCCAAAAGAAAAGCCCAACCAGGCATTGACCACCTTGTCACTTCGAATATGGTTTTAGTTCAGCGTGGAAAGAATAATAACAAAAGACTACCACAAACTTCACGCTTGAAACGTGTTGGGGGCATCTGGCAAACGGAGAGGTACCTCCAAACCGCTTACCTCATCCTTTTTCACCTCAACAAACGGAAGCAGCGCCATTTCCCTCACCACCTCTATTCCCAGAACATTGTGTGTCTGTGGGTTTCTGAAGGGAAAGTGTCACAAGCCGCTTGTAAACCTGAGAAAGGTACCCTGAAGGGACGAGAGGATACAAAACCCACCCCTCACAGCCTTCCCCAATCCCCTCGGCGTGCGACTACCCCTAACAGCCCTTCCCGCCCTACAAGCCCCTCCCCCCCACTGGTATGCGCTGGGAGGGGCGGGAGTGGAATGACGCGGGCGCCGTGGATCACGTGACGCGAATGGAATGCCAACAATGTAGCGAATGTCCCGACTGCGCCCCGCACTCGGCGCCCGGGACGGACAGGGGAGAAGATGGAGATCGGTTCTCGCCGTCGGGGACGCCGCTGCCGTTAAGCCGTTTCTTGACGACTTCTTCCCTCAACCTCGATAAGCGAGCAGAGGCGCTGGGCGCCCCCGAGGAGGTGAGCGAAGGCGGGTGTGTGTGCGTGTGTGTGTGTGTGTGTTTATGTGTGGAGGCGCGGCGTCGCGGTTTTCCCCTCGCACCCGGGTGAGAGCGCTTCGCCCCAACCCCCCAACTGTTGCGCCTTGAGGGGAAAGTCGTGTGTATAAGGGGCGGAGGGGGGTGCGAAGGCGAGTCGGTCCTTGGAAGAGGGAGAGAAGGACCCGTGTATGTTTGTCCCTGCCGTGGACAGCCTCGGCACCTTGCCCGCACCCTCCGACATTTTCCGGACACTCGTGTGACAGCCCAGCCCTGGCGGAGCGGGGCGGAGGCAGGGGGTGAGGGGGGGTCTCGGCCGCCTGAGGCCTCTGCCCCGGGACTGGGCAGCCCGGCCACCCCCCCACTGTAGAGACCTGCTCCGCGGGTTGTCCCTGAAGGCCGGAGTTTATTTTGGGAGCTTTCTGCCTGCGAAAGGAGTGAGTTTGGGGCTAATGGAGAAGGAGTTGGGACGCCCACGTTCTTCGGGGGTACTCCTGGCCGGCACGGGGGTTGGAGGCCACGAACCTGAGCCAGACACCGCCAGGGAGGCGTTTCTGGAGGTGAGGGCTACAGGGCGCCGAGCTTGGGCATCCAGAGCCCGCGAGGTCGCCTCTGGCTGCGGCGAGGATCCTCCAGTTCCCAGTAAGTTGAAGGTCACTTGCCAAAATTCAGCACTTCGCCACTCTCTCCTGCCTCGTGAGTGGGGTGTGTGTGTTGAAATACCCCATCCCCGGCAACGACACTCGCGCAAATGACGCAAAAAAAGTGTCCAGGCGCTGCGGTCAAATCCTGCTGGTGTGCTGTGGATGGGAAAGGTGAGCTGTTAACGTTTCCCAGAGTGCTGGATTGGACAATGGGACACAGGCACAGAGTTACTTTTGGACAAGTTTGTTAGCGGTAGGAAGGTGAGGAGAAATAATTTAGGGGAAAATCCTCAGTTTCTTCTTTTCACTTTCTCTGGGTCTGCTTATAAAGGGGAGCACAGTTTGTATAATACTGAAATGCCTGAAACACTCCTCCCAACAATCCAAGACGTCCAGTACAAAAAGTGGACGATTCCTGCTGCCATGAATTTGTGATCCAATAAAACCAAAGCAAATTGAGAGCAGTTTCTTAAAACTTTATTCCTGCAGTGATCAGTTCAGCTCACTACAGTGCCTGCACGGTTATAGAGAGCAAGCTGTTTCTGTAGCTCAGGGTTTGGGACTTAGCTTTTAAAACACAACTGAACTTTAGTTTCTTCCATATGTCCCAGCGCCGCAAATACTGTAGCACTTGCAGCCTGTTGTTGAATGAAGAAGCAGGAGAGTGAATCGCTAGTGCTGCTGAGACAACAGACATCAGCATATAATTTGATAATAATTTGATATATAATATTTGATGTGGCCCTGGGCAGCCTAATCTAGTTGGAACTGTCCCTGTTTACTGCAGGGGGTTTGATAAGATGACTTTCCACAGTCCCTTCTAACCCTATGCAATCTGTGAATCTCTGAATTTCAGTGTGGTTGGTTGGTTGGTTACTGCCAGAGCAACTATAGGTATTTCTCAAATGAAAGAGAAAAATCAGTTTTTCAAAAATTGGTCTGACTTGGTGCAGTTGAAATAATGCTGCTCTTATTTGAAATATTTTATCTTCAGGATAATGGACAAGCTTCTAATTAGTGCAGAACATATAATATTTTGGAATAAAACCTTCAGATTGTTTACTCAGAATGGCTTGCAGTGCAAAAATAATTCTGAAAAATCTTTTCTCGTGATGGCAGGAAGACTATTGATACATTCAAGCTGTAGGCAAGGTGCAGATTAGAAGGATTTGGAGTTACCCAAATCCAGATGTACAGTCACAAATGCTTAGACAGAATTAGACACACTATCTGTCTTTTAAAGCATATAAACCTTTTATTTTTTGCTTAAAATGAAAATCATAGGAGGATTTTAAAAAGCAGGCAGTTTATCTTTCTTTATAAATGATCTGTAATAATGAATGTTCCAATTTCATGTGTTATCTTACATACTTGTTTCATATTTTACAGAACGGTTTTTTTAACTAAGTTTGCAGTTAGCTCCAGTACTTACCATTGTTGCTGTTCTCATTCATGCTGTCTAAACGATCAACATTTCTTTCTGGTTTAGCAGTATTGTAAATGTAAGCTGAGGAAGTTGCCAGCTGGCTTGACCTAGCATTATTAGACTCAAGCTTAGGGTAAAGGTCACAAAAGTTCTTTATGTGAAGCATGTGTGTGAGTAGGAAAGCAGTCCTTTGCAAAAAAGTTGGGGGGTGTTGCAAGGTTTTCCAGCACGTCCCAGCCCTGAGGGTTGGCACAGGGACTGAAAAGGAAGAACAACTCAGATTCTAAAACCCAGCCATATGGTGCCTGCTGCTGTCAGGAAAAGAAAGACAGTTAAAGACCAATTAATCGCTCTGTATCTTTTAAGCATTAGCTAGTTATGATGTAATCCTAAAATGACTGCAATACTATTGTGTAGTATTTTTTAATGAGACTCTTTATTATCTTCTGCTATATTCTAAGTAGAAAAAAAATCTGCTCTTCATAACCATTGGCTGCTTTTGTCTTCATTGAAAGCAGTGAAAACTTGATCTGTTATTGACTCATAGCTGATTTGTTGTTTGTGGAAATATCAAAATCTAGAACAGCTTTATCACTTTCCTTAAAACAAGGGTCAAACCTGACTGATATGCACATGGACATTTATGTTACTCTTGGTACTCTATGAGGGTTGCAGGCTATCCTTAGAGAGTACCAAGTGGAGGAGTTGAAGACCTCAAATACATTGTATGTGCCTTTTTAGTTAGCTGAACATTTAAATATTAGCAAAAGATGTTGATCTGTGGATTAATCTCAAGTTATTCATCTATGCCTTTGCATTTCAAACTGGTGAACCATCATAAAACAATCTTGGATCTAGCATAACTCTTCATTGTAGTTCATGGTTGTAGAGGAGAACTTGAAGTGGACTCTGTACTAATAAGGAAGAGGTGATAGGCTTCAGATTTGACTGTGTCCATATTCTCTTAGCTGTTTGGCAATCAAAAATAATGGTAAATGTATAGGAATGGTTGTTTTGTTGGGAAATACTGTAGCTATCACAGGAAGAGTTGTTGCAATGAGTTGAGTTTTTGTATGAACACATGAAAATAAAGAAAATGGTTTCTGGAGAAATTCTTTCCAATGATAAATGTGCTATGATGAGAGGTGAAGTGCCTTTAAAACAAAAAAACAAACAAACAAACAAAAAAACCCAAACAAACAAAAAAACCCAAAACAAAAGCAATCAAGTCAACTTCTGAGTGAGTGAGAGGAACATACGTGTTACCATCTTCCCTCTTTGCAGTTTGAAAACAACTGAACCTTGCCAACAAAGTCGCTCAAGCAAAGTAGCTCAGCAAAGTAACTCAGGATTCACTTTGCAAGTGCTAATACCTTCAGCAGAAGGAAACTTGTATAAGCAGCATCAATAGTGAGATGACATTTCAGAGTAACCCATCTTTTTAATCCTCTTTCAGTTGCACCATTATTTAATGTTTCTATTAATGTGATGCCATGAAGACTTAGTTAAAGTAGGATTCTTACTGTAAATTCATGCTGCATGAAAATTGTAGGTTGCACAGTATCTCAGCTCTACTGCCTAGTTGTTCTCTGCTGCATGTCAGAAGAGGTGCATAAAGTTGTCTCAAAGTCTTTTTTTTTGGTGTTGGGATGCTAACTGAGCTGGTTCTGCATTTTCTGCTGCTGCTGAGTGGCTCCATCTACCCGGTTCCCCCTTTCTTACTTATGAGGCATGGCTGATGAAATATTATGTACACCCTCTGGCCTCTTCTTTTTCCCCCCTCCTCTTTCTAGTTCTGGGGAGAACTCTTACCTTCAGGCTTTGCTAAGATATTCATGTGGAAAGGCAAAATATCTTGGCTTTCTGTTACTAATTTTGTTATTGAAATACTAGAAGTTGCTATGGTTAAAGTCATCAATATTTCCATTATAAATCCTTTTCACAGTCTTCTGAAACTGAGCTCAGCTAGTGTAAAACAAACAAAATCTTAAGTGGGGGAAAAACATTTCATGAGCATACTCTTCCCTAATTATGAAATAGGATAGGCTTGTCCAAGATTTGGTTATGCAATTGAGTGGGAAACTTGCCACAATTAGGTGCTGCAAAATTCTTAAACATAGCTTTAAAAGGGGTTATTTTCATTTGTTTTGATAATAAAACTTAAAATAAAAGTGAATTACTTATTGATAATGCTGAGAAAGTCTTTCGTAATCCTATTCTTGAAAACAGATAAAATGAAAATTGTTAAAGGGAATCCATCTGTGACAGCTTAATAGGTTAAACTGATTCACTTTTATTTGATTGAATGTCGTGCTGTCCCTTCAAAGGCATTTACAATATCAACTTAATTGCATGTACTTTCTATTTTCTTTTGTTTCAGAGTCAGTCTGCACAATGACGATTCCAACGATTTTCATTTTTTGTAGAAAACGTGAAGATCGTGAGCTGAAATAAAACATTGGCAAAAATTTCTTGAGAATTTGGCTTTTCTTCTTCTCTTCGAAGAATTATGTTTACAAGAAATTGATACCATCAAGTGACGCTTCTTTGAAATAAAGTAACATAGAAACCTAAAATAAAGCTGTATTTATGCTCAGAAAAAACTGGATTAACAATGAGGCCAAAGACTTTTCCTGCTACGACATATTCTGGAAACAGCAGACAAAGGTTACAAGAGATTCGAGAAGGTTTAAAGCAACCATCCAAATCTTCAGGTCAGGGACTGCCTATTGGACCAGGCAGTGAAACTTCTCTGGACCCTAAGATTGTAATAGGGAAGGATGCTGCAAGGCAGCAGCAGATGAGACAGACACCTAAGTTTGGACCATATCAGAAAGCTCTGCGAGAAATTAGATATTCTTTGCTGCCTTTTGCTAATGAGTCAAGCACTACAGCAGCTGCTGAAGTAAATAGGCAGATGCTCCAGGAACTGGTGAATGCGGGTTGCGATCAGGTATGTATGAGTTTGGAGGGGGGACTATCATTGCCTTCAAAACAAAGTTTATACTCAGGACTGAAAAAAATGATTTTGATGGAAGTTATCAAGCTTGCCAGTTGACAAAATGCACCAATTCTTCTGGCAGTCATGTTGCTGTATGACTAGCAGAGCCATGTTAAAGGTGGTCATGGTGACCTCTAGGATTCTTTTATGATTTCTTTAGTTAATATATAAGAGTGAACAGGGTAGCTCTTTTTTTTTTTTTTTTTTTTCCCCCACCCTCTTATACTGGAACAAGCCTTAGCTGTGAGTAATGGGGTGGAATTTTGTTAACCTCATCTAAGCTCAGTCTGCTGTCAGAAGCAACTAGAAGAAACGCAGAGACAGTATATGGTCTTTGAAGAAGCTTACTTGCTGTTTGTCACAAGCTAGTGGAACAGGCTGGATGTCCAGCAAATAGCAGTGGTTGGGTGCACCCCTTTTCTTCCTCACCTTCTCTACTTTTATCAAGAGGTGGTAGCCCTGTCTCAGATAAGGGACTTGACACAAAGGTGCTTGCTTTTGTAGTTCAGAGATTGATGCTAGAATGTATTCTTAATTCAAAGCCCATTCATATGGTGTAGAACATGGTCTTTTTCTGTTGAGCTACATTCATTTTGCATGTGCTTCTAGTGTTGCTATTGACTTTCACCTTTGTCCAGATATAGTTCAAAATTTTGCTTGTTCAGAGATGAAATGCTGTTTTGGGTTCAGATTCTGATTTTTGTGGAAATAACCTTTTTCCCCATGCTATTGAATGGCAGCTGTTGACAATGAGAAACGTTTCCACTTTAAGTCCTTGACATAAATTGGAGATTTAAAACTGAAGTGCTTTTAGAGTAATTTCCTTGATTTCAGAACTTCCATTCACTTATGGCAGTGTGAGTTTTGACTCTCCTAAGGTCACATTCTGAATCTCTATAACAAAACTAAATCAGGCATTGTTATAAACAGTCTGCATTTCTAGAGCTCTATAGACATTAATTATTGTAATTTCTGTTTGAAAGAGTTTATGCTATATGAGATAAAGGAGACTGCAGATCCTGTGAGAAATGCTTCAGTACAACTAAATGCTTCCTAGTCCAGTGAACAAAGATGCTCTACTTGAATTATTTAACTGGAGGAACCCTGGATTTCTCTGGTATTAAGCATGCCATGAAAAACCAGTGTTTTTTAGAACTCTACCCTCTAAATTTCCCTAGCTGTTTAGAATGAGAACACTCCCTGTGCATATGAGCCAAGGTTAAATGAGCACAGCTGGATTCTGGATTGGAAATGTGCATTTGGTAGGTTACATGAACAAGTCGTTCACACACAGAACAGGCTTGTTGGACTGAAAACTTGGAAAGTACTCTGAGCACACTACAGCAGCAGAAATGTTAAACCAATATATAAACCAGAAATACCTAAGCACCTGTTAAAATGCCTTGGTAATAGAGGCAATGTAATGTACTCTATATGCAAAGCTTTTAATATCTTTAGCTATTTTGACCTCAATGTTCATACAGTGGTATTGTGTCTTATGGAGCACTGAGAATTGACTCAGTTCTTGCTGATGTGGAGATTTTTGCTACCTATTTAAACATGGCTGCATGTTGTTGGTTTGTTGGGGGTTTATCCCTCACTGTCCATGATTATTCCATCCTCGCATTTGGCTTCTCTCACTAGCTATGTCCTGTTCTCTGGAGACTGCATTATTGGCCCTGTCCCTTAGGTTTGTTTGGTGTGCAGTGTCACATTTGGCTGCAGTCTGTGGAGTCTTGTAGCTAAAAGTGATGAGTTTCTTAATGTGGGTCCCGGCCATATGAAAGTTGGCTGTCCTGGAGGATTGTGAATAAATGGACTTTACTGAGATGATGTGACTGGTACCTCGTCCTGGGGGTGGCATGGAGTAGGGTGACAGTCTTGATTACTGCCTCTAGATTCTTCTTTTCCTCCTGGTACCTGAGCTGTTTTTAATCAAATGCTAAACTGTTTCAGAGCATGGTGTGCAGTAAATCAGCTACCCCAAGCTACCCTGTCTCTGCTTGTGAATCAAAGCCTTTAAATGCCTATTGCATGGACATCTTCTGTACTCCTGTAGGAATGATTATATAAAATGCAGTGTAATTAATGAAGTAAATACAAAATTGTTGTCTCTTTCATAGATCACCATATGTTACATGTGAAAACTTTAGTGCTTTCAAAAAAATGATTAGGAAGTTGCCAGTGTCCTTTTAAATGACCTGTGTTCTTTCACAAGGATTTCTTTTCAGCTACTGTGTAGCTTATGGTTTTGTAGTGAAATCTGGCCCATGAAACTTGATGGGAGCTTTGCTGTTGACCTGAAAGAAGCCAGGATTACATATTTTTTATGAGATACAAAACAAAATTACACACATAATTAGTCATAATTCTTCTCAGACAAATAGAGTAACTTGTCTGTTGTTTGCTTAAGTCATCTTTTCAGCAGTAATTATTTAGTAAGTTTCAATCAAAAATAATTAGGGCAGCATAAACTGTTTTGAAATTTGTAGAACATGACTGCAAAAGACCTGACCTTTTTTGTTGCAAAAGCTTGAAGCCAAAAGCACTGCTAATATACTGTGCTTTAGTAAATAGAACTTCTTGGTCTTGGAAGTGTAACTTGCAGTCACTGCAGAGGGACAAGAGCATGGAGAGTCTGTCCTGTGGGCTGGTAAACCGCTGGAATCACCTGGGGCAACTGGATGGTGTTTGGGGTGTGGTGATAAATGCAGCTGCTGTTGTGGATTGAAGTTTTCTAATGAATAGATGCAATTGAGCATATGATCAGTGGCATTCCAACAACCTGAATGGGCTGTACTGTACTTACTGTAGTTCCTTAGGGCAAAACCAGCCTCTGACATTGTAATTTAGAGTGGGCTCAGCAGTTCTAGATGAACTGTGGAACATTACACTTTTGGCACTTTTTTTTCCCCTCAAGCAAACTTCTTTTCTTTGAGCAAGGGTTCCTTTTGTGGGTGAAGATTTCTAGACATAGTTGGGGCAGCTATTTTTAAGAAAAAAGTGATGGTTTAGGATTTTTTACAGGCCATGTACCTCCAGTAACATATACTGTACACTGGAATAACTTTGCGAATGTGTGAAGTGGCGAAGTCCTTACACTTCATTTTTTCCAGAGGCTTTTATAAATATCTCTGTAAAAAAAGCATGCACACTGCACCTGTGCCAATATCAGAACATTCTAAAGGGGCAGATCTGTCCTTTGAACACTAATTATAGTGTCTTTCAAGGAACTGGAATGGTGTTTGTAGGCACTGTAATGTGTCTAAGAATATCAAGCTGACCATCTTGTCATCTGTGTTACACTGAGTTCATGGTATTCACTTTGTAGAAATGGGATGGGTTTTGTTGTTTGGTTTGGGTTTGTTTCTAATTCCTTCTTCCTGCATTCCAGGATTCTTTCTATCTCTTCATCACAGATTCCATCTTTTCTATTCAACCCATTTGGCAAAGATTCTGCCCTGATCTAGGATTGTTGCTTGATGTTGGGATACTTGAGAACAAGGAATACAGTGTTTATTTCAATTTGAACAAACGTTTGCACTTCTTTAAGGGAGGGAAATTCTGCTATGCCGAACAGAGATTGGACAGAAGGTCCTTTTTATATTTCATATGTGGAACTAGCATTCTAGTTTTTCTGTGTAGGTTGTGCTTGGTCACATATAATCCATGTGCCATCTGGCAATATGTTACTAAGCCATATAACTTCACATCCTATTGTTGGAGTGATAAGAAGACACAGATACAATGCAATGTTTTGGTTTGGTAGCAGATAATTCATGACTCTAGTTTTGCTTGTAGTGAAATATGTATTGCAATGTTTTTGTTAAGAGGACAAGTCTAAAAAGTCAGCTTGCCTTTAAGGTGAAGGGCAGCAAATTTTGCAATAGCCCTGAGCAGATGGGGGAATTAGTTTCATAACATTGGCTTGTCCTGTAACAAAATTTTATCTTTTGCTTGGGTAAACTTTATGTGTGCTAAGAGTTCTACTCGCCCAGCTATTCACCAAAACTTCCAGGATGAACATCTTTGTCATCTTCTGGGTGTTTTGGATCCAGATTGTTTTGTTAATGAAAAATGACTGAAGACTAAGCCCTTCATGAGATTGCCTAGGTTGTTCTGTGGGATGTATTAAAGGTGGCAAGAAATATCACAAACTAAGTTGCAGGTTAGGAGGATGTAAGTATTCTTGGGTTACAAGGAGAAAAAAACGGGCCTTCAAATGAGGGCACTCACTGACTGCAAGGAGAAGGATCTTATTTTAGCAACTGAAGTAGATTTTATAATTCAGGCCAATAGTCTCTTGTGTGTTCAAGTGAACAACTTAACCTGTTCACTCTGTCTTCTCTTTGCTAGGTGTCTTGAGAGCTTGCTTCATAACCTTCTATAATTTTGGTTTTGTTTTTTTATTTTCTTCCAAGCTTCTCTGATACACCTGAAGTTAGCCCCTTAGGTCATTTCAGTTCTTAGCTATTTCAGAAAAAAAGTGAGTTGTAGCTTTCCAGGGGCTGAAAGCAAGACTCAGGGCTCTTGAGCTGATCCCTGCCAACACCTCTCTTGTATCCTATTTCTTGTCTCCTGCCTTCTTTTATTGCTTTCCTTTCTTGATGATGCTGTCTTAGTGAATTAAATCTCTGTTGTGACAAAATTCATGCAATGGGAAGATCTCTTGGCTTTGTTCTGCATGCATGTGTCTTGGAGTATGCCCATCCTGCAGAAGAAAGAAAAAATAATTTTGTCTTTACACTTGCGTTTTTGCAGTAATGAGTCTATCTGTTGGCAGTAGGTGATTGGCTGTGCTTCTACACAGGACAAGCTATAGCTTCTTGACAGGTGGGCAGTGTATTTTAAACTCTGCTCTTTATTCTTGTTAGTCTCCTTTCTTCTTTGGTAAACTGTAGAATAAATTGCAGTTTGGTAGTAGGATTGTGTTTGAAATGATAGAACAGGAATCAGATGCCAGACTTCAACTGTGGATAATTCTAAGTCTTTGAGTTGTGTTAAACTAATGCTTCCTTAGTCCTCACATCAGATAACATTCCAGAAGCTTGAGAGTCAATATAAAAGTTTTAAAAGGGGCATTGCTTTAAGAGGGTGCAGAATTAAGCTTACATTGGGTACTTAAATTTTATTTATTAAAATTTAATTGCCAGGAGAAGGTTGAGCTGTGGATTTTTTTTTTTTTTAATAAAGGAAATGGCTTTATCACAGTAACTAAAACTTCAGCATAAGCATTAACTTTGAAGAGAAAAAGCTCTTGTGACCACAAGTAAAGATTGCCATTATTGTAACAGGAAGTTGATATCACAATAGTAGGGTGTAACTGTTCCTTTTGCTTTTTTTCTCCCCATTATTATAAACCTAAATCTCTGCAGTTCTTTTCAGCTTGTATCTGAGAGGAACCAGTGTGATTTTATGCTGAGACTGAAAAATAACATCTCTGCATGGGAGGAAGTGGGTTTTTTTGGTTAGTGTTTTTTTTGTCTGTTTGGTTGGGGTTTTTTTCCTCAAAAAATTGGAATGACACTACCTTTTCAGTAGAAGGACTGGATGCCAGGCTTTTGCATGCTGCAGTCCTTAGGGGTATTCCAAGATGTGCATTTGGAACTCGTGTAATTCAAGATAGGAATGCTTTTCTGATGGTTGCTAAACTAAATAAAAGCTTATGATAAAGCTGTTAATTGAATATTAGTAGAATGCAAATAAAAGATCATGACTACTTCTCATGGTATTATGTGATATACAGGTATTTGCTATGTATAGAGTGGGTTTTGGTTTGGGTTTAGTGTTTTGTTTTTGTTGGTTTTTTTTTTTTTCCTCACCCTAAAGCATGGCCAAATGTACCAAGTAATGGCTATCCTTTTTTATGTTATTTTTTAGTGCTGTACTGTTAAGAAAAATTATTTTACAGACTTTTTGAAATTAGTTGATCAGCAGAACTGAAAGTAAGTTGACAGAAAGAAAAAAAAAATGGAGAATTTCATCTTTACTCCGTGTACCATCACCATGTGCATGAGCTTACTGCTAGAGTCTACTCAGGCATTCAGTTGCATAATCTGACAAACTGAAGGGACCTAAACTACTTTTTCTTTCGTTTTATTTAAAACTTATCATTGTCAGGTATTGTTATATTGGCACAAGGGAAGAATGAAGTTATTGTGACTACATTTTCTGAATGCATGGTAGTATTTACAACTGTGTGCTTATTTTCTGGAAATGTTCAGTATGCTGGCTGAATTCTCTCCAGACCACTGTTGGAAGGAGAAACTGTAACCAGAATGGTCATGCCCAGGAGGATAGGGACTGAGGATCAGACTGGAGCTCTGAAGGTTGTGTGCTACAAAACACAGCAGAAGTGCTTTTCAGTTGTGAGGCCAATCGTGGTAGAGCAGACCATAGCTTGTTGGTGCTCCCCTGGGCACAGCATGAAAATCTCGCTCAGCAGCTACTTGTAGCGGTGGTGACAACTCTATAGACTGACCATGTCCCATGTGTGTAGTCTGTGTATTTCCTCGATGTAAATAAGTGTAAATAAGGCTCCAACACATGCATTCTTTATTCCTTGGGTACTGGCTGTCTTCTGTGACTTGCAGATGCATGTGCACAGCACTATCTAAAACAGACAAGGAGAGACGCCAAAGAGACGTTCAAGTTGCTTTCTTGGTGACTGTGCCTGCTGGTTTTCTCACATATTATGTCTCTTAATGAACAGCTGTGCAGGCCTGGATTTTCATGTATTTGACTTTGGAAAGAATTCTGGCTGGATTGCAGCCTGCCTTGTTATGGATATATCTACTCCAGAGTAGATGTTTTACGATCAAGAACTGCTGGAACAAATGCAGTTCACTCTAGCAAAATCTAGGAGTGACAGTCTGTTTGCTTAAAGTTACAGATGTTTGTGTTAATTTGGGCCTTATCCTTATGTAAGTCAAATGTACAGCCTATGAAACACATTCCACTTTTTTCATTTTTTCTATCTTCATGACCTACTTGTGAGTGTAGCTTAGAGCAGCCATTTTTATATTGCTTGGAGCTGAGGCTTAGGGTGGAAAATGCCTGTCCTTATTTCTAGGTATTAATGATTCCCAAACTTTCTGGAAAAAATTGGAATTGAATTTTAAAATGCCTCTGATTACCAAAATAGAGGCTGAAGATGCTGTGGTATTGTGGTGTTTGGTGTCATCCTACCATAGCAGCAGGCTCATTATCCAGTCTTGAGAGGGAGCCCAATTTCCCATTTTGAGAAGGTGCTTCACTATATGTGTAGTGAAAGTAAGCTTGCTGTCTGCCTGCTCGACGCATCTGCTGCTGATCACCCAAAACACTGTTGCAGTGCACAGGTGTTCAGGCATCACCAGCAAAGCAGGACTCCATGTGTTAACAGTTACTTGGGAAGAGAAATACTGTCACTTCTAACATTCCTTCCTCCTTCTTCCCTTGTCTCTATATGCTGAGCATGACATCATATGGTGTGGAATATCCCTTTGGTCAGCTGGGGTCAGCTGTCCCAGCTGTGTCCCCTCCTAACATTTTGGCACCCCCAGCCACTCACTGGTGGGATGGTGTGAGGAGCAGAAAAGGCCTTGACTCTGTTTAAGTCCTACTCACATGTAACTAAAACATCCCTGTGTTGTCAATACTGTTTTCATCACAAATGCAAAACATAGGCCCATACTAGCTACTGTGAAGAAAATTAACTCTGTCCCAGCCAAAACCAGTGCATCCTGCCATCTGGACTGAGAAAGTTCTCATATACAAATTGACACATAGAAATCAGGTTTCATCCAAGAGATGCATGTGTGCATATATGTATTACTACAACTGCAGTGTCTGCATGGTATCAGCAGTTTCTGAAGAACTTAATCTGTAGAATCCACTGAAGATTTCTTTTTCAGTCTAAGTAAACAAGATTCTGACGTTTGAGGCTGTGTTCTGCTTCCCTGCAGTGTAAGAGATGGATTTTTTCTGATGAGAAACTTGTGCTCTTCATTTTAACTGAATCCAAGCAATTAAAAATATTTCCCCAGGGAGGCGAAGGTTGAAGAGAACAGGAGAGGATATGAAAATACTTAAAAAAACCCAACAACAACAACAACAAAACCCACTATTATTTCTAGGTCAGTTAATTTTCAAAAGGCTGAAGCTGAGAAACACTGCATACCCATAGCATTGTGAATCGGGTAACACCTATGTCAGGGACAGCCTTTGAAAATAACTGCTCTGTGCTGCTTTGTCTTTAATTATTATCAGTGTATGTGTGCCTATATGAAACTTACTGCAATACCTGCTGTTTTCTACCCATTTAGAGAAATATAAGCATAATGTAAATATAAAAATTATTAGATTTAAATGTAGATTTCTGGAATGACCAAGCATTTTGCAACTGTTTCTTCTATACTTTGTTACTCTAATGCATCATTTTTAAATTACTCATTTCTGCCCAAGCATGCCAAGATGCAGTGTGTTACTTCTCAGATGTATTTAATGTGGGAGACTGCTGATACTAGGTGGTAACATAGTTAAATTCTTGTGCTTCAAAGAGGTTGACTTCCTCAGAACAGCTAGCCATGTAAAATTACTCCTGTGTAAGTCTTTGTATGGTTAGCTTTGAATTATGTCAACCATTTATGAATCTCTTGAAATTGGGTTGTTCTAAAACAGCAGCAACTCTGCAGCTTCATTCTCCCCCTGTTTATTATGTTCTTCCACTGTATCAACTCTTAAATATCTTCAAGGCCATTTAAGCCTGTATCTTCCTTTACCTGTTGTCCTATTGCGTTGTTTTTTCCTGATCCACTGATTTGAATAACTAATGCTCAACACCTCCTACATGCTTTTCTCTGAACCTCTGAATATCCTAAATGAATTAGGTTTTTTTAATAATTGGAAATTATTAATAAAGAACTCTTCTATAGACTTCAGCCTTATTTTTTTTAGATTTGATGTGGCATTCTAAAGAAATAGAGATGCAACTGTAATGTGACTTTGACAGCATATCCCATATATTTTCATTTCTGCGTCTTCTGTTTAGTGTCAGAACTTCGTAGTCTGTGCTTAAACTATCCACCTGTCCCATTTGTGCTTTTCTTCTAGTTTTGCCACACGTATTGTGTTCATTCCACCTTCCTGCCAGATGTCAGCCTGATAAAGGTGCATAAAATGTAATTTAATCAAAGCAACTGGATCCTTGGAAATACTAGTATGTGCAGGATATCCTGGTTTGCAAAACAGAGCAGAATCTCTGGTTGACCCTGTGGCATATTAACTAAAAATACAAAAAGATGTGGCCATATAAGAGAGATCTTTGAATCAAGTCAAATCCATTCCATATTGGGCTATTTTTGCCCTGGCTCCAAATGAGTGCTGAATAATTTTCTCCATGTGTATGCCACCTTTTGAGAGCTTTTTTTCTAATTGTCCGGCACAGTTTCTTGATTGTTCTTTTAGATGATCCCATTTGCCTGTGTAATGGTAGCTCAGACATGGTAGCAACCAGATGGCTGTGAAATTCACATTTTCTTACAAGCACTCCAGCAATTACTGTGCTGGAAACTCGCTTCCATCTCCTTCCTGTGATCATTTCTTGCAACCTTGGCCATTGTTCTTAAAATCTTTTTATTATGCTCTCCATTGTGAGCATTAAGTTCATTGACTGCTTTCTTCAAGGTGTTTTATGAAGAACCTGTGAAACACATGTGGTGTTGCAGTCATGCAAATGGTGGAGCAAAGACCTTGATGCAGTGACCAGAGGTGCAAATCAAAGACTTAGAGCCTACAAGGAGTTTATGAGCAGGCAAATGTCATCAGTCACTGTCAGGGCATGTGGCAAGCCCGCTCCCCATAGTACAAAAGCAGAACCACACTGGGAAGTGCCAGCAAATTCAAAAGCAAGCCACAAAAATTTTCATTTGCGTTGGTGTGCCTCCTCCAGCCTCCCATCTCTCCTGTTTACTGAGAAGTGAACCTGCAGGGGTTTTAGCCACATTAAAGTAACTTAGAAAAAGTATTTTTCAGTACTATTTTAGTGCTGTAAAACCTTCTGTAACAAATCAGTTCCACTTTTCCAAGTGCTTTGTAAATATTAGAAATTGCTAGAGGTTGAGAACTTGCTGTTGCAGGCCCTGTTCTACACTTATGCAGAAATGAGTGGTCAGATATACTGCCAGGTAGAAGCTGTTGCATCTTGAGCCTGGAACACCTCTGCTCAGGAGCCAAAGGAGAGTCTGAGCTTCAGTACAGTTTGTCGCAGAGCTTTGGTGTTGGAGGCAGAGCTGCCTTCTTCCAAATTCCTGGGAAGGTCAGAACGTCCTGCTGTGTGTTCAGCATCTCCAGGAACACTATTTTGAGCAAATAGGAGCACTATGTGTTCAACAGGATTCCTTGTTTTTTTGCAAAGAGTCATTTACGTCCTCTTGCTTTCCAAGCTTGCCACTGTCTACTGGAATATGAACTCAGTCACTGCCCTGCCTTGCATGGGCTGAACAGCAGCCATAGCGTTAGCACAGCATGTAGGGGAGGCTAGTTATCTTACTTTCAGCTATGCATAAAACTTCCTTTTTTTCCACCTCTTCCATTACCTTGAAATAGGACCATTGCTCAGCACTAGACAAAACCCAATGACAAACTAGCAGGGCACTATGAACCCTTTGAGCCCATGAATTTAGGGAGAACCCTGCCGCTAGACTACAGATCTGGTTTGGTTTGCCACTTTTGCATAGTAGTTTCACCATTTCCCAGTCTGGAAAGAAGCTCAAATGAACTAATTTTTACTTTTCTTTCTTTTTTTTTTTTTTTTTTCCTTCCACTTAGCTCCTGGCAACTAATGGGTAGAGGAGGTATTACTGTTGAGGTTTAAACTCTGACAGGAAATTGATAAATGACAATCATGAGGACAAATGGGAAGCATAACAAGGATGAAGCCCCAGGTAAAAAGCAGGAACTGAATGTATGAGGAGAGAGAATGATGGTTGGCATTTACTAGGAGAAGAGGGCAATCAGGTCACAGAACTGGTAGTGCTGAGTTCAGCCATTAGTGACAATTTTTTTTTAAACTGAAAGAATATTAGCGCTAATGAAGTATCTGTCTTGAAAATTGGATGTACTTTTTAAGGCTGAAAATCCTAATCATGCACACTGAAGTGCTGTTTGGTGTCTCAGCTCCCAAGCTGCCTGCATAGTTGAAACCAATGTATATTTAGGGAAGGCTCGTGCTCAGGCATAAGGAAGTCCTTTTCCTCAGCTCTGCAGTGTGGAAGAAACAGTAGCCTGAGCCAGAACTGCTTCCTGCACACCAGGGAGAGCAGCATGGGGTTCCCAGCAGTGACCCCCAACGGTGAAATGTTTGCTGTTTGTTCTAGCTGGCAGTCAGTCCAGAGGAAGAGAGGCATCTTCACCACCTTCCTAGGCTATTGAATTTAAAAGCTCCAGTTTGCCGTGCTTTCTTCTTCTCCACTTCCCTCTTTTCAGTGGTTTTTTTTTTTGTGTACAAGCTTTCTAAAGCTTGCTTAACCCCTCATCCTGCCCACATGCTCTGCTCACAAGGCTTAATTGCTGTTTGTATTTGTAGGTAACGCTCTCCTCTATTCTAAATGCTTTGCTTCTGTGCTTGTTACAATGGCTGTTCGTGGTTTTGGGAAAATAAAGGATTTGCTTTTCATGTAAAAATAGCTTTATTATTTCCATACAGAAGTAGCAATTGGGGCAGGCATGTTTCCAGGTCAGCCTGGAGAGGGGGTTGGATACTGAAACCCTCTGTTCCAAAAATGGGCTGGAACCTGCAACAGTTCTTGATGTGCTGAGCAAGCTAACTGGCTTGGAGAGAAGTGGGATCCCTTTGTTGGGTGCACATGCCACATGTTGGTATTCTGCTCCAGAGGGGAGCCAGGCATTGACTTAAAGAGCACTTTACACTGTTAAGTACTTAAGTTAGTTTTACAGTTTTCTGTCCCTTTGGTTAACTGTAGGCATGGATTTTGAATAAAAGATTATAGAAGTTTCTTAGGGTGTAGTCTAGAACTACCAGTGCTTAGAGTGAGTAGAAGGTATGTTAGCAGGAGCAGCCTATGTTATTCTGCCAGATTGTGCTCAGTTGAGTACTGAGTAAACAGTAAATGTGCAAATCTTGGGTAATGTTGCTCTTTGGTTGTTTAGATAGTCCAGCTGTTATTTGGATTTTGTTCTCTATGGTAGCTGTCTTGTGAATCTTCTGGCTCATTGTCATGTGTTCCTAGGCTTATATGAACATCATATGGATCTTCTTCATCTTCGTATTTTGCTAGTTCATGTTTTTACTTCCTTTAGGCATATTTTGGAGGTCTCTTGAAGGTTTTTAAAAACTAGTCAGCTTGCATTTTCCCTTTATCTTTAGAAAAGTCACTAGAGAAGTAAGAAAAAAAAGAAAGGTAATAACAGACAACATTGAAAATATTCCTTCAGAATAGAAAAGCAGGTTTAACATGAATTAAAAACTTAGCTCTGTTTCAGAGTTGCAAAAGCTCTTTTATTCAGCAGAGAACTGTTAAAGCTAGTCATTTTTGGCATAGTATCGGTCAGGGAAGCGTGACAAAGTGCAGTGGAATGCACTGAGCTGCAATCCAGCTTGTAGTGGTATATGACTTCAGTGTATGAAGCGTTGCAGGAAGTGCTGGGGGGATGGGGAGGCCTCTTCATTTCATCAACTACTGACTAACAGTGTTCTTCCTCAGACTCCACCTGCAACAACAAAATCCCTTGGATGCTTTGGTCAGAAGACAAAACGTGAAGAGCTTGCACAATCTCAGATTGTGGTAGAACTTGGCTTGGTTTTCTGGGCACTGCTGTGCAGAATGTGATGAAATTATAAAGTTGGGAAGAGTAGTGTTTTGGGATTGCAGATGAACTGTGCATACCTAGACTGACACTACATCCTCAGCACCACTGTGCTGGAATATGAAGATTTATGAGCTGAAATTCTGTCTTCATGGAAGACAATAGTAAAATTCCTATTGGTTGCATCAAGCCAGAACTTTGCTGCCAATTGCAACCAGTAAGAGCTCTCCATTTCCATCAGTACACACACATGCAAAGTCCATTTACTTAGGCTTAAGCTTTGGCACAAATTTTGGCCTTAAATGGAAATCTCTTCAAATCTATTTAATATCAGTAGCTTGATTTTCAGATTGCGTGGGTAGTTAAACCCAACTCTATGTGATAATTAATAACTAGTTAAGGTGTTCCTGTAATTTGAAGCATATCTGGTATTTTCCTCCTTTCTTCTCTAAATTATGGTTAGTTAGTGTCCACAGAGTTTTCCAAGCATTTGTTATGGCATTATAAGAAAACATGGCAGAATAAGATCTTTGGTTTGTGACCTGCATGTTAGAACAGGAGAAAAGCTTGGTGTGGTATGGGTCATGTAACCAGTGAAAATTGCTAAGAGTTTTGCTGTTCACCTGGAGTTTCACATCTGCATAGCTCCATCACAGCAATAATCAACTACAAAGCCACAGTTACACTGGCATTGCAGTGAAGCTGTGTGTTGCAACATCACTGCAGAAAATGAAGCTTTTTCCCAGAAGATGGTACAACCTGAACTGGTGTTCCTGGGTAAAAATGTAGGAAGGTTGCAGCATGGAGAAGACAAAAGCATATAATGATATTTAGTGTTTCTATTGTTCACATATATATCTCTGCTGATCTTACTATCTGCTTACTTAATGTTCTTCAAGAGGAGAGCTTGAGGTTGTATTGAAAATGTGGCTAAATATTTATAGCAGGAGTAAATGAGGGGTCAGCTTGTGGGATGTCCCAGCCCATATGCTTCAGGTTAGAAAGAATGTAGAAGTTGCTTGGCAGCAATGCTTGGGAGCATTGTAATACTCGTTGGACGCTCATTTGGCATTTAGGAAATGAAATAAGATGTAGGCTGTGAAATTATTATAGGTTTGAGTGCTTCTACTCTAGATTCTTAGTTCTATCCTTTTGCAGAGATGAGCTGAAAGCTGAAAACTGACTATTAAAATTGATATATAAGAATCACTGCAGTCATTCCAATAATAGGCTTCATATGGAACTACTATATTACTGTTTTCTTTGCTTGGCAGTACTTTGGATAGTTCCAACATCTCAGATATTGCATGTTCTGGAACATAAATACTACATATTTTGGTCGTGGAAAAAAATTGCCTGATTTCAGGTTTTCAGACATAGTTTTCTAATGTTTATATACCTCTAAGCTTGTTTATCATTGGCCTCTAAGGTTAATCTATGAAGATGGTGGCAGATAATGGAAAGCTTGATTAAAAATAATCAACATCAACAAATCTAAGAGCTGATGAATCCCTTAGTGAAAATGCTTGTTACAGGAAGTGAATGTTGATGGTGGAAGCTGAGTATCTTCTTGAACGCTGCTGTTCAGGAATCATTGCCTCTGTAATTCTGTGTCTCACAGCATTATCCAAGGCAGTGTGCACATAGTTGGGAACCCAAGGAAGATGCATACACAATAGAAGTGAGAAAGGAGCATTTCTCTGGAACTGTAGAAATTACTCCAAGACAACCTTTCCGACCTTACTGATATAGCATGAAGTTGATCATTAAAATACAGGAACCTTTTCCATGTGTCGTTACTGTAGAGGCTTAGCTTTGTTTTGGGCTTGGCATGCTCAAAGAGTATGAACGCAGATCTTCTCATGAACCTGCAGTGCAGGAGTACTGCCTCCACCCAGTTCTCACAGGAGAAATTTAGGAACTTGGAACTTATTTACCTAACCAGACATGTATCCTTATCTTTGTCAGCTTTGTCAGAAAGGTGCATAGAAACTATTTTTTTTTCTGTGTCATCCAGAAACAGACATTCACTGGTGCACTACTGCATATTGTTGCCTCCCAGTTTCTGGGACTATAATGAAGCCTCCCTTCCACACTATGTTGTAGCATTGTGCTTGTTACTGTCAGTGTTACCATCTCAAAGCACTGGGCAGGTTTCATTCCATGTCTGAAATACTTGAGAAGAATTTTGCCTAGCATGACTTCGCTGCAGACCTGACTCCTAAGAATGCTTTCTCAAGGTATCAAGTGATGTAGGCTGAGAGCACTGGGGAACAAGTCTCCTGAAAGTTTGAGTAAAGGCTTGAAAGAGGGAGGAACATTGTGATGAACATTGATCTGCTGCCAGGATTACTGGCAACAAGTAAGCAAATGTGTCAACACTGAGTGACTTGGTCAAGGGACTGGTTTCTTTATCTGCTTGAGCTTTCTCAAGATTTCTTCTCTGACTTCAGCTGCAGAGGAAGGATAAGTGGAATCATGTCCTCTGCTCTGCTTTCCTTCATCTTCTTTGTTTTAGTCTAATCAAAGCAATACTTCTTTAGAGTTTAAAATATATTTTCCAAAGAAATATAGTAATTATGGAATAGGTCCAATACTGTCTAGAGTCAGTGTAACAGGGTTTTTACTGGCTTGATACAGTGAGATATTTTTTTCTTCCTCCTGTGGTTTAAAATTACTTGTCTAACATGTTGATTTATAGCACATCATGTAAGACTGTTTCCCCATGACTACATCTTGTTAAGATGATCAAATGTATTTCTGAAAAATGTCCTTTTGTTGCTTTGAAATATTAGGTGATAACTGCACGAGAGGGATTAGCTCGTTAAATCTATTATGACACCAGCACACAAAATCCTTCATTTAAACACTTTCTTAAGGCAGCAGAATGGGGCAGGAGGGGGGGAGGCGGGGAGAAAGAAAGAGAGAAAAACCTTGTGATCTGAGATATCACAACTTTATTCATGTGGGAAGTTTGTAGGTTGGTATGAGAGCAGGAGAGGAGACTTCTGGGCTGGGGCTGCAGGAGAGCAGCTCTCGGTGCTGCCAGAGGTCCTGTCTTCCTACTCATTCCTCCCTGGTTCATTCCCACAAGCTGTGCCAGCACAGCGTTTGCGGAGCTGAACAGAGACTGATCAGGGAGTTAATCCAGGTTAAAAATAACTTTCTGGGGAAGGTGGGAGTGACACAAGAACAATTTGGGGGTATCGCAGGGGGGCACAGAAAAGAGAAGAGAAGTTGAGAGTGGTAGCAGCTGCCTTGGCTGTCAACCACCATCAGGGGAAATGCTGAGAGAAAGCTCAGCCTGTGCTCGTGTGCACTTCTGCTTCCAGCTGTGCTCCAGAGATGGCCATCTGCTCAGTGAGGTCTCTTCTTACTCTTCCTCTCACCCAGGTCTTAGTGCCCCAGCTGAGCTGCTGCTGGAGTTAACCCCACCTCACTTGGGTCAAAATGAGCTGAGTTAGTTTCAACAGTTAAATCATAGGTTTATGCTAACGCAGTGTGGTCAAGCAAGAGGGAAGCAGGTCATATCTCTGGCACAGGGAACAGTGAAAGACAGTCATGGACATGCAGTAGTTTTCTTCTGGCACACTTGGCAGGTGAATGATATGTGATTACTAAGTTATAAATGCTAAAACTAGTGTTATAGTAGTTTTTCGTGTTGTTGCAGCTGATCTTATTGATGGCTAATGGCAGGCTTGTGTGAAGATACTAACGTTAAGGGGATGGCATTAAAGAGGATCTTGCAAGAGGATTTCTTTTCTTACAATAACTTAAAATACCTATCACAGCCTTTGCACATAAATGGAGCGAAGCAAGAAAGATATTTCTTCAGTACTGTGTGTCTTGACTGTTAAAGTGTGCAACTTGGCTGGTAGCCAACGGAAATAACATTGGGTGAACCAAGTAAAGATGCTGCTAAGGAAATTCCAGATTAAAAAGGTAAGGGAGAAATTATGGAAACCTAGAAAGGAATGTTACTATACTTTCAAAATATACTTTTGAAGATAATTACACAATAAAAGCAAAGCCAGATAGATGACTGTATTCTTCAGTTGTTCTGTTCAATATTATCTAATATTTCTCCTCCTGCTCTTTTATGTTGAGCTGGACATGGGTGACGGCTTACAAGGTTCTTCTAGGACATAGATCAAAGTATGTGTTACCAATTGATTTTTGTTGTTGTTTGTTTGTTTTTAATTATTCTCTTTACCCTTCTGTATTCTTACTGAACACAGAAAAAGAGAGTCTATCTGATGCATTACCATAAAGCAGAAGCAGTCTTTCATTTTCTTCCCACTTCTGGTCAGTTTTGGGGACCCCAGTGGGCATTTCTCCCTCCCCCTTGTAGCTCCCAAGCTGACGAAGATGCAGCTGCTCTCTTGGGGGAATTGTTTACCTCTCTGTGGAATCTTGTCCTGGTCAGCTATGTGCTAAGAATGTGAATAATTTTGCTGTGGCTGCTTTACATGTAAAAAGCCTGACC
Organism: Indicator indicator; assembly: GCF_027791375.1. Lineage (NCBI taxonomy): Eukaryota > Metazoa > Chordata > Aves > Piciformes > Indicatoridae > Indicator > Indicator indicator. The sequence goes on along the minus strand of NC_072010.1, from coordinate 19,717,907 downwards.
TTAAGATATTTTATCCAGCTGGGATTTTTTCTTTCTCTTTTTCTTTTTTTTCTTGCCTCTAGCACTAGTAAAGTTGAGAGTTTTGTCTTGCGACTGCAGAATGCTGCAGTGACTAGCAGTAGTATCGAGCATTCAACATAAAGGGGTACTTTTGTCTTAAAAATAATTAAGCGGCAGTTGGTGGTGTTCAGCATTTCTTATTTTTGAACCTGTAGTTATACATGTGTATTTGATAGAGTTAATGGAACTAAACTCTGCATGGAGACCTCTGGAAAATGTCTAATGAGATCCCTAGTGCTGCAGAGTTTGAGTATATTGTGTTACAAGGTTGAACGTATTGATTTAAAAATGTTAAAAGCCAAATGTTTTTTTAATATCTTTTTTAATGATAATTAAAAAAAATAAATATATATAGCATTATAGTTTATACATAAAACTAAAAGATGCCAACTGTTAAAAGAAAGTAATAGTATATGTAAATGTCCTACATCTTCCTGCTTTTTGAGCAATAAATATGCCAAGTTGTCTTGCTCAGCACACTTGCATTCTGCATGTGTATGTGTCTGTACTGAAAAATACTAGGAATCTCAAGATAAAACCCAGATGTTCCTCAGTCACGTAAGACATGCTCTGCTGGACTGTGATGCTGAGAGAGAAGTAGTATTCATTTGTCTCACAAAAGAGCTGTATTTTTCAGATTTCTTTTTTTTTTTTTTCTTTTTGACTGTGCATTACTGCTTGATGTCAGTTGGGGTCCCATTGTGGTATAAATACTCAAAGGAGAGAACAGTTCAGTGGTAATGCATTCCAACCAAATATCATGGAGGGTTTATAGTTCTATTAAAGTATTCCCCAAAGAAAAATTAAGGGGAACACAGCTCTCCTGAACTTCTGAAGGCTGTATTAGGAATACGCTTGAACCTTTTTTGGGAAGTTATGTTAGTGTTTGACCTTGAAAATGAATGGGCAACTTAATTTTACTGTCTTTATTTGAATTTTTCTTGCCTTGAAGAAGAGGTTTTAAAACAACACTTGAAAGTTCTAGTGGTTTAAAACTGGGGGACAAGAAAAACAAAACAAAATAAAACAAAAAAAACACCCCAAAAACCAACAAAACCCCTAAGGGAAAACAAAACAAAACAAACAAGGGAAAAACAACCCACAAGCACAAGAGTATCACTCCTAAAATGTAGGAAATGTAAGAAAAGTTGTAATACCCTAAGTAGTGAGTACTCAGTAAAAATGACAGAGGCACAGGTAACAGAAATAGATGCAAAACTCTTATTTATAGAGTTGGATGTGGAGAAATGCAATAAGCAGTACTAAAACATTGCATATTTGCAGCATCCTGTGACTTTCTAGGGAATGGCTGATTATGGCAGCACGAAAAGCTCTTCTAGTCCTTGACACAATTTTCTGTGCTTTGGGGCTTTATTCCTGGACAACAAAATTCATAACTCTTCTCAATTAATCTGAATACACAGTTTACAATCCCTTGTATCCAGTTTGTCTAAGAAATCGTTTGCAAGCCTTGTGAATATTTGTAAAAAACATCTTTTATACGTAACTCAGTATACGTGCATCTTTATAGTAGATGGAAGAGCAATGGGAAACCCTCATTTTAGTGTCCTTGGCCACTGGGAAAAAAAAATAGCTTTGATGCACAAATAGTGTTATTGTAAATGTAATGCCAGCCAAGTGCATTTTTTGCTAACTCGTGAGCAATAAAATTAGCAAACACATCACTTGTTGCTAATGAAGAGGAATAAGCTCATCGTGAAACCTTCACTGAGCTGCTATTCTATCCAGCTTGATTTACTTGCCCAACTAGAGTAAGAAATTGCTGTCTCAAAAAAGGGTGTGGGCAGACAGTTCAGTATGTGAAAAGTGAATCTGGGGGCCAGCAGGGATGGTGTGCTACTCTTGCAGAAAATGTGCCCTGATTACTAATAAGTGTAAAACTAAGACTGCAAAACATCCCACCTGAGCAAAAGAACCTGAAAGAACCTGATTCCAAGAGAATAATTAAAAGAGTTTAAATAGTGCTTTTAAAATGGCAGGTGGCCTTCACACAGAAAGGTGATGCTTTTGCTGGAACTGCCATCTTAATATATTTAATAACTTAAGATGCATTCTGTCAGGGCCCCATCCCTGGAGGTGTTTAAGGCCAGGCTGGATGAGGCTCTGGCCAGCCTGATGTAGTGTGAGGTGTCCCTGCCCATGGCAGGGGGGTTGGAACTAGATGATCCTTGTGGTCCCTTCCAACCCTGACTGATTCTATGATTGTATGATTCTAGGATCAGTTGGGTTTTAGCTTGGGGTTTTGTTTTTGTTTGTTTTTTTTTTAAAGACTGCACACCTTAAGTGTAGAGACACTTGGACCCCCAGAGTGCAGAGTAGGAGATGCCTTTTTTTTATGACTGGATTTCATGTATGAGGATTCTGGTACACAATTGGAAAGGAAGCTATAACAGAGTATCTTTCTTAAAACAACAGTGCTGTTCTTTCCTGCATGATTGTGTCCAGTTCTGCCTCAACTCTGAAGATGCCTTCTGTGTTCTAAGTGTGTTGAAAGTTTGCAAGATTTCAGTGGAATCAATAAATTCCTGAACACAACTTGCTAGGATTTCCCCCCCAGCCCAGGACCTTGTATTGATTGCATGCTGGGTGCTGTAATGTATATTATTTTTGTTAAATTGACCTTTAATACTTATATTGGTATTAATGTCAGCACTGTTGGCCAAACTTGCACGTTGTACTCGGTTGTGTCAGACAAAGGGCAGAAGTAGAGTAAGGAGACATTAGTGTGGCTGAAGTCTGCCCATTCTCTTGGATGGGAACTTTCTGATTGCATTGGTGAAATGCACAGCACCTCTCTTGCTCCCCTAATGATTTCGCTACACCTTAGGAAGAAGTAACAGGAAAACGTTTCCTGGTTTTGTCTTTTCAAGCTGAATTCTGAATTGAGTTTCTGGATCCATTATTGCTTTCGGGATGCAAATCATTCCAATCCAGAGGAAGGTTTCAAACCAGATGGTGACTAGGTATTTGAAGAATCTTGCCCCGTGCATGTCTTCCTCCTATTTATAAAGGTGGTAACACCTGATACTGCCTGCTAATAGCTTTTGGCAAAGCCTGCCACTCAGTGCTGCTGCTGCAAGAATTCACTGTTCTTTGCATCAACTTGACTGCTTTACTCTGAGCAAAAGACAGGGAGATGGGGAGGTGGTGTATTCAAGACTTAAGCAACTTGGATCAAATACAGAGGCTTGGTAACAAGCTCTTCCCTGGCTTAGCTCTCTGCTCTGTAGAAAGGATTTGATTTGGAGTACTGGATGGGCAACTCTTGTTCTTTGAGTTAAAATGGTAAGCCTCAGAGCTTGCCCAGTGTTAGACTTGGTATTGAAAAGGGATGGTGTGTTTGGTTAACACCTCTAGTTATTGAAAAATATGAACAGGAACTTGAAAGAGGTTTTAGTGAACATTACAGAAAGTAACAATTCTTGATTTGGGACAACTGATTTGTTTTCTAATTATTGTTTCCTTTTCTTCAGAGTTTAAAAGCTGTTGTGGGGTGTTATGTTACCTTTGTACGTTACCTTACACATACCGATGAATAGTGCCATGGCATGCCTTGGCTTGGCTTGTGGGAACAACAGAAACTCTTAAGCCTCCCTATTTAACGCAGAGTACAGGTCATCACAGTGGCTGCCAGTCAGGAGGGACAGGAGAGAACTGGAGCTCAGGCTGAACCTGCTAACAAACAGTGTTCAGAGAGGGGAAAGTTCATTGTGCCTATAACCAACATAAGGAGATTTCAGGGAAGTAAAAGAGCATCTTTGGGAAGCTGCTGTGTACACACTGGCACGTGCAGGTGCATTCAGACGTGCATGACGTAACCAAAGCCCTTCCATGCTTCTCTGTAACAGAAACCTGCCAATGCAGTGATTTATAAATGCTGTTTATATAACATGATCTGGCTTCAGTATAGGATTTCTAAACCTGCACATAATAAGTGCTCCAGGTTTGAGTTCCCTCTGCTTCAGTGCTGAAGAAAGATTAGGAGAGATTTGTACAACTTTCTGTCTGTTGATGCACCCACTGTGGGTCATCTGGTTAGGCTGAGTTCTAACTAGTTTAAATAGCTCTCCAGTGAACAGACTTTAAAAGTAGTTAGGAACAATTATGGCTGTGTATACAACTGTTTGTCCTGTTTTAAATAAGAAATCCTTTTTGGAATAGAATTCTTTCCTTGTGTTTGTGTAGGGCACAGCCCACTGCAGAAGGCTTCAGGTGGCTTCATGTTAGAAATGATTTGTGCAGCTAGTGCACAAGCACTGCACAAGTGAGCAGTGAAGATGTACAAATACACATTTTTCCCCTCTCCTTTATTTCACCATTAATGCAATCCAAGCCCTTGAATTTTGGTATATAAATAGTCCTGGACTACTGTATGCGTTAAAAACTGAATGCTGTGTACTCACTCCTTACACCTCTGTTCTGAGCAGAGATCTGAAGCAAAGCATGTGTTTTCCAGATTGGGGTCTTTCTGTACTTGTGGAGATATTACTGCTGCCTGCTAGTGTTGGCCAAGTTTGATTGCTAACTCAGGAGCCTGTGCTCCTTCAAAAGTTGAGGGAAAGAGTGGGTGCATTCAGAAGGAGTTGTTAGAGCCTCTGAGATAAGCAGCATGATGTAGCAGTGTCACTGTCTCCACCAAATATCCGTGGAAACTAGGCTTCTACTACCAGCTTTTCGGCCACAGATGTGCTTTTTGTAAGGCCGGATAAGTCAGACCCAACAGGCTCTCTGTCACTGTTCTTCAGGTCTATCCATTAAGCTTCTTTTGTGCTGGGGCTCCCTGCACTCTGCTCCTCTTCCTCTCATGCCTGTGTCCTGATTGGGACAGAGCTGCTCAGTTCTGCTCCTGCTTCCCAGTCTGCTTAGAGAAAAAAAAATAGTGGTGTTCAGCATGGCTTTTGATTATTTTCACTCCTTTTCTATTATTGTTGTTAATGCTGTGGTCTCTCTTTCCTTGCCTGTTTGCAGTTGTTCTTTCATGACAGTTGAGCTTCATGCAGAGTGCAGGTTTGTTGCCTAGGGCAGGACCTCTTCCAGCAGATCTTCCTCTTTCCAACTCCTTTCCAAAAAGCCTGATGTACTTCCAGAAGTGCTGTAATAGATGTACGTATAAATACATATAATGAAATTACTTGTCCTGTCTGACTGGAGATACAGTTTAGAGCCTTATTTCTTCATGAAAGAAAGTGTCATATCTTTTTCAATACATTGCTTTTGAATGGCTCACAGTCTTTCTTGAAATGAAGTTAGTTTCAACAAAACCACAGACATGCACACATATATCTCTGTGCATGTACACATGTGGACTCTGGGACATCAACAGGAGTTGTCTGATTAAACGATTCTGTTGGATTTGAAAATTGACATTGCATGCATGTTTTTACTTTTAAACAGATTGCATCTCTCGAATAGTTCATCAGAGCTTTTTGAAGCGTTTACATACGTGCTCTTTGTCTGGAGATGCCTTGTTATAAATACTGCCTCATTTTACAAGCATTTGGTTTGGAAATATGTTGAGCAGCCATGCTTGGTTTATTTCCAAATGTCTTAACTTTGGGCCCTTGGATTGGCTTATAGCCCAAAGTTTGTATCTCTCCTTTTCATGCAAAGAACCATATTTGAACAACTCGTGGAACACAAGGGCTGTAATGCACAATGGTGGAATGACAGGCGTCCTCTGTGAGATGCCCACGGCCAAACACAGTGTATCTTGCAGAGAGCTGCAGTGGGGGAGCATACTATATGAGTTCACTTATAACAGGAAGAAAACCCCAACAAATACCTCCAAAATAAGTTACATACTGCTTCTTGATAAAAATTGCATAGTGCTCAAAAGTCTTCTGATATAACTGGTGCCTTTTGAGACACCAGAAGGAGCTGTGTCACGTTTCCAGCTATCGTTCTCAGCTTTTGGGTTTTTTAACGTCTTGCCCTTTCCAAGCTGGTGAAGGTGTTATGGTGGTTGTTCTTTATAAATACTCTGCTCCTAAGTCTATAGAGTAGTTTTTCATCTTTTGGAAGAACTCCAGTAGCTTTGATTAGTCATGAATTTAAGGAAAAGCAGCTGGGAAAAAACAGTAGAGAAGCATCAGGATGGCCTCTTTATTTTGATTTTTTGGTGATATTTGTGAAAGAACTTTGTATTAGTTATAGGGCTAATAAAATACAAAACCTAACACATGATGAATTCCAAATGTTGGCTTCATTTTCCAGTTTCATTTGTCTGCTTTTTAATCATCCAGAGATGTTTTTAATCTGAAAAGATACCAGAAACATTTTGAACAGCTGTCATCTTGATCATCAAAATATACTTCTCAATCTCCAGCTACTTCTATTTTGCCTCATTTCTTCTGTAAGCTACAGGAAATGCACCATGTCCTGTGGCTTAGAGAGTTACAGCTACCTTATTTCAGGGTTGATTTGTGGTGGTAGCAATACGAGAGTTTCTATCCTGGGATCAAGGAGAATTTACGTTTTAGCCCTCCCAACATCTTTTTGTCTACTACTCCAAGTTGAATATCTTGGACTAGACTTGGTTATCTTATTTGATAATAAGCTGTCATACTGCTATAAACACAATAGCAGGACCCTGTTGTACTGGATGCTGCACAAACACAGAACAGTAAATACATCTGCCTTCTGTAGGGGACTAAAAGAATTTGGAGGCAAGCAGAATAAGCAGTGGCATAGCAGCAAATGTTGTGTGAGTTTTGTTTGTATGTGTTATTCTTCTGATAGGACATTTACCAGAACATTGTGTCATTTCCAAAAACCTCCCTCTACCTTTTGGGTGTGTTCCCTTTGTTAGTTCTTCAAATATCCCTTGAAAAATGTTATATAGAGGCCTTCTGGTTAAAGTTGCTCCTTACCTATAATTCCCAATTCCTAATTTACACTCAATTATTTGTTTTTTTTTCATATGTTGGATGTGATTTAACTTAGTGAGTCTTATATTTCATCACCTCTTTGTATTCTCTTTCTGTCTGTCCCAACTTTATGTACTATAGGGTGTCTCTTCTGCATTCTTTTTGCATTAGCAGAATCACAGAAGCATGTAAGTTGGAAAAGACCTTTAAGATCATTGAATCCAACCATTACCTAACTCTACGAATTCTACCATGTCCCGTAGCACCACATCTCTGCATCTTTTAAACACCTCCAGTGATGGGGATTCAACCATCTCCCAGGGGAGCTTAATCCAGTGTTTGATAACCCTTACAGTGAAGAAATTTTTCCTAATATCCAATCTAAACCTTCGCTGGTGCAATTTGAGGCCATTTCCTTTTGTCCTTTTGTCCTGTCACTTGTTACTAGGGAGAAGAGACTGACACCTACCTTGCTACAATCTCCTTTCAGGTAGTTGTAGATATTGGTAAGGTCTCCCTTCAGCCTCCTTTTTTTCCAAACAAAACCACCCCATTTCCCTCAGCTGCTTCTCATAAGACTTGTTCTCCAGGCCCTTCACCAACTTTGCCATTCTGTGGACATGCATCAGCACCTCATTGTCCTTGTAGTGAGTAGCACAAAACTGAACACAGCATTCAAAGTGTGGCCTCACCAGTGCTGAGTACAAGGGAGACAATCACTCGGTTGGTCCTGCTTGTCATGCTGTTCCCAATACACGCCAGGATGCTGTTGGCCTTCTTGGCCACCTGGGCACATTGCTGGCTTGTATTCCATCACCCCCCCCCAGGTCTTTACTGGGCAGCTTTCCATCCACTCTTCCTCAAACCTGTAGAGCTGCATGGGATTGTTTGACCCAAGTACAGGACCTGTCGCTAGGGCTTGGTGAATCTCACACGTCATGGGCCACAGCCCATGGATCCAGCCTGTCCACATCCCTCTGAGAGCCTTCCTACTATCAAGCAGATCAGCACTCCCTCCTAGCTTAGCGTCATCTCTAAACTTACTGAGGATGCATTCAATCCCCTTGTCCAGATCATTGATAAAAATATGAAAAACATAAGTCTGGTATTAAAAAAAAAAAAAAAAAAAAAAAGAGGGAAGCACTCTTAACAATGTAAAGTGTGAATGGAGAGTCAGTGCAAAGCCAGGCTGGAGCGACTGACCAAAACAATGACCTTAAGGGCTGGAGTGGTACTGGAATTGAAAATAAATTCAGGAGCACAAAGGGTAGAAATGCTGTAAGCAAGGACTAAAAGCCAAAATTAAAGCTCCAAACTCAAACTTCCTCTGCTGAAATCAACAAAGGAAAGGGATGACTTTACCACAGCGGTAACTTTTCCACCAGTGTTTGCATGTCATCAGGATGGTGTGTACAGCTCATATCAAAGCCATGTCCTATTCTGATCTTTCTCGATACAGAGATGGACTACTACAGTCATAAAGAGAATTAAGAGCCTATTTCACAAGAGGTGAAAAAGAATGTGATTTTTTTTTTTTTTTTTTAGCCCAGGAGGCCAAGCTGAAAGCATTCCTTAGGATGAAGCTCTCTACAGGTAACAGCAGAGCTATGCTAAATTTAAAAGGAATCAAAACTAAAGGTTGAGGGAATAAAATGGCCCTGTGTAATTTAGGATGAAAGTAAGAGGGAGTTGTATCACTGACAGAGCAGTATAGCTTTGGAGGAGCTTCATAACAGGAGCAGTGGGGGTAGAAAACTTTTAACTAGCCTTGGGGTAGATCTCCATTCTGAGTGGGTTATGTGGTTTATGAATGGACTAAGTGATCCTGCAGAAAACTAATGGTCACTCATTAGGTTTCCTGCTTCTTTGATATACCAAAACCGATGAACACTAATGATTCTCAGGATAGTTTCTTAATTATGTGGCTAGAATATTTTAATCAGGGTTATAGTTAGGCTTGGGAAGTTGTGGGCAAAATTTAGCTCCTGGTGTCAGTAACCTGAAAACAGGCAAAAGAGGAGTACAAAATTGCATGAAGCATCCAACTAAAGAATAGTTAGAGAATATTACAAAATAACTTTTTCTGTTCTTTGGGGCTGCAGCAATCCTGACAGAGCATATTGGATACATAGTTTCCTGAATTTGTTAGGCTTTGCTTGTTTAAAATAATGAATGAAAATTCCTACAATGGTGGGCTATCATAGAAAGGTTTGTATTCGATTCTGGATCATCTCTTCTGGCATGAGCTTTAGTTTTTTCCCTTCCAGAGGGAACTTATATCTGTTTCCTGCATCTGTCGCCCATCCTTGATTGTGAATGGAAAGCAAGCAATTAATTTTTGTTGTTGTTAGTAATTAATTACTCTTGCCAAATCTTGGAGGACCTATTGTGTCCTTCAGACACAATGTTCTTGGGAAAAAGTCTTACTTATTGTAACCTCTTGTGCAATCTTCACTTGGATGATAAATACATCTTGGCAACGAGGAGCTTTCTGAATGAAAAATGTTGCTGGACAACCCTGTAGTACAGCAAGAACGCAAGGCTCTGCCAATGCTGGTGGAGTACAGCCAGGCAAGAGGGTAAAATGGGGAAAGCCTTTTCACATTGCTTGCAGAGTGAGATGAAGTCTGTATATGCACACATCAAAATATCTGTTTACCATCAAACAAGGATTTTCCCTGATGAGCATCTGAGCACAAAGGTGTCCTTCCTTCCAGCAAAATCTTGAAATCTCATGGAAAGCTGCCTTCTATCAGTGCAAGGCTGGGGAAATAATGTAGAGCGTGTTGACGATGGAGCTGTCTGGTTTGAGTAGCCTACTGTAGAAACTAACTGGGAAACAGCCCCCTCCTCATTTTTCTCTGTGAACCCAGACATGTGGAATCCTGCAGAGTTGCCTCAAGCTGCTTTATGGTTCATGGCCTGACTTTGGTTTTCCATTAGATCTGTTCAGAGCTACAGCTGACCATTAAAACCTCATTTTAATATTGCAGCTGTAACATTAATTACAAAATTATTAGAGTTAATTATAAAGCATGTTTTCCCCTTGTAGCATTTCGCCTTTACTTATTCTGGTTTGGTTTTTTGCACCAATCAATAGTGATGTCTCGAAGCAAAAAGGTGCATAAAAGCCCTGCAAAAAGAGATGTTTGAATCCTCTGAAGGGAATGCACAGAATGCAAAGAATGAGTTGGGGCCAGGACCACTCTGTTCCCTTGTGGTTTCTGTGCGTGCTGCCAGCGGCTTGTGTTTCTCCCTGCAGCCTGACAGCTGGCTGTGGGGTTAGCAGAGCGCAGCCAGTGGCCAGGTTTCTCAAACCATACTGTGGCTGACAGCCTTTGGCCCAGTGAAAAGAAAATGATCTGAAGTGGAGGGCCTGATGCAGTGTACCTTGCAGTTAATGGAGAAATCTTTGTTGACCTCAAAGGGAGCTGTATTTGATCCTGTGCCTACTTAAATGCTTTGGTGTTGGATACTGCTCTGAGCAGACTTTTTTTTTTTTTTTCCCCCAGGTCTCATTTCTGGTCTTTTTTCCTATCTCTTTGTCAAACATACTTATGTTAGAGTGGTGTAAAATCAAGACAGCTCTATCTGTGTCAGTGAAGCTGTATGCTTTTATCCTTGCCTAATGTCTGTCCTCATTTCCTCAGCCCTTCTACTGTCTACATTACCACTTTGCAAGATGTTGGCTTTGATTTCTCTCCTTCTTGAGACATTTGCTGCTTCTCACAAACACCCTCCATCTCACTTAAGCTTCTGCTCTCCAACAAGGGTAATTACTGTCAGTGCTTAATCCACCTCATACCCTTCCTCCCATCCTTCAAAACAGTCCTCATTTCAATTCTCTGCAAATGCAGCCCAGGCTCTGGCCCCTGCTGCCAGCAGGGAGCCAGCTTCCCCTTCAGCAGGTTTCTGGAGGCCTGCCCTTCTCACTGCCTCATCCCAGCCATGCTCTCTCACTCAGCAGATTCCATCACTGCATTTCTTGTAGAAAGAACAGGGCCACTGTGCCCCATTGGTCAGTAGCTGCCTTGAGCACAGAGCACACCCTCTGCGAGCCTCAGCCATGCATCATCTTGTCCCTCATCCCTAATGAAAAGATGATGGAATGAGTGGAGCTCTATTCAGGTGGCTGCCAGAGTGTACAGGGCTGTAGGCACCAAGGATGGTGATAGGAAGACCAATGCAGAGGAGGCAGAAGGCCAGCTCTCTTCCAACCAAAATGATTCTGTAGCCGTGCTGGAGCTTCTTGTTGACCTCTACTGTCCTGGAATATCGCATGCTTCCAGAGGGAGTATTTTTCCTGGGTGGAGAATTATATGTGATTTGCTTCTGAGAAAAGCCCTTTCTTTTTGCATGTGGAATGTTTATCTTTTGTTGGTCACTCGCCATTTGTGTGGAAATGATGCAAGGCTTTGCCCACTGACATGAGAAACTGGGTCTATGTAATTATCTTAAATTAGCTATGAGAGAAATGGCCAGTGATGTGGGATGGCATACAGGGAATCGCAGGTGTTCTTTTGAACTGCAAAAAACTTACTTCATTTTTTCCAGCGATAATGTAAATGTTAAGCAAACAGGGTATGTAATGAGCAAACCCTTTGGAGGGTGGGAGCTGACCTAATGAAAGATGAGGCAGTAATCTGGAGCACAGGGCTGCTGCAGCACTGGGGGCTTGCAGGGGTGAGATTATCAGAGACATATCTATAGGTCCCAAGCTCTTGCTGACCCCCTTAAGTTATTGTACACTCCACTGTGAAATGTACTGGGGTTTCCCTCTCCTATTATTCCCACTGGAGCTTAAATATGAATCCCCTACAATATGTACTGAATGTAGGATGTGCAGCTCCATCATCAGTGTCATTTCTATTCTGTGTTTCTGACACAGGCAAAAAAGGAGAAAGTAGTGCAACAGTACTGAGGTGAGAGGATTGTTTTCAAAGCTGTCACTATGGTGCTGACCTATTTTAGCCCTTTGAATTGTTTACAGCCAACAAAGCTAAGAACAGGAGAAATAGATTTTATGGGTTATTTCATGGGCTAGTTAATTAACCATTAAGTACCATTAAATACCAAGTATTTAGTATAAATACCAAGTATTTATACTCTTGATACTCCACTGCAGTCAAAGCATAAAACAACAACATCCAAGCTAGTGCAAATGTGCATATGGAGCACATTTGATTTAGGAAACTTTAAGACTCGTGACCTAAGACTAGATCTAGCTGGTGTAAATGGGCAGAGAGTGTTAGCAGCCCTGTGTAACTGGGCTGTACAGCCCAGAGTCCCTGGATGATGAGAATGATGAGCATTAGGATGTGAATTCGTTAATACTTTAGAAATTTATCCAGAAGAAGAAGAAAGAAAGAGAGGAAAAAACATTCTGGGAAATTCTTTCCTTCATACATAATAGTTTTCTGTTGATTTAAAATTGCCCTTAGTAATGTGTTGATGCCAGTGAAATATTTCAGCTATAGGAAATGTGAAACCAACTACTGCCTTTCTATGAATTATGAGTCATAAATTGTATAAAAAATATTCAAACTTGCTATAGCTATTCCCCAAGCAGAACCTCTGAGTAATGGAGAAAATGCTGCCATTTTGAGGGGAGTAGGAGGGGACTGAGCTAAGCAAAGCAAAATGCCAAGTGCCAGCGTGTGGCTCTGTTCTAAGCATGAATTAATGTCAACTGAGATGATCCTCCCTTGCTAAGTAAACAATTAGTGAACAATAATTGCAGTTCAGTTGAGCAATGTTGCTCTTTGCTCCAGATGGTATGGGGAAAGGATATACATGTTGAGGCTACCTGACTGTTAGCCAGTGTGCAGAACTGACCTGTGGGAGAGCACTGCATTTGTTGCAACCCAGCCATCACATCTGCAATCAGTAAGCCAAGCCAAGAAGTCATAAACTCCATCTGATTCAGCACTCAGTGGGCAGGTTGTGATGACAGATGGCCCATCCCTGAAAATGGCAATAAAGTGGCAAGGATGATATGATATCTGACATTTGCAGGCGAGTCTTTGATGGTTATGTTCATTTCATCCAACTTCGCCCTCTAAGAGCTAGGAGTCCAGTTCAAATTAGTCCTCTAATCTTCTGTCACCAAAGGTCAGTTTAGTTCCTGTTATATCTATTTTATGTCCTAATTTTTGATGAGGGAAGTTCTAAGAGTTGAATTCAACACTAAAGCTCTGAGTTTCTCCATCGTTTCAGAAAAGGCCATACAGCCTTGTGAGGATTTGTGAGTTTTGCTTTGTGACTGGAGGCTGGAGTTGTTGTTGAGAGGAATCCTATATACCTGAGCTACACATAAAAGTATAAACAATGTGCAGGAGTGTGTGTCTTGCTGGTTGTAGAGCAGAGGATGCTAACCATGGTTGTGTTAGAGTGGTTTAACTACAACATTCATGTTTGCCCCAGTTTTAGTTTACAGGTTGTGCGTCTGGCACCTGTATTAACTTTTCAGTGATCGATGTGTGCCCAGTAAAATACAGCTAAAAAGACTAACCAGTGACATGCAGTCCACTGTGCCTAGAGTCATTCTCCAAACAGGTAGTGAATGATGTCCCAGCTGTAGTGAAAACAGTCTTTCTTCCCCACTGGCTTTAATAAACAGAGATCAACCCCTGCCTAATTGGCTTTTTGTGGCATCTCTGACAGGGTTAAGATTTCAAAGTGTTCAGGTATGACTAAAAGATGTGCTCTCAAATAACAAAAGCTAAATCTTTCATTCTGTTTTATCCTATGTCAAACCATGCTGCCTCTCACAGACCTGATTCAAAATTTATTTTAAGGACACTTAAGGGTACACATTTCCATTTGACACTTCTTTGTTTGGGTAGGTTGCGGGTTTTGCTATTTTGTTCTTTTACTTTCTGATTTGTATAAGACATGCAAATGTTTTCAAAATATGAGTCCATTTGGCTTCAGACTGCTGTGATCTGGTGTGAATTATAAAATGTTTCTATAAATGTAAGAATGCTCACTGGGTTCTAGCCTGCAGTACAGTGCTTGAGTTTTGTTTTGATGTGATTCAATTCTTATTTGTTTTGCACAGGAGATGGCTGTCCGAGCACTGAAGCAGACGGGTAGCAGAAGCATTGAGGCAGCTCTGGAGTATATCAGTAAGATGAGCTACTTGGATCCCAGGAATGAACAGATAGTGCGTGTAATTAAGCAGACCTCACCAGGTAAGCAGGAGCTTTTTTATTTTTTAAATTGTGATTTTGGTTGCAATAAGCTGGTTTTTAATGTAGAGTCATTGCTGGTAAGAAGTAGTGGACCGCCAGTATTGTGAATATGGCCCTGCAAGGTGAGGTGGGCTGGATGCTGAATGTAGCTCACCTACTTTGCAAAAGTTGTCCTTGTGCTCAGTGGTGTTTATCCTTCAGTACAAGTCAGCTCATTCATCTCAAGTTTACTGTGAGGGAAAAGCATGTACTTAGGTAATTGCTACGGAGTTGTGAGATAGCTCACTTCCTAAGAATTCATCTGTGTTTAAGTACACTGCAGAAATAGCCTGGGACAAGATAGCAGAAGTTTTTTCACTCATCCCCATGAGTCTGCTCTGTTTCATGTAAATTAGCAAATTGGAGGAGTCGAGCCCTGCATATGCCTCGTCAGCAAACATCAGACCACAGCTGACAAAAGGCGTTGCAAGAGTTGTTTCTATTCAGATATTGGCACTTACAGCACTGCAGAATGTTTTTGATCTGGGATCAGGATACACTCTGGTTTGGCTAGAGTTTCTTGCTTTTATCTTCTTTCAGTTTCAAAAATTGGCCAAGCAGACAAATAACCATCCTCTGACTGGTTGAACCTGCTTAATCACAGGGTGCTATCACAGGCTGCAGAGGGGTTAGTGGACAAAAGGTTGAGTAGATTGGTGAGCTGTTGTTAGGGGCCTGTTTCATTGGACAAGGAATTTCTCTTGTGTCACTGGCAACATTTAGACTTTAAAGATCTTGTCTATGTTGGACTTAACGAATCTATTCAATCAATGTGATTACAGTAGTATAGATCTCTAAGTGTGGTCATTAATTGAGTTTACTGAGTGCAAATGATTGTCACATGACAAATTTCTTAGCCACCTTAGCAGCACCTTCCTTCTTGCTCAAGTTGAAGATCTTTGTTGGGAAGGTTGTTAAATCTGGCATAGTTTATAGAAAGGCATGCCCAGAGATGAGTAAAGCTGAGGAAGAGAAAGCTCATTCAGTTTACACAAGAGAAATCACTGGACAGGAAGGAGATCTTCGGTAAAGTCACTTCTTTCCTGGGAGACTCTGAGGGTGGCCACATATAAGGAAGACAGAAACGTGGATGGATGTCATTTTCCAGCTGGTCGCTCTCAGGAATGCTTCAGATGTGGGAAATGGTGATGGTCCTGTGTGAGGAACAGTTCATCTGCCATTTTCTCTCAGTCTTCCTGTTTTATTATCGAAAACCCTAAGAAGGCATTTCCCATAGGATGACCACCCTCCGGGATGACCACCTGACAGACAAAGTAGTACTGGCCAGTTTGCCATTTGAAGAGCTCTGTCCTAAAACATGCACAAATGTGGCTTCAACTGGGCCTTAAGGAGAATTTGAAAGAACTTTCACCAAATTACTGAACTGTATTTTGCTTTGTATAGCAAAGATTTAATTCCCTAAAGTGAAAGAAAACATCAAGTCCTAAGGAGCTGAAAGGGCTGAAAATTATTTCTAGGCTAACATTTTAATTATTGGGTTATTTGTTGTATGTTTAGTTTTGCTTTCTTAACATTCCAATGCATACATCTGTTTTGAATACTTCACCATTCAAGCTGAAGTTTCACCCTTGCTTTTAGGATACACAGAATGCAAAACTTAAGCTTATCATGCAGTTGATGTTTGCCTACCTGAGGTGCCAGAGAGTCATACAGTTTGTTCTATGATAGAGTAGGTCTCCTCTGGTTCATTAGGAAGCATGAAATGCAGCTTGGGAACTTGTCGGTTGCAGTTTGAGAATTTAATAAAATCTTCTGGTTTTGAATTCTGTATATTGGTGTATGGAAATAGATTTTCAAATATTCATTTTTGGTCTGCTTTAACTTCATTGGTAACATTAACAAAAATTTCAGCATACTGGGAAGACTCAAAACTTAGAAGGTATTACTGTGCAACAGAGAGTTATGTACGTATAAAACCAGATGATCCCATGAGTATTCTTAATCTTAAGAATACATTCTGATCTAAACCCTCACAGACAAGAGATAGTCATAGCAGTTACAGTGTTGACTAGGAACATGTGAAGAAAAAATTACCTACAGCTACCATGTTTAGTATCTTTACAAATTCAAATACTCCTCTGTCAGACCAGAACAGACTTATTAGTATATAAATCTAGGAGGTGGACTTCATATCTCTCTTGACATCAGCAAGATTCCTTACAGAGCTGAGGTATGTGTCCCAAAGGGGGACAGTTATTGCTGCTACTTTCCTTTGTGGCTTCTGATAGAGAACAGTTTGCCCTTGAGGCTCAGCATGAATCATACTGACAGAGATGAGAAATGGATATTATTGGCTGCCTCCTGCCTCCAGGCCAGAGTAACTACTTCTTAGAATGCTTTGGATTGCTGCAGCTTCATCAATGCATCACTCTGTGTCCCATCAGATGAGCTACCAGGGCATGCTGTTGTAAGTACAGCCTCAGCATGCATGGCCTTATGTTTCAGAGGAAGAAGAGCTGATGATTATAGATTTCACTTTAAAGAACACTGATTGATTGTTCCACACTGCATTGTTTATGAAAGTGTCCTTTAGTGTGTGAGCAGCCTCTTCAGTGTGCAGAGAGAGTGCATAGACCTGTCTTAGTAGTGTGCACATCCCTGTGTGTCTGTGTATAGCAGGGCTGGTCTGTCAAGGAGAGAAGGCAACAGCTGTGGTCAGGTGTGCTGCACCTGGCTCATCTGGAACATGCTGTAATACAAATAATTGGGAAAGTTGTCAATCCAGGGTCCAAGCCTGTTAGCTCAAGACAACTATTCTTGCAGACCTTGTGAAGTCAAGATGATAAAAGGAAATGGTTTAGGCATCCATGAGCCAAGTTCTGTTATTTGTGAAAGCTAAAGAACCAGAAGAGGAACAAAAAAAACAGTGACAGCACAGAGTATCTCTTGTCTTTTTAGCACAACCAGTGCTTTATACACCTGCAATTTGTCCTCAGATCAAAGAAATGATGAAAAGTGCTATTAGCACTTCTAGTATAGGAATGCTGCTCTTGTCTCTTCACATTCTTCAAACTAAGATTAACATGTTGACACGCTGAAGGATTTGCCTTCCAAACAGATGGAAGATGAGTAATATGAGGGGATACTCTGTGTCAAACATTGGAAGGGATACAGGACAAACCGTAAGCCTTTATTGTGAGAGGAAAACAAGGATTTTTGAGGAGCATGATGAAACAGAGGGATGTAAACAGATTAGTCCCCAGCATCAGCAGTGAGCTCACTATAGAGAAGTGGACTATGTGATGACCTAGTTGCTTATAGGAATGTTAATTTTAAGTTGTGTTCACAGTCCTTCCAGGATCTTTTTTCTCCTCTTGGTGATGTACTTGACCGCCTGCTCTGTATCTTCCTCTTGTGTGAGAGTAGCACCTGGTAATACTGGTCCAGGTTTAAAAAAGCCAGGCTGTAGTGTAATCTGATGATTTCACAGTTAAGGAATTTGTGCTTCTATTTTCATAATTTGATAGGACTCCCTGATGATTCCTGGCATGAGCAGTGTTGTGGGCCAGTAGCTCATTATTGATAGTAATACTTGGCACCTATAACTTCAAATGTTCTGAGTGCTTCATTTAGATTTTGGAAGGTGTTTTATAACTCACAGTCCTTAGGCAGTGTGCACGTGTGTGTGTATGTCTGTAGATATAGATGGATGAGTAACGCAAATTGATTCACCTGAATTGTTTCCTAACTTTCTTCTTCTGTGTTCTTTTTCTAAAGGAAAGGGCATTGTGCCAAATAATGTAACCCGCAGGCCAAGCTTTGAAGGATCAAATGAATCTTTTCCGTCCTACCATCAAATCAGTGGTGCAGCCTATGAAGGGACAGGCTTTGGAGCAGAAGGTGCAAATATGCTTGCTGAAGTTCCAAGGCCATATATGGACTATTTAATCTCCACTTCACAGTCTACAGCTATGAATGCTCCTGTACAGCGACCGTCTGGAGTAGGCACTCACAGCACACCAACAAGCCATCAGCAGAAAACATACCCTACAAATATTGAGTCTTCTGTGATTAATTATCCAGTGGCCAATCACAGCAGTCAAGCCTTGCAGCTGCAGGCATCCCATGGCTCCAACAGCCAACATTACAGTAGGCAGCACATGATGGTGCAGGGGGAACCTATGGGTTATGGTGTTCAGCGGAGTCCATCCTTCCAAAACAAAATGCAGCAGGAGGGAGGATACACCAATCTCCCAAATAAAGGGGCAGTTGTTCAGAATAATTCTGGTCACGCATTTCAGCAGACACCAGCAAGCCTGTATATATCACATTCTCACCACAAACAGGCAAGTCCCTCTTCTCACCAAATGCATGCGATATCCAGAGGTCCAGCCTTTGCCAACGATTTTTCAGACAGTCCACCACAAAATCTATTAACTCCATCTAGAAATAGCCTAAACATGGACCTCTATGACATGAATAGTACTCAAGTTCAGCAGTGGCAGGCAGCAACACCATCACGCCGAGATTCTTTGCAAAATTCAGGAATAGAAACATCTCCACGGCAACACGTATCCTTCAGACCTGATGCCACAGTGCCGAGCAGAACAAACTCATTTAACAACCACCAGCAACAGCCACAGGTGACAGTGGCTATAAGACAAGTTCCTCCAGGAAAACCTGATCCTTCAATCACATCTCCAAATACAATCACAGCGGTCACATCTGCTCATATTCTCCAGCCAGTGAAGAGCATGCGAGTGATGAGACCTGAGCCTCAGACTGCAGTGGGACCTTCCCATCCTGGTTGGTTACCTGCACAGGCACCAGCTGTGGATGGCTTGGAGATCATTGAGCAGCATCTGCCACCTGTTGGAGCAGCTAATGCCTATCAACTAGATGTAGATTACGGTAACCAGGAACTGCGGTGTCCACCACCACCGTATCCCAAGCATTTATTACTTTCTGGTAGCTCTGAGCAGTTTGATATCAACTGCTTGTGCATGGGCATAGAGCAGACCCTTCGTGTAGTTCCCAATTCAACGTGCAATAAGGCTGAGGAGAACAGTGAGCGAAATGATAAAAGCAGCAAGAACAGTAAAGCTGAAAAGGCAAGCAAGGATAAAAAGCAGATTCAGACATCCCCGGTGCCTGTGCGAAAAAATGGCAAAGATGAAGAAAAGCGAGAATCACGAATAAAGAGCTACTCACCTTTTGCCTTCAAGTTCTACATGGAACAGCATGTAGAAAATGTCATAAAGACCTACCAGCAGAAAATTAACAGAAGATTGCAATTGGAGCAAGAAATGGCTAAAGTAATTCTCCTTGTTTTGTTATAATAAAAGATAATGGGGTCATATTGATTATTACTGGGTTTAATCGGTCAAAAAATTTATAAAGACAGTTTCCACTGGAAGTAGTAGGTATCCAACACTTCTCTATACCAAACTATTTTCAGTCAGAGATGTGGATGAAGGTCTGGGAGGCTGTTTGAAAAAATTGAGATGTGAAGTAATATGTCTTCATACCAGAAAGGTAAAATGGAAGCAGAACTCTCCTGTAGTAGGAGAGTATTAGGTTTGCTGAGGCAAGAGCTCAGAAGCCATGAGGCTGTGATAATTCTAGCAATGCTTTGGTAGCTCTTGAAAGCTCTGGAAAGATTTTCCCTTTGCTCCAGTTCTTCCTCACTGCTCCATGATAGCCACTCATTCACCACAGCCTTGGTTGAACTTGGCAGTATATTCACTGTGCCATATCTTCAGATCAATATGTAATACTTGACTGGCAGTTGTCTGTTAAACACATAGAAACAATAATATAATTCAAGGAGTCATATCTTGGCCAGCTTGAACTGAATGTGGGACCCTTGCTGGAACTCATTCTAGAAACAGGTCTAAAGGAGGTGCACTTTGAGTGAAAGAGCTTCTTTCATGCCTGATTGTAGCTCTTAAACCTAAGCTGATTCACTGATAGGGCTGCTTAAAACAAAGCTGCCAAGTTCTGATGGTGGCTCTGGCAGTTTTGTTTTTAATATCCCCATGAGTAGAATATGATGAGTCTACTTAAGGGTAAACTCTGTGGAAAGCTATTATTAACGCATAATAATTAGCTACTCAGTCTTCCCTAGTAGAACTTACAGAGTCAATTAATTTGATGCTTACACTGGTCCAGAAAACTCAGCAGTTTGTTGAGGTTAAAATTAAACAAATAGCTTCTAAAATTTTTGAAAAGTTGGCATTTTAGTGGTAATTAATAGTTTATCCTCACTGCAAGTACAGATTGTCTTGGATTGCTTGGATATTCTGAGATTAAAACAGGGAATGATCTCTAGAGAAGTAGCATAGCAGCTAATTGCATTAGTTATTCTCTTCTGACTCTTCAATTTTCCTTCACTTAATCACTCCGATAATTCACCCGTAAACAAAAACAACTCCTTCCCCTAGCAACATCATCAGTGGCTGGAATAATATACCAGGAGATTTTGGCTACCTGCATATTACATTATTCTAGAATTAACCAAAAACACATTAATTATTTTATAACAATGAACACTTGCTTTATTATGGATTGTAGTTGCCTTAGGTTTTAAAAACAGTATTACCTGTTTTGATTTGGCTGTTGCCTTCAGTCTAAAAATTCATCCTACCTGTTCTGCCAGTTTCTGCAGACCTCCTCCATCCTTTATTCATACACATTTCATTTTATGCCATGGGGTTCTCACTGCATAGTCTGGCTGCCACATTCATCTTTGAAGACCTAGACTACAGATACAAAATTAAGTCAATCTAAGCAGCAGCCATGTGGGTGAATTGCTTGGGTCTCTAGCCTGCTAATCAGTCAGCTGCAGCTCCCTCCACCCTCCTTCCTGTTGCCTTTTCTCACCAGGCACTAAATATTTCTCTCAAAGTGGCTCATTTGTTGCACGCGCAGAAAGAAAGGTGCAGTGCTGCAGAGGACCACTTAGCAGAGGAACTTGGGGATCATGAGCCTAGGTGCTTCAGTGGCTCTCAGGAGAGGGGCAGGCACAGAAGCAGGCAGAGTTGGCAGTGTGCAGGCTCTGCCTTGAAGGGTGGAGACGGTCTGGTTGGATACCACTGCTTCTCACTTTTTCAGGAGATTGCTCCCCACAGCCATGTGAAATGTTACTTGCAGTTACTTGGAGGCATGCTGGAGACAGGAGGTAGACAAGCCAGCTTTTTACAGCTTAGGTACAGAGGCAAAATAATACATTTAAAGGGAAAATGGCGCCAGGTTTAGGCTGCAGTGGCTGAGGGCAGGCCTGAGAGTTATATGCACATATTTTGGAAGGGAAAAGGGAGTAGTTCATAGGACTTCTGTAAGTTCAGGAGATCTACAGACTTTGAAAGTGGAGGCTGCTTTTCACAGAGGAAGAAAAAACAGTTTCATAAGAAGGTTCCCAAGGCACTTGGAATGTGTAGCTCAAACACAGCTTCTTAATTACAAGTACTCAAGGTGGGAACTATTAATATGAGTGTCCCCGGAGAACCCTTCAATGAACAAAGTGAACTGCTGCATGTAGGCAGAAAGGTGTAAACCAAATCCCATGATCAGGTTTGTTCCATTCGGCTCTGGTAGTATTTTCCCATGCCTTTTTGTTCAGTCAAATTAAAAGCACAGACCAATCTTGGATATGGTAAATTCAGGGAATGAGTTAGGGCACAGTGAATTTGCCAGTATTCAGAATACCTCAGCAGACTGACAAGGGAGTATCTTCTCCTGAATGCATCTTTTCTGGTTCTTGGCTAATTTTTCTGAGAAATGCTTTGGGAATGCTCATTGCTGGTTCTCTTGCTGTGAGTGTAACCGTACTTGCTCTTGTGGTTTTCTTTCCTTTACAAAGGCTGGCCTCTGTGAAGCCGAACAGGAGCAAATGAGGAAAATTCTCTACCAGAAGGAGTCCAACTACAACAGACTTAAAAGGGCCAAAATGGACAAATCTATGTTTGTGAAAATCAAGACTCTGGGTATTGGTGCGTTTGGAGAAGTGTGCCTGGCCTGCAAAGTGGATACCCATGCCCTCTATGCCATGAAGACTCTGCGGAAGAAAGATGTGCTAAACCGGAACCAGGTGGCTCATGTCAAAGCAGAGAGGGACATACTTGCTGAGGCAGACAATGAATGGGTAGTTAAACTCTATTATTCCTTCCAAGATAAAGACAACTTGTACTTTGTGATGGACTACATCCCTGGTGGGGATATGATGAGTCTGCTGATTCGGATGGAGGTTTTTCCAGAGCGTCTGGCTAGATTTTACATTGCAGAGCTCACCTTGGCTATTGAGAGTGTGCACAAAATGGGATTTATTCATCGAGACATCAAGCCCGACAACATTCTGATAGACCTCGATGGGCATATCAAACTGACTGACTTTGGACTGTGTACTGGATTCAGGTGGACTCACAATTCAAAATATTATCAGAAAGGTAATGTTCTTAGACTTTATTTGTAATGGTATTGCATTATTTATTTTGAAACAAACAGGTACCACTTGGCAGAAATGCTGGCTCAGAAAACACGTGTGGTGTGCACATTGACACCATGACAGTATGATGTGTCTGTTTGTCTCTGGCTCACTCAGTTCATTTGTTTCCAGTCCTTTGTTTCTAGTACTGTTCAAATCCCTATCAGTATTGTGGCTGACTACAGCAGCAGCAGCAATTTTTCAGTTTATACATGTTTTCAGGGTCTCTTTTGATGGTGAAATAACAAATAACAGATTTAAAGTAGTCCACAGGCCTTGTGTGTGTGGCGTTGGGGAGTACTGGCATCTTTTGTCAAAAAGAGCCTCAGCAATTGGTGTAGCTAGCCAACGATTGGTGTAGCTGGCCTAACTATACTCCATTGTTCTGTATGTCCCATGTGGGAGCAGGCTTCCTTGCCCTGAGACAGAGACCTTTTGCTGGTTATGGAAAACCAGTCGTGAAGGGGAAGGTGAAAGGAAACGCATTGGGTTTGACGATAAATGGTGTTCTTTGGTAAGAGTAGAAGATGGCACAACTGGATCTAGACAAATACTTTTTGTGTGTTTTTATGATTATGAATGTAAACTTTCTCTCCCATTTGAAAGGGAGCCATATCAGACAAGACAGCATGGAGCCCAGTGATCTTTGGGATGATGTGTCAAATTGTAGATGTGGAGATAGGCTGAAGACTTTGGAACAAAGAGCTAAGAAGCAGCATCAGAGATGTCTAGCACACTCACTAGTTGGAACCCCTAATTATATTGCTCCTGAAGTCCTGCTTCGCAAAGGTATATAACCTGCATTTTTCTTCTGCTTAAGTGAATATTAATGTTTTGAAATAGTTGTGGGGTTTTTTTCCCCTTAAGCTTGCTGCTTTGGAAGATTGCCATGCTGAAGGCCGCAAACACTTAGTTCAGGTTAGGGAGAAGAGATTCCTCTACGTGCTCCACTTTTTAGCATCACGTTGACATTGATGGTGGTCATACTTTGTGTGTCTGTATATATCTACATTCTGAGGCCTTTGACTGAGATTGCTGAAAAAGGTGTCAGAAGATGTTGGCAATGATATTTTTCAAATATAAAGCAGATTACCTATAGGGTAGTATGTCTGTGGCTACTAGCAAGTTTACAGAGACCAGTAAGTAGCCAGCTGATGCTTCTGAATCACTGATTCAGATGGGCCACTTAAATATTTATGTTATAAACTTGTGGAAACAAGATTCACAGCCAGAATCTTGGGGAAACCCACCAAAAAATCTTCCACAAATTACCCTGCATTCAAAAGCTCAGTTTGAGGAGTTTAGACAATACTTGGTGGCTATCCGTGCAGAACAGAGATGGTCACTGTAATAAGGTGATTAGATATTCAAAGTTGTCTGTAAACCAAATCCTAAGCCTCATCTTTCTCAAGCTGAGAGATTTCACACTGCACCCTGCATCACCTGATGACACAAATCATCCATTGAAATCAGTGTTTAAGTCCTCCATTCCTTTTTGGAGATCTCAAACATACACCTTATTTGTCTTGTCACAGCAATTAAGCAACTGAAATTGTTCTCTGCTTGGAACTTGCTCAATGAGTAGTCTGTGGCTTTCTGCTGTCTCTAGAGACAGTCTGTATCTTTCAGCACTTTTTCAAGTTCTTGGTGTCACTTCCACTGAACCTAGGGGGGAACATCAGTCGCTAAACCTTTTTGTTATTCTTTCACATCCATTTTGTGCTGTGTAGTTACATAGCTGTGGGACAGGGCATAAAAACCCCCTCTTCATTCTTTCTAATTACGTGATTTCACCACTCACTTTTGTTGGGAATTTAATTTATTCAGAAAGATTCCCAGACAGCGGGATTGTTGATGCTCTGTATGTTTTGATACTTAATTGCAAGTAACTCTATACACATACTCCTTTTACTGATGGAGTATGTTTTACCTTTTGCCTTGCCTCGCAGGATATACTCAGCTTTGTGACTGGTGGAGTGTGGGTGTGATCCTCTTTGAGATGTTAGTGGGACAGCCTCCTTTTCTGGCTCCTACACCCACAGAAACCCAACTGAAGGTAAGCTGACACAAAATTCTAATTTGTGGCAGTAGAATTTTAACCTTTTCTCTTCTCCAGTCACAGACCTATCCTCCTTTGTTTTAGTAGAGAAAGGAGTAGTGGTTAAAAAAAGCCTGGTTTTAATTAGTTCTGTGCAGGCACAAATCCTTTCCCAGTCAGTGAAGATAGTGAATATGAGACTGGAAGTGACTTGTCCAACCGCATAGGTAGTTGTTAGTTTTGTGAGTCTTCTCAGCACATTTCTTGTTCCTTAAGCCCAAGCTGATCCATCTGAATTCCTTGGAGTACCTATCAGATGTGAGGAAGCTGATGTGCCAGTTGGCAGTGTGTGTAGCTGGCAATATAAGTGTCTCAAAGTCAAACAGGGAGTAGTTTTTTATTAGAAAGGATGTATCTTATGACCACTTTTCCTAGTTTCCATTTTGGAAATGAAATGAAGTAATTCCTTGAAGTCATTCCATGAAGTCATGTGTAAATTAAATGTACCCTCAAATCTGACTAGGGGTGTATTCAGGAAGGAATTTGCCTGTTTTTAAAATGAAATTGCTCCTTTTATCTGCTGTTACACAAAGTTTCTTGATTCGTTAAAGTAATTATTAACAACTGGTGCAATCTGGTCACTGGGTTATTGAAACTCTAAAATAAATCATAGAATCATAGAATTGTCAGGGTTAAAAGGGACCTCAAGGATCATCTAGTTCCAACCCCCCTGCCATGGGTAGGGACACCTCACACTAGATCAGGTTGCTCAGAGCTACATCCAGCCTGGCCTTAAAAACCTCCAGGCATGGGGCTTCCACCACCTCCCTGGGCAACGTGTTCCAGTGTCTCACCACTCTCATGGTGAAGAACTTCTTCCTAACATCCAATCTGAATCTACCCATTTCTAGTTTTGCTCCGTTTCCCCTAGTCTTATCACTACCCAACATCCTAAAAAGTCCCTCCCCAGCTTTCCTGTAGGCCACAATAAGGTCTCCTCAGAGCCTTCTCCTCTCCAGACTGAATAGCCTCAGCTCTCTCAGTCTGTCTCCACAGGAGAGGTGCTCCGACCCTCTGATCATCCCTGTGGCCCTTCTTTGGTCATACTGTGAGCTGACTAGTTAGTTGTATGCACACTTTTCTACAGTTAATATTGATAATCAGAAGGATTCTGTTCCCAAGACTAGAAGTTTAATATCTTTCTTACCTCTAGGTGATAAATTGGGAAAGCACACTGCACATTCCCTCACAGATCAAGCTAAGCCCTGAGGCAACCGACCTCATCACAAAGCTCTGCTGTGCTGCTGAGGACAGACTTGGAAGAAATGGAGCAGATGACATTAAGGCCCATTCTTTCTTTCACTCTATGGACTTCTCTACTGATATCCGCAGGCAGCCAGCTCCCTATGTTCCAAAGATCAGCCATCCAATGGACACGTCAAATTTTGATCCAGTTGAAGAAGAAAGTCCTTGGAACGATGCTAGTGGTGACAGCACCAGGACATGGGATCCACTAGCCTCTTCCAATAGCAAACACACAGAACATGCTTTCTACGAGTTTACTTTCCGAAGGTTCTTCGATGACAACGGGTATCCATTCAGGTATCCCAAACCTTCTGGAATGGAAGTTGGACAGTCTGCGAAGTCTGATGTAGAAGACAAAGGTGCGGTGGATCAGACCGGAGCTTGTCAGCCTGTATATGTGTAAATGATTGTATAGGGTACTCCAGATAAGACTAATCTCAAATACAGTAGGGCCTTTAACTGATCCTTTAGGAGCTGACCCTGCAGTGCTTGTTCAAGTGTAACTTCAGCTGAGGCTGGAGGAATCCTGGGGAGTCAGAAGCTTGCAGGGCCAGGTCCTAAAAATGGCACTCTTGAAAGTTCAGGTCAGTTTTACTGTAAATAATTCTGTTGATAATTACACTTGAAGCCCTGGTCTTCACCAAGATCTGCAAGGCCAGCAGTCTATCATTTCTAGGCCTATTTATATTTGAGGTCAGCATCCCTCTACTCAGATTAACATTTACAGACTTCTGCAACTGTCAGCGTTATTTTTTAAACGAATAAAGAGCACTTATATTTTGTTTATATAGCAGGGGTTTTTTTCCTACTAAATTATAGGAATTAACTTTGACAAATCATGCTGCTGTTCTTTTCTACATTTTTATTTTATCCATAGCACTTATTTCACATTTAGGAAGATGCATAAAGCTGAAGAACATGTGATAAAAGGTCTCTGTGCAATAACATAAGAAAGAAAAAAGTTAAAAAAAAAAAAAAAGAAAAAAAAAAGAAACCCGCTCTCTAATTCCCTAATTTTACTGATGCTGTTGCATTCACACCGTGATTTTTGTCTGTTGTATGTATTTTCAACATTTCAAAATTGTGACATAACCTTAAAGCTGCTTTATTGCCTTCTGCTTATTGGAGTGTAATAGGAAGTGTGAGCACGTGACAATTTGGGTGTGATTTCATTGTCTAGTGTGTGAAGAATGTTGCATGAGCAGTGTTTTTCTATTTGAAATGGCCTTTTCTTGCCATTCGCAGGCAGGTCCTGTGGATCCATTTTTACTAAGGGTCTAAAAGTAGACCATTTTAAACCGTGTGTTGATAATGTATTGTGTGGATGGTTTCTTCTTATGATTGTATCCAATATTAATTTTGTAAAACAGATTACAAAGGTTATAACTGAGTAGTGATTCTGTGGTCAGATGTAATAGATCATTTTAGTAAACCTGTATCATCGGCACACACGTTTCCCCACAAAGGATCAGGAGCAAGACCATTATTGCAAATCTAATTTGTGGCAGGAGTCTCGGCTGGGCTCATTCAGGCAGCATGCAGCACAGTGTCCGCTGCTGAACACTGGCGGTGACGCAGAGCAGCAGTACTGACAGGTGTAGCTCAGCGTCTTCAAAACAGAACGTCCAACACCATAACACATCGAGATCCTAAGTGCAATGAGGCTGATGTTGAGTGCGTGCAGCTCCACAGACGTTGCAGACCCTGGAGGTACATGGCTTTTCCAGACATCAGATCCCTTCAGGTGACTGGCTGTGTATCCCTTTAGGATCCTAATGTCTGAGGCACTGTTGGCATCGTTCGTGGGTCATTCTGTCCTGTTTTCTGTAGCTTAAAATGTTGCTGTGATGGAGCACAATAGTCCTTTGTTTCTGTCAAATTATAGGCATACTTTGAAATATCAATTCTTAACTATGTTAAAATATGCGTTTTTCTTATATATGTGAGATTTATTCAAGGTGATATCAGAATACTAAAGATAATTAAGCCATACATATTTGCATATATATTATATATAACTAAGTAAACACACACAAAAATCCTTAATTCAGATTAGTGTAACAGTCCTATTTAAAGTGATTGAAGAAATAACATTTGAGGAAAACACTCCTTTAATGTGTTTTTGCTTTATTTTATTTTTAAATCTGGAGCTGCATTATTTTTTTCCATATAGTATTCCACATATTATTCCTTAATGTTTTAGCATATCCTAGCCTATCCATTGTTTAGATATCTAAGCAACAACATATAAATTCATCAGCCTAAACTAAACTAAAGAAAAATGATTGTGTATTTGTTTACATTTGTATGAAAGGAATGTTCTGAGGTATGCAGTGCTTGTGTTGTGACAGTTCATGTAAGATTCAGTATTACTGCTTTTTTATATAGTAATGCCATTTTTTGTTATTTACATCTATCTGACATTCTTTCATGTGGTAGGTTCTTTCTCAGGAACTCAATTTAACTGTTATTTATTGATATATCATTGCCTTTGAAAGCTTCTACTGGCACAATTTATTAAAACCTGAATCAAAACCTATAATGCATTGTGTGTTCCTGAAAAGGATAATTTCTGTATGGTTTAAGGCAGAATTTTTAATGGCTTTGGTTTTGTCATTTTGGTGATGGGTTTGAGCTGTACATGAGATCCAAATCTCACCTCCACTGCAGCATTTAATGTGGGATCTCTGGGTACCTGAAGACCTCATGGCCCTTGAAAATAAGGGGCAGGATTCCCTGGAAAACTCTCCTTGGTGTGTTTAAGTCAGTAGATGGCATAAATTCAACACAGTCGCTTCCTCTGCAGTGGTGGCTCTGCCAGGGCAACCACAACTAGTGCCCTTGCCCACTCTGGCTGTTGCCTCTGATGCATTTCTGAAATGTAAATAAGGTACCTGCAAATGCACAATCTTTGCAACTAAGCAAAACAAGAGAAACCGTCCCAGAAGGAAACAGGTGCTTCCCCAGTGAACACATTACTCATTTAAAATCTATGCTGCAGAGAACAGAGGCCAACTCCCATTTCACTTAGAGAAGAACTGATATGAAAAATCTTTCAAGTTTATCTGACACTGTCTCTGAAGGCCCACGTCCTTTACAGACATTTCAGGAGTAAACAGAAACTTGGAGTAATCAAATTTGGGCAAGTAAGCAATATGCCCTATATTGGGACTGGCTCTAAGCATCCTCAGCTCCACTGAACTTCCTGCAAAAAGCACCTAATGTCTTCTTTGAGGAAGTTCTGTCAATTTGGTGCTTGTATAAAAATTCTCTTCCTTAAAAACAAAACAAAACAAACAAACCCAATGACAATAAAAACCAAAACACAACCCCCCCCCCTCAGATTCCTGACAAAGTAAGGAGTTTATTAATTCTGAGGTAGTGTTCTTGGTGAAGGTCACAGGTGACATTTGAGATGTAATCCTAACTTTGAACCTGCTGCTGATCTCAGTGAGAAAGGAATTTCATTCCTGGGTTTCATCAAAGACACATATGTGCAGTAACACCACGCATTATGTGTACAAAAGTGTAAATAATTGCCTCAAAAAATATAAGTAGTTGCTGATTCCAGAACAGAAACCTTATAATGCAAGGGTACCAGTGGCACAGGAACAACAAGGGCCTCTGAAACCCTTCACACCTGTACTCTTCAGTGCAGCCAGATTTGCCGGGCAGCAGCAACAATTGTTGATAAGCAAATGATTTCTAGCTGGGTGCAAGACAGCTAGCAGTAGAAGTTATAACCAGGTACCTGGCTTGAGTAGCATAAAGGCTAAATGAGGGAGAGAAGAATTTGACTTCTAAATGGAAATGCAAGAATGAGGTTAACTATGCAGGAAGCAAGCGATAGCCTGGAACTTGATGGAAAACCATTAAACATAAGAAAATTCTGTTCTTTTCCCTGTAATTTTTGAGGTATGAAATAACTGCCTTAAAAGCTTTCCTAGAGAAACTGTAACAAGGGGAATTTAGAACATATAATTTTGTTCTATCCCGAAATGCAGAAACATTGGCAGAAAATGGCAACTGTTACTAAAACTAATATTGGAATTAAAAATATTAAATGTTTCCCACAGGAAATAACCTCAGGAACAGATAATGTAGAAATAGCAACCATTAAAGCACACCAAAAAAAAAAAAAGTATAGAAATATTTTTCCTGGCAAAGAAATCTGCAGCAGGAATATGAAGTTGTGCCTTCCTCTGGTTTCTGTTCTGAGCTGTGAATGAGCAGCGAGCAGCACTCAGTAAAAAAGGGAGCCCTGGACTCATTTCTTATCAAAATAAACTGAGGATCTGATCCGTAAGGCTGTGGTCACCTTCTGCAAATGCAGGAGTAGCTCCAAGCCCTGCAAAAGAAACTGGAGCCTAGTGACATGGACAATTGAAATTGAAATGGACTGCCTGAGGCCCTGACTTGTCAGCTCTTGTGGTTTGGAAGGTGCCTTTACTTCAGTTTTGCAAGATGAAGAGTACCTGTGCCTGTGTCTATTATTTTTTAGCTGTGTGAAGAAAATGGAGCTACATGAAGGAGGTTTGTGTATTCCCTAAACTTCAGTGGGGCTCAAAAACTAACAGGGAGTAAGCCAAACCTCCTGGTGCTGGTCTGGGATTCCCGTGACCCAGGAAAGCCCCAGGCACTTGGCCCCCTTGGCTGCTCTAAGAAAAAGGGTAATTGAATGACTGAGGGGTTCACATGGATACAGGAGACAGCTGATTGTATTAGATCACAAATGGCAGCCAGGCAAAAGATTTTAAAGACAGTCCAGCCTTTCTGCAGCAGGCACCCCATGTGGGTGCATGTGTTGAAAAATTTATGTTGGCACCTCCTGTTTGTCCTACACTTTTTGGGAGCACACAGTACGCAACACTCTCCTCAGAGAGTCCTGCTGGGCAGGAGGGAGCTTGCAGATATCATGTACGGAGCCAAACCTGCAACTCTGGGCACACTGTACAGGGAAGAAAGATGCAGCCTTGCTGCCTGGCTTCCACACCACCTCCATCCCAGGGCTGAGCAATAGCTTGGTATGCTGCTGCTCCTTTCCCAGTCGCATGCTATGAAGGGGCTCACCATGTGCCATGAAGACTCTTAAGTTTTTCCCCTAAACTCCTGACTTTGCTTCTGAAGGTTGCATCAACTGTCCTGTAAATACACTTGTCATAAGTAATAGCTTTTCTGGGTTTCCTACTTCTATGCCCCTGGGTAGTTATGGGTGGGTTTTTTCTCCTTTTTTCATTGCAACAGCCGGCTGCACAGCTCTGCTCCTCTCCAAAGGGAGTGCTGATAACTTTCTACGGCCAGAGGGGAAGCTGGGCTAGAAACAAGAAGGATCTGCAAGTCACTGTGGCAAGTCTTGATGGGATTTCTTCAGTAATGCTAAATTTAAAATTGTCACCCCTCCTGAGGGCAGCATCTCAGCCCTTTGTTGCAATAGCCTTATGGTTTGATGAGTTGCTGTGTCTTTTTGTTAATTGCTTTCTACAGCATTTCTCATTCTTGGCCTTAATAGCAGCAGCAAGGTGGTCTCTGTAGCTTTGGTTGGTCTAATGACAAATTTCAGCCTAGTTAATGTCACTAAACCCACACTTGGTTGTGCTGACTAATGCAACCATCCAACGGGAAAGACAGGAGCACATATTTAATTTTTATATGTCTAACTTTGCTACTCATCACAAGGGCAAATGTTCATTAGCACATTCTTGTGAAAGGCTCAGTTGTCCAATACCTTACAGGACTATACCACCTATTATAGTATTTATAGTGTTTGATTTTACCTCAACATTGGAGGACTGGTAAGAGGTTTTTTGTTTTGTTTTTGTTTTCTAGACATGAAAGCTAACAGATAAGAAAGTTCAAAATTCAGGACTGATGTGTCAGTGTGAGCTGAAATTCCCCCCCCCCCCCCCCCCCCAACAATTTGCAGGATAACAGCTTCAAAAGCATCTGGGTAGAGTGTGGTTTCACCTGATGTTATGATGAAACTCCAACAGAAGGAGGAACTCACTTGGGTAGACCCAAGGAAACCACAGATACCAAAACCAAACAGGGAGTGACAGAAACAGCAGTAGGTACCCAGGCTGGCTTTACAGCTGCATTTGCTTCGAGCTGCGCCAGGGGTGGATAAACAATAGGACCATAGAAAGGCCAGTTGGCAGTGACTGCTGGAGATCCTCCCACTCACTGTGGGCCCACAGCCAGTGCTTGGTCCAGCCAGTCAGCATTTTGTCCAGTGAAAGCCTCAGGGGATGACACATCCTCCCCAGCAGGAGAGGCTCAGTGAGGCTGAGCAGAGCAGGAGGCAGCCATTGCCAGTCAGATCTGCTGCTCTCCAAGCCCTTCAGAGAAGCCTTGCAGTAGAGACTGCATGGTTGGTTTGGCTCTTGGTATCATGGCACTGCACAAAAGCCTCACTGCCATCAAGCATTGTCCTGTAGCTGTAGGAAAGCACAGAGAGACAGTCTCCAACCAAAAGGACTTGAAAGAAAGTACAACTTCTTGCATACAACAAGTTGCATGAAGGATTATGAAGCTGTTGAGATGCTGGTGCATGTACTGTCTCAGCCACGTCCATCACTGTTCATTCCTTTGTCCATCACTGATTGGAGCTGTGCACAGCCAGAACACAAATCTCACCTAAAAGGGATCCTTGTCAGAAAATGTGCACCCATGTAGCCATAGGCAAGTGGGATGACTGCCAGAGACCAGATGCCATTTCATAGATGCAAGTGCCAGATGAATGGCAGAGCACTGGTAGGGATGTTGATGATCTGCTGCAAGCCTTGTGGGACACCTGTGGCATGTCACCAGGAGGAGTAATGTGTTTCTAAATTCAGTGTCTCAATGGTGCCTTGTCCTGGCTGTGCAGTAGGACTGTGACACTGACACAAGTCAGCACTTCCATAATACTGGAAGAATTATTTAAATAAAAGTATCTCCAGGAAGAAAGTCATCTATCCATTCCCAGTGATCAGCTGGGGACAGGTTGTTTCCCTCAGGGAACTCTATTTGTGTTGCTGAAGTCCCTGGGCAGAAAGAGGCAAATCTAGATCCATAGTGTTGGTTTTTTTTTTTTTCCCCAAAGAAAATGCTTCTCATAGAAAAATACTGATCTGACAAAACGGAAATATTTTCAGGGAACTTACTGGTGCATTACAATCATACTTCAAAAAAAAAAAAAACAAAAACAAAAAAAACCAATTTTGTTTCAAAAAAAAATCAAAGCAAAAATGTAATGAAAAGGCAGAGGCCTTGTATTGTATGAAACATAGAATATTCAAAATTCTAAAAATAAAAATGAACTGCTGTGACTAGGTCATTTTGATGTTTCCAGTACAGATTTTGGAAATATTATTTCTTGGAAATTTCCAACTGCGTGTTCCAATTTAGGCCTGAAGGATTTTTAATGTTCAGTTTCCCACATAGCAGCACCTGCCAATTTCAACTAGCTCTAAAAATAACAAAAGAGGTCAAAGCAACCCAAGTAATATCTGGAATTAAATAGAACTCAATTACCAACCTCGTATGGAACTCCGATGCCATCAGTCTTCTTGCCCTCTTTTTAAATTTAATCCATATCCCAGCCAGGGCTAGGAAGGGGCATCACGGCAGAAGGTTGTGACGCACCGGGCCAGGACCTGCACCCTCCTTCGACGGAGGTCGTGTGGCACTGGGGGGACAGCCCACGCACAGGCAGCAGGGCAGCCATGGCACCCTGCCTGGCACAGGGGTTAAGCTGAGCCACTGGACTTGCAGCGCAACAGCCATACCCACGGCCAAGTCGACCGCTGCGAAGCGAGGCTGTGTCAAGTGCCAACGTGAGACAGACCAAAGCTTATCTCCCAGGGAGTGACACTGCTGCGCACACAGCTTGCTTCAGCTTAGCGAAATGCCGCGGTTTGCTGATCTGTCAGTCCTTTTCTTCTACTATGATTCAGCTCAGGGTACCAGTGGTCACCAGAATCGGTGTCCCAAGTGGCTGTGTCTTTGCAGCAATGCAGGAACGTTTTGTTATTGTTGCTTTCAAAATGAACTGTTGCCCAGATATGCTCTGCATCTTTTCCAATGGAAGGTACAAAGTGACAGAGGTGACAAGACACAGTGACGGGAAAGCATTCCAGGGTTGGCACATTGCAGGCATAGTGACCTAAGGCCATGAGCAGACTGGAAGCACAACATAAACATATTACAAGGGCATGACTTCTGTGTGGCTAAACCTATTCTGACAGAAGTGCACCAGGGAACGACCATGGCTCTTGAAGCCAAGTGGTACCAATGGGCTTGTGTCCACACTGACTGGAACTCCTGCCCCATCCCCCAGCAATGTTTTTCTTCCCCTGCTAGCTTGAACAGCCTAACACAGGACCAGCAAGTAGCGGAGCAGTGTGGATGGTCACAGCCCAGGAGGTCATCTCACTGTTACAGAAAAGCATAGTATGGAGGACCTGCAGCCATCCATAGATGATAGCCAAGCCTCTGTTTCCACTGGCGCTGGCAAGCAATGTTCCAAGGCACCTCCATCTTTCCTATTCCCACGGACTGTTGCTGTTTGACAGAGGCTGGTGTTCCTTGACTGAAGCCCACATAGTCATGGCAATCAAGAGCAGTCTCTGCCATGTGTAGCTCCCCAGCCAAAGCCAATTCCACGTTTCTAACAGTCTTGCACTTGGCCCTGGTGATTAATTCAATCGTGACCCTGAAGTCTAATTACTCAAAATCGCAGAATAATGAAGAACCACAAGCAGGTTGGAGACAATGTACTACAAGCAACCCTCATTGCAGTGCCTTTGTGTCTGCAGTGCTTTACACTTGTGTTTGGTCCCTATTAAATTGAGCCTACTTCTAAATCTCCTACAGAGGGTGAGAAACTTGGTGGCAAGCTGCAAAATTATAATTGCTTGGTGTAGAGACTGCTTGGAGGGATTTTTAACAGCTGGTTCAGGAATCAGCTGGTTTAATAAGTGGTTTTGTCAAAGTGCAGTAAATTGCTTCCAGCACATTCCTGCTTGGGTTCCTTCAGCTCTAAGACACCTTGAGGTAACCTTATGCTGTCCTAAGCAGCCTGGTCTGAATTCAGCATGGTTGGACATGTAGGGTCCCTTCGAATACACAAGAATCTGTGGCTCTGGGCCAAGGATTCCCAGAACCTGCTGGAGGCTCCCCTGGACAGAGGGTGGAAGTCTCAGCAGCAGAAAAAAGGATCAGTAAGATGGAAAGTGGTTTATCTGGAACGAAAAATCCTCTTTTCTAGCAGCAGGCTGTAACCTGTGAGAAGAAAACAGTGATGACTAGTGAGTCTTGGACTGACTGTGGGTCTGTGCTAAGGAAGAGCTGTGGTGTGGTACTGACAGGCAAACCCCAGCAACGGCAGCTGGAGTTCGATGGACAGATTGCAGGTCTCTGTTTTTTTTCTAATACAGATAAATTTGCTTTGCTTCAAAATGATTGACTTAAATAGAATGATTAACATCCTCACTATTAACATAAAGCTTCCTCATCCCTTTATTATGAATTTAAATGTTACTTTGCATTTTCTGAGTATCAACATACATAATCAGGCTTGACTTCCTTTTGTGAAATATCAATAAAATAACAGCTTTTACTGTCAGGCTCTGGCAGGTTTCCCAGCTACTGAGCTACTTGAAACAACATTTGTCATTGCTAAACCCCATTTTTTAATGTAACATGAAAAAAGCCATAGAAGTTCTAACTGCTGCCCTCTTTTGGGTAGGATTAATTACTGCTCATCTCTGTCAAGACTGCCACCAAGAGATACTGAATTATCTCAGCATTGGGAGCACAGGAACGGTTTTGTACACAGCATAATATCCTCTAATATTCCAAATTTCACATGCTGCTTTTCATCTTCCTTTAAAATTAACCGTGGCTTGCCTGTGAAGGACTTATGCAATCAGTGATGCTTTCTGTCACACCCTCCTCTTCGACAGTTCCTGTGGGCACCAAACCATGCTGCAGGACACTGTGGATCATAAGCTCGTATGGTCAGCATGAGTTTTTAATTGCTTACAGAATACCAGGGATAATAGTGTAGGTTTATCCAGTCTTCATAGCCTGGTGTTCAGATGGCTTTCTCTTGCACTGGGAAGCCCAGAGTTAACATTGTACTTATATCAACATGAACATACTGTGCTTCTATTAAGGCTCTTTCCCCTAGTGTCTGTATTTACTTCTAAAGTGAGTAACAGCAATTAAGTGGTCACAAGGGGGTATTAGAATCTGTCAGGGCAGACACTGGTAAATGTCCTGAGACAAAAGCACTATGAATACAGAGGCAGGCAGAGAACGATGCCTAAAACCCAGTGAAAAGACATTGAAGAACACCTGTGCAAATCAGCTTCTACTTTATTTTTAAGTCCTGGGATACGAGTCAAAGGTGAAACAGTTAACTTTGTGTCTCTGCACAGGGCAGCTATAGCTGATCAGCCACCATGAGAAGAAGCAGGAGGTGACCAGTAAAGCCATTTTTGGAAAATATCTGTCCCTTGGTGACACTCCATCCTTTTTTTTCCACACTTGCTGTCAGTGGACAAAAAGTGGAATGAGGAGAGATGCAGGTTCAGAAAATGCATTGCCACGTTACCCCTCCAGTCTGCCTTTGCCTCTAGTTTCATCTTTATCACTGAAATTAAGTAGGGGAGATGCAAAGGCTTGTACTAGGATCATTTTCCCTTTTCCATCATGGCTCTCCCTGACAGACTCCTGAGCAGTGGGTTTAAAGATTAATGTCTCATGTGTCACATCTTTGACAGGAGCTGAAACCCAGTTCCTAAATGGAACTTACCTGCATCTGATTTCTTAATTGCCTCTTGCCTCATTAAGACAGTTCTGACAACTCTCAGGTTGCCACACAGCTGCCACAAAAGACCACTCCCCTAAGGCCAAATACCAAGAGGTCCCTGAATTTGCTGGACAAAGATGCTCAAACATCAAGCCTTGCCCCCACTCCTTTAAAGCTGCTGAGGGTCCTTCTTCAAGCGGATGCCAGGTTGGCACAGGATGAGATTTGCAACCTAGACATGGGATTGCTTAACTGACCATCAGAGCCCATTTTGTTAGGTGTGTTATGGGTATCTCTAGGCAAAGGGTGGCTAATTGAATTGCTCATTAGGGTACTGGGGTAGGGTGAATTTTCTGCTTCAGAGCAAGATTTTTTAGTTTTTCTTCTGTATCTGAAATCAGATGCTATGGTATAACCTATACAAATGTATATGGGGTTTTGCTAAGAGCATATATTCATTTTTTAAAAGAGCATCTTGTTAACTGGAAATAGAGTTGATCCCTCTCTAACTTAATAGTGCTATTTGTACAAAATAAAACATCTCTAGCATGTGAAATCAAGAGAGCTTTCACAATATGACAGCCAGTGGTCTAAAGAGATGGGCTGTCACACGAAGGATGAGAGAAACTTCTGTCATCAGAAGAGGCAGAAGTCCAACATCAGCTACCCTCCCAACTCCAGCCACGGGGCCACTGACTATACTTGAGTGAAAGCAGTTTCCTAATTGTTGCCAAGAGAGAATGATATCTACTGCTCAAGAACAGATTGAGATCTCTGGCTAGAGCTACCAAATGGGTGGTGTAAGTATTGGGTTGTATCAGGTGTGGCTGTCTCTGGTGATTCCCTCCACAAAGAAGTGTATTTGTTATAAGTCCTTGATAAGATACCCAGCTTGCCCCTGGCTATGTAATTTAAGGGTAGAGAAAATAAGTGTCACCACAAATTCAGGCACTAATGTCCCTTTTGTTGGTCTGCTCTTGGCTATCTTTAATAAGGCTGAGGTCTGGATGTCCTCAGCAACTGCTGATGCTAATAAGATCTGAGAGTACTCCACGATTTTGCTAGATTAAGACTAACTTTAATAACTGCTGCTAAACATTCCCACTCCAGCAGCCAAGGAAGAAAAAATGCTCTGAAAATGCAATTTAATTGTTCAGAGTGAGCATTTTGTGTGGATCTCAGCCCTGCCACTGGACCATCTTCTCACAGAACATCTCAGCCACTGCTTTTGAGGGACCTGCTGATACGGTCCTAAAATCTCCTCCTAAAATCTGATTGCTTTAGACATTGTCCAATCTACAACCAAGTTAACCGTGGAGAGAATTTATGTTTGTAATGTTTATCACCTCTTGAACGGGGCAAAGAGGATTCAGCATTTAGTTACTGTGGAGCCCAAGGGTAATCATGTCCCACAGGCCCGATACATTGGAGAATCATTTTGCAGAGCAAAACATAATAACTCCTGAACACTGTCATAAACAGAAGCCAGTGGTTGGATGCATGCAAGCTACGGTTGGTAGGGGCCATCTTGTGGCAAGATGCTCATACAGTCATTTTAAAACAGTGCATATGGAGGTGCTGTTAGGTTAAAAAGAATCATTTGAGCCTCTCTTGACCTGTCTGTTAGTGATAGTATTTTACAAACACATAAATCATAGAATCGTAGAATCATAGAATCAAGAAGGCTGGAAGAGACCTCAAAGATCATCAAGTCCAACCTGTCACCCTAAACCTCATGACTATCTAAACCATGGCACCAAGTGCCACGTCCAATCCCCTCTTGAACACCTCCAGGGATGGTGACTCCACCACCTCCCTGGGCAGCACATTCCAATGGCCAACCACTCTCTCTGTGAAGAACTTTCTCCTCACCTCCAGCCTCAACCTCCCCTGGCGCAGCTTGAGACTGTGTCCTCTTGTTCTGGTGCTGGTTGCCTGGGAGAAGAGACCAAACCCCTCCTGGCTACAACCTCCCTTCAGGTAGCTGTAGACAGCAATGAGGTCACCCCTGAGCCTCCTCTTCTCCAGGCTAAACAGTCCCAGCTCCCTCAGCCTCTCCTCATAGGCCTTGTGCTCAAGGCCTCTCACCAGCCTCGCTGCCCTTCTCTGGACATGCTCCAGCAATTCAACATCTTTCCTAAACTGAGGGGCCCAGAAATGGACACTGAAAATGGTTATGTGATAAATTGTTTCCAGTAAATGCAGACTGGGCAAGGACCCACTAGGCACTGCCAAATAACTGTCAGGCCCCATCAACAGGTCAAGACAGACTGCAAATTAAAATGGATTGTATCTTTTTCAGGTTGATCTTGGAAATTTCTCAGGTTTTAAATTCAATTGCCTGGCACTTCAAAAAATGGTGTCCAAGAATGCTTTTAAAAATAAATACTGTAGTTACAACATCATGGAAATGATAAAGCTCAGCTACAACAAATCTGCTAAACACAAGCTACTGCAGTCAGGGTTGTCATCTTCACAGCAGAGTATCGCAGGCTGTAGTGCAGCCAGTCAAAGGGAAAACAGAAGTGTCAGAGCTGAGTACCTTCTGGAACTGTGATGGAAGTGTTGTAGTGCCATCTATTTTGGCCAAAGCAAAAGGACACATGCAGCTCAGCTTCCTTTAAAACACAGCCAAGGTAACTGTCACCTCAATAGCTGTTTACAACAAAATTACACCATGTTGTAACAACAGTAAACTGATTGTCTTCTGGAATTTTCCAGAGATTAAAAAAAAAAAAACAAAACCAAACACAAAACCAAAAACAACAGTAAGA
Organism: Indicator indicator; assembly: GCF_027791375.1. Classification (NCBI taxonomy): domain Eukaryota; kingdom Metazoa; phylum Chordata; class Aves; order Piciformes; family Indicatoridae; genus Indicator; species Indicator indicator. The sequence continues at coordinate 19,678,373 of NC_072010.1, read as the reverse complement.
AGAGGGTTGGGTGGGTTTTTTTTGCTTTAATTTATTGATTCTTGCTAGTAAAGCCTTAAAATAGAACTAAATTATGTATTCATATTGTTCTTACTGTAGGCTTCATCATTACTTACAGCTTAATGGCATTTACCTATTGTTTTTTTTCATACCCAGTTTTCAGAAAAGCATCCATTCACAGAGTTGGCTATAAGGTAATTCACTGTTTCAAATAACTGGTGACAGCAAAATATTTGAAGCATAGTTCCAGTACAATAAGAAAGAATAAAACACTTGAAAAGGGCTCTTATCTTCACGCCAGAGAAACTGGATCAATCACTTTGTTACTCTGGGGACTACTATTGCTTGATGGCTCAGCCCTACCCTGTTCCTTCTCAGTTGGGACCCCAGTTTAGCAGTGATTGTTGCAAATCAACTCGCTTTCTATCTCTGGCCATGTAACAGGATGGACACGTTGGGGAGCAGCTCACCTGCATGAGGTGAGGAGGAGTGCACAGGATCACTGCTCAGCTCAGAGAGAGACAATTTTCCTTTTCCCTTTAGTTGTGCTAGAGCAGCTGTTCTGTCTACCTCAACTACTGCAAGCATATAGCACCCCTGGCACAAGTACAGCAATGCTTACACAGAAAGACAATGTGAGGAGAGGAAGAATGGGATGCAATCATAGGCAGTTGGTGTTTTCTTAGGCAGCTTCAAGGAGTCCATGGGCAAGTTGCAAGCATGGATACAGTACTGAGTTTAACAGGTCACGGAAGCTGAACCATCCTGCAGTTTCTAGAAAAGACTCCTCCAGCTAAGGATGCTATTAGTCATCTGGGAAGCTTACATGGCTGCTACCAGAATGGGAGGGAGCATTTTGCCAAAACTGTTTCACGAAGAGGTGATTCCCAGGGTAGGATACCATCCTGCCCCTGGATCCCACCTCTCCCTGAACTGTGTCACAACATTTCATGAGAAGATGTCTCCAGCAATGACAGCTGTTGAATGGATCCCTCTGATGCTGCTCACAATCCATCCTGCTTTTCCTTGATTATGCTTGTCATTTGCCACAGTGTTATATGTGCCAGTTGTCACAGTGATACCAGTGCAGCTGCCATCTCTCTGAACAGCCTGGGTGACAGTGGTGACCAGTCCCACTTCAACAGCACCAAAATATTTGGAGTAGAGAAATTAAATGCACTTGTTTTAAATAAAGGTGGAGTTATTTGCAGGAGTGGCTGAAATAGCAAAATTGCCTGTTTTCAAACAAAAGCTAATGCAGTTGCTATCATCATCCCAAAATTTCAACAACACTGAGAAAAGATGACTGATACATTCAGCTATGCTGGAATTGGTACATCAGCCTCCAGTGCATTTCCTGCCAATTTGGTAATAACCACTTCCTGGCTAATAAACACATTCTCAGAGTTTATTTGCCTTAATCACCTTGGCCTTCCGCTTCAGAGTTCGTTCAGCCCAAAACAATGCTAATGCTTTTCTTTTCCTTTTCAGACACATCCTGATGACAAAACTCCAGCTAGCAAAGAACAGGACAGAGGACATTGCACTGCTGGATCTCAGCAAAGGGAGCTACTGTTAGTGGCATTGTCTGAACTACTGAAATGTTTCTGCACAGATCCTACCATGCTGCTATTGCCTGTTGCAATGTATTTCTTCCCATTTTTCAGAATAGTACCACCAAGATACATTTTACTTAGAGTACTCCTATTCTTAAATGCAGCTTATTCATAAATGCAGCTGCTGACAATAAGCTGTATTTATGGTACCAAATAGAACAAGTTCTGTACTAGTGGTTTTGAAGAATGGAGGGAATCAAAACAGCAGCAATAGAACAAAGAAAACACAGTCATAACTTGGCTTCTGTCACACTGTCCAAACATCCCAACAGAAAACCTTCAGCATTTTGTAAGTCCTTTGAATGTCCAGTAGAAACAAACCAGACCTAACTCAGCATAATACCTTCTTGGTACATGTGGCATTCACATTTGGTCTCCATTTTTTCTCTCAAAGACAAGGTAAATAAGGGACTTTAGTTAGTATTTCTGCACAGAAAATGGCATTTCCAAGCTTCAGAAACATCTAACCCCTACATTTTTCTGTTCTCCCCTGAAAACCTGACCTTTTTGACCTCTTGAGTGATTGGAGTCTGAGGGATACCATCCTGAGTAAATCACCAATAGCCTACCTTTGAGACTAAACAGAAATTGTTTATTGTAATAGTTCTAGACATTTAGGCTGACTGCTTACTCTGATGCTCACTTTCAAATGACACATTATGTACAATTACTGAAAAATGTGCTGGAAGATGCTACGGCTAAGAATAACGTGAAGCAATCAGGTGATCTGCTCAGGGAAAACTGCTTCTGAAGATGAGTAATCCAACAGATAATCTTTGTTTTCTTAAATTAAAATCCTGGCTGGGAATATTTTCCTGACAGCAAATTACCAATAATTATCCATTTGCTTTTTAAATTAAAAGTTTTAAAATAAACTGTCAGAGTATTTACAAATTATGTGTAGAAATTGAGTATAAATTAGGATTGCTGCTTTCATTTCTCCAAAACAGGATTCTTACCTACTATTTTTTGTTGTATAGAACAATTACTCTCACTATTTAAATTGAAACTGGTTGTTTGCTCACACTGGGTGTTGTATTAAGAATTAGGCTGAGTTTAAACTTGCTAGTTTTGTTATATATTAAATAACCAAGCATGCTTCTAAGGGTAATGCCCTCCAAATCCTGAAGCTGGACTCAATCCAACCATTGAGGAGTAAGAGCAACGCTGTCAATCCTGTGGTATTTGGGAAGCAAATTTTCAAAGTATCTAACATACAAAATGTATCTTCATTGTAAGATTGCTATTGTTCTTTCCTCAAGGGATAATATTTTGGATGGCAGACTAGGCTACTTAATCAGGCTGCTTGGCTACTGAAGCTGTGATTGCACATTCAGCATCTGTACTATCAACCTGCATCCTACATGTTTGCTCTCTTTCCTAGCTGCATTGACTTTTCAGACCCATGTCACTCTCTTCCCAGGACAGGTGTCTCTGTGACCATGGGACTTCCCAGATGGGGGAATTAGTCTTGCTGAGAAATAATGCAATAGAAATGCTTGATTTGGTTGTTATTGTTGTTAGGAAAGTTCCCCCAGCTTGGGTCACTGCACAGCCTCACAAGTGCTTGTGCTAGAACTGCACAAGAGGCAGCAGAGAGGAAGAAACGACAGGATCAAAACGTTGCTTGTTGGATTTGTGTAGGTGAGGATTACACAGCCAATGGCTAACCCACTGAAGCTGCACTTGACATTGCTGCTGCTCTCCGCAGCCCCTGAGATGTCCCTTCGGTTGTGTTGGTGTAATTGTGCAGCTGGGCAGCAAACTCAGAGCAGAGAGCTCAGGTCGGAGAACAACCCAGGAAAACAGTGGCTGCTAATTTTAGCTGGACTTCTTTTCTGAACCAGTTCAGTGCATGGTGACATGGACAGCTGTGTCAGCACGATGAAGCACAGGGAACCGAGGGGCTGGAAGGATGGGGTCAGGAGGAGCAGGGTGGGGACTGCCTGAAGTTTCCCTCTCACTGCAAAGCATCAGTGTAACTGTAATGAGACAAACTGCTGCCACAGGGAAATTCATGAGTAGATCTGGCTCCTCATGAGTCATCATCCATATGTTACTCTTTTTCTTTCGAAACAGATCACACACTGGTCTCAGGTCATCAACTTTCACCTCTGATCCTACCCTATGTACATGCTTCTGTGGGAATTGTGCTAGGAATAAACTCCAAGGTTACAATCATATGAGACTGGGACCTCACCAAGCAAAAAGATAAGTTTCACAAATTCAACACCATGGGGGGCTGTTATTCACAAAATGTTTGCAAGAAAATCACAATTTTAACAGACCTAGTTTGGGAAGCTGGGTTTGTAGCTGTAGCAAATTTCAGCTGCTTATTACAAATATTCCTTTAAGAAGTTAATACTCAAGGCCGCTTATCTAAGATATATGATGCTTTGTATCATAGTGCAATATTATAGTTTCTGACTGGCTAACCAAATTATTACCTATTTGCTTGTCTGGTCAATACAAATGTAATCACAAAGTAAAACTACTCTATGATCAAATAAATCAAAGCTTTTGTATAAATAAATAACGCAACTTACTTCATCAGAGTTTATCTGAGCAATCATATGAATGTAACTTGACTGACAACATTATACGTGGACAAACAATATCAAAATCATTGTTGAACTACTTTTTAATATGCATTTCTTTAACACTCTGCTAACTAGGAAAGAAGACAGGGAGGTCATGGCATGAGAAAGCTATGATGGCCTTGAGGAGGTAAAGCACATTCAGATGATACACTGGCTCATAAAACCTTCACGGCCACCCTGATCAAAGTACTCTTTAACCCCAGCCCTTATGTGAAGGTATCTCCTAAATTAGCTCTAGCACTAAAGTGTTTAAGGGGCTGGACACGACTGTATCTGCTTTGTAAAATATTTCCAGGTTGGATCCTGAAAAGTATGGATCAATAAAACTTTCATATGTAGCTGACAAGTTTGTTGGAATGATACTTAAAGAGAGAATGCAAAAATGCCTGGAAAGTCATGCTGACGTGTAACTAGAATGCTTTCCATACAAGACAATCATGTTCCAGCAACCTGACCAGCATTTTAAGCATTACTTAAATATTGTGATAAAATTATGGAAAAGGGAGACATACTTTACATTTATTTAGTCTTTCAAGAGACTGTTCAAGAAATTAGGTGGCCCTGAAATGAAATTTCAGATAATATGATAGTAAGTAATTGTTTAAAAATATGAAAAACCTAAAAGAGATTTGTGCTGCAACTGATAAAAATTAAGGTGCTTCAAGGCTGCTTATTAATTCCATTATTATTTAAGATATTACCATCTGGAAGGGGAAATATTAAGTAAAAAATCTGCAGATTATAGAACTAATTACTTAAAAAACCCAAACAGGTACAGACCATGGTACTTAAGAGAGATTTAATAAGAATACATGAATAGAGAACATGGTATCAATGAAAATTCAGTATGACAAATACAGAATAATAAACACTGGAGACAAAAATATAAACTATTCTTACATCTTTAAAGAGTGTAAGAATGTCATCAGTACAGGTCCTTACCTGTGCTTGAACACGGGCAGCATACTGAATACCTCTGGTAATCATGCCACACAGCCATGGAAGAATGTAAAATGCTACAGTGGTCAGGGAATATATAATAATATTTTTTAAAAAAATCTGTGAACTATCTCTACATGGCAGCTTTCAACTGGTTCCATATCCTCAAATTTTTCATCAGTTTTGATGGAAGTGAAAAGAGCAAAATGAGAGAGGGCCCTTTTGAGGGAATCTACATGCTGCACTAATAACAGGAGATGTACTTGCACACAGAATACCATGTAGCACAACTCAAGTTTTGGGGACAAAAATTTCTGAAACACAAAAGGTTTAACTATATGACAGGATAGCAAAAGTTCACAAGCGCTGTTGTATATTTCTATACCCAAAAGCTAATACTAACATGTCTTCTGTCTTTGACAAGGATAGCTTATTCCAAGTCTATCTTCAATCACTAAACATGTGGAAGGAACACATTGAGGACATATGAGTCCATATCTGCCAGCTGTTCATTTACTTCTCCCTTCTTCAGCATTTCATTCTTATCACATCTCTATATACAGTATTAGACCTATATAAGGCCAATCCAGAACAGGAATGCTTACATATCTATGCATTTATTTTGAAGAACCAAAAAACCTCAAAAAAAACAAGTAATTATTTTATTCCAGATTAAATTTGCTGGAGTTCAAAAAACAGTTGTTCCATTGTCCCACAGAAAATTATTAGTAAAATTATTAGTTATTAGATGCTTAACATTGTTAGAATGGAAACTATTACAAGAGAAGACTAGAAAGGGTTGTATTGCAAAGAAAATGAAGAGGAGCTGAGAAGCTGGACTGAAAGCTTCTACAGACATAAACAGTAATGCATTCATAACTTTCCTCCCATTTTCTTGCCGGTAGCACCTTACAGTGGCCATAAAGTAGGTCTAGGATGGGCAGCACCTGAAACATAAAAATGGCAAGCAAGCTGCAGCATTCACTCAGAATTTTTTAGCAGCTTCCAAGAAAAAAAAACTCCTCACTGGAAGAACTATGGTTCTGCAATAGCTCCCTGGAAAACCAGAGAAAAGCTGAGAGATTTGCGGTCCACCTCCCAGAACTAGAACAAGTGTGGGGCAACAAAGAAAAACTTAACCTGGGAAAAGCAGCTTGAAAACTCTAACTTACTTCTTCCATGCTGACATAACAGAGGCAGAATACCAGTAAAAGGATCTTCTGACCAGTTCCTTCAGCTGAAGTCAAAGTTGGCCAGCAAGGTACCCATCTGCTACCCTGCCAGTCCTCAAACCAGAGAAAGCAAAGCAAGATTAGGGCTCTCAACTGCTGATAGAAGGGTTGACTAGGGGGTCTCAGAGAGCTGCCATGAGGAAAGGCTGGGAAAATAAATGGGGAGTTGGCTATATAAATGGGATAAAATGTGCAAAAATTACATAAATTTGTAAAAAGTGGTTAATCTACATTTTTTTATACAGCTACTTGAGAGGACCTCCTGCAAGATGAAGAAAAACTGAATTCCTGTTCTGAATTTATTAGAAGGATTAGGAACTTCTCTATAGCTGATTATATGAATTTCCCTATGCAGAGTTGATTCTAGCACTAAGTCAATCTGCAGTGAATTCCCTGAGGGGCTGATGATGGTATTTCTGCCATGTAGACTGCATTAAAAAGAGGCATGTCAAGGGGTGGAAAGCCTATAAATAGACCTGATTTTAATACTTTTACAAACGGCTTGAGAACAAAAAGTAGAGCATGTTAATGAAATCTTCAAATAGTATTCAGGCACATTTTGTAAAATATTATTAAAAGTACTGTAAAAGGAAAATCTAAATTACTTGATGCATGGAATAATAGAAATGGCAGGAAGTTTTTTTACTTTAACACTTCTGGGATTAGCACCCTGATTTTCCTGCTGTAATGAATGTATGTATGTATATATGTATGTATGAGTATCAAGTGACCTGGAGACGATTGAGCCACTAAAATGATGCAAATGTAAAACTAGTGGAGGTGATTTTACAACTTTGGTCTATGCATTTCCAACAGAGTTACAGAAAAAGCAATGTTCTTGTAAAACAATCTGGAGCACTGCCATTGTGGTAGTAATTTTTTGAGATAGATCAATTCATGTTAGAATAGGGAAAGAACTATTTATGGGAAGGAACTTATTTATGGGAATAAAAGTCATCTAATTCTATATGAACTCACAAAATAAAAAATAATGGCAACAGAACTTTCTATATATACCTAGAATAAACACATGGAAAGAAGACATCTAATTGGGATAAAGAAACCTTTTGCCAGCAAGCTAGCAGCAAACAGAGTTAAAGTTGGATGTCAGAAGGACTTACAGCTGTGAAAAGTCAAACTCTGGAATACAGATGTGAGGACAATAAACACACCTTAGATGTTATTAGCTTATGCTGTGACTCTGCAACGTGAGGGGCTGAAACTTGGAACTGTGAGGGACTTCTGATTTTCATGTCCTCTCAGAGATGCTGTACAACTTTTTTTTCCCTGGTTGACTTCTTTAGGCTGTCCTAGATCTCATCACACCAACTATTCATCTGGACAATACTAACCTCTGACAAGGCTAGCAAATTTTTTAACTACCTGGTATAACTGGAGCAGCTAAAGGATCATTCTCATGTGCCAACATACCAGGAAGATCAATACTTTTTTTTCCCCACCACAGACCACCTCAGGTGGAAAAGAGGCAATAATTTCACTGGTTCAGAACCATGGTGATAGCAGTTACCTACCACGGAAACATGGCAAGCAAGAGTGATGCTCACAGTTCAGACTAACCTATCACCCAGGAATCTGCTTCTAAGGCACATGGTTATGTTCCAGGCATACAACTCAATGAAGGGAAGAAAGAAATCCTTTGAAAATTCTAGTTTCTTCCAGAACTGCCAAAATTGGAAAATCTTCTTTCTTAGAATAAGGTTGGATAAGTGCTGCACTCTGTCATTTGGTTTTCATTTTGGTTGTCATTTGGAGTTTGTGCAAGCTATAGGCCCAAGTGAAGCAGCAGATTGGTTCTGTGTAATGACCATTCTGCCTGGGTACTCCCAGCTATTAGAGAATCTCCAACAGGCAGGACAGCTGCTTTCTATTGCTTGCCACTTCTGTATATAGAGCAGAAATATGAAGGAACTAAATGACAATTCCTGTTGCATATTCTGCTGTGACATCAAAAGTTAGCCTATGTCCAAGTAACTCGTGGAATGTACTTTATTACAACCGACTTCTTCACATGGCACATGCCTATGGCAATTGTACAGAGCCAGCTGAATTGCTGGATTGCTTTCCTGACTGCTTGCAAAATAGGAAATGGATAGATGATGAATCAACTTACAAGTGCTCCATGGTATTTCTGCAGCCCAGAAGAAAATTTTGGGGCAAAATTTCTTAGCTTGTGTCAGAGCTGGTTAAGAGAAAACCTCCAAAGCAGGACAGCAGTGTTCCCAAATACTAGAACTGATGCATGTGCATGTTTTATGCTGAAAAGGCTTCCTTGGCACCTTCTTATGTGAGCTAGTATAGATGTTTCACCTGTCAGCTTCTCCAAACCCTACTGGTTTGTACCTGTATAACACACAGAGTCAGACATCTAGATTAGGCCCATCAACTCCGCTAGCATAAGTCTTAACTCAAGGGTCTTGCTGAAGACTTTCACTTAGGTCCTCCCTTTTTACATAGAACCAGTGAGAACTTGCCTGCAACTTGTAAGCTACCGAAAGGAAGGGAAAGCCACCTCCTAAGCAAATGGCCTTGGCAATAAACTATTAAGAGTAGGAAGCTCTTTGCAGGCATCTTTATAGAGAGGAGTCAGAATAGAACTATTTCAGAGCAGAGTCTAAAGCATCAGTACTGTAGTCTGTGCTAATTAAAAGAATGACTTAATCTTGAGTGAATGACATTTATATGAAACAAGTAAGTGTCTAGAGACAGTAGCCTAAAATATACTAGCGCTGCATTGCTCCCTTTTGGGTTGGCAAGTTTGCCTTCACAGCAGTCATGAGATGAAAGAGGCAGTAAGCCACCAATATGAGTTGGCATTTTGTTTACTTAAACATAGATATCTACTGCATGAAGATTTTAAAATGTTTCTTACAGACAAGATGAGATGGGCTAGCTTAAGCTATTATTCCAACACTTACTATACTGGTAAATTGCTCTTGAATATCTCAGAAGACCATGGTTGAGGCAGCACAGAGGCTGTGTGAAGGAAATATGTATGTTCTCCAAATACTTAGTCTAAGTTATTTCTGACAAATTGACAAGTATGAATCACAGGCAACATTTCTGGTCAACCAGTCATAAATCCTGAAGATAACTTTGAAGGTCAAAATGGCTAAACTTAATAATGACTATTATGTTCAGCTCCCTCTTCCTTCATACACCAAGTGCTGAGACTGTGGTTGCTGGACAAGTAGAATCAGGAAGAATTAAAGCAGATACAAAAACAAAGACAGCAGGTTACCCGTAAATCAACTAATTCACTCATTTGTTTTAAACAATGATTAAGCTCTTACCACTACAGCTTCAAAACCAGGAATATGTGTCACAAGATGCCAAAAGTCTAGATCTAGTCACACTGTCCACCTAACCTACACTTTTCTTCTTCTAGTGGCATTTTGCTTCCCAGTGTCAATTGTAATTATCCCATTGTAATGCCTTGCTTATGAAAATCCAGGCTAAGAGAAAGGTGTGTGCCTGAGTTCTTGGATGGAATGTCCTGAGTGTGACCCAGTCATCTGCATGTCTGACATCCTCCCAAATTACCCTTCTGCAGGCTTCTATTGTGGCAGCTTGACAGCTGCTCTGGGTGTGCCATGGCTGCTCCTGGCCACCGTCACTGTTCACTGCTCTGACAGTGTTGCAGGTACTATACACACACAACTACACAATCCTCACTTCTCTAGAACCTCATTCTTATCCCCTCAGTCTTCATCTGAGCACCACTGGTTAATACTGTTTGCACCCTCTTTCCAGTATGACTTGAACTTACAATGTGGAGATTGTGCATCTTTTACCTCTTCCCAGGGAACCTCACTTAAGGCACATTCCATTCCTAGTCAAAATCTGTTCCTAACCAAACGAGAACTTGAAACGAGTTAACTGAATGGCAAATCTAGCTTTGCAGCATTGCATATTGTTGCTTTGTCATAAATAAACTGAAGAGCCAATGTCTGCTTCAGAGTCTGTACAATCTGAAGGAAATTTTGAAATACCAAGGTAAGTTTAATTTTAATTACTCTCATTGTCTTTACTTGCAGTTGTAGACTTTTACTGATGCTATAAATAGAACCCAGAAATCAAGTCAAGACCATAAAATAAGACACACAGCAAAAACATGAAGCCTGGTTTCACTGTCACACCAGAGCAATGCAAGAACAGGCAGGCAAAGACAGGTACTCTCCCAGGAGGCTTTGGTGAATTACAGGAAGAATACCATTCTCTGCATCCTGAAGGAAAGCAGGAGAAAGGGAGAAATGGATGGTGATTGCAGAGAGTTTATCCAGAAGCAAAAGCTGTGAGGAGCCAGTACATGCTGTGGAAAATGAGATGTCTGGTCATGTGTGAGAGCTAGAAGGGAAAGAATTGTTCTGAGATCCTCTGTGAACATTAAGATAAATTGTCATTCAGAAGGGAAATGTGCAAGCTATATTTGCTTTATCAAATAAAGTATGTATAAGCCTTCTCACTGCTTACCAGGTTTGGGAAGAGACACTTCCATCAAAAATTTTTGTTCTTTCTCAAATTTTAAAGCCATTAAAGAAAATAATAAAGTGGATTTCTACTAAACCCTCGATTCAAGTTCTCAGCTGTATTTTTCCTTAGCTTTTTTCTCAGAAGCAGCTACCATTTTGGCACATGTAGAGGTTCTTTAGACTTGTAACATACACCTTGCACAGAAACTTGTATTTCCAGAATTTTAAACTTTGCCCAACTTCAAAGGCAGTGGAGCTCTGGGTTCATAATAGGAAGTAGTGACAGGACTGGGTGGTGCTACCAGACTTGCTAACAACAGTTTCGGCAGAAGCTTTTTTTCAAGAGGGAAACAATGACTTACTTGCCTATGTAATTTGACTGAGGCCCTTTGTATGGCAATCTAGTCAGGGTGTCTGAATGAATTAAACAGAAATGTTGGAAGTAACCCTGTCAAGTAACTCACACTGGTGAACTGAGATCTCCTCTATCGCTGGAGACGAGCATCACAGAACAACTTGGAACAGCTAGTACTGGAGCCACTACTCTGAAGAGACTTCTGTTAGGCTCTGCTAAAAAGCCAGCAAAAAGATCAGAAAGTATTGCAGTGATTTATTGCAGAATTTATTTGCAGAATTTATTGCAGGATTTGTTGTAGAAATCCAGCCACTGAAGGCAGATGTTAGGAAAAAGGTATCTGGGAAAGGAAGCAAACCAGCCAGAGAAATTAGGCCTACTGAAAAAAAGTAAGTGCAGGGTATGTGGGAAGAGAACTCTTCAACACATTTGAGAAACAGGAGGGAAACAGTCTTAAGAAAACTGGGAAATCAAGAATAGGAAATAAATCGAGACACCTGTGTGATAGGAGAGGATGGTTTTAAAAACTTCTCCCTGACCAATGATGAAAGATTAATTCCTCCCAGGCTTGCACTGGTGAGATTGCAATTGTTGTGCTTTCACACTAGTGAGCCACTTCCCTATTGACTTTGATGTCATCTTAGTGCTCAATTGCTCCTCACTGCAGTAGATCCTTCCTAGTGTTATTGTATGCATGCATAGGTCTGATTAACACATTTAAAACAAACTAAAACATCTAATTCTTATCTGGTTTACTACACCAACTGCTGGCTCATTTTCCTTAACATTTTAATCTTTACTCAAAACTAGCACTATCTGGGTATTTTCAGCTGTAAAGCTAGAGAAGGACTATTAGAGCAGAAAGCACAAGCTTTATTACTGACAACACTCCTAACAGCGAGTCCAAAAGCTCTGAACTATTTTAAGAGTATTAACACCGCAAAAGAAGGAAACATTAAGGAAGAATGTGATGCATCTTTTTTAGCCAACAGCAGAAATAGCTTCAGCATTCACTCTGACAAGATAAATGAACAATCAGCTTTTCTAAGACTAGCCAAGAGAACATTAAGAATGTAATATAGCTGACAGAAAATGTGACTGCTTGAACATAATTTTAACTGCAGATTACTTTACTCATTCCTTCAGAAATGAGGGCAAGAAGCACCTGATGATGATATGATGAAATGCAAGATTTTACCTGCACATATTCTACTGATTTGTGAAAAAAAAAAAAAAAAGAGTGGATTTAATGAACAGGTTACCTGGGAAGTATGCTCAGACAGACAAGACAACTTCAATGAGAGAAGAGATAGATTGATCAAACACTATACCTATTCAGGGAACTGATGGATGGATCCTAAAGTGTGTTACCTGAGATGAAATAACAGATTGAAGACTAAACAAAAAAGAAACCTGGAGACACTGATGGACTATGCCACAGACAATAAGAGCAGGGCCATTCTGTAAGGGTGGATAAGCTGGGAACTGAAGTTGACCACAGGACAGGCAGGGCAGCACCCTCATCAACCTGGTGCATTTGCATAGGATTTGCACAGGGGTAGGCTGGTAACAGGTTTTCTTGAGACTCCAAGACAAGGCAATGTAATGAGTCAGGTCCAGGGGCCTGCCAGAAAGTCCAACCAAAAACAGCACAGAAGACAGTCAGAAACAAAGGCCAAGCAGACAAAAGGGTTGGAGACAAGGCTATATATGTCCCTCCAGAAAGGCCTAATGATAAGCCAAGACAGCTGGAGGCAGGACAGTAAGCCTACATAACTGCACATGCTAAAGTCCCAGTTGAGGGTGTCAGGGTAATTAAGGCCCATTTGTGCACTTCACTTGGCCCTAACACATATGAAGCTAAACATAAGTGAGCAGAACACCTCATCAGTGAGCAAGACTTCATTTACAAAGACATAGCAGGTTGCTTTTACAGGCATGAAGCAAGCAGATCAAGTGAATTACTCCTCTTTAATTAGTACTTGTTAGATCATGTCTGGAAAACTACATCACATTTCTGACTATATTCAGTCAGAAGACCTGACGGGGAACCCAAGAGCTTCTTTCCAGTAACTGGGATTATCAAGAAAAGGGAATACAGCTCTCTACTGAGGTGCATGGCAGCAGGATGAGAGGAAATAGCCACATGGGGAGGTTCTTATTTAAGGGGAAAACACTTCAACATGACAGCAATCAAGTACTGGTTGCCCATGTAAATTGTGCACTCTCTATTCCCGGAGGCTTTCAAAACCCTGACAGACAAAGCCCTAAGCAACTTGGTCATAAGGCTGGTCTAGAGACCTCTTAAGCCCCTCCCCAACAATACTATTCTATTTCTATTGCTCCCATGGCTATTCAAGTGTGCTGCTGAACGCTAAGTCCACAGAATGAAGGACCATTGAGCATGCTGAAAAAGCTGTTGAAGAACCTTATTTTGAATGCAAGCTACAAGTACAGAAATACTCAACTGAAGTAGTCCTTTATCAAACACATAATTTTTAAAAATAGCTTTTTTTCATACTCTTCAGGTTCTTTTAACATTACTTCTTTGCATACAAACTTACTTAGCTCATTTTGCTGCTCTTTAGAGTAAGACTCGTTGTAGATTGCACTGTTTGCCCAATAAGCACACTTCAGGAATTAAGTGCCATGCTCTCACTACTTTTGAACTTCTCCATCTCTGACTGTTGGATCAATGTTTGTTATGCTCATCTCTCCTCTCACTGCAGTCTTGCTGATCTCCCCACATTCTTCAATGGTGAAGTTGAATGTTACCCTGAAAAACAGCTAATATTTTAGTATGAATTACATTGCCTCCTAAGAAACCACAAAATCAATCTTTTACATGGTTCTGTTGCTACTTCTAATCTTGTCTATTGGTGAGCACTGCCATGCCCCCCCTTCAGCACTAAAAGCTGTCATTTCCTAGGAGCAGGAGATTTGCATTCTTCTTTTGAATAGGACAGCTGTATTTCTTGCTGTCATCCCCTCTCCTTGACCCTTTCGTCTGCCTTTGGTTATTATGTTGTATCACTTTGAAGAAAACAATGCCTATTTACACTCAATTTATGTCAACAGTCTGTGAGGGCTCAAGACTCCTATCAGCCTGCTCAGATGGTATTTTCCAAACTTTGCCTAAGCTCAACACTGCAAGTCATCTACTTTCCTCTCAAGGTTGTGAGCAAGGGAGAATCATGGTTAGAAACACCTGACTATTATTATAAGTGGTATGGCATGATCTGGGAAACAAAGCAGTCTATGCCGCTCAGTGGTCTGCACAGAGAGACTCTGAAGATCTAGCCTGGTCCTATGCACTGAATACTCCAAGGCAAGTTCCTATCTTTCAATTTAGTTTAATCTGAAGATACCAAAGCTCAAGGTCTGCTCCACTGTGGAGACTGGAATGGGAGCCATCAGATTTATCTAGAAGGCAAGTTCCTTCTTGAAATGCCAATGAAAGCACAATCCCAGAGCTCTTTCACTCCTGCAGGTGTACAGCAACGTTCTTTCAAGCATATTTTTCAGAGGTGACATTGTCTTGTAACTCACAGCCAGCAACGTGAAGTGAGATCCAGATGGACTTACACGGAACCCTCCCTGCATTTTAGATCAGATTCCAACCTTGAGGTTTTGTTTTTGAATCGGCCACCTTCTCTACTCTTCACTTTCAAAGTTGCATTTTAAAATCCAGTCCTTCTCACCCCACTGCAAACCTGCAAACGTCGCTAAGCAGAGGGCACGGCAAGCAGCTAGTGCCCGCCATCTCACCAACGCCGAGTTCACCGGTACGCACTGGAAACACCACGGAACCAGGCAGCACCCAAACAAGGCTCACGCTCTGATTCATCTCTGGCCTTCGCGAAACCGCCACCTCTGCTACGGTTCCCTAACGTGGCCCGGGGACGCCTTGCGGCGTTCCTCCCTCGACACGCAGAGCGGGCGCAGCCGCGGGCCGCGGCAGGTGCGGCGGCCTCGAACCGGTGGCGGACGGCCCGCCCCCGCCCCGGGGCTCTGCAGGTCCCGCCGCGTGCACCGAGCCCGCCCTAGGGGCCGTCGGCCAGTCGGTCTGTGGCAGGGCGGAACAGGACAGTACGGGACGGGAGGACAGCGCGCGGCGCGCAGGGTGGGGGCTGTCTCTGGCCGTGTCGAGCGGCCCCCGCTGGCTGGCGGCCGGTGGTCACGCTGCGGCAGCGCCACCGCTTCGCCTCCGCGCCGGGGCCGGGCCGGGACACGCTGCGCCCAGGATTGGCTGCGCCGCTGCCTCGTCCCAGAATGCAGCGCATGGCGCGTCATTGAAGAGAGACCATGATGGCGGCGGCCGCGGCGGCGGGGGGGGCCCCCGAGGTGATCGCCCAGCTGGAGAACGCGGCCAAAGTGCTGATGGTGAGGCGGGCAGCGGCACGCGCCGCGCCCCGAGCGGCGTCTCGCGGCGGGGGTGCCCGTGCCGCCCCCCCTCCCTTCCCCGTCTCCGCTCCCGCTGCCCTCGCCCCTCAGGCGCGGGGCTCGGGGCGCAGCCTGCCGGGGTGCGGCGACTGTCGCCCCCTCCTCGGCTTCTCCCGCTCCCTCACTGGCCTTCTCCTCCGCGGGCAGCCGCCACCTCGTCGGTTTCTCCCTGTCACCCTGCAGCCGGGTCGGCCACCGCCGCGCACGCCGCGCCGCTCCTCCATGTGCTGCCCTCTTTCTCCCCCGACCCGGGCAGGTTGCCGGCTGTCCGCGCCCTAGCTTCCCGCCTCGGCAGGGTGTCCCGTCCACTCACGCCCCGAGCCCCTGCACTGCCATTGTGCGCCGCAGAAACCTTAGCTGAAGTTGCGGTGAGCCGCGGCAGCGGCAGGGCGGTGGGAGGTCGTGCCCGGTGCCCGGTCCCCGGCCCAGCGTGGGCAGTGGGGCACCTCCGGCAGCGTGGTGGCGAGCTCAGAAGTGCCGCGAACAGAGCTCAGCGCCGCCGCTTCCAGAGTTTTCCTTTCCGTGGTGGAGCATGGAGTAGTCAGAGGCTGCCGCATAGAAGCAAAGCGATTAGTGGTGCTTCGATCAGTGGTTCGATGAGCCCTCATCTTGTTATTGCCAGTTAACTGTTCGTGCTGACTGTGAATGTGTTGTGTACTGTTTTCTGTGGCTGTATGAGAGAGAAAGTCCATATGGCAAAACTCAGAACTACGGTGAGCTGAATGCCTGTAGCCACCGTTGATGTTAAAACCCCTTAGTCTTGCATCCTTGTAGAAGTTTTTTGTGCCTTTGAATGAAAAACTATATATTGGCCTGTGTCATTTACCAGGTCCTACTTGCAGATCTTCTGAAAAGTCTAGCTGAAGGCCTTGCCCACAATTTATCTTACCAAAACATGATTCCAAGAAATAGTGTTTTTAAGTTATTAATATTAAAGGGGTTTCAAACCACCAAGCAGATAGCAGGAAAGTTTGCATAGTATTGATAACTGATCAGTGGCCAGAACCTGAACAGTTGCAATTTCTTGCCTGGCTGAAGTGGACGGACTGTAGAGCAACCCACAATTAGCTGTGCTTGCAAGTGTCCCCGTCAAAACACATGTACGTTGCTCTTTGTGAAATCAAAGCCTGAAAAGCATGACTGTATTCCCAACAGGAAAGTAAAGGCAGATAGCTTAGCAACAAGTACTAATCCTTTTAGAGGAAAACTCAAAGTATGTGAACAGTAAAACATAGATTATTGGACATTCTCATAATGTCTGTGTATCAGTTTTAAAATAACACAGTTGCTGTAATAAGCAGATTGTGTAGAGGAAATACATAGTAAGTAGTATTATGAGACAGAAGACATGGATGGAAGCTGGCAGTCAGCATCAGTATTAAACTGATGCTGCTTGGAGTGGCATATCCAGAGTTTTGTGCTTGAAAACTCAAATGTTACTTGTGTTGGTATCATTTACCTAGCATTGTCCTGCCATTATAGAGGGGAGATGCAGTTAAAAGTTGCAGGCCTTGTAGGATAGCATTTGTGCTCCTGTTGAAGAATAGGTGCTGAACTTACTGGTAAAAGTATTTCTTGGATTTGCGAGGACATTGTTATTAGGATCTTCCTTGGATTTCTAGGTCACTCTCTCTTGCCAGCCTCTGATAATATGAAAGCTGACTTGTTGTGGTCATTAGCTTTTCCACAGCTGCTCTTGGAAGTGTCATAGATGGCATTGAGCTTACAAGAGTTAGGTGGCTCTTCCTGCGGAAGCTGCATAAAGGAGAGATACTTACAAAAGCTATCTGTGAGGCTAAGGACTTTGAGATGGATTGACTGTAGAGCAGCTGTGAGAATCTGTTTAGGGTTATTGCTCTGTTTCTTCTAAAAAATTGTGAAGACTTCGGAGTAATGGAGGGGAGGAGGAGTGCAGCTCACCAGGTGCTTTATAAAGGTGGATGTGAGTCCGCAGAAACCAAAAGGATTATATGTTTGCTCTCATTTTTTCTCACTAACAACTGTGGAAAAACAAGGGCTGAATCATGTTTCAGGACTGCATCTGGGCAGTGATGATGTTAATTTAACCAGAGGTCTACACTATTTGGTAAAATCTGGTAAAAGGTCTACTTGGAGATGAGGGTAACTGTGTGCGGCACTTGGGAAACATGAACTGATCGAGTAAATTGGTGGAATCACTTAGAAAGTTGTTTATGTAAAAAAAATCTAAGGACTTGGGGGAGGGTGGTAGACATAGTGCTTGTAATGGACCTCATGAATAGGGACTGGCACCTTGCAGTGGAGCCATACCTGAAGCAGTGGCATAGGGCAGTGCTGTGAATACTTTGAGAATGGCAGAAAGTTTTAACTGGGCAGGAAGTCCTGGAAGGGTTCAGCAATGTTTTCTTGTGGCAGTCTGTGGCAGCTGACACAGTAACAATCCTTATAAAATACAGTTGACTAGGGAGGCATCAAAGGTGGTGCAACATACCTGAGTGTGGAGCAGGGAGTGGTGGTGGTTTATGTGATAGTTGCTTTGATTTCAAATAGAAATACTGAGCTTTGGGGGGAGAATAATGGACTAGAGGAATTCAGACATGCTAATAAAAAAAACCTGAATGTTTTTAAGTAAGTGTCCTTGAGGGTAGGTATGGATTACTGTGAGCTCTCTAAATCTTCGATAAGTATTTTCATAGTTCTTCTTTTTAACTTGCTCTGGGTTAGTTGAGTTTTCCATTTGGAAAACTACTTTTTATATGTTGGATAAGAGATATGTTAGCTCTGATCTCATAAACTGGTTATCTTTATTGACTTGACAAACCATGGCATGCAGTGCATAAAAACTGGAAAGATTCACAGAATCACAGAAACATTCAGGTTGATAAAGACCCTCACTAAGTCCAACTGATAACCCTGCTCTACAAGGTTCACCCCTAAACCATATCCTCAAGCACCACATCCAAATGACCCTTAAACACATTCAGGGTTGGTGACCCAACCACCTCCCTGGGCAGCCTATTTCAATGCCTGACCACTCTTTCTGTGAAAAAAAAATTTCTGATTGTCCAGTTTAAACCTACCCATTTGCAGCTTGAGGCCATTCCCTCTTGTTCTATCACGAATTACCTGGGAGAAGAGACCAGCACCAGCCTCTCTACAATGTCCTTTCAAGTAGTTGTGGAGAGCAATGAGGTCTCCCCTCAGCCTCCTCTTTTCCAAACTAAACAGCGCCAGCTCCTTTCGTCCTCTTCATAAGATTTATTCTCCAGGCCCTTCACCAGCTTTGTTGCCCTCCTCTGCACTCACTCCAGCACATCCACATCTCTCCTGTATTGAGGTGCCCCAAACTGAACACAATACTCAAGGTGTGGCCTCATCTGAGCTGAGTACAAGGGTGCAATCACCTCCCTACTCCTGCTGGACACAGTGCTTCTAATGCAAGCCCGGATGCTATTGGCTTTCTTGGCCACCTGGGCACACTGCTTGTAAATGAGAACCCCCAGGTCCCTTTCTGCCAGACAGCTTTCCAGCCACACTTCCCCAATCCTGTAGCGTTGCTCGAGGTTGTTGTGACCCAAGTGCAGGACCTGGCATTTGGCCTTGCTGAAGGTCATGCCATGAACGTTGGCCTATCGATCAAATTTATCCAAGTCCCTCTGTAGAGCCTCCCTCCCCTCAGCACTCTCACCTAACTTGGTGTCATTTGCAAACTTCCTGATGACACACTCTGTCTTCATCAAGGTCATCAATAAAGATGTTAAACAGAAGTGGTCCCAACACCGAGCCCTGTGGAACACCGCTTGTGACCATCTGCCAGCTGATCTCTCACCAAACTCCTCTACAGCTGTATAGAAATGCTTTTTCCTTTGTTACGAATGTCTTTTAACAGGTTCTAAATAGCCCACATTCAAAATGTTTAGTTTAGAAAGTTACTGAAATTTGGTCTAAGTTGAAGAGTTACAAAAGATGAACATGTCAACTCAAAAGATGAATTGTTATTAGCTGCTGAATGTGACTTTGAGTGCTGGGTCTGTGACAGTTTTCTTTCATGCGTGTAAGAGTTTTTCCTGCATAAAAAAGTATGTGCTTTTTTGGGTACTTAATCCCTTTCCAATAAAGCTAAATGATGTTTACTTGAAATAAGGTCCCCATAGTGCCTTGTAACTTAAAGTGTAACAGTGTGGTTGTTCAGTTCCACATGCACCTTTGACCCATGAGACTTTTGTCTTGGTGAAGACCATGAATCACAAATTTACTGCTCTTCCATTTCCAATTGGTATGGCATCTCCTATACAAATGTTTATGATTCCTATCTATTACATTGTTTTTAGCTCAGGTGGTAAGTAATGCAAAATACAATTAGCATCAGTTAAGCACTGTTTTAAGTGCCTTCATTGATGAGAGAATACATAGCATGTACTATTAAGGAAAGTGACGTGTCATGCCATAGATGAAAAGCTGAAGTAGGAAGCATGCATAAGACTGTTTAGTTATTGCTGAGAGTTTTTTAAAGTGGGTTGAAATCTTTTAGCATATGATATTCTGTGACATCTAAATGGAAATTCACAGGTTATAACTTGCTGCTGCCACCCCTCCCCAAAATGGGATGTTCTGTTCCTACCTGTAGTGCCACTTTCTCCCTTCTGACCCTGTGATGAACATATTGCTGAGATGACATAGGAATTAACCAAGGCAATGATTTTTGTCAGGTTAGCAAGATGAATTGGCTATCTCTGCAGCCATTTATGTTGCAGAGCTAGTACAGGAAGGGCTGAAATTAGATTGTTGGACATAGACAGGGCTGGTCTGCCCCTATTAGCAGTGGTGAGCTGTCAGATTGGCTCAAGTGTATCGTATACCTTCACTGTACAATTTACTTGTGAACTCAGACTGTCTTGATAGTAGAAATGACAGACTTTTCTTAGAGGTGTACAATGAAAAGACAAGTTCCAGAAAGGGAAATTCCAGCTGGAGAGAAGGAAAAGAAAATTTAAAAAATCACTGTAAGTGTAGCTATAGTGAAGGCTTCCTGGAGAGGCTGTGGGATCTCCCATCTTCAGAAATACTTAAAACTTGACTAAACAAGGTCCTGAACAACCTGATCTAACTTTAAAACAAGTTCTCTTTTGGGCAGGGGACTGAGCGAAGTGAGGTCTAGAGGTCTCTATTATCCTAAGCTATTCTATGCAGCATGGATCTGAGTAGCAATAACAGGTTGAAGAATATTTGAGCAGAGGCTTTTGTAGAAGAATTCCCTTCTTGAAAAGTTTGTAAATGTTCTCATTTCACTGGGGTCTGTTCTAGGGGTGGTAGAGATTCACACGTTATCTTTTTGAGGTACTACTTAGTTTGTGGCTTATCCTGCTCTTGTGAGAGGTTTCAGGCTAAAGTTGGGTAGTCTGACAATGGTCATACAAACTTCTCTTCAAGATGTTGAAATAAGTTTATAGAATAGGAATATAAAGGAACACATTATTGTCCTTAAAATTGGAGACTGAATTTTTTATATCATCTACCCCAACAATTTGTATGGTTGGGTTTTTTTTGAGCTGCCTTTCTTGGAGTCCAGGGCTGTGACAATTCTCCTTTCACAAGGAACTTCAGTTTCTCATTGCAACCTGTCTTCATTGTGGGGCAGTTTTTCAGGCTGCGAAGCATGACTGATAATGAGGGTGAAAGAGAGAGATGGACTAGCTCTGGTTTTGCTATGGCAGGTTACATATTGGAAACTATTGGACCGATGAATTGTTCCAGTGCTGAGAAGATTTGCTGAAATCCTGTTAGTTATCATCAAGCAAAACAAGATGGATTTTTGTACTATATTATAGCTGGATTAGACTAAATATCTGCCCAGATGAGTTCTGTTTCCAGTGATCACCTCTAGATAAGGGGTCTGAAAGAGAAGGACAATCATTTTGCTAGTATACACTTTACCTAATTTGAATTAGCAATTTGAAGAGCACAAGATAGTTTTGTTTTGTTTAAAGATTGTTGATCAACATTTCATCCATGTGTGTGTCCAGTTGTTTATGGAATGAATTTATATTTTTAAGTTTCTTAGTTCTTGTATTATCATTGTCTGATGGTAATGAGTTCCCCATGTCTTTTTGGATAAAAACACATTGTTGAGAGAAGCCTACTATTGGGTCATTTCATTGTTTCTTGAATTATGAGAAATACCTGATCATTGTTCTGATTTTTTCCCTGTGATATCCTTTGTGGTTTTTATAGCTCTGTGTCATATTGCATGTTCCAGTGATCTCTTAGCTAAGCTGAAGGGTCTTGTCAGTTTTCCATGTGGGAGATTCCCCATACATCTAATCATCCCTGTACCCTTCTCTAGCTTTTTAGATTTAGAATACCATTTTTGAGATAGACTGACCAGAACTGCATTCTTTTGTGATATGTATACTTGAGGATTTTAAATGACTGTACATTTTTTTATATTCTTCTGTATTCCTTTCCCAACAGTACTTAACATTGTGCTTTTCTTTACTTGTGCAGCAAGGTAATGTTTTCTGAAGACTATGCCCAAGCCGTCCGCATCTTTTTCTTAAGTAACTCATGTGTATGTGTAGTTTTTCTTCCTTTTGCTTAAGAACTGGTATGGTTGGTGCATTTTACAGTTCAGATTACAGCTTGGGAGATAAGTACATGCAGTCTGTCGCATGCTAATGAAACTTTTACCTGGGAGCTGAGTACTAATGTGCATGGAGCATATCTGAAGCATATCTAAGGCTGAGGAACTGAGAGCAGGAATGTAAGGATCAATAGATCCTGACATCCCTGAAAGCAAAGATAGCATCTGATGAAATGAAAATCTAACAAAATAAGATTCTTCATGCTTAGGGTTTATTTCCCCTGACTGTTTCACAGAGGGAGTGTTGTCTTTCTGAATCGAGATGGTGTTTCACACTTACTTGACTTGTCACTGATGCATTGGCGTACTTCTATATTTTGTTCTGAGTTGTCAATGAAAATTCTGTGTGCTCTTAGATTCATCTACTTGGGAGCTTCATTAGTCTGCAACTCCATCTGGATAATTCTTCTTTAGGCACTACCTACTGCTGTCTTCCCTTTAAACTGCTTCCTAAGAGTCTTATCATTGTTACGCTAATCTGTGTTCATTAGTTAATTAACAGCTTTCCATATGGAGGGGGAGAAGAAATCCTTTTGATTATTAAGTTGAGCTGATGGTGTCACAAGCAGCTAAGTAAAATGTTCCTTTCCATCAATTTCTGGTACTGTTTAGATACTAAAAACTCGTCTGCAATAGGTATACCTCAAACTTTGCTGTTTCTGAGACTTGATGAGGGGCAAGCTGTAGAGTGCTGCCTTTGGCTCTATGAAAGCATAGAGTAGCAGTACACCCACCTGGGTGGCTGCATAGTGAACTGGATTGGGAGGTGGATGCAGTGAGGAAAGGATTTTTTTAATGGAGGTAATTTTCACTGCGCTGCATTATAAACAATTTTGCTACTTTGACAGAGATGAAAAAGCTTGCCTATGCTCCTGAAAGAAACTTTAATCAAATTATTCTGTTAAACCACTTAGGAAGCAGCAGATATAATTCCCTTTGTCTTTATATCAAGACTGATTTTATTTGTTTTTATTTATTTTTTTAAATAGAAAATGCACTTAAAGTTATTTGGAGCAAGTCAATGAAGTTTTATTGCTTTTGCTATTCTTGAAGTCAGATAAGTTGGCTATCTAACTCAAAATTTACAGAACTGTGAAAGAGAATATGAAGAAGTTTGTGCAAAAATGATGGATTTCAGTATTTATTGTCATGCCGTTTGGCTGTTACGCACAGCTGTGCAGAATAGCAGAGGCACAGCCATGGTAGTGTTGAAAATACAACTTAAGCCAGAGTCTCTTGAAGGCTTTTTATAATTAATTTGTGGCTGTGAAATCAATGAAGAGCAGAAAGGTGTTTTGCCATGAAATTTTACTCTTTATGAAGGCAATCCCTAGGATTTCAGAAAGCTTGGCCAAGGTGAAGCATGTTTCATAGAAGCCTAAACCAGCTGAACAGTGAGTGATTGAGAAAACGCATTACTTGTCTTTTTGCTGGATTGACTATCTGCTAGTTTAGTGAGCTGAGCTGGCTTCTGGAAGAAGAAGGTCCATCACTGCATTGCTTCTCTGGCAGCCACAACCTTGGAGTTCTGGGGAGGCAGCCCCTGTTCATTACTGTCATCTTAAACCAGGATCCTGTTGCAATGAAGGAAGAGAATAATACCAGCATTTTTCACAAATGTGTTTTGGAATCTGTTCATGGGAAGAGCTGCAGAAAAGTTACATGATACTTGTCTTTTTGTGAACTTTACTGAAGTTGTCTGTTTTCCTGGTAAAAGTAGATACTAATGCTTATAGACTGCTGGTGTTTTGAGAGGGTTGCTCTGGTATGGCATTAAGGCTGTGTTGGAGGGGGAGTTACATTCCTTGACTCTTTACAGTTTTTCAGAAATGGGTAACTTGATGGGTTTGAAAACACCAAAAGGTGGTTGAGCCATGCTCAAACAGTTCTTCAGGCATCTTTGGAAAGAGCTTGACTTTGACTCTTTCACATTGCAAGTAAATATCCTGGCTGCTGAGTTTTTTGCTCCAGCAACAAGTGAAGATGGGCAGAGGCAGTTCATAGATCAGCTAGTCTGACTTCCCTGCCAATGCAGGAGTGCCTAGATCATGTTGCACAGGAACGTGTCCACAATGTGGACTGCAGCATCATTAACATGGAGTCTGAAAATAAAGTAGTTGTGTGTACTCCAGAGGCTGGTGGATTGTCCTGCACCACAAGGGATCTGTGTCTCTGGGACTTAATTATTGGTTTGTACAGAGGTTGATGGTCAGTTGGACACCAGACCAATATCCTTTATAAAACAATATTCCAACTGTTAATTGTGACATTGGTGATGATATGCAAACAGTATCAGTTAACAAACAGTAGAAACCACGGTACAAACGCAAACCATGTTGGCTCACCTGTGTGCTCACTGAGGAGTTACTGCTCAACTGCCACCTTTCTGTCATGGGGTGCCACAAGAGAAGTCATACCTCCATGCATCGCCTGCCTGAGGATAGGGGAGGAGTTCCCATGCAGTTGATGTGGAGGCAAGGTCCTTCCTGGACCAGGATCTACACGTGTAGCTTCTCTGCCTTGAACATGCAGCAAAGTTGTTTTGATGATTTTATCTGGCTCTGCTAATAGGTGGTCTTCAAGGTTTTGAAATGAACATCCCCAAACTCTATCTGCCACAGTTTGGTCTTGGAATCACATAGGTTCTTCAGTCAGGTCCTCATTAATTTTGCCATGACTTTACCCAGGCATTGTTGGCAGACCCTGCCTACCTGCTGTGGGTTTCACCTTACAGTTCAATTAGATTCCTCTTAGGTTAACACCCCTCATCTTAAAGCTACATTTTACACATTGGTCACTGGTAGATTTCATGAGGACTCCACAGCATCTGTAGTGTATATGTATGTATGGGTATGCAGTAACTGGAGATCCCCAAATGGGAGACCAGATCTGTATGTCTTGTTGCAACAGGACTACAGACCTGGGGAGAGAAGTGTAGAGGGGAAATGTTCCCCCCTTGCAGCTAGAGATGCTGGTTTGGTATTAGATGCCTTAAAACTGAATTTGTGTGTTGTTATAGCAGTGGCTGAAAGAATTTATATTTCATTGATCTTATGTGCAAACAGAGCTTTGCATGTTTTCTGCTCTGATCAGACTTTTTGGATTTTATCTTCTATTTTTTTAAGGTCTTAACTGTTCACATTTAGCCTTTTATCATCTATTTAGTCACTGACTTCTATTTGTTTTGCTAGTTATGTTGATGCCCTTGTGACTTTTCTTTCAACCATGCTTTTTTGGTAGCTTCCCAGATGGCTACATCTTGCATCGTTACTGAGAAAATGTGCAAATAGGTTTAGAGAACATAAACACTCCTCTCCAGTGAAGAAAATACAAATAGCACTTTCCTTACCTGTCAGCAACACTGACAAAAGCCTAACCCAAAACCCAAACATGCTTCTTCATGAGAGATTTAGGGAGGCTTACTGCAAAGCCTTCATTTTGTGAGATTGTTTTAAGTAGGATTAAGAATAGGTGTTGAGTAGCTTCAGGATAATGAGTTGTTCATTCGGGAATATATAAATATTCAATTCTAATATCAAAAGAAATGGCAGTATTGTTTCTGGAGCTATTCTTCTCTTTGTGTTACAACAGCATTCCTTCTAACAGTGCTGAGAATAAAATATGTAATTATGACTACGTTTCTTCACAGTAATTTTTTAGTAAGTGTGTGGAAGAGCCCTGTGACTCTTCAGACCTTAAGACTTAGCTCATTTATGCAGGTTTCTCAGAGTAAGCTCAGGCACTTTAAGGGAGTCTTAAAAATTGCCTCTTTTGAATAAAACCCAAAAATATATGGGTGTAGAATAAAATAAATTATTGAAAGCATTTTGGAAGAGTATTTCTCAAAATATGTATTGTGCCATCTGCTCCTTTGTATGTTGAAGGATGAATACTGAGATACGTAACTTCTTCAGTAACATGGTTCAGGCTGTATCTACAAGAGCAAAACAAAGTAGTGAAAGAAGGTAGAAGTACGTGGCATCTTGCCTTCTCAAGTATGTACAATACTGTGTATGTTTCTGCCCTTTTCCAGTAATGGGCAAAATCTTAGGGAATGGAGCTTTTTCTAGATTTCGTGTCTCTATAATTAATGTTTGTTTGCTTACATGATTCAGATACGGTATTTAGTTGTATCTGCCTGAAAGTTTGCATTAATGCCCTAACAGTTAAAAGCCATTAATAAAAGTGGGTGTTTAAGGCTGTGCCATTTTCATAGTATGCTGAGACAAAGGAGTGTTCCAAATGTAATTTAGATAAACTTTGAAAACTTTAAAAACTTCATTATCTCATTTTTAACCAACTCCTTCTAAAGAACTGTGATGGGACAAAATGGTTTTGAAATTTTAGCAAGATTGGTGGAGGAGGAAGTGCTAAAACCTGAATTTTGGCAGGGAACCAGACTGCCCTGTGTTGCCTGCCTTTCTTCATTAACTTGGTGGGAGGAAATGCTTCTGTCATAGGAGGCAAAGCCTAAAACACTCAGAAACCAAAATGCATCACTATCTCAGTTTAGATCTTTCACAGAGTAATAGTTTCTAACTTTTGTGCTGTGTGAGGTGGATGAGGGGTTACCCATGTGATGTCCTGTTACTCCTGTGATGTCCTACTCCATCTGTACTTGCTTATCGTAAAAGGCTACATGCAAGTAAAAATAATACCACCCTTGCAGCAATGGATGGTGATAGTTACTCTTCCAGCAAGTATGGTTTGAAATTAGACAACAGAAAAAAACAGATACTGTAGGAAACTTCTTCACATAGAGATAATTTTAAAGTTTCTCTTGCAGGAGGAGAGCAATTGCTAATCATATTTGATGTGCAGTGATCTTGATAAATGGGTTATGTATCATGTACATCCCAGCTGGTGGACTTAGGGAAATTAGTATTGCCATTACCAGTGTTTCCATGATTTGCTCTCTAGTAGAATATGGGTCACAGCAGTTTGTTACTTAAAACTTTGTCTTGAGATTCACTGTCACAATCCTTCCATTTTTTTAAGCCATGTCTGTACTGTCATAGAGGTACAGAAATTAGTGATACAGCAATGGAATATTTGAGTCTTGGAATCAAGTTGTGGTTAGGATTTCAGGGGATGTGGGTGGACTAGGGTCCTATTTCTTGCCAGAGAACCAGGTTTCGCTGAAGTCAAATCAAGTTCATTTTGTTAATATTAAATGATCCAGCACTGACAATGAAGAACTTGCCATGAAGAATTATTCTGGAGCAATCCAATGTAGGGTAGATGAACTTGAGGCTGATCCTGTTCACCTAATGCTTCTAGAAGGTTGGCATGAGTCAATGTGCTGTTAGTTCAGTTGAGTTTGTGGATTTTCTTGTTGAGTAATGTGCATCATGGTCAGAAAGGAGGAAGTCCTTAATATTCTGTGAGGAGACTAACATCAGAGCTGATAGTAGATAATTGACATAGGTACATAGATGAGCCACGTACCATCCATTTGTCAGTGTTCTACCACAGCTGCGTGAGACTATACGTTCATCATCCTCTTATTCTTTTATCCTTCTCCTCTGTAGTCCTGCTTCCTTGCACAAAGAATGCACTCCACCTTCCCCCCTTTTGCCTTTCAAGTCCTACCTGCTCTTTTTCAATCAGGAGGTGCTGGCTACCTGTTTTGATGATGAGAAGCAGATATGAATAGTGGAAGCCATTCTTCTGCAGAATGACTATCACAAATCACGAATCTGAAGTGTATTATGCACGTAAATGGTAGTTTCAGTGGAGAACCAGGTCCATTTCTTAGTAGGGAAGTAAAATCTCAGTAGTTTCTGTTGCTTATCTTGGAGAGGAAGCCTTATCTCAGAAAACTTTCTGATATTGATAGTAATGATTTACTTTGGCTCTCCAGTCAATTAATGTGTGTATGTAGTATCTTACATAAGACCGTTTGAAAACTGAGAATAAATCACATCATAAACTGCAATTTATCTCCCATTTTACTTGTAAAAGACTTAATAAAGTACTTCAGCTCCAAAATAGGAAACAAAATCTGATATGAAGAAAAAAAAGCCAAGTATTTTTTTCCCTGTTAAGTCTCTGCAGAAGATGTGTAGGAGGTAATTCTTCCAGTTGTCACGCATTTGTTCCATGTATATACATTAAAAAATACAGGGCACTCTGGGGCTTGAATAATTACTTTTGGGAAATTTTTTTTAATCAAAGTTTTCTTCAGAAAGTTTTAAATTTCTACCATTTTGTCTCTATTGCAGGTCCACTTAGAAGCCATCTATTGCATCTGTCTTTCCAATCTTGACTATTTAGTTGGAAGATAAGTTATTGCTGTGATTTAAATGATTATTCCCAAAAGCAAGTGAAAAGGGACATAGTTCAAGTTGTTTTAGCTGGATGGCAGTCATGTAACAATAGAACTGAGCTGGACAGTAGAAGCTGCTATATGGATACCACTTATCTACCTTCTGGCCTGGCGCTCAAGACAGGAATGTCTGATCCACTTGTGAAGCAGTTGTTGAACATTGCAGAGCTGAGCATCTTCATGTAGCCAGAATTGTTGCCTGGTGGTATCTGCTTCATTACTGGATCAGACATCTCTATGTTTTTAGGTATCTGTCTGTTAGAGAAGTAGGGTGAGTAGGTGAGAAAAAAAGTGTGGCTAGTCAGCCAGTTCTCTATTTGACCTCTGCATTTGATCTATTTGATTTAGCTATTTTAATAAGGTAAGTGATGGTTATTGAATTTGGTAGAGTTAAACTTGGAATCTCTTTATTCTGATAATCTGATTCTTTTCTATAACTCATCTATATAGCAGAACTGTACTGGCAAGTAATTGTGTTAGGGAGGTTTTTGTTATTTAAGATACAGAAATCTGGTTCTAGCGGGTTTGAGCAATCAGTAGAAGAGCACAGTAAATTTCATGACTTGATTTTTTTTAAGTTTGTTGCAGCTATAACAATTGCTTACACGAATAGAGTAATATATTTAGCTGTCTTCAATGCAGTATGTGCACTAGATTAAAAATTATTGCTTGCCCTTGTGTTTGATTTTTTTTTTTCTCCCCCTTCCCCTTTTTTTTCTCTTTCTATTTTTGCCCATATTTCTCAGCTATGTTATCACTATCACATGGTGTTCCCCTGCACATGCTTTTCAGGTTCACTCACGATCTTTCTCCTTTCCATATGCCTCACTGTTTCTTGGCTTCCTTGCCTGCTGGGACATGTTGGCACTCCATCTGGGCCTCTGTTAGTTCTTGCTTCTCCAAGCATGTCTTGCCTGATGGTGGCTGTCAGCAAGGTCCAGACCCAGTGGTGCCACTGCCGTCTGTGGTGGCTTTTGCTTATCCTCATATATTGATGGAGGTTCAGTTTCCTATTCTTGCTTCTGCTAGGCATCCAGGCTCTCCACACTGTTCTGAAGAACAACTAATGTGCTTAATTGGTTTTTCATAAGCTGATAACAGCCCATAGTTCAGGAACAATTTTGTTTTACCTCTTGACTGCAGAGAAGGCAAAATTCCCCAAAGTATTTGCGAAGCTTAGTTTGGAGAGTTTGTGGTAAATTTTATTAAGTCACACTGCAGTAGAAATCTCAGATTTCTGTTTCTTCCCTCAAACCCTGTCAAGTTTGTAATGTACTTCACTCACAGACATAAACATTGTCTTTGGCAAGAAAGTTTCTTCTCAGCTTTAGTAGTAGCAGGTGCAAGCATTTTGATCTTTTTTTAAACCCAAGAAAATTTTCTTCATAGGCATGTTTGCCTTTCTGTAATCCTACTAGTGTTTAGGCTGTGCTGATCATAGGAGACCTTTCTTGTAGGTGGGAATACTGTGGGTGTCAGCTGAAAACGTTCTGGTGCGCTCTCTGTGTTCTCTGAAGCAGCAAATCTGGAGGAGTGTGTGACTGTTCTTTGTGACATGCTAATTTTCAGATTTTCCCCAGTGTAATTGTGGAAATATGCTGAATTCTGCTATATTCAGTGCTTTAGCAAAAGTCTAGGAAAAATCAGAATTTGTCTCTAGCAAACTTTTCTGTCTGCAAGGAATGCACACTGTTCATCTCATCCTTAATTACTGTTGATACATGATCATGGGCAAGACTTTTCTTAGTAAAGTTATGATTCAGAGATGACACTACAAACAGGTTAACTAGTTAAATAAAAAGCTAATCTGTTATTAATTTTAAGATAAATTTATTACTTGAATGTTAGAAATTGTTAACTAAGATACTGTCACTGTCCACAAGTGACCAGTAAGTAGTATTCTTAGACATCTAAAATCATTGAGGAAATAATGTAACTTCTAACAAACACCCACATTTTTTGATTATGTTAATCAATGAGACTTCCTGAACAGAATCCTTTGGGGAAGGTGGGGATTTGATATGTTTGGGTTTTGGTTGGTTGTTTTTTTTTTTTTTTTTAAGTAAAAGCATCTTCAGAAATAAGGGGAAGGAGCTAAAAAAACCCCAGACACCACTTCAAATGTGAAAATGGGGGTTACTTCTTCAGCCTTTTATTGGCAAATACCCAGTGACTTCAACACCAGTCCTAGGAAGAGAGCATATGGTATTTGCAAGCCATTTGCTACCTTTCTCATGTCTTTATTACCTTTGTTGTTTGATGCTCTTCTGTAAATTTGTAATTTTAAATTTCTTGTTTCAAAGGTGTATTACTGAGGTAGGAAATGCTTGTACTAAGCATGTGGTTCTGAATACAGATGTGTAGCTTCAGATGCTCTGTCTTCATGTAACTACTTTATTTAAAACAAATCAAAACCCCCAAACTCCCTATTTTTACCCCTTATTTTTCCATGTGCACCCTCACCAGATGTTTCCTACTCGTGTCTTTTCCAAATGACAGTTGGTCTACCATTTTCTCATATCTTCTTTCATTTTCTGAGTGTCATTATGAATTAAAATATTAACTTATCTGTAATATCTGTTCGTGGTAATCAGTTTTCTGCCTAAGTTAGTGTATGTCAATTTTTTGGCCTTTTTTAAATTGTTCCCTGTTGTATGGTCATGCCAATGGCATCCTGGCTTGTATCAGAAGCTGTGGCCAGCAGGAGCAGGGAGGTGATCATCCCCCTGTACCCAGCACTGGTGAGGCCACACCTCAAGTATCATGTTCGATTCTGGATCCCTCAGTGTAGGAAGGACATTAAGGTGCTGGAGTGTGTCCAGAGAAGGGCAACAAGGAACATGAAGGGTCTGGAGCACGTTGCCTACGAGGAGCATCTGAGGGAGCTGGGGTTGTTCAGCCTGGAGAAGAGGAGGCTCAGGGGAGACCTCAGCACTCTCTACAACTATCTGAAGGGAGGTTGGGGCAAGGAGGGGGCCAGTTTCTTTTACAATCTGCACCAGGGGAGGTTAAGGTTGGATATTTAGGAAGTATTTCTTCAGTGGGAGGGTTATTAAACATTGGAATGGTCTGCCCAGGGCAGTGGTGGAGTCACAGTGCCTGGAGATGTGTAAGCAGCAATGTGGACCTGGTGCTTAGTGACATGGTTTAGTGTTGACCCTTCAGTGCTGGGTCAGGATTGGACTAGGTGATCTTTGAGGTCTCTTTTAACCAGATATATTCTGTGATTCTTGTAGCATCAGTGAGTAATACAGTATTGTTTAAATTGATGGTGTACCATCAAGGCAGCAGGAAAGAAAAACAAAAAATCCCCCAAACAAACAAACAAAAAAAAACACGGAAAACCCCCCCTGATTAGAGTTAAAAATGTGAAAGATGTATTCTATAAAGAAGAAACAAAGGTTCTTTTGGAGAGGAAAAAATGTAAATGGCAACAGGTAAACTTACAGAATAAAGTGGTTCTGCTGTATAGGATGCTCTTCATCTTTCCATGGAACAAAAGGGTGATTGCAGGCAGTAAAAATAGGAAAGCAGCTTAAAAGCCTACAAGTACTCCTGTGGCTGCTGGGGACCCTATCTTGTTGGAGAGTGTAATATTGTTAATTTGTTGCATTTGTGATGTCTGTATTTTTCAGATCAGGTGGGTTGCTTATACTAAGATTGCCAGAGGTAAACAGTCATTACAAACTGTGTTGGCATGTAGCATGAGGAGTGAGGGAGCTTTTTCTTGGATACTTTTTCTTGTAGCATTCTCGAAGTGGTGAGAATGGGGAGGAGGAGAATTAAAAGGGAGTGCGCTGACTTCATTGAGGAGAAACTTCTATTTCTGATGGACAGCTGAATCCAGTTTTTTTTTTTTTTTGTCAAGTTCCACACTAGAAAGAAAAGATAATTGCATGGAAGTTATGTTTATTTTGTTAAAGTAGCTGATCTAATAGTCAGGGCAGACAAAACCCATCTTGGGATCAATTTTACATTACAATTCCTGTCCTTCAGAAATAACTGTCTTGTTGCTATTACATCCATGTGAGCTGAGGTAGGTTATCTGCTGAGGGTGGGCTGATTTTACTGTTTTGCTGGGCACCAGCTTCTACGGCTCTTGTGCTCACCTAGGACAGTGTTTGTGTAAAGTGATGAATATGTATATGCTGGACTTTCTTTTAAAGCCTTACGTTAGCTGGACTTCACTTGCAGTGTAGGGTGAGCTGCTGTTTGAACACGGTGAGGGCAGTAGATTATGGGCTTTAAGCTCCCTCTGGTGGCTGTATAGTGCAGTTTGAAAATCACCCCTTGTCTGTTCTGGACAGTTTTGAGAGGCTAAATGTGCAGTGTATTACATTATTGTGATTTTTAAAACTAATGCAGGAATGCAATGTGTTGTGTGCTTTGCCAAGGTGCCAAAGATCTTCTGTAATCAGACTTCAGAGAAGTAGAAGAGTCAAAATAATATTAAAGATGAGGTCTCTTTTCTAGTTACTGTAAGCATATGGGCTATTTCCCATAAAACTTTAATTCTGTCTGTTTTTAAGGATGTCATAATGTGCTACTTATATCCTTGAAAGTGCCCAGAACACTGAAAATAGATGTGATGTCTGTATGGCAAACTCAAATATGCTCTGTTAATGAATAATTAGTTCAGGTTCAGGTAGCCCTGATTTGCCCTTCTTGTTTTAAGAATATGAATATAAATCATAATATCAACAAGGTTGGAAAAGACCTCAGAGATCATCAAGTCCAACGACTCCAGATGTGCAAAATATGCCTTGTCATTCCCAAAGGATTCATTCTCTAACATGGCTGTAACTGGTGAGGCTTCATGACACTGCAGAGCTTGAGAGCTGCGTGGTCCATAGTGCTGAAAGGACAAAATCACTCCAGTCCTTTTCTCTCTGTTGCTGCACTAGCTTTGCTACTTGACTGACTTCTTGATGCTTGCTATAGTGTGCATTCCTCTTGCTTCTCCCTGGTTTTGTTGGGTTTGTGGTTGGTGGGTTTTTTTGGTAGGTGTGCTTTTTTGTTGTTGGTTTGGGTTTTTTTTTCTGTTTTGTGGGATAGTTAAAGGAGATGACAAGAGGATCCTTTTGGTAGCAGAGAGTTATTAAAATAAGTCACTTGTCCCAAGAAATTTGATTCTGAATTCTCACAAAATTTCTTTGACCAAAGCTGTTTGTTTCTTGAGACTTCAGAGTATTTCCATGATACTGCACAGTAACAGAGCCTGTAGATTAAATGTACTTCAGGTGCTAATTGGTGCTGAAAGGGCAGCCTGTAACCAGCTATTGTGTCCTGTAGTGTGCTGCCTTATGGTGAACTAGGTTGGGGAACTCATCCAGATGAAAACAACCTGCCTTTGGTGGGATGCTTTTTGGCTGTCCCTCCCTCTGTTTGGTTCTTAGGTGTTTTCTCAGGTGCTTGTCCATACAATGGAGGGAGAAAGTGGGGACTACTTCTTTGTTTGCAGTAGCAGTGGCTGAAGTGCAAGTCCAACTGTTGCTGTGTTATTCTTGCATTTTTGGTAACCTGCTCTAAATACTCAGTACAGCTGGCTCCATTGCAGTGAATGCATCTAGAGTCTACACTGTGAAGCACTGTCCTTTAAACTGTAGAAAACCATGAATGATTAGAAACAGCTGCAGCTGATGGCTGACTGCATACAGCAGAGTTTAGGTTTTATTGCAGATGTGGCACATGTCCTAGTTTGGAGAGGCTGCTTCTTTACAAGTTTACATTTGCTTAAAAAGTTATTGAAGTGTTGGTTTCTTGTTGGGTTGGAGTTTATGAAAGCTTAATGTCCTGGAGGGACTCAGGTATCACCATGGAGCTTACTTCTGTCTCAGTTGTTCAGCAGTGTGTAATGCCCCAAATATCCTACAGCTTTTCTGTGCATGCTTTTGCCTGCACCCTGCTGACTTAGCCCTTGAGATGCTGCTCCAGGCATGTGGAAGACAGTGTGAACTGAAGGCAGACTGTTGTCTGTGCTTGTCTACAACTGAACACATACTTCTGCCTGCTCTTGTCCCCCTAGCTGGTCAGGTTGAGATGTCCTGCATATACATTCAGATCATGGCCCAGGGATAATCATTGTCCTTCCCCCAAACTGGCTGTAAATCAGATCAGGTTTGTGAAGGAGTGGAACATGTTTTTCTGCATCCATGCAACTTCTTTGCAGCTGCCTTCTTCCACTGCTTATTTTGCTCCCCTCACAGGAACTGATCTTACATGCGCAGAAGTTGAGTCAGAAATTTGCTGTGTAAGAAGCAGCACAGCTTTTTATTAGGACCCCCGTGATCCTGGGATAAACAGCCTGCTTTCCCTTGCTTCATTTACTCAAATTATTGAGTTTTAAGCTGTGATGTTACTTTCTCATATTTGAACCTTTTGTCATCTAGTGTTTTGTCAAGGATGAAAGAATTAAATCAGATTTTATATATTTTTATTTACTGTAAAATATTTCACTTAAGTTAAAAACCTTGGTCTTTATGCCAAGGTCTTCATGCTTTTATTCCCAAAGCACTGGGTATAAATCAGACCCAAAAGAGACATGGCACACACCTTCTCCTCAGTTTGCTAGGGACAGGACTGGAACTTGGAAGTTCAGTAACCGATACTGTCATTGTTGTGGTTTCTGCTTTTCCAGAGTCCAAAAAGCCAAAATGGAACAGATTTAGATTGCTTCCCCTCTTCCTTTTTCCTGGTAGGGAAAAGCAAATTAGGCAGGAGAAAAGAGAGGTAAAATTATGAAAGAAACAGTCTTGAACTGATTTGGAAGTAAAAAGGTAAGTTAAAACATAAAAGTCATTTGAGTAAAAGGAAAGTTATAAAGGTATAAGGGAAAAGGGTAAATTAAAATATATACAAAATCAGATGCAGCTGGCAAAGGATTCTCTTTAGATGCAAGATGGATTCTCTTTAGATGCAGTCCTTAAGAGTCTGGAGCAGCATGGAACAGGCCTCACCATGTGGTTAAGCAGCAACAGCAGGAGCAGCAGAAGATCTGTGGGGCAGACAAGGGCAGGAGGAGAGAGACAGGACGTGGCTCCCCTTAAAAAGGCTTGGTGGACAGGAAGTGGGAGTGGAATAGACTTTGACCCAGGGACCCTTCCCACGGGGATCAGGGGGGACCAAGTCTCTCTGCCTGTCTGGGTCAAGTTGCTTTGTCCACCTGGGGCTAGGTTCTTTTCAGCCCACCCCCTCCTGGCCTGGGTGTAACCTGGCGCCGTCATCTTGACCTGGCTCTGCACTTTGTATGCAGTCTCTCTATGCATGCACGTTCCTTTCTCGAAGGCACATCATCAGTTCAGCTTATGGTGCTTTGTAGTATTAATCCCCGTAAGAGTATTTTGTGCAATGTGCTTGTTCAGATGAATCCCAAATAGCAGAAATCAGAGAACATTAGTGGCAAAAATGGAGAGCAGTGTGGTCTTGTGAGCAACTGGCGTTTGTGCAAGACTGGTTTTACCTTGTGGCAGTGGAGGGAATGTTGGGGTTGCTCAAAGAGGTCAGGCGCCAGTGCAGGCAGTTAGATCTCATTTGTGCTCTATAGGCAGTATCCCACCTTGCAGTGGTCCAGGTTACTGTGTAGTTTTCATGCTTTTTTTCATGATTTTTAGGTAGAAAGCACAATAGAGCTGTCTTTCAGCAGTATCCATTTCCAAATGTGCTGACCCACCTCTGTAATCAGAGCCTTCGCTCAGCCTTGTCAGCTTCAGCGTTAAACACTAGAGGGTAGTATGCTACTACCAATATTTTACTTTAAAACATCTCCATAGTAATTTTTTGATCCCTTGAATTTGTTACATAACTCGATGTTTTAAATCAAATGTGGAACTAAAGGACAAATAGTGTTTTGTCTCTGTGACTGAGTAGCAGTGCTGAGTGGTATGCAATGATGTTTTTGGTTTGAGTAGAAAGAGGATTGGGTTGAATTTAGAGCTTTTTTCTATTAGGAACACAATACTTGGAAGTATCCACTCTCTGCCTGATGGCACAATATTCCCACTTAAGTGCAAATGGCATAAATACATGTGGTATGTAAGAAGAGGCCATGACCGAGAAAGAGCAGGCAGTTTTCTCAAGAGGTGCTTGGTTTTAATGTATAGGAAGGCAAATATGTGTAAGTTCATGATATTGCTCATACACATTTACAGTCAGGATGGGCATTTAGTGCATGAATAACTTCTGGGTTGTTTTATTTCCTCAGGCACCACCTTCCATGGTCAATAATGAACAACGCCAACATGCTGAGCACATATTCTTATCATTTAGAAAATCGAAATCACCATTTGCTGTTTGCAAACATATTTTGGGTAAGTTTTAATAAAAAAAGTTAAGCATGTACCTGCTTTTATAACTGGAAGTATGCTGTTCTCCTGCAGCTGGGAGTATGGACATTGATGGAGAGTGAAGCCTATTGCTGCCCTTTTTGGTTTTGTTTCTGGCAGCTTTAAAGGTGTAATGGGTAACTGTGCAGCTAAACTTCTAAACTGATTCAATGCTTCAGATTTTCTCTGACATGATTATTTTGTTATACTGTCTAATCTATAGAGCTTGAAATTTTCCATGGTGAGCATTTATTTCAGGTTGAACGTCTCAGTAAGTTACTGTTAACACCCAACTGTTACGTTAGGGGGGAAAAAAGTAGTTACAAATACTTGTGTCCACCTGATAGAAGCAATAGAGTATTGGTTTGAAGTTTTGTGGGGTTATACCTGTGGAGAAAGGAAAGAGATAGGTACGTATCACCTTTTATCAGAAGTTTCTTGGGTTTTTATTGAAATGCTGTAAATGTGGTGGTTTAAACAAGTGTTTAAAAGTAAATCTGTTTTTACAGGCACTTCAGAGACTTTATATTAGAGTTTGGCAGCTAAATAATCTGAAAATTGCAGGAGCAGTAAGCATGCAATATTCTTGCTGAGCACCACTGTACTGACCAGGTGTGCATATTTGGGCAGGGCAAAGGGAAAGTTTCAGTAAAGGCTGACTCTGAAACCTAGTGAAGAAAACCTGGAAGTTTGTGGAAAATACCACATGACAAAAACACAAAAAGCAACTTTTCCTTCAAAGAATTTGCCACAATGAGCACAGACATATTAGACTTATTTCTAAAATATGATTATTTTCATACTTAATTTGTTCCACAGTAATTTTTTTTAACAGTTAATTGGATTTAGCTCCATTTACTGGTTTAGAAACTTACAATTCCTGAACATTATCAATATTCAGGCCTCCTACTGTGTTCTTAAATTATACTGTGATATATAGAGAAGGGTGTAGTTCCTTTCCTACACTCATTCCCCAACCAGAATTTTTTCCTACAAATGAATTTTTATTTTACTATTATAGTTGTACTTTATCTGGCCCTGAAGACAGTACTCACACTTTTTGGTTTATGGGTCAGCAAAATTGATGTTTATTATTTCAGTTGTTACCACATTTATTTTTAGAGACTGTTACACTGGCAAAAGAGCACCTTTCAGTAATTTTGTTTGTTAGACCGTTTTGCTCTTTTACAAGTCACCAAACAGAAATAATGAAAATTCATTAAATCACTGCATCTTCTTTTCAGAGATGGGAACTTAATTTTGCATCAATAATGAGCTATCACTGCAGATGTTTTCCTTTTTTTTTTTTCCTTTTTTTCTTTTTTCTTTTTTTTCATCTGAGCTGTAGCTGTTTGGAAGGAATGTGATCCTGCTTTAGAACACCTTTTAGTTGTCCAGAAATATTATTTAAACTGTTCCTATGCTACCACCATTGAGAAATCAGTGTATTTCCTCACGGGGCAGGTTTTTCCTGGCAGCGTAGGCAGTTGTGATGCTGAAACCTGGATCTGAGAAACTTCCTAAAATTTGTGCTTCTTGAGTAAGTGCTTGTGCAGTCTGGACAAAAAGAACAGCTAGTTAAGTCTTGGGAGTTGAGAGGGGAGAGGTGGGGATTATGAAATAAAGAACCAGGGAAGGGAAACAAGCTGTTCAGGATGAAGAGTAGAAGAGTTGGAAGTGTACTGAAGGGGTATGTGCATGTAAGGATGGGCAGGAACCAGACGATCAGAGTAGATGGCTTTAAACAGAAACAGTGGAAAAAATGTTCAAGACAGGAATTTGAATGGATAGAGAGAGGATATAGAAAGAGATTACAAGAGGATGTTAACAGCATTCATGGAAAGAAGAGTGTATGAGTGATAGAGGGAGAGCAATAGAGATGATAAGCATAATGAAAAGTGAAACAACCACTACCGTGCAGTTTCTTTTAAAACCAGGAGTTGAACCCAGGAAGCATGAAGCTCTATGTTCTTCTGCTCTAAGCTTATGGATGTTTAAACATACTGGCAAAACTTGTCCTGACTTTCTTTAGTAACTTCATGTAGAGGATAGTGGTGCTCAGACTAGTTATAAACTTACACTGAATGCTGGACATCTGTGCTGTTAATGATCGCAGTTGTGCAACTGTGGTACTTAACACAAAGGAGAAATTCCAGTCTTCTTTTTTAATAGAATTCTCTTTTTGTGAGAGCTTTGTACAGTTTAAAAAGCCAACACCCAAGAAGTTAATAAATGTCAGAATAACAATTCTCATGCAAGTGTAATTTGGCTTGGTTTTATGTACATGTTCGACATACGCATTAATCTTTTAAGTGGTAACTTAGCTTTCCAAATTAAGCTAAGTAGATTTGAAGGTGATTTATTTTGATTTAACCATGTTTACCTGTGTAGGGTTTAGATTTGGAGCCGGATTAAATTACTTAAAAACATTTTTAGCAAATTGTCTTCTCTCTTGGATACAGAACTTGTGTATAAAGGAAATGTATATTAAAAATTCTGTGTAGATAGCCAGAGGAAGAAAATTTGTTTTGTAGTCATTTAAAGTCCATCATCTCATGACCAAGATTTTTCCAAACAGAGTTTTTGTAGTCTTGGCTGGTCACCCACCACTCAAACTCTGCTTCTTGTTCAGGAATTTTATTTCACCATTTCATATTTTATTCTTTTGCCATGTTGTGGCTGCACTCTTTCTGAATGTTCTTTCTATGTTTTCTGTAGAGGTCAGAAAGTTTTGAAATTGGCTACGGAGATACTAACTGCTATTTCTAGATTAAAATTTTGAAAAATAGAGGAACTAAAAAAAAAAAAAACCAAACCAAAAAAGCAACCCAAAAAAAGTCTCTGTAGCTTTCTATAGTCATACAAATTAAATTAACTTTCTGAAGTTTCTCTTTAATCATACTTTCTGGTCACCTGAGCTGTTACCTTTTCTGTAACTTTTTTTTTTTTTGTAATTACATATGTATACAAAGCTATCAGCTCATAAGGGCTAAGGATTCCTACACTATGATTGAAAGTTTTGTTTTGATTACCTCAAGATAAATGCAGAAGCTTGAACATGATATAGAAAACTTTCATTGCATCAGTCTGTAAAAAAATTCATTTTGATAATTAAACACAAATACTGGCTTTAGGTGCAAGTGGACTTAACTTCTCATCATTCATAAAGCATGTGCAATTTTATGCACTGTTGATTCCAAAGGCAAGCACTCAAATGGCAGAGTCGTCTTCAGTTCTGGCATGCCTCTCAAATTAATCATATCTTAATGTAGTGGGACCAAATCCATCATCTTTTTTATTTTGTTCTGTGGTTGTGTTAGCATTCTTATTCCTGGTCTTTGGCCCAGTCTCTCTGCACAGCCAACTTTTCTGCCCCTGAGTCACTGACTCAAATAATACTGGACAATTTGATAATTGGGTTATTGATTGGTTTTCATCCCATTTGAATTGTAAATTCTTTGTCTCTTTTCATAGCACAAAGTTCCATTTAGTAATAAATAATAGTAAATACCATTAATTTATTTTTTTTTTAAATATATGCCTTCTGTTACTCAGGTTGCCTTTGTTTTTGCCTCACAGAAACCAGTAAAGTGGACTATGTCCTTTTTCAAGCTGCTACAGCAATAATGGAAGCAGTTGTAAGAGAATGGATTCTCTTGGAAAAAAATAGCATTGAGTCACTGAGAACATTCCTTCTAACCTATGTCTTACAAAGGCCTAAGTAAGTATATAAAAAATATCTCTGAACATGCAGGATTTATCACAAACTCTGGGTTATCCTTTTGTTCCCCACAGGAAAAAAGACCATTTCAACAGTAATTTATCTTCCATTCTTACACTTAGTTGACTTCTGTAGTTAACAGCTTTCCTTTATGAACTCACATAAAATGTTTGAAAAAAATGAGTGCATTTCAAATTTTGTTGAGCCTTGGTATTCAACATTATTTGCAAATATATTTTTGCAATGTTGTTTACAGCCTTCAAAAGTACGTTCGGGAGCAGATTCTATTAGCGGTAGCGGTGATAGTGAAACGGGGATCATTAGACAAATCAATCGACTGCAAAAGCATCTTTCATGAAGTCAGCCAGTTGATCAGCAGTGGTAACCCCACTGTGGTAAGTATTTTATTTTCTTCTTCAGAATTTAAGCAACCTGTATCAGCAGCATAAGTTATATACTTAGTGACTATAACATCTTCTATACTTATCTAAAAATTAAAATTAGTAATTAAGTTGGTAGCTGTTAGGGTAATCACCAATCATTTACCAAGCGTTTCTGAATGTTTTGGGACAAGGAGTAGTATGTGTAGTTCTTTGGTATGCAATTATACCATGTTTTTTAGAGAGTGTGTTTCTCTGAATAGTTGCTTTAAGTGCCATGGGTCTTGATTGTTTGGGTTATTTTTTGTTTGCCTCAGGTTTCTTTAGTAAAACACAATGATCTAAAATGGATTTTCCATTAGCTAGCAGGTTCTTTACACACTGTTCCCCTCCCATCTGTGCAGTGCTTCACCCTCCTGTGGCTCAGCTGTTGGAATAGGCTACTGAGCAAGAGGCATAGACCTCTGCTGTTCTCTGGGAGACGGGTAGATGGAGAGAAAGGAGTGTGAGGAAGTAAAACGTGGAATGGAAATACAAAACTTACTCTAGATTTAATGTCATAGTACTAGGGGTGTTACCTTCCACACTGAGCTTAAAGTGGAAACAAGGTGTCCGATATCTATGTATGCATTTAGTGAAATTCCGTTTGCTATGCCAGGAGATAAGTTTAGAATAGGTCATAATAGAGGCATGTAACCAGAGATTAAAGAGAGGTGATTTTTCTCTGGCCAATTGAAAATTGAAGAGTATGCAGATTTTATGCTGAAACTTTCAAAAATCTTGAGGGAACTAGCTCATAACACTGCTGAGTGTTTAGAGCAGCAGTTGTACTAGATGTGAGTAGCAAGTGTTTAACTCTGAAAATTCAATCAAAGTGTACTAGAAGTAATGCAGCTCATGTCATGATCCTAAAAATAGAATGTCACCTCTGAGCACGAGTGATATTCCTCCAGTGTACGGAAATTTCAGTTACACTTGTTATATGTGAATTTCAGAACTATTTGTCTTAAGCAGAACGTTTTAGTACTTTGGTTGTGCATAATTTGGATAGAAATGGGCACTTTAGAGCAATGCCAAGTTTATGCTTTTTTCTAGGAAACATAGCCTTGTTATTAAAATGGAGTTACAGCTGGGGTTTTCAAATTGTATGCATGCCAGGGACTATGCTCATGTAGTTTGTATGAGCTTTCCACAAAGGCACAAAAGTGGAGTAAATAGAAATCTGGATGCTCTCAGAGAAGTCCTCTTTGAACTAACTCTACAGTAAGGCAGGGACATCTCACACTAGATCAGGTTGTCTCAGAGCCCCTCCAGCCTGGCCTTAAAAACTTTCAGGGATGGAGCTTCCACCACCTCCCTGGGCAATGTGTTCCAGTGTCTCACCACTCTCATGGTGAAGAACTTCTTCCTAACATCCAATCTGAATCTAACCAGTTCTAGTTGTGCTTCATTCCCCCTAGTCCTATCACTACTCGACATCCTAAAAAGTCCCTCAACAGCTTTCCTGTAGGCCCCCTTCAGATACTGGAAGGTCTCCTCGCAGCCTTCTCCTCTCCAGACTGAATAGCCCCAACTCTCTCAGTCTGTCTCCAGAGAAGAGGTGCTCCAGCCCTCTGATCATTCTCGTGGCCGTTCTTTGGACATGTTCCAGCACGTCCAGCTAAGTCTGCTTGCTCTAAGTATATCATCCTGGGCTTGCTGCAGAAACATTGCAGAGGAGCTCTGGTTAGGTGAGAGAGCAATATTTCACTCTGCTTTCCTCCACAGTCCGTTCAATGCCACCCATACAGAGACAAAGTTTAGCTCAGTTTTTAATTTCCCTTTATCCACTTCTCTTCACAAGTACTACTTTCTCCAAAGTATTTGTGCTGAAGTTTTAAGGATGGCATTGAAAATGTCTTGACTATGTCACAATGTTTTTCTGTTTTAGTATGCTAATATGCTGTTGGAATGTCTTTTCTGTAAGGCAC
The DNA here is from genome assembly GCF_027791375.1 of Indicator indicator. Taxonomy (NCBI): domain Eukaryota; kingdom Metazoa; phylum Chordata; class Aves; order Piciformes; family Indicatoridae; genus Indicator; species Indicator indicator. Next base: position 19,635,359 of record NC_072010.1, on the reverse strand, counting down.
GATATACCTTTGTCAGTCTTTGGCAAGGGCGTTATAAACCCTTCATGTATAAATGAAGGGTTTATATTATAAAACAGTTCTCATTCATAAAAATGCTTGTGTAACCTTCTGAGATTTTGCTGGCATACACAATAATCAGCAGTAATAAAATTGTGTCTTAGCCCAGTACGTGCCACAAGTGAGCTCTGAGTAGTTTCAGGGCATGCCTGTTGTATAAATATGAAATAACTTTGAAAGGTTGTGTGAAATAACTCATACAATTAATTATCCACTTAATTTTTCAAACACAGGTAGGGGTTTTATTTTGTGTCCCTGTAACATTCAGCCATCCCTGTCAGGCCATGTGGAACCAAAGTGCTGCAGCTGCCTTGCTGCCCTATGGAGTCTCAGCTAGGGGGGCTTCCAGGGTACAGTATGAAGCTAATGGAGTGGTACTGCTTTCAAGATCCAAGATACACTGTCAGGACAGTGCCACGCAGTGTGGCAGGTGTTTCTGTACCTCACTCAAGACATAAAAACAGGCCTCCATCCAAGTCAGGGAGGAGGTTAAGATACGAGTGTTGGGAGAGATCAGCAGATGTTTTCCCACCCCCTGTGCCTCTGATTCATTCCACTTCTTAACACATCTTTCCTATGATGTACACTCTTGCCTCCAGCCTCATACACCAAGTTTCAGAAGCCTGATACCTTTGTGACTCCTAATTTTTTGACAAGTCTCTTGGTCATTTTCTGTATCCTCGGATTTCTGCTCCATGTTTCTTGTGACCTACTTGCAACCCATTTGCGTCCTTCTACCTGAGGTTAACTCCAGTAGCTGAGAAATAACATACGGAGTCAGCAGATCACTCAAACATGGCTTTTAGCTGTTGATAATGACTTTCTACAGCAGTTTGTAATAGAGAGAAAGTATTTTTTTAGAAAAAGGCAAAATGGTCTCTTGCTTCCTGCTTGCTTTCTCGTCTCTGCTGGCTCTGAGCCTTCCTGGCCCTTCTTTGTTACAAGAGCAAAGCAGGAATGTAATCTTTTCCATTCCATGCAACCCTCCACCCAGTTCCTGTCAGACGTCTCTACTAATTTTGTGTTTGTTATGCACTCCTGCTCCATGAAATCTTGGGGACTTTTCAGTAACACTTTGTGAGGATCAAGTTCTGGTGCGGCAGCAAATGTAGATACACTGTGTCTTTTGCTTGTGTCCTTTTGCAGGATTTGATACACTTACAAATTTAACTTCTACAGTGTTAGTTAAAAGTGTGTGTTAGTTAGTTAGTTAAAAATCTCTAGGAATGGATGTATTTTGAGGATGGAAGCTGAAGGTGTGTTGAGTAATGTTGTGGCAAACTGACATAGGGGCAAGACTGATTGATGGACGAACTCTTGAGAATATAAAAATAAAAGGGAGATTGGAAGGAAGAGAGGGAGAGGAAGAAAGATGGCTTTAGTATTGAGTAAATGGAACACAGGGTACATGTTAAGGAAATAACAGCACTAAGGAGAGGGAAGGATGTATGGTTAGAGACAGAGTTGGAACCCCAGACTTTTGGGTTTTGCTGCTGTTTTTTAGCTATATGGACTTGTATGGATTTCATGCAGGAAACCTCTCTCTGAGTTGGGGAAGCAAGCTGTAGAGGGTCTTGCTACTTACTAATTTATAAATTAATTTAGGTAATAATCCCCAGAGAGAACAAGGATTAGCTTTGGAGTTCCTGGTTTTGTTTTTACTGGCTGATCCTGTATCATTGATACAAGCCATCCTTTCGCTCATGAAGGAGAGTCTGTAATCTCCCTCCAATAGCAATTTTCAGGATTTCTTTTCAAAATCTTCATCTCTGGGGGACAGAGCTTCTGGCAGTGAATACGTGATTATGGGCCAGTCTTAAAATGTTAAATACATGTTTTCTATCACTGATTTCAAGGTTCTGGAGAATTGTTTGAGCCAACTTATTCTCAACCATAAATGCCTTCAATTTTTTGGCCTTTTTTGCTAAAATACTCAACTTTTGCGTAGTTGAAGGATTTTGTTTGTCCTTCATCTCTGCCAGAAGGACAGGAATTTTGGCAGCAAAAGTGACATGATTCCCAGGAGGAGGAACTGGTCTGAACATGATCAGATAAACTTTGTTTAAAGCTGGACTAGAATGTGGGTCACACCTCAATTTCTTTCAGGATATGGGTGGGCAGAGGGGTCCAACTGCTGTAAATCTGACATGACAAGTAACAGAAGCTGTGTTTTTTAAGATCCACAGTGCACACAGTAGAATATATTGTAATATAAAGCTCCATACCTGAAGGCTACATTTTTCTGTATGTGCAAGAAGACTTGTCAAGACTTACTGGAAGATCTCCGGGTTCCTAAAATCTTCCCTCTCTCTCTTAATTTGTACATCTGTTGTTCCGTTTCCCAGTGTTCATGGTTGGGCTAGAGAGGAGATCCAAATGCCACAGATTACCTAAAATTGCTGAGGAATGTGCTAAGAATGGATTTTGTGTGAACAGTGGGAAGTACTAATAAGCAGAACTCTAGGCATTAGTCTTCATGGAAATTAGTTTATCAATAACAACAGCTGCATAGATAGTTAGACTCTTTTAGTACTTATGGTTCTTATTTCTATTCTTTAAGAGGAATTTTGCTTCTGAATCTTGGTCTAGCTTTGCTGCCTCATGATAGGAGTTGGAGATGCTCTCATGACTTACATTTTTGACAGAAATGTGTATTATTTCCTCCCCTTCTACCCTCAGCTGCATCTTCTGGTCTAATAAAATTATTACCTTGTCCTATGAACCTTACTGCACTTGAGACGTGAGACAAGTGCTCTATAAAGGCCTAAGTTAGCATGTTAAAAGTTGGTTGGGGAATTTTAGGGATCCAGAAACTACTCCAAATATGAGGCTAAAACTTGGTGAAAGAAATGTAAAAAAACTTTAAGCAATAAGCATTTTTTTAGTAGTTGTATCAACCAGAATGCCTTTTAAAGTTCTACAGTTTGTCTTGAATGAAAGCCTATTTTACTGCAGATGCAGTATAGTGAAACTTTAGCTTAGTTGCTTAGTAACTTCAGTATTACAAATTGATAGCTCCTAGTATTTACAATATTTACAAATTCACAGTTGAGCTACAATTTCCAAGGCAAGGCTGTCATCCAGGGGAGAGATGTGTGTCCCCTGTTCTATGTATGGCATCCAGGAATCTTTGTTTCTTCAATTCAGCCATCTCATGAGATGTGCAGGTGTGGAGGCCCTCACCTGTAGACATCAGTCTCACTGGGAAGGACGAAATTTTACCTTTCCATGTGTTACACCTACGTGTCTCTCATTACTCTGGTGACACACAGATAAGCTGGAAGGGAAAAACCTCTTTACTGATCCTACCTGTTCAGACTTTAGTCTCTCTTCCTCTCTGAGGTATATATCCTTCTGAATATATACATTCAGTAATAAACTCAATCTGTGGAGGAGTCTACCAATCAGACTTCCCCCTCCTAACTTCTCTTTTTTTTTTTCTTTAAGCAGATCTGCTGTGGAGCACAGCCATGTAATGCAGCTCATTTGGCATATCTGACAGTATGGCAGGCAGAGGCGGGCAAGAAGGACCAGGAATGAGCACTGGGAAAAGTGGGGGGAGAAGGGACAGCTGCTCACCAAAGAGCAGTTGCCAGGATGATATATATTTAAAGCTGGGTGATACTGATGGCAAGCTGCATGGCTAGTCTTACTAGTCGTTATTTTACATTTAATGAAAAGTCTTGGATTTGTTCATGCAACTACTGTTGGAGTGAAGATTCAGCTGTTGCCTTTCAGACAAGAACCTGAAGAAGGATATGTTACCTCTAGATAAATGATTTTCAGACATTCGCTTTTTCTTTGAGATTACTTTCCCCCTGCCTCACCCCCTTGATTTCTACCTCATAGCTTTACCTGTCCCTGGAGAAATGAAGAAAAACATGTTTTGCACACTTAAGCACCAGCAAACTCTGCCTGGACCTCTTCCATTATTAGTAGAGACTGCTACTTCCTTTCTCTCTTTGGCCAAAGCCTGCATGCTTCACATGCCACAAGATCATCTTCCTGTGGCCCCCAGTGATTCACTGAGGAATTGATTTTTCTCTTTCTCAGTTCAACCTTGGAGGCTTCCTTTGCTTTGTTTGCCTGGTTGCCTCAAAGGAAGGGAAGCAGAGTCTTGCCCATTATGCCACTGTATGTGTGATGTGTTTAAAACCTGGTGCTCTGATCTGTTTTTGCATTGTGGCAGAGGGGGAATAGGAGGAAAGGGGTGCAGTGCTCAGACAGTCCTTTACTGCTGACAGCATAAAACTGCAGCTGCAGGTCCTATTCCTATTATCCTGTCCCTTCTCCACAGTTTTTTCACCAGTTGGCTTATTTGAGAAAGAATAAAGAGATAAAATCCAGGGGGATTTTCCTGATGCTTTCTTGTATTTCTTCAGAATATATTCTGGTTTTCTTTTTTGGGAAATACTTCTTCATCTTCTGGGTTCTCTCCCTTTGAATGCTCACAACTTGAAAAAGTGGAGTGGCCCCAGTTATTAGGTATACATAATGGTATTTCTTTTGGCCTTATGATTGTCCTGTTAACCTTTCCATTGGAGTTGCAGCTCACATTCTAGGGATTTGGTTTGGAAATGTTAGCAAATCCAGCTGTGCTTATTCAAGGAAGTGAGGGAAGGAATATATTACCACCTTTATAAAGGAAACCTTGCTTTGAATAGTTTGATAAAATTGTTTTTGACATGTTTTCAGTACAGAATTTTATCGCTTAGGAGCAGCACAATAAAATCCTATCTCTGATAGATTTACTCTTTCATTCTTCCTGCTCTTGTACAAGTTAAAATTAGTTGGTTAGGGATATTATTAAATGCTTCTTGTGGCTTCCCTTTGGTTTTAGTAACAGAGTTTATATTATACGGGTGGAGACAAAAATCCTCTAAATGTATATTCTGGCTGGCAGTGATCTCCTGTAGCAGGGCAGATGTTATGATTTGCTCTGTTCAGGTGAGATCTTTATTCTTTTAAACAGACTTACTGACTTTTCTGTAGGTGTAAATAATTCTTGCAGAAGATGAGGGGGAGGGGGCATGGCTTGATAGTTTTAAGTTTTGTTCTAAAATGAATTATCAAACTTCTGACAAACTAGCTGTATCTCTGCTCTGAATTTGAGAACAGAGGAAACATTTTGGATGTTGCAGTTTGTTCTGCTTGGTCTGGGTTTTTTTCAGCCTCAGAGCAGGTGTACCACATGTGCAGTTTTTTCCTAAGCTGTATTTGAACTCTTCTTCTTTTCAGATACTTTGTAACCTAACTACTATCAAATGAAGCAGTTCACTTATTCCATACGCAGTCCAGGCACAAGTGTGAAATCCCTTCAAACATTATGGCTTTAACTTTTGTTATAGGGGACATTCCATCTGGAGGACTAAGTTGCATTTACCTTCTGCAACTGAGTTTTATGAATGGTATATAAATGTTGCTCACTGTTAAAATAGTGCACGGTCTTTCTGTAGTGTCTGTGTTTTATTAGAGCAATTTAAAAAGAAAACCACTAAAACGATGTTACTGCTGGGTATCTGATTGCCAAGTTAATCTCTTATCACAAGTCCCATTGATCTTCTGTTTGAGCAGCTGAGGGTCTATTTTATGTATAGCAATCTTTCATAAAGTTTATTCCTGGTAATAAAGCTAACTGGGGTGAGTGCCAAGCTATTCTCAGAGTCAGTCTGCTCTCAACAAGAGGAGTATTTCATTTTGTTAGATGGGGTTATTGTTTGGGTATGTACTTGTGGCAGAACTAGTGAAATTACTAGCGAGTGAGTCAAACAAGGTTCAGAGGTGTACTTTTACTGGTATGAAGTTAATGGCATTACTACACAATGGACATTCAGATCTGTCTTTTAGTGTGATGCCCAAGAGTCATGTGCATTTTCTACTTATTACTGTATGATATTACTAAATTGGATTCTTAATCTCTTCTGTGGTGGGGCAGAAGCCTTCAAAAACCCCACTGCAAAACAAAAAAGCCCCTCCACCCTAGGACTTTACATGTATTAAACGCATTCACTTTTATTGTGTAAAAGGAAATAATTTTACTTTACAGAGCACAACTGTATCGATTTACCTGAAATTATGTTGGATTTCAGATTTTTAAAAATCTTTCTTCTAACAGCCTGCATTTGTGTTAAGGTACTTAGTGTCTTCATACCAAACATACATACAAATTTTAAAATGTACTAAAAATATTAGTAGTTAACTGTCAGTAAAGTTACTTTTCATAAAGTAAATTTTTCTTTTCAGTAAAATTTATAATGTAAGAAGAGTTCTATGGATGGCAGACAACACATGTTGTTGTAGCTAATTTGTTAACATTCGTATGAAAATGGCAACCCTGCTGCTATGCACAACAATCTGTATAAATTCCTATATAGGCAGTCTTGGGAAGCAGTGGGGGTTTTATATACAGCTCTATGCAAATGCTTGACATTGCAAGGAGAGGGTGCAGGTCGTGATCTATACCTCTACTGTTGTCTGTAAGTTAAAACCCTGGAGGCTGGCACTCTGCCTTCTAGGAAACCAGTCTCAAGCAAATTCCTCTCAGCCTGTTGCAGTAAATTTTAAATCATTGAACAGTATCTTGTCTTTAGTCTTCGTGTGCTGTGGTGACCTGGATATAAGGGAATACTTATAATTTCTCATGGATGCAAGAGGTGCAGATAGTGACAGGAAGGGATGGATGTGCCTGCAGGTCATTCCTGGGATGGTGAGGGAATGGGGCAGGATTTGCAAAGTGATGGAGTTGGTAGGATGCTGGAATTTCAGTTGGAGGAGCATGGAGGGATGCAGTGTGCCCAAGTTTTTACTGTGAGCTAGGCTTCTAGAGGGATTAAAGTAAATCTCTAGTAATGAAGTGCTTCACCTTTCATGCTCAAAGCAGGTACTTCAGATAATACCTCAAACGGCTTTTGCTGAAATCGGGAGGGCAGGTCGCTGCTCAAGCTGCTTTTCAGGCTCTTAGCAGCACTTGGCAGATTCAGTCAGCCTGGCTGCATTCATTGCTTGTTGCATCTTTGAAGAGATTTCTTTACCATGAGTCATGAAATTTAACCTTTTAAATTTCTCCTTGCAATCAGGAGAAAAGCATACAAAATAATCTGAACACAGTTTTATCATGCAATAGCATATTACTAACCCAACAGAAAGGGTAAATTATTATTTACCATATAAACAAGCTGGAGAAAATACCTGATATTTCAGCTAATATTAACTATTTGTAATCATTGTGGAGGCAAACTTTTTTTGTTTTTGTCTATTGCTCAGTAAGTATTTGAACTTACTGATTTGTTTTCCAATAATTGGCTACCATCTGCAAGTGATGGTTAGTCTGCATCACTGCCCTTCTTGTCCGGTGGTGATCTGGATGGTGACTTGGTGTGAAGATCTTCACATGATGAAGTAGAAGCAGCTTAGTTTTAGCCAAGCTGTTGTGCTATTGTAGCCATTAATACCACATGGTAATCATGGTATGTTATAGAGCATCAAACTGTCCAGATTTTTAATTGCAACTAATCATGTCCTTGCATTATGACTTCTGCATTATGAGCTGAAAAGTATCAGTGTGTCACTAATTCCAGCATCAAATAAAGGCTTGCATTTTAGACAGCCTTGTGAGACTTTGTGTCTCCTGGCACATAGTAAAGTTAGGCAGTGTTCTCTGACAGCTCTGCTTTATTCCTTTAAAAACATTTATTCTTATCTAAAGTATTGTTCTAGAGCAAAACTCCATTGTTTTGGTGGGGTTTGTGTGTGTTGTTTTGGGGTTGGAGGTTTTTTGGTTTTTGTTTGTTGGTTGGTTCATTTTTTAACCCAGATTAATTGTTTTCATATGAAACTTTTAATGTTGGACTTAAAAGTGTAGAATAACACAGAATTTTTTTTTTTAAGAATATGTGTTGGATCAAATCTAGATTTTTTTTTTCTACATTGGTAATAAAATAATGAAATATTTGAGCTAATTAGAAATATTACTAAGTCTAGTATAGACCTGATAATTGCATTTTTTGCTGGAGTAGTTTAAAGTGTAATGCTGGTTTTGACTGACTAAACATTGCTTTTATCACAGAATGTTAGGGTTTGGAAAGGACCTCTAGAGATTGAGTCCAACCCCACTGCCAAAGCAGAATCACCCAGGGCAGGCAAAACAGGAACATAGCCAGGCAGGTTTTGAAAGTCTGTCCCATCACCCTCACTGTAAAGAAGTGTCTTTTATCATACATGACATGTGACTGTAGTTGAGAAACAGTTCACTTGGAATAAAGAGGTTTTTAAGATGGGGTAACTTGGATTTAGCAACTGACCTGCAACATGCCAGTCTACTGTACAGCTTTGCTATATAGTAGAAGACCCGTATATTATCATGAAGCCCACTGTGTTTGATCTGTCCAGAACTTATTTAGCAAGTAAGAATGTTAATTTAGTGTATACTGGCTAAGATAACTACTTGTCTGTGGGGTCAAGGTACTGACTTCAGAGGCATTTCTGAACAAAGATGTTGCAGTTGGTGGGTGGATGGCACTGGTCTCAGCTGTTGTATGAGCTTGCATAAATAGTATCATCTCCACTTTAATCTTTCGGGTGTTCAGAGGTAGTGTGCATATTTATGTTTAACCCCTGGACACTTGCTGGCATGCATGACCCTTTAGCAATTCCTATCCCTCTGTCCTTCCCTGCCACCTTGGCTCCAAACAGTCTGGGAGGATAGACAATAATTTTGAAGTTTTTTGTTAAGAACATCTCTTTAACAAAAAGTGGTTTTATTTAATGGGTGTAGAGTTTCTATTGTGCTCGTTACAGTCATCTATGGCGTGCTTCAGACATGCTACTTGCATCTCCACTGTACAATATTTACTTCCCTTTCTGTGTAATGGTCAGTTTAAAAAAATGTAATAGAACTGGTGTTGATGGTTACTGGACTTTGGCATCAGGAAAAAAAGCTTTTTAAAAAGTTTGCTTCAAAAAAAAGGTAGCAAAGGCTGGAGCAGTATGTTTCATAAAGGAAAGCTGTATTATAGGTTGTGTTCTAGGATAAGCATTTGGCTTGCCATACCTTAAATTTTGAGAACAAAGAAGGTATTTAAACTTTCAGTCATTATGGATCTGTCTCTCTAACATGCCTTTTTCTTACCAATTTTTCTGTCACTCCAGAGACACTCTAATAGAGTCATTTTAAAGGTTGTTTTTAAGGCTGGTAGGTGTTTCTCTTTGGAGGGAAGTATCCAAAACCTTTCAAGCATGGGAGTTTTTTGCCTATTCTTCCTTTTTTTTTTTTTTTGATGGGGTACGAGGGGAAAAAGATGCAGTAGACAATGTATTGCAGGTGACATTTCTGACTAGCTTTTATCACTTTTGGTGATACAAATTTGATCATGCTCAAACACCAATATGGTAAGTGTAGCAAATGCAAAAACAAACTTCAGAGTGATTTAACTATTAGATCAACAGAAATAAATGGAAAATGAATCTTACCTCAATGTAACACTGGTAAAGCCCTGTGCACAGGGAGAGTATGAAGCAAGGCTGGAAAATTGCAGTAAGTTTGTTTCCATTTTGTAGTGATAATCACACAAGTGATGGCTTTTATATTGCTGAAATACTTGGAAGTTCTTTTGTAAGGACTGAGCCTTGCTGATTGCAGAGATGATTTATCCAAGAATCTATGCTCCTGACAGTCTGACTTGTTCTAGTTTGGGTTAGAAGAAACTGAAGTAATAGTTGTAGAAGAGTGTTAATTAAAAAAAAAATGGAAGGACGTTGTAGGCAGTATTATGTTATTGGATGTCTTTTAGTTATATTACTCCCCCTTATTTTTTTTATAGCAAACTTTGGCCTGTTCCATTTTAACGGCGTTGCTGAGCGAGTTCTCAAGTTCAAGTAAAACCAGCAACATTGGACTAAGCATGGAGTTCCATGGTAACTGTAAACGTATATTTCAGGTAAACCAGTTCTGTATCAATATATAACACCTGTCGTTCTAAAATTTAAATATTGAGAAGCAGTACTTTCCTTGTGCCAGGTGCATTTAGGTACAGTGTACCTAACAGCTTTTAAGAGGACAAATACTACATTATAAATGCAGATACTGACTACTTCAGGAAAGTTGATATTATGGCTTTTAAAAAAAACCAAAACAAAACTTGTATCAAAAAGGTGCGGTCTCTTTTAGTCCACTTCATTAATGTAGAGCTACAGATCTTTATGTGGTTGGACTCTTTAATTCCTTGGCTACCAATTACAAACAAAACGAATACTCTGTGGAACAATGATAGTCTTAAATATAGCTTTGGTTTAAAGCCAAGGAGAGCTATGTATTTAAAAATATTATTGCAGATGGTGTAGTGTGGTTGTCTCAGATGTATTGTTTGTCCAGGCAGAAATGTTTTTGTGAAGGCATTGCTTTAAACTGTTGTGGAACAACTTAACAACGTTTTTTTCATGCCAAAGACCAACTCTCTCTTCCACCAGTTGTTAAAAATATATTGTTAAGTTTTTCTTTTAATGAACAGAATTTGAGAGTGGATTTTTTTCTTACTCTTTACAAACACAATCTGTTCATTTTGGCAAAAGGGGAAGGTAGTTCTGACTGACAACTTCAGAATATTTTCTGTGTTTTAATGAAAAATAGTGAAAATTATTTTCTCTTTAGGAAAGTATTTATTTTTAATCGCCATTTCAATTAATGACTGAGAGACTATTAATACATTGTGTTTGTTCTGACTGTAGGAGGATGATCTGCGGCAGATCTTCATGCTCACAGTAGAGGTACTTCAGGAATTCAGCAGACGTGAAAACCTCAATGCTCAGATGTCTTCAGTGTTTCAGCGTTATCTTGCACTAGCCAATCAAGTCTTAAGTTGGAACTTCCTTCCTCCAAATTATATCCTTTTAATGTCAGGCCTGTTGTTTCAGTTGACTTAGATCACTTCTGCCAGGTGATAAGTAAAATGTTTGAGGAGAGAAAAATGTAAAACTTAAAAGCCTTGTATTTGGACCTTTATTTATTCTTCCATTAGTGGTCTTGGTCACCCCTGTGCTTGCTTAACAGATGCATACATACAGAAGCTCTTCATTTAAATTGTAAAGTGTTTTATATGTGGCAAAACTAGTTCAGCAGAGCACCCTCTGGTTATGGGTTAATGGTCTATCTGATCTGTGCAGAGGAGAGAAGCGTAATATGCTGATCTAGTGCAGAACCAAAGGGTGATGAAGAGGTCTAAGTTCTGATGAATTTTTCTGTGGAGATCTGATCTGTCCTGTTTTTCTCCGTTGGAGACAAGAAAAGGGTAGGTAAATGCCCCATCATCTAGGAATGTGAATGCTCAACTGACTCCCCAAAAGAGATCATGGTCATATTCTAGAACATGTAACAGTGTCTCTTTTGTATGAAGAAAAAATATTAGCTAGCTGAGGAGAAATGGCATCTGCTTTTTACACAACTGCCATTGCTTCCATTTTGACATCTTGTATGTAGTAGTTGTGAAAGTCAAGAGAAAAGTGGAGATGGAAAGTGGAGAAGGAAATGGGAATTGGAAAGAGAAAGAATCTTAGGGAGAGAAGAAAAAAGATACAAAAAATTCCCAGCCCAAAAACAAGGGCCTAGAAGAGTATTGCAGAAATAAGCAAATACATTCTGTTTAATAGAGGGCTAAGACAGCACTTGCAGTAGAGTGTTACAATGCCTCTTGTAATAGCTGAACACTCATTAAGATGTTCTTCAAACTTTCCAAAAGCCAAATTTTTAAGCTGGTTTATAAACCTTTTTTTGTTAAAACCTTATGAAATTGCTACTAAGTTATACATACTAGAGGAATTTCAATGTCATCTTCAAACCAGCTTTCCTGGTTTGATGGTCAGAAGGCAGTGTCTGTGCATGTCTGCTGTCTTCAATTCTGTTTATTATGCAGAAGGTAGCAAAGGTGAAATTTATTTGAAACTTCATATTCTTTGGTTCGCATCTGTAAAGCAGAATACCAGTTATATTGTCTCTATGGAAAGGTGTCATGGACTAAAAGTAAATATCCCACTCCTATTAATTACTGAAGTGATTTGGCAAGGATCCAGAGGAGAATTTAGCGCATGTGCCTACAAGACTGGGGCTGGAATCAAATTATTGCGTCTTATAAAAGTTTTTGGAAGGGGATTTGGGATTTGTAAGAATTCAAATAATGTATGAATGCTTTTTTTTCCCTAAGTGGTAATCTTAGAGAGGAAATGCTCTTGGGTTGTGCAGCAGTGGTTCCCTCTAAATTTTGGGTTTGTTCTGTATTCCTAAATACTGATCTTGTTAGAGTTTCAAAGTGAAGACTCTGGTTTTTCATGAGCATTTTAGCCTGAGCTAAAGTTTGCAGCGATGGAGCTAGACATACAAGGACAATGTGGAGCCTTGGGAGTTCCAACTTTTGCTTATACCTCTATTTAATATGAAGTAATTTAGGTGCTAGTAATATAGGTGCTAGTGAATCATTAATTGAAATAGCTAAGCAAGCCATACTGCTACTTAAGGTTAACAGTATTTTCTGCTACTTGGCCTACTTTAGATACTGCAGCTGTTAGACAATTCCTCACCACTTTTGGAGATTGGATGGACCTTTAGTCTGAATTACAAGTGCTCAAACATGGCTCTATTTCAAATCTTTTTACGACTTCTGCTCTACTTGATACCATCTTTTCATTTTCTGCCACTGGACATTTCATTTTTCTGTTAAGAATTATGACACTAGCTTGGGTGTTCCTTTTCTGTGTAGCAACCTGTTTTTACAGAAGATGGAATGGCTTTAATCATCCTTGAGAAATTAGGTCTTAGGGTCTTAGCTGATGACAACTCAATAACCGCTGAAGTTTACAGCACCATGTTGATTTATTGTGGCATAAACCTCTTCTTTAAGACTAGTTTAAAAGTAACTGATCTTTAACTTACAGGCAGTGAAACTTAATTTGGCTGCAGTTTCTAAATAGGTAGCACATTACAAAAGAACATAAGAATGGCTGTGTTGATTGATCAGTTGGTATCCTTATAGTATCCTCTTTCCAAATCTTGACAGTACATATGCTGAAGTGATGAGCATAAATTAAATATTTGAAGCATGGAGTAAAACAATCCATTGTATCCACAAATATATATTGTTTTTCCTTTAGATGATACTTCCCCAGGCAACATAATATTGATTCTTAGTATTCCCTGCAGTATAATAGTAATTTGCAGTATTTGCATATAATCTTTAGCATGATTGTTGTATCTCCAAAAAAAAAAAAAGGAAGTAACATAAATGTGCATTAACTCCACAGTGACCATCGCCAAAAGGCACGTTATTTAAAGCACCACAATGCAAGGACTGCATCAAAATATTATCACTTCACAAGTGTTCTTGTATTGTTGCAGGATAAATTAGCATGTGTTGCATTGTTAAATGCAGTCATGGAAAATGGTGCCCCCAGTCATAACAGAAATGTTGTAGTAGGTATGTATTGTCTATTGTTAGCATGAAAGATGCATTCTGGAATAGCCACCTCGTTGGAGCAAAGAAAAAAGAGATACTGGGATATACCTACTTTGAAGTTGGAACTCAGTATTTTTCAAGTATTTTGGGATGCAGTAGTGCAATAAGGTGAGGCATGATGATCTAGGATCTTTTCAGTCATGTGGTTTCTTCCATTTTGTGTTTTAACAGACAGGCAATCATCTATTGTTATTTTTATCTGCTGCTTCAACATATTGGTTCACCTGGTGTTTGCAGATGCTTCAGAGGTTTTTGGCAGTACTGTTGGAAATGACAGTAACATAGGATGCCTATTCCACAGTAAGAACATATCATAGTCTCCTGTGGCATGTTGGGTTTTTTTAGTGCTGTTACAGCACTGTTAAACATTGTTTACTTGGACAGAATTAGCTTTAATTGCATCTTTACTTAAATGAATGCTTTAACTAATTAAGAAAGTGCAGTAATCCATACTAAGTACAGCCCTCTCCTTTACAAGAACGCCTTCAAGGGTCTTGCTCCTAGTATACTGTGAGCATCCAAAGTCTCCAGTTAAGAAACTGGATATTGCAGGGCTTTGAGACACCTTAACAAGGACATATATGTCCTGTGGAGTCAGGATATAAATATAATTAATATTCCTTTACCTCCAGAGGTGTGTCTTACTTCTTGACCTTGAGATATATCTGTTTTTCAGAGCTGCATTCTTACAGACTTTCGATGAATGTCCTCAAATGCAGAAGTTCTTAAACAGAACATAAGATTTTTGTCTATCTGTTGCCCTTCTACAAAAAGTGTCTATTAACTGACATTAGGAGCTGTCATAGAACTACTCATGCCTTATTCATCAATGTATGTGTTATAGTATGTGAATGAGGAACTCGAGCAGTAGTGCTGGTTTCTGATTTGGTGGCTCTGTTTGCCTGGAGGCAAGCTGGCAAAATTTCAAATGAATGTAGAATAGGACTTAAAATACAGGTTACATAAACCAAGTGGGAGGCACCCCACTATCATGCATCATTGTTGTTCCGTTGAAATTCATGATGTAATGGCAGTTATATGAACTGACGGAAGCTTTTGTCTGATCTGCATACATTTCTTTTTCTCTTTAAGTGTGTATGTTTCTTGGCCACACAGTTAACAAAACTCTTCATATCTCTTTTTGAAAATGTCTTTTAAATCTCAAGCCAGAATGAGACACCTTTCTGGGAGATCCTGTGACCCATAGCATTTGCAGACTTTCAAGAGTTGAACTTGTTCCAACCCAGATTGATAGCATCTGTTATGCATAATGGAAATACATGAAAAACACAGAATGCTCCAGAACACTTGAGGTTTGTTTTGAGGAATGATTGAAGTTGGCATTGCCACTGAAAACCCATCCTGCCCTAGCACCTCCTGTGACCATGATACTGACCAGGGACCCACCTTCCTGAATGTCTGGGGAGGCATGGTTTGTTGTTTTTGTATTTTGTTGGGGGTTTTTTTATCAGGTTGAGGTCCCTAGCTTGATTTGTTGCTCAGCTACAGAAATGATTGAACCTGTACTGAGGAGTGGCAACACAGGTTTTCTTCAGCAACAGGGCTACTTTACTTAGGCCTAGTGATTTTTAGCAGCCCGGGATTATGTTCTGAGTTAAATACAGTGGTCTGTCTTACTGAGAAAACGAAGGGTTGGGGTACTATCCTGGCTATTGTTTGGGATATAGAGAAAAATTCAGCT
Source organism: Indicator indicator (assembly GCF_027791375.1). Taxonomy (NCBI): domain Eukaryota; kingdom Metazoa; phylum Chordata; class Aves; order Piciformes; family Indicatoridae; genus Indicator; species Indicator indicator. The sequence continues at coordinate 19,620,104 of NC_072010.1, read as the reverse complement.
AAAAGAGCTGTGTGTGAGAAAGGTCAAAGGAGGGCTGTGTTTTACTTTTAATCAGATTTTTTTTACTCTTAGGTGAAAACTAACCTGCCTTTGAAATCTCTGATCTTTAGAAATTATTTCTGGGGTACTATGTCTTTTCTTGACAATTCTTTCTGGCAACTTTTAAAGATAAAGCTGGGCAAAACCATGGACAAATCATCTAAATTTGGTCATAATTGCACTTAAATATCTTTGATATTGAACTTTTTAAAAATTAGTGTTTCATTTATGTTTTCCCAAATGAATTCTGAAATCAGTTTGCAATGTAAGACCATCTTAAAAGTATTAATAGCAGAAGAGGAAAAGAGACCAATGCAACTTTTTTATGAAGGGGAACTGATAAATAATATAGATTTTGTTTGTTTGCTTATTTCCTCTTCTGCTGTCTTGCCCCACTGCAAGTTTTACAGTCATTTTGTCATCAGCTTCTTAGAGGGCAGTCAGCATGTAGTGGAAGGGTGTGACTCATGAGCTGCATCTCCATGACAGTCACTTCTGCATAGGTTCTTTAAGTGAGGCTTAAAGTGGTTAGCTTGCGTGCTATTTGCTGTATAACCATAGGAGAAATATTTAGTAGAAGCTGAAGAATCCACTTGGGTGGTCAACATGAGACTTGGTACTGTCGTGGCTACACCACAGGTGCCTCCAGAATTGGCCAGTTTTAAAATTAGCTTTGGTGTTCCTACACTTCCTGTTGCTGCAATTTGAGTCCTGTGTCACCAACACAAAATAACTTTGTTTCAAGGCAGTTAAGAATAATTGTGTTTCATAATATTTAATTATGTTCCTTCTGAATGCTGGCTATGTTTGCTGAGCCGTTTGTTATATAAAGACTTCTGAAGCATTTGTCCATAGGGGGCAGCAAGCCTCTGCATCAGTTTTAGGCAGTTGCTCCTAAGCTCATCCCATGTGCTTGGCTGACTAGCTAGCAAGCCTGAGGAGGTCTTAAAAATCCAAATGTAATGAATCATACAATCACAGAATGCACTGGGTTGGAAAATTGGTATCTTGGCATTGTAACACTAGATGGTGGATTTCCAAGCAAGTTACGTTTGTAATGTTTTTTTTCTTTTTATTTGAAAATACAAGTCTAGGACTGACACAAAGCTCTAGAGGAATGTTCCAAATAACAAAGGGTAAAGTAACTAAAATAACTGTTAGGAAAGATATTTGGGCCTCAGCATTTCAGGAATTTTCTCTCCGTTTCTGAGTTGTTCCTCACTCCTGTGGTGTGAATGGAGGTGTGTCAGAAACTTTGATTTTTGAGTTCCTCCTTTACTGCTTTGTGGTAGGGCAAGTATTGCCTCTCTTAGGAAAAATGGGGACCATCCTCAGATACTGGAATTTGTGGAGGGTTCTGAAGTGAAGTTATAATCCCTCACGGCTGCTTTAGGGTGTTAAGTAGTTTTGATACTCATCTTCACCTGTTAGTCTCTTCCTGGAAGAGAGGCAAAGAGTAGGAGGAAAACTGTGATTTGTTTATCTTTTCCTTTATTTTTTTAAATATGTTTCTTCAAGAAGCATACAAAACTTCAATTGCTTTGTTTTCCAGATTACAATTTTTAAAATTACAAATTTATAACTTTAAACAGATTATGCTTATTTCTCCAGCTTATGAAACAAACCCAAGCATAGCACTAATGTCTACATATGTAAATATTGGCAAAGTAAAAGAAAATCTGTCTTAAAGATTATGGTCTTGTCCTGTTATGGGTTTCAGAGCTGGGATGTCTGAACCATGGAGTTGAAAGTCCTGCAAGTACCAGAGAGGTGCAAGGAGGTAGACCAGAAAGTGAAATCTTTCATTATTTCATTCCCACCAGGCCTGCATTTCCCCTTTATAAACGAAGAACACAGGCTGTTCACCCTGCTCTTCTCCCTCTCTCTTCTCAGCACAGACTTTATCTCTGCTCAGCCTTGGCAGGGCTAATTTTTACTGCATCATTCAGGCCGGGGTGTGGGGGGGTGAGGTGCGGCAGGCAGCATTTGAAGCCTGGGGTTTTGGCCTGGTTTGGGGGAGGTTGTGGAAAGCTTTGGTATAATGAGGTTCTGTGGTGAGCCCAAATTGAAGAACAGGGCCAGGGGTTGACTGTGGATTTGTGTATTTTGTATTTGTGTAAATAGTTGTGAGTAGTACTTCTGTCTAAACTTTCAGTTCTTTCCAATCCTGTGTGGAGCGTTTTCTTTTACTCCTTTGGGGAGAGGTAAAGAGCATACCTGTCTTGCTCCCTAAACCCAAGACATGTCCTCTTGCTTTTCAGCCATTAATTATTAAGTATATGAGCCTTATCAAACACAAAGATGACTGGTTATATTCTTATGCTTTTCAATAGAGCTTGGTACATATTATTGGGTAATCTGTTCCAACTCAAGCAGAAATTTCTAGTCTCTGTAGGAGTCAGTGTCCTAAGTCTTGTGAACTGGCATGCGTTGGCATGCTTCTGGTATCTGTTTCCTGCCTTGAATTTCCACGTCATTCAAACTGAACTGTAATGAAAGTTGCTCATTCTTCAATAGAATTGAGGGAGCATTGCAAACATTTGTATTTTTTACTAGAAGAGCTTTACAATTGTTTTTCATTCAAAGAAACAAACAAAAACCCCCTAAACCATCCAGAATGTCAGAGCAGGCTGATAAGAGCCTATGTCTATATTGTGCTAGTTCTGTACTCTGTTTCCTCACAGGTATTGAGAATTATATTATTGAGTATTATATTACTTTCTGGTGATAGATACTGTATTTGTCCTGTGTACATCCGTGTACTATGTAATTTAGTGCCTTTTTTTTCAGATTTGGCATAACTGTACTGATGCTAATACAGCTGAACCATAGCATGGAATAAGCTGAGGTATGTTATGGCAGCAAGCATCTCCACAGCCAATATATGCTAATGTTTGCACATCTAGTAGGTGATGGAAAATGAGTGTAAGATCTCCATGATAGACGCAGCCATGATGTGTATTGTTCATTGAACAGATATTTTCCCTACGAATCTGTTATTGTCAAATATGTCATCAGTCCATTAGCGTGAGAAACAGTACTAAAAATAACAGGATCAGGATAGGGCAGCTAAATATTGAGGCTTGTTAAAATAGTGACAGCAAACTAGCCCTTCTTTCATTCCACATGAAAAGTGTTACGTAGCTGGTCTCTTCTGTAGACACAGCTTAGTGAAGACCGAATTGATTGTCAGAGACTGATAACATGTCCATGATCATCTTTTGATACTGATACATTTCCAAGCCACCATTTATTGGAGAGTTACAGCATAGGACACTATTGCTAGTAAAAAATTTTTTTTTCTATAACATTCCAAATGAAAAGGATAAAAAACATAATTTCCCAGATAAAATTAGTTTTAATTTTTAATATTATACCTGAAAAAAAGATTAATAATTTCATGCCTTTTTTTTTTAATCTCTTTTGTTCTCCTCCCTCCATCTAGGGGAACTGAAGCATTTTTGATCACTTTAATGGCATCTGTATTTCAAGTGGAAGTAAAATAGACCATTCTATGATTGTTTTGTTTTGGGTTTTGGGGTTTTTTTTTTTTTTTGTTCTTCCCATCTGAAGTATTGCAGATCTGGTACAGTTCAACATACACTGATAATTTTGAAAACGGTGAAACTGGTTTTGTTTTGCACTAATGTGAAAATCCCTGATTGTTCTTAGGTGTTATAATGTGCTGACAACAGTTCTGGACACATGCTGTCAGTGAAGGTCCACTTGGTTCTGTGCCATGGAAAAAGTTGCTTTTATGGAATGTGGTTCTGCACAGTGTTGTTAGGATTTTCTGATTTTGGCAGAACAGAGAAGACAAGTATAAATAAACTTAAATTGTGCGCCATGCACTGTGCCACAATTCTTCATATTAAGCTAGGCATTTGCTGTATATATTGTTCTGTTAAAACCCATCAAAAGTTAAGAAGTCTGCTTTTTTAAATGATATCAGTGTGGCATTTATTTTCTTCTAGACATACAAATGTTTTAATACATATTTTTTATAATACCTGATAGCTTACAGTAGAAAAGGTAAACAGTTCATTACCAATAAGTAAATTACATGCAGATCAGCATGCAGTTGCTTATTCTCATGGTTGGGTTAGAAAAGGATCAGAGAGGATAATGAAGGATTTTAAAACAACAAAAGAAAGTGCAAGTTGAGGAATTAAAGCAGTTTTACCATTACTCATATTGAGAGGTGTCATGGAAGGAAGCACTTTCAGTAGCCTTTAATGTGCATCATCAGACTGACAAGGAATGTAACTTACTTGGTTCAATGTTTTTGCTAATATCCCTTTTTTTCCTGTACTAGAGCATTTGCAGAATTGTGTAAATTATGCCAAAGCACATGGTAAGATCTGAAATCAGTGCAGCAAAATTGTGGCTTCATGGTGTGCATATTTCGTGTATGTCTCTTACAAGCAAGTTTAATGTGCCTAACGCTTTTATTCTTCAAAGTGTGACTAAAAACGTAGATTAATGCAGGGCTAATGTATCTGCATTCTGTGACACGTATTTGGCTATTTAGAAAAATAGGATATAGGTTTCAGTGAGCTATCTTTAGCTATCAAGGCCTTTTTAAAAGCTGCCAGGAAAATTTTTTAGAAAATTATTTCCTATTTTACATAAATTTTAACACCTGTTAATTGCGGTTGCTTTTTCCCTTCTCACTGTGTCACATTAGACACTCTGGTTATCAAAGTGATTGTATCACTATGGTATGTCTCATAATTATGATCAAACTGTTATCTAACATTCCTGGAGCATTCTTTTTTTCAATACTTAATACCTTTTATTCCTTGGCCTCATGCATGAATTATGCTGTGTATGTGAAGAGGCTTAAAGTTTGTTTCCATTACATTCTTTCTGAATGGATCCTGTTGTATCTAGGATTTTTTTAAAGCCAAGTAGGAATGTTATTGTTGACCTTGACACCAGATAACTGGGCAGACATTATATAGCTATGTTTGAATCCTCACAAAATGTGATGCTAAAGCCAACAGAATCCTGGCGTGAGACCCTCCTGGACAGCAGAGTTATGGAGCTTTTCTTTACAGTAAGTTTCTTTCTTCAACTTTCGTAGTCCAGACCACAGGGAAAGCAGCTCCTTCCTGTTCTGTAACTGTATTGTTGGTCTCTTCCTTTTGCATCAGGTAGGACTTCATTCTGTTAACTTCAGCATGCTTATCAGAGCAAACAGAAGTATTGTATTTTTCCTAGGCTACCAAACATGTATTTTGCCTATTAATTGCTTTAAGTTGATGACCATTAACAAAAGAAAAAGGTGTATAGCTATCTAAACTTTTGTCCCTTTAATACTTCTGGACATGTAATCAAGTGAAACCAAGCTTAATGAGTAGTAGTAGAGCGTATCTCTCAGATAAGGTGTAACAGCTCTCAAAGTAAGATCAAATGAACAGTGTATGCTTACTGATCTTAAAGCATTTGTGCAACGGAACAGCTGAAAATAAGTAATGTAGTTGCAGTTTTCTAGCCAGTTTCAGCATATGGAATTCTGCATCTCTTTCCTCAGCAGAAAGTAAATCCAGACAAGTTAAAATAGATTAAGTTAGGACGGGTGGAGAAGAGGCAAAGTTGGGAGAGGGGAATGTAATACTCAATCTCTGTAATTTAACCCATAATAATAAAACTGGCTAGAACGAGTATTATTTTCGTTCTGCAACTGTTGGGAGTCATTTGTAGTTGTTGCTCAGCTAAGAGTTACTGCAGCGGCAACACATACTGGCTTATAAATTCATTTACTGTGCTATTTTGTCTTCTGTTACGTCTCTTGGGACCTGAGAATTCGGCAGTCCAGGCTATTTTCATTTTTGCAAAGCAGAGGAATAATGTGCTCAAACCTTGGACAAAATTGGTGTTAGACAAAGTAAATGTAACTCTCCAGTGCTGCTGGAGATTTGTCTGATACATGTTTGTGTATATGTCCATCCTTCCTAGGATTGTTTTTGAGTTAGATTTTCGTCTTTTTCTTTTTTCTTTTTTTTCTTTTTTTTTAAACTACAAGTTCATCTGTTCCAGCAGTTTTGAAAAGGTGAAAAAAAATCACTGGCAGAACTCTTAGCAACTACACACAATCTGAACAGCTGTCTAGACTATCCAGACAGTTGCTACTGTCAGCTGTGAACCTCCACATGCAAATAACTTTTTGGCTTACATATTAACCCTTCCTTGTATGAGGTTGTCAGAGTTAGATATCTGTTTCTCTGGTTGGTTTACAATTACTTGTGATAAGAATAATGTTTTGAATGACATGCAGAATTATTTTAATGCATTTGTGTTTGACATAACATTAACCAAAACTCACCCGCATTTGCTTATTTTTGAATGACGCAAGCCAGGGCAGTATGCTTGTCACTTTTGGTTTTAGATTCCTGATTTGCAATGGTTGATGCTTGTAGCATTAGTTTGCTATTTGAAAGAATGTAAGTGAATGGTAGTAATTTATATTCATTTATCTGATCAGAGAAATTTTAATAACCTTGCAGAAGTTGGCAGGACAGCCATGTTAGAGCCTTCAGTTCTAATCTCAGCCTAGTGTGGGATGGATATTAGGAGGGGTATTTCTGATGCAGGATTTGTTTCTCCTGCTGGTTTGATCTTTCAGAGATTACCCTACCGGTTATGAGTTGGGTGCAGTTGCAACTATAATGCTACAGAAAAATGGTTAGTGTTTTAATTGTACTTTTACATATAATAATGCTGAAATATTTTTAACTAACTTTGCTTCTGGGTGAAAAAGCTAACCTAGAGTTATTCAGTAAATCTTAAGTGGAAAAAAATAGGAGGCATCAGCCTAAGAAAATTTAAATCCACACTTGACAATTAAAATAAGTATGTGAGAATAGGATTACTGAAAGATTTGAATCTAGAAATTCTCACCAGCAAAAGTAATGACATAACAGTTTGCAGAAACGTGGTAAGATTACTGCTGGCCTTTTATAATGTAAGCGTGTTGCCGAGGAAGTGATGCATTCATTTTTGTATGTCTTCAGTGTTTACCTCTGCTAAAGAAGCATCTATATAATCTTGATTGAAGTTGTTGACTAACTTTAGCAAGACTCCATAGCCTAGGCATAGTTAGCATAATAGAGATGACTGTCATTATTGCTGTTTTTAGAAGGAGCAGTATGTCTGACTGGCTGGCATCTGTTTCTCTCTTTAAGACATAACATTCGGTAGACAGTTCAATTTTCAACATGTAGGTGAGACTTAACTAAATGTTAATTTCAGTGGCTTAATTTAATGCTTGCGATTGTGTGAGCGGAGTCATGATCTTGACATGGTGGTTTAGAGAGTTGTAGAAACCCTTGTGTTTCAGACTGAATGGAAGTTATAGTAAGCTTTTTTTGGAGTGTGCTCTTTTGGATTGAGAGCCATGTGACTGTTGTAAGAACACCCTATTTTCCGTGTATTATTAACTATCTCACTTCCTGAAAGGTACATCGAAAAATCAGAGAAGATACAGATATGGCCCAAGATTCATTACAGTGTCTGGCACAGCTGGCATCTTTGCATGGGCCAGTCTTTCCTGATGAAGGTTCACAAGTTGATTACCTGGCACACTTCATTGAGGGATTACTGAATACTATCAATGGGTATGTATGTCTGATCTCTAAGTTTAGATGACATCTTTTAATCTTTACTTTGGAGTATAGTGTATCTGTATGGAGAAATGGTTTGGCTTGCTTATTTCTGGGTATAGTTTGTGCTTACTGTTGGATTATTGAAATTAAGAAAAGGCAGTTTAAAATAGCAGATGCTGAAGTAATACAAAATTGGTTCATTGATTTAAAATGTATCAACAAAAGCAACGAACTTTTAGCATTTTTTAGTGGCAAAACCTTAACTGCTATTTCTATCTATAGAATTGAAATAGAAGACTCTGAAGCAGTGGGAATTTCCAGTATTATCAGCAACCTGATAACCGTATTTCCTCGTAATATTTTAACTGCCATTCCAAATGAACTTTTCTCTTCGTTTGTTAACTGCCTTGCACATCTCACCTGTTCTTTCGGAAGAAGTGCTGCCTTGGAAGAAGTGGTGAGTATCTGCTCTCAAATAGTAGGTAGTGTTTTTGTTTCTATTTGTGGGAATCATGACATGAGAATTTGACTGTTTTATTAGTAATTGTTGCAAATTCGATGGCTTTGTTCAAGGTATTTCTGAAATAACATCTGAGAAGGTTTTGTTTAAAAAATAATGAATGTAATTAATTATACAGTGTTCATATTCCAGACTTTGTTTTCATTTAAAGCACTTGTCTCACATTTTCAATTTTAAAAGGATGGATTAATTTAAAAATATTCAAGTCTTTGTTGCTGACTTGCTCTTGTAGGACTTCTCTGAAACTGTTATGGATAATGAACGAGCTACAGTTGTGAAAGCTCAAAATGACTACATGGGTATATGGACAGACTGAATCTTAACTGTTGTCAAGAGTTAGGAACTTGTGTTTGAAGTGATGAACGTAATCCCATACTTCTAAGATGTTCAAATTGTGCCTTCATTTCTGAAACAGTTCAAATGCTAATTCTCTGTGGGAATTCAGAGATTTTTTTTTCCTCTGTTTATTACTTTCAAACTTTCAAAGTTGCAACATTAAAGAGTAGTTAAGGTAGTCTAAGTCTTACACTTCTTAAAAATGCGTGAAAAATAAAACCTTCCTAGGACACCTAGGTTAAGGAAAGAAGCCCGTAAGAGTTAAGGTAAATAATATTGCACTTCAGCTATTTATGTGCAGTAGCTATTGATGTAGATGAAACTCTTATTTCAGCCTCATTGTAGGAGTACTTAGTTACAAAGTTGATGGACGTGTTTCTTTACCAGAGATCACAGATGTGTTAATTAGCATTCTTTGCAGAGCATTAGATCATATCTTTGCTGCAAGGATAAAATATATTACATTTGGCCCAGTGCTCACTTAAGCTTTTGGTGTGTTCATGTCTTAATGAAAAAAATTGGTGTTTAAATTTAGAATCCAAAATACAACTTAATTTCCAAACCTTATTGGTCAAAACTTTCCTGGTTTTTGAGTTTTTCTAGTAGTATTTTCTACCTAGTAGTGAACACAGGTTCTGGTGCTCATCAACATGTTCAGGAGTGCTCCTGAAGTCTTCATAGAAAAGACTCAGAAAAAACATACACACCTGTCATTTAAATTAAAGAGACTAAAGGGGTATTGTCTTCTCAATGAGCCTTTTGTTATTTGGGAGTTGGAATATGCAACCATGTTTAATTAAAATAGCGCTCAACATAATGCTGTTGGAAATAATTCATCTCTCAACAAAAGCTTACCTGCCACTGTCTGGTAATCTGCTTGGGTAAGTACCAACCAGCTATGCCTAGTAAAGTGTGGCTGCCACACAGTCCCATGGGGGTTGCTGAAGAAAGTGTTTTCAGTATTAAACTTAACTATTCTCAGATTCAGCAACATCAGAAAGAGAGAATGCAAGAATCTTTTGAGAAAATTTTCTCACTGTTGTTTAAGATTTCAATGATTCTGTGTAAGGTAAACATTTTCACTCTTTCCATTCTGTCATACCTCTTACAGATAACTGCATGCTGTTTCTCTGATTTCCAGAATGATACAGTATTTTGTGGTGATGTGTCTTCAAAAAAAAAAAAAATTCTTAAACCTTAACAGTGTGTGAGCAGTAAGGTATGCTACTGAGGCTTTTAAATTATTGCTTGAGTTAATCCAGATGGTCCGGTGATACTGTGTGCTGTGCCTGTAGAAATGCTACTTCACATCCCTGAAATCGATCTTTTGGCTTAGGAATATTCCAGCCATGCTCCCCAAGCTTCTTGCTTAGACTGTTTGTAGTGACACCTTCTGTGAGCTTGTGTGCTCTCTGTCATTAAGAGGTTTTGATAGATAAAATCTCATGTGAATTGGGCTGACTAGAGCCCTCACATAATATTCCTGGAACTTTTGAGAACTCTAAAAGTGTAACAGAATGCAGGCAGACACGCTCCTGAAGATTCATTGGTCAGAAAAGCTCTTTCCTCCATATTTCTGCCACTTCGTATACCAGCAGAACCTCTCCTGTGAACACTGCAAAAAGCCTGTAAGAGACAAGGAATCTACTTAGTTTTAAGACCTGGCTATGAGAAGCTGCAAAACTGGGAGGTCCTGAACCGTAATACACCAACCCTTCAAAGCAGTTAATAGTGATTTTCAACGAAGGGGGAGAATGCCCACAATCTTCAAACGCTGTTTGCATTAACCTGCCTGTTAGAGTTGTGGAAGTTGAAAAATTTGCCTGAACAGCTACACTAGTGGAGGGCAGTAAGGTTCAGCATTGCTGGGGGCTAGTTTATGTTGCAAGTTGGATCAGCTACTTTGTTAAAGTAGCACTGGGTATGAGAGAAGTTGCTTGTCCACAGCTATCCTTTGCCTTGCTCAACACTTGGAGTTAATGGAGAAGTAGAAATCCATCTGAATTAGTGAAGAGTATAAACACTTGTTAGATGAAAAGTCAAATAGAAATTATGCCAAAGGCTTCTTTTTCACAAAATTATTCTTAATGCAGTGTTCCAAGTTTCATGGGGTTTTTTGTTTGGTTAAGTGTCGTGCTGAAAGTGATCATTTTGAATTTGGTCCTCTCTGCTCTGCTTCCAACTTTTTTCTAATTTGCCTGACAAATTTTAGAAGTGTTCTTTCTCCAAAGAGTCAGCAGGCCATGAAGGAAGAAGTGCCAGTTTTCTTTTAATTTCCTGTACTAGAGAAATTGAGCATCTTTGCTTTTACTCTACTGGTTGTATCTTACCTCTGCTGAAGATCTGGGTTCTGCCATTGCTTCTCTTGGATCCATCACAATGATTCAGCTCCCCACTCTACAGCATGTCACTTAGTTTACCTGTATGGCATCTTAGCACAGCTACAGCTAACCTGCAAAAAAGATTGGGAATTTTTAGAAAGGTTCTTTTGTGACCAAATGTATTAAATATGGATAAAATTACTTGTATTTGAAAACATACTTTAAGGAGGCTCTTATTAATCTTATCTTCCTTATAAGAATATCACAAAATGTTTAAAAACTTTTTTCCTTTTTCTTTTTTTTTCCCTTGGCATTAATTTCTTTATTACATTTTCAAATAAATGAATTGAATTCTTTTGTTGTTCATAAGACAAGTCAGTTTATTGGTCTATGCTCTGGATTCCTAGAAATTATTAAAAGCTATATGTAATTTAGATAAGTAAATATATTACATACATGTCAAAATATTTCAGCATTGAATGACTGAATTCCTGTGTCCTTGAGCCAAGTTTTAAAACGGCGTGATGTGATGTCCATCCTAAATGTGTGGCTTGTGTTGCTGTTGACTACATCTTGCCTCTCTCCTTGTCATCAGCTTTTGTTCTCACACTTGCATCAGTGTGTCCCATATTTGTTTTCTGTCAATATGACCACTTAGCAGTTACAAAATGGTGCTGTGAAGCTATCTTGAAGCGCATCCAATGGGATATCAATTTTCCCACTTAATCAGCCATCCAGCCAGTGTTTTCTTTCCTTGCCTGTTCATCCAGCCGTGTTTGTAACTTCACTCAAACTCTGGAATTCTTCTCTTTGAAGCATGATTAAGGCCTTAATATCGCTTTACTTCATCAAGGAATCATTTTGCTATGTTTGCTATCTCAAAGTAAGTTCAATTTTTGCATCAAATAAAAGAGTTCATAGGTGTATCAAAAATACTTTTAAATAGAAATGGCCTCATTGCCATTTGAGTTGTTTAGGTTGTCTGCAATCCAGGACTTTTTTTTTCCAGATAGATTATTTCCTTCTGCAATTCATGTATTGCATAGAAACATGTATAATATGTAGCATGAATAACTAAAACCATGAAGCGTCAGTTAAAATTCACTTCACAATTGGAGGTGCAGGCTTATTCTATGGAAAAATGCTTTTTTGTTTGTTCATTGAATGAGAAGTTATATATCATCAAGACAGGCTGCTGTAGTAAGGTTTCTTGAACAATTGCAATCTTAGTGATTTCATCTGGAATCATCGTCTTTTCTCTCTCTATTTCAGAAATAGTTGAATGAATGTAATTCTATGAACATATTCTATGTTATCCTGATTAAAAAGAAATGGCTTGATTTGTTGTTACTAGTATTAGCTGGGAGCTAAACACTATGACAGTTTCTTAAAGCCTAGGAAGCATGAAAGCTGGACTGATTTTTCTCAATGTGTTGCTTCGGTTCATTCTGGTATTTTCTTGGCTATCCTTAGATGTGTTTTTTGGCATTGTTTTTAATTGTTTCAACATTAGAAGAACATCTGTTAATAAGTGTTATCCTCTGGTTTAGTTGGAATATGATTTTTGTTTTGTTTCTTTCATCTCTTACAGCTTGACAAAGATGACATGGTGTATATGGAGGCATATGATAAGTTGCTGGAATCTTGGCTTACTTTGGTACAAGATGACAAACATTTCCATAAAGGTTTCTTTACCCAACATGCTGTTCAGGTCTTTAATTCCTACATTCAGTGCCATCTAGCTGCTCCTGATGGCACAAGGAATTTGGTAAGCTCTCATTCGAATAGTTCTTGATGATGATATATAGTAACTAGCCTATGTCTTGTTGTTTGTATTATATGTAGCTCAAGGGAGCTAGTACAGAATTCCTATTTTTGACTTTGGAAATGAAAAATTTGCTGAATTTGTTACTCACTGGTGGTTTTCCAGTCAGTTTCTCTTATTCTGAAGAGGAAATAAAAGAATACAAAGTTGAAAATCACTTCTTTTTTTTTTTTTAATTAGGGGAAAAAAAGTAAACTTGTTACTCAAATCAACATGCATCTTACTGTTCTTCCCACAGATGCAATGACTAAATTTTTGACCATCTTTCTCTGGACTAGTGTCTCAATTAAAATCCCAAATGAAACTGGAAGCCTTTTACATGGTTTTTACCTGCCATATATTATCTTCAAAGTATACTTTTTAAGAATGATTGACATGCATAAATAACTGGGGAAAAAATGTAGAATGTCTGTGCTCAGGCTGGAAGAAACTTGGTGTGTTACATGGTTCTTTTCATTAAAATGAATTTCCAATTGAATTTTTAAGGTTCTAGAGAACACCTAAAAGTACCTCATGTATCTCATGACCCATTGAGAAAGTAAGCAGATTAATCTCTGCCAGGAGTCTGGATCTTGCTAAAATATATTCTCATACAGAAAGTTGGATGCAGATGTTGAATGAATTAATTATTGCATAGGTTCAACTCAATAACTGTATAAAATGACTTCAGTATGATGTTGCGCAGAGATCTCCAAGATACCTCATTCTGAAAAGCATTATAGAACTTAATTCTAATATCTGAGTAAGTAACAGATGGCAATAACAGGGCCAAAACAGAAAGAAATATTTCACAGGACAACTTTGAATTCATATCAGACAGTCTTGACATAACTCGTCTGCACAGGTTAATTCATGTCATTCTGTGAGATAAGTCATTTATCCCATGGGTCACCCTTTAAAAGCCACAGCTGGCATTTTAGAATGCTTCTTGTTCGATATCAAAGCAGTAACAGGAACTTTCAGTCTCTTCTTTGAGAGCAGAGGCTCATCCTTCAGCAAACAGCTGCAACTTTGAAGTTGTGAAAAGAGAATGATTTGCTGGGTTACATAAATGGGTTAAGAGCACTTGGGATAAGGAATTTTGTGTGGATTTGGTTTTACAGAGCCTTTGTAGAAACAAAGCAGACTCATAGTCTCTGTCACTTGTATTTTACTTTGTTAGTTGTGTAAATATGATTCTTTAAGATATTTTTAAAATGCGTTTTAAACATGGGTACTTTGGTTCCTGCATATCATGATTTATCTCTTCAAGGAATAGGGTCTAATTATTTAAAGAGTTTTATAATGCAGTCCAGATAAGCTTTGAGAAATCAAGTAGTGCTTGCTTCTGTATCAGCAACACATAAAACAGAGATGATGATTATGGTTGTTATTATTGTTAGTCTTGTGCTTTCCTGAGGCTGTAGCATTCACTTTTTTAAACTTCTTCCCCTCAAACAATGGTTTAAGGAGAATCTTTAATGAAAGAGATTATTTTAATTTCGTCATGAAAAATACTATTTTGTATTTTATAAAAGAACTCAGACAACTGAAAACAGTATCTTGGACTAACAAATATGGAAAAGCATAGAAGTTCTGTTACTTAAAACAGTTCTTGGTGTACTATGTATGAGATTTGAAATGCAAATATACTTCAGCAATCTTCTGACCACTGGGTTTGCAGGCCAATTCTGTGAGCCTGTTCAGTACCTTGTTTTTCTAGCAGTGGATGCTTAACCGAGTTGATTTATAATACCCTGTGCTATAAAGAAACTGTTCTGCTATTATTCAGCCTGTGCTTATCTTATTAATAAGGAATATCAACTTATCCTTAACTCTTTTCCCCAACAGTGACTTGAGAGCACTGTTGTGAACATGGCAAATACACAATTAACTCAATGTGGCGTTTTGCTAATTAGTCCTGTGAAATGCTGATTTTAAAAACAGTATGAAGCTATGTTTACTCCTCTAACTCTTCTGCGTCTAATTTAGTACAAGTCCTTTGTTCACCCATGCAAAACACTTTGAAAGAAAAAGCAAAAATAATGTAGAAAATTGTCATGGTGATAAAATTTAATAATACTAATTGATTGCTTCTGAATTTGTTGAAATAACCAAAGACTGCCAATGGTGTGGCCTCTCGGGAAGAAGAAGAAATAAGTGAGCTGCAGGAGGATGACAGAGACCAGTTCTGTGACCAGTTGGCCAGCGTAGGCATGCTGGGGAGAATTGCTGCGGAACACTGTATACCTCTTCTTACAAGGTATGAAGAAACAGTCATGAGTGCAAACCAATGAATGCAAACCAATAAAGCCACACATTAAAAGGCTGACTTTACTGAAACAATTTCAAGACAGTAAAGTTATTTTATTGTTATTCATCCACAGTTTATTAGAAGACCGAGTGACAAGGCTTCATGGTCAGTTGCAAAGACAGCAGCAGCAATTACTTGCCTCACCAGCATCAGGCTCAATTGACAATAAAGTGCTTGATGACTTGTATGAGGATATTCATTGGCTTATTTTAGTCACAGGTTAGTAAACAGCTTTAAATATTTCTTATTCTGGTATTCTTATTACAGCTGGAATGGAACACTTCAGAAAAAAAAATTAAAAACAAACAAAACTAATAAAATCCCTGAGTATCAACTACTCTGACTGTAACTTTTATCCTTGATGAAGTATTCATCTTACTTAAGCTACTCAGTCTGTTTTACTTTCATATGCATTGAGTAACATGAATGTTATCTTTAAAAGATTGATGAAACGTTTACATGAGGCAATGTTTGTTGGTAATTCCCACAACTAATAATGTTACAGGTTTTTATTGAGATGTGTTATCAAAGTATTCAAAAAATTAGTCTGTTCATGGTAGCAGTTGTATTGTCTGACTTCATAAAAGAATCAACATGAGGTGAGCATAACGGTATTTTTGAGTGGTGACAAAGAATCAAGTTCCAGAATCTCTCTGCGTTGATGATCTACATCCTGGCATTTTGTTATATTTCAGGGAACTTGAATTCAGAACCATTTTGGTTTTGATTTCAGATTGAACTACTTTACGTTTCTTTGCATAACGTAATAACAACTAAAACACTATCTGTACTTTGTCAGGAGAAATTTATAATTTGTGAAATACTTTGTGAGATCTTTTTGAACATCTGATGTTTTAGTCACTCTCAGATGTTTACATGAATTTAATATTTTTTATATCACTGTAGGATTGAGTTTGTAGCACACATGGAGAGATCGGATGCTGAAATCTGACTTAAGCTGGAATTAATATTAATTACATGCACACCAGAGTATTGTATAAATGCTTCACCTGATCTGCAGCTGCTATGTGGGGAAAATTTTATTATTGCACATGTACTTGGTGTCTAAAAGCCCCTAACAGACCTGAAATGTTAGCAGAACAGAAGTATCAAATAAGATGGATTTGGTGGGGAAACTGGAAAATCAAGGTGCTTTTTTAATCACAGAACAGAAGAAAAATATGACAACAAAATGTTTGGGGTTCCCCCCTTCCCAGTGGTTGAATTGACTGTACTGCTTTTTTGCATGAGGCAAAAATATTTTTTTTGGTGGTTTCTTGTCACTTGAGGCTATTCTCTACTGAATGGCTTTAAAGACTCTGAAGGTAACTTACTGGTATTTAAACAGTATTAGTTTGAAACAATGTGTGTGGTGTGATGTCTGCAGTTAAGCCAATGGATTCTCTAATCAAGAAGCCCTAAGTTAACCTAGGGTAGAAAGTTGTGATCACTCTTTCTTTTTTAATGTAAGGCTACCTCTTGGCTAATGATACTCAGGGAGAGACGCCGTTAATACCTCCAGAAGTAATGGAATATTCCATTAAACATGCAACTGAGGTTGACATCAATACAACGCTTCAGATTCTGGGATCTCCAGGAGAAAAGGCCTCTTCCATCCCAGGGTACAACAGAACTGATTCTGTGATTAGGTAAGGATGCATCTTGTGCTATTGAATATGTTAAGTGCTTTTTCATAGGAAAAAACTGAGAATGTGAGCAGACTTGTGTGAATTTGAAAAGTAAAAAAGCAATATGTAAATAGTGAACAGTGGAAACGTATTTTAACTGGTATTAAGGGCAAATAATTTATAAGAATGGTTTTATAACAGACATATTAAGACAATGCTGTAAAAGAGATGAAGGCTAGACAGAAAAGATGAAGTGGGGTTTGTTTTGTTTTTTTTAGGGTAAAGAAAAGCAGGGTAAATACAGGTGATATTTAAAAAGAAACAACAAACATATTTGGTCTATTTGTTACAAAAATCCTTAAAATTTCTTAAGTTACTAGTAAGTTGGTAGATGAGAATCTTTAGATAATCTACTATATACTCTATAATTCATTCAGAACATGTACAGCTTAAGCAAACTTCTCCCAGAGCATGAGTGAGTTTGCCTACACTGAACATGAATTGTTGTCACTTGTGTCCAAATGTCACTATTAGCCTATAAAAGGAGTAGGAGAGTAGACTTCCATTCTCTCTTTGCAAGAAGGCTGCTCTTGTACAAAGGACTCCTGAATATGAATCCTCACACTTCAGAAGACTCCATTCCACTTTTTATTGGCATGGAAGATTCTTCAGCCCAAGATTAATTGTGTATTTAATGTTTTCTTCTTAGCCTAGGAAAAATGGATCGTCATTAGCAATGATGTGCCTAATGTTTGAATACTGCTCACTGATGTTTATTGGTAGTTCCAAGAAGTGTCCCCCAAATAGGATTTCTTGGTGTAGTATCTCAATGGTGATAGGAATAAAATAAATTCTAAATAAGGAGAGATTTGAGGCTCCCTGGACTGTCTTCAAGAAATTGATCATTTAACTCCTAAATTCCTTATGCAGTCATGTTCTTACCAAATGATATATATTACAAAAGCTAATCTTTAATGTAGTTTCATAGACTGACTGTATTAGTGCAATAACTTGGTAATCTGCTATTTCAGACTGATCCTCTGCAGACATGACAAGGAGAGACATAAGTGGTCATTTCTGTATTTGTTCTTTAGTATGCATCACACTGCAAAAGTCTGCACCGTTAGGACCCACTTGGTCACCAAGCTCCATGGTGCAAGGAAGGGAGAATCAGTTAAAAAACAAACAAACAAAAAACCCCAGCTTTTCAAGCTCTCCAAGTAGTCCATTTGCCTTCATTCTCTTGATGTCAGAAAGCTTGTAAGGATTCCTTATTGCAGTAATTTTTATATCAAAGATAATTACCTTTTAATGCATATACTGAGTTTTTGGAGAATATTTGCCAGCCTGTCCCATCTCTCTCCTTACACTTAAAGAAACATAAATTCAGATGCTTTTTACTTCATCACAGTTGAACTGCCTTGTGTTACGCTGTTCCTTCTGTCATAGCTCATGAAAAACAAGTGTTTCATAGTGGCATTGCTTCTCAATAAAACCACTTTTCAGCATCCTTGTTGTATTTTAATCTGCAGGTTGTTATCTGCTATTTTAAGAGTCTCAGAAGTAGAATCTAGAGCAATAAGGGCAAATCTCACGCACCTCCTGAGCCCCCAGATGGGCAAAGATATTGTATGGTTCCTCAAGCGCTGGGCAAAGACTTACCTCCTAGTAGATGAAAAACTGTATGATCAGGTAAGGATATAACTTCTATGAATTAATTGGTGAGTATTAGCATTAATATTATCCAGTGAATGCAGATGTCAGTGTCAGTGTAGCTATTTTAAAGTGCAGTGATAAAGTGTTTTTAATGTTATGGATTGTGGTTTATTTTCAAATTTGATTGAAAGTTGATGCTTACTCCTTTTTTTTTTCTTAGTAGAAATCTAAATTTTTAGGGCACCCTTCTTGCACAAATACAATTTTCTAGTTATCTTTTTTTAGCCATTGTCACAGCAGAATAGCACTCTCAGGCTGCACAGTGGGGGAGACTGACTTACAGCAATTTTATGCTACTTCTCACTATCCATCTGATCTTAATCTCTAATTCAGTGGTTGCCTGTAATGGATGAGATAGTGAGTAACCTTGGTCATGATGCTGAATTAGATATCTAACACCATCACAAGGTAGTATGCATTACTAATGTCATGCTACTTTTTCTCCCCATTCTCATATGTTCTCATTGTATATATCATTATTTCAATGGTTTACTCTTTGTGTAAAGGGCAACTTCATATTGTCTTTGGACAGCACTAATCACCTTGGACCACCTACCCACCTATCTGACAGAGACCATTTATCCTGAGGAGGTCCTGTTGGCTCTAACTTTCAATAAGGAAGCCTCCTCCTCCTTCCCTTTATTTCCTCTATTGAAGCAACTAAGAATACTAATGCTTCAGGGAGCCCCTTTTTAACAAAAATACGTATACCGTAGTCTTGTTAATGTTTGAAATCGTGTTATTGAGCTTGCACTCAACAGCAGAGCTAAGAATTTGTAAAGGTAACCAGTTGGGGCAAAACTGGAGAGCATATAAGGAGGAGATCCACATGCAAAACAATGTGAAGAAATAGAGTATATAGGCAAGGCATGTTTAGTTTATGTTGACATGTGAAAGTGATTGAAACCTCTATTTAAGCCTTATGGTCAGTCAGGTATATCATGAGTTTCAAAGTTAGAAATGTTGTTGGTATGCTGACGAGCTCCTGCAGAACTGTTAAAAAATGCTTGAATTTTATTCCTCAGAAATTTTTTGAAGATAGGATAACAGGCAGTTTCAAGGAAGCATATTTTAATGTGCCAGGACTAGAATGTGACATCTTTCCTAGAAGATCTACAGATCGAAGGAACCTGCAGAAAGCAGATGCAGAGTAATGACAATAAGTTTTTATAACTTTTAAGTTTCAGTTTAGATCAACAGCTAGGTTTATATCCAGTACCTTGTATTGCTGAATTTTGAGTAATTTCATTTTAAATTTATGAAAATACTTCTGGGAGATTATTTTGTGATCTTTCAAACTTTCATTGGAGTTAAAAGCTAGACATGTTCAAACCTGTTTTGTAATGAGGTTGAAACTTCTCGTAGTTGTGCTTAAAGTAGCAAGATAAATTTGGCAAAGACTTTTTTTCTCTTACAGGTATTCTTTGCCTTTGTCTGTGTAACATTTGTGTATCTTAAGTAGGGGAATGACAGCCTGCAAAGAATTTGCTGACAATGATTACCATACACTTTGGGGGTCTGGCTTCTGTAAAACTCACTCATTTTAATGCTTTTCTTATAGATAAGTCTGCCATTTAGTACAGCATTTGGTGCTGATACAGAGGGTTCCCAGTGGATTGTGGGTTACCTTTTAGAAAAAGTGATCAGTAACCTGGCAGTGTGGAGTTCAGAGCAGGACCTTGCAAATGATACTGTACAACTGCTAGTAACATTAGTGGAAAGGAGAGAGCGGTAAGTTGCTATACCTCTGGAAGTCAAAAAAATTTCTTTTGCTTCCTTTAAATTTATTTGGCCAAAGTAATCCGGATGTAGGGCACTTCTTGTTCATGTCTCTGTAAGTCAAATTACTGTAGTAACATACTCTGAATGAAAATAAAATTGTCTGACAAAGTAAGGAGTGAGACCTATATTTGACAAAACATAACTTTAATTTTGATTACTGTTTAGAAGTGCACTCTCCTTCCCTTACCTTTGTGCCTCACTCTTTAAACAGTGAGAAAGGAAAACTCTCTTGGTCTCCACTCTTGTTGCAAGGTTTTTTGCATTGCTGTTTATTTTTGTTGAATAAGTTCTTCAGGATTAAGAGTTCAGACACTGGCTAAGCCAGTATAAAATGCGTTCTGTAAACGTTTAATTGTTATTTATTTTCTTCCTGTGAAGCAGGAAATTCCTGAAAGTTTTACTTTTGTGAACTGACATGCAGTTATACATGCAATCACACATTCACAGTCTGCTGAAAGACTGTTCTGAAGCTTGAGGATTTAAATACTTTAGGAATATTCCTTTTTTAAAAAAATAACTAAAACCCACAGGAGCTAGTTGTAGAATAAACTGCTTATTTTATCATGACATAATGAGACTAAGCTTTTAATCCATGCAATATGTCCATTAACTCTGTGTATGCGTTTAAAACTAAAGCACCTCCCTGCTTTTCTCCCATATGAATGGAAGTATTTATATACTTTAGAAATCTTAGAGGTGAGGCATTAATACGATTCGAAGGCGATTCAGCCTTAAAGGAATTTTAAAAAAATATAATCTTCTGACAACTGCTAGCAAGCCACTGTGCTCTATTTGTACAGTTTTGTGAAGTCTTTTCTTTAAACTGTTTTTCCCTCTTTTAGGGCGAACTTAGTTATTCAGTGTGAAAACTGGTGGAATTTAGCTAAACAGTTTGCAAGGCGAAGCCCTCCTCTTCACTATTTGTCCAGTTCTGTGCAGAGAACATTAATGAAAGCTTTAGTTTTAGGAGGTTTTGCTCATATGGATACAGAAACAAAGCAACAGTACTGGACAGAGGTAAGCTGCTGTATTGCTTCTCTTAGCACTTGCTAAAATGGAGGTACAAACAAGTTCATTTAGGGAGTTTTATGGTGACACAAAGTCAACCCTTATAGAGTCCTTTGATTTTTTGAACATCTAATATTAATACTTCTAAAAATTGTTCTGTCTTTGAAGGTCAATAATTGTAAGGCACCCATGAGCTGCCACAAGACTTATTTACAACATTATAGCCTAAATAAAAACAACTAATAATTAACCTGGAGAATTCATGAAGCAGTCAGTATAGCAGTACTCCTGAAAGATACTATTATAAAAGGTTAAGAATTTCTTCTGAAACTATAGTATTTCTTCCTTTTAATTTGTTGGTGTTTACTGTCCTTAAGTGAATAAAAAGCTAATGTGGAACATAATGATGAGCTTTGATCAGCTTTTTTTGCCCTGGCTCTAGTAAAGCTCAGATAACAGAAAAGTTGGTGCTAGGAAGTATCTGAAGTATGATTAGGAAGCACCACACGTTTGTAAAACATTGGCCTTCTGAGAGAAACTTGCTTTTATTAGCAAAATGAGTGATTGAAAGTAAGACTATAATGAACTGGAAGTAACTGGGGAAAACAAGTATTTTTATGGAACTTCCTAAATTGCTTCCAAGCACACAGAGTACAAAAGAGAATACAATATTGAGAATCAAAGGTAGTTGTGAAAAGGAATCCTATTTAATGCTTTCATTGAACTGTAACTAATTTTTTCCCCTAATAATACATTTGAAAGAGAGTCAAATACTGTGAGCCAGAGAAAGTCCTTGACATTTAAAAACTACAAAATAGCACACAGTATTTATGGAAGCAATCCTTTTGAAACCAGTCTGCAGGTGATGATGGGTAAATGAGAGTCACTAATCACTTCCACTTCAGCTTTCATTAATGTGACAGGTAACAAATAATGTGACTGAACCATCAGAAACTGAAAGTGATTGATTTTTGTACTGTCATGCCTAAAACAACCCATGAGTTTGCCAAATCACTTAAACCTCACATCTCATATAACAGTACACATATCCTAATGTGACTTTTCTAAAATATTTCAAGGTTCTTCAGCCACTTCAGCAACGATTCTTGAATGTGATAAACCAAGAAAACTTTCAGCAGATCTGTCAGGAGGAGGAAGTGAAACAAGAAATCACTGCTACATTAGAAGCACTCTGTGGCATTGCTGAGGCTACCCAGATTGATAACGTAGCAATTCTGTTCAATTTCCTAATGGACTTCCTTAATAATTGCATTGGATTAATGGAAGTATACAAAAACACACCAGAGACTGTTAATCTCATAATAGAAGTCTTTGTTGAAGTTGCACATAAACAAATTTGCTATCTCGGAGAGGTAAATACAGCCAGAAGGGGAAGGAGGGGAAAGTGTGTATGTGGGTGTGCGTGCATGTGTATATAGTGCTATTCCTTAAAATAAAGCGTAGTAATCTTTAGATTCTATAGAGAAAAATAATGCTCTATGATCACATCTGTTAGAGGAATTAATTAATTAAAAGCAGGACTGTTCTTAAACCAATAAACTAACCTACAGTTCATCGGTAGTCAAACTTCATACATGGCTGGTAAAAGAGTGCAAACCTTATTGAATAGGGTTTATTAACCATGTCAACCTTCCCTGAAGGCTAATTGAGAATTGCAGCCCTGTTTTATGTCGCAAATGCATACCGCAGAGACACTGCAAAGAATACTGCAAGAATACTGCAAAGAATAGATATGAGGAAATTAATGGGTAAAATGAGTCAGTGCAGGAACTTCTACAGCTTTGCCCTGTTAGCTAATTTTGTCTTTTCATCTAGAAGAGTTCCTGCCCATTCCAAACAAGGGTATGCACAAAAAACGTATTGTGGCTCCAAACTTCTATAGCTGAAGTGAGTCTTCAAGGGATTTTGCTGGAAATGTAATATGGAAGATCAGTGAGGTGTGTCAGCCTGTCCCAAGCCACTCTTATCTTTTTTTATTTTTTTCTTTTTCCCTGTTAACACTGAGGAATTGATAAAAGTAATGTTCTGCTGTTTCAGTCAGTAGTACATGAATGTATGGCTGCAAGTATTCTTATTATTCAGGGTGGCTGTTTCCTTGATTATGTTGTGTACAGTTGTTGGAAACAGTGGTTATGTAACTTTTTTATTAAAATTTTGATGTATCGTTAGCCAAGTAATGCTAACTTGAAGAGTGTCACTTTTATGTGGAAGCTTTCTTACTATTTCATGTTGTTTTATAGGCCAAAGCCATGAACTTGTATGAGGCCTGCCTAACTCTGCTTCAGGTGTATTCCAAGAATAATCTAGGTCGACAACGGATAGATGTTACAGCAGAAGAAGACCAGTACCAAGATCTGCTTCTTATTATGGAGCTTCTCACTAATCTTTTATCAAAAGAATTCATAGATTTCAGTGATACAGGTATGAAGGAAATGGCAACTGCTGAACCATAACTTGTGTTTTAAACTGTAAAAACCATTGTGGGACATGTTCAATCCAGGTAAAGTGAAAGCTGAAGTTTAGACTTGATTATGTCAGGGTAAGGAAACTACTATTTAAAGTGCCAGTAGCAAAGGATTTTTCACAGTATTCTCCCATCTGAAATTATTATTGTTGTCATTAAGTAAGTAGGGCATTTATAAAACAGCTTGAAATATGAATGTTGCAAATCTGAACGTGTAGTAGCGGTTTGATAATAAATGCATAGAGAAATCAGAATAGTTAATTCTCATGAGGGCAGATGAATTGTCTTCTGAGAACAAGATCCAACTTCTTTGAAATGCTGAGCTCGTTAAAATTCTACTACCACATTTGAAGGTTTTCTGTATGCCTCATTCACAGAACATGCTTTATCGTATGTGGGTGTAGTTAACAGTTCTTTTCTGTATTTCAGCCTGTTACTTTCTCTGTGTATTTGCTGCTTAAAATTTCCATATTCCTGACTATGATCTGCAAATTCTAGCTCAGCTGTGCTGCCTTGCTTTTGAATAAGCTGAAATGCATTTGCATGATTCAGATCTTACCACGGCCTGTACAGTTTGTGCAGAAAACATGCTCAGTAACAAACTCAATCTGTCTAGGTTGTTTTGATGTTCATTGATTTTTTTTTTTTTTTTTTTTTTTCCCCCTGAGGTACATTTTGAAAGGGAGAGCCTTGTGCTCTGAAATTCAGTGCATCACTCTAGTTTTTTGTCGTGTATGCACTATACAAATACAGAACCAGATTTAGACTTTATCCGTTAAATGGACTACTCGATGCCATATAGTGTATTCTCTTTGAGGTCAGACATTGTGTGTTAGTTGCATGGAAAATGCTGCAAAATACTTACCATGAAACTGTGTGTGTGAATACTACCTGAACTAATGCTCAGAGATCAGATGTATTGAAAATTCTCTACATATTGTTGCTGACTCAATGCAAGAATTGTTTGAAAATGCAGGTCTTGCCTGTAACTGGAAAAAAAATGGCAACATTTAAACTACAGATTTTCCTGCACTAACTCTACTGTATTTTTCTTCTTGTATTTATAAAATATATACAAACCTATGTAAGTATATAATAGAGTATAAAAGCGAAGTACTATTTTGCTCTCTGTGAAACACTGGAACAGGTTGCTACGGAGGTCATGGATGCCCCCTCCCTGGAGGTGTTCAGAGCCAGGTTGGATGAGGCCTTGAGCAGTCTGGTCTAGTGGAAGGTTACCCTGCCCATAGCAGGGGGCTTAGAACTATATGATCTTTAAGGTCTCTTCCAACCCAAACCATTCTATGAATCTATGTATTTCTGTAGGCATGAAGCAGCTACCACTAGAAACAAATGCAGTGTTCTGTAATGGAAGGGAACCCTCAGAGTATCTGAAGTGTTCCGTTACAGCATGCCATCTGGTACTTGTGATTACAAAATGCGTAGTCCAAATGAATATAAATACAGTCATGAGGCAGCCTCCACTCACTAAGTTTCTATTTTAATACAGTGCCTCATGTTTTTATTTGGGGAAAGGGGAATAGTCCTGTTTTTTAAATTTCCTTTATTGCAAAGAAATAGGATACTTCCTTCAATATGTTTAATCCCCCTATTAAAGAAAATTTATTTTATCTTTTCTACAGATGAAGTATTTAGAGGACATGAGCCTGGACAAGCCACAAATAGATCCGTATCAGCAGCAGATGTTGTCTTGTATGGGGTTAATCTAGTTCTGCCTCTAATGTCCCAGGATCTGCTGAAGGTAAGTGCATTTTTGCACATAGCTGCTGGCATATGAAGGCTTTATAATAATGAATTCCCAGAATTCATTCCTATCCACCTCACTAAGTTGAGTTTACTAGTCATTTAAAAATATAAGTAACTGTTCCATATTTCTAGATCTTGTTTGAAAAGAAATACTGTAAGCTGAGAAAATGTGTATTTGAATGACCTAAACAAAACTGGTTTTCTTCTAAAATTGAGTCTGTGCAGGTCAACAATTAGCCACACTTGAAATTTGGCTTGTGGAATCCTTTTTCTGATAGTGTCAGAAATGTGATAGAAAGCATAAACAGCGTAAGCAGCAAAAACAACCAAAAAAAACCCACATAAAATCAAAACAAAATAAAACCAACAAAAATCAAACAAACAATACCCCAAACACACAAACATACAAAAAACCCCAAAACAAACAACACCAAAACAATGAGTAAACAGAAAAAGAAGCTTGAAGCAAATAGTAACTCTTAAATTTGACAATAGAGCTGGCTTTCATAGGCATCAGGAGATTGTCAGTAGAAGAGTAAAATAGGAAACAGCATCAGTATTTCATTGGGTTGCACTGTGCTCATGTTTTACTTTGAATCAGAGGAACACTTACCCCAAGTATATAGCATCTGTCCTCTCTTAACATGGTTTCTCTCCTGATGCACTTGCTGAGTGCAAGCGGTACATCCATCTTAGCCGAAACTCAAGGATGTACCATAGGAGCCCCTCCTGTGCTCCAAATGTTTTATCCCACAGGGCTGAACTTGCTCATGTCTGAAGTAAAAGTTCATGAATTTGTAAAGAGCAAATATGATATCAGACTCCTACCATCAACTGTTGAGCTTTAGCAGTCTTTTTTTATGGTATCAGTGTTGGTTAATAAAAATTGTATCCATTCTAATGACTGAAGTTGTCTGCTTATATTGTCTTTTCTTTAGTGGGAAGATCTGCTTCTTTGTACAGATTAAAATTATGTCATTATAGAGTTATGAGATTGATTCTAAAATTACCATATTTTTCTTTTGACAGTTTCCATCCCTGTGTAACCAATATTACAAATTAATCACTTTCATCTGTGAGATATTCCCTGAGAAAATTCCACAACTTCCAGAGGATCTCTTTAAGAGTCTAATGTACTCACTGGAGCTAGGGATGTCATCGTATCCTTTATAGAGCTTGGGAGTTTTGAAAAATCTGAGTTGCTGTTAGAAGAACCTGTTTAAAATATGAATGTTTTTTGATGTTTTTTTTCTGTCCTTGCAATTTTTTTTCTTTCAATATCTGTATTTATAATTATATATTGGTAATTTACTCTTACTCTCTGCTCTCCTGAGTGTTTCACTGTAATGTCTATTGACATTCTAGTATTAGCTGAGTTGTTTCTGACTAGTGTTGCTTGAATGCAGCCTTTAAGTGGTCTAGCATGTAAGTTTTTTCTGGCAGCCACTTCTGCCTCCTCCATTACTTCATTTCAAAGTGTGTAACTTCATAAGCCTTCAGCTGGTATCCCAAAGCCATTCCTGAATTAGTTTCTCAGCTGGTAATACAAAACATTGCTGCTGTTCCTACTGGGCTGGCTCCAGAGCATTTCCTGTCAGGGTGCCAATGGGCTCTCCCTCTCATAATGGGAGTACCATTTTCACTAATCTGTGACACGTGTCAGAAACAGATGAGCTTGACCATAAGGGACTCTTTCTGAAAATGTTATGTCAGAGAGGGTTATGTTACCCCTGGGTACATAGCTAATAAAAGAAGGCAACAAAGTTGGAATGATTTCCCCCTCCCCCCCTTTTTTTTAATTACTTTTTAAAAAATAAAGTTATTAATTAAAAAATTAATCTTGGTCCATACAAACATTTAAAATCTTTTCTAGTGACACAACTAGAAAGTTTTACCACAATTTAATTGAAATCTGACTTTGATTCTTTAACCTCTATTATCAGAATGAGTTCAGAGGTTTGCCAGCTCTGTCTAGAGGCTGTAACCCCATTAGCAGAACAGTGTGCAAAAGCACAAGAAACAGATTCAACTCTTTTTCTAGCAACAAGGCACTTTCTTAAGGTAAGGCATTTGTATTTGATCATACTTGGGAGTTTTGCACACAAACAGCATCAAGAAGCCAAACATATCTGACTGGGTTAAGCAGGATCATATATACAGCAAGAAAGAGTCTGTTAGCTAAAAAACCCTAGCAATTTAAGAAGAAAGAGAGCATGAAGACCTGAAGACATTGGACTAAAGTACAAAGGATGATGAAGGCACAGAGGGAGGAAATTACTTACTGATAGTCAACAGAAGACCTGAGCTTCTCAGAATACAATTTATATTTATCCACGCACTGCACACAAGTTTTAGAATTAACCTGACTGACAGATTTAGCAGTTACTTTAATGCAAAAGCAGTGAAATAGAAAGCTTCCAGAATTGTGTGAACTGAAGGCTGGATAAAGTACTAAGGCAAGAGGCAGAAAAAAAAGCATAATTGGAAACTAGAAAGGAAATGCTGTCATTTACTCAGTGTATCTAATGAATTATTTGGTTTTTTTAATCCAATATCCACTCCATCTCATCAGATTTTGGAGTGACCTGATTGGAATCAGATTCCTGCTAACTGGAACCAAAGTAATTGTGGGATTGTCCGCTTGTCTTCTAATTTTGTAAAGACTTCAGTTATTTTTAAGATTTCTTTTCTTACCAAACTGACATTGGAACTTCTGGGGATTGTTCATTAAAAGCATACATCAGCCAAGCTGAGAGAATATCTTAAAGTATCTGAAATAATTTTATTTGTCTTTATATTTCTTCTAAGTTAACACAGCGTTCTGTCTTTTCTCTAAATTTCTGCTTGAAATTATCATACCTGTCTTAGTATTCTGTTCCCTCGTTGGCTTTCTTTGAGCTATAGGAGCCTATAAAACTTGAGGGAAAAGTTCCCCATTTTATTCTAGAAAAGCAAAGGCTTTATTCATTCTCTGGCATATCTACAGCTTTTGCAGAAAAATTCAAGAGAAGGCATTTTTCTCTGAAGAACATACACAAATCAACAACAGGTTTCAGGACTTTGAGATGTGAATTAGTGCCATTAAGGCAAAACTCAGCTTCTAAAAGAATTTGGCTTTCCAACTACTAATACCTGTTTTTTAAATTTTATTTTATTTTTAGAAAGCAAGAGAACAAACCACCACCTTGTGTGGTTGTAAATACATGTTCATTGTTATTATTATCAGAAGTGAAACTGAGGTTCAGCAGTAAATGTTGGTGAAGTTTACACTTTTGTAACTATTTCTGGGTTTTGATTTCAGATGGTCTTTGATATGCTGGTACTTCAGAAGCACAATACAGAAATGACAACTGCAGCAGGTGAAGCATTCTACACATTAGTGTGTTTGCATCAGGTATGGCATTTAGACATTTACGCTCTGACAACCAGTCATTTGATAAAGTGGTTAATTAATCTGTATGTGGCAAATCATAGAATTATTCAGGTTGGAGGGGGACCCTCAGGAGATCCATATTCCAGCCTCTTGCTCAAAGTGCAGTTAACACTGAATTCAGATCAAGTTACTCAGGAAGTTTTCCCAGTGTGTCTTGAAAACTTTAAGAGGGATATTTCAAAGCCTTTCTGAGCAGCCTGTTGAATTTTTTTTATTATCATTAAAATTCATGTGCTTTCAGCACCTGCCAAACTGTTGTGGTGATCTACCACTGGACTCAATCGAGTTCATCAATATCCTTCTGGTGTTAAGGAGTCCAAAACAGGACACAGTATTCCACATCTAATCTGACACGTGCTGTGTAAAGACAAATACTAAATAAAGCCCAATATGCTGCTCCTGTTCATTGCTGACAAGGCACCCTGCTGACTTCCTTAGCCTGCTGTCTGCCAGGGCCTTCAGGTCCTTTATTCAACAGAACTGCTCCCCAGCCTGTCAGTTTCCAGCCTGTGTAATTGCAGGGGGGATAGTCTGAATCGGCTGCAGGACTTTGCATTTGGCCTTGTTCAGTTTAATGAGTTTCCTGTCAGTTCATTCCTCCAGCCTAAGGAGGTGTCTTTGAATATCAGTCCTGCCTTTGAACCCATTAGCTGTACTTCCCAGTATGGCTTCCTCCACAGATGAGGAGGGTGCTTCTCCTCTCCTCCTCCAGGTCACTGGGTATATTTAACAGGACCAGAGGAGAGGTCTCAGTGCCACTTGTAACCAGCTTCCAGGTGGAATATGAGCCATTACCCACAATCTTTAGAGCTTGATGATATACAGGTGTCTGATAGAAGAGCTTTATCTGTTTGAGAAGTAGGTGAAAGATCACAAGTCCACAGTGGCTTCTGACACCCTCTTTAGTGAAACCGGTAACAGGTGGAGAGGTATTGATAGTTTTGTGTCACAGTTTCAGTTCTGGATTTTCCTGACAAGAGAAGCTGTATGCATTGTATCTTTGGAGTTTTTGAAGTTAATAAGATTCTTGTTTATTTTACAGGCTGAATATTCAGAGCTAGTTGAAACTTTGCTATCGACTCAACAAGATCCAGTAATTTACCAGCGGTTAGCAGATGCCTTCAACAAGCTTACTGCAAGCAGTACTCCCCCTACACTGGACCGTAAGCAGAAGATGGCCTTCTTAAAGAGTTTAGAAGAATTTATGGCAAATGTTGGTGGACTTCTCTGTGTAAAATAAACAACAAAACTTTATGCCTAATTTAGACCCTTTCTGCAAAATGCACTGAGAAATGCTGAATGCTGACTAAATCTTGTACCTGTCTCTGGGTTCTTTGCAGCCATCTCAGTTCTAGAGAGCTTGGAAGTTTGAACATAACACAATGGAAGAGGAGAGGTCAACTTTGAATCAGCTTCTGCTATTATGTATTAGCTGCAATCTGTCATACTTGTGTGTGGGAGAGAGTGAACAGAAAATCTGAATTTAAATCTTTTCCGTATATGTGCAAAGAGATATGGGCACAATGAAAAATAAATGCAGTGCCTTTCCCCCTGCACTGGTTTAAAATATGGGTGGCTGGATAAAAGTACAGATTTCTTTTCTACCCAAAATCATGTTAGTGTGATGCAGATACATATAAAGCTCTAAACAGTTTCGCTGATTTTAAGCTTTATTTTTCCTCTCTTTGAGTTTGTGTTCCAATGGAGAAGAAAAACCAAATGGTATTTGAACTTGCATTTAGTTCTGGTTTTCTACATCAACCTGATATTGCATATTTAATGCAATGCAAGGTTTTACATTATGTTCTGCTGCCTAAAGTTCAGAGAGGGAAAAAAAAAAGGTGTATATTTTTGTTCCCCTAAAATGAACTTTAGGAATTGTAGCCATTTCATTGCCTTAATTTAAAAGATTAATAAGAAAAGTTCATATACTTTAAGGCAGGATTTGATTCCTCAGAGTTGGTTTAGGATGTTGGCATTAAGCTGCTGTATACCTGTTGCAGCCCTTCATGTTGATGTGTCATTTTGGAATGAGTGTCTAGTGCAAGGTTCATGTGTAGTTTTACTTTCAGTTTCTGTTTTGATTCATACCCAGACTGCAGGCAACTGCAATGTACTTCTACACTGAACTGTTTGCTTAAGCAATAACAATTCAAAAGGTGTAAATTACTGGCAAATATTTAAGTTGGGGCATTAGCTAAACCAATTATGCTAGAACAGGGGCATCAAACCCATTTAGTCAAGGGCCGTATTTGTTAGTCTTAGGAGAAAGGTAACTTGGATGTGTAGCGCTCTGGGGGATTTTGGTTTTGCAAAAATGGAGCAAGATTCAGCAGAGCCCTCCCCGCTGCTCTACTCTTGCTTGGTTTTTTTTCATATCAGCACTTTAGCTCTTATGACAGCATAACATGAGTGCCCTGAGTATAGTGGACCAGCAAGAGAGAAGCAGCATACAAATACTGAAAGCAAGGCCTGCTTTGTCTCCAGTTATAAGCCAGATAAAACGGAAGCAAACTGAAGTGCTGCATGTCTACGAGAACTGATTTTTGTGGAAATGTATGGAGGCAGAAGTGAGCCCTTTGGTTTAAGACCTCTGCTAGATTATGCTGTTTATTTAAAATTTATATCAAATGTACAGTGTACACCTTTACATGGCTATATATAGCATCATGTTTGCAAGTCTGTGCCATTCTTCAGCTATTCATCTCAAAATTAGTCACAATAGCCAGAATTTTTTAAAGACATACATCTGTAACTGTGCTATAAGTGATCTAAGATTTTGTTTGTGGGTTGTTGTTTTTTTTTTTTAATTTAAATCCATACCAGTCTCAAGCATGGATCCACAAGGAAAAAAAAAAAAGCCATCTTTTCATTATACTTTTTTAATTTATGTGAAAACAGGGCTCGGGCAGATTTACACATTAAAGCGTGACCATGAAACTTGTTTCCTAATGGTACCTTCCCAAAGTAGTATTTTATTTCTAAGATAATTTGTGTAGTATTTTAGAACAGAGGTGTTGCTCTCTTTTTTTTTTCTTGAAACTCTAATGCTTTTCTTTAAAGACTTCTTGACTGTGCCCTTGCACAGGAGATAATGATCCTGGCAGATCCTTCTGTTTTTAAGCTGTTCTGATGGTTGATTTTTAAAATTTGCCTGGGTTTTGATATTTTTTGAAACTGCTTCCAGAGTTTCTCTGAGTTCATTTGGATAGGGCAGCAGTTCTGAAACCTCTTTTTTTTTTCAGATGAAGGACATCAAAGCCTGGGAAGATAAACAGCAGTAGGAGCTGCTAGTTTGCCATGACGTCAAATATTTAGGCCAAAGTCTTCAAAGAGATCATGGCAAATACCTTCAAATTTTGTAGATCTGATGGAATAACTGATATACTCAGTTATAATTTCTTTTATAACTAGCTCTGTCACTATCTCTTTTTAATCTCAAAGCTGGCTTACTATTAAAAATGTCGTGTTTTTACAATTTTGAAATCCTGCATATTAATGACAAATTGGAGCACAAATCAAGTTAGTATTCAGGGCAAAGTAATATGCATACCCATTAATTTTCTTGTCAAGCCCATTTTGTTGTAACAAGCAGAGACACATGGCATCATTTGACTATCAGGACTTGCTAAACGATGAATACTTACTTCCAAAGACTTGTTCTGAAGGTTGCTTAAAAACTCCCTTTGCCCTTCATTTAATATCATATGTTAAAGGGAAACTGTCGAAGTAAGGTTGTTTTTGTCATTTCCTGCATGATGTTATGTTAGACAACAGTCTTCTGTTCCTTTTTTTTAAATTTTGATTCTATTCTTGCATATTCCCATACCATTTTATTTTTCTTTCAGAGCAAATGCTAAGATGTCTTTGTTCAGTGACATCCATGAAATTGTTGCAAAATGTTCTGGGAATAAGTGTTATTAATTCATACGGTTGCTGACTAGGTGGCTTCTATATTCCTTTCAAAGAAAAAGAAAAAAATTCCTTCAGTGATCTTCTACACAATCATTGCTGTAAATCTAGACACAAAAGCTCATTTGGGTCCATTGGAAAGACTTATAGACCATTTTTAATGAGTGTTGGGAGTTGACTCCACATAAGCTGTCTGAAATTTTTATAGCATCACTGCATTGCTTTTTGCATTGATTTTTTTTTTTTTGTTCTGTTCAGTGTGCAAAGTGAAAAATTACTCTAAAAATGTACCTACCTGGGGGGTTTTGTTTGTTTTTTGGGTTTTTTTGTGGGTTTTTTGAAGGGGGGGGGGGGGGAAAGCAGCTCAGACTGAATTATAAACACTGCATGATTTAACTGTAACATATTTGTCTAGACTTTTTTGCTAAAAGAGATTAGTGCTCCAGTGTTTTCATTCTGAGACCAGAAATCCAGTAGCCTCTTTCCCATTTTGGCAGCTTCATCCCCATTGTATTAGCCAGTTATAACACTGGCATAATAGTTTTCTATTGTTCAGCCTATAATTTTTGATGCTGGCAAACATGACCATCTATTTGGGTCATGAAATTCAAGACCTTCTTGAAAGCACAGATACACTTGGACAGGGAGAAGTAGACTTCTATTGCATGAAACTTCCCCTTTCATGTGCATTTATGCCTTAACTATCTTCACTGAATTACCACTGGAATCTGCTACTTATTGCCCAGAGGTTTGTGTTTCACTGTTTAGTGATAAAGGGCTTGCCGTTTTCCTCAGGAACGAGAAACTCATTTTCTCAGCATGTCCAAATCCTACTAGTTGAAAGAGAGTTGAATTGGAGTCATCTCTTTGAGGGTGCGTAGCGCTTGCTAAAGCACCCCAGTGTTTACCTGGGTAAATCCCTTTATATCTAAGCCATGTAGTTCTAGAAAATAAGCTTGCTCAGAGCAGCCAGTTGTCCATTTAAGATCTAATTCTGTAAAAGGTAAAGAAAATGTTAATTTGCGTAAAGCTGTTCAAAAATGTAAGTCACAGCATTTCTCTTGTAAAACACTTCCAGTAATTTCAGTCTTGGTTCAATAATTACATAAGAAGGGGTGTTTTTTATGGAAGTAGCTTGATGAATATAAGCGCAGCAGTAGGAGCCAGGCTCCTCTAATTTTTGTATCAGTTTTTCCACTGGATCCTCGGTGGCCATTGGCAAGTTGCTAGAGCTGTCGTTGTTAAAATAGCGATAATACCTACCTACCTCACAGGGATGTTGTGAGGATTAGCTTATGCCTATAAAAAATGCGCTGAGGATCTGAGATGCTATGTAAATATTAAATATTTTAATTTTAGTTTTGTGAGGTGTAAGATTTACTGTAATGAAAACAGGAGATTTTCATAATTATGAAGCCCAGTAGAGGCAGCAGTTGTACAGTGTTTCCCAAGACTGGTCGACTGCAATACGGTAATGCTTGCTGTGAATTGGACTTGTTTCAATTACAGCCAGTTGAAATGGTGGCTTTTTCTTAAATAAGATTCCCCACCAGTGTGCCTCAGTTCTGGTCTACATAGGGAGAGGAGAGTTGTTAGAGATTCAGGCTTTGGTGCCTCTATTTGTGACAAGTGCCACTTTTGGTGGTTGGGTTTTTTGTTTGGTTTGGGTTTTTTTATGCTTTTCTGTAAGTAACAAACACCACTCATTCCTCCCATATCTGTTCCAGTCACTCAGTATAACCAAAGCCTAATGATAATTAAAATTCAAAGAGCCAGCCTTGACCCTTCCCCCACTTTGCCACATAAATTTGTTTTTAATGAGAGTAGATTGTGCCCTCTCTGTAGTAAATGAGATTAATGCTTTCTGGCACAAATCATGAAGTGTGATTTGCTCTAGAGCCTTAAGCTCTTGGCTATCCTACAAAACTTTTTTTTTTTCAGTATGAGATTCTTGGGGCTGTAGCAACTGAGAAATAAGATATCCCAGGCTTTCCTTTCTCCTCAGTGAATTAGAGTCTGCTCTTCCATTTCTTCTCACTCCCTATCCTGCTTTTCCCATCCTTTCAAGCTATTCTTATAAAAGATTTGGAAGACCCTTCTAACCTCAAGGGAAAGATACAACCCATGTGATTTTTTTTTCTTATTTTTTTTTCAATCTATCAAGCCTGATACTTGAAATTGATAAAATTCTTTCTAGTAGCATTCCCCATCACATTTCAGACTCTGACTAAACCATTCTAGAGTTTATAACTAGGAAAAAAATATTATCCTCTTTCATTTGTTCCCTTTGTGCATAATAACAAACTTCCACTCAGTGAACATGCAGTTTTAAGGCAATAAATGCTAATACTGCTATCAGTCAAGTGTGTAAATATTTAAAATGTATAATTCAGTACTATGTTGAGTTCATATATTGAAAATGCAGGGATTGAAGTGCTAGTTGATTTCAAGTATTGTTTTACCTGTACAGCTGAAGATACAAAGTTACATAGAAATATTTCACAATTTGTTGCAATAAGATTTGGGAAGTGGCTGTGTAATCAAGCCTTATCACAACTGAATTTTCAATTTTTAAATGAACACTTTGTGTATTTTTAAGATCCATAAATAGGAGGAGGATAAAATTGTTTTCCACTAAAGACTATTATTATTTTGGCATTGTGTGATTTGTGTGTATTCTTGCTTAATATTTTTCCAAAAATCTCACCTGTGTTGAATGTCTGAAATGGCATTTGCTATACCTCCTTGCAGTAGAAAAAATCATGGCAACTTTGTGCTCAGGCTACACATTGTGCTCTTTGGCTACTGTGAACGCACAGTAATTCGTTTATAGTTGATGGGGCGACGTTAATTTACATTGGCACTTAAGGCGTAATTCTGAAAAATGTAGTTAGGTGTGCAACAGGATTATCTCACACGGGACTGCAACCACCAGAAGCAGCTGTAAATATAGAATCAAATTAATCTTTTCCCCCATCCTTCAAAAACAAGTTTAATATTGACTTTTCAGGTCTCTGCTATTGGTGGTGTTTGTCTACCCAGAAGAAATACTGATTTCTGGGTCTCAAAATTTCTTTTGTGTAGATTTGAATCATCAGTTACTGATGATATCTGGCATGGAAATATTCTTCAGGCTCATGATCTGTCTCCATGTAGATAGCATCTAACAGTATGTTACTTAATGTGTATCAGAAGAGTTCAGTTACAGGCAGCAGTTCCTAATGTGCTATAATACAATTACATTTGGGTAAACTAGAGCTGTTTCCATTTGTTCTTCTCTTACTTTCATGTACTCAGTTCTTAAATAAAATAAAAGAACAACCCCTACACACACCAAAAAAGAAAAGCCTTCAGAAATTCTGAAAGTAAAACTGTAACAGCTATGGTGGTGACATTTTGCTGTTTATCCTGGCTGTATGTATCACTAGAATCTTACTAGTTTCAAAATTATTGCAGTTATATATTTATATTGGCCTGGTTTAGTTCAGTAAACATTTTGATGAATGACTGAAACATTTACAGTAATTTTGAGGGGTTCCCTGAAAGCAGCCAGTAAGGTTAACAGCAGCGTATCCAAGTGTAGAACTTGGAACTGTTCTGCTTTACCTTAAATATGAGGTGTGGAATAAACTTGAATGATTTGGGTACAAAGCCTTTATTCACACTTGTGTAAGTGTACACAAACTCCGTCAATTTTGCCATTATGAAATTTAAATTTGCTTCAGTCATGAGCGGTGGAGTTGGTGGTGGATTTTTTCCCTTCAATGATTTGCCATTGTATTACACAAAGAAAGGTAGGAAAGCTCAATCTTCCAAGTTGAATTCGTCTGGCAGGTCAGCTGAGGAGGTCGTCCATTAACTGGAAGAGGAGAGGAAGAGAGGAAAGTGAAAAGTTGCAACCTTATATGGAGAGAAAAAAACAAAACCCAAGCTAAACCATAAGAAACCTGTAATACAAGTGTTACCCCATAACTTCATAACTCATGTCATCCTGATAAGGGTTAGCAAAAGCCTGCTATTTCAACACATCCTTTTGGGAAAAGGGAAACTGCTCTTTTGGAATTGTATAAAATTCAATATTGTTGGTGTGACAGTTGCTTATTAAATAATAAAATCTTCTTAATTTTGGTTAAACATTCCAGACAAATCTACATCTCTGAAGAGAATGCTGAAGTTACCCACTGTGACTGATACAGAACTCAGTACTAGTGTTCTGTCTATATTTGAATCTCATGGAACAACTGTTTTCACCTTAACGCCTATCAGATGTTACAGGATTTGTGTTTTCTGACACCCTGTTGCCATTGCAAGTTAAGAGTGTAAGGCAGCACTTTGGGTGTGAGGTACTTCGTTTTTTCTTCCCCTCTGGCCTACTGTTCATGGTTGCAAAGGTGTGAATGTTTGATTTGCTTTAACTTATTGCTTTGGATGATGCAGCTTAGGTTTGTGGCATATTCAAACCGCTTCCAGTCTGTTTGGTGTTTACTGAATGAAAGTTTTCACTAGATTCCAACACAAGTATTGATTCATAACATGATTTAGTAAGTTATGAGGACATGAACTGCACCGTTACTTCTAATGGTCTCTTGTCATGCAAATGATTGTTGTAACTTATTAAAAAGAAAATGAAAAAATCACAAAGCCAAAACCCTACCACCACACTGTGGAGTCTCTAGGAAGATCACTGGTGTCCTCACACAAGATCAACACTCCTTTGGGGAAGGCTTACATTCTGCCACTTTAAGGAAAGACTGTTTTTCTGAAGTACTTTTTGCCTGCTTTTAGGCTGTTATGCACTTTCATGATTTCTTAAACTACTGTTAATAATGTACTGTATCATGGATTTTTGATAAGCGCACATGTATTTAAACAATTCACTCAGCCTCAGGAAAGCTGGAAAAATCGGATACCTGTTTTGTATCTTGGTTAAAATGTTTGTTACCTACATCCCTTAAGATGGCCAGATAATGTCTAGAACCTGTGAGTGTGAACTGTTTAAGGTAGCAGTATAGTCTGTGAAAGGAGGACAGTGTAATTTTACTCTAGGGACTGAGAAAATGGTGTCCTCTTATTTTTCATAAAGGCATATGTAGTCTGAATTGGAGTTTCAAAAGCAAAAACAGTGATAAACCCCATTTACTGTTCAGGAAAAAAAAGTTTTCTTTATTAACACTAGCTTCTATTTTCTTCCTTCTTAAAAAGTGTGTGTGAAAAGTGCAGAAGTGTGTAGGGAAAAAAAATGTAAAATCTGCTGCTGTACATAATGTTTGCTATTTGACTGCATTTTCTGTTCCACTTTAATTTTACTGGTTTTGCTAAATATATTTTATATATTTTTCCTTCCTGCTTCTTGTGATGGCAGAGTGATTACCTCTTTTGGGGGGCAGGGAGGGGGGAAGGCAAAAACAACTCTGGCCAGAAAAATCCCATCAAGTTTGTATGCTAGCATGTATCTAGGGCGTTTTATGAGAGAATGGCATAAATCAGGCATTGGGGATATTAAAATGTACGAATGTATAGATGCTGGTAATTCTGTTTCAGGGGTTTAACTGCTTTTAAGATTCATTTAAAACGTCAGTAGGTGACCATTACTCACTTAATATCACTTCAGCAGAGTGTTTTTCAGTCGGAAGACTGCAGGCCTCTTTGTGGTCCCTGAATGACTTCCAAAGGATCCACAAAGCCTGGCAAAGTTGAAGTTGCTGTGATTGTGTGTCACTGTAGTGTTCCTGAGAAGACTTGCATTTCCAGTAGAGAAATAGTTGGGCGTCTATAAACTGTTTGAGGATGAAAACTTACTACTGTACCTGAATTCAGAGAACTACAGGTTTTTAAGAGGCTGACTGATAGTCTGACCTACCACATGATTCAATGTCTCTGGAAGCTGTGATACACCTGGCCTGCAGAGCTACACCACAGGGCTCCGACTCATGTTTTAACCTGCATCTGTAGAACAGCTTGGTATTGAAAGAAAATGTGCAGTAAACCTCTTATAAAGATGTGATGTTACAGGTTGTTCTGCAAGTAGCATATTTCCACTTCTATTTTCCATCTTCAGAAGTGGGATTATGTTGACGTTAACTAGAAGAAATCCCTTTATGGTTGTAAAACACTGCATGCTTGGCTGCCTTTCAAATTAAGATGGAGATGGTTTGCCAGCCCTAAGATGTCAAGATTTTGGGGGTGAAAAGTGATTATTGTTTTATTTTAGACTTAATGGCAACAGCAGAGAGTCTAATATTGGAATGTAATAATCTATTTTCATATTAAAGCTGATTATACTTTTTAATATGGCTATAGCTTGTGCTACAGCAAGAGGACTGACACGTATAGATTTTTAATTAGTAAAGAAAAAATACAATAGGCTATTTAATTAAAAAAAAAAAAACAAAACACAGAAAACACTAAATCACAAAAGCCTGATGAGTAACAAGCTGCTACTTCTTTCCAGGGCAGAACTGTGTTCTAAAAAACTGTTTCGTGGTTTGTTCCCGATCTGGTCTGACAAATGTGCAGGGTGCACTTTACAGTTTTTCCCATAGCTGGTTGTGATTTGTTTGTGCTCACATCCCAAAGAAACTGCTTTGCAAGATACATGCTGTTTTCCTTCCTGCTGGGTCACCTGAGCTCCTGAGCTTTCTTTCTAGAACTGTCTTGTAACATGGATTCAAGCAAGCTCTTGAGCTGCTTGCTGCCAAGTAGTATCTGATATCATAACCTAAATAATGTTGACCTGCCCACCCTTCCAAGCCCCTCCACAGCTGTGTGCCCTTACATGATCTCTAACTCTTGGTGTGGAGGAATCACTCATCCTGGCAGAAGCTGTTGCTCTGGGAAATCTAGACTGCTCAGTCTCCTTCCTTTTTTCATTACCAGCCCTATGCTGAACATTTTTCATGTGAAATGCTTTGCAAACATGCACGAAATAGGGAAGTTTCACAACCAGATTTCTTATTGCACTCAGTAATACTCTGCAGATGTCATTTTGCAGCAATGCATGGAAAAAGGGTGTGGGTTGATTTGGTTTAAATTACAGCAGCACTGGTAATGTGAATGGATGTGGATGCACTCCACATAGGAACCTCTATAGTGGGAAGACCTTTTTTTGCAAGATCTTAGAAAGGGGGTAATATACTGAATGCCAGATGCAGATTCTTTTGAAGTCTTTTAAAAACAGAGAAATGCCCATCAATTTCTACTGTCATGCAAAGTTTTGTTTCTAAATGAAAGAGAAATCTGAAGATCATGGGCTTTTGAAGAAAAAAAATCAACTAAACCCCATCCTGTTGCAGCAAGACATTTTGATTTTCTGCTACCTCTGTAAGTTATGCTGCAAAAATATCAAAATTGAGTGATTCCGTCTTCCACAGAAATAGTTCCGCTCTGGTTGTAGGACCCCAGTGCTGAGCCCAGGACTTTCTGTTCAGCCACACCAAAGTGTTGGAGCAGATAGGTTCAACAGGTTGTAGGTAAAAAAGCAGTTTCTTCCTCAACTCATTTCTGGGTGGAGAATGGGAGAGTCTGCAGTTTGGCCATCAGATTAGTTATAATTAACCTATGTCCTATGAGTTGGTTTATAGGAGAATCACTGAACAATAGAAAGGCAATGTTATGAAAATGCTTTTTACAAATCACCAGGCTTCATAAAGAAGGAATGAAAAAAGAGTGGTGAGGAAGTTTTGTTTTGCAACACTGAGCTGACAAGAAGTGCCAGACAAGCACAACGTGAGAAACGGGGAGCTGGAAAGTTTTTATGCCCACGAGTTAAAACAAGGAGGTACTTTATAACTTGCTATCTTTTGAAACTATGCAAGAAAGGGAGCTTGTTCCAACGTGACAATGCTTAATTCAAACTCTAGAAAACATAAATGTGGGGAGCTAAGCTGCTAATGAAGTCAAAAGCTCGTGGCTTTTGAGTATGTCGTCTAACTCCAGATACACCTGTGATTTCTAAAGCTGTGACTGACTACCTATGCATGTCGAACGTGAGGTACACCCTCCCTAATATTTCTGTATCTGAGGAAATAACTTCTTCGAACCATGCCCGTTTCCCCCGGGCGTGATCCCCAGTAGGGGAAGGACGGGAGAGGCGGCGGCAGCAGCTGCGTTGCGCGCTGCGGCACCCGCGCCGGGCGGCAGCGCTGAGGCGGCTCACGGCAGCGCCTCTCGGGCTTCGCGTTTTAACGAAGCTCCAATTTAAGCTGGAAACCCTTCTGCAGATCGTTCTGAAGCCACCAAACCAGCGCAGCGCTGAAAGGCGCAGCGAAACCAAAGCTTCCCCCTCAGACAGCAGCGGTTTGTACGAGCCCCGCGCGCGAACACCGCCACCCATCAGCCGCCGGGAAAGGTAGGCACAGCCGCCGACGGTGCCCGCACGTCACTGCCTCCCGCCGCGGCGCCAGGGGGAGCAGCCAATGGTGGAGCAGGCAGTGGTGGAGCAGCCCCGCACCGCCCCTTGCCTGCCCCAGTGCCCAACAGGGGGCGCGCGGCGGCTGGCTGCGCGCGGCGCCGGGGGGGCAATGTGGCGTCTGGTGAGTGGAGCGAGGCGGCGGAAGGCGGGCGCGAACTGGCGAGCGGTGCGGCCGTGGAGGCTGCGTGTCCGCCAGCCCGTGTCTCTTCCTGTGTTTCCCCTTCGTGCGCGGCGGGGCTGGGGCCAGTTCTGCACTTGCCCATGTCTCTTGCGGGCCAGGGTGCCTTTCCGAAAGCGGCGGCCTTTAGTGGCTTCCCGGCTCGGTTGAGGCGGGAGAGGGGCAGAGGGGAGGCTGCGCACCCCGCTGCTATGGGGTAGATGGCGGCTGAGGAGGCCGGGGGGTGGCGGTGGGCCTGCCTCGTCGGGAGCTTAACGCCTTGCACCAAGGGGAAGCGCAGAGGTCACGGGCAGAGGTTGTAGCAGTGGGCGCTCAAAGCATTAAATACAAGAGGGGACAGGAAAAGAGTGTGAGGGCTGAACCAGTTGCTTTTTTATTTCTGTTACGTAAAGTATTTGCATCACATGAAGCTAGAGCTATGTCCACAGCAAGAAGAGGCAGCTATTCATTTTATGTGAATTGAAGGGATGCTGGACAAGAGTCGCTAGTAGAACGGCATTCACAGAATAAATCACTTAAGATACAGAAACAACTCCCTTAATGGAAAATGGTTAAAGTCTAGGAGAATGTAGAGGGAGGTGAGGTATCATATACTTATCTTGCTCCTTTTAACACAGCTGCTTTTGGCCGCTGTCAGGATAGAAGAATGACCAGTGTCAAGTCTTGATCTGAACTAGTACAGCTTTCCTCTTGAATCACTTGCCATGGGTGTTAACAAAGAATTCTCCAGACTTAATCCTGAAGTGGAGGTGTTCTTAGATCTGTGTCAGGTGAGCAGCTCCTGGTCCACAGATCCTGCCTTGTTCCTCTTTACTACTCCACAAAACCATTAGTCTCTTGACTTGGCCAACTAGTTTAGAGGCCATTCTGGTTTATGGTACCTGGGCCCCAAAAACTTGGAAGTTTTGAGATTCTTCCAGTTGTGGGGAAAAAGCCCTGCAGGGGACAGTCTGACTTCCTGTGCTTGAGGATGACATCTTAGGTGTTCGAGAAGTTTTGATTTGTGTTAGAAGACTTCATAAAACAGACGTAGGTATGGCCTAGCATTTCTCTGTTTCTTCTGGCTACACCAGACACCAGCAGGAGGACTTTTTTTGTCTGAATCACTTTAGACTTACATATTTCATACTCTGTCCTGTCAGTCATTCCCATGAAAGCACATTTGGCAATATGCACGGTATCTTGTCAAATCATTGACAATCAACTCTTTGTCAGTCTTTAAAGATCTGAAAAAAAATTGTTTCCAGCAGGAGAAATCCTTTGATTGGGCCTTTACTTTGATTGGGACAGACACCCTCAAGCACCTGTGTGTGGGTTAGTTTGGCCATTCCTCCTATTGTTGCCTGCGGACACAGGATTTGGGTTCCTGTACACATTAAATGAGCTGAAGTTTGAGCAGAGCACAGTATCTTCCTGGTTTTAAGATAATAGGCTATGTGTCCAGCCGTATAGTAATTTCCCATTCCGTCTAACTGGGACTTGTTCGCTTCTAGGCAGGTGGTTGCAGCCCCTTCCACGTTTCCTGATGATCGTAACTTCATAATTATGAGTGGACCAAATTTACAGGGGACCTGTAGGAATTTTTTAGTGAGTTAATTTTTCCACAGTGTTCCTTCTAATTTTTTTTTCTTTTTACATTAGAATTCAGTTGTAGTTTTCATACATGACAGCTGGAAACTAACATTAAATAGGTACAGTATTCTTGTGTAGAAAAGGCCTTGGAGTCTTCCGTGCTACTATTTTCGCTTGGTATTACCTCTTTTATTTTTGTTTTCTTCTCATTGAAGAGCTTTTATTCTGTAGTGATGATATTTACCTGAACAGTTCATCAGCTATTGAGAGGGGATTTTGCTGTGCAGAGGGGAAAGGACTAAAGGAGTCTGCACACACCTTCATCCTACCAGGTGCATCGTGTGAGCTGTAGGCTGTGAGGTGTAGCTGTAGTCACCTCACTTTTCCCACACTTTGGGTGGATCTGTCCCTTTAGAGGCCAGCAGCACTGAAATTTGCCACTTCACCCTATGAAAACAGCCTTTCCTGTTCATGTTCCATGGCATCAATGGGAGCTTTTTTAACTTCTTTCCTTCAGATGAACTTTGACTTCACCATAAGTCTTATTTTTCCAAACTCTGCATGTGCTGTTCCTGATCTGTTCTTGGAGATCTGATTTCTTTATTGTTTTGCTTTTTAGCTTAAGCGTTGCATCTGCACCTAATTAAGAATTAGTAATAAATAAGATAAGCCATGTTGATGGTTTTAAACCCTGTATTCCTAATGATACTCCTAATAAATACGTAGTGCTGTATTAGCACTGTCTGTGTTCTGAATGCTTTGAATCCCAGGGCGTTCTTGAAATGCAGCCCTGTCCTCCAGTGTGAGGGCAGATGAAGGCTGGTTGTTGAGGCACCTAGGGCCAGAGGCAAGTGCAGATGAGCCAGCTGGAGCTTCAGGGCCCAGGGGCCTTCAAAGTTATAATAGAGTTAAAAGGTTCTCTGAGTGCCAGAGGCACTGTGTATTTCTCTGCTTCCTCCCATCCTCCCCCAAAACATTAAGGGTTGTTTCTGGGCTTGAGAGTCGTGAACTTTCTGGGATGGATATACAGGGACTTTCCTGGCTTGCATCAGAAATGCTGTGTCCAGGACTAGAGACGTGATTGTCCCTTTGTACTCA
The DNA here is from genome assembly GCF_027791375.1 of Indicator indicator. Lineage (NCBI taxonomy): Eukaryota > Metazoa > Chordata > Aves > Piciformes > Indicatoridae > Indicator > Indicator indicator. The sequence continues at coordinate 19,576,174 of NC_072010.1, read as the reverse complement.
GCTCTGGTGAGGCCATACCTTGAGTATTGTGTTCAGTTTTGCACACCTCAATACAGGAGAGATGTGGAGGTTCTGAAGCGAGTGCAGAGGAAGGCAACAAAGCTGGTGAAGAGCCTGGAGAATAAATCTTACAAAAAGCAACTGAAAGAGCTGGGGCTGTTTAGTTTGGAAGAGAGGAGGCTGAGGGGCGACCTCATTGCTGTCCACAGTTACCTGAAAGGACGTAGAGAGGCTGGTGCTGGTCTCTTCACCCAGGTAATTTGTGATACAACAAGAGGCAATGGCCTCAATCTACAACTGGGTAGGTTTAGAATGGACATTAGGAAAAAATTTTCACAGAAAGAGTGGTCAGGCATTGGAATGTGCTGCCCAGGGAGGTGGTTGCATCACCAACCCTGGATGTGTTTGAAGGTCGTTTGGATGTGGTGCTTTGCAATATGGTTTAGGGGTGAACTTTGTAGAGTAGGGTTATCAGTTGGACTTGGTGATCTTGGGGGTCTTTTCCAACCTGAATGTTTCTGTGAGTCTGTGAAACAATAGAACTTTATCTGTTGAAGCCAAAGGAATTTACAAATCTTGTTCACATCAACTCACTTTAATAGTTTTCTGATGCAGTTCTTGAGCATGAAGATGTCTTCATGTTAATGACCTAAGGCAGTATATGTAGATAATATAGGTATGGTTGGAAAAGTACCTTGAGTTTTGAAGGCGTTCTTAATAGATGTACATAATATTTCTACCATATGTTCTGAGTTACTTCTGTGTGCAGCCTCACAGTTAATTACTGCTTCATTCCTAAGACTCAAGTTTACAAATTGAAGAGTATTAAAAATTCAAATAAAATTTCTTTTAAAAAAAGTCTATGTCTGTCTGCCTTTTTATTTACTGAAATGACGGATAGTGCTTCCTCAAGAGTATCTATGAGGGTTTCATTTCATAGGCATAGTTTTCAGTCCTTACAAATGTCTCCATGGGCTCACTGAACATAACATAAAAATTTTAGCTTTTGACTTCGGCATCAAGTTTGCATCTGTTTCAGTTTCTTAGTGTCAAAGCATAGATGTGTTCTTGCCTAGGGGATAGCAGCAAACCAGATTACTGTGTATATGATGCACTTCATAAAAAAGAAGGTTGTGAGATGAGGAGTGTTTAGACTTCTAACATCTGTCCTAACAAAAAAAAGTTCTTGTATGGGGTCTGCAATGGATTGTAGCATTGTGAATTGTTAGAGCATTGTTGCTAGAAGCTGTATTACCTGTGTGAATGTGCAGTCTTTTCTGTAGTAAATACTGTAATATGTAATATAATAATTAAATAATTTTAGTACATATATGTTTTATTTAATAAAAAACTAGAGGCAAAATAAGCAGTTTTGGTTTTCCTGGGTAGCTTGGCTCCAGGATTCTCTTGAGTGAGGCTTGATGGCATAGGTAGCGGGTCTTAAAGCTCTGAATGATGCCCTCTGTGACCAACCTGTCCTGAGAAGGCAGAAAGTCAGTAAGTGCTGCTCTGGGAAAGCCACGTGCTTTACTCTTTATACGTGTAGGTGCTTTCTGTGACAGCTGAATGGCAGAGTAATTAATGAATACTGAGGAGTTCTCTCACAGTGGCACCTTAATGATACCACTTGTTCAGAAAGTAGGGAGAAGCTTCCTTGTTTTAGGAAATGTCTTGAAAGCCCTGCTGGGGTGAGCAGCGTGGAGGGGAGGGTGGAAGGGCCGGAGGCCATAAATTCTGGAGTAATGGAGGGAATGAGGAGAAGACAAACTGTGAGCATCCATACTTCAAATTATAGTGAACTTTGGGAGTTGCTCCCAGATCAGATGGCACACGGTTCTTTTGGTGACTTCTGCACAAGCACAAGTGAGCGCCTAGTTCCAAGTTCTGTTAAAGTCATTGCTAATGTACAGGTCAGGTTCAGAGAAAAAGGGTTTCTCGAGAGGAGGCTCATTTCCCGTTTTTCTCCAGTAGGTCTCCCATGCCAGGTTCCTTTCTTCGTCTCCCTTGTCCCGCGAGGTGGCACTGTCTCCCTTGAAAGGACACAAACGCTTCGGCTCTCTCTGGGAGGTGCGGCTGAGCTGCCTGGGCTCAGTAGGGTTCAGTGACACTGTGCAGTACCGCAGTGCAAGAGTTTTCTGCAAACGGCTGTGCGTTCCCACTAGTGTGCACCGTGTCGTCTTGGTACGAAGTACGTCTGTGTTTTGCACACCGTGCACACGAGTAGTGTAACCTTAGAAAAACATCTTGACCTTCTTGCTTCCTTTTCATCGTAGGAGGTTTCTGGCATTCAGAGGAATTTTTTTAATGTGGAAGTTAAAGTTGGGTGATACTGATCCTAGAATGCTATTACACTGCATTTTGAGTCAGAATTGTGTGACTTTTGAACACGGGAAGGAATGACCAGTAGCTGTTGTTATTTCTAGGAGGGAAGGGAAAAATTTCTTTAGGATTTGCCAAATCCACTGAAGGTGGCTTTGTTTCTGCAAGCTCATACAAAAAAAGGTGTATGGATTAAGGAAATCAAGAACTGTAATTACAGCTTTCCAGCAAGAACACAAGCCAAATCTGTGTTGTGTAGAAAGGGAACAGTGTTGCTGTACTTCCTGAATTCTCTCTGGAGACATGATATTTACAATCTGCTTCTCACTGGTTTAAGAGCTCCTAAGTTGAAGGAATATGTTTTCTCTTGCTCGGAGGTTTGCCTACAAGTTAGCTGTTAGACTAAGTCTACGTTGTTGGTGAAGGTTGGTTTACCTCAGGAGACTATGCTGTTATTAAAATCGTTTACCACTGAAAAGGGTTTACTGATTTTTTTTTTTCCCCTCTGGTTGTTGTCTAGAAAAATGGATGATGACGATGATGACATTCCCCAGCTTTCATCCCACACACTGGCTGCCCTCCAGGAGTTCTATCTGGAACAGCAGCAGAGAGAGGGCATGAAGACCTCCCAGGGATTTAATCAATATTCCATTGGCTCAATAGAGGAAGACTGGGTAAGAAACAATAAACTTCAGTGAATGGAGCAGTTAGAGGAGTAGCCTTTACCAAGTTTCTTTTGTAGCTGGATAATGAAATTAAATTTAAAAAAGGAACACCTATGATGTTTCTAGAGCTTCAAAATCAAACTATTCGTGGACAGTAACAGTATAGGGATATTTGCTTTAATGTTAAATGTAGGTACAGTTGTCTGTTCTACATGTGCTTGGGGGGTACAAATTGAAATCACATGGAGAGGGACTAAAGTTGCCAAGAGAAGCACCTATTCCTTCTGCAAATTTTAACTCCAGCCTGGCTCGTGAAGGTAGTAAAGATTCTTCCCTGAGCTTGAGACAATCACAGTGTAACAAGATCAAGTGATCTTTCCTTTCACATCATATTTCTTTCTGTGTTCTATTTCTTTGTTTTTGTGGGTGGCTACTATGCTGCCTTTTGTCTTCTGATAGAGTGATACTTGGGTTCTCTCTGGGCTGTTTTCTTTTTTTATTCTTCATTTTTTTGGGTCTTTTCTGATTTAGTAGTTTTATCCTTTATTTCCTTCACATTTCAAGTTGCTTTTTCCTGTTCCACTAAAGTAACTTAATTTAAAAGTATGTAAGTATCATGCATCTGCACATTGGGTTTGAACTAATCTCATCAGCAAATTTTGCATCGCTTGGTTTGCCTGATGCTGCAGTAAATGCTTCGGAAGCACACAGCGTAAAGCAACCTGCTCTGTGTTGCTGGATTAGAGAAGTAAATATTGTCAGGAAAATAGTCAACTTTCCAGCTTTACAGTTTGTGAACTGACAAGTTGCTATGGATTTTGGTTTTCCATAAATATGACTCCTCACACCTAACTGTACAGAAGTCAGAAGATTTGATGTTTTTTTGTAATTGTGCATTATCTTTCTCAGCAACTGAGCCAGTTTTGGTACAGCGATGAAACTGCATCATGCTTGGCTAATGAAGCAGTTGTGGCAGCTGGAAAAGGTGGCAGGTAGGTTTTAATAATTATGTTGTATATTTAACATGTCTTTTCTGTCAATACTTTGTTTCTACTTTGTAGACAGAGCATGCAGTTTAGTTCAGTACTCATTGCACTTCAGTTGAGATATTGCAGAATTGTTTTGCTGTTTATTAATAGTTGGTACTGGTCTTAACCATTTAGCGTTTTGCTGAATGTTGTAGGCTTTTGGCTTTGCCTTGTAAAAGTTTGTATGCATCTTTCTATCTTTTGAGAAATACAAATTGCTCCAGAGCATATTAGTGACTTGTAATTGTTTTCTCTCTTTTCACACAATGTTTCTGTAGGAATGGATGGAGAAACTTGGTTTTCTTCCTGTTTCTGTAAGGAGATGTTTTTAATTTTATGTTTTCAAGTATATGTGCTGAAACAAGATTTTCTCTGTAAGTTAAGCTTAAGGTCTCTGTGTAGCATAGGGGTTGAAGAGATAGCAGCTTTAATACTTAAAACTGTTATGTAATTATTTGTCAGAATGGAGGAAGAGTAGCTTGCATTTTTTTTAACTAAGATGTAAAATATTTTCCCAAAGGAGCCCGGAGGACTGCTGTAGGTTTTTTGTTGTTATATGGTTGTTTGCCTTTTAAATTAATATTTTAAGTTACTGTCTCTTTTTTCAGGATAGCATGTGTTAGTGCACCAAGTGTGTACCAGAAACTGAAAGAACAGGATGGTAAAGATTTTTCAGTCTGTATACTGGAGTATGACAGAAGATTTTCTGTATATGGAGAAGAATTCATCTTCTATGATTACAACCACCCTTTGAACTTACCTCAAAATCTCCTGCCACACAGTTTTGACATTGTCATAGCAGATCCACCCTATCTGTCTGAGGAATGTCTTCATAAAACTGCAGAGACCATCAAATACTTAACAAAAGGAAAGATTCTGCTTTGCACAGGTATAATTAGTAAAAACATTAGGTCACCATTAAGCATCTTTTTCTGTCTCTCAAAGGACAAACTTCCTCAAGTGAGAAAAATACTAACTCAACAACACTAATTTATCATTAATTCAAGGAGGAGTATCTGTCCTAAGCATTAATATACTTTTGGTTCAAACTTTATTTTAAACTGAAGGCATGTAGATTTTAATAGTTGAAGTCATTACTCTTTCTATACAGCATTACAGTTTTCACTAAATTTTTGAGTACTAAAATCACAGAATGGTAGGGGTTGGAAAGGACCTCTGGGGATCATCTAGTTCAACCCCACTGCTAAAGCAGGTTCACCTAGATCAGGTTGCACAGAAATATGTCCAGGCAGATTGTGAGAGTCACTAGAGAGGAAGAGTCCACAACCTTTCTGGGCAGCCCGTTCCAGTGCTCTCTCACTCTTGAAGTAAGGAAGGGTTTTCCTCGTGTTTCGTGAAACTTCCTGTGTTCTACTTTGTGCCTGTTGCCAAATATGACTGAAAAACTGGCCCCAACCTCCTGACACCTGCCCTTTAGGTGCTTCCAAGCATTGATAAGCATTGGTTATAGAAGGTCATACTGCAAAATTCCAGAAATACTTTTTTTCTTTCTCTGTAATTGCAATGATTGAAATTGAGGTATGACAAGCATAGGTGCAACTTTCTGTTAATGTCTTATGCGTGTAATTCAAGGGAAGTCAACCAAGCAGGCAAAATAAAGAAATGTAAAACAATACATGGCCATAAAAAGCCTACTTTTTTGTTTTGATTGCACATGGCAGTCATGCACAAGGGTGGCTCTTAGAAGTTTTTTTTCCTAAAATGGATAGGTGGTCCTTCAGTTTACAAAGTTTGAGAAACACTGTTCAAAGAAATGATTCTCAGTGTGTACTGTAAATACCTCACTGTGGTTTGTTTAAGTGGCAGAGGGTATGTAATCTGTTTGCATTTCCCATGGCTCCCTACCATGGAATTTCTTTGGCATGTGGCAAGAAGATGGAATTCACATTTCTGTTTTCTATAAAAGGGTCACTGATCTTGCCCTCTACCTATTTTTATGAAACTTCTCAGGCATTAGTTTCATTGGGGTGTCCTCCATTTTTTCAGATTTGTTTTAAGTTTCCCAGTAGGTTCAGTTGTGAAGCAGAGCTGACAGTATAGCTGCTTTAAGCCTTGCTTCCTTCCTTGAAAAAAGCAGGCTTTAATGTGTGCATTTGGGAAGGGGTATTAAACATTCTGGTTTTCTCATCAAATGCCTTTTTTTTCTGCAGGTGCAATCATGGAGGAACAGGCAGCAAAACATCTTGGTGTGAAGATGTGCAAGTTTATTCCAAAACACTCACGAAATCTAGCCAATGAATTTCGATGTTATGTGAACTATGCTTCTGGACTGGACTGATTCTCATAAGATCTACAACTTTTTTCAGTCAAGCTGCTTTCTGGCTTTTATCAATGATTCTACAATTCTCAGTGCTGAAATACTCAGCTCCCAGTGACGTTTTCTGGGCTAGCTTTTAATCAAGCCAGTGCACCACCCCCTCTTTTAAAGCTGCAAGCATTTGCAGTTACTGTGTTTTGTTTCTTACCTATTAGGTAAATGGTGACCAAGCAATGCAGATGCTTGATAAAGGGAACTTCCCTGCAAACAGTTTCATCCTAACTGGTGGTTTTTGCCATTCAAGGAGTTTTTGGTGACCTCTCTGAAGTGATTTTAGCTGGTTAACAACACATAGGTGCTTCCCTTACAGAGATCCAAATCATCATCATATCAGAACTGATGAATTGGTAGCTAGTAGATAGCTGAAAGAGCATGAAAGTGGTCTCATTTCATTCTTGAGAGATGGTCCCTTAGTAAAAGGATTGAGAGATGTTTTTTTCTGAATATCAGATATTTTCAGATTCATTATTCAGGAGGCTGATCTTTTTTTTATAAATAATGGAGAAAATAGGTCTCCTCCTGGAAGGCTTCTCCAGTTGCTTTTAATAATAATCAGAACTATCTACTAGTTGCCAAGTAAGGTAAGACCTAAGTCTCCACTATTGCTGCCAGACTAGCTTTTTAAAACCTTGTAGTTATTATTTCATCTTTTCTCTAAAGCCTTGTCATAAACCTAGGCTTTGTTTTTGGAAAAGATAGGATCTATCTTGTCATCACCTACCACCACACAAACCCATGTACCTATGTATGCTAAAGTAATGTAAGTTGTTGAACATCTCTTTGCAGAAGTACAGTGCATTTATTTTGTGATGTTCATGTGTCAGCACAAGAGAAAATCCTGATCTTTTAAAAACCCCACACATGTAGGCTGTTCCATTTACTCATTTAGCTAATCTCTAGAGGTGATACAAACCTAATGTCTTCTTTCAAAAAACATATTAAAGAATTCCCCATTAGAGAGAGCTTTACTTTCATTAAGAATCCTGTACATCAGTCAGGCCAAATCACCTGGAAAATGAACTAATTAGTAAATAAAAATGCAACAGATCAGATGATCCTTGCATTAGTGCTTCAGACTGTGTTCATAGGTTCTCACCGGGAGTTACTGTTATTGTTGGTCATGAGATACTTAGGTAGTAATGTGACCGATACATGCTAGTTCCTTAAATCTTGGATCATAATAGATCTGATTAAATAGAGCTCCTGCTTTTTAGCAGATTTCAGTGTCAAGCTAAAGACGATTTACAGGTATGTCAAGTTTGTGGTTACAAGAATACTCCTTTTTCTCCAGCTGCCTAGTTTTACCGTTGTCTCCTGTTCCATAGACAGCAGCAGAGCAGAACAGAAGCATCTTAGAAATTGTTGAAACTTGCAAGGCCACTGAGGTACAAAACAATGTATTGGTAAACTTCCATTCTTTCTAACAGACAAAGGTTAAATTCTAAATACAAGATTTGAGCTATATTTTAATCAATTCCAATCAAAATAGATGATACATTTGAAAAACTTTTGGGATAGTATTTGGTAACTGGGAGTTTTTCCAGCCAGTTTTGACTAACCTTTTGACTGTGCTATTGATGTATTTTGGGGTGAAACCTGGTTCATAAATTGCAAGGAACTCAACAGTTTTATCTGCTATAAATACATGCCATATTCACACAGTAGGGTTGTGTAAAAGGCCAACAGTAACACTGCAGCTACAAAATGAAGCACCTAAAATGAAGTATTAAGACATGTATTTTGTGGTGGAATAAACCTACTTAAGCTTGTGAGACAAGATTTTCAACAAGGTAAAGCTAATACGCATGTTTCTGTGCATCTCTGCTGTTTGGATGCAGATTGTCTGATCTGGTGGAGTAAACAAATGAACAGGAATAATGTAGATGGATGTAATCTTCTCATAGTGCCCAGAGGACTGTGTTTCCTGAGCTGGATACAACACTGGTTCATAAATGGTGTTCAGAACACATGTGACACTTCTGGACATGATTTAATGGCCATGGTGGTGTGAGGTCAGTGGCTGGACTCAGAGGTCTTTTCCAACCAAAATGATTCTGTGATAAATCCAAGCCACTGTTGCTCTCTTCCCCATTTTCCAGATCTACTCACTTCCTAAGGCTTTTTCTTCCTCACATTTTCTGCTGCTTCCTCTTCCCTCTGCCCTCCCTGTATATTGTTCCTAAGTTTCCTGATGCTAATTTTCTTTCTCTTCCTTGTGCCTTGATTTCTATCAGACTGGTAGTAGAAGCTGTTAATATGTGAAAACTACAGCAGAGGAAGGGCTTCTGGGAAGAATGGAGACTGAGCTTTTGACAGTCTCTGTGAGACAGCTGATTGAGAGTTTTGCCTTTCAAACCAGAAACCATCCTTGCTGCTGAGTCCAATAAAGCCAGAATCCCCTGTGAAACTGACTGTCCTCAGGTGCCATACATCTGAATTTAGCTGCCTTTCAGGGGGCTACACCATTGCCTTTACGTGGCCAGTTTCAAAATACAGCAAACCACAATGTTAAATCATAGGATCACAGGATGTTAGGGGTTGGAAGGGACCTCTGGAGATCACTGAGTCCAACCCCCCTGCCAGAGCAGGACCATGGAATTTAGTGCAGGTCACACAGGAACACATTCAGACGGGTCTTGAAAGGCTCCAAAGAAGGAGACTCCACAACTTCTCTGGGAGCCTATTCCAGTGCTCCATGACCCTTACAGTAAAGAAGTTCCTCCTCATGTCCATTGCCCCTTGTCCTATCACAGGGTACAAGTGAGGCTGTCCCTTCCTTCTTGACACCCAGTTATGCATAGTTATTGGTGCAAAACTGTACTTCACAGTTGTAAACTGGTTTATATTTATTATCTCAACATCTTGCACACCATGCAGATGGAGACAATGAAGTAACTCCTGAAATTTTAGTTATGTAGAGGCTCCAAGTGGGGCTGGTACAATTGCCAGAGGGATGATACTCCTCCCCTGCCCCCCACCCAAATTAAAAGGTGCTGTTGAAATACAAGCTTCACCTGTGTGGCTGCTTTGCTATTGATTCCTTCAGTTGTCTCTTCCATTTTGATAAATACATAGTGTTGCACTCTCTACACTGGAATTAAAAGACAACTTTGCTAACGTCATTGGAGGCCTTTCTTTGAAACCCCCCCCCAAAAAAAAAATCAAACCAACAAAAAAGTACAACATTCAGTTGTACCAAGAAATTCAGTTCACCAAGAAAATAACTGCTTCGCACGTGTAGGTCAGATGGCTTTGAAAAGAGGCACTGTGAAGATGCGTGGTTATGAAAATGAGGGTACACGTAATTGCTGTAGATGCACTCAACAGAGCAGCCCCTTGTCCACCTGCTTCCCTCTTAAAAGCCTGCTGCAGGCAGCTGCCCAAGCAGAGCTTGACTAGCAGCATTCAGAGCCTTCATCAGTGATGGGATGTAAATGATTTTTGTCATACCTGTTTCCAAGGAAGTAGCTGTGTTTCTAAGAAAGCAAAACTTCAGAGTGAATTTCTACTTTGTGCCATTGCAGTAACTTTAAGAAATATTACACATCTCCTTTTTCTGTAATAAGATGGAAAAAATTTGTGTCAAGTAATGAATTGCTTTCTTTACTGTGGATGTCTCAGGGATGCAGTTTTTATTGAAACAGGCTGATCATGGGTTCAGGTTCAGAGGTTCAGGTTGCAGAAGCCCCTCGCCAGCCAGTGTCAGAACTGAGTTGACACTGGCTCATATTCTGCAGCCTCCTTAGATGGGAGGCCAACAAAACCAGTTGGTAGCTCATGCCACTACTCAGGATTGTCTAGATCTCCCTTGTGTGCCCTAGTCCAGGTAGTTGTGGCTGTTCCACAGGGAGACTCAGGGATGTTGGTAGTTTGTGAGCACATTGTATCCTTTTCCCCTTGCTGCCTTCACATTTATGCTCTTTCAAGCACTTCCATGTTTACTTGCAGCTGTAGCCCTCAGCCTATTCAAACACCTTCATGTAATGGCTGGCTAGTAAATCAAACTAGCATCCCAGGCTTTTCTCAAACTTCCTGAATGATAAAAATTTTCCAACCTATCTTAAGTGATACTACAGAGAAGAAAATAATCTCTTTACCAAGGATATTGTTCTGTGTTTTGTGGTTCCTAATGTATTCCAGGGACAACCTCACTGAAGGAAAAAAATTTCCTGGCACAACAAAAATTTTCTCAAATCAGCTGCAGCTGCCAGATAGTTTCAGCTTTGAATTGTTTGCATTTATTTGGCCTGGAGTTGGTTCAATGAGGCATTTCATGTCTGTCTTGTGTCAACAGTTTGTGAAGCCTTGAAGCAACTCCAATGAACCGTCCCTCCCCCAAAGCAAATTAAAGGCAAGGGGCTACAGCATCAGTAACCAGAGGGCTGGAAGCTGGAAAATGTCACACCACAGTTGAAGTGAAACTGATATAAATCCATGATGTGATGATCTCTTAAAAAAAAATTCAAACAAAGGCAATCTATATTTAATACTCAACCTTTTCCACATGAGTAATGTGAAAAGGATCTATATACGGAAGGATATGTTGAAGGTTAACAAATGTTTCTGTAGCAAATAGTTCTTGTTGTTAGGTATTAACAAGCAGTTGTTCACTAACAAATTATTATCAAACAGCTGCACACTAAGATATAAACATGATCTTTTAAGAGACACCTAACTGGAAAGCTGGATCAGGAAGAAAAATGGCTCAGCTAAGAGCCATGAAGAAGAGAGTGAGAATTCAAAAAGGAAAATGGGCTTCTGAGCAAGAGAACATGAGGTTGCTTGTAGCCATACAAGTTTTCTGCACTTGTTGCAGTATGAGACGTTCACCAACATATATAATCTATTGCTGCACTGAGGTTTTGCAGTCCTCTGGTACTTTCCCTCCAGTCATCCAATTGCTGAAGCTATATGTAAGCCAAAGCATCTCTTTTTCTGGATTAGCCATTCACCTGATCCTACACAGTAACTCAGGAATTCCCAGAACATGCTCTAGTTACTTGAAAACCTAAAAATGACTCTAATTTATGCCTGCAGGATGAGAGTTGTGACAATAAGTGAGGGTTTTTTTTCTCTACACCATGCAAGTAAATCCATGTGCTGTAGTAAATAATTTGTTGCAGACAAATTGGTGTTACGAACCTGTGTACAGAGAGATGAGTTTTGCTGGAGGGCAGTGTTTAGCCAAAGTTTTAGCTGGCAGATCTGGGTGTTTACTAAATGTTGAGGGCTGTGTGGTTTGACATTTTGTTGTTATTGTTTAGGTTTTTTACTGCTTTTTACTGTCAAGACTTTGCTTTCTATGCTGTGGAGTCTGAAGGTCCATCTTCACCCTGTCTGCATTGTACATGTGGAGAAAAAACACACAATTGTGAAAACATAAGAAGTTAAACTGATGAAGCATCATCAAATGCGGTGTTTCTCTGGCTTTGTCGACCTGCTTCTGAGCCCCTCTGTCTTTGGCTACCATTACTCTCTTCTCAGAGGGTGAGAACTTCTTCCATATTAGGAGGAAGGAAAAGTAGATGTAATTGCTGCAAGTGTTTACATTCTCCAGGAAACCCCTAACTACCTTAATTGCTGGCAGCAGCTAGGCAATTAGTTGTTCTCTGTGTAGTATAAACACATTATAACCTTTGAACTCTCCTTAGAACCTCCTTAAGATAGAAGCACCACAATTTGAGGAAACGCAGATCCCAAGACAAGCAGAATTATGGAAAAGCATGTGCACAAGAAATGAGGTTATAAACTTCAACCTGACATTGTGATGGAAATCTTTTATTGGTTTCTGGAGTTCTTAAAGTTGTTTTAGGCTTTGTAAGAAGCTATACAGATTGCATTATAAAAATACTGTTACACCAGACCGAGTCATAAAGAGCACAGCCAATAATTGTGCACCAAGCCAAGGAGCTGTCCTGTGTCTCTGTTGAGCTTGTTAATTCTGGTTAACACATAGCCTTTCCATTCTTCATCCAACAACACTCCAGAGAAACATGTCTTTGTGTAGTGTAGGCGCTTTCTCCACTATGAATTAAGCCCAGTAGTGAGACTTGATATAGTAAATCCATTGCTGTACACAGTGTTTATTTCTTTCTGTAATGACACTGCAGTCATGATCCTTCCATCTGTAAAAGATAGTCTCTGCTGCGCACTCAGAGATTTGTCAGCTTCAGTGACTGAGGAGTTATGTTCGTGCAAGCTATGCCTGGTTACTCCTGATTCACTAGATTGAGCTGACCTTCAGTCTCTTCTGGAAATGCGAGGTTTTGTGTGCCATGAGTTTCTGGTTAGAGCTTGTCACCAAGTCCCTGTAAGCTGCAAAGATGGGAAAAGTGCTCTTCCACAGACCACTGTCTTTTGCAGGTGAATGTCTTACACAGGGGAAAATGAGTAACACTAATTGAGTTGGATTTAAGATCTAGCCTGTTTACTCTTCTGCAGTGTACCTGAGATGAAGTCTAGCCTTTGTACTTTGTTTTTTAATGGGGAATTTCCTCTCCTAACACGAAGAACATCTTTCTACTATACAGAATACAGTTTTGTCACAAGAAAGAGTTAAGCAGTTAATGACGAGTGGAATCTAATACAGAATTCCTGAGAAACTGTGTTTTTTCTAATTAATATTTTCTGTGTAACTAGACTCAGGCCACATCAGAAAAGTGCACTGCAGTTTTACAATAGTGTGCTTTTTCACAACACCTTTGTACCCTTAGCAATTTGGCAAGCTTAAAAAAAAAAGCAAACTCATGGACTATTGGTTCATGAATTACTCAAACTCAGCAAAAGCTTCCTTGCTGTACTGTATGAATAGTCAAAGATGCAAAAGCCAAGAACATTGCTTGGAGTAGAGATATGCAAAATAAAGGAAGGCTTATTCAGCCTGAGAAATTATCCTTTTAACTGCTGATTTGGCACATGTATGGCAGCTATGTGACTTTTATATGAGTATTTAAAAGTAGAGTATAGGAATACCATCTACAGCTGGTAGTCTGCTATGGTAGTAGCTAGTGTGTGTTACAGTTACATCATCTTCTAAAACTTACCATGAATAAGCAAGGATAAAATGTTCTGCTCTAAAAAAAAAAAGAAAAAAAAAAAGAAAAAAAAGAAAATAAGCAGCTACTTTGTAATTTGAAACAAATACTTAGATGAACTAAAGTTCTTAATGTGAACTGTCATCTCTAATGATCTGAATGACTGGACAAAACTTTTCATCTTAGAAATGAAGTAACTCTTAAGTAGAAAAAATAAGTCAATGTGTTTGCTGCTGTAACACAGCTTCCTGAGGTGGTAAAATGACGATCCAAAGCCAATCCTGTAACACAGCTCTTTATATTTTCTTCACTCTGACGACGGCTTGTTCTGGCTTACCAGCAACTTCATTTCTTGCTTATCTATGCTGGAATTTACACTTTCAGCCTCTTTTTCTTGCTCAGGTACACAAGTGCAGCCCACTGGGATAGTGACGTAATCTTCCGTGTAGACGTAGCGGCCCCCAGCGCACGCCGACGTGCGGCGGAGGATGACTGTTGGCATGTACACAGGGGTGCTGCGGAAGTGAAAATTCTCCTCGCCAAAGATCCCCATGAGACAGCCTTTGCACAGACAGTATGCCTCAGGAATGTATTTAGGGTATCTCGTGGGATCATAGGAAATTCTATAGGGAAGCAAATAATAAAGGTTCATTAGTATCTCCAAAAATATATCCAGCTGGAAAACATTACTATAATGTGATTTGACTATAAGCATTTATATAATATTTTTGTTTTCTTTGCCAGGAAAAATAGCTTAGTTTCTGCTGTCTGGCTTCTTATTTGTGAAGTGTAAAGAAAAAAATGTGAACTTACAGGACTGATCACGTCCTACGTTGCACACTGAGGTACAAGGTGACTGCCGTTCTAGAATGTGAGGGTAGGGGTTTAAGCAGAGTAAGTTTTGCATTTTGGACTGAATGGGTAAAAAGAACATTAAAAGGGCCACTTGGGCATTTCCAAACTTTTGATCTGCCTTGACTTCTCCAAGAATTGTTACAAATCCCTGTTAAGATTATTGTTGTTGAAGCTATGATATGATGTTTTAAAATTTTATAGTTTAAATAGAATTAAATTGTACTATTACTTCTGCAAGAGTTTTTTTTCCCTAGAATACTTTGGAATACTTCAGTGCCTTCCCACTGAAAGCAGAACTCTGTATTTCTTTCTCTAATTCACCTCCATTTTTCTTCCTTTAATGAGAGAAGAGTAACATTTGCAAGCCCACGGTAAGATAAAGTGCAAAGTTAATGTTATATCTGCCCTCACCTGCTACATTTTGAAGTAAAGCATTGCCCCAAACCTGCAAGAGTAGAGACTCCTATTTTTGTTGTCTTCTTACAGTTTGACCTTTTCTTTTTGCTTATTAATGGTGGAAATTCCTGATTAGCAGGAGCTGGAAAGCTTGTAACCAAAGCACAGCTTGGACCAATAAAGTCCAACTTTCAACATTCCTCTCTGGATGTTGTTGGACACAGAAACAAAGACGTTGTACTCTGGTCTCAAGTCATACAGACCCTGGCTGACCTACAGCTGTTGTTCTTAGAAAAGAGAGTACAAGCTGATAAAGCCTGTTTGTTTTCTGAAATAAGGACTAAGCACACTCGTACTGGGGTGTGTAGCCATGCTGCTTATTGTGGTGACAATGTATTTGTTGCTTTGTTCTTTACCCACTTTTCCTGTTTATACTGGAAGTAATTGCTGGGCATGGCTGTAACTTGTACTTTATTACAACTGTGTGTCATTATTCTAGAAAATGTTTGCAACTCCAGAAGTTTCTTTTAATATGCTTAACTCTTACACCAACTGTCCTCTCCGTACCTTTAAGCTTCTTCCAGATCACCTGCTCTCATACTGCTACAATACTTGCCCTGCTTCTGCAATGGTTGTGCTACCCAGCTGGAGAGGGATGACTGCTTTGTATGGCTGGAGAAATGTTCAGCCCAGAAGCACCACCAGCCTCTCTGTACTCCTCCTCCAGAAACCATCACAGCTTTGGGAGGATGCTGCCCCTAAGCGTGTTACCAGAAGCACTTACTGACCTGTCAGGTGACAGAAAACACTTTTCTGCCTTTCCTGCTCCTACTTCCACGCAGTAGATGGTTAGACCAACATGCAGTGCACAGTAGAAATATCCTACGGGCTTTTACTGGCATGAAGAAAGCATAAAGATGCATTGGTCACCTAGTCCAAATGTCTCCCTGAGGCAAGCTTAGATGTATTTGCCCAGCCTGTTCCTAAAAACCTCCAGAAGAGAACCCCATCCCACCCAGAGGCTCTGTTGCAGTATTTTACCACTTGTTAAGTTTTCCTAACAATGAGGCAGAGCATTTTCTTCTTGCAAACTAAATCAATTGTTTTTCATTTTAGGATGGTAAATTATAGCAGCCAAGGCTAAAAAACTGAGTAACAGCCAAAGATCTGATAGCAGAGAAAATGCCTGTGACATTTACTGTGATGTGGAGGGCTGCAAAACCAGTAAAAATTCTTGCTTGGGGTTTTAAACCATCCTCTACTTGGAACTGGGATAGGACCACCACATAGTAGATTAAGTGGGGCAACTAGATAAGAAAAAAAATAATAAATACCTGTCCCATTATTTATGGGATGATACAAACTATTGAGTATACAGTTGTGCCCCTCCCCACAGCAGTTTCAAAACAACCAGTTATGAAAAATGTAATAGATCTAAAGTGATTCCTAAATTGTGTTTCCTAAAAGGGTTTGTACCACTTCCCTAGGTATTGTGATGCTAGCCTTTTATCTTTTCAGGTGGTCTCTGATGTAAGAAGAGGTTTCAGCTGTGGAGTAGGCAGCATAAGTCAGCCTCAAGCTGTGATTGCAGAGTCATTCCTTGGCAAAAAAATCTGTGCTTGCCCAAACAGGCAGCCTAGAGGTCACTCACACCCCTGGGTTGATGCTTATATTTTTCTGGTGACAGGATTGATCATGGAGTTCAATCAGCTCATCAAAAGCTGAATTTTGGTCCTTCAGCTGTCTTGCCACATATACACAGAGCCCTACACAAAAGGCCAGTGTGAACAAGCAGCTGTAAGTAGTGCCAGAAATGAGCTGCATCTTCCAGAAGTATCATCAGTTTATCAGGTTAAACCAAATTTGGCATCGTGGCTTCAGCCAAACACAAACTTGATTATCCTGACATCAAAGAAAAGAGGGTTCTTGGCTGTTGTTGTTGAAATGACCATATAATCTGGATTTGTTGGCTCTTCATGAAATTTGTTTTTCTCACAGAAGAATCTGACCAGCTCTCTCATAGCCAGACATCTGTGATGCTGCAGAGATTTTTTGCAAAACTTCTCTGCCCCGTTTATACCTGCTTACATTCCCAAGGAAACACCTTCCTGTTACAGGATCTCACACCAAACTGAAATAAAATATCTGGTAGCCAGCAGAAGGAAAGAAAGTGGAATATAGGCTTTTTCTACTTGCTACATTCCCAGTTCAAACTCAAGTGTGATTGATTTTAGTGGTAGTCTGTTAAAAACACCGTATGTCAAGTCATTGGTATTTCCTCTACTGTGTTATCTCTAGCACCTGGCTTATGATGTTACTGGAAAGCATGAACTTGCTTCTGGGTGCAAATGTAGGAGTTTTCACTAATAACAAGTGAACACCATCACTGGAATCATGCTCTACAACAAGCCTGCCCTTCCAAATTCCCATATGGCAAACGTTAGGTACAAATGAGTTTTCAGAAGGACCATGTGATGTGGTTTTCCACTTTTGATGGACAACCCTTTTATATTGCCAATCCATCATGTGAGGAGTGGAAGGAATCACAGAGGGTCCAAAACCAAAAACTGATCCAAAATATAGATGTAGTTTTTTATCCAGACTAGAACTTTGAGGCTGAAGGCTCCAAGTAATTCCTCTTGATATTAAATGCTGGATATTAAATGTTTGATTGGATTAATTAACCAGATAAAAGCATGCTAGAGCTCCCACTGACTTTTTCCTATACACTGTGAAAAGAGGCACCCAGCTGGGATGGCCACAACAGAAGTAGTTGGGAAAAGTGGCGGAGGACCAGAGGAGCGCAATTTTCTACTGGCATGGAAGTGTCCCCTGCATCCTTGTGTCATTTGCAGTGGCCACTGCTGCAGTGGCCATTTTGATGCGGGTTGCCCTTGTCCTGTGAACTCAGGTTACCAGTAGGTAGGATTACCCCTGCCTCACCAGCACTACTGATTTACAAATGACAGGAGCTATGCCGGGCTGCACTGTTTCGATCTGCTGGAACAAGAAGCAGGTTTGTACTGAACCGGAGCTGCTAATGAAGTGTGACTAGTTCCAGGCTGCTTTTGCTTGTGACCCTGTGAGTGCTTTGAGGGCTCCCAGTGAAAAACAAACTTCCTGCCGTTTACATACTGAGCCTGGAAACTGAAGAGAAAGGTTTCTCTCAGAAGCAAAGCTCTTGCAAAGACTTCATCTGTCTTGTACTGTTACTTTCATGTGTAATATTTTTAATACTACTATCACTTCATAGTTTACAAGATTTTAAATCAAGTGGGTCAGATGCTGTGCTGGGGCAGGCTGATACAGCTGACTCTTCAGAAAATCACTGTTAGCACTCACGAACAGCTGGATGTTATCAGAAGTCCAATAAGCAGGTCATCATCCCTTTACTTCACACTCTGAAATACTTACAGGTTTAAGAGCTGTAAGTATTTTCCCTCTTGGCAAGATATTTATTTCTCTTCAGCAGGTGTCCTTTAGTTCACATTATGTTTAGTTTGTTTTATGCACAAGTTCTAAGTATGGTGCTGGCATAAAATATCCTCGTGCTAACTGTGGTGTTCTGAAGAGCTGTACAAACATGTACTCAAATAAAAAGGACAAGAGTTCTGCATCCACTTGTATTCCTTCCCTTGGCTGCATCTTTGGGATATGCACACTGTGCCACATGATGTTAAATCCTGGATAAGGTTTGGGTAAGGTTCTTGAAAGTCACTGGAGTATTATTTAAAGGAAAACCCTCTTGTATGACTTTTTTTTCAAAAGCCAATCTGCAGACAAGGTTGGCTTTTATCAGTAAAAAAAAGACTTGTCTGTATTACTTTTATGAAGATTTTATGTAGATGAGCACTAAACCACAGATGCTTATAAACTCAAACTGTTTTTTGAAAAGCCGAGAAAACAAGCTGGGCAATGTTTAAGAGAGGGACTACCTAACATGGGATTTCATGATCAAATCAACACTGGCAGTAAAAGTTAAATCTCTCTAAATTAACCCTTAGTAAATGTAGTATTAGGCCCTAGAGACACACACAGAAGCTGTAAGATATGGAAATTCAGAAACGGGAATGACTTGTTGAATAAACATAAAGAATTCATGCCAAATTCATGCAGAAGTGTGTTTGCAGAAGACTGAATGTATTCCTGCAAACTTGCTATGAATGTTATTATAGCCTTGAGACAACAGAGAATAACAGTAGAGCTGATGTATATGGCTAATTCATGAGTGGCACATGTGCACCATGAATGGAACCACAAGCCAGCACTCCCTGTAAAAGTGCTGCTGCCTTCAGTGGGGTCAGATTTTTCAAGCATTACTCTGAGCTTTATGACATGCCCTGCAAATCTTTAGGCACACATTTACAATTAATTCTTTTAATAATGGCTCTGGTCCATCAGCAACTTCTCCGGGCATCTCTGGGTCTGAGCCTGCCTCAGTAAAGAATCACCATGCTCATGGCTTCTCTGAATTTTAACACCCATCCTGTGCTGTGGGCAAGGGTTGGTTGGTTGTAAGACAACCTGAATCACTAATTCTTGTGGAGCGACTGTTGACCATAGCAAGAGGACCATGGCCCTTGCCTGTACCTCACTGTACAAACAGGCTTTCTGGATTTCACTGACCGTCCATGTAATACTGCTAAAAGGGACAAGCAACCCATGGGGATAGATGTCACAACTCAGCACAAAGTCAGCCTGATGATTTCACAGCGTGACAATTACATGGAAGAGCTTCTGCCACTGGCTCTGTTTTTTTAAAAAGCCTGGGCAATTCTTAGACTAACTTCCTGAAGTGCTGAGCAAATCCAGCATGCTCAAGATTTCACTCTACTCAACTGACTTCAGGGACCTCTGCTGTCTCTTTATAGCTCTGCAGAGTAAAGAATTTGGGTGATTAAACTTTGTGCCCTGAGTTATATACTGATCTCCTGTGGCCATCAGGATGGAATTTCAGTATCAGGCAGATGAACTAATATTTTTCCCCCGACTTTTTGCTTCAAATACCACCTGTTGGTTGCTGCCAACAGCAGGATCGTGGACCAGATGGATCTGTGGTACAATCCATGTGCAATTCCTGAGTTGTGGCAAGCCAAAAATGATGTCAGTCTTGACTTTTGTGTAACCAAATTGAAGACCAAGTAACAGAAAATAAATAGCAAGCACAGAAGACAAGAAAAGAAGCCAAATAAAGAGACAATTAATCAAGTCAATTAATTCCTCCACGATTAAGTAGAAAAAACTTGGATGTATACAGTGCAGTAGGGGGGTGAATGTTACGGAGATCTTTAAGTAATATATTTGATTCTTACTCACAAATGCTGATAGGAAAAAATTCAGTTAACTTGAACCAAACAGTCATGTGAGCAGAAGAATTACAAGAAGCAGTGTTAAACAGCTGGGAACAGGTGCCTAGGGAGATCTGCAGGGGAAGGTAAGTAGAGCCAGACTTAATATCTTTATTATTAATGACCTGGAATAGGGAGCATAAACAGTATGTTAATGAAATCTACAGATGGTAACAATGGGAACTGCTGCAGCTCCAATGAAGACAAAGAAACAGCAGGAGACATCTCAGACATTAAAATGCAGGTCACAAAAGAAACAAGACCGTGTATGGACAGAGCAGAAATCAATTGCACTGTAACTCTTTAGGGGTAGAAAAGAAGTTGGGGAGCAGGAAATCTGTGAGACACACTGAAGCAGGGCAGGCATCCTGATGCAAATTTCAAATAGTCAAATTCATGCTCTGAGGGGTGCCCCATCAGAGTGTACAAGACAGGCTGCCCAAGTTGAAGTCATTTCTGGGCAGCCACTACGGGAGCTCTGGTGATTCAGAAGGCAGTTCAGGAGATGGCAATGAATTAGTGAAGAGGAGCAGTTCATGAGGAAAGATTAAACAAAAGAAATGTAAGTAAGCTTATCAAGAAAGCTGTGTTACAGAAGAGAGTTGTATACAGAAGAGAGTTTTTCACATTAATACCCCAGCCATAGAGAAGAAATTGTTAGATCATATAAGAGGAATTAGTTAACGATTGACAAGACATATGGCACATTACTTGCAACCTTTAATGGAGGGTGGGGTAGGGCTGCTTCCTAGCTAACAGGGTGAACACCACAGATCAGACCAGATCTTCATAATGCTGTTACCCTGCTTCAAAATCTATGAAAGAGCAGGTTGTAATAGCAAATGCACCTTACTGCTCATAACGAGCAATTTTTTACTTTACATTTCTGTTGCACATATTACAATGTATGTCTGTTTCTGTCTCACTGCACAGTAATGCTACAGGAAAAATGCAATCAAGAAAAAATGGTAAATTAACTCTGCTAACTAGGCAACGTACTCAGGCCTCTTCATCTCAGAGAAACAATTTTCTCCCTAAAAAATAATTTTAGATTTTGCCTTTAACAGTGTAATTTATTTTATTTCTTTTCATCAGGTTACATGTATGCCAATGGCTAGTTGTCTGTTGGAAAACATTTTGATGGAAAGTACAGTGGATTTACTGTTTCTTAATAAACATTTTGTAAGCCAGGCCCCAAATAGCAGTTGGTTCTCTGTTGAGAAGTAAAAGCCTACACAAAGCTCCAACTGAAAATAAATACCTGCCCAACAAGATGTGACCATGGAAGGCACTATTTTCAGACCAGAGGAACAATTTACTGATAGCACCAGTATTTGTCAAAACCAGCGTAAAAGACACCTGAGCCTCATGGTGGGTGTTCTGTTCATCACACTTACTTTTTGCACACTTAGGTAGCTTAAAACATCCTCTGTCTGCTTTCAGAAAATGCATTACTAAAAATACTATTTCTAAAAATACTTTTGTTTATGAAAGGCTTACTGAGCAAATGAACCACTTTTTTCCTCAGTAGGATTACTTCTAAACTACAAGTGGGCAAAACCATGCCACAAAATAAATGTTTATTGGAGATCACTAACAAGGAGATATTCAAGTTTGCTGAATACAGGGTCACTGACATCAAGGTATATACAAAGGATAACATGCACAAAGCAGAAAGAAAGTCAGTTGCTTTTAAGTCTGTGCATATGTTAGCTTCCTGTGTCTGTAGTGCCTTTACAGAAATCTGAAAAAAAAAAAAAACAACCAAATCCTGTCAGACTTTTTCAGACAAAACTACCAAGAGACCTGATAGTGAGAATGTGATGATATCCTGGGTTTAGTGTTCTAGATCAGTGTTTCCAAGTTTTTCCAAAGTTCCCTTTAGACGTGCAGACCATCTTGTGTGTATTAACCAGCCTAATAACAACTTACTTTAGTTATTTTTATGCCCCCTTAAAAATTGTCTATCAGCTACTGTTCCACCTCAGGGAGAGGGTTTACAAAGCCTAGGTTGAAAACACAGACGTAGAAAACTGCAGTACTCATTCCTTGCCTATGCTGCTACAGCAAACAGGACAGCAAGCCCTTGAGAGTGTTTGCAGTGGTTTAAGTGCCAAGAACACACACTGGACTCGTTTACATTTTAGAAACCAGCAGTGTCTGGAGTCACCTCTCAGGGAAAGAAAGCTTCTGGGCCCCTTTTGGGGATGCTACAATAGTCAGGAGAGTTTTTTTTTTTTGTTATGATCCTTTCATGGGAGTCCTCTAAGAGAACTTCACATATGAAGATTGGCCAAAGTGACTTTTTGAGGGGTGGTCTGTGCTTCTGGGTGGGTGAATATGTGTGTGAGCTCCATCTCTCACCCCGTTCCACCTCATTAATTTTTCACTTATCGTTTTGCCCACTAGCCTTGTCCGTCGCACAAGCTGCTTTTATATATTAACCTTATCTCTGCCTATTTAAACATCTGCTTTAACACCTTTCCTTCAGCCATCCCTCAGCGCTGGCGCCTCCCGCACCAGTCTCAGGGCTGCGCGGGGAAAAGCGCTGAGAGCACCGGGCAGGAGCGGCACGGAAGGTCCTCATACAGGGGGATCAGCTGTCCTCAACCCTCCGGGACCCTGGCACCGCTTCGGACCCCTCACCCTCTTCCCCGGCTGCCCAGAGTCACCTGTAGGCCCACGGAGAGGCGCTGCGCAGGTTGACGGGGAGCCGGAACCTCTTGTCGCCGGCCGGCCGGCCACCGGTTGGGCAGCTGGCGTTGTGATGGCGGCCCGGCGGCTCGGGCTGCAGGGTGTGGTGGAAGGCGCTGAGCATGCCCGCCGCCAGCCGCCCGTACAGCTGTTCCAGCAGCTCCTCGGGTCGCTCGCCGCAGGTCCGGGTCCGCGCCGGCCGCTTGGGCGCCTTGGCGGGCTCCGTGCGGAGCGGGAGCAGCGCCGCGCACAGCAGCGCCGCCAGCACCTGCAACGACGCCGCCGTCAGCGGGGCTGGGGCCGGGCGCACGCCCCTCCACCCGCCGCGCCCCGAAGCCCCTGTCCCGGGCGATGGACCACTGCCCCCGTCCTGCCCTGCCCAGTGCCAGGCCCGCAGCCCCTTACCCTGCCTCGTTGCATGGCCGTCGGACTGTGCGAGGAAGCCGAGGAGAGCAGCGGGCTGCGGAGCTGCGCCGTGCCACTGACTCTCTCGGCGGAGGAGCTGTTGGAAAAATGCCCCGCTCCTCACTGCATCTCCCCTGGCCTCGCATGCCAGGAACATTTTAGGCGCTCACGGAGGGGGCGAGCGCTCAGCTCCGGGACCTGGCCGGTTCCGTACTCGGTACGGCCCCCGCTGCCCCCGGCTGCCGGGAACAGCCCCACAAGCACAGGAGGGCTCGACCAGCGGCTGTCCTGCCCCGGGGTGCGGCCGCAGCTGTCTCGTGGAGCGCTCCGTCCGACTCTCCTGCAGCCCTAAGAGGGGTACTCGACGCGCCCCATGCCCTCCCCTGCTCTGTGAGGAGCCGAGTGCTCCCTTCCACGACGACAATGGCATGGAGATGAGCTGGACTCTCCTCAGGCCCATAAAGCCCCTGAGCCTCGAGTGGGACCCACTGGGCCAGGACACAAG
This sequence comes from Indicator indicator, assembly GCF_027791375.1. NCBI lineage: Eukaryota > Metazoa > Chordata > Aves > Piciformes > Indicatoridae > Indicator > Indicator indicator. The sequence goes on along the minus strand of NC_072010.1, from coordinate 19,552,587 downwards.
ACTCAAGCAGAGCCAGGATGCTCTTGGCCCAGTTAGAGCCAACGTGTCAAAGCTGAGGGAAAATGTGAGGATTTACACCTGAAAATAGCACAACTCTGGCTATGTAACTGCAGCAGAGTAGTTAACTGCTGCAGTCCAAACTCCTTCAGTCACTTTGGAGCAATTGGCATCCTCCCTTGTAGGAGTTCAGTATCTCCAATGTGCCCAGCTCCAGGTAGCATATCCTGGAGCTGGTGAACATGAGGCAGCTCTGAGCTGTCTCTAAGAGGCCTCATCCACACGTTCTTCCTGTTGAGGTGGATTAAATCAGACATCCACTGCAACATGACTCCTGCTGACTAGAAAGGAAGCCTACTTAAGAAAGTGAGAAACTTGCATCACACATCTCTAGACAAGATTGAGAGGATTCTCACCTTCATCCATTCTGTGGTGGTTTACCAGTACTTTTAACAGACCCAGAATGCCATATAATCAGGTCTCTGGCACAACCCACAAAAATCAGCGTCTCTGATATTCTGTGTCATAAAAGATGTGGCCCACTGGAATGTTTTGCACTAAAAACAGCCTTTAGAATTTGTCACTCGGATATTTGGCGCACAATGATTAAGCCTCTATTGAGGCATTTAATATAAGAACAGTTAAATATGAAAATACTAATCAGGAATAAGGGAAAACAAGGAGTGTGAAACCTCAGCTTTGATACCACATAAATACAGGACATCCACTTCACTGACCAGGCTGGAACTGGAACAGAATGACCAGGCATTCTTAGTGAGATGAAGTAACTTGATTTCATGGCTTCTGAAATGTTGTTGAGTTGAAGTGTAATTGATTTTCAGTGGGTTTGATACCTTATTGTGCTGGGTTTGGCCACAGCACTTACTCATCACTGGTACCTTAACCTTAAACTGTATGGGATTTGAATCAAGTTTTGACTCTCAGGAAGGACTTTATTTCAAACTGAATTCAAAACTCCTTTGCAGTCATCAGGTGACAGCCTGGGGCAATGAAGCTGTCCAGTGTAACCCCATGAGCTCTACACTGTGCCTGGCCTTGTGCTACTTCAGTACCTTTGAGTGATACGTACGGCAACATGACTTTATTTATCATGACAGATCTTTTTTGCATTACTCTTCCTGTGATAAACCATCTTTTCTCAATGCCATGAAGTGGCATGAGGGTGTCACACTTGGCTTTGCAAAACATGAGTTCTATACACTTCTTTTATATGCATTGACATTCCTGGGAGAGGTCTGCCTTGAAAAATCAGATCAGAAGGAACAACAGCACAGATACTAAGTTACCACCAATTTTAAGGCTTTGAGTCTCATCTGGACAGTATAGATTCAAATAATAAGGGCAGTCATGGAAGGGGAGCAAATGAGATGCCATTACATGGTAAGTGGAAGAGTGCCATGTTGGTTATCTACCCCAGAGACCTCTGAATCATAAGAAATTCACTTACTTCAGCAAAACTTAGGTTATTCCATGGCTTTGAGGAATTGCAAAGATACTATTAATGTACCGGTATCGTTGCCATTGACTTGGATGTACAATTATTCAATTTTCTCAGAATTTGAGGATGTTTAAGATATCTAGATAATTAAATATTGGAAGAAAACTTTTGTAATAGAAAGTGGTGTGGGAACCCAAGGGAGTAGTTAATGGAATGTTTAGCTGGTCCTCACATCTCTATGGGAGCCTGCAGGCTGGTAAATGTTGTTGTACCTCAGAACCGTGTGAGAAAGGATGGGAGTTGGAGATAATGAAATGCTGTATCTTTGAAGCAGATGAGAAAAGCAGTTGGGGAAAACCCCATCTGTTAGAATAAAACAAAACAGTGGGCTCAAGGATTGGTAGGATGTGGGAGTGAAGTGAAGCATGTATAAACCTCTCAATAAATAGCTACTGGTTCCACAGATCATGGCCATTCTGGCCCACTTGTGGCAGTGGTTGCCTCCTTGCAAACTGGTCTGTCAGTTTGTGTTTGGTTCTCCATGCAGCAGACAGTCCTGATGCAATATACAATAACGTTTCGATCAATAAATTCAGAACAGCAGCCATATGCACCTTTACCACTGTGAACCACCAAAAAGAGCCTGGCCCCCTCCACTTGACACCCACCCCTCAGATATTTATAGACATTGATCAGATCCCCTCTCAGTCTTCTCTTCTCAAGACTAAACAGCCCCAGGGATCTCAGTCTCTCTTCATAGGGGAGATGCTCAAGTCCCCTAATCATCCTCATGGCTCTCCGTTGGATTCTCTCCAGCAGGTCTCTGTCTCTCTTGAACTGGGGAGCCCAAAACTGGACACAGTATTCCAGGTGTGGTCTCACCAGGGCAGAGTAGAGAGGTAGAAGAACTTCCCTAGACCTGCTGGACACACCTTTCTTGATACATCCCAGGATCCCATTGGCTGTCTTGGTCACAAGAGCACATTGTTGTTCCATGGAGAACTTGCTGTCCACCAGCACTCCAAGGCCTTTCTCTGTGGAGCTGCTTTCCAGCAGGGCAGTCCCTAACCTGTACTGGTGCCTATTGTTATTTCTCCCTAGATGCAGGACCTTGCACTTGTCCTTATGTGTCCATATATGCCTTTAAGATCAAGAACAATCAAAGCTTAGGACAATTTCTTACAGTCTCACACTACACTTGCAAAGAAACCAAGAAGAGAAACAGTCCTTTGTCATAAGGATCACATGACTATTTCTCCTTCGTACAGCTTTCAATTCCCATGTTACTCTAGCTTTCTAATAAAACCAAAGAGTTATGCTATCTCTAGTGAAGGATGTTCAGGGTGAAACATGAAACATGAATGCTTTGACATTGTGGAGTTAGGCTTGTTTAGAAATAAATAAAATACTGCCCATGTAATCATTTATGCTGCTAAGATACTCATTACTGGGTTAACCAGCTAGGGTGTCCACAACCTATGTTCTACAAGGCTATTCTCGAAGGACTTTCCTCCCCAGCACACTTTTGAAGCAGTAATAGACAAAGAAGACTCTGGAGGAAATTAATAAGATGAATGTCTGTTTCAAGGGATGGAATTACTGTGATTACTTTCCACCTTTTCTAGAGCTGAAGTCTGTTTTGCACAGCCAAACCTGACTAAATGTTTCTGCTTGAATTTCTAGGATGAAGGTAGAATTATTTAGCTTGTGCTTTCTGATCCTGTGGGTTTTGATACCTGTTACAGGACTGAGTGCATCCTACATGGCAGCAGAGAATACAACTCACATTGCACCTGACCTAAACACCAACCAGGCCATGTCCAGGACAGGGGCAGGGTTGTGGCATCAACATAGCACAATGATCATGTATAACCCAGCTAACTACTTCAGACACAGCATTCCATTGTCATGGCCATGCTTCGAGACCTCAGCTGCCTGAATCATGCAAGTCTGTTCACCTACCAATGTACCAAGGCCCTCTAAAGCGTGCTAACATAGCACTTTGGACATGCACACAGCTTCTTTCCCCTGAGCAGATTCCAGTTATATTAGCCCCCATCAGGGATCACTCTCCAGCCACAGCAGAATGCATTCCAGGTGGGATGTCACATCTTGTGTTCCCTCACACAGCAGAAGAAGGATGCTGCACCTAATCATGAAGAATGATTCCTGGCCCAGGCTAACTTTTAGGTCACTCAAGGGAATTGGCTGGGAAATTGCTGATTGTCACAGGCCAAAACTGTACTGTGTGCTCCTGGTCTTACAGTATAGATGGTTATACATCAGCTCCTCTGTTCTGGGCCTGCAATGACAGTGTTGCAATTCTAGTAGAGATATAGCTGTAGTTAACATCGTTTTGAAGACTAACCTGGGCTAAATAATTTTGACTGACAACAGGCCTTACTATGGAATTTCAGTGTTGGAGCTGGAGCACATGGCTTTCTGTCAGTTCAGAACAAGATCAACTGTACTTGCAAAATAACATGCAAATACATCATAAGCCGGAGCATGATATAATCAGAACCTCATGCTATAAGAAACAGCATGTTCCAGAAGTTCCTGGGAGTTTGTGCAGGAGAGGAACAAAATGACAATTCTGTTTGTAAAACACAGAATTTTACATAATGTACAGTTAAGCATCTGGTCAAACCAAAAGAAGAAACTGCTGCTGATCAAAATCTGACATTCATAAGAGTGTTTCCACAGACTAAATTGTGAATCCTATCCCCAAATTATTAGTAACTCATACCACTTTATTGCGGACACGCCTACACAACCGCAATGTTTGATAAAATGCTCTACTCTTCTACACTGTTCCAAGACCACGATGGTATCTTGTCTGTCTTCTCCTTTGCACCGTTTCACAGGTTCATCTGTGTTCCCTGCCATGGTCCCAGATACTTTCTCCCACTGTGATTAGTCACATACCTCATTACACTGCACTGATTGAAGCCATAGATATGGTAGCACTGAAGAGCATGCAAGAGAAAGCTGGATCCCAACTGTGACCATAAGGTTAAATCATCTGCCCGAGCCCTTTTCTGAGAATTGTTAAATTTGACTGACTTTCCATCTCTCCTCCTTTGTCTTTCTGACCTTCACTGGAAATATTAAAAATATACATTGTTGTATTGAACGTCAGTGGTAAAGTCTGCAGGGAAGCTGCGGATTTACCAGGAATGAAGGAGGCAACACATTTCTGTATTGTCATTGTAAAAAGACACAAAGGTTTATTCAGCTGAGTTAGAGTCAAAAAGCTGAAGACTGCTCTGTTTTGGCATGCTAGCATTGCAGCGTGGTATCCAAGTTCTTTAGCCATCCATTCTGTACTTTTCCGTCCCTACCTGCAGCAGATGAGGTCATTTTTTTCCTTTCTCTCTTGCTGCTAAGAGAGAACTGCAGCACAGGAAAGACTTGCAGAAATAAACCAGGCAGCATCCACTTCCTTCTCACACACTTTTCCATCCTGTAGAAGGCTCAGGACCCAGAGCTTACAGTGTTTTTTCTTCTTTGATGAGCTCCTCAGGATGTTCCATAAACCACATTGAATGCGTTCTGCTCATACCCCCTGGCAGAAGCTGGAGCATTCCTAGACCAACTGCAGCAGCAGTATCATGGGAACCACACAAAGCAGTTCACTAATGGTCCCATAAACCTATAGGACTACATTCCTACAACTGTGCCATTACACAAGTATTTCTGACCACTTGTAAAGACATGTGATCAGGCAGATGCTTGTAAAACTTGAAAATAATATTACATGAAGACACAAAGAGAACTTTCCAGCATCACTAGCTGTGAAACAGTCTGAGCACCAACACGGAGAATAAGCATTGGAAATTTTAGATAGAATCCTTGCATTTCACAGTGTAATAACTAAAGTCTAACTATTAAACCAAATTCACACCAATGTTTTAAACACAAGTCTCTGCCACCCACTGTACTACTTTTGTGAGTATTTATTAGGAAATTCTGAACAGCTGACATATAACTTTTCAGAGACAAAAACACTAACTAGGAACTACACATTCCTATCAATAACATGTCTCAGTGACTTCAGATCAAACTTGTTTAATTCATAAGCAAAATTATTTCTGTAACTAACATATTTGCACCTACTCGACCCAGCCTGTAGAAAGCTACTTCTGTGCAGTTCTTGCCACAACCCCCAATATCAGATTTAAAACCTGAAATCTAATTAACAAAGCTGAACAAACTAAACTCTGCCCACTGACTATTTGAAACAAACCCCCTCCAACCAGCCAGAACAAAACCTCTCATCTTTGCAACTGCAAAAATATCTAGGAGATTAGCAAGAGATGCAAAATGTCCCTAGTTCAGCTAAGCAAGGACAGAAGTTAAGATGCCTTCTGCAGTATCAGTGTTAAGGGTTTTACTGAATTTACTTAATGATGACCAAGCTGTGTTGGACATTTTCAGAAAGTAAGTTCACAGGCCTTAAACCTGGCATTGGATGAAGGCTATGGGACTTCCAAAATTACAAGATTGTTTTGATGTATTTTGCATTGAAGGGTGAAATTTTAGAGGCTGCTGTGTCTCCTATTATCATTGGATGTATCTATAGAAGAAAAACCTTTATGCATTTGAAATATATTCTATGAGTTTTAATTCTCATGTAATTTTTATGCACGAGTAAAATAACCTCAGTTTTTGTTGTTTTGTTTTTATTTTAAATTGATTACAGAAGACACTGCTACTTGAAATCAATGTTTTTAATATAAGATACCATATATCCAAAGTATTTCACAAATATTTTATCAAAATGGATTAAAGTTCTTCTGCTAAAACTTTTCAAAAGATAAAAAATTCTGAGTAGACGATGTGCTATTCTGGAAGCAAATCCTCTCCTAGTTCTTCATCAGCAAAGTCATCTTCCTCAGCTCTTTTTCTTGCTGCAGTTTTTGGTCTTTCTGCTTGTGGGCCAAGTGGATCTACGTAGGAGGCATCTAGGGTTTAAATAAATGCATTTGAAACAGTTACCAGCAAGTAATTTTAGTTTTGTTTCAAACAGAGTCAGACGTGAGAGCGGGTTTTAGCATTACATATCTGTAAGGTGTCTTTGGAATGCAGACCAGAGTATATGGACAGTGTAAAAGAACAAGATACCACATTCAGGAACTAAGGCATAGCACAAGAGCAAAATACCTGAGTGCTAGGGAGAGAAGCTTGCTTTCTTTGAAGAATAAATTTCTCTTTAATTTATTACAGTTACTAAGTGAGAAAAAGACTTTGGAAAAGAGTTAGTTAAAGGATGGGCATTTTAAAAGTACCACATTCCACATGGATTTGGGTTTTCACGCACCTTTGAAAGTTCAGTCTTAGTGAACTTAAAACAGCAGAACCACAAGAATTGACTGAAGTATGTAGCCCACAGGTATCCAAAGTTATAAACATTTACATGGACCATATTTCTTAATCACAGAATTGTCAGGGTGGGAAGGGACCCGGATCCCAATGATTGTCTAGTTCCAACCTCCCTGCCATGGGCAGGGACACCCTCCAATAGATCAGGTTGCCTAAGGCCACATCCAGCCTGGCCTTATAAACATCCAGGGATGGGGCCTCAACCACCTCCCTGGGCAACCTGCTCCAGCGTCTCACCACCTTCATGTTGAAGAACTTCCTGATAGCTAATCTAAATCTTCCCTCCTCTAGCTTGGATTCATTCCCCCTAGTCCTATCACTACCTGACACCCTAAAAAGTCCCTCCCCAGCTTTCTTGTAGGCCCCCTTCAGATATTGGAAGGTCACAATAAGGTCTCCTCAGAGCCTTCTCTTCTCCATACCGAACAATCCCAATTCTCGCAGCCTGGCCTCCCAGTAGAGGCGCTTAGAGTGAGATCTGAACAATGAAGCTGAAGTAATTCTTCACATTTATTTCATGAGGAAAATGTTTCCCCAACACGCTCTTACAATAACATCTTCTTTCCATCTACCCTCTCTTTGGAGAGAATCATAGAATCAGTCAGAGTTGGAAGGGACCACAAAGATCATCTCGTTCCAACCCCCCTGCCATGGGCAGGGACACCTCACACTACATCAGGCTGGCCAGAGCCTCATCCAGCCTGGCCTTAAACACCTCCAGGGATGGGGCCTCAACCACCTCCCTGGACAACCCATTCCAGGCTCTCACCACTCTCATGGGGAAGAACTTCTTCCTCAAGTCCAGCCTGAATCTCCCCACTTCCAGCTTTATTCCATTCCCCCTAGTCCTATCACTACCTGATAGCCTAAAAAGTCCCTCCCCAGCTTTCTTGTAGGCTCCCTTCAGATACTGGAAGGCCACAAGAAGGTCACCTCGGAGCCTTCTCTTCTCCAGACTGAACAGCCCCAACTCTTTCAGTCTGTCCTCATAGGAGAGGTGCTCCAGCCCTCTGATCATCCTGGTGGCCCTTCTCTGGACATGTTCCAGCATGTCCATATCCCTCTTGTAATAGGGGCTCCAGAACTGGATGCAGTACTCCAGGTGGGGTCTCACCAGAGTGGAGTAGAGGAGGAGAATCACCTCCCTTGACCTGCTGGCCACACTTCTCTTGATGCAGCCCAGGATCTGGTTGGCTTTCTGGGCTGCAGGTGCACACTGACAGTTCACGTTGAGCTTCTCATCCACCAGTACCCCCAAGTCCTTTTCTTCAGGGCTGCTCTCCAGCCAGTCACTGCCCAGCCTGTACTTGTGCTTGGCATTAAAGGTATAAAAAGAAAAGGTGTAAGATGCCCACTTGCCTATTTCTTTACTGCCACTACTTTCATAGGGTTCACTTGTTCCAGGGAAAGCTTTTAATTTGGCACTCAGCCTTTCCCTTTTGGTACCACCATTATCTGGGGGAAAAAGAGGAAAAAAAAAATGTTGAAGACAAACAACATGCTGTCATGTACTGTGTAATCATGATAGAAGAAAACATAAATTCATCTACTTTCTGTCAAACATAAATTCAGCTACTACCTGTCAAATAAGATTTGGATGAAACCATCTTTTATTGATGGATACAGTAGTCATTTGTAATAGTAGTCATTAAAACACAATGGACACTGCGTCCACACATGTGGTTTAGTTAAAAAGGAAACCAAAAAACCTTATTTACTTTGGAGTAAACACATTAAAGTATTTCTTACTTCAAATGCTGACATTTCAGTTGCTTATAAATTACACTCACATTTGGGAGTTAAATTAAACATAAGTATAAACACTGTCACAATGTATATGGACATTTCATATATGTCTATCTGATCCACCTGCTGAATGCTGTCAAGATTAAATACAACACTAACTTTGCTTTTAATTTGAAGAGTGTGTTTAGCATGTGCTGTCTGCATGGCATGCAGGCACAGTTCATGTACAGAGACCATCCTGGCCCTGCATCTTGCTGTAAACAGTGCTGGCAGCTCAGTTTGCAGTGGGGCCCCAAGGAATGTGTCAGCTCTGAGGGCTTCCTCGTGCCCAGACAACGTCAGATTAACGTTCTCCTGCCACAGCAGTATTCCAGACACTCTAAATACTCTGTTCACCTCTGGATCTCTTTTTCACATTCATGGCAAGCTTTCAAGCTCATCTGCTACAACCAATTTTTATGTAATTTTTTTCCCCTCATAGGAGAAAACCTTTCATGTTTGGCTTTCATGTTTACCAGGTAGGACATGCCATGCAGCCAAATACAAACATGCTTATTTACAACATGAAACAATGCCGTGATTAAAAGTCCTTCATCTGTAAGGAGAAGAAATGGGCCTAATTCAGAAAACATTAATTACAAAATCAGGACTTGGTGACACATGTGCATTGTCTTCTTTATTATAAATACTCTTTTTATAAATATTGTTACTATTAAAAAAAAAAAAACAAAACAAAAAACTTCCACAAAGATGACAAACCTTTATTTCTTTATAAATACTACTGCAGACTTCAGTTTACTCAGCTCTGAACTGGAAGACAATGTCTCTGCTCCAAGAAAAATCTAACACATAGAGCCACATGTCAAACAGTTAATATGCTTACAAGACACAGATTACAGTTGAAACTTCAAAGCAAGGAAAATCTATTTTAATGTACATCGACCTCCCTTGGATCAATTCTCACTGACAGATTTCATTGGAAGAAGTGAATGCCTAGTGAAGAATTTGAAGAAACTGAAAGAAATCAATGAGTTTGGCTGGGGGGAGGGAGTCTCAACAAAAGGGCTGTGAAATTACAAAAAGACCTCTTTGGAAGGCTTTGGACAGGCCTGTGATACAAGGTGAGTGCTGAGCTTCACAGATGATGTGGATGAAAACATTTTGAGGACCGTTTATGGGAGAATATAAAATGTTTTACAGGGAGAGAAAAAGGAGCAGGCACAAGGTCTTGTGCGATGGAAAACAGTATAATTTAGAAAATAGTTACTAAAGTTGGGAAAAATCAGTAAGGAGACTCCCAGACAGGAACAAGAGCAGAAATTACACTACAGGAAGATGTTAAACCAGTTGAAGAAACTCCTCAGGTTTAAGTGGTTGGTTCCAAAGAGGAAGATTTGGGTATAATGAAGAGGCAAATGAGAGCGTATCAAAGGTTATCAACTGTGAAGAAGGAAAAAACATGGATTCGAGTGATAGTACCAGAGGAAAACTTTATTTTATATTAACTAAAAGAAGAAAAAAAAGGATGGCAAGCAAACCAAAATAGCTGTGATAAACAAAATACCCACAAGTTACCTGTAGATCCTACTGTCCTAAACCAAACAACTGAAAACAGCAGCTTTCCTGGACATCCTAGGACAGTAAGTTTTATTAGGGCTACATCCAATTTGAAGCCAAAATTTTCCTCCTTTTTCTTTCCCCATCTAGTGGATGGATGTCCAGCCCTTGAAGATCTAAACCTCACCAACTGCCCCTGCTGCACAGCTCTTAAGTTCCTTAAGCACTTACTGCTATGACTGAGTAGCCCAAAATGACCATCCTGAGTAGCAAGATGCCTGCATAACCTTGATCCCTAAGCTCCCCTCCTTTCCATTTTATAAGTGAACATATTAAATGGAATTGAGAGTGTTGTTACTGTGAGCAAATGCAGCTGTCCACATAAACATTGCTTTTTAGGCTTCAGACTGCATTCAGCTGCCCAAACACTTTATTTACTGCATTTAATGAACAGAACCAACTCACCAAAGGGATAAATTAATACCTGAAGTAATGCAGGAGAAGCAGCAAGAACACTTGGCCAGGAATAGGGAAAAAAAAGAAGTGCTGGACCACTCCTTCCAGAAGCTGCAACTTACTTGATTAGTATGTCCCACCTTGACCAACTGAACCATGGAAAAAACTATGAGGAGTAAGTACCTGTAGGCATGGTGCCCTCTTAAGAGTTAAGGCAGATATGGATGCCTTTATAAAATAAAGAACTAACTTACTTATTGTCCATATAAAAGAACAAGATGTTTAGGGAAGAGCATCATAAGTAGAGCAAGCATATACAATAGCTCCTCTCCTAACCTACAATTTGTAAATCAAACATGGATTTAGAGGAAGGGGGCAGCTCTTCACAGTTGATAATGGATTGATTAGTTCATTCTCCAAGGATTTCTTCAATCTTCCCTGGAGGCCCTGTGAAATTTCTGCACCTGTTAACAACCTGAGGTAAGGAGTTCCACCTTCCATGTACTCTGAACCTACCAATCCATCCCCATCTCACCACAGAAAGAAGCACCTTGCTCCTTCTGCCTTGCATCACATCCCCCTCCACATGCAGTCAAGTGGTAGCAGGCTGTGCTGGAGCAACCTGGTGATACATTTAAAACCAATCTAATGAAAGCTTTCTCAAATGGATCAGCAAAGAATGCAGCTCACCTTATCTCTATATGGCCATTATATTATACCTAGAGCAAGTGTTCAGGGAAGGTTAACACCTTTAGTAGCAGCACATGATTAGTTCAAATTAAGGCAATATGTAAAACTGTATCAAGTCTCCACGGACTGCATTATGCTCTGAGCATACCTGAAATTGTGGGAGAAGAGCATCTTTAATTTTAAAGTACATCTGGAAGAGAATGAGAGGTGGTTGACACCATCTGCCTTACATGGAGAGGGAAGTCAGACAGCAGCACAAGAAGCAAAAGGTCCAGTCCTTCAGTGCTTCCTTTCACATGGAGGAGTTCAAACCTTCATTTCTGTCTTTCAAGTGGAGTGTTGAGCTATTTGAGGTAAGGCTTTTCTTGACACTACCGTGGGAAACAGAATTTGGCTGCCAATATGGCAGCTATTAAGTATTTTTCTGCTGACCATGTAACATCATCTGCCAGAAGTTTAAAATCTCATCTTGAAATTATTTTTGGTAAGTTCTGTTTGCAGATAAATCATCTATGTGTTTTCATTCAGTCTAAATACTTGCAGACATAATTTGGCCAATGTTCAGGAGCAGAAAATTACACTGTAGACTTCAGGATTTTGGTATCTTACAGCGAGAGAATTTCAAGAGAGGAATTGTTTTTAAAAGCATTTTGTCAGAGACATACATACTTCTGAGATATACATACTTCTGAGCTATAATATTCAGCTTCTACTCACCATTCTGTGCCTCCCAGGGAAAATTACTGTGTATATATATATATTCCATCTTTTGGATTATGGGGATGAAACTAACATTCACTGAAGTAATACAGAGAGGAAAACAAAGCTAACAATGGGACAAAGGATAATAAGAAAACCTCTGGATTAAAAGCTTTTTTTGGTTGTTTTTCTCTATCAATAGTACAGCTCTGAGTGTTAGTATCTGTCTGATGGTACTTGCAATCGGACTACAAGTGAACATTTCACATTACTGTAGTAGCTGTACAAACACAAGCTCAACATTAAGTTTTTGAATAATGGAAGACAATTGCTGAACTAAATTGCTCTCTGTATCTAAGGAAACCTTCACTGTAATTAATACAAGTTCCTTATTTACTTATTGTGCTTTTATTTTAAAAGTATGTCGTTATTACTGTAGTTCCCACGGAGATCAGTCCCAGTGTACTTACTCAGGATTGATATTGTAGACATATACACATCAACTGACTGTAGGAACATTGCTCCAGATTTCAGTTGAAAAAGCAACAGTAACAGAACTGGCCAATATATATTTTAAAAGATAATTTATAAATATATTTACTCTGTAAAATGCTTACCATGCCAACATTATCTTTCCCTCACAGTCTGTGTTCAATAGCCTAGATAGGGAACTATGTATATAAAGAAGTTAAGTAATATGCTTTGCAGGTTGGTATCTTTTTCAGTGCACTCCTTCCTCTCATCTGTTTAAAAGTCATGCTCAAAATGCTGTATTTAGGGTATGTAAATGACTGTAAGTCTAATATGTTCATTTTGTTAATCTTCCTACAAAAACTAATCCTCCACACACAATTCGGAGGAAAAAAAAACCCAAAATGTAAAACTTAACCTCTCTTTTTTTCTTTCCAACTAATTTTACATTGCAGAACAATGCATAAAACAACAAACTGCCAAAGCAATCCTAGTTTGGAAAAATCCTATTTAAGTAGTGATATCTAGCAAAAAAATTCTGACTCTTTCAAAGTGTTTCTGTACTTCCCACTTAGCAAGATACCTGTGTCTGTATCAGTTCAGCCCATAAAATCCATGACATTTTTATTTCTTTTTTAAAGGAATCTCACTAGTTGCTATTACAGTGATGAGGCTACTGTACTATTCATCCAGTATCACAAAAAACATGGATTAGAATTTTTACTACAATTTTACTAATCGGAAAGAGATATCAAAAGGTAAGGTTGTTAGATAACTACACAGCAAATGAAAGCATCCCACAATGATTTGTAATTAATGAGGCATCAACAAGCACACAAAGACTAGAAAATATAAGGGATTGTGAAGTCCTGGCTGCAGAGCAAAGAGAATCTTTTGCCTCTGTCATGGTCAAGATTATTTGCTTATAGCCCTACCGTCTGTAACATGTTTCCATATGGGCTGCTCAAGGGTGTTTGAATATGGGATGTTTCTTTGGGATGGACAAACCCACTTCTCTGCTGACACTGTCACAGGTGAAATGAAAAGAGGAAAAGTCACCTAAATTATTCTTGCACGGTTTCCTTTCCAAATTAATCCGGACAGGCTTAGGTAACAAGGAGAATGCAGAGCGCTCAGCCTCTCATCTTCTGAATTCAACACTGCTTCTTTGGGCACCTGTCCAAGACTGCAGGCATGGCTCCTCTTATCCAGCACAACTCTGCTCTCAGTCCAGTACAAAACTCCTCATTCAGAGAGCAGGGGAAACAGAGACCAAGTAAACACTGCTATGGAAATGTACTCCTTAAAGTCATACCTTCCTTTATCTGTAAAAGGTGCTATGCTATTGAACAGTAAAATAATCTCTTAGGGTAGTAAATACCACAGTGTCTTAACTTCCAAATTTTGGATGTTACTATCACATCTCTGCAAAGCACAAAAAAAGAGCAACTATGAAGACAAGCAAGTCTTGGAAAGGAAATCTTTGAGAACTACCTAAACTCAGACACACTGTTAGTTCCCTCCTTTTTTAAATTAAAAAGAGTAATTTTAAGGGAGTGTACCAATGTCATCTGCTTTCAACATGAATCCAAAAGATTGGGAATCATAAATCTAATCATTGTGGGGAGAAGAAAATTTATTTTTTTATATGAGTGAACGAATGTGTTCAGTTTTGGGCAGGCGTTTTGGACTTAACACTTATGCTTTTCACAAGATAAGAGCAGACTTTAACTGACACTGATATAGATGTCAGTTTTCTTGGTCTCCCTTTTTCCATTTTGCTCACCATCCCTGAATACACTCATCATATTCTTCAAATTATGCTTTGGTGCATCATCTTCTGTTTTAATTTATATTGTATATCAATGTTTATATTTAGAGGTGTCCTATGTAGTACAAATTCTGTTGTTTTAGTTCTCTTTCCTCTTAGCTTCCTCTCTAAAAGCAATTTTAGACATATTTCCTAAAATAAGGAACCATAAATTAATAATATTGCTAATAACTATACAGGAACAAAACACTCAGGGAAAAAATAGTCTGTTAGGAAAAGCAGCAAGTATGGGGACAGTGAGCTGGTAAAGGCAAAGAAATAAAACATGCATCACACCTAAAATATTTGGAATACATACTTCATTTAGCTAGTAAGTATTAAATTAAGGAGGATTCCATGCTTCACTGGGTTCAGTAATGGTGGCAAATCCCTCATCACAGTGTAGGAAAATGATTCCTTTTGATAGTGGCAACACCACTGAAAAAGACTAATCTTTAATATATTTTTTTTTCAAATTTGCAGCCAGTAACTTATCAAGTGTACAAGATTCTGTGAATAATGCCAAACATTGGACAAAATTGGTATTCAGGTTTCTTTGAGCTACCCTCAGCAAATGGCAGATAAACTAAAACATAGCCCTTAACATCTGTTGCTTTAAGTGTGCAGTTTCTTCACTGATAAGGTTCCCCAGAGTCAACATTATTAGCTGCAAAATGTGTAATGGGTTTGAATCCTAAAAATACATATAAGTAGTACATCTCACCACAACTTTTAATCAGGAATCCCAGCAGAAAATTAACTCCAGGCTCAACACAGGACCTTCTTTGTACCTACACTTGGTTTGCTGAATTATTTCCAAAAAGGCTGGATCTTTGGCACTGAGTGTGTAGGAGACTTCTCAAGCATGCTTTCATACAGACTTGTGCCCAAGCTCTGGTTTTTTTCTGTTCTTCCATGAATTCAACATAGCATCTTGAGCAACAAACTTGAGCAAAAAGTACTGATAGGACAAATTTAAGGTCCTTATGCTTTCCTTCTCATCCTCTTTATGTTAGCCTCCTAGACATCTGCATTTGCTCTTCACCCATTATTCAAGTAATGCCTTGGAACTACTAGAGTTTGCAATCAAAATTCCTCATTTGTCCACCTTTGGAGGGGAGGAGAATGGATTCTTTTTTTATAATAATCATAGAATCAGTCAGGGTTGGAAGGGACCACAAGGATCATCCAGTTCCAACCCTCCTGCCATGGGCAGGGACACCTCACACTACATCAGGCTGACCAGAGCCTCATCCAGCCTGGCCTTAAACACCTCCAGGGATGGGGCCTCAACCACCTCCCTGGACAACCCATTCCAGGCTCTCACCACTCTCATGGGGAAGAACTTCTTCCTCATGTCCAGCCTGAATCTCCCCACTTCCAGCTTTATTCCATTCCCCCTAGTCCTGTCACTACCTGATAGCCTAAAAAGTCCCTCCCCAGCTTTCTTGTAGGCCCCCTTCAGATACTGGAAGGCCACAAGAAGGTCACCTCGGAGCCTTCTCTTCTCCAGACTGAATAGCCCCAACTCTTTCAGTCTGTGCTCATAGGAGAGGTGCTCCAGCCCTCTGATCATCCTGGTGGCCCTTCTCTGGACATGTTCCAGCATGTCCATATCCCTCTTGGGATAGGGGCTCCAGAACTGAATGCAGTACTCCAGGTGGGGTCTCACCAAAGCGGAGTAGAGGGGGAGAATCACCTCCCTTGACCTGCTGGACACACTTCTCTTGGTGCAGCCCAGGATCTGGTTGGCTTTCTGGGCTGCGAGTGCACACTGGTGGCTCATGTTGAGCTTCTCATCCACCAGTACCCCCAAGTCCTTTTCTTCAGGGCTGCTCTCCAGCCAGTCATTGCCCAGCCTGTATTCGTGCTTGGAATTGCCTCAACCCAGATGCAGGACCTTGCATTTGGTCTTGTTGAACCTCATGAGATTGGCTCGTGCCCACCTCTCCAGCCTGTCCAGGTCCCTCTGGATGCCATCCCTTCCCTCCAGCCTGTCTGCTGCACCACACAGCTTGGTGTCATCAGCAAACTTGCTGAGGGTGCACTCAATGCCACTGTCCATGTCACCAACAAAGATGTTGAACAAGACTGGTCCCAGGACTGATCCCTGAGGGATCAGATAAAAATAATAATAAAAATAATAATAATTAAAAAGCATCCACTTTCTATAGATACTCTGTCTTTAAAAGAAGTACTGACAAACTGGTAGTTAGGCAGATTAATGTTGCCTTAATCATTTTTCCATCTTGATTGTTCTTTATATTGTTCTTTTACTAAATCACTGATTCACTCTCTCCTGATAACATAACCCCTTTTTCATTAACGAGGTTAGGGGATAATTACAATACACAGCTGTAAGAAAAGAGAACCTTTCTGCCATTTGCCTGTATGCCTAATGGAATGTTCTGCACAACTCTAAATACCCTTGCCTGCTACCAGTGTTGCTGTTTGTTTCTATATAGCATAAGGCACTCTGTGACAGAAAAGAGATCAATGTTGTCTCACGCTCTGTTCTGCTGGCAGCTCTAGCTGGCTGCCTGATCACAGGGTTTACGTAACAATGGAGAGTCCAGAAATGTTTCCATGCCTCTCTGTTACCAAAATAAGGAATTTCACCCCAAGAATTCCTTTGGCTTGAGGCCCAGAACAGGTAAAATTCAATCCTAGGTCAATGGTGTTTTTTTCTACACAGAAAGAAATGATTTAAAAGCTTCTCTAGTGAAACTACTGTGCTGAAAAAGGAATGAGCTCTCTCTTATACATCCACCATTCATTCTTAACCCTTAGAGAACACAGGAAACCAGTCACAGCATTCTAAGGTCATTTTAAGATTACATTAGTGATTTCCAGGACTTTTCATGACACTACAGAATTGGATAAATGTAGTAAAGAATCTGCTATATAGGTGGAGCAGCAAAACTACCAAGTAAGATAAAAAGTTCCATGTATTATTTCTATGTAAAAGGAAGGGGACAGAGGCAAGAATTTATAGGGGTTTTTTAATGCGATCAGCTGATACTAAGATAAATCAAAATCATAATACAAAGATCCTATTTCCTTTTTGAGTAAAAATATAATTGGGGTGTTTGGTTTTTTTCCCAGATAGCTGAAGTAGCCTGAAGTCTGCTAGTCTCCTTGGAGCAGCAGCAGGGAACAGATAGGTTTAACATTACTAACATTTCATGGATTTAGTAACAGGAGGGAAAAATCATTATTCTGCATGCTGCAGAACTATCTAGTGCAGAAAAGACATAGCAGGCCAGTTTCCAGACTTACATTACTGGAGTTTAACACCGATGAAGTCAGCATTGTAAATCTATGGCTGCAGGGAGACTTATTAGTTGGAGAGCAAGCTTTCTGCTATGAAAGACTCTAGTATTTCAACTCTGCTATAATGGGAAGTGGGGAAGAAGGAGCTTGAAGATGGCATGGGTATCTTCTCCTCATCATGGAGCTCGTTGCACGTAATAGCCTCTTGAAACTTGTAACAAACATCTAATGTAATTGACTGGAAGGTGGGCACAAAATTCCCTTTCCTCCGTAATAAAAACACAATGAATTCCCGTTCTTTGTGACTTACATGTTCTGTTCTGTTCTAATAAATTATTTCTTACAGCAGATATTCCAAAGTTAATGAGATAAAAATGTACAAGTCCACGCTATTCAAAACAAGAAAACAAACTAGCACTAGGGATATAATGAATATAAAGCATGAATCTTAGACCAACCACACCAGTTGAGGGTTCATATGGCAGTAAGATAATCAAGAAGCATGAAACAAAATTCACGATGTACTTGCATATTACTCAATGCATATTTGTTTGCACTTGGAAAAGTAAGGAAGTTTTAAAAACACATTAAGAAAAACTCTTTTCTTCAGGATCCTGACAAATCTGGTATTTAAGCAGAGGTGTTAAGTACTTACCACTACCAGCACTTCCTTCTCTGCGGCTACGTGCACTGCCATCTCTACCAGATTTAATGCGCTGGAGAACAATGAAAAAGGTTTGAAAAGAACAGGAAAAAAACCCTCTCATTTAGTAATATACTTTAGAGATCATGACTGAAAAGTCAGCTTAGCAGTACAAGAACATTATAGGCTTACTATACTGTAACTAATGTGTCCTGGGTTAACACAGCCTGCTCCCGCAAAACCCCACACAGAGGGGAGGCAAAGTAACAAAGTAACTCTGGCTTGAGATGAGGAGTTTTAATGAGCTCACGCACTACATCATTACCGTAGCAAAAGCAGCAGCAGAAGCCAGACAGAAAATGGTTTCCCCCCCGACCACACTGCAGCCTCCAAAACAAGCCAGCTCTGCAGGAAAGACCAACACCCCAAACCCAGAAACGGGAAGCAGCAACTGGAACAGGAAGCCTCTCATGATCCAATCTGAACTTCAAGCCCCATGATAGCTTGCTCCAGCCAGCACTTTGATTTTTATGCTGGCATGATGGCACAGCATTGTATTGAGTATCAGCAGCTGATTCAACTCAACCCATGACATCTTCTTTTTTCCGTGCACAAAATTGTCCTTGAAATCAGTGTTAAATCCCATGTTTAAATAAAAAAAGTTCTGTGAAATTCAAATAGAATACCTCAATAAATTTTCTTCAGATAAAATTTATACTAGGAATGTGCATAAAAGTAATTCACATGTGCTTTGTAAAGTACAGCTGAAAAAACAGGCAACATAGCCCTCCTTCCATGAGTTCAAAGTAGCCTCTGCCTATTAACCTCTTGTAAATCTTACAAGCTTTTTATTATTTAAAGGTTCAAGGTGGGGGAAGTATGGAAATCTATAAAAAGAACCATTCACCCCAGAGATCTTAAATTTTGAATACCTGGCGCAGCACTGTACTTCACAGCAAAATTCAATTTGCTGTTGAGTGTTAAACGCAAGATAAAGGTAAAGGTAAATACTTTAAAAGCTGTGTTTAGAAAGTCAGCTGTCTTGCACTGAGAAAAGTACCATAAACATCTTGCAGCTGTTTTGTTGTTTTTTTTTTGGTTAGTGTTATTTGAAAACTTTAACAGTTTATGGAAATAATACCTCTATATCACATGGCAGACTTGGCTTCTACTGGCAAAACACCAAAGTTCTCATGCATGTATCTGGTCAAGTACAAGAAAGTACATCTTGGTTGAGGACTTTTTGATCATAGAATCATTAAGGTTGGAAGAGACCTTCAAGATTATCATGTCATAAGCCAACTACAATGACTATTGAACTGTATCCTGAAGCACTGCATCTCCATGCTTCTTGAACACATCCAGGGACAGCAACTCCACCACCTCCCTACCTCCCAGGGTAGCCTGTTCTAAGACCTCACCACTCTTTCAGTAAAGAATCCAGTCTAAATTTCCCCTGGCACAACTCAAGCCCATTTCCTCTTGTCCTATCACTAGTTACTCGTGAGAAGATGATGTGTAGGTACAAAAACTTGATATTTAAAGCACTGAACTGTTAATAATCTCTGCATCTTATTTCAAAATAAGAATTCAAGATCTGATTAAAACACATGCACACTACTTAACCATGTATTTAGGTCAATTACTGTGGCTTCTTCACTCATTTTTCACCAGAAAAATATCATGGCATCTGGCGAGGTTGTAATGACACAGGAGAAGTGAAAGAACTTTCAAGATTCATGCCAATGCAAAAAAGGAAGAACCCTTAAATCAAAACTCACAGGAAGCAAACAGGAAAGCAACGAGCCTAGTGTGAAACCAAGACTAGTCTTGGAGAAATCCAGTCTAAGAACGGAATTTTTCATACTTTATTTATTTTGGGAAATCCTCAAGTGTAAAATATGCTCTCTGAATTTTGGATTAAATATCCTATTCACAGTCCAGTGAAGCAGCATCTATCAGTCCTCCAGGAAGCATGTTCAGACTCTCCAAATGCTGAGTTACTGACATGTCTGCCAGTGAAAGCTGTTTCTGTCTGACAGAGGGAAGAGGTTCCTATACGACAGTGCCTTCATGGCATTTACATCCTAGGACTTTACTCTCAAAATGCTATGCAAGTATTACAGCTTAAGCATATGACTAATTCTTGTCACCTTCCAAGTGAGCAGTTTATAAGTCATCCCATACCAAAAGCAGACATTTAAAAGAGGTCCAGTGATTTCCACCCTAAAAATGCCTATTTCTCTCCCACGACTGCAAAAGACATTTAGGACGATTAGTCCAGATGTAGAAGCCTGAAGGTAAAGGCAGTAAAGTCCCCTTCAATGTTTGCCCCTATCATCACTGCTTCACGCCACACCCAATCAGTCCCTCATTTTCAGCCATTAAGGTCACTTTAGGGAAATAAATAGTAATGTGTGTATACACCAGTTCCAAGGTTGTGTGAACTTTCACACTATTATTTGTCTTTCTTAAACTGGAACATGAAAAAAGAAGATTAATGCAGAAAACCAAAACCAACAAAAACATGTGAAGGTTATAGTAAAAATCCAATGCTGTGAGAGGCAGGGAGAAAAATTTCTACAAGGAATGAACCCCACAGATGTTCCCAGATTCTTGGCTGGAAGTATTTAACAACTTGTCCATATTTGAAAACCAAGGGAAAGAAGTACTCCAGAGTATTTATTTTTGTATAGACTCCACTTGTATATACTTACTACAGAAAAACAATGCCAGAAGAGCAACTTTTGATGCATTTCTACAGGAAGACAAAGTCTGTATGTAGACTTTGAAACATAGGCATATTACACAAGCATTTACCTGACTTCTCTTTACTAGGTGCAATTGAGGGTTAGTCTGAATTGGGAGCAGAAATTGAACTATATCTGGTATTGCTAACTGAAACCAGTGGTCCTATTGAAAACTTAGGTGGTGAAATATTAAAATTTGGTAATTTTAGAACTTGAAAGTATAGTTTATGACTATATATTCATGGATGACAGAAGGAATTTATTAGGATAAAAATATCTAGTAATTTCCAAAGCCAGATGGTAGACATAAGACTTAAAAACCACACACAGAGAAACCAACCAAGCCAACAGAGAAGAAGTTTTATAAAGCACCAAGCACAAAGCTAAGAGATGAGAACCCAGATGTAATACCAATAGCAAAAATAGAGAAGCGCAGCGTTATTGTTTGCAAGACAGCACTGATGTTCAGATTCTGTCACAGGAAGATACCCAACTTCTAATTCAGGAGAGCAGCATACTAAACTGTAATGTGTTCTCTAACAGGCAATTTAAAAAAAAAAAAGTTTCTATAAGTACACCAGAGCTAAGGATTATGCAAGAAACATAATGACCAAGCACAATGAAAAGGCAAGGTGACCAAGGATGATGCCTTCTTTGCTTCAGTCTTTAGTAGTAAGATCAGTTGTGCTCTGGGTATCCAGCCCCCTGAGCTGGAATACAGGTACTGGGAGCAGAATGAAGCCCCCATAATCCAGTGTTAAATGGTTAGCAAACTGCTGCATCACTCAGACATACACAAGTCTATGGGGCCAGAAGGGATCCACTCAGGGTTATGGAGGTGTGGTACTTGGGCAGAAGTCCTTAACAGGTGGCTTGCAATCATTTTTTGTACAAGAAAGAGAAGAAACCAACTCATCAAGCTTCAAATGTTCTAAAAAAAAAAAAAAAATACTAGGAACTGCAGGAACAGAATTTTGCTGCCACTCAGAAACTCAGACTGGAAGCATGGGCAAACCTGCAGGGATGGAGTTGAGAGAGTTATTGTTGGCAGTGGTTTTGGGGGGATGGTTTTGTTAAACCTAGTGCATTTCAGTTTTCTCTGTTTAAAAGAAAATTAGTTTAAGTTACAACAGGCTTAGGCTTACTTGAATTTAAAATCAGTTTTCTTTTCTGGGCAACCCTATAAGAAGTATTTGGAACAGATTGCCCAGAGAAGTTGTGGATACCCAATCACCAGATGCATTCAATGTCAGGTTAAGTGAGGCTTTGAGAAAACTCATCTAGTGAAAGACAGTCCCTGCCTATAGCAGAGGCATGAACGAGATGATCTTTAAAGGCTGCTTCCAAGCCAAACCATTCTATGATTCTGCTTTGCAAGGTTGATTTTGTGACAGAAAAAATCCCTAGACTCTTTTTAAAGAGAAATACACAAAATGAGCTTTCCATGTCATGGCTGAATTATGCTCATTATTAAAGTCTGAACGGTCTAAAAAACTATGCAATAACTTGTGCTACCATGCTTGTGCTATGTATACTGGTTGCCATTGACATCTCTGTCACTCAGGTACAACTCAATGAAGCCCCTTAACAATTTAGTCAGAATGAAAAAAACCTCATCATTTAAACACAATTTCTGTGTTATTTCTTATTACTACTTACTACTGTGTTACATCTTAAATAAATTAGATTATTTAATCTTTCAAAAATACTTTAGCGCAGATTTTTCCCCACCAGAATGTAAAGCAGTATGTTCAGGAAAGATCCTGCTTCCAACATGAAATTTACAGGAAAAAGAGATGTAACAATCTTTTTTTTCCCTCTCTCTCTCCCCAACTATAAATAATCCAGTTCTCACAGAATCTAAGAATATCCTGGGTTCAAAGGGACCTCTAGAGGTCATCTAGTCCAACTCCCCTGCAGTAAACAGGGACACCCCTAACTAGATCAGGCTGCTCAGAGCACCATCAAGACCTTGAATGTCTACAGGGAGGGGGTGTCCACTGTCTCCCTGGGTAACATGTTTCAGTGTTCCACCACCCTCATAGTAATAGAGCTTCTTCCTAATGTCCAATCTAAATTTCCCCTTCTCTAGTTTAAAACCATTGCCCCTTGTCCTACTGCTACCTGCCTTTGTAAATAGTCCCTCCCCATCTTTCTTGTAGGCACCCTTCAGGTACTGAAAGGCTGCTTGTAAGGTTTCCCTAGAGCCTTCCCTTCTTCCTTTTAATTGGTTCACCTGTGAGCTCTCCTGAATAAAGCACTGAGGTGCTGGAAGTTACTGCAAAGAACTATGTATATCACTGACATTGAACTGATGCTCTCTAAAAACCAAGCACAGCCTTTTTAACACACTGTGGAGAGATCTCTCAGTTATCAGTGCTGAAGAGTAGAACATTGTGTTTGGTTATCTGTATTGCTTACCATTATGGGGAGACTTGGAGGAATATCAGAATCGCTACATTTGTGCACTGCTTTCTTTTGTCCATTTTTCCAAGTGTTTTGAAGTTTACATTTACTGAAAATCCAAACAAATATATTTCAACTAGCCCCCTAAAGCAAGGTCACAGCCTTTGATCAGTGTTTTCCTCTGTGAGTTTAATTTTTAAATTATCCTACTGTACACGTGCATGCTCTGACTCTCTGAAGTCAAAGTGAACTAAGGACACACTTACATGTCATTTGACATCAAAAGGGAGCCAGTTAAGTGTTATTAGGATCAGAGCAAATGAGGTAACATTTAACACGTTCTAATATGGCTATGTAGCTTTGAGGCAGTTCAGTGGATAGGAAGATCAAGTTTGAAACCTGCTGCTCAACAGCATGCTTTCCAAACAAGAAGCTGATTTTAAATTGAAAACCTTACTTTATCACAGGAACAGCAAGAAAATGATGCATATGTGCATGCTCACATACTTACACACTCACTCCCCTGAACAGAAGACAAGTTATGATCTCATACCTTTCACAGACTGTAGCTTTGCCATAGAGATTTTTTTTTTCAGTTTACAAATTGGCACCACAAGAATAATTTACTTCTGCCTGTGCAATGTGTCAATGTTACAGTTTTGTAAATAGCAAAAAAGTTGTACTACATGGACAAATTCTTGTGCTCCCCTTCTATAGTTGCATTATTACTTGGCTCATAAATACATTTTCTACAATCTGGCAAATAAGTAGGAAAGACGACATTCCAAGACATTGAATTATGTGGGTGGCTCCAGCATTCCCATCACATCCACATAACTCATCTTTCACTAGAATTGAAAATCACAGAAAGTCCAGTGTTCAAACACCATTCAGACATATGTAAAGCTGATTGGTAATTTAAAACTAAATTTAAAACACCCCAACCTACAAACACAAGCTTCACCAAACCTGGAAGTTAATATGCATTTTATCTTCAAGTATCATAAACACTAGTTCAGCTTCATCTACGTTTGCAGCAGCACCTTATAATCACAGAAAGAAGCAAGCTTACCTGCTCTCTTATTTCTTTTAATTTTTCCACTTTCTTGAGCTTTGTCATATATTCCTGGACTTCTTTCAACCCCATGTCTGTGCACAGACGAACTAAAAATCGGAGGCCTAATTGAAAAGCAAAACATCGTTAGAAATGGTTTACAAGCAGTGGACAAACAGAATGGAAATAGCTGTGCATACAAGGTGACTCCAGTCCAGTATCACTATGCAAGTTGTGATGTTTTCCAAATATCTCAATGTTTTCTGTGAAGCAGCGTCAATACCTGTGAACTGTACAAATACCATTTATACATGTGGAAGGCACAAGGCACACTACCTCATCTGGCTCAGAACTCTTGACATTTGCAAAATATTTTGGAAACTGGAAAGCATAATAATGATAATGCTTTATTACTGAGGAGCCACTATCAATAGAATTTTGTTGAAAGCAATTTTACAAATGCCAAGTGAATCAGAATTACTTGTTTTACCTGGAGCTGTGGGGTTTTTTTTAAAGATTAGTATTTACAGAGTTAAAAAAGACCAAACCAGACACAAAGAGGGACACAACGATGATCGGAGGGCTGGAGCACCTCTCCTGTGAGGACAGACTGAAAGAGTTGGGGCTGTTCAGTCTGGAGAAGAGAAGGCTCCGAGGTGACCTTCTTGTGGCCTTCCAGTATCTGAAGGGGGCCTACAAGAAAGCTGGGGAGGGACTTTTTAGGATACCAGGTAGTGATAGGGCTAGGGGGAATGGAATAAAGCTGGAAGTGGGGAGATTCAGGCTGGACATGAGGAAGAAGTTCTTCCCCATGAGAGTGGTGAGAGCCTGGAATGGGTTGTCCAGGGAGGTGGTTGAGGCCCCATCCCTGGAGGTGTTTAAGGCCAGGCTGGATGAGGCTCTGGTCAGCCTGATCTAGTGTGAGGTGGCCCTGCCCATGGCAGGGGGTTGGAACTAGATGATCCTTGTGGTCCCTTCCAACCCTGATTGATTCTATGATTCTATGATCAACTATAACTGTATGATAGAACAAAAAGAACCCCTAAAAACTGTCTCCTGAGACACTATACCAAACCCTGAAAACATTGTTACTATTCCTATGTGTTTGTCAACATCTGAAGCAGAAACAAACATGACATGATCTTTTATTCTCCTGACTGCTTTCAAAAATTAGTTGCTTACTTTTCCTGCTGAGTTAGTTTTCTGTTGGCTTAAGGAACTGAACATGTTCACTGAAGGATCAGATAAACATGAGAATGAGCTAAGGAAGATGGCTGGGAGCACATGGCCAAGGAAGGAAGAGTGAAGAACCACTGTTTCAGTAGCAGAAAACTTAAATCAGTTAAATTGCCTTGTCTAACTCCTGCTTCCATTTTGTAATTTGTAGAAACTACACTCAGAAAAATATAAGCATTGTAAAAGGTTTACTAAGTACTCTTCCCCTCTGGAATATGCATGACCAATATGAACATGACATTTTGCTTCTAACTTTGAGGAGTCGTAGTACTGAACTTCTCTTGCACAACACAGCTGTATAATTCCACTTCAAAAATCATTATCTTTGTTAAAGCAGAACAATACAATTTAATGTTTAAGTACAGTGAATGTTCTTCCCACACAGCATTTAACAGCGTGGACTTGTTGGTGACACCTTGTGATTTGGAATTTGTGAGCCAGTGTGGTACAATGTAAGAAGATGTTTTCACGATCAGTGACAACCCTTATTTTCTATAGGGCTTCCTAAATTTAGAGTGTGACTGATTCTGCAAAATGTCTTACTTTGAAAAGTTACGTTTCCTGTAGTTTAGTTTGAAATCCTTTACATTTTTTCCAGAGCCTGGCTGACCAACTATACTTAAAAACACAACAACAAAAACTTCATGTCTAAATTCTTTTGGAAGGGTTGGCTTTGCTAAAACTTAGCAGTAGAATCATAGAATTGTTAGGATTGGAAGGGACCTCAAGGATCATCTAATTCCACCCCCCCTGCCACAGGCAGGGATGCCTCACCTCCAGGGGTAGGGCTTCTACCATCTCTATGGGGAACCTGTTCCAGTGTCTCACCACTCTCATGGTGAAAAACTTCTAACATCCAGTCTGAATCTACCCATTTCTAGTTTTGCTGCATTCCCCCATGTCCTATCACTACCTAAAAGTCCCTTCCCAGCTTTCTTGTAGGCCCCTTCAGATACTGGGAATCCACAATATGGTCTCTTTGGAGTCTTCTCTTCTCCAGACAGAATAGCCCCAACTCTGTCCTCATAGGAGAGGTGCTCCAGCCCTCTGATCATTCTTGTGGCCCTTCTCTGGATATGCTCCAGCATGTCCATAACCCATAGGGGCTCCAGAACTGGACACAGTACTCCAAGTGGGGTCTCACCAGAGCAGAGGGGGAGAATCTCCTCCCTTGACCTGATGGCTATGCTTCTCTTGGTGCAGCCCAGGATGTGATTGGCTTTCTGGGCTGCAAGTGCACACTGGTGGCTCATGTTGAGCTTCTCATTCACCAGCACCCCCAAGTCCTTTTCTTCAGGGCTGCTCTCCAGCCAGTCATTGCCCAGCCTATATCAGTGCTTGGGATTGCCTCCACCCAGATGTAGGACCTTGCATTTGGTCTTGTTGAACCTCATGAGGTTGTCATGGGCCCACTTCTCCAGCCTGTCAAGGTCCCTCTGGATGCCATCCCTTCCCTCCAGCGTGTCTGCTGCACCTCACAGCTTGGTGTCATCAGCAAACTTGCTGAGGGTGCACTCAATGCCACTGTCCATGTCACCGACAAAGATGTTGGACAAGACTGGGCCCAGGACTGAGCCCTGAGGGACTCCACTTGTCACTGGCCTCCACTGGGACATGGAGCCATTGACAGACACTTTTTGGGTGCAGCCATCAAGCCAGTTCTTTATTCATCTCGTGGTCCACCCATCAAACTCAGGCTTTACCAGCTTGAAGATCAGGATGTGGTGTGGGACAGTCAAAGGCTTTGCTCAGGTCCAGGTAAATGACATCAGTTGCTCTCCCCTCATCTATGAATGTAGTGACCTTGTCATAGAGGGCCACCAGGTTTGTCAGGCAGGATTTGCCCTTGGTGAACCCATGCTGATGGTACCAAATCACCTCTTTATTATTCTTGTCTCAGCAGTGCCTCCAGGAGGATCTGCTCCATGATCTTACTGCACACAGAGGTGAGACTGACTCTGGTCTATAGTTCCCTGGGTCATCTTTCTTTCCCTTTTTGAAAATGGGAGTTGTTTCCACTTTTCCAGTCAGTGGGGACCTCCTCAGACTGCCATGACCTTTGGAATATAATAGAGAGTGGTTTAGCAACCTCATCCACCAATTCCCTCAGCACCTGTGGGTGTATCTCATTGGGTTACATGGACTTGAACACTTTCAGGTTCCTCCGATGGTCATGAACCTGATAGTCACTTATGATGGGCGGTTCTTCCTCCCAGTCCCTGCCATTATCTTCCTTGACTCCAGGAGTGCAGCTGGAGCCCTTGCCAGTGAAGACTGAGGTAAAGAAGTTGTTGAGAACCTCATCAGGCTTCTCCCTGTCACTTGTCACCAGCTCCTCTGTTTCCTTTCTGAGGGGGCCCACACCTTCCCTACTCTTCTTTTTACCATTAATATACCTGTAGAAATTTTTACTGTTCCCCTCGATCTCCCTGGCTAGATTTAACTCTAACTGAGCTTTAGCTTTCCTAACCAGGTATCTTGCTGCTCGGGCAGCTTCCTTATACACCTCCCATTCTAGCTGTCCTTTCTTCCACTCCTTGTAGAGTTTCTTTTTGTGTGACAGCATGTCCAGGAGCTCCTTGCTCATCCAGGCAGGTCTCCTAGCATTCTTTCCTGCTTTTCTCTTTGTGGGTATACTTTGCTCCTGGGCATGGAGTAGGTGATCCTTGAATACCGACCAGCTGCCCTGGGCCCCTCTTCCTTCTGGGGCTTCCTCCCATGATACTTTGGCCAGCAGTTCCTGAAGTGATCAAAGTCTGCATGCCTAAAGTCCAGGGTTGTAAGCTTGGGATACATCCTCCTAGTTGCCCTGAGTATCTCAAATTCATGGTGACTGCAGCCAAGGTTATCCCTGAGCCTCACATTGGTCAGCAGCCCTTCTCTATTGGTGAGAACAAGGTCCAGCATAGCACCTTTTCTCATTGGTTCCTCTACCATTTGGAAGAGGAAGTTGTCATCTATGTATTCCAGGAGCATCCTGGAATGCTGGTACCTAGCTGTGTTGTCCCTCCAGCAGATGTCAGGGTGGTTGAAATCCCTCATGAGGACCAGGGCTTGTGCCCATGAAGCCACTTCTATTTGCCTGTGGAGGGCCTCATCTGTTTGGTTCAGGTGGTCAGGTGGCCAGTAGCAGACCCCTACAGTAACATCTCCTTCCCCTGTCTTCCCTTTAATCTTCACCCATGCTCTCAACCAGCTCATCACCTTTCCCCAGGTGGAGTTCCACTGATCCAGCTGGTCACTGATATAGAGAGCAACATCTCCTCCCCTCCTACCTTGCCTGCCCTTCCTAAAGAGCTTGTACCCATCTATCCATACGTTCCAGTCGTGGGAATCATCCCACCAAGTTTCAGTAATAGCCACTGTGTCACAGCATCCTAGCAGTGCAGTGTCCCTTCATTCATCCTGTTTGTTGCCCAAGCTGTGTGCATTAGCATAGAGGCACTTCAGCTGGGCTGGCTGTGGCACCCTCTTGGGTGAATCCCCCTTGATTCCCTTAGGGAGCCCCAGTGCTTCGTCCTTGGCTTGCCTCAGGGCATCAAGTTGAGAGCCCTTGTTTGCACTCCATCCCTCTGCCTCTGGTGAGCTGCCCCAATGTTTGTCACAGGCAAGCATGAGATTAACAACCTCTTCCCCCTTCGAATGTAGTTTAAAGCCCTATCAATGAGCCCTGCTAACTTCTGCCCTAGAATCCTCTTCCCCCTCTGGGACAGGTGCATCCCATTGGTTGCTTGCAGTTCTGGTGCCCTGTAAAGTGTGCTGTGATCGTAAAATCCAAACCCCTGTCGATGACATCAGTCCTGGAGCCATGAATTGACCTAAATGTTCCCTCATCCATCACTGATGTCAGAGGGATGGAGGGGAACACAGCTTCAACTCCTGATCCCTTTAGCAGATGCCCCAAGGTCCTGAGTCTCTTTTCATTGACTGTGAGCCTCTCACTGCTGCATCATCACTACCCACCTGAAAAACAGAAGTGGGTAACAGTCTGAAGGACTCACAAGAAAGGGAAGTTTAGCTATTATGTCCTTTACCCGGGCACCAGGGAGACAGCAGACCTCTCTATGAAGTGGGTTTGTTCTGCACATCAGACCCTCTGCTCCCCTCAGCAGGGAGTCACCTACAACAACCACCCTTTGATTTTTCTTTTCAGGGTCAGTTTTTATGGCTGCCCTGAGGCGAGTCAGCTTTGGTGGCACTTCTGGCCCTTGTGGCACTTTTGCCCTTTGTGAGCCCTCGTCCTTGCTCACAACCAGTTCCTCCTGCAGAGCCTCATACCTGTTCTGCAAGGACACTATGGGTGGTGCGCTTCTTAAAAGAGTACATTTGTTTCATCAGGTAGCTAAGCAGTAAGATTTTCTCATATCTAGAAACCTACAGCAGGACTTCCAACTAGCAGGGACTAAAAGTTAAAAATAATATATTTTATCATGAGAAAGATTAAATAAATAACATAATTATAAGCTCTAGGAAATACCAAGAAGTTTATTTTTAATTTCTATTCTTTGGTGTTACCCTAATATTTCTTAACTCACATTTTGGTGTTGTCACTAAAAACATGCAGCACTAGCGTGAAAAAAAAAATGTTAGTTCACAAAAATATTTTTCATATGAAAAAATACTTACACCATACCATTACTAACACACATATTCAGTGTAACAAAGTATCTTTTGATAGTTGTACCACTCAATGAAACAACTTACATTCAACATTCTCTGGGAATTTTCTGTGAATGACTTTGTACTTCTCTAGAGCTTTCTGGTAGTTACCTGCAAACAAAAATGTCTCCTATTCACATATCCAAACATTAAAAAGGATATCAGATGAGAAATTGATACAGTTTAACATCCTTTCATCTTTTTAGTTTGAGTACATTATTTAATGATTAGTAAGACCAAATTTGACAAAATCAAGTATAAGATTCTTTAATTACTGATAGTAAAAACTAAAAGCATCTGAAAACAGTCCAAATGACTCTATAAATGACAGAACTAACGAATATGAGTTTCCTGATTTTTGCCCTTTTTGACTTGCCTCTTAAGACCCCATCACATTCTTCTATGACACACCTACTAGACAAGCTGTATCAAATACAGGAGGGGCACATGGGAGGCTGCAAACGTATGGATTGTTTAAATGGAAACAAGTAACAGCTGAGTGCTGCCTGTCCTTCCTTCCATTCGAATACAAATCGTGTCACTCCTTTGCCCAGATCTGGTAGTGATTATTCTTTAAGCCTTTTGCCTTCAATTTTGGCTCAGCTAGATTATTATGGAAAGGACCAATAGATTCTCTGAATCTAAGACCTCATATCCATAAAATATTTGACAAAAAAGTTTGTTGAGATACCGCTATTTTCATTTTGCTAGCATGAGAAAAAACTGACCTGCTGTGTGTTAACACAACAAGCTGGGAATTTTGCCAATGAGTGATCAATGGTCTAAAACCCAGCCAAAACCATTGTAACTGTTCTTAATTCATTGACTTCCCAGGCTCTGTTCCTTTTCTCACTGTTGTATTAAATAACTCAGCAGAACGAAAAAAATGCACTTATTTATTATGGAAGTCTGTTCTGCAAAGTTCTAAAGAAGCATAAAGGAGAGAGACAAAGTAGGACAGAAAGAAAGAAGAGAATAATTTACATCATCAAGTGTCTTGAATGCATTTTAGGTGATGAAAACAACCCTGAAAGACTAGTCTCTTCGTTTTGCTTATGGGTATATTATATTCCCAGTAAGAAAATGTTTGTGTAATGCAAATACTATTTTAACATTGAAAAGTTATACCTGATGTTGAAAAGGAATAGGAATTAAGCAACTTACAACCACTGCCCCTTGTCCTGTCACTACAGGCTCTGGTGAAAAGAATCTCTCCATCTTTCTTAGAAGCCCCCTTCATATATTCTCCAGGCTGAACAAGCCCACTAATCAGAAAAAAAGAGTTACAAACCTCAAACCAATTATAACAAAGTTACAGAACTTACCACTTCTCCTATAGCAACTGGCAACCATCAGCTGCCACTTCACTTGTGTGGGTCTGCATGTAAATAAAATAAAATTATGCACACTGACAAACAATGAATAAGCAAAATCATTTGCATAGCATTAGTGAAGACCTACTATTATCTGCTCTTAAAATTCTTCACCTACCATGTTGCCTTCCCAGGAAGAATTTCGCCTGTGCAGTTCACACACAGTTTACCCCAGCTTCAGGCTTTCAGGCCTCGATGTCCCTCATTTGCAGTCCTAAGTTACAGTCTTTCTCCTGCTCATGATTCTGTATGCCAGACACAATCCTTAGACCTGACATGTGAACTGCTAATCTTCCTGTGAGATACAGAACCATGCAACGGGGGAGAACAAAATCCTGCAGTGTATTCTGAGGAAGTCCCACCCAGTAGAACTCACCACACCCAGGTTCCCTGACAAGAACTCTCTACACTTTCCACTCAAGAGCTTCAAACTCTGGATTCTCTTCTGCATCATCACCTCAATGCCCTAGCTGTTACTTCTCCTTCTCCTTTTAGCACATAATGGTGATAGATGTGGTCAGAAAAAAATTGAGGTATTTGAGCATGTGCAACAAAATTGCTGCACTCATTCCTCCTTCTTATCAAGATAATGTGAAAATTATGAAAAATTTCATGTCAACAGTGTAAGGATGCTCTAGGAGCCAAAAGACTTTCCACATACGGATTAATATTCAACAGAAGCACATCTCAAAGACAATGTATGTTGATGTTTTCTGAATAGTTTTGTATTTTTTCTTCTCAGATTTTCCCTTCAGTCACACCACAGGCTACTTTTAACTTTAAATAATATGTTTGCCTGTAGTTGCCAAAAAAAGCTTATAAAGCCCAGCTGCTTCACCTCTTCTGGTTTCAGATAAATATGCCTCCTGCAAACAATAAAGGCAGCCAAGCGGACACCGTAATAAAGCCTATTACACAGTTCAGTATGAAAATTCCAGGGAGAATAAATTGTTACCAGCCAGCATTAACTACACAACTTTTTTTATTAATGACAGATCTGTGCATGCTGATAAAAAGTAAAATAATGAAAAACTATTTCTCAATTAGTTGTCCAGTGAAATTTAAAAAGGAATTATTGTGATTAAAATTATAACCTTATTTTAACCGTGACCAGCATTTTTTAGTTTAACGTTATTTAGAATGTTTAGTGTTTTAAACTGTAACCTTATTTACAATTAGTAGCAATTCATGACCCAACATTCATATTTATCAATTAGCATATCTAGACACTGAAACATCTATACTCTGTTATTTACTATTTTACTCTGTTATTTACTATATTATCCCACAGGGAAAAAAAAAAGTCTGTTATTACAGACAGCTTATAATCACAAATAATAATTGAATAACTGGCATATGAAGTTCTCCAAAGTACTTCATGTTTCATGCATGGACCAAGTACAACATGAAGCATAAAATATTTACATTTTTCCCAAAACAAGCTTATGAAGCAGTCCTTCCAGTTTCATCTCTTTCTTTCCAAAGTTTGTAAGAAGGTCATGAATGCCAGTATAAGCAATCTCATGGATTGACTAAAATACAGGTTTTTTTAGATGGCCAAGATTAATACTGAAAAGAATTCTGGCAAACCTGTGAACTGTGATTTCTGTGAAGTCTCCCTTGTGCATTTTTGTATTGGGTTTGGGCTGAGCTGCAGTTATTTCTCCTCAAAGCATCCTTCTAGCACTGTGCTTTGCAATGCTGTAGCTGAGTGTTGATAACACACCAGTGTTTTGGCTACTGCTGAGCCAAGCACTCAGGCTGTGCTTCTTATTACTGGCTTCTGTTGTATTTTCCCCTCTCCCCTGTCCATTTAAGAAGGGGAGTGATAGAGCAGCTTGGTTGGGCATATGGCCCCTAGCCAGGGCCAAACCACCACAATTTTCATCTAATCTATGTGTCTATTTCTTTACACCGAAATTTGGAATTTGTTTCAATTTTTCATCCTTAAATCTTGGATTTTCTCTTGTATAATTAATGTCTACTCTAACTCAAGTATTTTCAAAATAAGAATTAGTATTTTTTACTCAATTATTAACAACCTATTCATGGTATAATCTTCCCTTGAATGATGTTGCCCAGGGAGCTTGGGGATGACCCCTCCCTGGAGGTGTTCAAGGTCAGGTTGGATGAGGCCTTGAGCAACCTGATCTAGTGGAAGGTGTTCCTGCCCATGGCAGGGTGGTTGGAACTAGATGATTCTTAAGGTCCCTTCGAACCTAATCCATTCCATGAATTTATGAATGTACATACTTTGTTTATATGGTGTCTTGTTCAAGCACCTTGTTCAGATTTATGGAACAAAAATAACGAAAAATTTTTAGATCAGAAGACGAGCGATGATGGAGTTTTGCCTATCCTGACTTTTTTATAGGTTTCCGAAATCACAAAATAGACACATTCACATTTGTTAGAGTGAATTTTTGTTATTTGTTAGTTGCATGAATTTTAGTTGGTCTATTAATATAAAATTCTTCATGAACATACAGATGAGAATTTATTTCCACATAAAAAGACCACATACATCTTTTCAAAATCGTTTGATCTCTGGATTACATATATTTAAATTATCATTAATTTCTCTGGTAGGCTCCCTTTCTGATCTAGAATAAAATATGTGGCCTACATAGTTTATTAAGTGCAACATATTTTGATAAAGGAAAATTTCAGGAATTAAGTTGCTGAATTGAACTCAGTATATTTCAGATATTTCTAGCAGGACCAATTTGATCTGCCAACTTATTTTCCGTCATCATTGGTAGTTCTGCAATGCACATTTTTGCTCACTTCTATAACTTATTTGTAATATCCACTTTATGGAAGTAGAAGTTATGTGAAAAGTGGAAATGCAGCAAGAACTGCTTAAAGATGCATTTTTTTCTAAATGATACTTCACTGCATGACAAAACAACAGAAAGGAAGTATTTCATATAAAGCCACAAAGAAGGAGGTCTTGGTGGCTGAGGAGATATTCCTCACTTCATA
The DNA here is from genome assembly GCF_027791375.1 of Indicator indicator. Taxonomy (NCBI): domain Eukaryota; kingdom Metazoa; phylum Chordata; class Aves; order Piciformes; family Indicatoridae; genus Indicator; species Indicator indicator. The sequence continues at coordinate 19,517,938 of NC_072010.1, read as the reverse complement.
GCTGTGTTTAATGGCAATAGAGAAAAGAGATTCTAATATCTCATACTATCTTCCGCCCAGTAGAGGCTCTTACTTAACACTGAAACTGCGCAGTAAACACAAAAACACTATAGATGAACAGAAAGTTGAGAAAAATAACATCCCAAATATTCTCTAGTATCTGCTTAAAGCTATCCAGCTAATTTATCTCTAGATATAATTACAGGTATCAAATCAGAAAATATGTCAGGAGGCATAAAATAATCATTACTTACAGGATAAGTGCTGCTCTTTCAAAGTACTCAATGGCTTTTTCACAGAACTGGGTGTCAATGTAATAGGCTCCAAGCCATTCAATGACCTCAATGTTTGAAGGGAAATACCGGTATGACTGACAAAATAGGAAAGGTGAAAGAAACACAATTGTAAACACAATTTTAGTGATAAACAACATCTTTATGTTACTTCGGGAATATCTTACTCAAGTGTTTAATTCTCCAGATGCCAAAACATGTAATATATGAATGGAAGTAGTGTGCTATACTAAGTATTCACGAAAATAAAAAACAAGAAAAAAAAGGCATGCCAAGTTTTCTAATTACAGAATGTATTTTAGAACTTACCTGATAAGAGCCTGTCACATTTTCCATCTAGCCTTATTTGAAATATAATTTTAAATAGTTTTCAACAACAAAATGTTCACTTAGATTATATCTTCACGAAAATAAGTAACCTCAAATGTTAAACAATGCTAACACACGTACAATTCCACTCAAGTCAGTCGACTGGAAACCTCACCTAAAAACATTCTTTTCTGTGATGTAAATAACAATTTTGGCTTTTTAGAAATTCCCACTGAAACAGGCAGCAAAATTATCCTCAAGCACAACTGAGGATATTCAGATTGCAACAGAGTCTTTGGTCATTCTCACTTGACACAGAGAAAAGGACATCTCATATGGCAACAAAATAACTTTCTATCCTATTCCTGCTTCTAAACCAGGAGAATCTCTACAAACAGTACTATAGCTGGTTTGAAATGAGAGAGGATGCCTATCTTTATGCAACTACATAGACATAATGGGTAGCTACACCACATATATATATATATAAACTTAGATGCATAAATGCAACCACAGTATATAAGCCTTCATAACAACTACAAAAATACAGCTTCAAATCAATGCAGTCATGTTACACACCTTTAAAATTAAATTTATTATATACATATTTTATTTAATCTCAGACTATATTTTAAATTAAAATTGCTAGGGGTCAATGCGTGTCATCTGGATGATCAGGTAGTGAGGTGGATTGTGAACTGGTTGAAGGAAAGAAATCAGAGAGTTGGGGTCAATGGGATGGAGTCTAGGTCTAGTTGGAGACCTGCATCTAATGGAGTTCCTCAGGGGTCAGTATTGGGACCAGTACTATTCAGTATATTCATCAACGACCTGGATCAGGGCACAGAGATCACTGTCAGCAGGTTTGCTGATGACACCAAACTGGGTGGAAGTCATGTCTGACCAACCAGATAGCCTTTTATGAGGACATAACCAGGTGGATAGATGGTGGCAGAGCAGTGGATGTGGTTTATCTTGATTTCAGCAAGGCATTTGACACTGTCTCCCACAGCATCCTTGCAGCTAAGCTGAGGCAGTGTGGTCTGGATGATCAGCTAGTGAGGTGGATTGAGAACTGGTTGAGGAAAGAAGTCAGAGAGTTGTGATCAATAGGATGGAGTCTAGATGGAGGCCTGTAACTAGTGGAGTCCCTCAGGGGTCAGTACTGGGACCAGTGCTGTTCAATATGTTGATCAACAACCTGGATGAGGGCAGAGAGATCACTGTCAGCAGGTTTGCTGATGACACCAAACTGGGTGGAGTGGCTGACACACCAGAGGGTTGTGCTGCCATTCAGTGAGACTTGGACAGGCTGGAGACTTGGGCAAGGAGAAATGCAATGAAATTCAACAAGGGCAAGTGTAGAGTCTTGCACCTGGGAAAGAACAACCCCATGGACCAGCATAGGTTGGGAACTGACCTGCTGGAGAGCAGTGAAGGGGAAAAGGACCTGAGGGTCTTAATGCATGGAAAGGTGACCATGAGCCAGCAATGTGCTCTTGTGGCCAAGAAGGCCAATGCCATTCTGGGGTGTATTAGAAGGAGTGTGGTTAGTAGGTCGAGAGTGGTTTCTTCTCCCCTTCTACTCTGCCCTGGTGAGGCCACATCTCAAATATTGTATCCAGTTCTGGGTCCCTCATTTCAAGAAGGGCAGGGAACTGCTTGAGAGACTCCAGAGCAGAGCCATGAAAATGATTAAGGGAGTGAAACATCTTCCTCACGAGGAGAAACTGAGGCAGCTGGGCCTCTTTAGCTTGGAGGAGATGAAGGGGTGACCTCATTAATGTTTATAAATATATGAAGGGTGAGTGCCAAGAGGATGGAGCCAGGCTCTTCTCGGTGATGCCCAATGACAGGACAAGGGGCAGTGAGTGGAAGCAGAGGCATAGGAAGTTCCATGGAAACATGAGGAAACTTTTTTTTCCCCCACTGTCAGCATAATGGAACACTGGAACAGGCTGCTCAGGGGGTTGTGGAGTCTCCTTCTCTGGAGATACTCAAAACCTGCCTGGATGCATTCCTGTGTGATCTGGTATAGGTGATCCTGCTTTGGCAGGGGAATTGGACTAGATGATCTTTTGAGGCCCCTTCCAATCCCTAACATTCTCTGATTATGTGATTCAATATTAAAAAAAAAAAAAAAAAGTCATTCATATGAAAAATCAAAGCCTGAGGCCAAATTCCATGTGGAAACACCAGCTATGTGTCTCCTTAGGATCTAACTACAAAAATCTCACTTTTTTTCCTTTTTTTTTTTCTCCCCCCCCTTTTTTTTTTTTATAATGACATTTAAAAAAAGCTTAATTTAATCAATTGCTAATTTGATGTAAGAACCCATAGCAAAATTTTCATTAATTATGACAAAGTGCATTGAAAAAACAATAAAGATCAAGTACCTCATAATAATAATGAAAAGCTTGGGATTTGTCACCTTCATTATCATATAATTTCCCAAGCTTGGAAAGTATATGTGGGTCAGTTGGTACTACACTGATCAACTGCAGGAGCCACTCTATGGCTTGATTTGGATCTTCCAAGATCTCATATCTGAGTTTCCGTCAGTCAAGGACTGATGCTGATGATACTTTGATTTACTCAAAATTTCCACAACTTTACAGAATGCAATCCATATGCTGGACACATATGTCCAATCACTGTAGAGTGGAGATAAACTGGCCTTTTATTTTTTTTTAACTCAATTTTTATAATTTCCTTCACAGCATATTGTTACACTGAAGAAAGAAATATTCAGAGGTTCTGGCTGTTCTTTCACCTTAAAAGCACTACAGACTCACCAGGAATTTGGGCTTGGTTCTCCTCTCTCTGTCACTGACTGTAAATGACTTGCTCATTTACAAGAATGAAGTGTAAGAAGCAGGAAATTTACTTGCTGCTTTTACAACTTGGCTAGTTTTTTGTAATGCATCATTTTGTCCTGAAATAAGTGATTAGGTAAAACTACTATCCCCGGACGTGTGCCTGAAGCAAGATTTTCTGTTCTGTGTCTAGGAAGCACAGCACAGACTGTGTACAATTCAAGTCCAGACAAGAGAAGCAGCTTTAGCTGTAATTAGGGCTGCACTGTGTTCTCCCCTCCTCAGACATCCCTGAGAGGCACAACTCAGATGTCCGCAGCAACGTGAGCTGCAGCTACTGCCCAGCATGTTATTTTCAGTTTCTTGCTTTCCCTTCATGGAAAAAGCTTGTGAATATTGGTGGAAAGCAGTTTTACACTGCAGTGGAACAGAGAAATTCTCCCCCCCGATGGGAACTGGGAGTTGTAGGGCCATTTATGCTACTGTAAAGGGGCTATACAAGGACCAAAGATCACAGCCCTTTTGTGGGTTTGGAGGTAACTCACTTTACTGACTACAATATATTTTTTTTACCTTTGCTATTCTTAAAAGTATAGTACAGCAACTGAAATGTGTTCTTCCTTAAGGAGGATTTTACTATTGTTTGCACACCTTCTGAAGCATTGTTAAAGAAATTCATAGTGTAGAATATCCCCGGTGATGTACCAAGCTGATCCCTTTTATCTCCTCAGCTTTTGTATCTGTCAAGCTTTTGCAGTGCTAGGAGACAATTCTTTTCTTACATAAACGCTAACTAATCTGAAAATAGCTTCAGAAGAGAACTTTGCTTTCATAAACTATTATTTTTTTCTTAAGGTTTTACTTAATTGTGCTTAAATATGCCATATTATTTTAGTAACAAGATCAGCAGGATTTGAAGTATTCCAGGACAAAGCTGAACACTGAATGTAAATGTCTCCCCTACAATGTGAGCAGTCTTAATGTATTTCTTCACCTGCTTCACTGGAAATGTCCAAGAAGATTCTAAGTTCTGTTCTCATCTCCTTGAATACCAGAGTGACTTTGTGCATAATCATTCTAATTATAATAGGCACTACAGTAAATTTCTATGTCATCGTGCCATGATTGAAACACATTTCATATTAAATGGCCTTACTAAAGCCACCATCCCTTATCATAATCCAGAAAAAGATACATTTGCGCTATCTGGTGAATGACTTGGGCACTATCTCGAAGGATTGCATGGAGTTTCTGAAAACAATCCAAAGCTTCATCTATTCTGTTTAACTTCTTGTATGTTAAACCTAAAAAAAAAGTTACAGTATTAATGCAATTAGAAAGAGAAAAGAATACTTCAGCATACTAACTGACAAAACAACCAAGAAAAATGAAATAGGATCATGGTACTCAGAGGCCTTGACACTGACAGACTATTTGTGAGAGCCATGCTTCTCATTCTTACTAGTGAGTATGACTTACCAAAATGATAAATGCATGGAACATGAACCTAATTAAAGACCAAGAACACAATGTCATCTCACTTTTTGAACAAGATGAATGAAGGAAAGAGATCTCTTAGACGGGAATTACTTTAACGGTTTAATAATGTTAAAGCTGGTATATTTTTAGTAGACAATAGGAATTTTTAGCTTTACAGTGACCTACCTCATCATCTGCAATTACTAGTTGATGCTGGGTTGGTTTTTTAGCACAACAGATAGGAAGCACAAATTAATACCTTGCTATAACATCAATTACTGAATAAAGTAATAATAATTTGTATATCTTTCAATACAATAGAATTTGAAAGCCAGATTCTCAGAAGCACTGGTGTTACCTTTAGACAAAAGCTAGATCACAAAAGCACCTTTTACTTACCAAGATTATAAAGTGCTTCAGTGCATGAGGAATCATTCCTTAGAGCTTCCTTATAAAACTCAGCTGCTTTTTCATAGTCTCCGTTTGCAAAAACAGTATTTCCTTTGTTAGTTAGAGCTGCTGGATTGTACCTATCAGAATTTACAGCTAAATCTGCATAGTTGGTTGCTTGTGCCAATTCATTCTCCTACGTGAACAAAACAAACATTGTATTAGTCATTTGTCAGTTAATTTTCTTGCAGCTGTGGCTTCTTAGTATAGTGGGATTTCAAGAGACTGAAGATGAAGAAAAATAATACATTCTTCAGTCCTAAAACTATTCCTTATGCATTAGCATAAAGCAGATCTCTTTCAGAGAATTTAACACTTAAGACATGTATTGCCACTTTGTCTCATTCAGTCTCAAAGTTTTCTGTGTTGTATTATTTCTTTAAAATCTCCATACCCAACAAACTTCATACACAAACCCATCCACCTAAGCTACACACTTCAGATGTTCCTGAAGTTCAGCCAGGGTCTTCAGCACCCAAGTTTTAAATGCAGCTGCTGAATTTCTGCAGAGATCACACTGCAGGGATACTTCTGTGGCCTGGGGCTCAATCTCACTTCATCTCAGCAAAAGGATTAAAAAGGGCATGCTTCAAACTTCAATTAGAGCCAAGAACGAGTGTTCCAAAACACCTCCTCTAACATGCAGCTTCTTCTTGTTTACAGAGATTATTCAGAGAGGCACAAAAATTGCTGCAAGGGATACAAGTTTGCTACATAAACTGTAATTAACTGGCTTAGTTGAAGCAAACACTTACCAAATAATAAAGGAAGGAAAGGTTTGTTGCAGCTGCACTCTTTACTCTGCTATCCTTTTTTTCAAACATCTTTAAAGTCTCCAGGGCCTAGAAGTAATTTGAAAACAACTTACTTTCCACTGAGGCAAACTTATACCACAATTATTTCAGGAAGCATCAATAAACTTGACAGTTAAAACCAGCTCCATGTGCAGGATAATTACTACAGCTTCTAACAGACACTTGTAGCGTGTACACATCATAGTTTGTCCGTATTATACATATCAGTCTTGGTCACAAATTTTCAATACTATTGGTTATTTATTACTTCTTCATCTGCAAGGATGAGCATGTGCCCTACCAGGAGAGGCTGAGAGCCCTGGGGCTTTTTAGTCTGGTGAAGAGAAGACTGAGAGGGGATTTAATAAATGTTTACAAATACCTGAGGGCTGGGTGTAAAGAGGGAGGGGACAGGCTTTCCTCAGTTGCACCCTGTGATAGGACAAAGGACAATGGATATAAACTACAGCACAGGAGGTTCCACCTCAACACAAGGAGGAACTTCTTCACTGTGAGGGTCACAGAGCACTGGAACAGGCTTCCCACAGAGGTTGTGGAGTCTGGAGACTTTCAAGACCCATCTGGATTCATTCCTGTGCGACCTGCACTAGATTCTATGGTCCTGCTCTGGGGGGGCAGGGGATGGACTCAATGATCTCTGGGAGTCCCTTCCAACCCCTAACATCCTGTGAAAGTGAAATAAAAGGTGTATTTTTTTTCCCTTAACTAGTGAGAATAATTTAGTATACAGTTACAAATAATAAGAACAGGCTTTTTTACACTAAATATTTATATTCACTATACAAAGTGTTACAGAGTATGTCAGGCTAGTTCTATAATCTACTACGACACAGATGTGGCAATCCCCATTTAGCCATAAACACAAGGAATTCAAAAGTTTCCTTCTTCCTCTACATGAAAACTACAGGCTGCTGTTTACATAAAGTGAACACTTGAAACTGTATGTGGGATGCCAAACCAAACAAAGGAAACAAGTTTTAACTGACTGTCATACATAGTTTTTATGATTACTTTAAAAAAAACACGTCTATACTAATGACGTGTAAAATGACAAAATATATACAGCTAGATGTAGTTCACTGAGTTAGTCAACTACATTCCACATAAGAGCTACGAACTACTAAAGACCATAATAGTCTCCTAATAACAGAATTTATCTCAAGAAATACAGCAATTCCAATCAAAGAGCATTTCAAAAGTTAGTCTCTAGATTTTAGTGGTCTCTGAAGTATAAGACTCCAACTATGACAATATTAAACTTTTATACATATTCATGACTTTCTTTGAAAAGAGAATGGTCCCAAGTATTTACAGATGTAGCATTACTATATCTGAGGTATTCTACTCTTACACAGACTTCTTTCTTTTTGGAATTCACTTTTAGTAAAAGTAGAGCTATATAGTTTGAAGTCACTTTATGAAAAGCCATTTCCCATTGTAGCTGATTTGCTTACCTTTGCTAAGTGGCACCTTTGATGATAAAGATTAGAATGGAAGTAGTCTCTCTTTCATGTGTAATGAAAAGCTCCTAAGACTCTGAACTCTATTCACTTATTGGTAAATTGTTTCAGCAATTATCAGCCCTAGGATCAAAATCCATAGCAATCCTTTTGTCCTTTCAAAGTAGGAATGCACTTACTGAATCATCAGCTAAATTTCTGTATTTCTAAATAGCTTCTAACTTTTTAATCCCAACAATAACAATTACTTAGATTCAACAATGAAAACACAGTGTCCAAAAATATTCTTTGTGACATTTTTCCAATAGATGTAAATTATTTGCTTATAGAAGTTAAACTTCAAAGTAGCTTGTCTGACTCAAGCAGAGTCTGCCAGAGATGTTAAGGAGCTGCATGGCTCACCTGCAGAATTTTGTTTTTAAATTAACCTGCAGAAGTTTTCCTTTTAAATTAAGAAAACATGCAACATATCTAATACACAAAATCCCTTACTAATAAAATACAATCTATGCATATTATGCTCATTTTCATCATGCTTTTTTCATTGTTGCTAGGGCTATCTGAAAATAACATACTCATGATGATAAGCATATAGTTAAGCCCATTATAGTTTCAGTAGAAATCTATTTCAGTTCATTTTTTGAGACACAGTAAAGCCTTGAAACTGAGTATTTAAAAAGGTTTCTATTTTTGTTCTTCAGCCAAAGGTGTGTTGAGCAGGTGGTGAGTTAGTAAGTATATGAAAAACAGACAGACAGGATGAGTAAGTGGCAGCTGCACTTTTATTAGGGGAAAAAAAAAAAAAAAAACCCTCTCAATCTTTAATCACTGTTTTGCAGTCCCACTCTACTATTAAGCAGTTCCAGTACAGGCTAAAGGCCTTCCATCACATAACCAAAATAAAAAGGGAATCTTTTCCACTTACTCCTAACTTCCAACACTCTAACCCCTCCAATCCATTGGAGTACTCCACAGAAACATCACCAACAATCTCTGTGTATCATTTTACCACTGTTAACTGGTTTCTTTTGTTTGTTTTAATATATATACTAGGTACTAACTGGAAATCACAAAAAAATTACCATTAAAACTAGTAGATTCTTGAGACCACATGGCTGTTTACCTACCTTTAACACTCCCACTCCTCAAAAGCTGTCAATAAAGCTACCAGATTTACCCAAAACTTTCCAAACTCTCAAACTGCTTGCTGATCTCAGAAAGCGATCAGTCAGACATGCAGAATAATAAAGGATAACTCTCTTGTTGTATCTACATGGAAGAAGAGTGAAAGTATCTCCACTTTGATCAGCAACCTGCTTTCTAGGCTCTATTGACTGTACTGACAACAGTTCCATTAACTGTAATGACAGCTTGGACAGCAAGTGAAGATAACTAAATTTAGGTGTCTTAATTTTGAAATGAACTTTTATGTCAGAAATTTCATTTAGATAAAACTCATCTCTTGCCAGTGTTTCTATAAAGTTACTTTACTGAGCAGCATCAATAGAATTATTATGTTTGCATAAATCAATCTTTCCCTTGCTGAAAAAACATGCTGTGGCTAAGAAGGACATCTTTACCAACACAGTATTAAAAAGTAGTGATGTGAAAAGTTACCATACCTGATTAAAATCCTGTTGCCTCAAGTAAGTAATGGCTTTATTTATTTCCAGGTCATTGGCTAACTCTACATAGTGAGAAGCTTTTACTGCTTCAACACACCTGCAACAGAAAACAAGCCATAAACAAAATGCATCTGCTCAAATAAATGTCACTTTAAGTTATATATTTTTGCACCCAACTGACTTACCAAAATGAGTTGTTCTTAGCTATTATTTCTTTACAGAGGCAAAGAGCACTTTGGTTAAAAATATTTGAAAAAAAATTTTATTCCCACAACCTACTTTAATATCACTGCTCTCTTTTTTTTTTTTCCAGTCAGCTTCCTAAATACAATATCATTTTCTATCACTGAGTGATACTTGATGCAAGATACTGACCAAGATAATTTTTCAAACCATTTTCTTTGGATATGTTCTATCAAACCTGATCTCTGTTTGCATATGCTACCAAACACATAAATCAGCTTAGTGCACAAAGCCAGAGACTTCAGATTGTGTCCCTGATCTATAGAATAACAGTCAAGTCACAATAATAAACCTCTTTCTGGTTGTGCCTCCCTAAAAGTAATTTGGCTTAGGGTCTTTGCAAAACAAGGGCAGAACAGAACACAGCAGAAGGTTCAGATGTTCGTTCATGGACACCATCTTCCAGGGTTTGATGTGGTGTACTTTAAAATTGCCTATGGGTTGAAGCAAACCCTTTATTTATTGTACACATACAACTGTTTGGAATTAAGCACACTAAATTAACAACTTTGTGGGTTTCTTCTTTGATCCCTTCCACTTGTTTTGTTTGTTTGTTTGGGTTTATTTGGTTTTTGTTTTAAGTGGTGACCACACAAGGGAATGCCCTTTTCTTTTCTCCTAAAAGTTGGTTAATTCGTTAAATTAAACTTTTATTGACAGACTGCCAGCTGCTACAATTGAGTTGGCACATAGACAGTCTCCCTACCGAGTACACAAATGTTTTCTATGTTGGAGGAAAAACTATATTGAAACAAAGAGCAATTTCTGCAAAGACATCTACAATGAAAGTAAAAAAAACATCTTTCAACTATTACTACAAATATCTTTTAACCATAAAATCCAATGAGATCTAACTATCCAACTGGTCATTATGGAGTATGACAGAATAATACCAAGATTATGTCACATTTTAATTAAGTTATAAAATCTGAATATTATTTGTTCCCACTTTATTTCTGTAAAGAAAATTAATTGGATTAAAAGCACATTCAATACTCAAGAGGACTCATAACAAAATGTAATATTTGGAAAACCAAACCTAAACTGCTTCTTCACTTAACTAAACTTAAACTTCTTCACTGGGCTTGAATCCCTCAACCTGTCCTTATAAACACAATCCCACACATCTCACTAGAAGTTGTGTAATTAGCCTGAACAGATGATGGTGTTTTCCTTTGTGTCAAGTATTTCGTGGTTAGCATTAAAGAAACTGAGTACTGACAACCTTTTCCATTTTTCTTGAACAAAACTACAAGATACAGAGCAAACAAAACTGACTTACTTAAACTAACAAGTTATAAAACAGCAAGCTAATTTTCGTAAGGCTGCTTAAGTTCTGAATGGATGATAGAGATTATTAAACTATAAAACACCACCTTGTGGACTCTGGCAGACTGAACATGTCTGTGTGAGAAATTATTGCATAAACTGCTTTATTAGAAAATTATAAACCATGGGACTTTCAAAATTTGAAAATAATCCTAAGCAGCCAAAAGAAAAAAAACAACCAACAAATCCAGTAAAGGAAAGATCTTTCTCCCATCAAACTTCCTTCACCTCCCAAACACATACCTGTTAGCAATGTTGTGGCTGAAGATACAAAACATATGCTTGTATACATGTTATTTTCAAAGAATATTATTAAAAGCAATAAAAATAGCAAAGTAAGTCCTTTAATAAACAACTAAAACCTAGTTAAAAATACATCTTTAAAATCATACTAATAAGTTTTATATTGTCCTTATAGGAAGTGTGCCTATCTTATTTTCTTTTAGAGAAGGGTATTCTGCCGTAGAAAATGCAACAAAAAGCTAAGGTGGAAATTGAAAAAATAAAGTGAATAGAAAAGTTGAAATGGTAAACTGTATCAGCAGCCTATTGCTGTGTACAGTTGTATAAATGCTTAAGAAACAGCAAATAAGGTTTATCTTTATGAACATTAAGTTTATAAATTAAATACAAATAAACCTTTTGTCATAATATTCAGATTCCAGTGTTTTGTATCATGACTCTTTGGAGTAATGAAACCTTCTTCAGCATCGCAAATCTTCAAATTCACAATAAAGAGTAGCAAATATTGCCTTCTATATAGGATTTGTCTATAGCACTTTAAAAGTTCTTAATTTTTCAATCTGAATTTTCAAATTCAGTTGCAGCTAAAAAAAAAAAACTCTTTTTGTAGTAATACAGAACACTTTCAAAGGTATAATTAACAGGTAAGCTTCAAAGATAAAAAAAATTAACACAAAATAGACACTAATGTTTTATTTTGTTCTTCTGCACAGCGTTACAGATGCAAACTGAAGATAGCCTGGATGCTATGTTTGAGATGTGCATCAAACTCTGTTTCCCAGGCTGTTTATGTTTGTGAACCCAGTTTCATAACCGGCATGAGAAACTGGCATACAGCTTAGACAAAAAGAAGACCCACTTGACCCTTACCAGTCATAGCCCACTGCAAAAGATGTCTCAATCACTGGTGCAATAAGTTTGGCAGCTGTCATGATGTATTCCTCTGCCATGGATTTCCTAAGGAAACAAACAAACAAACCCAACACAAAACCCAAATGCATAAACACATAACCATTTCAAAAAACACCTATAGAAAGAAGAACTAAACCCTGTTCTTGCTTCTTTCTACGCTTAGGACAATCTTAGAATTCAATCCAACCAGTCCCCTGCTACTGCCCCTGCCCTGTATTTTGACAAAGCTCTTCATCTTTTCTGTTTTCCTTTCACTGCACAATGTAGTTATATTTTTAAGAAATCCAATGCCTCAAACTTTTAAGCACTGAAACCCATGACATTTGGTATAGAAATACTACTTTAGTGCAGTATGCTAAACTGAGTGAGCTGACCAATTCTTCCAAGCACAAGCTACCCTAAGAATTATGAGGGCATGACATTTGGTATAGAAATACTACTTTAGTGCAGTATGCTAAACTGAGTGAGCTGACCAATTCTTCCAAGCACAAGCTACCCTAAGAATTATGAGGGCATTTCCATAACAAGAGCTGTGGACATGCAAGAAGACTGATACTCTCAGAAGCTAAAATTCATGGCACCACAGTCAAGAAAGAAGAGAATCCACCATTACCTCTCACGTTCTATTTGTCTTAAGCTGTCGTTTTTAATGGCTTCAATTAGTAGATTTGTAGGTGGATCATCCTGAGGGAAGCAAAACAAATACAAATGATGCCAGCTTAGATTCATTTTAATCGTTTTATACACAATATGGCTGTAAACATAAATTGATGCAAATTACATAGCTTATATACCTTCAGTTACTTTTCACAATTCAAAAAGCTAGCTTCAGTTTAAAGTAGTTTTCTAACCACAAAATCTAAAATTTGGCATTACAAACACTTTAATCCTGTTTTTCTGCACGTGTATGTGGTCATAGCTCACATTAACTACACCCATTAATAACCCTAATGTCATGTATGTCAGAGTAGGAAGGCTGAAAATCTCAGTGAGAATATTCACATACTTAAAAACAAGAGCATGCTTAAGCACTTGCTGAACTGCAGCGACATTCAGCAGCTGACTTGTGCAACAACTTCTCGTTAAAATGAATCACACATATCATCTTGTAGTTTCCATTACATATTTCTGTTATATCTAAAAGAACTAATGCAGGTATTCTGAGTAGCTACCTCTTCCTGATTTACTGGGGAGAGATCATAGATTTACACAAAATAAAGACAAGAAGGAAACTTTCCGATCTTTTCTCTGACCTCTTCACAACAAAACACTACACTTGGAATGTCTGTTAAAACTATAGCTTGCCTATACTTAGAAAGAGCTTCTATAAACTAGTTTCTCTGCCAATGAATGACCTTACATAGTCTTCAATTACTTCAAGTATTTAATGATCCTTACTATTAACAAAAGTTCTAATTCATGTTATTTTATACATAAATACACATAAATTCACACATTCTATACAATCCAAGCATTCAATGGTTTCCCCCCCCCTTTCTTCTCATTTACAATATATAGACACAGTTTATTTTCTTTAAACATATGTAAGCATTTTTTTTTTTTCAACTTACATTTGGGGAAATGTATTTATCATCATAATCCACTTCCAAGGGAACTGCAATCAGATTTTGGAAGGCTTTTTTCATTTGCTCGCTGTTTCCAATAGCAAAATAACACAGGATCAAGTTGAAGCCTGCCTTCAGGCTTGGGGACATGCTCATTATGTGTTCAAATGAAGAACTGGCATCAACGTATTGGCCAGTTTTAATAAATGCCACACCAATGTTTTGCATTATTTTCATCCTAAGTAAAGAAATCAGGATTAGGTTATATTTTTAACTATCAAATCATACTACATCCAAAACTTGTATTTCAGAACAATGCCTACTAGTAGAAACTTACCTCATCTCTTTGTGGACACTAGGAATCTGGTCTAGAGCCATACGGTAGAATTTGATAGCTTTGGAATAGTTCCGTTGTTTTAAATATATATTTCCCATATTCACCTTCAGTCTGCCTATCAAAAAAAGTCAGCAAGTTACAGCCTTTCAAAGCATAGTTACAGTGTTCTTAAATTGTTTCAAAGTGCTAGTGTAATAACTTAATGAATTTGTCTTTGTTATATGGTACTAGTATCCCTTTAAAGAATCACAGAAACTTTCAGGTTGGAAAAGACCCTCAAGATCACCAAGTCCAACCAATAACCCTACTCTACAGAGTTCACCCCTAATCCATACCCCCAAGCACCATGTCTAAATGACCAGGGTTGGTGACTCAACAACCTCCCTGGGCAGCCCATTCCAATGCCTGACCTCTCTTTCTGTGAAAAATTGCACTGCACAGAACAACCTTCTGTGAATTTTCACCCAGAAGGGGATGAAGTAGTAATGAAACCTAGAAAAGAACTACCACATAAGATGTATTCTGATTTTTATTGTGAATTGAGGGATGAGGTAGAGATTATTTACAGTGCACTGCAGGAAGACAGCTGTAAATAAGCATTTTTGAGAAAAGTGCACTGCAGGAGTCTCAAAGATGTGCAAAACGATAAAAAGAAGCTTCCAAAAGAGGAAAGATTAGTCAAATGAGAAAAACAACAACAAAAATAGCATTAGAGCAGACAATATAGTCTGTGCCACATGAGAAAATTTGTCTTTAAGTTTAGCTCAGCCTAATGAAAGAAAAAGAAAGACTTCATCATTTGGAGACCCAAGCCACATTAAATTATACAGTCAGAGACTACGCGAATCTGTCATCCACTGTGGCAGACATGATGGCTGAGATCTCCAAGAGTCAATATCATGCAGACGAAGTCCTCATTTTGAATGCCTGACTATCAATTTTAATCCAGTTTAGAATGTAACCTACCTCCATTGATGAACATCTTATTCTTCACTATAACTTGGTAAGTATTCAATGCTTCAGCATACATTTCATTAGCAGCATACTGACTGGCCAGATTGAAAAGAACCTATAGAAAAAATGGAATTATAGGTATAAGAAAATACATTGTTCTTTCAACAGTAATAAACTAATTCAAATTAATTTTACCTTGGAAGCATTGCTTTTACCAGTTTTAAGCCTCCCATCTTTAATATTCCTCTGGTTTTGTATGGTAACATAGAGAAAAAAAGTTTCAAATCTATATATTCTAGGTAATTCTTCTGGTTTTGTACTTAAATAACTACCATTAAAAATGACACTAAGTGCACCTTAGCCCTAAGTAAACACAATGTTATAATGCAAGGCTATTAAACATTCACACAAGATAATTCTCAGAAACTATGTGTAATTTATGACTCCTAAAAAGTGAAAAAAATGGTCCTTCTACCTGTGGTCACCGAGGAAGAGGAAGTTTTTCAAACTCCTGTTTCAAAACAGAAGTTCTGTTGGTGTCAGGTTTCTTCCCCACCTTTATTCTGACTTTCACCCTAAAATAAATTACTAGGTCTGCCTAATTCTGTGTATTCATTGTTAATAATTTTCTCTCCAGCACTACTTGGAGCACAACTTTAAATACCCTAAAGCATTTTAATGTACGTTGTATCCTTCTAAAATAAAATAAATTAAAATAAATTTACTATAAATTTGAACTCTAGAACATGTATCTGCATGCCTACTTTAAGATTCAGGATTTAGAAATACTTCTGTATTCTACTTCCTGTAATGCATTCTCTGTCACTTTGTGGTTGAAGTTAAAGGCTGTGTGATCTCTCCCGTTTTCTTGTCTTGGCACGGTACATCTTCTGGACTATTTCTGAAGGACAGGGTTTACATCTGTTATATTTTGATATACATGTTTTGCATGTGAGAAGATGACTGGAAGAGGTCATCATGGGCATTCTTCTTCACTTAATATGACTGTGGTTTCTCTGGTATTTAAAATTGCAAGCAAACAGACTTGATGACATAAATGGATCTTTGCAATCCAGTGTTAAGTTTAACTTGAAGAAGTTATTCACTTTATCTTCATGAGCTTCTTTCCACTCTTAAATGTAGACCACACCTGATCGGGTACATTGCTAGGAGCATTACGACACGCTCAGCAAACGCTGAAATGTCTCTTTAGCAGGTTTTTTAACAGCACCTTTCACTCACTGAAAGCACTTACTGAGTAAGTGAGGTCTAAGTTGATGTTTTCTGGAGTTGCAATTTGCTCACGTTGTCTCACCAATACTCTTTCCTTTCTTCCAGCTTCTTTTGCCTTCTCCAGAGCCTTAAATAAAATACTACAATTTAGCAGTGCCTTAAATCTTATGAGTGCAAGGTGACAAAAATGCATTCAACACAAATATGAAAAAATATACTCATGTCCCTTTTCTTTAGATGGATAGACTGTACCCAGTGCCTGAAAAATAGCAATACAACCTACTGAAAAGGCATTAAACAGCAATAAGCAGAAATGCATCTAAGTCTGCCTAGCTCTATAATTTTAGAGTAGCCACACACACACATATATATATGCCATAATGATTAGATTATGGTGCTCTAGCCTAATTATAGAAAGTGCACATAGCTTTGTTTTTTTAAAGAGGTGGTATATTTAGGCTCGGCATGTTTCACAGCACAGGAAAACGTTGGAAAGAAAGTAAAGGCAGGAAGTAAACACACACTTTATGCAAATGTATGCTGCACATAGACCTTGACTAATTCTTTATGCTGGTAAATTTGCTCCCCTATTTTTTTTTAATCTATCCACAGGCACTCTCTCACATGCACTTTGTCTCAAAAACATGTGAATTTGATCAAACCAAAGGCCATCTAGCCTAGGATATGTATTGGGAAATGTTAAGCAGATCAAGATGCTTTACCAATTTTTTTTACTCCTTTTCAGGATACACTCCTAGACTACAAAATTTTGTAGCTCAGATGACTGAGCAAGAAACATCATCTCTCAAAGCTCTAGTTAATTTTTTCCCTTACAGATCAGATGCCATTACCTTGAGAGGGCAATGGATGAGCACAAAGGAGGTCTACATCCCAAAGAACCAAATGCATCTCATTAATTCTAACAGCTGGGCCTGCTTTGCCTCCAGTAATTTAGGAGCTGGAGCTGCTCAGACCCAATCATATGGAATAGAACATAAGCCTTGTCCAAAGACAGAAGAGCTAGAGGCTATTTTGGTGCACTGGGATCCAAGGCTGATGTATTCTATTGCCACTGTCTTATAGTGTTGACACTTTAGGGTTTGCTTAGTTTGGAAGGTCTCCTTGTCTGAATAGACTGAAAGAAAATTAAAGAGTTCATCTTGTTACTGACCCTCTATGGTGCAACAAAACCAATATAACATCCACTATATGCTATAGTACCAAGCAGCGCCTGACAGGGAAGGGAACTGTGGAGGCTGCTTAACTGAGATTGACCCTGGTGCTGAGCACCAGTCCTAGATGAAAATTACATTATCCAAAAAGCCCAAGCAACATCAAGGAAACAGAATGGCACCCGAACAAGATCCTTAAACACCTGGGGATCAAATGCTACAAAGATGACAATTAGCAGCCTGGTATTGAAGAAGGGTCCCCCATTCCCACAGGGTCCATAGGTTAGACTTGTCAAATTTGTGCCAGTATGACTAATTATCAGACCCATTTGAAGAGGTCAATAGAGGAAGCAGTTTTTGTAACACTGAAGTCTTAACAAATACATACACCTTACCCCCCCTTTTTTTAATTATATCACTGGATTAGAAGAGTCATAACAAAGTTAGAATAATAATTTGAAATAACAGCAAAAGTGAAATCCAGAAAAATTACCAATTTCAAGTCTCCACAGCTGTTGGCAATGCAGCTTTCTTCAACCAGTTCATTCACTTTTTTTTCCAACTGCCTAATCTTCTCTTCTGAACTAAAATAAAACCAGTAGTAAAACCATTAAGACTAGTAATGTAATTGCAAACACTAAGCCTTGATACTAGATAGTTTCAATAAAACACAGGGATATATCACATGTCACAAGTAACTGGTTTTCCCAACATGAAAAACAATGTGAAACTACGCCCAGAGAAAATCCTCTAAAGATATCACATTGAGACCTTTGAGAACATAGAACTATGAAAACATAAATCCTCTTATGAGAACAAGACAGACATGCGAATTTCATGAACCAAATCTGTTAGGCAGAAGTAATGACAGAAAAAAACAGGTGGGCTGTTGAAACTTTCAACTCAAACCCCAAATTAAATGAAATATTGTATTAAGAGCAATTATCCAAACATTTACTTGTGTAGAAAATTTAAAGTATAGCTTGCAAATGCAGGTTTTAATAAACAGCTGATACTCATCTAGATTTTTTTCCTCAGTTAAATCAGTAGGATTCTTTAATCCTCTATAGTTATGTTTGAAGAATACAACTTCTGTACTGAAAACTTTTTTCTCAGAGAATTCCCTGACACTTTTATAGCCTCAGTTTTACCTCAGGTGCAAAGGCCAGAGTGTAGAGGGAAAAATAGCAGACAAAATTCCCCCAAATTCTTCCCAGGGAGTTGCATGAATCATGGTGTTCCTTGCCTGTAATATACTCTTCCATAAGTCTATATAACTGTGTGTCAAGAACTACATCAAATTTGCTGAGCTACCGTCAGAACCAGAAGTCATTGAAATTACACATTCTTGAAAGTCAGTGCAACAGTTTTGGCAAGTCAGCTAACCACATACAGAAATGTTTGTGGTGCTATTCCATAGAGGCAAGAGTTTTGTAACCCTCAAGGTTTCACAATTTCCTGGATGTTTTTTGGCTCTACTCATGGCTGGCTTTTTGTTGCTCTTAACACTTTGAAAAGCAGCTGGAAAGCAGCTCCACAAAGACCTTGGAGTGCTGGCGGACAGCAAGTTCTCCATGGAACAACAATGTGCTCTTGTGACCAAGACAGCCAATGGGATCCTGGGATGTATCAAGAAAGGTGTGTCCAGCAGGTCTAGGGAGGTTCTTCTACCTCTCTACTCTGCCCTGGTGAGACCACACCTGGAATACTGCATCCAGTTTTGGGCTCCCCAGTTCAAGAGAGACAGAGACCTGCTAGAGAGAATCCAACAGAGAGCCATGAGGATGATTAGGGGACTTGAGCATCTCCCCTATGAAGAGAGACTGAGATCCCTGGGGCTGTTTAGTCTGGAGAAGAGAAGACTGAGAGGGGATCTGATCAATGTCTATAAATATCTGAGGGGTGGGTGTCAAGTGGTGGGGGCCAGGCTCTTTTCGGTGGTTCACAGTGGTAAGACAAGGGACAACGGGTTCAAACTTGAACGTAGAAGATTTCACCTCAACATGAGGAGAAACTTCTTTACAGTGAGGGTGACAAAGCACTGAAAGAGGCTCCCCAGGGGGGTTGTGGAGTCTCCTTCTCTGGAGACTTTCAAAACCCACCTGGATGCGTTCCTGTGAGGACTACCCTAAGTGATCCTGCTCTGGCAGGGGAGTTGGACCTGATGATCTCTTGAGGTCCTTTCCAACCTCTGATATACTGTGAAACAATTTACTGCAAAACTGAACAAACCTGTCTTCATTTTTCATTTCCAGAGGTGGAGCAGGACCTCTTGCTTGGCCAAGAGGATCAAATGATGAACCTGCAAAATTAAGAGAGTACTGAAAATTGTAAAATAATGTCTCCCTCTTTGCAGATGGCAATTTCTACAAACCGTACCTCTCATAGCTGCCTTAGTGTAACCTGCAGCATGCACTGCTGTCATTGGTCGAGCAACTCCATCCTTAAGTAAAAAGGAAGACACATTAAAATAATCTTCCTAATTAAACTGGGGACAGTACAGACATCAGTTACATATTACAAAACCTTTAAATACAAAAACCAGTTGTTACCACCTCAGTAAACTAAGCATTTTTTAAACTATTTTTACTTCACAAATACTGTACATATAATATAGGTTTGCTCAGCCTTGAGAAAAGAAGTCTTAGGGGAGACCTTATCATCATGTCCCAGTATTTAAAGGATGGTTACAAAGAAGATGGAGACTCCCTTTCAATAAGGAGTCACATACAAAAGATGAGGGCCAATGGGTACAAGTCACTGCTGGTGAGATTCCAGCTGGACACAGAAGGAAAAATTTTCATGATGAGAACAATCAGCTATTGGAATAATCTCCCTGGGGAAGTGGTGGATTCCCCAACACTGGATGCTTTTAAGATTTGCCTGGACAGGGTGCTGGTCCATCTTGTTTAGACTGTGCTTTGGCCAAGAAAGCTTGGATCAGATGATCTTTGAGGTTCTCACCAATCTAGCATTCTATGATAAGTGTACAAAGTAGAGAAGCAAATACTATTGGGAAACTGTAACTGACACAAAGGAACACTTACTACTTTGCGTAAATTTTATATGTATTCCAAATACTTAATTTCAAACATCTGTTATTTTTAGAAAATCCTTAAGAATTGTTGGTCTTGAGATCTGTAATGTAGTCTAGCTTACTGTCAAAGTCATTCGCTTTTCTTTTTTTAATTGACAATAAAGAGAATCCTATGAGATTATGGATCAGAACGTTTTACTGCATCTAAACCAAGAGAGGCACAAGCAAACTACCTTTGCCTGGTATTTGTAACTTACTACTAGACAACGCCTCTCAACACAAGAATGTCTGATCCCACCCCATGCCAATTCATTAAACTTTTCTGTCAGGACATTTGAGTGCACCAACAAACCTTAATGGCCCTGATCAGACTCACCTGAGGCTTCCAGCCACACCCCCTAACAGGAGCTTTATTTAAGCTCCAACCCCGCCCTGAGCTTTACAGGAAGAATAGTGTTTTCTGCACCAGCCACACCTATGTCTGGTCACAGAGTCCTCTGAGCCATGTTTTAACCTGTGGATTGACCTCCTGGATGGACATCAGCCTTGCTTTGTCACTATGGACCCAGCCAGTGACCAGATGCTAACTGTGGCCTATGCACTGACTTTTTGACATGACCTTGTACCTGCCTCATCACTATGATACTGCCTTACATTCTGGACTTTTGGTTGAACCATTTGGCCACCATTTCTGAGTGGATCCCACTTGCTTTGCTCAGGTATTGTGGGAGTGGGTCCTGGCCTGGAGAGGCCCCTGCACTGTTGGTAACATGATTTTCCTCTGACTCTTCCCTTAGGCCCTACACTTGATAGTCCCCAATAATTCCGGTTTCCCACTTGGGCTGGCATAAAAGAATATAGTAGCTATAGATATAGCTAACATTAAGTCAATACACTTATGGGAGGTAGTGGGAAAGTTATGTACTTATACTCTGCTGCAATTTACCAATAAGAAAAACATGAAACCCAGGATGCCTTTCTTTCCTATTTCAACAAAAAAGAATATTCATTGCATGACAATAACTATCAAAACAGACTACCTTGGTATTGCTTCTAACCCTGTGCTCAAATTAAATACTCATCACCACCTTTTCAAAAAAAGGACAAATGAAAACAGTGCAATAATTTAGATTATTTCAATGAACTCTTTGCATTTATCAGAAAACTTCATTGTTCCAAAACAATAAAAAAATCTAAATATTGAAGCTTTTACCTGTATAGCTCCTGTCATTGGTCTTCCCATAGATGAATTTAAAGTTGCCTTTGACTACAAAAATAAGTAAATAGTTTGAAAAGAGCACCAGCAAATCATTACAAATCTATAAAGTCTTCCCAGCACTGAGTTTTAAGAGTGGATCTAACTCATGTAAATTCATACCAGACTTCTCACTTATGTTATTCATATGCAATATACCGTTAGTACCTGGCAGACAGAAAGAGGTTGAACACTTCAGTTAACACAAGTTCACAATGCTGGTTTTTTATGTATTTGAGTATTTCTGACAGCTCTTTTAAAATAAAATACAGAAATTTATCTGAGGCAACAGCACTTCCCATTATTCAATTACTGAAATTACTACCTTTAAATTGAATAAGTAATTTACACAAAATTACAGTAAAATTCCAAGTACAGCTGAGATTAATATGAGTAGAATTCAAGTCATACTTTCATTAAGATATACTTTACAATATATACAGATATACTTTAAAACTGACAATTAATATATTTTTCTATTAGCTGACATGCTGTATACTGTCCTTCCCTCAGTTCTCACTCAGAGGCTTATGTTTTACTATTTTAACCACTATCCACCCCTCCACATTTTTTGGGTTGGGTGTTTGGTTGTTGGTGGTGTTTTGTTTGTTCACTTTGTTTTGTGTTTGTTGGGGGGTTTGTTTTGGTTTGTTTTCTATTGAGGCTGAATCTATATTAGCAAAATAAAGGATGTAGTACTGTGGACTGAGCAATGCTTCAGAGATTTTTAGCTCTGCTAATGCAGATAAACACTTCAGTCTTTATTATCCTTATGAAATGCATTTGTGTGCACTCTCTTAACAAGACAGCTTTTCCTCTCACAGTGTGGTACTAACAACTGTTGAGAAAAAGCAGTCTCAAAGAGAATATATCCAAAGCACGTAAGAGAAGGTTCAAAGTAAAGGCTGTACTTCAGTGATTTCTAATAAAATTTAGGTGTGAAATTGTTACCTACCCAACTTGCATAAGAGCAATGTGATCTCCTTTCTTTTTATGTCATAAAAATTAAAGGAATTTTGTATCTAAGAGCATTGTCTTTTCAAATTTGACTGAGACAGTCTAACAGGTTGAGTGTTTATTGGGATAAGGGGACAGTGAACGTATCACTAGTGCACAACTTCTGTTTCCACAGAAAACCAGGTTAAAGTGTTATTTAAGAGTTATAATGGGATAAGCATACCAAAGAATATAACCAACTTTTTCTGATTAGACACGATTTCAAAGCCTGTATTTTTTAAGACTTATTTTCACTTTATCTTTCAGAAAATGTTCCTAAGCCCAAATAACAACCCATCCAGTTCTCCCTGCAAGCAATAAAATCAGATTAATATATTGTATTCTACTACTTTATGCAGTATGTCAGTTGATTAGCAAATGGTTTGTGAGAAAAAAATCAGTATCCATGCCTTGACCAAGAGCAGAGTAGTAAAATTAAAATTAATTAATACATGTAAGTTCACTGGAAGAAAATACTTTAAAAGATTACTTTGTGCAAGGGATTAAATGGTAAATTTATTTTTTGGTAAACACCTCACTTTCATTAAGAACACAACAGAACAAAAAAGTACCCCAAATCCAGTAGCTAAAGATCTTGAAGCTGATGTACCAGGAATTTTGGCTGTCACCTGAGTGGAAGAAAAACAAAACAAAAAAACCACCAACAACCAAAACACAGACTACCACCACCACCAAAATAAAAAAAAGAAAGAAAAAAAACAAACCACAAACCAACCACCAAAATAAAAAACAAAAACTCAAACAAAAACCAAATCCCACCAAAACAAAAAAAGACACACAAAAACCCAACCCTGCACCAATTAACAACCACACATGTTTATTATCACTCTTTCCATATAGTACCTATGTTGAATTCATAGAAATAATGCTTCAATTGTTATAGAAAAGATTTTCATTGTAGAACCAGATTATCCTAGCAAAGAAGTAGCACTAATCAGATAGTTCCAACTCTTCCTTTTACATATAGTTTGTACTTCTAAAGTGAAGGTGAAAACTTTCTCCATAGTTTTGAAAATAGATAAAAGATTAAGTCACAGCTAAATGAAAGTAAGAAAATGAATGTAAATTACAGGAATACAGAAGAAAAAATAATAGTAACACACGTTTTTCTAAATCCCACTGTTATTTCTCTCAACCTTGTATGTCAGCAAGTCATTTTACATGCAGAATATTAAACAAAGACCTTTCAAAATAAATTATTTTGCTTTTTAGCATGGCTTTATCTCATTTTATTAACCAGGAATACCCACTTTCAACTGAAGTTCCTTGTTTGCTCTAGCTTAACTACAGAACACCAAGGAAACTTTTGCTCTGCTTTTTTAATTTTTTTTTTCATATAAATAACTTGATTTGGACCTTCATGTCTTTAGTAGGGAAAAAAAAAAGACAAGAGATTCCTAAGGTAAGTTTGTACCAGTGCCAATCAGAGCTAGGGCTCTAGAGAAGATCTACATTACTGCAATATACTTTAAAGGTACTTACAGGGGGTCTTCTACCATGACTTGTTCTTGCAGCCTGCTGAAAAGCTACATCATTTTCTAAATCCTAGAAAAGATGAAATAAAAATATCAACACTTTTGAAATCACACTACCCAAAGCCACAATTCCAGAACCTTGTAACTACTGAAAGCACAGAGATTAAGAAAAAAAAAAAAAACAACCAACTTCTCCCAAAAATACTTGAAGATAACTGAGCAACAGGTTATACTTTTTTGTATTAATTCATCTATATTTTTGTTTGTATTTTATATTAGGAAATGTAAAAACTCATTATTCTCAGAAAAATAAAAAAAAGTGAGAAAGCAGAATTTTAGTAATTAAATATAATATAAGCTTAATATTTTTGTTCAAAAGCTTACTGCTATCACTATTTGTAAATTTTAACATAATGTATTGGCATGACAGATATTAAAAGCTATTACAAGTATCTGAGGTCATGCTGCAAATCTCATGAATGTAGCATTGGGACTTCACACAAAATTCCATCTTGCAACACTGGCCCTGCTTTGAGCAGAGTGGTGACTTTGGACTAAATGGTCCCCTGTGCTGTTCCAGTTTCACTATACCAGCCATTACCAGAAAGCAATCTGCAGGGCTACCCTAAATCATCCCAGGTGCTCTACCAACTACCCAAAGACCTGTGGGTTTTCACTACTTCCTTTGGCTGCTGCACAGAGGAGATCAATGACCTACTGGCCAGTAAGTAGCCTCTTTTGTGGGAAAACTTGCTCCTGCACACTGTCTGCAATATACCATGCTGAATAGGCCTGAAAATGCAAATAACTTCTATATACTTCAAAAATTCTAACCATTTAAGCTCTCTTAGATCTGCTATGAGACGATACATAGGTATTTTGCTGGAATAGAAAGTTACAAAAAAAACCCAAAACCAACCAACCAAAAACCAACCAACCAACCAACCAAAACCTCCAAACAGCCACCCACCAAAAAACTATTCAAAAAGATCTTGGTAAAACTTTACATATTTCTTGCTAAAGAAAATTTCACATCAAAGCATAGTACACTTGTGCATTATTGTACATGTGCGTTCTTATCTTGTACTTAGGAGTTAAAATCTTACATATGGGAAAGGTGGGAAACAGCAAATATTTTTACCTCTGTGTCAAACGTGGGATTATAATCATTGTAGCCAGAATAAAGATCATCTTCATCAGCCTCAGGTGCCAGATGTACATTTTGCATCATTTTTCTGTGAAACATTTCACATGCCAAATATTATCTCACTGGTTTTATACAAACCTTTTTTTAAAGTAAAATATAACTACCAATAAAGTTTACAAGTTCCAGAGAGCTCCAATTTCATTTTAAATTGCCGTCTTTGAAATTAATCTATGATTTTTTTTTAGTCACAAAAAAAATAAGAGAGTTCACCTATAAACAATATTAAATGGCACCTTTTCATACAAATATGTTTTGTAATGTTTTTATAGCGGTCATGAAAGGAGTTTTCAAGATATTTACCATTAAAACTAAATTATCATAACAGGTATAGAACTAAATTATCATAACAGGTATTACTTTTAGAATGGTATCTTTACATTCTCAGATAATTCAGTTTTAAGACTATTCTCTCATATTCTACATTTTGCCTTTTTCTATAAGGAAAAACCATAACTGTCAGTCTAATGAAAGGTATCTCATCTGTACCTTCAAGCATTCCCTGCTTGCTTTACCTGCGTATTTACATCAACACAGCCACAACTATCTCTATGTGCAACATTCTCCGTATAATTCTGCCATTTTAATTAATTTCCAAAAACTAGAATTAAAGAAGCCTAGGCTCTAATGTCTCTCTTCACAAATATTTCAGTGTCTTATATGTCTGCATTCACCTTGTAGTCTTTACCTCACTGAGGAAACTAAGGAGATCTCTCTGCCTATGTTCACAAAAATCTTAAGAAGGTAACATTTGATTTCAGCTGCATCATGAAACGCATGCACTTTAGCAAGTAAGCCTTGGCCAGGACGAAGCGCTGCACATCCCACCGAAGGACCGGTTCCCCTCCCACAGGAGGAGTTCCCCCGCTGCTTCCCGCTCAGCCGGAGCCTCCTCTAAGACGTGCGCAGTGCTACCGCGGCCCGAAACCGAACTCCTCCTATTTGCAGGTTTCCTCTATAACAGCCCGAAGCAGGGCCCCGCTTTCTCGAGGGCGGCGGTACGGCACCGCCGCGCCGCACCCTCGGGCAGAGTGCGACAGATCGGCGAGAGGCTCGGGGAACCAACGCAACGGTGCCAGCGTGTCCCGTAGCGACAGGGCGCACACGACCTGCGCTGCGCTGCGCTGCGCTGCGCTGCACGGCGATCTGCAGCCCAGTTTCCGGCCCGGGCCGCGTTGCTAAGGGGAACGCCGGCCGATGCACTCCCCTAATGCACCGCGCCCGGTCGGTAACAGATGAGAACGGAGTGTAGCACCGCCGGAGGCTGGCGCATGCGCAAAGCAGCTGCCGAAGCCTCTGCCCCCGTGTGGGCATCTCCTGCTGTGAGGGGAAGTTACCGCGGGACATCGGGGCGCATGCGCAGGGCGGGCGGCCCGAAGGCGGCTGTGGTGTTTGTATCAAGCTTTGCAGCTGAGTACGTGCCGTACCTGAGAGGACTTTGTTATAGTGCATGCCTTTAGGGCGTTTCTTGAGCTCCAGACCATTGATGGCCCATGCCTTCTGGAGCGTGGTGAGGCTCCATGAGTAAGCACAGCTCTCAGGCAGCAGCTGGCACCTCCAGGCAGAGACCTCATCACAGTCACTGATCCCTCTTGGGGTGCTCAGCCCCTCAATTTCTTCCAGTGAGCTGAGAAATCTGCTATCAAAACTGAAAGGCTCAATAAACAGTAAAGCTTCCCATCTGCCATAGTCTCTGAAACTAAGTGAAAAATTGAAGGGCTTAATGTCTTAGAAAAAGAAGATTCCTACTACCATTTTTTACTACTTTGTGTTAGCTGTTATTTTGGAAAACCTGACAAGTGTCAGCTGATTTGCCAGCAGCAAATCATTATGCCAATATGGGAAACAAATAGAGTAGGGCTCTCTGAACATGCCTACAGTATATTTGAGAGAGAAAATATTTGATGAGACCAGTTGTAACCTACCCCTACTGCCTTATGCTAAGGACACAAGAAAGCTGCAAAGACAATATACAGTGCAGTCAGAACACCCTTTTTATGGTCAGGGTTTGTGAGCGTTATGCAATGTCAGAGCTTTCTGCTGCTCACCTTCTTTCAGCCTCAAAGTCCTTTCTGAAGAGATAAGGTACAGAGGATATGAGTGAAAGGTCTTTCTACTCTGTCTCCCAACAAGAGAAACAAAGATAACATAAAGAAGTATTAAGACATTATCGCTTCTTGCATTAACCTGTTCACGTTCTGTACATGAACCACTTTCACACAGAAACCTCAGACTTTGGACATGAGAATCATTATACCTGAAGTTTCTGGAATACAAGTATTTTGCACAATAACAAACTTCAGCTGGGAAAAATTTTCAGGTGAGTTACTTGCCACAAATTATGAATTTCAGCATAAGAAATATATATGCATTTCTAGCCCCCCTTTTCTGCTTGTGGCTCCCTATATACAACTGAGCCTACAGGTTTTAGATTTTTCTCATTGTCCCTAGACACAGTTATATAAACCCAAGATGCAGGTACATTCTGTATCAAGAGCCCTAGCTCTGCTACGCATCTCGTTCATACTGGGGACCTGGGCATACTGGTGCCCAGCATATTCTGATGTTTCTAGGGCAGTGGAAAGAAGACCCCAAGATGAGGCGTCAATGTATCTGTCTCATAAATGGATCAGGGCCAAGGCACCATTGGAATCTGACCATGATCATATTATCAAACTTCCTTGCCCTCCAAAATTGGGTGCATACATTCAAACCAGCTATTAAAAGGGGGCCCTGGCCTGTATGGTCCCTGCTTATACTGGGAATTGTTTGGGAGAATGACAACTAGCTAATACTATATATGTAATGGGCTATCTTAACTCCAGTGTCTGGTTCAGCCCCTGACAATGATACGTGTTGCCTTCACTGCTGAAGCATGAACCAGGCACCAGGAGCTTGGGAACAGTCCCTAGCTCAGCTCCTTAGACCTCTCAGACCAGCTACTGCCTCTGATGTCCTCACATCATCAGAGTCTCAAAACAGGACCTTACTCTCAGGTTGTGATAACAGGACATCTTCTAACGTGGGAGAAACCCATATGATGTAGGTATCTAGAATTACCTAGAATGTGAAGCTGCCAAAAAAAAAAAGTAGTAAATACAGCCCAAGCAACATGGTATGCTGTGAATTCCTGATCGTTTTAATTCAGTGCTGTCACTAAATGAAGTTGTCCCATTATTTTCTCACCTTTCTGTTCCTGCCCCAGATCAGTCCTCTGACTGGTATTGAGTTGGATACATATGCAGATGAATCAAGCTGCACACCTGATCAGCTTTCAAGACATCATGTACCAGGTCCAGTAAACTCAGTGAAAACTTAAGGCAGATTAAGGAGACTGTAAAGCTATACTCTTAAACAGTAATAATTTCTTTGCCTCTCAACACACAAAGTATTAGTCTTTTCACAGCAGTAACACTGCAAATAAGGATTCAGACAAACTGTTCCAGGACCTCCTAACTCGGGTTCAGGGTTACTGGCTACCATCTGCCTGTTATAATCACTGTTAGTGTGTGCCTTACTCTTGCTCTGGCAGTTTAATTGTTCATCTCAGAAAATGGCCTGAACTGAAAAAGTAATTCTCCCATTATAAACTTTAAAAAGTAGTTTTCTAGCATTGACAATTTTCTGCTGTATTGTGAAGACCCTCCATCTAGCTTGGCTGCCACAAACAGTGAAGCTGCATTTAACTACCTCTCTGGGAACTAATGGATCTTGTCAGCATACCTCTAAAAATTACTGAAAGGACAGAAAATACAAAATGCATTTAAAATTAAAGCCTTTCTAATACTTAACCTTTCTAAATATTTTCTTAGTTGAAAATGATGAGTTGAATGGTAATTGAACTTAATCGTAAGTACATTTATTTTAAAGACAATTAAAAATGAAAAAAAAATTAGCTTCAGATAATTTTCTTCCTATACTTGAAAACTTAAAGTTCAATTGCTAAGTATTTTGCTGACTAGTCTATGTTGCAGCCTTGATACTTTGGGCTCATGTCCCTCATCAGACAATACATCTTGCATGTTACTTTCCTCTGTTATCAAGTATATATGAACATCATGGACATTAAAATATTTGTTTGTCCTTGTAGATGATTTAAAGATCAATTTTATATTTGTGATCTCTGAGGTGGTGTGCATAAATATATATAAATTTAGAGAATTCAAATTAGAAAATAAAGTTTCTAACACTGCTCGATGCAATGGTAAGTACAAGAATGAGAATGCTTTCAGGGTTAAATTCTTAATAAGGAATTGATTAGGTAAACATATTTTATAGAGTTATATTGAAAGCTTTTAAAAGCTATTTCAGAACAGTTTCATAGGTGGAAAATATTCAGTATAGTTCTGCTCTAAACATCAATTTACTCAATTTACTGTATAGTCTGTATTTAGTGAAGCAAGTAAGTACATCAATTTACATCCAGTTTAGAAGCAAAATTAATGGAAAAACCTCATTATGAATAACATGAATAACGTATATATTGTATTTAGGGTTTAAAAACATTTGTAACAGGTATTTTTACTATTAAAGGATAGAACTCAATCTAGTTTTGCTGAATCATGTTTTTGTAATATCTGTTTTACTGCTATTTACTTTCTGATTCCTGCAGATAGCTTGTTTGAGAATCAGCATTTTGGCAATATTGATAGTGTTTGCATCACACCATTTGCACAGTGAAAGGCCACCTAAATTAATTGCACAAACTACTAGCAATAATTATAGTATTAACTGTAGCATAATCTTAATATAATCACTAGTTACGATTACAGTATGCAAACGATTAATTAGAGCTCTGCAGAATAGGAAAAAGTTAACAAATTAAGGCTATCATTTAAAGACATTAAGTTTTCTGAACTATCAGGATCATAGTAGCAATGTACCATAGTCCATCACAAATGAAATATACCTTCTAGTTGCTCTGTTGAACAAGTAGTGTATTAAATCTAATACTTAACAAAAGTGAACTATGCCTCTGTTTTCATTCCATGCTGAAAGATCAGGCTAGGACACTGTATTTCAGAGGCATGCAATTTCTTTATTTTCTGCAAGAGGGAATTCATACCTCAGTCATGTTCTACCTCCCTGTGGCTTGTACCCATTGTTCCTTGTCCTATCACTGGGCAGCAGTGACAAGAGACTGTCACCTTCATCTTGACATCCAGCCCTCGGATGTTTATAGATGCTGATACCTTCTCAGCCTTCTCTTCCCAAGACTAAACAGTCAAGAAGGTAGTACTTTGATTTTCCACCTCCTATCCTTTGAGCGGTCTTTAGGAATTTATACATTTGAGATCTCTCCTTGTTGAATGTAATTGGAATTAGCAAAGTGCTAGTAAGGGAAAACAGATGTACGAATTGATTATATAGTTGTTGTTTTTTTTTTCCCTTGGAAACTAGATGAAATGATACCCAAAGCTTTGTCAGTAACTATGAAACGTTCATTCTGAGATCAGATGTATTAATTTTCAACTTTTTTTTCCCCAGAAAGCTAGAAACACAAGAAATTTGCAAGTACTTCTCAGTTAAGACTAAAGAAATATAATATTTAATCATATGTCAGCATTTAAAATGTTAATTTTTGTTTCTTTTTGGGAACATCCAGCATGATTACAGAACAACATGCAGATGAGTAAGAACTACACAGAATTAGAAAAAATGAGTAATGCAGCACACCAACAAGCTGAAAGCCAAGGAGAGCAACATACATTCTAAAGTCAGAATTCAACAAGGTAGTATTTTCAAGAATAATAAACCTTTGTTTTGAACTTTACTTTGAACTTTACTTTGAAATGCATTTGTACCTTGTCAATAGCACACTGGGGTTTGGTGTATTCTAGTACTCTATGGCCAAAGTGTGATGGGGTCTATGTGTATTCAAAGGCAACTCTGAATCCCAACACCCAAACTCCCACAGAAACAGCATTTCAGTTTTATTGGGAGCTCACCTGGACATCTTTATGTGTCCATAGTGATCTAATCATTTTTAACAGTAGAGTAAAACTTTGCCTTTACTCAAACTTTGGCCTTGCTCCACTCCAAAGTGGGTATGGCAAGTAAGTCTTTGTTCCAGCAAAGGCCACGCACGGCTTGCAGGTGACCGCTCTCCCCTGCTATCTCTTGGTGCAGCCTGAAGACGGAACATGCAGGGCCTGCCTTTCTACGGGGACCAAAGAGGCAGTGCCGGCAGCACACCGACTTCGTGGGGAGGACTTCACCGAACCTGTGAGAGACACCATAGCCGTGCCCTCGCGACCTCTGGAGTATTAGGAGGGGAAGTAGGCAGCTTGCACTTGTCCCAGGTGAGAGTGAATAGGCTAAGGAGCCTGTACAGCAGTGAAAAAAGGCACTACCAACGTCTTCCTACCCCGCCTCTGGGCGGGATCTTGCCCCAGCGGAGAGGAGGCCAGGGGAGCGCGGAACCAATCGGAGGGCTCGTAGCAGCAACCAATAGGGGCGGCCGTGACATGGCGGGAGCTGTGGGTGAGGGGCGGGCTCCGTAAGGCAGGGGTGGCAGGGGCTGCGCGCTGTCGGTTCTCTGTCGTGCGTCCACCGACACGGCCCCGACAGGCATGGAGTCCTCTCATGTTGCCATCATCGGCAGGTAAAGTGTCTTCTCTTCCGCGGGTAGATATAGTGACCTAGGGAAGAGTTGCCAGCCCGGCTCGGCCCCTGGGCGCTCTGGGAACGGATGCCTGGAGACGTGCGACGGCACTTAGGCTCTGTGCCGGTGAAATCTGGCCTGGAGGGAGGTGTGTTGGCTGCTTCAGCAGTCCCTGCCCTTGCAGGTGTCGGATGTGGCAGTGAGGTGCCTGACTTGGGGTGGTGTGTGGATTTCGGTGTATGCAGCCCGTGTTGGGGTGCGGCGCGCACAGGGAGATCTGGCCAGTCGCGGGTTCGAGTTTCTGCCGGAACTGGGGAGCTCACCGACAGGAGTGGTTTCGCTTAAATCTCTGACAGCTGTGTGCTGCTTTAAAACAAACAAACCCCGCAGTCATTCATAGCATCTTCACTGGAAGTGAAGTCATCCTTTATGTCTGAAAGACTGCTGCCCTTTCTCATTGCACTGTTTCGTGTAAGAGGAGTGGAGAAATCCAAGGTCAGATTAAGATCCTGTTTGTCAACTCTCTCAAGAAGTTCTGAAGTTTCTCTCGGGTGTGCCTGCAGTAATACTTCCTTGCCATAAGCAATACTGCAATACAGCAGTGTTTCTGACTCGTGGGAATGCATGGTTTCATCCTCCTCTTGAGCTAAACCTGAAGCTCTTTATTTGAGCAGTAATCTGGTGAGGTGAGAAAACACATGCCAGACAGTCACAGGCCCCTGTGCACCACTACAGCTTGGTGCTAAAAGTGTGGACTACAACACATTTTATTAGCAAGACCACTGGACACATGTCTCAGTGCTGTCATGGGATGGTGACAAAGCTGGCGCTTAGCAGTGGCACTTGGGGAACTTCCATTCACCGCAGGTGCGTGCAGGATTGGGAGAGCTGGACTTCTGCTCCCCAGTGCGCAGTTACAGTGAAGGCAGGAAAACGTTCTGGTAGCACCAGCAGAAGTTGGGTGATCAGATCTGGATTTATTACTGGACCCAAAATGACAGCACTTACAGTGTTAGAAATCACTGTCTCGAGGTCAAATATGCTAACATCAGGTTGTAATGTTGCTTCTTGTTGTCTTGTACAAGGAGAAACAGTGCAGGATTGGTACCTACCACTGACTGACTTTGTACACTCCATAGCTCAAAAGAAAACAAACCTCATTATTCTAAATATCTATACTAAAATAAGCTTTTTAAAAACAAAATACAGATTTAAGGAAATTTAATTTAAAAGTGCTGAGAGAGATGATACAAATTTATAAATATATTGGTAGTGCATATATGCTTGTTCAAGGTTTAAGCAGTAGAAATACTTTTATATTCAACCGCTTCTTAGCCGGGAGGCTACAGTACCAAACAAACCTTCATCCATACCTTACCTTTTCCATAAGTGAGTGTGTTCTGTAGTTAGAGTGAGGGCTGCTGAGGTCAGGGTTTACTACAGTAAGTTGTGCATGTTTTCTGTTTTAAAGGTAAGTTTTGAGTGAGAACTTGCTGCTCACTTAACTAAACTAAATGCAAAGTTTTACTCTTTCCCCCCCCTCATGGTGGTGTTGGTTTTTGGGTTTGTTTTTTTTTGGTTTTGGTCTCAGTTATTTCCAGATTCCTGTTGTTTCCTGAAACTTCCTGTTTTGTTCATTTTTTCCTTTATTTAAACCAAGAACTGAACATGTTCCCATTTTCTCTTCCTTCTTTTCTAATCTACCCTTTTGCTCTATCTTTAACTTTTACTCCCATTTTAATCCTTTATTGATGCCCCAGTGGCCTTGCATTTTCCAGTTGCCAGAGGTCACTTAAGTTTAATATTGCAAATCTTGAAAGTGACAGGAAATGCTTGTAATTATCAAAACCCCCACTATAACTGTTACAGGTATGGAGTTCTGCTCATCTGTTATGGAATTAGAATATTTTTTGTGATACTGGGTTATTTAGGCTTATAGCACTGTGCCTAAGTGCTTGCATTTGAGGAGACTGATGTCTTCTATAAGCTTAAGAGTTGTGCTGCTTTGTCTCAAAGCGTGAGACATGATAAAATTGTCAGTTACTGCAAGTTTCCTCTGTGTACTTCTCAGTATTGTGACTTCACTAAAAGATGTAGACAGACAGTTCCTGCATGCTTCCAGCATGGTAGAATGCTGCTTCTGAAAATAAAGGTAGTGCTAAAGGTGGATAGATGGAAAAGTAGTATCGAACCCATGTTTGGTTGTTGTTTGGTTTGTTTTTTCTTTCCTTAGGTTTTCTGATCATCTCTGAAATAAGATTCTGAACTCTTGGACCAATGGACTGCTGTCTGTCTTTAGACTATGAGTTGTTTTGTTGTTTTTTTGTTTTTGTTTTGTTTTTTTTAATCTTTAATGTAATGCAGTGCACCAACTACATGTTAAGATTGTAGCTGACAAAATTGTTGATACTTGAGTCCGGTGTCCCGAACTAGTGGTTCCTGATATTTGAATTCTGGGTTTTTTCTCCTGTTTGTTTTCTTCCTCATTATCTTTCTCCCTGCTCTTGGAGAAGCTGCTATACAACTAGCAAAGTGTATTTCTCTTTTTAGAAAGAGATTTGCTTCTTATCAATATGTAACTGATCCTTTAATCAAATATCGAAGAGTCCAAGCTCTGTTTTCCTCCTTGCAATGCTTGTAAGATGTCTTTCTCAAAAATAAATACTTTGTTATTAATTGAATGGTATTTTTCTTTTCAGTGGACTCATTGGTCGCAGTTGGGCCATGGTATTTGCTGCTGGAGGCTTCAAAGTGAAACTTTATGATATTGCAGAAGAACAGCTAACAACTGCACTGGAAAACATTCGGTAAGTCACCTGACTTGAAGTGACAGTGATTGTAATGAAACTGCAATTTCTATAATTATGAATGAGCAACCATTTCTTGTTCTTCAAGGAAACATAGGATTTAACTTATGAGTACAGGTCCTTGTAAGGTCAGAAGAATAGTGCTCCCAAATCTCTCTCAATGGCACTTCGGAAGAGCACTTGAATTCTGAAGTAATAACTTAAGATCTTACGTTCATATCCAAATTCTTGAAGTGATGTTTATCATGATTAGCTTATCTATAGGCTGAGCTTAAAATACATGAACATTATAGTTTTTGCATAGAAAGACAACAAAGACTTTCAAAATGGAAATAGGTTAACATGGATTACTGAGGAGCCCTGCTACAGTTACTAGTATTTTATAACTAGAAGTTTTTTTTAACTCTTGAACTAATTTTTTTTTTTTCAGTTATAGAACTGATTGCTAGTTCCACTAAAGATGCAACTACTAATCAGTTGCTATAGAGCCTGGGAAGCATCTGTAGAAGGAGCAAATTTGAGAATGTGAACACAAGAACAGTCATGCTTGTTCAGAGCAAAAATCCTTCAGCTCTTTACTCTGTTGCCTTGTGGAACTAGAGCTAAAGCCAGGTGGTTTTGGTACATGACACGTGCAAGTTCATGTCCTGCCTCCTTGCTCCCCTCCCCCATCCTTTAGTGCCTAGAAGTTCCTTGTGTATTTGGTAACTCTAACTAGATTTCTTCCAAGTATTTCTCTAACCTTCTCTTGAACCTGTGTACATATTTTTTGGCCTTCTGCCAAAGGACTTTGTGTTCTGTAGGTTTACTGCTCACTGTGTGAAGAGCTATTCCCTTTTGTTTGTGTTCAGCCTGGCTTCTCAGTTGCTTTCTTTGGCCCTGAGTTCTTATGTCACAAGGGACAGTGAGCGGTTGGTTCTATTCACTCTCTTCTTACTGGACCTGATACAGCTTTTTATGCCTTTGAGAGAGACAGAGAGAGAGCGCGTGTTTATAGAGTGGTTCTGTGCGCTTGTCTTATGTTGTTGTATCAGCATTTAATTTAAAGTTCAGATTGCTCCATGATCAGCATCAACCTAAATGCATCCTCCTTCCCTTCCTGATGCCTTGGAGTGAAGTATGTCAGCTGCTGTATGCCAGCCAGCATGGGGAGTAAGCTGCACCTAAAGAAAGGGTTGTGGTGTGTTGCATCCTTGTTTTCTGTAACAGCACTTACGGCAAAGAGATTTGATTTCAGGGGCCTGTTGTAGGTCAGTTAAATTGGAGTTCAGAAGTTAAACAGTGTGTCTTTTCTAGTGAGATTTTCTAAAATATAACAACAAAAAAAGGCTTGATAACAAAACGGGGTGAAAAATCTAACTCCTACAAATGTTTTGGGTTTTTTTTTGTTTGTGTTTTTTTTTCTTTTTTAAATTTTTATTTCCCCAAACCTCTTTTCCAGGTAGATGTTAGTCAGACTGAATATCTCTGTTGCTACACCTAGATGATAGAAACTTTTGTTTTTTGCAGAATTGCTGTCATAATGGTAGCCATGATAAGATTCTGGATTATTGTGGAGGGGCTAGTTTGCAGTCTACATTAGTAAAGATAGCGCTCGTCCCTAACTTTTTCTTTCCTAATAGCAAAATGAAGACTTCGTCCTTCCAAGGTTTTCAACTTGAAAAAGTGAAGCATGAAATGCTTGTGTAGTAGGGTAGAGTGCTGTTTGCATGCCTGTGTTCTCTTATGATTGCATTTGCTGTCTCATGGGAGTTCAAGTTTCACCTTTTACATAAGATGTCATTATCTCAATGTATAATTAACTTGTGTATCTTGGCTGTTGTAGCATCCTAGTTAAAAAGCCTAGTTTCAGGGCGACTTAGTTTTTATGACAAAAATACAAGCTGTAGAATTTCTTCCACCAGTATTTTAATGATTGTAGCAATTAAAATACAGTCAAACTTGAATTTATTTGCACTTACTCATAGCACACAACCTGCTACAACCCTTTGAGTTACTGATACGATATTTGTGCAGGAGCTGGAGCTTGAGTGGATTAACAAAGGCTTGCAGTCGAGAGAGCATCTTACAAAGCCGGTTGGTGGTTGCTTCTCTGGGCTTGCTGGGAATTGCTTTCATTGTTCTTTCTAAATAGCTGGTACTT
The DNA here is from genome assembly GCF_027791375.1 of Indicator indicator. Taxonomy (NCBI): domain Eukaryota; kingdom Metazoa; phylum Chordata; class Aves; order Piciformes; family Indicatoridae; genus Indicator; species Indicator indicator. The sequence goes on along the minus strand of NC_072010.1, from coordinate 19,481,161 downwards.
GTAGGGAAGTTTTTAGTCTTAGGACTTTTGTGATTATTTTGTTGTTGTTTAATATTGAAGAGTATTTGTTCCACTCTAGTCTGGAGTCAATGAGGTTTTAGTGTATAGAGGTACTCTACAAATTAAGGAGAAACTGGAATGTTCAGAGGACTGTTTGTAGTTTCTCTTTTAAGTAATAAAATAATAATAAAACTGAGATGTGAGTACCAGACCGCATTTGCTTTACTTTTAAAAGCAAATAACTCCTTTGAAAGAAATGATACTAAATGTCCACCATATGAAATAGATAATAAATGCTTTAGTACATTGACTTGTAACTTGTTCTGAATTCATATAAAGGATACCTCAGGGTTCATTAACCTAATGAATTCAACTCACGCAACAGTAGGTGGGCAACAGAGGTGTATAGTCCTGCAAGAGGACTCAAACAAATTTGGGATGGGTCTGCAACGATCGTGAGACCCTGCATTTATGTGTGTGGAAATATATGAAATGTACTCTGTAACTCTGTATATTCAAAAAACCTGATTCTGGGTAAAAAAATAAGATTAACGTGTGAAATTTTGATCCACTGAAACAAGAGGAAATGCGTATCATGTTGCCACAATATTGTTAGAGCAGGTACAGAGAATGTGTCTTTTTAAGGCCTAACATGGTGTGATAGATTTACTGCCTGTCTAGCTGTTGCCAGACATGTGGCAGTCAGTGCCCTGACACACAAAACAACTTTGCACTGGATTGAGCTGGATGTACCAGTGGCATTATTAACCAGTGTCTGGTCTAATGGAACAACCTTTTCTTTGGCTGAAGAAACTAATGAACAGCTTCATGTCGCACTTGACCTACTGTAGTCTGACACGCTGTACTGATGTGCTACAGTAACCTGCCCTGGAAAATTTAACTTTTCATAGCTAGTGTGCTTTCTTCTGAGTGTTACTTTCTTCTCAGTGTTACTCCTATTTGAATGCAAGATTACTGAACTTCAAAATAATGAGCATTAGAAAAATAGGTGGCACCCTATTCCTGAAGTAATCCTAAAAAGTAGGATGCAGAGGTGCTTTAGTGCATGCCCCGCCCCAAACCTTTACACTTCTTATATAAACTTTTCAAATAGTTGCTGTGCTAAACATAATTATTCTATGTTCTAAACATAATTATGCTGCTGATAAAAGATTAGTTAATTACATTTGAAATACTGTATTTTTTCACTCTGTGTAACCAGTTCATTTTATACAGTACAGTTTTTCCATGTGTAGTGAAAGACTATTGCAATGGGGAAAGTTTAGTTGATGCTTAAGAGGACACTGAAACTTGGATGTTTGCACATGTGTTCTGTAATTCCTTTTTAGACATAGATGATGAATATTAAATATGGTATTTACTTAGATACAGAACTGTATCTCCTTCAGGGCACAGGAGCAGGTAACTGGTTTTAATATATAAAACCCAAACAGTTGTATGTATAATGGCTTTTAGCTAACTTCAGGAAAAAAAATCATAGAAGATCTCAGGAAGTAGTCTGTGAATATTATTTTTAAAACTACATTACTATATTAAGCTGCATTAAACTGTAGATTTATACTAAAACTCTTTACTACCTAATGATCCTTCCTCTATTCTCTTAGTCCAAGTCAAAAAATCTGGGACAGGTTGAAGTTGACTTTGCAAAGTAGAAGTTGTACCTGGGGATATGGGCATGTAAAATTACTATCTCTGCTTTAAAGGTACATGTGAAATTAAAGAATCACAGAATGTTAGAGGCTGGAAGGGACCTCAAAAGATCATCTAGTCCAATTCCTCTGCCATAGCAGGATCACCTATACCAGATCACACGGGAATGCATCCAGGTGGATCTTGAATATCTCCAGAGAGGAAGACTCCACAAGCCCCCTGGGCAGCCTGTTCCAGTGTTCCATCACCCTCACATTTCCTCATGTTTACATGAAACTTCCTATGCCTCAACTTCCACCCACTGCCCCTTGTCCTGTCATTGGACATCACCAAGAAGAGCCTGGCTCCATCCATTCAATACAGATACCAAGATACGGAAATATTTGGTTGTAAGGGAAGGAACTCTGATCTTCTGTTTATTAATTTAAATTAATTACAATGAAAATAAATTATTACTGGCTTCTGTTTTTCCAGAATGGCTTTCTGAAAACTGATATTTGGTGCTAAGGTTGTATGGCACTGTACCCCCAGATGTGAGGCTGTTTTATGAGAATTACTTGTGTGTCAGCTTTATCTGACTGTAGGTAGCTCTACCGCATGATTCAAAGACATTAGGCCTTCAAAGAGTTGTAATCAAGCAGCCCTGAGGTCAGAATATCACACTTCCTCTCTTCATTAAGTATTAATTTAACCATAGTTTTTATCAGACTTGACACCTAGTAAAGTGCAGTATTTCACTAACCGACCTTAACTTTTTCTGTGCTGTAGGTGCACAGTTGCTATGAACAACAAACCAGATGCAAGAGGCTGAAAAAACAGTGATGGCCTTACCTCTTGTAAAGACATGGCATAAAAACTAGACAGTTCTTTTCAAGTATACATTGATAATAAGTATCTGACACTGGCACATTAAGTTTGTGATAAATCATAGACCTGATTCTACCTTTTAGGTCTATTTCTGCACCCACCACCTTCCCCATCCCACCTCTCTGAAAAACTAGAGGGGAAAGATTGCTTTATTTGCAGAACTAACCAGAAAACTTATTAAAGGCTTTGGAATGGGATAGATTCTGCCTTTCCAAAGGTTCTGCCTAGCCATTCTGTACTTGAAAACACCACCAACGCAAAAGTGTTGTTGTTTTACCTCGTTCCTGTGTGGCAGCCAGTGTCCTGGGCTGCTAGAAGATACAATTTAAGTAAGACAAAGGCTGTGTTTTGAGAACAGTTATGGTGTTAACATTTGCCTGGTAACAGGTTGTCTAGAAATCTGAGATCTCCATCCTTGAAGGCTTTCAAGGCTTGACTACACAAAAGCAAGGCTAACCAAATCTGGTGCTAGCAATATGTTGGGAAGAAACATGTTAGGAAGAAATTCCTTCCAGTGAGGTTGGTGAGATACTGGAATGGATTGCCCAAGGAGTTTGTGGATACCCTCTCCCTGGAAGTGTTCAAGGCCAGCCTGGATGAGGCCTTGAGCAACCTGGTCTAGTGGAAGGTGTCCCTGCCCATGGTGGGGGGTTTGGAACTAGATGATCACTAAGGTCCCTTTCAATCCAAACCATTCTAAGAATATTTCTGCTGCAGTTGAAAACTGGACTTGGGATTTCCCAGGGCCCCTTTCAGCCAGTATATCTGTGATTGTGGGAGACCCAGGTGTCAGACTGAGTCTTCATGGTGAGGAGCAGGGATGTGAACTGTGGGTCTCTATTTTAGGTAAGCCTACCAAGGGCGAATCCTGCCTGACAAACCTGGTGGCCTTCTATGACAAGGTCACTACACTAATAGATGAAAGCCGAGCAACTGATGTCATTTACCTGGACCTGAGCAAAGCCTTCGACACTGTCCCACACCACATCCTGGTCTCCAAGCTGGTAAAGCCTGAGTTTGATGGGTGGACCATGAGATGGATAAAGAACTGGCTTGATGGCTGCACCCAAGGAGTGGCTGTCAATGGCTCCATGTCCCAGTGGAGGCCAGTGACAAGTGGAGTCCCTCAGGGCTCAGTCCTGGGCCCAGTCTTGTCCAACATCTTTGTCAGTGACATGGGCAGTGGCATTGAGTGCACCCTCAGCAAGTTTGCTGATGACACCAAGCTGTGAGGTGCAGCAGACACGCTGGAGGGAAGGGATGGCATCCAGAGGGACCTTGACAGGCTGGAAAGGTGGGCACAAGCTAACCTCATGAGGTTCAACAAGACCAAGTGCAGGATCCTGCATCTGGGTGGAGGCAATCCCAAGCACCGATATAGGCTGGGCAGTGACTGGCTGGAGAGCAGCCCTGAAGAAAAGGACTTGGGGGTGCTGGTGGATGAGAAGCTCAACATGAGCCACCAGTGTGCACTTGCAGCACGGAAAGCCAATCACATCCTGGGCTGCATCAAGAGAAGCATAGCCATCAGGTCAAGGGAGGTGATTCTCCCCCTTTGCTCCACTCTGGTGAGACCCCACCTGGAGTACTGCATCCAGTTCTGGAGCCCCTATGACAGGAAAGATCCGGAGGTGCTGGAACGTGTCCAGAGAGGGGCCACGAGGATGATCAGAGAGCTGGAGCACCTCTCCTATGAAGACAGACTGAAAGAGTTGAGGCTGTCAGTCTGGAGAAGAGGTGGCTTTGAGGAGACCTTATCGTGGCTTTCCAGTATCTGAAGGGGGCCTACAAGAAAAGCTGGGGAAGGACTTTTAGGATGTCAGGTAGTGATAGGACTAGCAGGAATGGAGCAAAACTAGAAGTGGGTAGATTCAGATTGGATGTTAGGAAGAAGTTTTACACCATGAGGGTGGTGAGACCCTGGAACAGGTTGCCCAGGGTGGTGGTAGAAGCCCCACCCCTGGAGGATTTTAAGGCCAGGCTGGGTGTGTCTCTGGGCAACCTGATCTAGTGTGAGGTGTCCCTGTCCATGGCAGGGGGGTTGGAACTAGATGATCCTTGAGGTCCCTTCCAACCCTAACAATTCTATGATTCTACTTTGGTTTTGATGGGAATTTCCATATTGAACCTAAACTTGGAACGAAAAAAAATAGAAAATGCTTTCTATCAGGAAGATTTCCCAGCATATGCTTGTCAGTTCTGATACCAAGATATCAAAACGATTTTGACAAATGTAACCAGTGAACTTAGTTCACTAAATTTGAAGGCGGCATTGCAGTTGATCTTGTCTCAGATCTGTGTTCTTTATCCAGTGTGAAAAGACGAATCGATAGACAAGAGTCAACATACTCTTTTTATTCCAGTTCTGCACAGAAGTGGATCCTAAGTGGTAATTCCATAAAGCTATCACACTTTTAGCTCAAACAGGAGCAGTACAAATAACAAAGGATTGCTTATACTATGTCTGCCCAATACTATCTATGGATGAAGGTGAGGCAGAGGTGTGAACAAAATGGGTTAAGTGTCAGTAACCAAGGGCATTCCAGTAAGCTTGTGGGCAGGAGTGCCTTTTCATGGCGTAAATACGTGCTCAGTTCCCATAGTAGGGTTCAATGGACAGTCAAGTACAACAGTAAAACTCTGAAGATAGACAAAGTGTGGACTCGAGAAGGACGTAGTATTTTCTTATTGACACGGAATCTTCGTTCTTTGAAGAGCTGAGTCAAAACTCTTCAAGCTGTGCACACATACGGTTGCCGAGCGAAGTCCTGTGCGGTGCTATGGACGTGTGCCACAATAACCTGTCTAGTAATCCTCAGGGGTGATCACCCTGAAGTCCTCCAGTAGAGGGCAGTGGTGCACTGCTCTATGTACAAGCACTCTGGTTTGTGCTTTGGTGTATGGTAAGTGTCAGAGGACCTTCCTTCCTTCCTTCGCCCGCGCTTCTGTGGCATTCTAATGCCCCAGGGGATCATAAAGAGGATCTAGCATTTGGAAGACTTAAAATTAGTTTGTGGAACAAAACAACAAAAATGTCAAGAAATATATTGACAAAATTTCCTAGGAAGAAAGGCCAAAATTTAAGTAATACACATATTCTCTATTCCATAGTTTAAGTAACCATACTAATTTAAATAAATTACTAACTTGAAGACTGTTGTTAAACAGGAAGATTTTTTTTGTTTAGGAGGGAAAAAGTAGTCCAACCTTAAGTTCTAAAACGTGGAGTTAGTAGTTTTGCAGGTTAATTAAGGAATGATGTTCTCAGTGCACAGTGTAATGTGTAAGGTTTGTGACAGAGAAGCAGCAGTGACATGATGGTCAACACTAGCAGTGAAGGAAAGGTCTGGAACAGAAGACAGGTGCTGCCAACTTCTGTAGGAGCTTGTGGAAGAAAAATAAAAGCCAGATCTCATAGTCTACTACTCCATCCTTTTTGAATCCCTCAGTTACCAAGTGTACTGGCATTTCAAAGGACCAGGAATGATGAGACAAGTGTAGTATTGCACAAAACATGGTCAAAACTTCATCACCTTCTTCAAAGAAGAAATTAATTCTGCTGTGGCCTCTTTAAAAAGCAAAAGCAAACATTTTTTAAAGGAATATGCAGCCTATGAGCAAGAGTATACTGGAATTGGCTTAGTGCACCTGAGAAGCTTATTTCTGATGAATGGATGGTCAAGACCTTTTGGATCCTTATCAATTACTGGTTGGTTGTCTTGCATCACATGGTGTAAAGGAGACAGCAGTTTGGGTGCTCTAGCTTAGGGGCTCCTATTTCATTACAGATGAAGCATTAGCACCTAAAATGTGCTAGGATTCTTGGATGGAGCTTCTGTCTAGCTGCCCTGGCAGGTTGGAAAATGGAGCCAAAGCTTTCTGTTTCTCAAGAGGCAGAAGTCTGTGCTTTCCAGCTGTCTGTTTGTTGTGTTGTTAAGAAACCAAATGGGGAACTCCTCCAGAGATTCAATGCATTTCCTGCTCATTTCTCTGACTTTTCTGGGGTGAGAGTGGTGGGACATGTTTGAGCATGTTCTACTAAAATTTTTTTAAATTTTCTTTTTTTCTTCCTTGAAATGCTTTTAAGCAAAACTTACTAAAAGGAAATTCTGACTAGCTTAGATTTGGGTTGGAAAGGTCTAGGTTTTTAAGGCTAAACCTGTATTTGAGGAAAGAGGCAGAAAGCTATTAGTAGAACTCTTTTAATGAGTTTCGAACTGCATAAACTATTAGAAAAACTAATTTTAGCACCAAGTCTGAAGGATTCCTGGGAAGCCAGCAGGACAAACCTGAGCAGTGTCTAAGAGTTATATGACTCGTGGCTTAATTTTCCAGCTAAGAATTAACTGAACCTTAACTGAACCTTTTCAAAGCTCTTCTTCATTGTAAACAAATTACAATTCCTAGATGCTTACCCAGGCATGGTTTGCCTAAAAGAGCCAGAAGTCTTTGTCCATGACAATTTCTGACAAAAATCAAGAGGAAATTTTAGAATTTGCAGTACAGAAATGATTATGTGGAGTTAATTGCTAAAGCAGTTCATTGAAGAGGAGAAAGTTAATGCTTGCAGGAGTTAGCACTTTGTGTGTGCATGCATACGAATAGTAGTCGGTGGTATTGTTCTTCCCGATCTGAAATACGGGTGTGTGCTCTGATTTGGAAGGTGCACTGTCACCTTTACTAGCTTCCAACAGCCCCTGTTGACAACTTAACTACTCCCAATGATTGGAAATACTTCAATTTAATATAGAAAGTCCATGGTTATACTAAGGTATTTATTTCTCTTAACTGTTGTGCTACACCTGGAGCAGAACCGCACTATGTATTTATGGCTCCTTGTAAGTGGCCACCAAACACTCTTTATCTTGATTTTTAGTGGGATTACTTCTTGGATAAGGTTGATATCAGAAAGATATGTTAGGAAGTTGTTTTGTTTGCTGGAAAATAAATGTCCTCTTTTTAACAACTCAAGAGCAGAAGAAAAAACATCAGAGTAACTTGCAAAGCATCAGATATTTATGTTGTCTTAATAAAGGCATGATAAATCTACTAGAGCCTATATTTGCTGTGGTTTGTTTGGACACAACAGTTATATGAATGATGAAGTAAAATTTAGATTCTTTGAAAGTCTTAGTTCAAGCTAAAGATCTGAGGGCTTGATGAATCTGTGCTGAGCAGTGACTTGCTTCTGTTTAGTTAAGTAGGAACTGGATTGTCTTTAGATAAATCCATACCAACTTTCATCTTTGATTTCAGAATACTGTGGTCTAAATGTCATTCTGAGCTATTTTCTCTTGGTGGGGGAAAATATGTACTTCTGTTATAAAACAATATGGATGGCATACTTAGGTACCTACAAAGGCTGAGACAAATGCACCTAAAACAGTTATCGCTTCTCTAAAAGAGAGCTGAAGATCATCTCAGATGTACATGTTGACAGGGTAGGTGAGATGAATCCCACTCATTTTGTTTAGGAAAATCTGGAGAAAGAAGCTTAATATTTTTATTTGATCTATGGAGCCAGTATTTGTTGACAGTAAAGAGCTCTAAATAAAAGGATGATTTGACAAGGACAAATGCATTATCACATATTGCTCAACAAATGGTCTGAAAAGAGTATGAAGGAGAGTCAGTATAAGCTACACCTCTATCCCCTTTCGATTAATTTGAAATGCTGTGAGAAAAATAAATTACATCTCCCAAAACTTTGCAAAGAAACTGGGAGCTGAGGTCCAGTTGCTCCCTGTCAGGTATGTTCAGGATTACTGGTGGCTGCCACAGTGTCATTGGTAGAGAGGGAGGAAATGCAGCCCCAAGGTGCATAGTGATACAGATTTTTAAGGAAGAACTCCTGGCTGTGTAGAATATAATTTATTTCTGTAACAGTTAAACCATGTTCCTACATTGAGACTTCATAACAGAGGAGCTGTTTTTTGTAAAGCTAGATGAAGTATGTTAAAGAGACCTCTCTTCCCATTAGATTTTAGTAGGAAAAAAATCTTGCTGATCCTGCTCCAGTGTGAAAATATGTTTGAGATGATAGCAGACTTGCATCTAGGAGTAGGTCTTATAGCTGTCTGTGCTTGAAGAGAATTAAAAAAAATGAGATGGATGAGCAAAGAGAAATTACTAAAGTTAAACTTTGTATTTTTGAGCACAGATCTATGCAGTAGCATGGGAAATAGGATAGTAGTACTGGTTTGTTAAGAAGCTTTGTTAAAAATTAATGGTGACTAAACAATGATAAAATACTTAATGTATACGTTGTTTCTGCCAGCAAACAAATGAAAGAGCTGGAGGAGTCGGGATTCCTGAAAGGATCTTTGAGTGCAGAGCAGCAGCTGGCTCTCATTAGCATCTGTACAGACTTGAAGGCAGCAGCAGAGGGTGCTGCTTTCATTCAGGTAAGCAAAGATTTAACAACTCTCCGACAACAGTTTAGAATGATAAGAGTTGTGCTGTGCAGTAGGTGGGCAGTGGAGAGTTCAGTGTCCTGAACCCATAAAGATAGCTGTGCCTGTTTAAATTGAAGTTCTTTCTAGCCTAGTATCCTAACGTGAGAGATCATGCCTTTTTGCAGTATTTCCTATTTGAGAGTCCTTGCAAGTTTCTTCAAGATAATGTTTGGAGGAGGCTGACAGCTAAGCCAAGAGAGAATTGCAGACCTCCATGTGTAACAGAGACTGTACCTGTTAGAATGATGAATGTGAGGGAAGGATGGGTGGGAGATTCTTTAGGGGAGAGATTATCTCTATGGGAACACCACATGTTCTAGGGCTGGGCCTAAAATGTGTTTCTTCCATGTTATGTATCTGTGGGAGACAAAGGAGTATGAGTATGGCCAGGGCTGACTTCTGACTGAAAGAGCACTATGGCCAAAAGCAGTTATCTCAGAGTGGTAGAGTATTAAAAACAGGCTTGATATATAGGGTTGGAATCTGTGCTGCTAAGTAAAATTGGGGTGGGGAGCAAGCTGAATTACTGAATCTGATAGTCTTTGGGTGCTTAACTATTAGATTTCTCACTGACATGGGCATAGTTCAGGCAATAGATGAATCCTGGACCATTTCTGGGATAAAGTATGAATTATCCATTACCCATTATCCATTAGTTACCATTCGTTATCTCTACCTGTATGAGTTGCACCCAAGAGTTTACAATTTATACTGGCTCAGACTGTAAATCCCACAGTCTGCCTAGTTGAAGTGTATCTCTAATAACAAATTTCACTGAATGAGAACAGATTTCTAGACCTTTTCTTCCTCTCAAACTTGAGGTGGAGGGAGAGAGAATGGGAGGCAGATCAAAGCCTCACTCTGAAGTCAAGGAGTGACTTTATTATTGATTTTTTTTATAATATTTTCTTTCACTTCTTTTTTTTCCAGATCATGAAAATATATACTGTTACCCAAACATCTTACTCCTTCATTAGTAATGAGGGCAGATCTTGTCAGTTTATATTGTTGTTTTCACATATGTATCCTCCAGTGATTTTAATCTTCAAATTCATTGTCTAGTCACTCAGTCCTGTAAAGTCTGTCTGCAAATCTTTGTGACTGTAATTACGATTACCGACTTAATTTTATGAACTAACTTTCAGGTCATTTATGAATGGATATAACTAAGGGCACAGACATCTGTGAAAGAGCACTGGTCAGCATCTTCCACTGAGTAAGAACTGTCTGTTTTTCCTACCTTCTGCTTACTATCTCTTTATCAGTTACTATCCATGAAAGGTCTTTTGTCTCATCTGTGAGCAGTTAACTTCCTTCAATGCTTTTATTAATTCTTGTTGGAAGATTTTGGGACATTCAGACCAGCACCAGCTATATGATGTCAGTGCCTGAGCTTTCTGCTTGCTTTGGAGAATTCTACTAGGTCTGTGAGTCACGACTTCACTCAGAAAATTGCTTTTAATCTTCCTCATCTATGTAATTCTCATTTTTTGCTACCCTTTACTCTGAACTTGCTGAATAGAAACATAAGGCTTACAGGTTCATTGTTGAAAAGATGCATCATGCTTGCCACTCTTCTGCTTTCAAAATAGTGTACATTTAGTTTGGTTTCAAGTGAGCAGCTATCATTGTTACTGAGTTGGGTATTTCAACCATATCAGAATATGTCCAATTGTGTTTCAACCATATCAAAATACCAATATGGTTCTGGTTCCTCTGTCTTTATCCCATGACTTCTTCAGCTTCTTCCAATCTGAGACAGACTCAAGACTAAGGCTTCAGTTTTTTGCAAGGATTAGAAGAAGAAACTGAACAGTTGCAAATAAATAAATCACTGTTCTGTGTGTGTTTTCCAGAAAACCCTTGTGTACTCTGATCATCTCTTGGTCCTATGTGTTGTTCTTCTCCATGCATTTTGAAGAAAGACAAACAATTTTGTAAATTGTGGGGGGGTTGGGGTGGTAGTGTCTCCCTTGTCGTATTTCGACATAGTAACAGTACTACATGGCCATGTTCATTTGGCTACCACATCAACTTTGCAAGGCTGCCTTGTTTTTAGGAGGCTCTCTGAGTTCTGCCTGTTTATTTTTTCATTTCCAGGCATTTTGTACTACCTGGCACGTCCATATGGTGTCTTTACTTTCTCTGTATGCAACCTGTAGGAATCTGTTCCTTCTTACTGCCGACTTTGCATCTTCTTAGCATCTTCACTTTTATTTTGTTATCTTCTTTTGAAGCTGACCACAACTGTCATGGAGTTCATGGTTCTTGTTGCTCTGACAGATGTTGAATTTTAGTATATTATTGTTCCTCTTAGAGAGGCATTTCAGTAGTAAGATTTTTGAACAAGGTCCTTCATACCTTGATTAAATTAAGGGCTGTATCTTCCTTCCTTCCCCCTCCCGCATCAACTGATCTAGGAAACAGGCATTGGATAAATGTTGCAGAATCAAAGTAATTTTGAGTTGGAAGGGACCTGAAGAAGTCATCTGGTCCAATCTGTTGCAGAACGGATTTATATCAGCTTGCTCAGGATTTGTGCAGTAGAGTTTTGAGTATTTCTGGTCTCTTTGGGTAACTTTTCACAGTGATGATGACTCTAATTGTGCAACCTCTAATGCCTAATTGGAATTTCTGTTCTTGCAACTTTGGTCTCTTGCCTCTCATCCTAACAGCATGAATCTCTGAGAAGAATCTGTGTGTTTCCTTCAGGTGGTTTGAGACAGCAGTGTCACATTGATAGTCTCTGAATAGTGACAGTCTATCTGGGGTAACTCTGGCTTTATGGAACTATTTTCTGTTCCTGTAGCCCTTTCCACGTCTCTTAGCATGTAGTTATCTAGCACATAAATAAACAAAAATAGCTAATAAAAATAAAATAGCTGCAGTATGCCCATAGAAAACAAATTCTATGTGTGGAACACTGTCGGTGATATTCATATCACCTCCTAAGTTTCAAACTGTAGCATCAGCTTTCAGTTTGATGCAAAGTGTTAATAAATACAGAATATTCAACTGGGAAAATTGTTTGACATAGTCTTTAATTTGCTTTTGGAAGGCGAGTGGAATAGATTTTTACAAATCTTAATTCCAGGCTCACAGCTTTATTTCACCAATGAATGGACTACTTTCTGGCTGAACCACATTAACCTGCAGAAATATTATGTAGTACAGCTTTGAACCTGGAAGGACAAAATCAATGAATAGTAACTTATGAATGCAAGTGTACTGATTTTTAATTACTTTAAAACATCAGTTGCATTAATGTTAGTTGAATATAGAGGACTCTCTTGCTTGGTGGTATAACTTACTGATTAACTTGTCAGAAGACTTCCATGAGGACTGCATTTTTTTCTCCTGGCTTTCAGTTGGTTAAATATTAACTTCTTTTCAAATTTGGTCTTTGCAGAGTAAATCTATTTCTATCTTTAAAAATTTCCTTGATGTTTGCGCTCCTTGAATTAATTATACAAACTGTTGCCTTCTGTAATGTTTTCATGGGACATAACTTAAAATGAATGGAAAGAAATAGTACAAAAGTGGAACTTCTTCAATGGCATTTGTGAATATATAAAAGTGAAAAAGATGCAAGAAAGAATTAGGACTAAGTAAAAACAATGTATACCTTGACCCACATTATTTTATCTATTTCCTTTCCTGAGCATTTTTATGAAGTAACTTGCCCTGATTGGTGTGCTTTGCATCAACCTCAGAAAGAAGTCAGTTGTTGTTTTTTTTTCCCTCTTAAACAATATTCACTGAGAAGATGGTGGAAGTGGTGCAGTTTCACATCTTAGAGCTTTCTATGCTACTTAAAGTCAGTACATAACCTAAAGTATTTAGGTGGAAGTGCACTGCAAGAGTCTTGCATTACTAAAAGCTTTAATTCTGAAATAACTTCTGTTAGTCCATGGATTCAGATTGCTGGATGTATAGATTAATGTACTGTAATGGCCTTGGCATGGGAATATCACTGGGAGGTAAGTGTTTCTTAATATTGTGCTCTTAACTTTCCTGCATAAATATATAATGACTTTTATCTTTTGTCATTATGTGATTATTTGATCCTGAACATACTAGTATTTCTTTCACTATTAAAACCAGATTTGAATGTATGTGTATCTAGTTCATAAGTAATATAAAGGGGATAAAAATCAGTGCAGCACTTGCATGATTTTGTGTCACAATGCTCGTACAATGAAATTGTATCTTTCTAAATACTTTACTTTGGAAAGAAATTTAATAACAAAATAATAAAGTTTGCTAGCTCTCAGAGGAGGATAAGATCTTGGTAAGATCTTACTCTTGACAGTTGAGCTGCTGTGTACACTTGTGAGTTGCAAGACCTGGTGAGGCTGGTTGAAGCTGGGCATGGATGGTGGCTGGGAGATCATCTCATGTGGCATGGGACAAAGCAGACTGGCAAGGAGATGAAACCAAACTTGTAACTTATGTCTTGTGCTCTTGAGGTATTTATCCTTTTTCCTTTTAAAGGAATTCTGCCTAAGAGCTTTAGAACAGTATCTCTTTTCCTGACACTCCCTCTTCCCTCCCCTGCCCCCCCCTTTAGAAAGAGAGTGTATTGCTTGCCCCCCGCAGCCCCCATTGACACCTGCAAGCTCCTTTGAGCTGGTGATAACACTAGTAGATCTTCAGCCTGATTTCTTTTAAATCTTGCAGGCTCTTTTATCACTCCCAGTTAGACATATTTAGAAAAAAAGTGTTAACAGCTTTTCAAAACCCTGGTGGTGCCTCAGAGTGGGAACCCAGCACTGACTTGGAAGCTTTGACAGCAGATGTCTCCTGTAATAAAAATTTGTCTTTCATTGTCTGGTACCAGTTCCTACCACTAGCTTTTGCTTTACTTTCCTAACAGCTTTGAAGAACCCCTGTTGGGGATGAGGGAATATCTGATTCAGTCTTCAGATGCCTTGAGCTCTTAAATTGAAGATCATCCCAGTTTGTAATCTGTGTTAAATGACATAGCTCTGTAAATACAAAGCTCCTGGAACACAGAGTGTGCGAGCCTTACAGTAATGTAGCTTCTTCTGGACTGGTCACTGGTCAGCTCTGAGCACTGGATGGAAAAACATGGTTCTGTGTGCTCTGAGCTGGGTGAATACAGCCTTAGGCCAGGTTTTGTTTTAAACACTGGCCTGAGGCACATTTTGGCTTCTGAGGGAGCTAGTTTGAAGCATGTGATCTGACTTGCCAATTTTGTAGAGATTTCGAGAAAACTGTTTTTCTGATTTTGGGGTTTGAAACAGTCTGATCTCAGAGACTTGCTATGAAATACGTTATCAAGTCAGTTTTTGAGTTGGACTGAAAGATGACTTGTGGATAAACAGCTTTCCAGTGTCACTGCTATGGTGCAGCAGGACTTTTGTCCTTCCAAACTTCCTAATGTATCTATACTGTGCATTATAGGAGGTAGTCTTTACCGTAATTGTCATCCTACCCAATCTTGCTCTTTGGGTTCTCTTTCAGTGCTCCCTGGTATCTTTTTTAGGGCTGTACTTCTTCTTTTTTTTTTTATCCCCATTGCCTTTCCTAGATCGCTTGTACTGTTTTCATGGTGGATGGGATCACAGTAGAAAAAAAACAGAGAAAATCTAATTCTTTAAGAACAGATGTCAGGAGGAGGATGTCAGTCAACTTATTTGAGGACTTATTGCCATTCCCTAAGAGAACAAAAAGGATCTTCACCTCTCCTGTAGCAGTTTGATCAGTTTGTCTGTCTGTCTTTTGTAAGTTTTGTAGGGCAGATGAATATCATGGAAAAAGGTGGATTTCTTAATGATATGATATTGACATTAGATGAATCAAAACTTACCTTCATTTGTTGTTTTGAGCAACACAAAAGTCTTCACACAATCTCCCAATTCTGCAAGTTTGATTAGTTTAGCGTTTTTTTAGAAAATGTTGTTCTGAAAATTAGTATTTCCTCAAATCCTGTTTTGTATTTTGTACTAAAGGTCAGACAGATAGTTGTAACTCAGTTATTCTGAACAGTATAAAATGGTAGTAACTTGATACTTCATGGCTCTGGGGTATGTTTCTGAACTGTAGGAAAGTACAAAATGTTTCCATCTAAATGCTGGATTTCACTTTACAAAGTGTTATTTACTTGTACAGTATCATGTGGTAGACAGTCTTTCATGTCACTCAAGAGGTAGGGATTTAAGAAGCATCAAATTTCACACCAGTATGCGCTCATAAATTCAAGACAACAAGAGGCTATCACTTCAGATTTGAAGTGAGTTATAGCCCTAAATTGATTTTTAAAAAAAATTAGATTTGCCTGAATGTACTGGTGTTTTAACTGTTGCTTTTACCATGGCTCCTTAATAGGCTCGCTCATCTATTGTCCTATAGCTGTGGTTGTGAATTTTAGTAAAGGTTTTCTGAATATGAACTTAGCACTGTTCTAAAAGCCAGGCACTTGCAGACTTGCTGTAAAACTCTTTTGTAATCATAGATTAAATGGAAATTTAAACAAGTTCAAATTCTATGAATCGGAGTTAAGTTCATCTGGGGGTTTCTCCCCGCACCTCTTTTAGTCCTCTTCTCATCAGAACAGTGTATGAAAACATTCCACCTTTTATCACAAGGTTCACCTTTACCTTTGCTGCCCTATTAAATACAGAATTATCCAAAATCAGGCTGGAGGGGACTTAAGAGGTTACTTAGTCCAACTCCTGCCCCAAGGTAGGATCAGTCATACCTAGACAGCTGTCTGTTAAAAACAGGTTAACCTGTTCTTAAAATCCTTATTTAACACAATTCCTTCTCCTTCTATGTTAAGCATTTTACTTCAGTGCATCCTTACCCCATGGGAAGTCTGTAACTGAAGCCCCAGGATATGAAGCCCCCATGCTTTTATTTATTTTATTTTATTAAACTTGTGTCAAGTAGTGATACTGTGGCTTGATCATTATTAACAAATTGCTGATATGCTTTTGAGTTAAAGGAGCTGCAGTTCTTATCCTGTTTTCTTACCCTCAGCTTACAAAATACCAGTTCTTTTTCAGTTCAAAATAGTCTTGATTGCCAAGGTTATGTGGTTTGTTTTGGGTTAACTAGAACTGGTTTACATCTAAGGAGTCTTTTGTCACCTAACATGTTTTTGTTAATGATGTGCTTGAAACCATCTTGGAGGAAGTTGTTTACCCAGGTATGTGGAACAAATATCTGAAGGAGGAAAAGGCCCAATCTGATGATCTTGTGTTCCCTTGTGTGTTCAGGTTCCTGCATGACCACCAAGTGTTTCAGAGTCAGTCCCACTTAACCTCATCTTCTTGCTGTGGTGCACAGTGAAGTTGCACATCTTTGCATTCCCTGTGACCCTATCTGCTATTAGAGCTGCATAATTATGTCAATTATGATATCATGTCAAGTATGTTGTTGGTTGTTTTTATTGGAATTTTTTTGGTGGCTTTTTAGTTGTGAAGGGTTTTTTTTGGTGGTGGGTTTGGGTTTGGGTTTTGTTTTGCTTTGTTTTTTTTCTTTTGATCTTCCTCATTATAACTGATCACAATTCTGACACCACACTGAAAGGTGTGCAGTAGCCTGTGGACATCTCATGTTTCTGTGCTGCATCTCAAACATGTACAGTGGTGAGTAAGTGTGAGTGTATCCCACCCAGCTGCTGACTCCACACTTACCCTCAGATGGAGGTAATAACACTTTCTAAAATGAGACTAAATTAGGTAAGTTTTCTCTCCAGCATATTTTTTTGAAGTGATGCATTTTTATGTAGCACCTTGTCTTAATTAGTATACTGGGATATCCACATACAGTCCCAGAATGATCATCTAAAACTGCATCACCATTTTGGAGAAGAGAAAGATAGGAAAGTTCAAAGTACTTGCAGTCAAGTACTTGCATTTGAAATTGCAATAATAATAATTTTGAACTTTGTGAGATTACCAAACCTATTTAACGCATGAAAACGTTTAGATAGCTGAGCTAAATCATAATGGCTAACAATATTTGAAGCAAAATTGATATTCCGATGTAATAATCTGTTCTGATATTAGAAAAACAAAACAAAGAAAGAAACAAAACCCCAAAACAACCAGCATTTGGTTCTCTGCTTGTTTCACTAGCTGAACTTCCAGTTTAGTAACCTCAGAGATTAATTTGGCATATATACATTTTCTTTGTGAAGTCAATAGGGTTTTACAGTAACCTTTTCATTATTATGATGATTATTGTTGTTGTTAAGATGTGGTAAAATTAATGCTTTGAAATCTGTTAAAATTTAATTAGTTTTTCAAGTCTTCTCAATTATTTTTAATATGTGTCTTTATATGGATAACCTGAATGCATTTGAAATCTGTAGGTTCCTTCTTTATTTAGGTTTATGTTAATCAGGCTTTAGTTTAGAAATACAGCATTTTAAAGAGGCGTGGTAGTGAATAAAACAATTATGCCTGAAAATCTTTTCTGGGAAGTTCTTTTTCTAATGGATAATTACTGTAGAAGATAACGAAAGAATTTGTATGCATGGATTAGGCGAAAAAGCTTTCAGAAAAGCTGCTTTCTGAGATTCAGACGTCTTTGTCTCTTAATCCTGTGAAGATCTTCATATTCCCACAAAAACCTGAACTCCTGTTGCAGAAGTGCTGACAGTTTGGGTGCATGCAGCTTGTGGGATAGTTTCGTGCTTTGAAAGCTGCTGCTGTGTCTTGATGAGAGAGTTGCTGTCACTTGACTCAGAGAAGTGTTCTACAGAAGTACCTCAAAATTGTCAGCTAAATTGCAGCACTGAAAGGCTGAGACCACTTAAAATGCTGTAAGCTGTATGTGTAGAAATAGAGGATCAGAGCTAGGGTTTGTGGCATGTTTGGGGATCCTCACTTAACTGCAGAAGATGAAGAATTCCTTGAAACCATCAAAGTGGTTATGGCTTCTAAACAGTTTACCTGCAACTTGAAGCCCTATTGAATTTATTGGGAAGAGGGAAGTCATAGAACTCTTGAAAATAATTTTCTACCTCAGTTGTGGTTGGGGCGATGTTACAGGGCACTTTTGCAGCTGTAGCATAGCAGTAAAGTACAGTTTTTAGAGGTTAGGTGGTGCAAGATGAAGGTGGGAGAGGAACTGCTACTTAGGCTATTTATTACATGCTGTGAGCTAGCATGCACAGAACTTTGCCTTGGTTTGAATGAGGAGCCAGTTGAGAGCATACGGGTCGGGATTAACAGGACCACCAATGTAGAAGACATGGTAGACATCTGCTGCAGACGAGCTGATCAGGAAGAAAAGGCCTTCTTTAGACACCTGTAAGAAACTTCATATTTGCAGGCCCTTGTCTTCATGGTGGGGATTCAGCCACATCATATCTGCTGGAGGGAGAGCTCAGGATAGCACAAACGATTCAGGAGGATTCTGGAATGCATTCATGGTAACTTCCTGACACAGGTGATTGAGGAGCTGAGGAGGAGGCATGCTGTGCAGGACCTCATACTCAAAAACAAGGAAGAACTGGTTGGAGATATGAAGGTTGAGATGAAGCCTTGGTTAAAATGACCTAAATGCACTAGATTATATGGCCCTGCTCTGGCAAGGGAGTTGGACTCATTCTCTAGAGGTCACTTCCAATCCCTAGAATCCTGTGATCCTGTGACCATGAGATGGTAGAGCTGAGGATCCTGAGAGAAACAACAAGACAAAAAGTAGGATTACAGCCTTGGACTTCAGGAGAACAGCTTTGGCCTGTTCAGGCCAAAATCTGCTTAGAAGAATCCCATGGCATGGAATACAGTCCTGGAATAAATAAAAGTTGAGGAGAGTTCACGATTGGTCTGTTTTCACTCATGGGAATTTGTTATGCTGCACCTTCATATTGAGATTTCCAGGGAAGAAATGTGTTCTTGATTATGTTTTGAATGTTATGCAGAAGCCGGTATCTAGTCAGGAGATGGGAACTCATCATTGTGCAGCCATGGCTTTCAAACCCTTTTCTCATTGATGCCTTATGCATGGTAACTGCCATCAGACTCCATACTTGCTGTTGAGAGGGCTCAGTGCTGCTCCCTGTGACAGCATCTCCAGATGCTCTTGCAGAAAATGGTTTGCTTGTTGCTGAATGGTTGCTGATCTTGGACTTCTCCATGCTAGCTTAAATCTTTGGCTTTCATCTTATATAGCCGTGCTGTATAGGACAATGCCACTTGTTTTCAGACCATGCCACTGTGTTGCAGTGCTTTACTTCAGGTCATGCTTTTTCTTTCACCCCCAGTGCTAATAAATCCACAGGCTTGGCAGCGATTCCTCTTACTAGCGTAAGGAGAAAGTATTTTGCAAGATAGTGTTTTGGAAAGTGTTTTCCTAGAAGGTGGTACAGGCAAGTTGCTGCCTTAGCATATCTGAGAATGGCTAGGAAGAACCTGGGCAGATGCCAGCATTTAAATATAGGTAAATGAAGTTGTACACTTAGATGAGTGGGTGTGTATGGTAACACACAGATGGTGGATAGCATGGTGTCAAAAGCCTGTACAAAGCCACAAAAACACAGGATTTAAACAGGTAAAACTCCCTAGCTTTCCATGTACTGGCATTCAAGGGGTAGTGTCATATGAGTGCAGCTTTTTGACTTGGGGCAACTAGACCTCAATCACGTTGCCTGTTATGTGCTAGGGAGAGAGTCTAGTACGTGTTTGTCTTTGTGTAGCTCTGCAAGAGTTCATAGGCTGGTCAAGTAGCTGCTATGTATTATCTGAACATGTATTTGAATAGTGTAATACTTATTACCTTTATGCCTTTAATTCAATACAACTCTTCCAGAAGGTGGGCTTTAAAAATTAACAGCTGTCATGTTCTGATCAGACTGATAAAAACGATGTCTCATAAGGTTTAAATTGGAAGTCAGATTTAGTAGCAACCTTGTTCAGGTGCTCAGGCCATGGAATAAAGGTGTACTGTTCACTGCAAATGAGAAGCATGATCTTCTCTACGAAAAGGGCACAAATATACAGTGTCACTTAAAATGCATAGAGGTGTATGCTAACCTTTTTGCACTGATTATTTGAGAGAGACTGTGGTAGCTTTAAAACCGTATCTTATCTGCTCACTATTTGATCTTCTCTTTCTCAGGGTAAACAGAATAGCTTCAGACCTTTCCAGGCTCCATAACTGACAGCAAGCAAGGTTCCTGTTTAATGAACTGTTTAGAGCTTAATTTTCCCCTTGCTCTTCAGGGAATTTGTGTCTCTGAGAAAATAATTGCATGCTTGATGAGGACAGAAACTTTATTGCAGTGGTCCAACAACCTGAGTACAATTGTGACACTATACAAGAAACTTCAAGCAAATGGCCCATTCAGAAAACTTACGTAACTGTGGTGGGTTCGAGTTTCCAGCAGATTTGAGTTTGCCTTTTTGATTATCATCTAATGTGAGAGAAGGCTTAGGGTTTCAAGTTCACAATAAACCTATTCAGAGCAACTCTTTTATTAGCTTGAACAGTATCTGCAAAGTTCTCTTCATCTTTGGCTTTACTAAAAGAAACTATTTAAACTTAACCAGCAAGCAAGGATCTTAGAATTATAAGCAGAGTATCATTTTGTTTTGATAAGGCCTCTATTACTTTGTGCTCTACCTGGAGTTCTTAAATGACCCCATTTATCTCTTCTGCATCGTGGAACTTTTAGTACTGTTCCATGCAATGTGCTTATTTTTTAAGTCTTCAGTTTGCTTTTGACCCGTTTGCTGGGTTAAGAACTCTGGCCTTGCCACAGAGCCTGTCCAAAGCTGCTGGTATTAAATGTAAATTTTTTATTATATTAAATATATAGTGTTTTCCCCTACGTTTCCATGCAGTACAGTGTAACAGGAAGGACAGAATGAAGTACTGACAAAGGAAGGTGGCTGGAGTTGGGATATAGCAGGCATTTTTTGTGTGTTTTAAGGAGAAAGCTGAGGTTTTGCACGTTTGGAATCCTGTTTGGATTTTTTAAAACCCTTCAAAAAAACTAGAATAAAGTGGCTTTTCTCTGTTTCTTCTTGTAGTAGACTGAATGATTTCCTGTTTGTGGGATCCACTGTAGTAAATTCTCCAATGTCCTCATGGCTTACAGATCGGTGGACTTTGATATGCTCTCCTTCAGGCAGCTCCTGAGGATAACTCTGAGGTTCTAGTGACCATAGATGGTGCCTCTTGGCTCATACATGTGAAATTTCACACAATACTTCAGTGCTTAACATGCTCAGTGGCTTTGGAAGAAGTTCTGAGAGCATACATTCTACTTCAGAAATCTTTCTCAGAATTAGAATGAGCAGAGATATTTAAACTTTTTAAGCTTGAGGATCACTGAGAGCTGTTTCAGTGCTGGTTCCAGAACTGCATCTTGGAGTTCTCTGACATAGTTCTGAAGGTAGCAAGTCTGTCTTCTTTTGAGATACACTTATTTGTTTCCACCTTGTCTGAGAAAGAATACTGACTTCTGTCATACAAGATTCTCTTAAAAAAAAAAATGGAGACCATGTCTTACTCTTCTATACTGTGCTGTCTCTGTGCATGAGTAAAAGTTTGTATTTTAGACAGAGCGGAACTATTTGTTATGTGTTAAAATCTCTTGTTGTGTGTGGTGGTCCATCTTCTGCTATGGAGAAACTCTTGGGCTTTCCATTTCTTTGTATATGGGAAGGTATTTTTGTGACGGCTCACTGGTGTATGTAAGCTGACTGGATTAGTTGATTTGTGTTGAGTTCCTAGGTGTCGAGGTGGGATCAGTGAAGACTGAAATACATGTTGAACAAGAAGACTTCTAATACTGATTTTTGTTTTTATTCCAGGAATGCACTCCAGAGAACCTGGAACTGAAAAAGAAGATTTTCGGTCAGTTAGATCTTATTGTTGGCGACAATGTTATCTTGAGCAGCTCGACCTCTTGTCTCTTACCCAGCAAATTGTTCACTGGCCTTAAACATGTTAAGCAGTGTATTGTCTCACATCCTGTAAGTATGATGGCATGTTTTGTTTTTCTGGTGGTGGTAATACAGGTGTTTAACTAAAACACATCCCAAACTTTTCTCTGCAGACTAAGAAATACAGAAAGATTAGAGTGCAGGGGCCTGACTTACCAGAAAAGGTTTAGTTTGGCCATTCTGTGAGCAGCAGTGTTTACTGAATTGAGAGGATTCATGCATGTTTCATACTTTTAGCTCAAGATAACATTCTGTGTAAGCCCTTGTGCTCACACTATTTTGTGTTACTCAAACTACTGGCTCTCAAAATGGAAGAATTCTGTGTTTTGAAGGGAAAACTATAAAATTCCCTACTTTCTTCTGGTGGCATCATTAGTCTTTTCTAGTATCCTTTTTCAGCTACTGTTGAGTAACGGTAAGCATCCAAACACTGAGCTACATGTGCTTGTCAAGTAACATCAGCGAGAAATGAAAGCTTTTGACTCTGGTTTCATCAGACTTGTGATGCAGAAGCAGTGTACCTGAAGAGTAAAAGCAGATGGATGAAATAGAACAAATTGTACTTGGATTAGAAGCTGCAGGTTTTGTGACCAGCTGAACAGGACAGTGACCCAGAAATGGTGTGACTAAAGGTGGCAACAGAACTTCAAAATGCTGAAGGACACTTGTGAACCTCCATGGAGGTTTATGTGAGGGTGTTAGAGAGCAGTTTATCACATCTGTCCTCAGCATGGAAGAGCATTTTTGTCTTGGTCACTGGGATTCTTACCATTTCTGTTTTCCACTACTCAACAGCTGATGAATTTGTGAGCCTAACATTAGTCTGGTGCTTGACAGATCAATTAACAGGTACTGTTGTTATGAAGGCTTGCAGTATTTGTTGACGGGTACTGCTCTGCTGTCTGCTGTTAGGTAGCTGCATGTTGTCTCTCCAGGACATCCCTCGGGGTGTAAAGTAAATGTCAGTTCCCTTGCCATGCTCAGCAGTGGCAGTGTGAACACAAAAATACATTGTTGCTTAAATGTCCCTATGGGTACCTGTAGCTTTCATGCTGCTGTGTCAAAGCTTTTGGTCAGTCCCTTTCTGACACCACTCCACTGCCAACATTTGTGCCTTGGAGTGACAAGGAAGCAAAAGGGACAAAATGACTTGTTTCTTTCTTTATAGTTTTCAACCCCTTTTAATAAAAAAAAATCCAAAACAAACCACAAAAAAACCCAAAACCAAACCTCAAGTTTGAGAGTATGTATCTGTTTAGCCTTTCTCTAGTCAAAAATTCAGAAGTTCCTTATCTCATATTTCTACTGTTGTAACTTCCTGTAGTGCAAGAGAAGTGATAATGCCTCTTCTAGTCTTCTGTATTATGTAACTATAGCTATGCCTTTTTTTTTTTTTTTTTTTTTTAATTTTACCAATTCCCAGGCTTCTACCTATTCTCTGTCAGTCTTTGAGTTGACATTACTCTTTCTTACTGTTTTCCCAAGCTGGTCTGTAGCAGTTGACTTGTTTAGTCTGAGCTGCAGTCATTATAGGACCCACTTCTGAACCAGGCTTTATCAGGTCTGAAAAGGTAGCTAGTCACTGTGTAAACATTTTGTAGGTTGCTGTTGTAAGGATATTGGTATTTTCCAAAGCAAATAGTCTGGAGTGTTTTAAAATGTCTAATTGTTCTGAAATTGCTTTACAGTCCGGCTGGGACTATTTTGTTAGCAATCTCAGCTTCACTCCAAGGGGAGTGTACTGGAGATGCTGTGAGTCAATCTACTCTTCTAGAGGCCTTGCTGCATCTATCAGGAAACAGCTTGCTTTACGGCTTTTGGTGGTGGTGTTTTAACCATGTCCTTACTGACGTCTTGAATACGATAACAAGACATGGGAGTGCTGGCTGCAGGAATCAAGCACTGTGGAAGAAAAAGAAGAGTAGCTTTTAATTTTTCTAGTATATCAAATTTGAAAGCTGTGAAGCACAGGTGAGCATGTTGAGTGCACCCTCAGCAAGTTTGCCGACGACACCAAGCTGTGTGGTGTGGCTGACATGCTGGAGGGAAGGGATGCCATCCAGAGGGACCTGACAGGCTGGAGAGGTGGGCACAAGCCAACCTCATGAGGTTCAACAAGACCAAGTGCAAGGTCCTGCATTGAGTCGAGGCAATACCAAGCAAAAATACAGGCTGGGCAGTGACTGGCTAGAAAGCAGGCCTGAGGAGATGGACTTGAGGGTGCTAGTGGACAAGAAGCTCAACATGAGCTGTCAATGTACGTTTGCAGCCCAGAAAGCCAACCAGATCCTGGGCTGCATCAAGAGAAGAGTGTCCAGCAGGTCAAGGGAGGTGATTCTCCCTCTCTACTCCACCATGGTGAGACCTCACCTGGAGTATTGTGTCCAGTTCTGGAGCCCCTATTCCAAGAGGGATATGGACATGCTGGAACATGTCCAGAGAAGGGTCACCAGGATGATCAGAGGGCTGGAGCACCTCTCCTATGAGGACAGACTGAAAGAGTTGGGGCTGTTCAGTCTGGAGAAGAGAAGGCTCCGAGGTGACCTTCTTGTGGCCTTCCAGTATCTGAAGGGAGCCTACAAGAAAGCTGGGGAGGGACTTTTTAGGCTATCAGGTAGTGATAGGACTAGGGGGAATGGAACAAAGCTGGAAGTGGGGAGATTCAGACTGGACATGAGGAAGAAGTTCTTTACCATCAGAGTGGTAAGACCTTGGAATGGGTTGTCCAGGGATGTGGTTGAGGCCCCATCCCTGAAGGTGTTTAAGGCCAGGCTGGATGAGGCTCTGGCCAGCCTGATGTAGTGTGAGGTGTCCCTGCCCATGGCAGGGGGGTTGGAACTAGGTGATTTTTGAGGTCCCATCCAACTCTGACTATGACTCTATGTGAAGGAGAAATGAAACCCACAAAGGACAAGAGGAGCTCAGCCCTTTGTTTAACATAGCAATAGGCTCAGATTGTTGGACTTGATGATCTTAGAGGTATTTTTCAAGCTTAATGATTCTATGATTTAATAATTAGAAAAAGTAAATGAAACTCCATAGCACAGCTGTTTGATAAAAATGTAGGCAATACTATAGGTACAACTGTTCTCTGCAATCAGTTTCAGGCAGTGTTATCAGTAGAGGTCTTCTGCAGAGCAGTTAATTGTTACATGCATGCTATATCACATAGCTAGAAATATGGAGCTTGAGGAAACTCTGTCAGTGAGCGAAGTCTCTTGCTGCACAGGAAACCATATAATCACATCACCTTAAAAATGTTTTGTCAGTTGGAATTTTTTTTTAACTTCACTACTACAGTTGGAAGTTGTGTCTTCTAGTTTTTGTTCCAATCTTAGTAAGGGTCCATTAAAATTAATTTGATGTTCATTGGCAGCTCTTGTGTAGCTTAATTCTTTCTGTTTACTTTGTCGTGTCCTTTCTTAGCTTTTATTTTGTTAGGCTGAATAAGGTAAACTCCTCACCCTTGAAGAAAGGCTTACAGTTTTCAGAAACCTTCTCCTAATGCCCAATTTCATCCATATTCTACCTCTTTTAGTTTTTACCAACATCTGTTGTCTCATTCCTAAAGAATTGTCTTCCTAAGCCTCCTCAGTGTGTTCATGAACACACCCTTATACTTCCTATGCCAAGTTTGTGAAATAGAATATTTCAGTAAGACGACTGTCAACACTAATCTTGGAAGAAATTTATGATAGCCTTGGTCTCTCTCAAGAATTAACTTGTCCTCTTCCTGGTTGGAACCTGTGATATCACTTCTCTGAGAGAAAAAATGGCTGGATGGCCAGGCCCAAGGAGTGGTGGTGAATTGAGTTAAATCCATTTGGCAACTGTTCACAAGTGTGTGCCCCAGGACTTAGGACTGGGGGTGTTTCTTTTTAAGATCTTTAGCAACGAGCTGGACAAAGGGATTGAATGCACCCTTGGTAAGTTTGCAGATGACACTAAACTAGGTGGGAGCGCTGATCTGCTTGATGTAGGAAGGCTCTCTGGAGGGACCTGGACATGCTGGATCGATGAACCAAGGCCACTGGTATGAGGTTCAACAAAGCCAAATGCCAGGTGCTGCACTCATGTCAAACAACCCCATGCAGTGCTACAGCCTGGGGCAGAGCGACTGGAAAGCTGCCCAGCAAAGAAAGACCTGGGGATGTTGATCAACATCTGGCTGAATATGAGCCAGCAGTGTGCCCAGGTGGCCAAGAAGGCAAGCAGCGTCCTGGCCTGTACTGGGAACAGTGTGACAGGTTGAGTACAGTCCCCCTGTAGTCAGCACTGATGAGGCCACACCTTGAATTCTGTTGTTCAGTTTTGAGGCCCTCGCTACAAGAAAGACTTTGAGGTCCTGGAGTGTGTCCAGAGAAGGGCAACAAAACTGGTGAAGGTTCTGGAGAACAGTTCTTATGAGGAGCAGCTGAGGGAACTGGGGTTGTTTAGTCTGAAGAAAAGGAGGCTGAGGGAAGACCTTACTGCTATTGACAGATACCTGAAAGGAGGTTGTAGTGAGGTAGGTGTTGGTCTCTTCTCCTTAGTAACAAGTAGTAGAACAAGAGGAAATGGCCTCAAGTTGCACCAGGAGAGGTTTAGATTGGATATTAGAAGAAACATTTTCACTGAAAGGGTTATCAAACACTGGAGCATGCCCCCCAGAGTGGTGGTTGAATCACCATCCCTGGAGGTGTTTAAAGGACGCATAGATGTGGTGCTAAAGGACATGGTTTATCACCAGGCTTGGTAGAGTTAAATAATGTTTAGACTCTATGATCTTAAAGCTCTTTTGCAGATGAAATGATTCCATGATTTTGTATGCTTAAGGGTTAGAAAAGCCTTTAGAGAACGTGTTGGTGCTTACAGTGGTTTGGGTCTTGCTAAATTGCCTGGCACCACACTTGCAATAGTGTCTATCACAGTATTCTCAGTGTTGGTGATGGCATTGCCAGAGACTGATAGGAGAATGGTTGCATTGGAAGACAAGGCACTTTGAAGGGGATAAAATGTATTACATCAGTAGATAGATGTAACCTACGTCAGGTTGTGCGTTGGTCAGACCCTGCAGTAAAGGAAAGCATGTAAGTACTGAAAAGAACATACAGAGAGGAAAGACTGCTTGCACCTTGCTGTGACTAAATCCTGTACCTGAGCACAGTTAAAAGCAGTTGACTATAAGGAAGCATGGTGAAAGAAGCAATACTTAATTACATCCCCTGAATGTCCATGTTACTTCTGGTAGTAATTTATGATATGTTAGCTCTTTCTGTTACCTGGAAAGTAGACTGAGGGTTGAGATTATGACTGAAGGACTGCTGTTTTGGAAAGAGCGTGTAGGCAGTGCTACTGCCTGTAACATGATGACCTGAAAAACTTGCAGCTGTTTTTAGGATGCTCTTTAGAATTTTTGTTTATTACTTCAAAAACCCATTTCACAGAGATCTTGACTTGATGAGAGATTACATTTGGGAAGAATCAGAGACAGATAACCTTTTAAAGTAGGTGCAGTGTTTGAAGGTAACCTGTTCTGCAGCTTCTTTGAAGTATGTTTTACATATCTGTTACTGAGTTTAGCATGTATTTACAGGCTTGGGCCAGTAGCAACGTATCTATTAAGTATTCCATCTTACAGATGGTGGTTTAGCAATAATTTTGTTACAAAGTTCCTGAATATCTAAAAGGAAATAGCTTACTTCATTTGGAAAGACAGGTGGTGACTTTGTCTTATAGGTACAATCTGAATATTGAGAAGAAGTCAGTATAAAGTTTCTAGTCCTGTTTGAGTGCTGTCATCTTTAGTGCAGTTTCATGAAATTTGCTGAAGTTAAATAGAAATGGATTTAACGAAAAGTTAATTTTTTTTTCATTTAAGTCAATATACTAGCATTTACTGGATTGCTGAAGTCTTTCAGGGTCTGAAGATCAGGCTTATGTCTTGGCTGGAAAATATTGACACTAGTAGCAAGCTTTAAATGTGCTTTGTATTAACTTGTTCTGTGAATCTGTTGACATTCTTCTTTTGTGTTTCTTCTCGAGGTGAATCCACCTTACTTTGTGCCATTGGTTGAAATTGTCCCTCATCCAGAAACAGATCCTTCTACTACAGAAAGAACATACGCCCTGATGAAGAAACTTGGTCAGTCTCCTGTCAAACTAAACAAGGAAATTGAGGGGTTTGTTCTGAATCGGCTCCAGTATGCAGTGATAAGTGAAGCCTGGAGACTTGTGGGTGTATGTATTACTTTTTTTTTCCAGTTTCTGTGCCACTTTCGTAGATGTGACAAGTGAGATTGTATATGTAAACTTCCTTTAAATTTGGGCCGTCTTTGTTAAACAGTTCCTTGTGAACATTAAATGTATATTAACATGTAAATTAAAAAGAGTAAGCTATGTCGCTGACAAAAAATAGTGACATGCTCGTAACAACTGTGATTTATCCTGCTTTCTTTTCAGAATTCTGTCATTTTCAGGACAATCAAAAGAACAGTCTTAAAGGCATAACATTCTTTTTTTCTAAAAGGTCTCATAATTTCCTGTTGTTTTTCTGAATGTTGCTGGCCTACAGTACAGATGTTATGAAAATTATATTTTAAATGGTTTTGTCTATGGCCTTTCAGGAGTTGGACTCATAGCTTCAATGGTTATTTGATACGTGTAGGTAAGGACAGATTTCTCCTCCTCCTGCCCATTCAGTCATCTAGCTGAGAATCATTCGTTTGTGCCTCTTCAGCTTTTCCCACAGTTGCCTGTTCTGTACTGCATAGTCTGATCTTTCATCAGGAAGGAGCTGAATTAGGAGTCTGTTCTGAGAGAAGAGATTCAATTGGGCTCGAGTGGGGCTTAATTTTTGTCATGGAGAGTGTTCAGATATTACAAAAAACAACCACACACACAAATATAAGTGAAGATCTTAACAGTAAGGTAACATTTAAGTATTGTAAACAAAGTGACTCTTTATCCAAAACAGTATGTAAACATAGGAAGGTGGTTGGGGCCACATCCCTGGAGGTATTCAAAATGAGGCTCAACAGGGCTGTGGGCAGCCTGGTCTAGTTGAGGATGCCGCTGCTTACTGCACTGAGGCTTGGACTAGATGACTTTTGGAGGTCCCTTCCAGCCTGTACCATTCTGTGATTCTATAGTTGCTGAACTGATTTTGCTTACCTGTAACTAGCTTCCATTAGCAATGCAATACAGCAATATAAAGGAGGTGGTGAATAACAGTAAGTGCAACAATATTGTTAAGAAGAAACTGATCTTCTGCTAGAGATGTTTCTTTAAATTAAAATAAAGATTTCTGTTACTTAAAAAGTTAATAAAAAATCTTAAGGGTATAAGAAAAACTTCTTCAGAAAGTTGAAAGACACAGGGTAGTAAAGAAAGTAACCTACAAATTATTTTTGAAACTGTAATAACGCAGGTTAAAAAAAAAAAGATTTTTTAAGAATAAAAATGTGAAAATAACTACACAAAATATGAACTAGGAAGGCACATTCGTGGGGAAAAAGCTAGATGAACTTCGGTGCTGTTAAAGATGTTCCCAGACTGTAACCTTTCCTTGAAAGGAAGGGATCTATTGTAGAAGTAGAACAAGTCATGCAAAGAACAAGATTTTTGCAGGAAAAGAGTTAAATGAGTAATGACACTGAAGTTGATGAAATACTGTTTTTTACACACCAATGAGCATAATGCCACAGAAATGGAAGGTTAGCACACCTTAGTTCTATCAAAAGAGTTCAAAGAGTCTTTGGAAAGGGGTGGACAGGTAAATCTGATAATGTGTAGGCATAGTGGCACAATACCCTTGGTCAGCAAAGGTATCCAGGGAAGTAATGCCTCAAAAATCTAGAAGCATCCTTTCATATCTCTGAGAGGCATAAACTGAATTGTGGAAGTCACTGCCATAGAAACCTAGGACACTAAAAGTATGCATGGGTTTAAGGGAATATTTAGACATTCTTGTTGGAAGAGGACCATGAAAAGCCACTACTGAATTCTCCAAAACTGGACTGCTGGCAGGTGAGGCGGTGAAAGTGTCACTTTGTACTTGCTCTTTAGTTATGGGAAAAAGTATAAGAACACTTCATGGGCTATTGTTGGAAAAGAGGTACTGATTTGATGAGAACTTTTAGCATGATGCTTTTCTGTGGGTGGTGGTATGTGAACGGTAACAAAATATTATCTGAAGCACTGACATAATGAAAGTTGCTTTTGTTGTGTATCATCAGTTTCCAAATGGTCCTGGTTTTGTATAATTTTATTGCATTTCAGTCAAATACACATTTAAACTGCAACAACTTTGGCTGTATTTGCACTTCAAAAGCCTGGACAAATATCAAAGGTATATAGTTTCAGCTGTGTGACTTCAGACTGCACACAGCCTTTGATGAGAGGAGAATCACGGTGGGTGAGAGCTGCAGACCTGAGAAGATTTCTGTGTTTCTACTGTCATCCTGCTAAATTAGTAATTTTCTTTCAAAGTGGGGAAAAATACTTCATGCTTCTGATTTTTTAAGTCACTCTTTAGCCCTTGTTGTTGAGCATTAAAATACTGAAAACATCAGCCTCCTTACCTCACAGTCTTTGAGAGGCTTCTAAAAATCAAGTTTTACTCATTGATTCCTTCTGTAAACATAAATGTTCATTATCCTAAGAAGCTCAAGGAGCGGAAGATAAACTATGGATATTAACAAGAGGGACATGTTGATAAAGCATTCTTGTCCAAAGTGACCGCACTGTTAATCTTTCTGTGGTTGGATATGTAAACTGTATGTACTGGATGAAGCAATCCAAGTCAGCTTGGATGCAGAACACAGACATTCTTACAAAATTAATTACGACCACTGTGATATTTCAATGCTAATAATTGTGTATTGCTTTTGACTATTGTGGAAGAAAAATAATAGAACCATAAAGCAATTTCCAGCTTACTTGTTTTATTAGTGCTTGTAAAGGTCTGAACAAATATCTTTGCCTGCCTACAGGTACATGTCATAAACTGATCAGTGGTCCTATTTCTAAGTTCTCTTTAATTTTAACATGGTGAGTGCTTGAGAAAAAGATCTGTGTTGTTGTCGGCCTGTTTTATTTGCACTGCAGTGTATCAGTTTGTTGCCACACAACAAAAGCGTAACTATTCCAGATATAAATGCTGTGTGTAGACCAGGAGAGAAATACAGCAGCATCTCCAGTGTTTTGAAGCCACTTGAAGTGTTCTTACATCAGCCCCCTTACATAAAAAAAACTTTCTAAAAACTGTCTGTTTTGGGTTTGGTTTTATTTGGAGGACTTTGAGATAAGAGCTTTGAAAATTCTCATCTGCATCCTCCCTTCAAAAATACTTTTAGTAATGGCAGAGAAGTGATCATATGCATGGACACGTGGACATAATGCTTTTAATGAAGTATGAATTCAGATACCTTTGCATGGACAAACCCAGTCTTTTTTCTTTTGTCTTTTTTTTTTTTTCCTCCCCCTCGAGGTGGAATTGTTTTGATTTTTGGTGGTGGGTTTGGAGTTTTTCTTGGTCAGTGCTCAAGCTCACTATTTCATTCAAGAAACTAAGGAAGTTTCTCTGGTAGAAGTATTTATGTAATGTTAAAAAATAACATTTGCATTAGGACAAACTTGCAGGTACAGCTGTGCTAAAAACATTTATCTTGGAAACTTTATCACAAATGAACTGAGCAGCTTGCAGGATGTTTTGGTTCCCAAGTATAGCTTGGCAGCTGATGACCTGCCAGCCTCTTTACTTCAGCAGTGCTGTGTTGGGATGTGTGGTGGATGAGGCATGGGACAGGGATCGTATGATGAGAGAGAGGCTCTGATACAGAGCCTGCATGGGGCGGTATAGAAAGCAATGTGGTAAATACAGCTGCTTACTGGATGGTGTATGGGGCTTATCAACTTCTGCCACATGGGTCCAAGGGTAGGAGAGGCTTTAACACAGCAAGAAGTCTGAGGTAAGGTTCAGACTACAGGTGGAGTTCAGGCTCAAACTGCACATGGTGCTCAGATTGCATGTGAGCCATGTATGCTGGAGCAAAGAGAGAAGCACAATTCAGGGAAAGGTGATGAAAGTAGCAATGAGAAACCCAGAAACTGGAATACAGTCTTTGCAAACCTTTGGCTGCTGAGGTTTCTGGGAGCATACATGGAGTGGCTGGGATTTTGAAGCTCAGCACAAAATGAGTGCAGTGAATGCAGGACTAGGCTACATGTGGGAGTAGAAAGTAGAGTTAGGGTGATGAAAAATTAGGAGACTTTTAGGCTGAAATCCTGATTTGTAGGAAAGTAGGAGAATGAAAACTCATTTAGATACATAGAACTAGGTGCTGCTAACTTTGTCCATGTGGACAATTAGGAACATGGATTTAATGATGCAAAAGTTTGACTTTACAAGAACTTAGAAGCAAAGGCCATAGATTCATTTGTGGGCCTAAAAGAAAGAATTCAAGCAAGTGCTTCCCTTTGAGACAAAAATGCTACAATGATATATTTAATTTTGGATCCTAGTTAGTCTTTCATGTGACAAGATGTCTTTCTGAACGTTGTTTTGACTTCCAAGTCATGAATACTTGGGAAGTACCAGTATTTGTGGCAGGAAGATTTTGTATCAGTTATCTCAGTCTCCCCATCTTCCACATCTATTCCATGAAAATGTAGTTACTGGGAGCACTGTAGTCTGTCTCTTTATGGTCATACAGGTTCACAGAGCTGTATGAGACTGATGTTCTTGTAAGTTTCTTATTTACGTTTTTAGTTCTTAGATCTCTGGTAGAAGTGTTGCAGATCTGATTATGATGAGAGTAAAGGCTATACTGTGAGGTGTTGAGGTTAATGATCTTTATTCTTCTCAATCCTAACTTTTTATGACACAAGTTTGGAACCATTAGAATAATCTCTTGCCGCTAATAGGAAAAATACCTTAAAAAGCTTTCTCTGTTACTCCCTGTTACCATTTGCTTTCTCAAGCCTCCTTTGACAGTGATCACTGGTATATCTGATTTTGTTCTTTACTTCTTGGGGCAGATACATGCTTCCTTTATTTGTCTGTGAAGCACTGTGTGCACTCCTGCCACTACTACTTTTGTATTTTTACTATATATTCTATAGTAGCTTGGGATTGTGTTGCAGAAGAATATTAGTTAAATAGTTTGACTTTGTCTTGTTCTGAAGGTAAAGTTTTGGTTGACTTAATCTAGAAAATAACAACCAAACAGTTTCACCAGTGCTTTAGATCAGAAGTCTCAAACCTTACACTGACTATCTTGGACTTCTACTGTGATTACTGAGTGGATGCTTATATTGGTGAAATATTGTTCTAAGCAGCACCTGGAATGTGTGAGGAGATAATGAAATACAGCAGCAGAGATAGTGAAGAGAACATGGCAGTTTTTCAGGCCAGGAGTTTCATCTGCCTTTGAGAACCTGCTAAAGCTGTTTCATATGATGGGTTGTATGAGAAATGTCTTCAGAGTCTGTATTTTCCTCTGTATAAGCTTCTGATACTGTCTTTTTCTTTAAAAGTTTGTTTTCTTGGTTATAGTCACTGTAGAAGACAAGAAGAATGGACAGCCCTGCCATTTTTGTTAATCTCTTGGAAAATAAACAGTCATAGTTTGGCTGTGTGTCCATTTCAGTTCATTTTCACAGCAATCAGGTGCATTGGCTTCAGTCCCTAATTTATGTACCTCTCCCTTCTCAGGTAACTAGCTTGGCTGTTCTTAAATACTGGCAAGACTTTTTAAATTCCACATTCCTTATTACTAATAATTGTACTATAGTGTTATCCAGATAACCTTTCCAAAAGATCAAAGATAAGGTAGACAGTTAAACATCTAGTTACAGTGCCCCATAAAAGGGGGATTTCATAGAAGCAAGTTTAAAGGGCCAAGGAGAAAAATAGTGCTGATACTAAGTGTTACAGGGTGAGGTGAGTGAGGGTGCCACGGAATAACGAAGATAAAGGCCAACAAAGTAAGTAGGTGGTAAGTGTGTAGTTTGACAAGTTTCTCAAACATGATGAAATGGAAAGACATGAAGCTAGTAGAGGAATCTAGGAGAAAAGTCATATGCTCAAAATGACAGGACTGGAAAAAGATTTTATCAGGGTGTGGATCGAAGTGATTAAAGTGATAGTGGTGAGAAGGGTGTAACAAGTGCTGCTGAGAATGCATGTCCTAGTGGCAATCAGAAAAAAAAATACTGGATTTGGGAGATAACAGAGGATGAAATGACAAATTTGGAGGCAAAAAAAAACATGTTCTAGGGGAAAATGGAGTCCATAATAACTCTAGAGACTGAAGTCAGTGGGAGAACATGATGAATTGTTAGCATCAGAAAAAGTAAGATTGTGGGGGTGGGGTGGCCATGTCACATGTCAAATGATTAGAAACTAAGTGACAGAAGTTTTGATGTGGGTGTAACTCACAGATTTAAAGACTGTTGATTAAAATGGAGCAGGTTGGGTCAGTGCCTAAAGGTGGAGACTACAGAATTGCCACAGGATTTTGGAAATGGGAAAAGTGTCCTTGCATTATGAGAAGCAGTAATAAAATACCAACGGAGCATTAGGACAATATTATGGCATCACAGGAGATTAAAATCTCTGGGAAGATGAGATTGAGGTATATAAGTGGTGTCATAAGTAGTGTGGAAGATCCTGAGCTAATCTAGATCTTTAAGTTTGATTTGCCACTTGGACACTGAGGCTTTTGTTGGAATTTATTTTATGATTTTAATTCTGTAGCTGTAAAAGCTTCTAGTGAGCTCTAACACTTCTTCTGACAAGTGCTTGAGGGCAAGGCTTACAAGAAGGGTAACCCAGGATGAAGATGATGAAAATTACCCTTGAGAAGATTGTTTCACACCTAGATGTAATGAAACTGGGTTGAAACTTGTTCTTGTTTACTACTTAGCATAAGCACCAAACCTTGTGGAAGACATGTTGCTGACCTTGCACCCACTCTGCTGAATCATTCCAATTTCTGATCTCCTTAACAGGAGTGGGAGTAGGGTTATTCTCTATGGGAGGACAGTCAAACTTGTTTCTCATTTCTGTGTTTTTTAATTTCTCAAGAGAAAAAGTAAAAAGTTTTTCTTTGAGAAGGTCTGTGTGACAAGGGGAAACTGAACTCATTGGTGCAGAATAATATATCCATCAACTGGGGGGGTCTGTCATGTTTTCCTTATGGTAGCAGCAATTTTTGCCTTTTAGCACCCATCCCTATAAAATTACAGCTATAGTCAAAAGGCCAAGAGCAAAGCACTCATCTCATGGTTCTGAGGGCACCTGACCTTCAAATGTCAGTATTGAAACTGAGGACTAAGGCAGCAAAAGAAATCAGTCAGCTTTTAATTTGAAAATGAATTTGCAATGATTCTGAAGTGTTTCAAGAGTCTGTTAACTCTTTAACGTTATGTTTACAGTTTTTAACTGCTGCTGTGTTTCAAATGCTTGTCTGGGACTTGTAGTTAATCTTTTGTCCACAAATCCATGTCAACCAGGAAAGAAAAAAAAAATACTCATCAAGCACAGCTTTACCAGCACAACTCATTGTTTGGATGAAGCACTCCCAACAGAAGAGTGCTTTTGTTGACTTTGCTGATGTGATTCAGAGAAGTTGTTGTTGCCATGTCAGGAGAAAAAACTTTCACAGAATGTATGGTGCCTGTGTTAGTAACACTGACACTGGTCTGTTATCTGAATGCTGTCTGGGGTTTTCTTTTAGTCCTGTATTTGTGCAGACCTTCCTGACTGCCTCTAGATGAATTACTTTACCAGGCCTATGCCGTACCTTCAAGTTGAAGAAAATAATGCTTCATTATCCCCGCCATTTTATGTCTAATTAAATTGTTACAAGAGCTCCATGTTCCATATGTGGTGGGTATATCTTATTAATTACATTATTGTTTCCTTTTCAAGATTGAGTTCAAAAGCTACCTGCAACAGGGATTCAGCCAGGCTTACTTTTGATAGGGGCAACACCTGCTAACAGATTGAGACTTGAGGTTGAGTCTTATAAAAGGCTCTATGTGAGCTTGAGATGATGAAACTTGTTGTCTGTGGCCAGCTGCAGAATTTATATTGGTTCTTGACTTCAAGCTTTCTTTTAATATAACGGGCACTGTGGGTGGGCTTCAGCTCACCTAAGGTAGAATCTCTACCATGTAGACATTGACATCCAAGCTTCTTATTCATCTTTCAGTGAGAATTAGGCCCTTTTAGGACACAACCCATCATACCTATTCTAGATGCCTGCTTTAGGATGCTGATTTCTTTTTTCTCCCTAGTGATTATGAAGAGAGTCTAGATGTCTAGCTCAGATGTCCATGTCTACAATAGGTCAGGAAAGCTGTCCTTCATGCCTGTAACTCTAGCTGATGGCTGTCTCGTACAAAGAAGCATTCAGACAGGGCCCTGCAAGAGGAAAATTTAATAGAAGACATCTTTCGTCAGGCAGATGAGTGTACATACTTGTACTCTGCAGCTCAGAAGGGCTTGTGGAGAAAGAGGCACTGAGTGGCACGAGCAACTCAAGGTAGGGTGAGAAGACAAATTAGAAGCAGTTCAAGATCTGTTCCACCTTCTTAACCAAAAGGAAGTGCTTTTATGTCTCTGGGAATAAAGAGGACAAGTTCTTGAAACCAAGCCTTATCTGATGGAATTAGTTATAACAGGTCTTACTTAATTCGTATCTTCCCATTAGGTGGAAAACATCCTCATATAATAAATAATATTCTTCTCAGGTAAATCTGTTAAATTAATGAACCATAACTCATTTTTTCTACTAGCCTCCCTGTGCTTGCCCTAACCTGATGGAGGCGTTGGCTTTCTTGTAAGTGCTACCATGTGGGTGGAATAGCAATGCTCAACTTTTCACAGAAGAAATGCTTCATTTTACATGCTCTGTATCCTGCCAGCTCTGAGGTGTGAGGCTAGCAATGAGTTTGAGAAGTTGGGCAGGTTAAGGCTGGGTAGATTGAATGTTCAGTGCATTTTCTAGGAGGGAGTGGCAGCTGTATTGCCTGTGTGTTTGGTCTCAGCCTTTTTTTTGAAGGTAGCCTCAGGAGTAGTAGCCACTGCTGCACCCCTGATCTGCCAGTTGTGACTGCCCAGAAATCCAGGACTAATAGAATATTAAGGGACAAAACACCTGTATTTAAAAGGGCTGGTATTGTACTTGGGTTTGATAAACAGTCTTTTGGTTGTGTTCTTGTAAGGAGTGTCACATTTGCTCTCTGTTTTCCAATTCTCAGATTCTGAGAAAAAAGTATTTTGGTTAGCAAACAGCTCAGTTTAGTTTTAGTACATGAATTACTGTAAGTAATAAGTGTGAGGCAAACCAGTGTGTACAATAGTACATATTGTCTGAACCGGTGCATTAACTTACGAATTTAAGAATATGCCAGAATGTATCAAAGTGTATCTGGATTAGGAAGTACAGCAGTCTTCGAGATGTGAATGTGCTTATACTGAACCATAGGAAGGTGTACATTGATGGACATTGCTGGCAAATAGTTGTGTTTCTACTTGCAAGCTGACTGCTATTTCTAGCCTTAGCTTTTATTGGCTTTTAAAATTATATACAAAAAGTTGGAAATTCTGCATTAAAACCAAACATTCACAAATCTTCCTTGCTGTTCTATTGTTATTACTTAGGAAGGGGTAATGTCTCCTACTGATCTAGACCTTGTGATGTCTGATGGATTGGGAATGCGCTATGCATTTATTGGACCTCTGGAAACCATGCATCTTAATGCAGAAGGTAAGTAGTTTAAAACACTGTGAATCTGAAGGGGAAGGCTTATGTTGCACAAGACCCCAGAAACATTATATAATAAACAAGGTTAAGATTGCTGCAACTATGACTCATCTCTCTTCTTTTTTTCTTATCATTACAATAAAAATTTATCTAAAACTTGGTCAGATGGACAGCAGTGAACATTGATTATTGTGTTGTAAATGATCAGATGAAAGATGACAACAAATCATTGAAACACTATCTGTGTACTTCATTTTTTTTCCAAGATATGTCCCAGTGTTTTGCAAACCTTACTGTACCCATAGTTCAGGATTGTCTGAGTGTCAGGAAAACATTGAAAAAGTTCATTTGATAATTCAGTGTCAACAAAATCTCACTTTCTGTAGAAGAAGGTTTTTTGGGTTTGTTTTTGTTTTTTCTTCCCTCCCAAATTCATAGGAACTCTCTTGCTTTAATCTGGCTTAGATCCTGAGTGAAGTAAAATTGGTTCTGTCCACAAAATACTGTGTGTGAAAAGTTGACTTAACAAAGCAGTCAAGTATCAGCTTGATGTCTGTCTTGCGTAATTAAGACAGATTATTAGATGTTTTGAATAGTATACATGAATCCCAGCTAAATAAAAAGTTAAATGCGTAAAATGAAATAAAATTCACGAATCACAGTTACAAAGGTTTGAGCAATGAATTTAGCACAACATTAAGCCATCAAGAAGTTAAGATTAACTAAATAGATTTTAGCTCTTTATTATTATGTCTTCTGTCTTTTGTTTTCTGGTTTTGTACATTCCCTGACATAGTAGGCCCTTGCTCCTTTACTGGATCTTTTAGGCACTGCTGCAATGCCTAAAAATATCATAATAAAATAAAAATAACCAAGATCATAAAATGCAGTGCATAATTAGAAGTGTTTATTTTATGTCCACTTATTAGTTAGTTACTTGGCAGAAACTTAAGTCTCTTAAGGCAGACTAAGCACTTCTGACATGAATGTGGAATTGTGGATCCTCCACCAGTCTTTCAGCATGTCAGTTTGGTTGTATATCATCAGTAAATTAAATGTCACAAAGTATTTGCTTTTGTGCATTGCTAGGTAAACAACATCCATCTTCTGTTTAGAGGCACCTTCTTAAAAGTTTAGATTTGCTCAATACAAACCATACACGTTCTTTACATAGACATACAGATTGACATAGTACCAGCATTAAGGACATCAACCTATCTGGAGTCTCCTCTAAACCACTCCACTAAACTGCCATGACGTCCTCTGCAGGGACAGGGTCTCTGACAGAAGACCACCCTCATTCATGCACAGGGCATTCTGTCAGAATAACTTGCTGAACTACTAAAACATAAAACCAAAGTGAAATGTTTATTAATACAAAAAGAAACCCAATAGTTTTTGAGGTGAAATCATATTTGTGACTCCTTTGTAATCCTTTTTTCTTAGATGCCTTAGTTCTAAAATGTGTACTTGAGATGAATGGAATCATATAAGTCATCTGGGTTGGTTTTGATGCTCTTCTGCAGTGCCCTCTGGCATTTGATGTTCTGTCATGATCCAGCTTAGCTTCCTTCCTCCTACCGGGAGGTAGTCATTGTTACAAAAATGTCTGAAATTTCACATCTCAAACCAGTATGTTGCTTACTCATGTCAGAGATTTTACAGCTTTTTACATTTAGTGATACTTCCTCTTAGGGGATTTAGTATTTCAGATCAGAGGAAGAAAAATTAT
This sequence comes from Indicator indicator, assembly GCF_027791375.1. Classification (NCBI taxonomy): domain Eukaryota; kingdom Metazoa; phylum Chordata; class Aves; order Piciformes; family Indicatoridae; genus Indicator; species Indicator indicator. The sequence continues at coordinate 19,441,749 of NC_072010.1, read as the reverse complement.
GAAATAACAATCCAAGAGAATACTAAACTGGAAGTCTTGTGGTGGGCTTGTGAAATACAAGCCTAAAATAAACCTATAGTTACTTTAACATTATATAATACTCTTAATTAAAAATAATCCTAAAACAGGTATCTAGTACACTTTTGGACTGGACCACTTGCACAAGAGCACCTTATTGGCTTGTTCAGTAACTCAGATCATGAAGAGTATTGCTTCACTCCTAGTCTTGCCAGGTGTGTTGTCTCTGAGTATAGAGCTGCTCCTGTTTGTGTGCTGGCAGGCTGACTCAGGCTGTTGTTTTCATCAGAGGCAGTTTAAATCAGCGTCGCTGATGTCAGGACACATGATGGCTTATGGTCGTAGTTCCGTACCCATGCCAACTTCACTCTGGTTGCCCAGTATTGCTTCACATAATACGGAATAGGATGGACCTCCTCTTCATGGCTTAGGACATGCATTGTACTAATAGTGTCTGGTTTTTATCAGTGGAGGGAAATGAAGGGAGAGATAAGAACTTGCCTCTATCCTGTTTGTTAGCCTGTCAAGCAGCTTCACAGCAGCTGCCTTTCTTTACAGCTATAAGATATTAATTACCTGTGATCTTAAACTCTCTGCTAAACGGCGAAGAAGGATGTTGAGGATGCAGGAAGCATGTGAGAGGAAAATAGTATTATTGATGGAAGATGGATTTTTGATTTTATTTTTTTTAAGAGTGATGCAATATTTTTTTTGTTTGGTTTTGAATAAAGAATATTACTATAGCAATTTTTTTCCAAAATCAGTGGTGTTTTTAGCTTGTGGGATGCCATACATCAAGATCTTCCCATGAACTTCCCATGTGCTAATACTGGATTTCCTCCATTTTAGTTCTTACATCCTTTCCTCCATATTCATAAATAGTCCTATCAAAAGCTATTATCCAGACCACTTTAGATAATTTGTTAATTCATGCATAAATATTAGGAATTTTGAATATATGGCAGCGAGCCAACAGCCTTGAACATGAAATAAAATGACAGCATCGAGTCACTAAATGGAGCAGAAGCAGCAACAACAATTTGAGAGCTAAATTTCAACAGACAGGAAGGCAACCTTGGGGCAGGGGGGGCACATCCAAATTGTATAACATTATAATGTTGTTTGTTGGTTTCACTAAACAAAATAATGTTGATTTCAGTTTCAGTAAGCTCCATCTCTTGAGTCTGTCATCTTAGGCTTTCCCATGGCAGCATTACAACAAAGGCTGCTAAGTCTTTTACAAGGAACATCAATAGATTTAACTAGAGACATTTTACCCATTTACTTATTGTGGGATTATGTTAGCAGACACAATGTCCCTCCTGTATAGGTACCTGGCTATCTATGAATTTACTGAAGATGATCCAGCCACAGTAACTCAGTGAATTCAATTCACTTCCTAATAGGCCGAAGAAAGCAGTTAATAGTCCTTATGCAAGTGCTTGTTGCCTACACACACCCACAGGCTTTCTCATGATGAAAAAGTTTGTGTGCAGTAAGCAAAGGGTGAATTTTTCTGCATCCTGGCTGCTATGCACCAGTTTCCTTCTGTGGACACACATGTAAAGTGGTTCCCTCCACCTTCTGAAAGGAGCACGTGACTTTGCACAGGAATTCTTAATGTTTTATTGTTCAGATCATTATAGATGTGTCCAGAAGAACACACCTTTGTGCATTGTTCTCCCTTGTGCTAATGAAAGAATGTACATAGTCACCAAGTGGCTCAGACTGAGGAATTCATCCCAGATTTGAAACTGATCTAACAAAAGCATTTCATATTAACTCAGTTTAATTCCTTAATCCAGCTCACAGCAGTCCTGCACAAACATTAGTGTATTGCTGTTGAGATGGTAACCAGGGACAGTGAGAATAAAACTTTTTTTGGTGCTGCCACTCTTAGGGTAGTTGAAAGTATTCATGCAACTACAGCCTAAGTGCAACCATATTAAAAATTAATGTAGAGTTACAAGCATCCTTTAAATTCACACCCTACCAAAGAGCATGCATCTGTGTTCAGACACACCATTGATGAAGATAAGATTACATTTAGAAAGATTTCCTTGGAGCTGTAATGTCTAGAAATGTAATCCGTGTTTCAGCAAAACAAAAACTTTGGGAATAATTTTTTTTTTCCCTGAACATAACCTAACCATGACAGATTCCTCCACGGTGTTCCTGAAATACGGCCCCTTCTTTTCTCATCTCTACTCCTCTTCAGTCTTACCAAATGCAGCCTCCTCTTAGATTTTTACCTGCTAAAATCGACCCCACCCAATCTTTTCAAATTGTTGATGCTGTTACATCAGTGGCTTGACCATCTCACGTACTCCCTTGAGTCATTACAGTATCTTTATTATGCTGCTCATCAGGTTCAAGGTCATCAAGTTAATACTCAGTAGTGTGAGGGACTCTCTCTCTTTGGTGTGTTCCCCGTCCTTGCCAGTAACACTGGCTTCTGTCTCTTGTTTTCTCTCACAGATATCTCAGTGCCTATGTGGCAAGTGCCCTTGCCAATCTGGTTTACCAAGAGTGCTTGCTTGCATCCTTCAGCCTTCATGACTGTTGTCTTTCTTATGAAGAGACAGGCATGAGACTTTGTGTACAAAAAGCAGTGATACTTGAAGTTGCTTACATGCTGTAATTCACAAACATACTACATTTTATACTGTCGTGTTTTCCTTTTTTTTTCCTACTACTCCTACACCTTTATGTTTATGAACTTCACTTGTAATTAAGGGAGTGGAACCATCACCCATATGAGGAAAGGCTGAGGGAGCTGAGTCTCTTTAGCTTGGAGAAGAGGAGACTGAGGGGGTTTATAAATATGTAAAGGATAAGGTGTCAGGAGGATGGAGCCAGGCTCTTCGCAGTGATGTCCAATGATAGAGCAAGGGGCAACAGGGCAAGCAGGAGCATAGGAGGTTCCACATAAACATAAGGAAAAAATTTTCACTGTGAGGGTGACAGAACACTGAAACAGGCTGCCTAGAGAGGTTGTGGAGTCTCCTCTGGAGACACTCAAAACCTGCCTGGATGTGTTCCTGTGTGACCTACTTGAGGTGATCCTGCTCTGGCAAGGGGCAGGATGTTCTTTCAAAGTCCCTTCCAACCCTTAATGTCTGTAATGCTCAGGGCAGTGTTTTATGCGTGCTTCTAACTTAAATGTCTGTCCTGAGTTCCTTTTCTTTTATCAGTGCCCTGTTCATTTTGATACTGCAACTAGAAGCATTTCACTGATGCATGTTTACACTACACCAAGTGCTTGCAGGTATCCTTCAGGCCCAAGTGTAGTTATATGAGCAAGTTCTTGTGGGACAGGTCAGTAGGTGTTTTGGAAACTGCTTGGACTCGCATGCAAGCTAAATAAGCAACGTCTTATTCTTCATTTGTTGGTGGGGTGAAGAACATTGCATTTCCTAGCTACGTATGGGCAGCTGAGGAACCTTGAATCAATGCTCTCATCTAGCTTGTCATAACGTGTTTCTGTAACTATACTGTGAAAGTCAGAAATGCTGAGTGGGATTGGGACTTTCAAGGAAGAGAGTACTCTGCTATTCATCTCTATAATCCTGTATAAATTATTCCCTTAAAATGTTTTGTTACTCATTCCACTTCTTCCACTGATCACCATAGTTGCAGACACATAGTAAAACAAAGATTTGGGGACTCCTGCCTTTCTGTTCTCTGTTCATGGTTCTGAGGTGCCTGCTGCAACATCTTCTTTCTCCCACAGCACCTTGTTTCCAACATTGATGAGGTGAGCATACAAGGAAAACAGAGGTTTAGGCACCCCAACCCACATAGAAATAAGATGAAGCTATCATCATTCCTGTGCTGCAAATTGATCCCCCTCTTTCTTTCTCTCAGATGCATATTGCATCATTCTTTATTTCCAGCTGGAGATAGTGGGGCACAGTAGGGGCACAGCAACTGCATGCAAGGAGTCATAGTGATTGTTTTTAACAACCCCATTTGCCATCTTCTTCCTATTTCTGCAACTCTCAGGAGCTGCCTCGTCTGTCTCACATTGTTTACAGATGCTAATTCTTCCAGCTCAGGATGGTCAGTGGGTGTATCCACAAGGATTAAAGCCAAGCTATCGTACATGTTTTTCCATCTTCTTGTCCCCATTCTCCAGTCAAGTGGTCTTTTCATCTACCTTTCAAATAGCCCTAACCTTTGAACCAGAGGGCTCCTAAGTCTAAAGTCCTGGAGTCAAATATTTACCAGTTTTGAGTTTGCAGTTGAAAAGCAAAGTGATTTTTTTTCAGTCATATTCCCCATTGCTCAAGTGTGTTCTTGAATCTAGCAGGTTAGGGTTGGTTATTTAAACCAAGTTAAAGATTGCACTATTCTCCACTGACATTTCACAGCAAGGGTGCTATCTTGAGTTAGCTATTTTGAATTTTTTTTCTTTTTTTTTTTTTTTAACTTTAAGTGAGACCATGTGTACATTATGGCTTTTGGTGTATTTCATTCACGTGAGACTCAAAAGATTTTGCAGTGTCCTCCTTCTGCTAGATGTGCAAGATACATGCTTGCATGTTGCTGTTTCAGCCACGATACGGAGATGGCTATACAAATGCTGCTGCTCTTCTCTACACCCATACCTTTGGTTTTTTACCTTTTCCTATTTTGCTGACTTTGCATAAGGCTTTTCATTCATATGTTGCATGCAATGAGTAAATTGTATTACCCAACCCACATTTGACATACTTCTGTTGCATTGGTGAGCTACACCCACCCAGAAATTGTTCTGATTCATTCAATCTGTAGATGAACAGCCAGTAGGACCTCAATTTGCAGGACTAGCTGGCTGAATGAGTTTCAAAGGTCATCTCCAGCTCAGGAGTTCACATTAACCAAGTAAATGGATCAGTCACATCCAAACATTCAGCTTTCCCAAGATACTAATGTTATCTGTTTAGATTGAGGCTCATTTCCGGCACACAGTTTTGTCTTCTGCCTTCTCCTGACTGTACCAGAATCAAAAGTACTCAGATTTGTGGTATTACTACACAAGCTCACATGTAGGTTGAGAGGCTTGTCTTGACTTTTGGAAAAGTACCAAACCCAAACTATTTATCACTGGTTTAAGTGTCATTGGCCTGTGTCAGCTGGTTAAGCACCAGAGTACCTGGTACTGACACTGCTGTTTACCATCCTTTCTACTGTCAATTGCTCATGTGCATTTGAAATGCTATATTTGGCTGAATTGCCATTTTTTATTTTGTGATTGTCCATGTGGCAACAGCTGCTGCCAGCAGTTGTGACTTACCTGGGTGTACCCAAGTCCATGTAGTTCTGCACACTTCAGCCTCAGTCATTTCTACTTCTACACTGTGGAACTTTCTATGGTTGCATGATGTGGGGGAAAACCTTTTGCTCAGACTCCTCACCGTTAAGAGAAAAAAGCTCACATGAGCAAGGTGAAATGTAAATGTAATCATCTCGTGGTTGGTGCATATGTCTCATCCAGAATGGACTTGGGTTCCCAGGATTGCTTATATGGATAGCATATCCCTTCTAGGTTGATCTGGGTTGGGTTCAGGTGCCAAAGTCTGTGAACTCAGCTGGTAAGATGCAACAGGCAAGCATTTATTCTAATTGCAGGGTATGGTCAATAAACCCTGATAACCAGTGGTCCTTTCCAGAGTGTTTATGAAGGAGGATGGTCTCTGCCTGTTCCCTCGGTGAAGAGATAGAATCATGTCACAAGCAATTCCACATCCCGCAGTAACGTGTCTCTTCCTGAACCTCATTTCCTGCCAGTGATATCTTGGAGCCCACTAGGCAATTTGGAGGTTTCTGGCTACGTCAATCAAGAAAATTGAGCAAAATATAAAATTGCCATATATTTAGAGCATCAGTATAGATATATGACCAATATGTATGACCAACCTTTTTTGTGTTGAAGGCCAGAACATGCCAGAATGAGTTCTAGGAACACATACACTCCATGGGTAGATACAAGTAAACGGGATGACTAAATGGTTATTGGCATACTCTTGGCACCGAATATAGGTTGGAGCTGCTGTTTTTCTCAGAGCCTTCTTCCTTCTGATATAGGAGAATGTTTTTTGTCCCATTTTTAAGAGAGTTGAACACTCTTAAATCTGTTCTAATTGCTCTAATGCAGTGTATGTGTTCCTCCATTCTGTTATCTGAGTTGTTTATCTGATGATCATTCTGACTTCAGAGTGCTAGTTTCTAAAGGGTATGTGATACTTTCTTGAGCATCTGTCCTTCAAAAGGTCTTCTGTCTTTGGTCCGGTGTTCTTTGTACTTTTATTGACCTCAGAGGCCTTCTGGAAAACTGTACTTCAGTGATTTCAGGCATGTTGAGTAGTATAAGTGTTGTAGTTTATGATTCATAGTAATCAAAGGTTTCCTTTCCTTCATCTACCTTTCAACCTCAAGCATTTATGTTTAGACAGGTGTGACTTCTATGGTATTGATATCACACAGTATTGCATTCCAGGGAACTGTCTACAGGCTGTTCAGGAAAGAGACTGCTTAATGACTCTTGACCTAAGCTGCATTCTTTTGTGTGGTAGTCAGGCCACCTCACTTATATTTCCTGCATTGTGTGGTTGGATAAGACCATGAGCAGTTCAGTTCATGCTTCTTAGTCTGTACAATCTCCCAAGTCTTTGTGAAGGAGTTGGTGACCACAACTGCTTGCCTTTGTCTTTGATAATTACCTAATAAAAAAAGAGTTAAGGATGCAGTTTCTTCAGTCTCTATGGTTCTTCTCAAAAAAGGGAAGCTCCACAAGGTTTTAGTGGATATCCAGAATTTCCCTTCTCACATCTAGGATGTTCCCTAGATCATCAGGATGATCCCACTCTTAGTCGCATTGGCTTGCTTACTGCCAGTCAAGCATTGCTCATTTACTGTTGTGGAGCAGCTCATGACTTCTTCATTGATGTGCAGTGGGAAAGGCTGCCTTATCCTTTCTTCCTTATGTGGTAGTTAATAGCACTGAAGTCTGCTTGGTGTATATGTCTGGCTAAATGTCCAATTTCTCTTTTTGGTACATTGATCATTTTGGTTTCTCTCTAGTACCTCAACAGTAATTTTTGGTTTTCTGATGTTCCTACTGGAGCTGATGGAAGCTGGACCTTTCCCTGTTTCAGCCAAGGTCTGTTTGACTGCCATTTTACCCTTTATTACCATGTGTTCTTTAAGATGTTCATGAGAGGGTCAGCTCAGAGGCCAGACCAAGCTGCTCAGGGTTTCAGCCAATCTTTCAAACTCCCAGAGGTGCACAACCTCTGTGGACAACCTGTGCCAGTGCTTGAGTATTCAGTCTGAATGTTTTGTTTCAAATTGCGCCTATTTTCTCTTGGCCATCTGCCTTCAAACAACTGTGAAGAACCGAGTTCTGTCTGTTCAATGACAGCAGGCACTGGGGAGCTGCTATTAGGCGCCCCCCCAAGCAACCTCTGCTTCAGATTGAACAAGGCAGCTACTCCCACCTCTTCCCACAGGTCAAGTGCTCCACAGCCCCCACCATTTTTGTGGCCTCTGCTGAAGCTGCTTCAGTTTGTCAATGTCTTTCTTGTATTGAGGGATACCAAATGATTGCAGTATTCTGGATGTAGTCTAATGAGTGCTGAGCAAAAGGGGGTAATCTCCTTCAATCTGCTGGCTGTGCTGTTAACACAACTCAGGATGCTGTTGGCCGTTTTTGCTGCCAGGGCACACTGTTGGTTCACATTAAGCTTACTGCCCACATGACTAGGAGCTCTTGGCATTCACAAGCCTGTGTTGTTGAAAGGAACAGTTCCTTCTGAGGTGCTGGATTTTGAGTTTGTCCTCATTGCAATTTTTAAGGTTTGATATTGGCTCCTTCCTCCAGCCTAAGGGCAGCCCTGCACTTCAATATATCAGCTGGTCCATTACACCTTGCCTCCTACCCCTGCCCAATTTGGTATCATTCACAAACTTGATGAGCAGTACAAGTCTCAGGATAGATTCTTGCAGTATGCTACTTTTACTGGCCCTCAGGTAGAGTACAGCCTATTAATCACTACCTCTGAGCCTGAGTATCCAACCCATTTTTTGTCCATCTGATTGTCCAAGCATGCAGACCTTAATGTGATACCTTGATACAAGACAGTGAGAGACAATGTATGAAGTTGAGGTGAATTATATCCACTGCTTTCCTGTTTTCAGGAAATCCCATGATTTTATCACAGAAGGCAACATGGTCAATCAGACATGAGTTACACCATGGTATATCCATTGGTGACTACATGCTGACTGTCACACTTTCTTCTTAATCCTATACACAGAAATATATTTCATGAGGACTTGCTCCTTGATTTTCTCAGGGACAGAAGTGAGACTGATTGCCCTGTAGTACCTCAGACTGGTTTTTTAACATTTTCTGAAGGTGTTTGCAATATTTACTTCCAGTCACCTGGGGATCTCAAATGATGACACTGATGCATTGACTGGCATGATTTTAAAAATACCGTAGAAAGCAACCTTGCAAGGACATGGGCCATTTCTCTCATATCCTTAGATACAGTCTGTGTCATCACATGGTCTCAGGTGGGGTTGAGTTCTTACAGTCACTGACTGGATCATCATCTACTGCTGATAACTCTTATCCTTGTTCAACCCTACTTCTAAGCACAGAGGCCTATATTGGAGACCTTGACAATAAAGAATGAAGCAAAAAAAGAAAAAGGCAGCTAGTAACTCTGTTTTACCTGTTTCTCCTGTCACTAAGTCACCCATCCATTCATCAACAGGCCCAAGTTTTCCTTGTTCAGCCTTCTATTACGCAGCAGTAAAGTCCTTGCTGCCCTTGACATCCTTGCAAGTCTCAACTGGAACTGACATTTGATTTTGACTGCATCCCTACATGCCTAAGCAGTGGTTTTAAATTTCTCATTTGTCCATGCTTCCACCTCCTGTATGCTGCCTTTTTTGCTCTGGGGCTCATACAAGCCAATCTCTTGATATATTTGCTTGCCCACCTAAACACCAGGATGAACTGTTCTTGCCTTTGGAAGATGCTGTTCTTTACTGGACACAGGCTCTCACCCAGCTGGTTGCCCATCCCATAAAGCAGATTCATATATCTGAGCTGCTCCTTTACAGAGATAGCACACCCCTTTCTTGTTTTTTCCTCAGAAAACTGAAGTGTGAGTCTGTCCACTGCAGCACTCAAGTTGTGTGAGCCATCTCACCACACCTCAGTTTCTCCAGTCATGTAGTTGTATGATCACACATGGAACTCTTATTTTCCCTGACTGTTTTCTAGGCTGTATGCATTTGTGCATGTACACTAGAGGTGGACTCCTGCTTTTTTTCATACTTTCTTGAGGTTTCTCTTGTACTTGTTACCATGCACTCTTTTCTTTCCATACCTATATACCTCTTCCTCCTCTTCCTCACTTGGCTACAGGTTGTGATGTCACTTTTCCAACGATCCCGATCTGAAGCATTTCTCACTGTGCTGGCCAGGTTTTTGGCAAGGATACTTTTTTCCACTTTGGTGGATCATAGAATCATAGAATCAACCAGGTTGGAAGAGACCTCCAAGATCATCCAGTCCAACCTATCACCCAGCCCTATCCAATCAACTAGACCATAGCACTAAGTGCCTCATCCAGTCTTCTCTTGCACGTCTCCAGCGATGGCAACTCCACCACCTCCCTGGGCAGCCCATTCCAATGGGCAATCACTCTCTCTGTGAAGAACTTCCTCCTAACATCCAGCCTATACCTCCCCTGGCACAACTTGAGACTGTGTCCTCCTGTTGTGCTGCTGGTTGCCTGGGAGAAGAGACCAACCCCCACCTGCCTACAATCTCCCCTCAGGTAGTTGTAGACAGCAATGAGGTCACCCCTGAGCCTCCTCTTCACCAGGCTAAACAATCCCAGCTCCCTCAGCCTCTCCTCATAGGGTTTGTGTTCCAGGCCCCTCACCAGCTTCGTTGCACTTCTCTGGACACAATCCAATACCTCAACATCTCTCTTGAATTGAGGAGCCCAGAACTGGACACAACACTCAAAGTGTGGCCTGACCAGTGCTGAGTACAGGGGAAGAATAACCTCCCTTGTCCTGCTGGCCACACTATTCCTGATACAGGCCAGGATGTCATTGGCTCTCTTGGCCACCTGAGCACACTGCTGGCTCACGTTCAGCCTGCTATCGGCCAGCACCCCCAGGTCCCTCTCTGTCTGGCTGCTCTCCAGCCACTCTGTCCCCAGCCTGTAGTGCTGCTTGGGGTTGTTGTGGCCAAAGTGTGTAACCCTGCAATTAGCCTTGTTAAATCTCATCCCATTGGCCTCTGCCCACCCATTGAGCCTGTCTCCCCTTTGCAGTGCTCAACCATCAAAGAGAGTCCTGTGGTCATAAAAGCCAAATCCTTGTTGCTAAACCCAGTTGCAATACAAAATGTCGATCTGCAAGATCCATCTCTTCCTCATTCACTGGAGGTCACCTGGGTATCCATGCCTTTGACCCTCCGTGTGAGCCATGTTGCTCTTGATACACTCTGGGTCAATAAATAAAAGTAACAACAGGAATGCTTCAACTGGTGTGACATATACCAAACAGGAAGAGAGGAGAGGTGGGAGCAGTCTCCTCATGGGTACTGCTCAGGGAAGCTTTCTGGTCTCAGGTAACAAAGCATGAGTGTATCCATGTTTGTGTGCTACACCCCTCAAACATCACTGCCTTTCGGTGTGTAACAGTAATTTGTTTGGCAGTGAAGATGCGTTCTAAATCATCTTTCCATGAAAGTTAATGAAAATGTAGTAGATAGACTCACAAAATCACAGAATCATAGGGGTTGGAAGAGACCTCTGGAGGTCATCTAGTCTACCCTCCCTGCTGAAGTATTTTTCCTTGATGACAATTAGATATCTTAAGCACAAGAGCACACGTTTTTGTTGGGTTTTTTTAAACTCTGATTTAAGACAATGCTTGAGCACAGGCAGCCTTAGTGAACTTGAATGTGAATTTTTGTGTAAATGTAATTTTTCACTCTGATGTTTAGGTATTTCAGATTATTGCGAAAGGTACCGTGAAGGTATGAAACTTGTTCTGAACACCTTTGGACCAGTTCCAGAATTTTCAGGTGAAATTCAGCAGAAAATCAATCAGGTAAATATGGAGTTGGTAAATACAGTGATATTCAGAACAAAGAATGTTAGCTTTTGTTTTAACATTTGTGCCATTTCAGTTTACTGTTAGAGGTACCTGTAGTCCGTATTTCTTGTGTGGTTGTGTACTTTAAATGAGAAGATCAGTACCGAAGGCATGTACCTCCATTCTGCATCAAGGGAAAGGGATCTGTCAGCAGAGTAACACTATTACTAGGCCAGAGGAATCATCTGCTAACAACTATGGGTTATTGATTAAATTCTCCACACTGTTTCTTGCTCCTTCTGTTCTGTGTTTTCTGCCATACCAGGCACAGCTCCAAGCTTCCTTTCCTACATGCCTTTTCTCCCCGTGTCTTCCTCCTACTCCATCTTCCTGCATTCCTGTTGCTTCCACCCATCTGAACGGAAGCATCCCTGTCAGTTACATCTTCTTCCTGTTGTCTTTTTTCCCTGGGTGTTCTTTTTCTTGGTTTTGTATACTTTACAGACTAGAGCTCCAGTCTGTAATGTGTGCAAATACCTGGCTGAAGTTAAGCATGAGAGCAGTCCACTAATGTTAGTGGCATGTTTGAAGATAAGATGTGTTTGAGCGCCATGCTGGATTGGGACCTAGTTTCTCAGCCCACAATTTGTTCATATTCACTATATGGTCTACTTTGTATGAGCATAGGAGTTAACTGACACTTTTTAATGCTTCATTAAAGAACACATGGATGTTTTGAATCGTTCCTGATCAGCTGTCAGATATTTATGCCAAGTATGGAGACAGCCTGTCTGGATGATAACATTTTTGTTCCTATTTATGTTAATGCAATTTCAACATCAGCTGTGTTAAAGTGTAAAGAGATTCTTTTATGCTTAAACAACAATGACTTTTTATAATAATCATCATCAATAATAATTGTGGATTTATTCACATTAGAAGCTTTTTATTGATATAAAGCGGTTTGGGTTTCTTAACAGAAAGCTGGATTCCACCTCAGCATCTGTTTCTGTGTCTCTTCATTATCTTCAGTCTCAATGCCAAAGATGAGCTTATAAGAATCCTCTTGCGTAAAACATTAAACATTGCTTATCTCCCTCCTCTGTCCCTCCCCCTAATTTTTTGTCATTGGTAGCAGGTCCAGGTTTTACCTTGTTTCTCAACACTTGCCTCTTAAACCTAAGAATTCAGGTGCCATTTTGGCAAAGGTGATCTCATGATCTCTACCTGCACTCTCAAAACAGCCTTTTTGCTTTAAAAGAAAATCTGTTACAATGTACTGTCTGGCCAGAACTCTCGTTCTCCTTTCAGTGACACATTTAACTGGCACTTCTAAGAGAACTTTGTGCATTCACAATTATTAATTTTTTTCCGTTTTGTTTTAAATATCCTTTTTCCACACTAAATTGTCCAGACTTTGCCCTTTGTGTCCTCAAGCAGTACTGTACATTCTCTCCTCCATATATTGTTCTAATAAACAACAAAAAAATCACAATTCTGGGTTTGTTATGTGTCTCCCCCTGTCATTTTGATTATGCCTGGCACTCCGAAGACAAAACGTTTTTAATAAATCATGGCATTTCTCATTACCTTTATTAGGAGCCAGAACAGAGATCACAGTTTTACACATACACACAGAGCAATTTGGTTTAGAGCACACTTTTAGCCACATAAATGGCCAGGTTGCCACCTTCCTACTTAATGGAAGATTACTATCAAAGAGACTCACAGGCAAACCAAAAATAGAGGCTGGTGCTTTGATGTTTCTGTAGACATCTTCACTGCAGCATTGAGGCCAGCCTTCTCCAAGCACTTTTTTCTCATACAGCTTAGCTCATTTCCTGTTATGTATATAAAGATTTAGTGATGGAATAAATTAGTTTGTGTGGATGGTTACTTCCTCTGACAAAAGGCAAAGCAGGACAACAATGTTAGTGAAAAACTTTTTTACTGAGAACATGAGATTTACTCACCTTAAATTTTCTGTTCCAGGCAATGTCTGAAAAGATTCCAGTTGTTCCAAAAGTCCTGGATGCCAGGAGAAAACGGAGAGATGAATATCTCACTGGTCTTGCCAAACTGAAAAAGCAAATGAAATCTGACTGAGGTGCACCTCATCTAACAAGAGAGACCAAATGAAGAGCAGATATTCAAAAAAGTGGAAACTTAGTCATGCAGAAGAGGAGTCTGAATGTGCACCCAATGATATACACAGCAGTAGAGACTAATGAAACATTTGGTCCAAATTTGTCATGACATAATTAATGAATTAACTGGAAACAGTTGTTAAAAAGTTCAGTTAAAATTTATTAAATTACTATATACATGCATTAGATGTGTATGCAGCAAGCAGCTTTAATAATATGAATATTGTGCAATGCTGGAACACAATCATGTTTTAAATAATGCATTTTTCAGCTTGCTTAGGAATTCAGTGCTTGAACAATATTTGCTTATGCAGGGATCTGAAATCAGCAAACATCAGCTGTTTGTCACTGGAGAAAATAAGCCCTTACCCACCAACCACTGTGGCAGCGAGGTTAATTTGTAAAGCACTGACTGGAGGCAGGAGAAGGTTGTGTTGAGCAAAGAGTAGATTCACTGGCCAGTGAGGAGAGACCTCAGCAGCTGTAAGGGTCACTTCAACTTTTATCTGTAATTGTTCCACAATGTAGGGGAAAGAATTATTCCTCCTTTCCCTCCCTTTGGCACTTCTGTACTTGTATGATGAGTAAATAGAGCAGAATTCCCCACTTACTCTCTACTCCTGGTTGTGTAAGACCTACCAGAGACCTATTTCGTCTTTAAGACCATGCACTTGATACCCCATGGCTTTGCCCCAAGCTTGAGTAAGGTGTTTGATGCTTGCTGTTGGCATTGCTGCATAAGTATGCCCCTTGTTTTAAGACTTGTCTATGAGAAATAAAGAGGTTTGATTTAATAGTTAATTTGGGAGACAGTATGGTGGTCTGGACCTTCTCCCAGACCACTCTGTGACTGAGCTTAGGAAGCCAGTTTACCTCTCTGTTTCCATGTCTATTTTTTACATTGTCTGAAGCAAGGATTGCTTCTTTTGGATTCAGCTGTACTGAATGTAATAGCTGCAGGGACCTCAAGTATCTGCTGTTTTGCTCCACTACAAAGGGCAGACTGCAGTGTCTTAGATACAGTATTTGTGCTTTGCCGCTGCCCTTCCTACGGGAAATACACCTCCATATACAAGGATGCAGTATGTGCCTGGAAGTAGTAATGTCCTCAGTTTCTGCTGTGGCATGTCCTATCCGCAGCAGGTGGGGTGTTACTGTGAACATGTGAACCCTGTAATATGGTTGGGCTTTGATCTTAGCTGGAACCATGGGGCATTATTGTTAAGCAGAAGAACTTGAAATGGTGCTTTGCACCCACGCTGCCCGAGTAAAGCATTTCTGAGTTTGTGCTAACCGCTCATGTAACTTCACAGCAAGGATGCAGAATTTTTAAGCTGTCATTTTGCTAATGCTCTTGATTTTTACAGATGGTGCAGCACCGAAATGGGTTGCTGAGACTTAATTAGTTACCACTTTGATCTGAACCGCAGAAATGTCTGCGTGAACATACCAATGCCACGTCTCTCTGCTTATATCACAGTAAAAGAGACCTAGGATAAATCATGGCGCTTGACACAAGCTGTAGTCCCAAGAACACATTTCTGGATACGAAAAATGAGATAGAGGGCATGATTCAGAGGTTGTCCTGTGCACCTTTATAATCAGCGGAGAAGAAGGAAAAATTGTAAGCTCAAATTTATTTTATCCAAATTTAGACCTGAAAGTGTCAGTTTCTTCTATTGCTTTTTATTGCCACAGTGACTGGCTCTAAACCTGCATTTAGATATCTGAAGTTGAGGAGGTCAGTCCTCACTCTTGATGCCTTATTAAGCAATAGTAAACTAATTGTGTGGGTTATGTTCCTCATTTTATATTCCTCATTTTATATTCCTCATTTTGTATTTCAGGCAAGGCCATAGCGTGTTCAAAATAGTTTCAGGATTAGACCTGTTTTCTATGAGCATATAACATTGTCATAAGTAATTTAGCTTACATTGCTTCTGTTTACTCTGAGGTATCTTAAAACTTGATTATGTCATCAAATATTTGCCTCCACCTTTATTATTTGATGGTGAATAAAATATTTTAATGAGGAAAATTTTAATTTCTGTTCTCCAGTGTGATATGTAATAATAAGTCATTAGAAACCACTGCTCTAGTAGATTAATTTCTGGAAGTCAATGGGAGTAAGTGGACAGGAAATAATATGAACACTCCTGTAGTTTGTGTGGTGGTGTGGTGGTTGCTGCTGTTGCGGGGCCCTGCCATGAGGGAGTGACTTTCTGTGGGGGGAAAAGCACTCTGGACCACAGTGATGCTGGAGCAAAACAGTGTATTTTTGCTGAAATTTTCTTAATTGAAGCACACAAAATTATTAAGTGGTAAATGTAACAACTGGAAAGCGTTTAGGAGAGGGTAGCTAAAGGAATGAGATGGGCTGTCCTCATCCCAGGGACCTGTACCTGGTTCACAATTAATCCCCTTTAGTCATCAGCCATTAGACTGAGGTAGGGCCTCCTAGTGCAAGGAAGACATTGGACAAATGATGGATGAGGTCCCTGAGATCACAGAATCATTGAATGGTAGGGATTGCAAGGGACCTCTGAAGATCATCTAGTCCACCCCCTCACCACCACCCCAGAGCAGGTTCACCTAGAGCAGGTTGCAGAGAAACAGTATCCAGGTGGGTTTTTAATTACTCCAGAAGCAGAGACTCCACCACCCTCAACATAAAGAAGTTCCTTCTCATTTTTAGATGAGACTTCCTATGTTCAAGTTTGTGTCCATGACCTCTTGTCACTGGGCAACACTGAAAAAAGACTGGTCCCATCCTCCTGAAACCTACCCTTTAAGTATTTGTAAGCATTGATAAGATGCCCCCTCAGTCTTTTCTTCTCCAGGTTAAAAAAACTCAAGTCCCTCAGCCTTTCTTCATAAGACAGATGTTCTAGTCCCCTAATCATCTTCATAGCCCTTTGCTGTAACCTGTCAAACAGCTCTTGTCATTGAACTAGGGAGCCCAGAACTGGATGAGGCCTCACCTGGGCAGAGTAGAGGGAGAGGGAGGATAGCCTCCCTTGACCTGCTTGCCACACTCTTCTTGATGCACCCCAGGGTGCCCTTGGCCTGCTTGGCCACAAGGGCACTTTGCTGGCTCATGGTCATCCGCTTGCCCACCAGGACTCCCAGGTCTTTTTCCACAGAGCTGCTTTCCAGCAGGTCAGTCCCTACCCTGTGCTGATGCATGGGGTTACTCCTCCCCAGGTGCGGGAGGGCACTTGCCCTTGTGGAACTTCATAAGGTTACTCTCTGCCCAACTCTCCAGCCTGTCCAGGTCACTCTGGATGACAGTGCAGCCTTCAGGTGTGTCAGCCATCCCTCCCAGTTTTGTGTCATCAGCAAACTTGCTGAGGATACACTCTGTCTGTTCATCCAGGTCATTGATGAATCTGTTGAACAGAACTGGACCCAGTACTGGCCTCTGGGGAACACCACTTGTTACAGACCTCCCACTAGAATGCTGCTTAGTACAACCATCTGAGCAATGTGTTTCAGCCAGTTATCGATCCACCCCAGTGTCCATTCATCTAACCCACACTTCCTAAGATTGCCTATGAGGATGCTGTGACAGATAGTGTTGAAAGCCTTGCTGAAGTTTAAGTAGACCATGTCCACTGCTCTCCCCTCATCTGTCCATGCCCTCACAGAAGACTATCAGACATGACTTCCCCTCGGTGAGTCCATCTTGACTACTTTTGATAACCCTCTTTTCCTCCACATACTTTGAAATGATGCCCAGAACAAGCTATTCCATTGTCTTTCCAGAGGGAGGTGAGGCTGACTGACATGTAATTTCCTGGGTCTTCCTTCTTGTCCTTTTTGAAGACTGGAATGACACTGGCTTTCATCCAGTCCTCAGGCGCTTCTCCAGTACTTTTCAAAGATGATGGAAAGCAACTAAGCAATGACTTCTGGCAGCTACCTCAGCACTCACAGATGCATGCCATCAGGATGCATGGAATTCTGGCTATTCAGTTTATTTAAATGATCTCCAACTTGAAACTCCTCAACCAAAGCAAAGTCTTCCTTCCTCAAGGCCTTTTCTATTATTTCCAAAGTGAGGGATTCCTGAGGACTGACCTGAGCAGTAAAGACCGAAGCAAAGGCATTAAGTAACTGCCTTCTCTGCATCCTCTGTCACTGTGGCCAGGTGGAGAGGGTTCTCTCTCCCTCCCTTTTCACTGTTTTACTCGTGGTTCTTGGCATCTCATACTCATCCATCACTAACTTCTTCCAGGGTATTTAGCTGTCAATTTGGACAGAACTGCTAATAGGTTTGTTAATTGGACAGTGAAGAATCCCTTCTAGGGAGCAACTTGTCAAGAGCTCAGCTTCTTATAAGATACAAATCCCAATTCTGTTGAATTAATTGGTTTAATTATTTTCTTCAAATTTGCCTTAGTCCTTTTATCCCATTACTGTTTTTTCCTCACATGCAATAGTCTTCTTGTGATAGACTGCACCTCGTATCTTATGAAGGCTCTTTCAGAATTAACACCACCAATCCTACAAAGTTGCAGAACTACCACAGATATGATCAAGTATTCATTTTGTTTGATTGTCAACAGAAGAATATTCAAGCAACTATTTTTTGGTTAACTGAAATATTTTGGAATAATTTGTCATAGTTTCTTCTTTATATGACTGCATATGGTAGAATCATGTATTATTTTTAATCAAATTACACCTATAGAATTTCCTCAATCTGTTGCACTGTGTTTTTCTTTCACCATTTTGATATTTATTGTTTTCCTATTATGTGTAATTTACTATTAGTTGCTGCTATTTATTGGAAGTGGAGTCCAATGTGTTCATACCAAAGTCTTTGATTTAATGCTATTGGAAATCGAACCACCTATTATGTGTAGGATAGGGAAGGGCAGATGCAGGGGTATTCCTGTTCACTGAGGGAAGTGTAGTATCATAGAATCATAGAACACCATGTTGTAAGTGACCTCAAGGATCATCTACTCCCACCTTTATTGGGAAAAGCATGCTGAAAGCATCTCTGTTCTCTAAATGTCTGAGTGTAACAGAAGTAGTCAGCAGCTTGCAAAGCAGCTTTGAAATTACTTTCCCTGTTCCATAGTTACTCTTCTACTCAGTCATGATAATAGTTTGGAAGGTAAAATGTATTTTCTGATTGCCATATTATCTAATTGGTATTAAGAAATTGTGTTATCCTATCTATACCATCTTGAGGGCAAAAGATGAACTGTACTTCATTAGGGAGGCAGGATAGTGCTTGTGGTGCTTGCTGTAAAAACAGAAAAATCATTCTGAGGTAAAATGATGTCATTGTCAGTCTCAGTTTCTGTGCTGGTTTGAGGCCAGCCAGAACATCTCTTGCCCCGAAAGGGACAAAAGAACGACACACACAAACGGATTGGAGAGTGATGGAAAGTTTTAATGGAAAAGCAATTGGTGAAACTACAGAAAAACTACACAGCATAGTGGCAAAGAACATCCTAAAGCATACACAGTCCCTTACATAGTACCCGGAGACTTCCCAATCCTTCCCTTCTCCCCACCTGAGGGTCTACCCAAACCCCAGGGCTCTTTCTTCCCCCTCCCACTGCTAGGCAAGTCTCAGGCTGGCCAGGTCTGAGACTGCCCCCCCCCTCCATTCTCCTCCTGGCATTAGGCCTAGACAGGCCTAAGAGGCCTGAGATACCCCCCCTGGCATTACCCGATAAGAGAGGACATCTCCCAGGGGAGCAGAGAGGGAAGAAAGAGGAAGAGAATGACTCTGCCGATGGCCTTATAGGGTGCAGGATTTATGGGTAGAAATACGCCGTTTCCTGTGTCCACCCCTATTGGGTGAGCACCCAGGACACCAGAGGTGTAATTTATGTAGCAGTGGCAGGGGGCACCCAGCCTAAACTGCCACAGTTTCTCAAAAGAAAGGTGAGATATGCTGCCAGTGCCTATGTAGTTACAGGTCAGGATTTCATTGCCATACTATGGAGTTACAAAAAGGTCTTTGAGAACATGTAACTATGATATCCCCACAGAGATGGAGATACAGAGGATGGGAGTCATCCATGGGGAGCCCAGCAGATGTGAACCTAGTAATTAAGTGTGTCAGGAGGAAAAACAAATGATCTTTGGCTTTCAGCAGCCTATGAGGCCTAAAGGGAATATTTCACAAATTAACTTGTATCTAGTTAAACAAGCGTAAATTAATAGGTTTGCTGTAGCTGCCTGCTCTTCAGCTCCTGTTCCTCCAAGCTGCAGTCATGCTGGCAGGACAGCCCTCCTCTTGCCCCATGCCTTCCAATTTTCCTCTCTGTGTGCATGTACATGTGTGCATGCTATTGCAAACCAGTCACAGTGAATGGAAAGACAAAAATTGACCCCAGGGGAAGATTCACATTTAATTTGTTAAGACTTCATATCAAGCCAAAAGCCAAGGATTTCTTTCCATTCTGTTCTGATTTCAGGAACAGAAAGAAATTCCTCCCTTCAGCAGGTTACACAGAGAGAGTTATCCATTGACTGGCATTTCTTCTGGTTCATTTTTCAGGTAGAACCACCTTCTCCCCTCTGAGTTTTTTCTTTTATTGAACAACTTTGATCTGGAAGAGTCATTTGACCATCAAATGTGAGCTAATATTCATACATGAATAATGATAAATACTGATTTTTGTAATAAGGAGTAGCAGAGGGACAGGAGTGTGGTATGTTCATTTAAATATGTATATTTACTCATACCAAAGCAATATTCAAACTGAAAGATTTAGCTTCATACGTATATTAATATCTTAATACTCATGAAGGCTTAAATGTTACTTACAGCATGTGCTGGGGGCACACCAGTAGCAAATAGCTGATTCCTCACTGCTGTGTTCATATGAAACTATCCAGTGGGAAGAATGAGTGCCCACATCCACTGCTGCTGTGTGTCATGTTACAAGGTACAGAGCCATGGCTACACAGACCTCTCGCTTCTTTTATAAAGGAGAGGTTAGAAAAGAAACTAACAATTTAAATATCCAGATGCTGTCATATCAGTAGTTTCATAGAAATTGGGGGAAAAAGATGCTAGAGTGGCCTTTTGAAGCAAAAGAGGGCAACTTTGAATGTTTCACCCACAGAATGTCCTGTGTAGCTCCAGTTTTTGCATGCTGATATATGGTTGTGAAAAGCTCTGAGGATGTTTCCAACTGCATCCAGCTGCAAGTGAAGTAATGAACAAATGCTGTGGATGGACTAGCAGTTTTTTGTGTATAGCTCATCAAAAATTGGTCCAATGTCCTCCTGTTTGCAAGGAAAAGCCTGCACCACACCTATGGCAGCAGAGCAAATTTCAAGGAGAGCTGTTGGTAAGGGCACTGTTTTCACAAAATTCAGTGGACTTTCAAAGCACATCAAACCACTTTGTTTTCTAGTTTGCTACGGAACAGTGTGATGTATTTTCTCAACGTATATTCAAAGAAATGCTCCACAGGGTTGCACATCCCTCAGCATTTTCACAGATTTATAAATTCGTAGATTCATAAAATACCAGGTTGGAAGGGACCTCAAGGATCATCTAATCCAACCTTTCAGGGTAAGAATATAGTTTAAATGAGATGGCCTAGCACCCTGTCAAGCTTGGCCTTGAAACTGTCTAATGTAGGGGAATCCACCACCTCCCTTCGGAGTTTATTCCAGTGTCTAGTAGTTCAAATGGTGAAAAAAAAAATCTGGCATCCAGTCCAAATCTCCCCAGTAGTATCTTGTCTTTGCCATGTGACTCTGTAAAAAGGGAGTCTCCCTCCTCTTGATAGCTGCCCTTTATGTACTTGTACATAGTTATGAGGTCTCCCCTAAGCCTTCTCTTTTCAAGGCTGAACAAATCCAGTTCTCTCAGCCTCCTTTCATAAGACAGCTCTTCCAGTCCTGTGATCATTCTTGTGGCCCTTCTCTGGACCCTTTCCAGCTTGTCCACATCATTCTTGTACATCAGGGACCAAAACTGTACACAGTACTCAAGGTGCAGCCTGACCAGTGCTGAGTAGAGTGGGAGAATGATGTCTTTATCTCTGCTTGTGATGCTCTTATTGATGCAACTCAGCATCATGGTGGCTTTCTTTGCCACCACAGCACACTGTTCACTCATGTTGAGCCTTCTGTACACCAAGACCCCCCTCTCCCTCTCAAGCCAGGTGGCTCCCAGTCTGAGCTGCACTCCCGGGTTAAGTGTTCCCAGCTGCAAGACCCTACACTGGGCCTCATTAAACTTCCTTCTTGCCCACTTGACTAGCCTGTCACAATCTTCCCCTCTCTGTTTCTGATGATTTTTATTCCTTACAGCAAGCCTTCACCAAACACTGAAATGGAGGGACACTTGGAATAAAATGGCACTTAGCATGCATGAGATTCCTTCTTGAACCTGAGTGTGAAGACTTCTTCCAGCCACTCAGATGTCAGACTTGTATTTGCAGGAGATGGAAATGTATAAGATGCAGAATCATCCAGAAACTTGTTTTCCTTTATGTATGAGCAAAATGTAGTCTGATATGGAAAGATCAAGGGTCCATACTTGCATGGGGATATAGGAAAGCTTTGTGCAGAAGCTGATCTTACCTTCTTAAAGAATTCTATAAAACAGAGCTGCAATATTGCCTTAAATTGGATATTTGATTTGTTTAGCTGAAGCCTAGATGATGACTGCTTTTATATCATTAATGTATTGTTGAACAGCTCCATAAGGGTCCAACACCTCTGTGTTGACACAACCAACGGAGATGTTTTCCAAGAGAAAACATTAAAAAGCCTCTGTAATTTAAGACACTGTGAAGCCCTTCCTTTGCATTCCTGATGTATTTGAATTTTAACTTCAGGTCTTCCACTAATTTTTCCAGTATGTTAACAGTACCTACTTTCCATGTGAAGTCATGGTTGCCTGTTCTTGGCCAGCTTTAACAGATAATACTCCTATTGAATACAATGGAGGTATTTTTCAGCAGCCCAGGGAGAAAGTGATGACTGTCTCTCTGGAGTTTCTGGGAATTTGATGTAACTGGTTCTTCTAAAAGAGGATTTTTTTTTTTTCCTCTTATCTTGCCCAACAATCATTTATATGTAAATTAAGCCTGGCACTACTAGTGGAAATGGCTTACCACTGCCTCGTTCTTCACTCCAGCAGCTGCCTCAGCGAACATGTTGGCAATTTCCATGTATCAATCACAGAATCAATAAGGTTGGAAAAGACCTCAAGGATCATTAAAGTCCAACCTGTCACCCAAGACCTCATGACTACTAAACCATGTCACCAAGTGCCACGTCCAATCCACTCTTGAACACCTCCAGGGATGGTGATTCCACCACCTCCCTGGGCAGCACATTCCAACGTCTAACAACTCTCTCTGTGAAGAACTTTCTCCTCACCTCGAGCCTAAACTTCCCCTGGCACAGCTTGAGACTGTGTCCTCTTGTTCTGGTGCTGGTTGCCTGGGAGAAGAGACCAACCCCCTCCTGGCTACAACCTCCCTTCACGTAGCTGTAGACAGCAATGAGGTCTCCCCTGAGCCTCCTCTTCTCCAGGCTAAACAATCCCAGCTCCTTCAGCCTCTCCTTGTAGGGTTTGTGTTTGAGGCCTCTCCCCAGCCTCGTTACCCTTCTCTGGACACATGCAAGTATCTCAATGTCCTTCTTAAATTGAGGGGCCCAGAACTGGACACAGTACTCAAGGTGCAGCCTAACCAGAGCTGAGTACAGGAGCACAATGACTTCGCTGCTCCTGCTGGCCACACTATTCTTGATGCAGGCCAGGATGCCATTGGCTGCCTTGGCCTCCTGGGCACACTGCTGGCTCACATTCAGCCGGCTGTCAATCAGTACCCCCAGGTCCCTTTCTGTCTGGCTGCTTTCCAGCCACTCCAACCCCCATTTAGCACAGATGTGTTCATAACGTGTGCATCACTCCTGCATGCAGCAGCAGCTCTTGTGTAACAAAGCTACTGGTCAAGTTTACTCCCAGCTGTGCTGCTCTTGAGGTTGTGTTTTCTTTTTAAACTCCACTTTAAAAGACTTCATGGGGTGCAATCAGTCTGCTGAGTTCTTAGCAGTAGTACAGAAAGTATTTCTGTGCTGCTAAAAACAAATTATGGGAATTACTGCCATAACACAAAGGTGGCAGACCAACAAGTGCACAGCTTTCCACATTCCACAGCACCTTGCAACCATAAAAACAGATTTTCCGATATTAGTCAGCAGTGTCATTTCAAACTCTTGCAGTAATGGAAAGATGTAACTGTGCCATTTCAAACATATGGAGTAGTGGGAATAGCAAATTGTGTAAGCAAGCAATTTAACCCAGCAGGCAGTGCCTGTGCCTGATCTGTATCATACAGAGGCTTATGGAGTAGCATGAAGTCATATTGTGTAGTTCATTAAACCAGAAATATTTATTGCATTTGCTTTTGGGTGGTTTTTTTTTTTTTGGGGGGGGGGAGGGAGGGAGAGAAAAATTAATTGTAAACATAATCTCCTCCTATCAAAATCTGTATCAATGCATAGCTGTCGTGGGTTAGGGCTGAGCCAGCCACTAAATGAGTGACAGACAGTTTTTATAATCCCCTCTCCCTTCCCAAAGGAGGAAAGAAAGGGCATAAGAGTCTGACAAACTGGGGCAAAAACTCAAAACATTACAAACCCACATCAGAACAAGCAAAAAAACTCAAACCAAAGCAAAATGCAAAGCCCCCCACCTACTTTAATGACAACAATAATAAAATATATACAAAGCTAATACCAAACCCAACTTCCATGATGTCAACCACATCAGTGATGATGTGACAGGCATTGAGGAAGTAAGAGACTGCACTCAGCTGCAGAGAAGAATCAGATTCAGGAGCTGGATTCTGGAACTGGATTCAGGAACACATCCTAGGTTTGGTGTCAAAGGCACAATGGATAGTGTCCTCTGATGCTGTCCATTGAAGAAGAAAGCCTGACCCTCATGATCCCTCAGCCTTATACCAAACATGATGTATACAAGATGGAATAGCTCTTTGCTCAATCTGGGTTCATCTGTCCTGTCTGCTCCTTCCTGCAGGTGCAGCCTTCCACACCCCTAACATAGTACACAAGATTTAGCAGTGACCTTAGTCTGCATCCCAATCCTTGATACTAACCAGAAATACGCAGCCTTGTCACTACTAGGAGCAGTCACTGTTTGCAAAAACAGGCTGCTAATTTCAGAAAGTGCAGTTACTTAGAAGAGGCTGTGCTGAAAAGTAAAATCACTGAATAGAACTTTTTCTGACTCAAACCAGAACACTAGCAAAGGGTAATTACAGAAGTCTGGTGGATTTTTTAAGTCTAAATATAGTTTCAGTTGCTGAAAGAGACATCATCATACTTCTTTAGTCTGCTATTTACAAAACAAAAATGAATATGACAGCAGAGAAAAATTACGTATTTTTTAACACAGTGCAGGTATTATTCATGTTACTACAAACAAAAACATACTTCCTTAAGTAATAACCTGAGTTTTTGTTTTAATCTGATTTTAATACATGAATAGTTTATTATAAGGAAAATCATTAGACAGGGATTAAGGCAATCATACTTAATCATCAATAAAACTTATTAGTATTGCCCTGTTACACTACAGAAACAGTGTTTACTGTCTCTGACTACAGCTTTTGGTTGCAAAGATCTTCCTATAAAAAGTACAGTCCAGACTCCACTGCAGAGTGATGCCTTGGGAGAGCGCTGCCCAATTAACTCATCTCACTTACTGCCATAAAACTTCCCATGACAACTGTCCAGGCAGCAGTTGCTGACTGTAGCCTCAGGCAATTGCTGCCATGTCTACCCCGTTAGCAATCCTGTCCCCATGGGTATTCAGAGCAAAAGAAAGTGCAATTTCCAGCTGCCGTCTCTCCTGTAACCTGCTAATTAATTTCTTGAATGTCCACAGAAGACCTTTTCTTTGACACCCAGCTCCTTGCCGTGCTGGTGCAGGTCAGTAAGTAGCAATGTGGGTAGCCTTACCTACAATCCTGGGGTTTGTTCCATTTCTTAGGCCAGGACAGTCTGTGCTGGCATCCTGGCTTGCTGCCCTGATTCTGTAGCAAGGGAGTTTTGTTTCCCCAAGCTGTGCCAGGGGAAGTTTAGGCTGGATGCTAGGAAGAAATTTTTCACAGGAAAAGTGATTGGCCATTGGAATGGGCTGTCCAGGGAGGTGGTGGAGTCACTGTCCCTGGAAGTGTTAAAAAAAAAGATTAGATGAGGCACTTAGTGCCATGGTTTAGTTGATTAGGTGGTGTTGGGTGATAGGTTGGACTTGATGATCTCGAAGTTCTTTTCCAACCTAGTAGATTCTCTGATTCTGTGATTCTGTTTACACAGACCATTCTGCCCAGCTCATAAGCAGAACAGCCATGGCTTGTTAAATATCTAGAAAAGGATGTTAACAACTCATCAGCTCGTCCTCATTCATTTTTCTTCTAGGCTAACAAGCTTGGACTATTCACCTGTAAAATCAATTTCTTCCTTCCAAGACAGTTTACCTGCAAAAGCTAAGGGAGGTCCACCTGCCTTAGTGCTACGCTGGTCCAGGCACTCTGTTCCATGATCCCTGCTGCAGCTTTTCTAATTTTCCCTAATGCAGGTTCCTGCCAGCTGCCAGCCATCTGATAGCATTACCTCAGTGTGAGGAAAGTTTGAGAACTTGCCATAACACAAATATTTATTCAGCAGCATGTAGCCATGTAGCTTTTTTGCCAAGATATATGTAGTTGTAGGACTTTCTTCAGGTGGTCATATCAAAGGCTCAGGAACCTGTATTAAGAGGCAGAGATAATCACCGTTGCATGCTAGAGCCTACAAGAAGGGCTTGAATATAACCATGGTCATTATTAATGGGTAATAAAGCATAAACAACAGAGATAATTTGGAATCTGCCTAATTAAAGTGGGGTTGAGAGACAATTTGTGATCAACCTTGTTTATAGTAGGAAAGCAAAAAGACAAGAATGGAATTGAAGCTCCGCTACCATGGGAAGACTGCTTTGTTTACCATTAAGAGTATAGCTGTCTTTAATTTTTCAGTATCGCTTTCAATGACAGTATTGGAATTGTATTACTTTGGTTGCTTCTCAAAGATATTTTTTTTTTGGGGGGGTTACATTCCTCAAGAAGTCTCTCTGAGGGAAGGAAGACCTTGTATTTTCCATCCCTTTTTAAAATATATGATCCTTTTCATGATTTCCAAGCTCTTGTAGCCATATGATTATGTATTGTCCTGTGTTATATCTCTTCATTTTTAAAAAAAAACTTCCTTTGAATTGACCATTCACCATTTACCATTCTACATTAATCTCTTCTGATGACTCATTTCTTTATTATTGATGTCTCTCAGCTGCTGAGAGGATCATCTTTGATTTCAGAGCTGTATGTGAGGATTAATTGCTTTCCAGATGTTGTACCAACTTCCCACTACAGGCAAATGCAGTTTGTGGTGACAATTTTTTTTTCCCGCTCAGTAGATGGGGTCCAAACACCAGCTTCTGGCCTTCTGGATCCTGCTGACATCTCAAGGTTGGTTCTCTCAAGGGCCTGTGCTGTTTATTCCCTAGCAGCACACTGCAGTTGCTCAGGCACAGCCCAGCTGCCCACCGGCAGCAGCTCCTCTGACTCACATTGCTCCCAGGAGAGTGCCAAGAACTGCTGGTGGTGGAGATCCAAATGCAGCCTTTTCCTAATCCCTTCTGTTGACAGTGATGTTTGCCTTCTCCGATTTAATCTCATTATATGTTCCAAGATGAAACTGCTCCCTGGTTTTTGTCTGACTCAGTATTTATCTGTCAGCTCGGTGCCTGCGAGATCATTGGTGATCAGCTACTCTGTGAGCCTTAAAACAAAATTATTTTCAGAAAACTTTTTTATATACCACTGGGTTTTCACATTTGGATCTAGAAGGGCAGCAGAAGCAGGGCCCTAGTGGCAAGCATGGTCCTCTTTTTAGGCTCCCAGGGTATCCTTTCCACCATCCCAGCTCCTGTTGGTTGCCTTTTCAACTCTTTACATCCTCCCTGAGCAGCAGAGACTGTATCACAGGCAGCACATGTGGTAGATGCTGCATGCTGCCCTTGCTTTTGTCACTCTTACTGGTGCAGCTTCTCTGAGCCTCTGTTCTCTCCAGTTCTCACTTTGTGATCTTTCTTTATATTCACCAGCCATGAAATAAATTTTTTCTGTTTTTTCAGGACTATTCAACAAATACCTTCCTTCCAAAAATGCTTTTCCCAGGGAGTCCTTATTCTTTTTGTTACTTGAACTAGTATTTTTGCATGGTTTTTGTGGTAAATCATACAGTTTCCCCCAGTGAAAACTATTTTTAGCAAATCCATGACACCTGGTCTTCTTTCTTATTCCTTTTGAGGGGAAATTATGAAATGCTTAATACATACTTCTGCTTTTCACAGATTCACAGAATGGCTTAGGTTGGAAGGGACCTTAAAGACCATCTAGTTCCAACCCCCCCACCACATACAGGCAGACCTCCCACTAGACCAGGTTGATCAAGGTCCAGTCCAAACCTGGTCTTGAACATCTCCGGGGAGGGGGTATCTACAACCTCCCTGGGCAACCTGTTCCAGTGTCTCTGGATATGGAACCACCTACAGTCACAAACTCTGTCCTTGGTTAAAATCCTCAGCTCACATACCTAGGAAAACAACAGTACCTGGGTGGAGAAAGTATAACCTCCACAACTAAATTGCAAGCTGACTTAATTAAGGCAGATTTATTAGGGAGAATTTTATGACAGCACATTTTCAGCTTTGACAATAATCTAATAGGTGGCACAGTGAATAGCATGGGGCTGAATAACATCCCAAGTGCAGCCTGGGACAGAGGGAAGCTATGCTGAGCCATCCACAGGCCCATGTCAGTATCCTCCCCCACTGCCCAGGAAGATGGGTAAAGGTCCAGGCCCACTCTCATTGTCTCTTTCTGCCCTTTGTTCATACACATTGTGCCTTCTCCTAGCAGGCCTTTTTTTGCCTCTATGGTCTTATACAGTTCCTACCCTACTACTCCAGCTTTTTCAATTTCTTTAACCCATGCCTGCCTTAGGGGTTCCTTACACTGTTCTTAATTTATCAGCTACCCCATAACTGCTCAGCTACATCTTTGCATTCCCATTTTCCCCCCTTGGTACAGCTGTCTGTGGAGGCTGGTGGCCATCCACATCATCTACCCTCCCAGGAAAAGTGGGTTGGAGATGGCAAGGGCTGCACAAGAGCCTGATCTGAGGGTGACGCCTCAGCAGAGTTTTTTTGCTCAAACCATGGCCTCAACCCTGAGCATAACAAGTTAGAAAAGCCTGACTAGGGGGAAACCCCTGTCACCCTGAAAAAGCAGTAAACCAAGCAGATTTATCACCTGCTGCTTGTACTTCTCCTCCTTTTCATGCCCATGGTTTTGGCTGACAATTATTTGAACGGTCCACTTGGTCCTCATCTTTGTTCCTTTCTGTGGGCATGGAGACCATGCTTATCTACACTCTTCAGCTCAGTGATTATGGAGTAGATCAAAAAGTATTTTTTAAGTTTTCACAAGAGTTCATCCTAGGTGAAAATACAGTCATCAAAAGAGTTTGGTCCACAGATTAGATTTGCTTTTTAAAGTCTTCCTAAGTGTAAGTTAAGCAACAGAACAAGCTCTTTAGAGTGGCTGCAAAGGTCTCTGAGTTCTTTTAGGGAAGGTTAGATACACATCTTTTGGACATGATGCAGGTACATTTAGTACAAGTCAGAAACCCTTCATCTCTATAAGCATGCAAATGAAAAACAATTAAAATATAGAGTATTGCCTAATGCTTAATGTAAGCATACACCCAATGCTCACACAACCAACAATTAGTGTGTCTAACAAAGAGACCAAGAGGAACACCAAGAAAAAGGTGGGGTGACACTTGATCGCAATAAAGGCTAGCTTGGAGAAAGTGGTTTCCAAAAAGATATATTGGGAGCATTTCAGGTGATTTTAAGAAAAAAATGTTCACTATAAACCACAGGATAACTATTCAAAGAAGCAATCCAAGATAAGATGGTAGTGGGCTTTGCAGAAAGGTGTAAGCAAAGAAGGTAAAGCTATGCAAGCAATGCAATAAAATAATCCCCGGAAAAGAATGAATAAGCCAGGGCAGCTGAGACATCACCATTGCACAAAGTAATGAAGAAATCACCAACAGAGCATACTCACAGCTTTTAGAAACGGGAAGCCATGAAGGAAATGGGAAATAAAGCCAAGACACAGGCGCGTGGACCAATGACATCAGTCATAAGCGATCAAATGCTGTGAAGGTGCAGTGAGTGTGGAAGGATGAAGGACCAAACTGTACAGCCCATCTTAAAATAAGCACTGGCATGTTGAAATAACCAGGGAGCTTGTCTGGAGGAATCGATGTCAACACTGAGGCTGTGACAGATGAGGGAAAAGAAGAGGGAAGCTGCTCTAGAGCAGGGTACGGCTGTACAGGTGGTGGGAGAAAGCCACTGAAGCATCATAAAAGATCTCCCAAACCAGGTAGAGTGCAAAGAGGTACAAACTGGCAGATTTCACTGCACTTTCCTGAATTTGAGGAGGGTCACCTCAGTGCTTTCTAAGGGATATGGTGAGAGTCAGGGCTGAAGAAAACCTTAATAAAAATAGAAACCTTGATAAAAATAGAAAACCTTGATAAAAATAGCTGATTCACATCAGTTTAAAGGCAAAAAGCAGTGAGCAAGGTAGTGCAGGTCATACTTAACAACCAAGCAGGGAGCTGGGGATGCCATGGGCTGGTTGAACTCATTCCTTGCAGGAAGCATCTGCTTCAGGATGCAGCACCTTACAGGGAAAGTAATAAATCATATAAATCATATAGACATTCAAATTACTACATATACATTATGTGTGTGTGTGTATATATGTATATATATATATATACGGTGTGATTGCAGTTTTTCCAAGAATTGGCAAACCTTTAGGCCTCTGCTTGAGGTCCAGTACTAATGGTAGAGAGAATTGTGGAGCTCCTGTGGTTTTTTCCCATTTTCATAAGCCCAGATTTGTCATTCTGGGTCTAGGAGAGGTATCCCTGTGTAAGATCTGAAGGCTGTTCCTTGGTCAGCACAGTAACACAGTATAAAGAGTAATTCAATTTCAATTAGTGACAACGCTCTCCATCACTCCACAAACACCATTTTTGGCAGCTTGGATTTACAGCCTCTCATCTCCAAGAGCTTCATCTAAAGCACAGCAGAAATGATGCCATGCAGCAGCAGGAGTTAATAAACAGGTAGACGCCATGTTTGCAGGACTGAACTCTGCACCACTAACTCCTCCATGGATTAAGGCAAATGGAGATGTGGCTCAGCCACCCATGTTGAACAAACACTGCTACATAGGATCATAGAATTGTTTCTGTTGGAAAAGACATCTAAGATCATTGAGTCCAGCTGTCAACTTAGCACCACCATGCCCCTCAAACCATATTCCAAAATGCCATATCTACATGTGTTTTGAACACCTCTAGGGACGGGTACTCCACCACAGATTCACAGATTGCATTGGGTTGGAAAGGACCCTTAAGGATCATCTTGTCTAACCCCTCTGCAGTGAGCAGGGACTCCTCCAGCTAGAATAGGATGCCCAGGGCCACACTGAGTCTGATCTTGAATGAATCCAGAGATGGGGTCTCAACTGCTTTCCTGGGTAGCCTATTCCAATGCTTCACCAATCTTTCAGTAAAGAATATTTTCCTAATATCAAATCTTAACCTCTCCTGGTGCAACTTGAAGCCATTTCCTCTTATTCTATCAGTTAATACCAGGGAGAAGTGACAAACACCCACTTCACTACAACCTCCTTTCAGGTGGTTGTGGAGAGCCATGAGGTCTCCCCTCAGCCTCCTCTCCTCCAGACTAGACAAACCCAGATCATCAAGACACTCCTCATAAGAATTTTTTTCCAGACCCTTCACCAGCTTTGTTGCCCTTCTCTGTACACACTCCAACAACTAAATGTCCTTCTTGTAGTGAGGGGCCCAAAACTGCACAGTATTTGAGGTGCTGCCTCACCAGTGTTGAGTACAGGGGCAAGCATGGAACCATTCTCTGAACCTTTCTTTGGTGTCAAAATGTGAATGTGTCCAGTTTTGTGTGTGATGGGTCCATGGGTGTGAAGATGGCTGCAGCAGGCAGAAGACTGGGAAAAATTAGAGATGTAAGTTTGAAAAAGCCCCACAGATGAAAAGAATTGGCTGTAAGACAAATAAAGAGAGTATACTGTGAGATAAAGGTACATAATGGGCTACAACTGAAAAGATCATGGAGGTGATAGGGAAGAATGTCCTGAATTAATCACTTCTTTTATAAAAGTATTTATGTTTTGCAAATCATTATTGCTTAGCAACCTATGCTGCCCTTCTAATTTTTACAGACTTAAACTGTTTCCTGGGGGGAATTATCTCTGTCTGACTCAGCAAAATTATAACAGTATCTCATTTTGAATTGTCTATAAGTAGATGGAAATAGTTGGCTCCAGATGTGTTATGAATTGCACTTTGAGAATTAACATGCTTTAGATCATAGAAAATGGGGCATACTTGGTGTTCAACACTTTCTTATAGAGCAGTGAACCACATTTAGCTTTATGGATCTTATCAGGTGCTTGTTCAAGCCAAGTTATGACTCTTGCCAAGAATACTTAATGCCATGTTTCAGGTGATGAAAATTTAATCAGAAAGGGGCCCAGTAGGATTGCTGGGTCTGTTCTCTGTCCTGAGGCAGTCCCTGCTCTGTCCTGAGGCACTCCCTGCCTGAGAGGGAGCCCTGCTGGACCCCAGTCAGCAAGCACCCTCAGTATAGAGAAACGTCATGGGAAGTTTTGTCTAAGGATTCCTGAAAAAACTCTCTGGACAGAGATTCTGATCCTCTTCCCACACTCCACACGTTGTAGATCTTGGAAATATTCCCTAGCAGCCAGTCAAAACAGCCTTTGTTGCAGAGGGAAAAGTGATTTTTTCATGTCTTTATCTCTGCAGATATAAACAATCAACTCCTCAAGGAGGTTTTAATTTTTCCTAATATTCTTTTCTTGGACTAAATGAGCCAAGTTCCCCAGTTTTTCCTTTTGAATCCCTTAGTCTACATTTGTCCTAACTCTTGTGCTCTTGAATGCTCCTCACTTTGTCTGAGCCTGCAAGCACCATATTCAGACAAAAACCCAGCACTCCAGTGAATTATTTGAAAGCTCTTGGTGCATATTAAATCACACCAAATAGACACTCATTTCTGTGTTCAAAGAGTGAAGATAACACTTGTCTTCTAGTTCTTCTCAGACTGATTTGCTGCCATACCAGGGCAACCTACACCAGACTCAGTGGTGATCCTAGCCAAACTCTGTTGCACATGGACCTCCCACCCAGGCTGCCTGCACCTATTGCCCTTGCTCTTGCACACTTATTTTCAACCCTGTATAGATGAGTAGAGAGCAAATGGGTGGAGGGCAGGGAGTGGGTGATGAGTGGCTTTGTCCTCCTCCTCCCTGAAATCTGCTGACCGGCACTTGAGGCCAGCATGGAGGGAAGCCTGGGCTGGGCTGTGAGTCACCCTCCACTCCCAGTCCCTTCCCAGCAGGAGCTGTGTGCTCCCCACCAGCTACAAGCTACAACCAAGGCCTTGGCCCCACACTTGCAGGAAAAATTCTTCCCTCACTGCGTGTATCCACTGCTGTTGCACAAACACTGCCCCATTTGGAGCAAAGTTCCCTTTCCCTTTCCTGGCAGATGAGCCCTGCACTTGTCTGTGACACTGCCAGCAGCAGATGCTTGTTGCCACTCTTCTACATGGCCGAAGCAGTGGCCTCACCATGAAGAATTTCAGCATTAGAAATGGGTCCAAAAGGCTGAAGAGAAACAAAGGGTCGTCTCATGATGTTGTACTTCTGATGGAGGAGACGTGAAATAGTAGGGGTTTGTGGAGTGAGCACACACCTATGTGCAGAAAGCTGGGATTCCTGTCCCAACTAATAGCAAGGAAAGCTTACACACACAATGTCATTTTACTGACAGCTGCATCAATGCCAGAGGTACAGAGCCAAAGGTAGAGGTGAAGAGAGGAATCAAGCGTTTAGATAGCTTTAAGTGTTAAAAGCAACATGTTTATGGCTGAGCATTTCACTGGGAGCTCCCTTTAATGTCTGAGCCTCTGAAACCTACAAGCTATCCACTGAAGGATGCTCCCCAGCAGTGTCTGTCCTTGTTCCAGCTGTGTGTGGGGCAGGATGGACCCTGCCCAAGCTGCGCTGGAGGAGCTGTGAGATCAGAAAGCAGGTGCACACACCTCGGCACCTCTCTGGTATTGCTATTGCAAATAACATTTTTTTATTAGTTGTTTTTAGTTTTATTGCAGTTTTTTAATTAGTCCTTTTCATTAGTGCAGCTGCCTACTTTAAAATTACTTTTTTTTTATTCTAACCACAATCTGCAGGATGACAAATGTACTCTGGGGGCTGGTTTTGATTTGACATCTTCTGATTGCCTGTGTTGTTTGCAGAGGTTTTCATGATTCCAGGTGACTCAAGCAGCCCTTGCTCTTCAAAGAGAGGATGTATCATCAGCCAACCCTTGTAACCCCCCCACAAACACATGAACAGCATTGCATGGCCTTTGCTTGACATTGGTAAGAAATTTTGATATGGTTCTGTATGAAGGTGCTGAGCAAGAAGTGCCAGTTCTCATGCTGCACTGGTATTTTTTAGTTATTTCTTTCCTATGCAAAACTTAAACCCTCCCCATGTGTGAAGGGGAAGGGAGACTCCCACTCGGCATCTCTGAGGGGGAGGAGGCTTTTCTCACCCTGCCCTCTGCTCCAGCAAGAAGTGGCTCTTCTCTCCCATGCATTGGTGCTGCAGGGCCCTAGCATGTAGCAAAGCCACCCTGGCACTAACCAGGCCAGTCTGGGGCCATTAGTCATCACTCTTCCCATGCCTCACTGCCTGTGCTCTGAACAGACGTGTTCAGCTGCCTTTATGTAAACCTCCTGAACAGCAGGCTGGTACTGGCTTGGCATCCACTGTACCCCCTGCCTGCCACTGCATGCCATTCCAGTGCCCATCAAGAACCCTGTACTTTGATTGACTTACTTTGAAGCCTGACAGGCAAAAGCAGAGGTGTCCATGAGTTAGATGCAGGAGGACCTGCTGCAGTGGTGCCAGCCGCAAAAGCCTTCATCCTTGCTGGTAGAGCTGACCCTCTCCTCCTGCCCTTTCAGCTAGGGCAACACCATCAGGATGGGTGGCTGCTGGCAGGTTTTGTACCAGAAGACAATGGTGGGGGACTCAGCCCCCTCCTGGTCTGCCAACCTGTAGGCTATGCCCCATCTCAAGCCACCAGTCCTGGTGGCTTTTTAACAACCACAAGGGATTCATTTTGGTCTAATCCCTGTGGAGCTGGTAAGCAAGTTCTTATCTTGACCTAACTTACAGGTAAAACAACTCTGGTCATACTGCTGGCATATTTCACGGGTTTATGTCCACACCCCTGTGGCGTGCGCACTCCAGTATCCCTCAGGTAGTCTTGCATCACTGGTTATGCTTCAAGCCTCTGCAATCAGATATGGTTATCTAAGCAACAAGAAGAAATATTTACCAACACTAAATTTAGAGGGGGGAAAATTGAGAAGAAAGAAAGAAAACAATTAAAAATGGAAACTCATCACTATTTGAAATATGCACTGATACTTGGGAGAAAATGAATCGATTTCTCTTTTGCACATTGACAGTTCTGTTGTGAAGATTTATCTCATGCAATATGTTATTCGCCTTCCGGTTTTTTGGGTAGTCTGATTTTTAAGATAGTTGTTTCTTTCCTCTCTCACATGTTTAGCTTCTTCTAATGCTGAAGGAGGTTGTTGGTGAGGACATCAAAAGGGAACTGGGATTGTGATGAACCAGGGATGTTGGATGTCCAATTTCATATAAAATTTTTACATTTTTACCGTTATTCAGAAAACATCCACTAATTCTTTCCCAGAGTTTCCTCTTATAGGGTGTTGTCTTGGCTATGATCCACAGGGAATGGCTGGGATCTGGGTACAGATTGTTGAGTTGTGCTTTACCACACAACCTGTATGCAGGTGACCAGCCCCAAAGACCATTCACCTGCAGAAGGAGCCCATTAGGCCAAGGAACACTTTTTCCTCAGGACCCTTTCATCTTTGTATGAGAAACCAACAATTTGGCTATTCTGGTGACCAAGGCTTTGAGCAGAGCTGCTTAGTGACCACCTACCAAACTTTTTGTGGATGGCTGATGACATCATCCATCCACCTGATATCCTGGTGAGAGCTAGGGGAGAAGGTGCTATAAACAATGTTTAGTAGACCTTCACCATCTATTGTCATATCTGCATGTGTGAGCATGCTGCTGTGAGAAAAGCTGCTCCTAGAGGCTGCCTTGCCTCCCTTATGGACCATCTCCCCACTGGATGGTCCCATCTGCGTCCTGCAGCGTTGCTTTTCCATGCCTGATTTTCCAGAGGTGTTAGGTTGTACCTGTCAGCCAGATGGGATAAACTGCAATCTTCTGCAACCACACAGCTCAGGGTAGGACAGTAACAGAATTCATAACCACATTTTTTTTCTGGTTAGGGAACAAAGAAAAAGAAAGAGTGACAAAGTCTGGATGGTGCTGTAGAGAAGATAACCTCAGGAGGCAGGTCTGAAAGTCACAATCCAGCCACCTGGTCCTGTGCTGAACAGTTGCTTGATGATAGGGCACTCAGAATGCCTTCTCCATGCTCCCAGCATTCCTTACCTCTAAAATGGAAATTTCTGCTCCCCAGAGGGCAGATTTTGCTGGTTAATCACCATGGGCTTCTCCAAGCTCCAGAAATGGGAAGTTGCACCAAAGCTCAGTGTTGTTGCTGCTGGTACTGTCCACAGCCCAGTGGGATTCAAATAGGATTTCTGCTGAGCCAAAGGTGCTCATCTGGCTCTTCTGGACACACCCTGACTTGTTACTGCCATCTCAGCATTTAATGAAGGGCTTAATGAACATTGCCTCCTCTTCCTCCCTGCTCAACACAGTAGTAATGGCAGTCTGGACCCTTCAGAGAGGGAGAGCATGAAGGGTTCTCATCAGGGATCTCCTTTACAACACTAAAAGAGATTCCTGAAATCATGTTATTGCCTTGTGAATACCCGATGTGGCACAGGTTATAGTTAAGACATCTTCTGTGGACACGGAAAGTGCTGAAAAGTGTCTGTTAACTGTGTTGCAAAGGCCATCCATTGCAGACTTGGGAAAGTATGTTAGGCAGCACCAATTTCACCCTTAAGCGATAAGTAATATATGTATTAGTATCCTGTACTTGTTAGGATTTGTTTCTTCATTAAGTTCCTTTGCAACATCCTTAGCTTGTGTACACCTGACATGTGTTATTATTCTTTCAATTACTGCATGTTTTCTACCAGGCCCACAGGGATCAGGGTCCTCTCTAATAGGTTTTTTTATCCTTAGAGACTGGGATCTGCAGGCCAAGATCTGTGAAACAGAACTGTGAGCGTTTTGCTCTGAAGCAGTTTGAAAGCAAGTAGGTACATACACAGCTGCACCACCAGCCTCTAGACAGACAATGTCAAGGTGAAAGCATTACCCTGGCTTTGAAAAGGAGGAAGGGGTTAAATCAAGGTGAGATTTAAGTAGATTTATGTAAAGATTTTCATCTGAACACTCCTGCCTTATGCCGTAGGATCCCCTGTGCAGAAGCCCCAGGAACGCTTGTTCTTTGGGGTTAGGCAGGGAAACTGAGCAGGCAAGCCAAGCAGATGTGTAATTTCACAAAAAGGGTTGGGAGACTACACAACAATGGTGTCAACAGTATATGTCATGACAAAGCCATGGAGGGATGCAAAACATGAGCTGGTCTGATTCCGTCTTCTGCATGAGCTTTCAGTACTATAGGTTGATGAGATGGCCTCAGAAGCACAGTGCTTACTTAGCACAGGAAGAGCCTAAGAACCCTCCAAGATGGGTGAAATCTTGATGGCTTAGAGTTTGGGCTTTATTTGGATCAAATCCACTTCAGAAGGCTGGTTTCAGGACAAATATTTTAAAAATTGGAATAAAAGGAAAATAGATTAGGCTCCCTGAGGGAATAGCAGAAATAGAAAGGTAGGTCTTGGGCACCATTTGGCAGAGCAAGACTCCAGTTTGTGAATCAGTATGATAAGAAAATACTTTCTACCCCTGCTCAGCTTGTGGCATTGTGCAGAGACTGCACAGGCTTCAGAACAGATTTCAGTCCTGTCACTGACCCAGCAATTACCTGTGTAAGCTGTAGTTCTGCATCCTTGGAGAAGGCACTCCCTGACACCCTCAAGTGGTAACAGCAGCCTGGGTCTCAGGCAGTTGGGTAAGACTGGTCCTGGGAGGGTATGGGCCATGCTGGGAAACATCACAGAAGCACCTGGACAAACTGAAACCCTCTGCACATCTGTGCCTCACAGCTCTCCTTTCTGCTTCCATTTGGGATGCTCACTTTATGGATGGGCCTCATCTCTCACAAAGGCAGGGAAAGAGCAGTTATTTACCTTGGCCTTGTTCTCTGCTTTTGCTAATTTACTGTATCATTTTGTTTTACAGGTAGGCAGTGACTTTTACTTTCTTTCTGGTGCACTTATTTTACAGTTGAAGAAAGGGAAGAGTTGTGTACAAAGTACCAGGTAAAGAAGGAGTCTCAAGGCCCTGATGATGGAAAATGTGCTGGAATAGAGAGACATCTGCTCACATAAAATGCAGGAGACTTTAAGAGAAAAGTCTCAGGTTTTCCATTAAAAAAATCAGACTTGACTGGAATCCAGTAAACTTAGAAAAATGCATCCATGTGAAAAGAGCACCAGCAATAACAGTCCTGATCTCACATCCAATGGTAAAAGAAAAACAAGTAGCGGTTTTCCCTGAGGGAAGGAGGATGCTGGAAGTGAAACAGCAATGTTTATGGTTGTGAAGAATTAAAAGGCTTCCTAGGCACACTGGCTTCCCTCTCAAGTCCTGAGCACCTCGGGGTAATACGTCAGTCCTGTGGTACTGCGAAACAGCCCATTGAAGAGCTTGCTTTGAGCAGCTCCGTCTTCTGCAAGGAGACCTAGGAAACATCAAAGCAGGGAGGTGTGTAAACATGGACAGATCCTGCCTTCCAGAATTCCCAGTGGGGATTGTTTACATGTTCTTTCTGTGCAGGAGACCACTGGTTTCTGAAGAGCTGAAGCCTTCAGCTGCCCTAGTTGAAAACAACTACTGTCATGGGATTTATCTTCTCTATTTTCTAGGTGCTTTAGGTTTTCAACACAGTTAAATTAAATTTGTTAAATTTAAGGCAACTCATGCGAGTCATCCTTTACACACTGATCAACTTCCTGTTCTCATTTCTGCATTTGAATTATTTTATTAAACTTGCATTTAAGACCGTTCTGTAGTGCGATTTTTATCTTGACACCAAATATAAATGATTTTCTATGAGTACTCCTCCTGCAAATGTGCCTTGTGATTTATACATGCATTGATCCTAAATTAAAAGAAAATATCAAACCCTGAGTCACTTCTTCTACACATTATTAAGTGTCCATTTTGGTTAAGCTGGTGATGGCTGCCAAACCAATTTCATATCTGCCCTTCCCTTATTTCTATTCTTTCTACCCTGGTAAAGGACCACACAGATGACAACACTATAGGGCAGCATGTCTTTGTGTCTGCCTTCCACTTGGCTTTTGTATGGTCTTTTCATGTATCTTATGTCAGGGACATTCTGGTGGCCCTATTCAGGTGATAATGTCTCCTCCCACCCATCTCTCCAATTCTAGCTGAGATGAGTGGCTGAAAAATCTTGTATGGAGAAGTTGAACTCCATAGTCCAAAACAAATTTCCTGGCTCTGTTTTTACTGGGTGAGAAAAACCTACAACCAAAGCAAATCTGGTTTCATGGCTGAGCAGCAAATCTTTTCTTTCCTGCACCCACGTGAGATCCTGAACATGGTGGAAGGAAACAGGGCAGTGGGTATAAACTAGAACACAGGAGGTTTCACCTGAACTTAAGGAAACAACTTCTTTTCTTTGAGGGTGACAGAGCACTGGAGCAGGCTGTCCACAGAAGTTGTAGAGTCTCCTTCTTAGGGACTTTCAAAACCTGCCTGGATGCTTTCCTGTGCAAGCTGATCTAGGTGAACCTGCATCAGCAGAGACACTGGGCTACAAGATCTCTGGAGGTCCCTCCCAACCTCTACTATTCTGTGGCTCTGTGATTCTGTGAAAACAGTTCTACTGCACATGGTGAGAGAAAGAAAACCCTGAGGTGGTTTCCAAAGGGTGAACTCATTTCTTTGCACAGCAAGGCAGGAAGATCCCATGCTGGGAGGACACCCAGGAGGCTAAAGGTTTGGAACCACAAGAGAATGTGGCCACGTTCTGCTATCTCCAACCATACAAACTGCTGAGTGCCAGAACTGCAGAGCTGTTAACCAGTGCATACTACAAAGGAGATGACTGGTGGGATAAATTCATCACTGAGCTGAAGATTGGAACAAATGTTAAGAATCTTTTCTTGGGAGGCAAACAAGTTTGCTGGGTGACGAAGGAAGAGGCTCCCCTGTAACCTAAACATAATCTAGTGCTGACTCAATGGGGACCTTCAAGTGTTATGAGACAAAAAGGCTTCCCACAACAAGAGTCAGCTCTGTAATCCCCACACTGCAGATTACCACACAGACATATATGTAAAGCAGTACAAAAAATTGGAAATTGTGTGTTTCACAAGCCACAAGTCCTTCACAGGTCTCCCTGCTGCTCCTGAAAATAACATCATCATGTCAAACCAGGAAAAGAAGAGGGTATGATTGTCCTGCATTGCTCAACCTCTGCCCACTCAGCTGATGTCTGCTTGGCCGTACAGATGGAGAATAGAGGAGAGGTGTGGCTGGGCAGTGGGACAGGGGTAACATGTTGACATCTTGGTGTGTGGTTAGTTAGGAGCAGCTGTGGCTTGGGATGGTTTTTGATGGGGTGGCCAGTGCCCAGACATAACCCTGACTGCAGGGTCTGATGGGAGACACTGGCTAAGCAGAGACCATCCCATTTTACTGAGCAGGCATTAGATGAGAGGCCACCGAAAATCAGTAGTGTTGACTGAACAAAAAGTTGTAAATATTACTAATGGGCTCAGTGGACAGGCCAGAAATACACTAATAGTCACCAGCACCCTCTCTGGGATGGTAGCTTTGGGGCATGGTGGACACCACATGGGATTTCTGTAATAACCTGCTATGGGGTGAAGGGTATATTTCTTACCTCTTCAGGGAGGAACTCATACAGGCCATGAAGTATGAGTTGTACCAGACCAAGTTAAAGACAGGCTATGATTTTAACTGCGACTATCTGACAAGACTGGCTTAACTACCATACCCATGCATCTGGGGATCCTGACACTGGAGGAGAGATTATCTTGGTGACTTTGATTGGTGGGGACTGAGGAACATTGCAGAGAGATGACAACCAGGAAAATCCCTTCCTCCTTTCTCTTCCTGCAGGGCCTGGCAGCCCAACTTAGTCATTCTCTCCTAAGAGGAAGAGGAAAGATCTGTCAAGATCTTCATTAGTCACTCCATCTGTGTCCTTTAAGTCTTTCTAAATCTGGGCAAGTGTTGGGTCTGGGGACAACGGTGTTTGAGCTAGAAAACCATAGAATAATAGAATTGTTTCTGTTGGAAAAGACTTCTAAGATCATTGAGTCTAAATGTCAACGTAACACCACCATGGCCATTAAACCATGGCCTGAATTGCCATGTCCACACATTTTTTGAACACCTCCAGGGATGGTGACTCCACCACCTCCATGGGCAGCCTGTTCTGATGTCTGACCATTCTTCCAGTAAAGGATTTTTTCCTAATACCCAATTTAAACGTCCCCAAGGTACAGCTTGAGGCCGTTTCCTCTTGTCCTATCACTTGATACTAGGGAAAAGAGACCAACACCCACCTCACTACAACCTCCTTTCAGGTAGTTGTGGAGAGCAATAAGGTCACCCCTCAGTCTCCTCTCCTCCAGACAAAGCAATCCCAGTTCCCTGAGACACTCCTCGTAAGACTTGTTCTCCAGACCC
The DNA here is from genome assembly GCF_027791375.1 of Indicator indicator. Classification (NCBI taxonomy): domain Eukaryota; kingdom Metazoa; phylum Chordata; class Aves; order Piciformes; family Indicatoridae; genus Indicator; species Indicator indicator. Next base: position 19,400,327 of record NC_072010.1, on the reverse strand, counting down.
TTTACCAGCTTTGTTGCCCTTCTCTGGACACATTCCAGCCCCTCAATCTCCTTCTTGCAGTGAGGTGTGGCCTCACCAATGCTGAGTACAGGGGCACGATCACTTCCCTACTCCTGCTGACCACACTGTTTCTGATACAAGCCAGGATGCTGTTGGCCCTTTGGGCCACATGAACACACTGCAAGCACCCTCAGGTCCTTTTCTGCTAGACATCTTCCCAGAAAACCTTCCCCAAGCCTGTAACATGAGGTTGCTGTGACCCAAGTGCAGGACCTGGCACTTGGCTTGTTAAACCTCATACAACTGACCTCGGCCCATCAATCCAGCCTCTCTAGATCCCTTTGCAAAGCCTTCCTACCCCCAAGCAGATCAACACTGCTACCCAATTTAGTGTCATCTGCAAACTAACTGAGGGTGCACTCAGTTCCCTCATTCAGATCATTGATAAAGACATCAAAGAGAACTGGCCTCAATACTGAGCCCTGGGGAACACCACTGGTGTCTGGCTGCCAACTGGATTTATCTCCATTCACCACCACTCTTTGGACCCAGCCACATATCCAGTTTTTAACCCTGTGAAGTAATCACCCATCCAAGCTATGGGCAGCCAGTTTCTCCAACAGGATGTTGTGGGAGACAGTGTCAAAGGCTTTACTAAAGTCCAGGTAAACAACATCCACAGCCTTTCCCTCACCCACTAAATGGGTCACCTCACTGTACAAGGAGATCAGGTTTGTCGTGCAGGATGTGTCCTTCATGAACCTATGCTGGCTGGGCCAGATCACCTGGTTGCCCTGTACATGCTGCATAATGGCACTCAAGATGATCTGCTCCATTACCTTCCTGGCACTGACGTCATGCTGACAGGTCTATAGCTCTCTGGATCCTCCTTCCAGCCCTTCTTGTAGATAGGCATAACATTTGCCAATCTCCAGTCAGCTGGGACCTCTCCTGAAATGCTGCTAGCTTTCTGCTAAGCCTATACCTGTGTTGCAGAGTTCAGTTTACTCAGCTTAAATAAGGAATGTTTTCTTAAAGCATTTTGCTTTTGAGATGCTTCTTTAAGCACATGTTGGGAATGTTTTTTGTTCAAATCCAGTATCAGACACAGCCAGATTTTGCACTTGGCTGTTGCAGATCATTAATTCAAAGTCACAATCCATTTGGAGTAACTCATGGCAATCCATTATTATTTTGCCACTGCTTGCTGAGCTGCTTAAATAATTGAAATGCTTGTGAGGACAGGCAAAAGTTCTTGGCCTAAAATGTAAAAAGCAGTGACACAAGGAGCAAGAAGCAGCAAGACATGTGAGAGGAGAAAAAGAGGACTTGGGGGGGATAAGAGCCATGAGACCCACTGTAGCCTCAGTCAGATGGGCCTTACCATGGTTAAACCAAACACTTCCTTCAAAGGCTCTTACCTGCTCTCTCATTTCGTTGGTAAGGTGCAAGGAAGGTTAGGGAAGAATGTAATATAATTTTTTTTTTTTTTTACTAGGTAGTAAAGCAAAAGCCCTTACTGTGTTTTGGAAGCCCAGCAGTCCTTAAGATAGAGACAGTGTAGGAAGCCAGGCCCAGCTGTCCAGGGAGAGCTGGGAAGCTCCATGAGAGCCTGCTTCTTTTTCATCCTGGAAGTCTGGGAATAGGCAACAAATTAACAGGGAACGTTTTCTTTAAGTCATGAGGAAAATTATGAATTGCTGCTGAGGTTCACATTCTGCACCAGCAGGGACTCATTTTGCTACTCTGGCCAAAGATGTTAAATATTTGGCATACAAAGTATTCAGTGACTTCGCACATTTCTATCACATGGGCTTGAAACCAATGCCATTTACTGATCTAGGGCTTGATTCTGCAAACACATAAGTAGGTGAATACCTGCTTATCCAAATGGTCTCTGAATGATTTTTTGGGCATATGAAAACATCCCTCACAGCCTCAGGGAATCAGAGGAATCGGAGAAAATGCTCACTTGGAGCTCTGAAGACTGAAGTTAGTTGTGACACAATAGGAAGCCAAATGATGACAATTCTTAGATATGACCACTTACAAAGTGAAAATGTAGCTGCAGTTACCAACTAATGGGGCAAAGTCAAAGGCCCACAAATACATTCTAACCATAACCATCTTTTTTTGCTAATAGAAAGCATGGCTGTTCATGGATGAAACATATAGAAAAGTACAAAGCATAGATGGAAGCAGAAACACTAGGTAATTATGCAGTTTCTGTATAAAACCATGGAGGAAGAGAGAAGAGCATTTGAAGTAGCTAAGTCATTTGCAAACTTTGCAGCTAATTCATTGAGGCTCTTTCTTTGTACTCTATAAGCTCCCACATACATTGTGTCTCTAAGGCTAAATTCTACAGACCTTTATCAGCTCATATATAAGGGTTAATTTATAGAGCCTCCGTCCTGCAGTTCATTGTTCTCTGAACAGCTGCATAAAGCATGGTAAACATTTAATCGTAAATAACATTGGAGTAGAAAAAATGAGCAAATCTTCTGAGGAAGACAAAATGGTCTGCCTGGATGCTGTGACTGTGAAGTAGCTGCTTAGAGGGTTATACACATTTACTCTGCCTGAATGAGCCAGTAAAGAAAACAGACTCTCCGTATTCTTTCCCAAATCCGTGTATCTTACTGGTTGTCAAATAGGAGCAGATGCAAAGGGTTAAACTCATTTGCCTAAACTCCATCCTTACATCTATCCATCAGCATTCTCTCAGCTCTTCCAGATGGAGACTGCTCTTGTCTGGAGGGAAGGGATGCTACCCAGAGAGATCTTGACAGGCTGGAGAGGTGGGCACAAGCCAACCTCATGAGGTTCAACAAGACCAAGTGCAAGGTCCTGCATCTGGGTCGAGACAATCCCAAGCACAAATCCAGGCTGGGCAGTGACTGGCTGGAAAACAGCCCTGAGGAGAGGGACTTGGGGGTGCTGGTGGACAAGAAGCTCAACATGAGCTGTCAATGTGCACTTGCAGCCCAGAAAGCCAACCAGATCCTGGGCTGCATCAAGAGAAGTGTGGCCAGCAGGTCAAGGGAGGTGATTCTCCTCCTCTGCTCCACCCTGGTGAGACCCCACCTGGAGTACTGCGTCCAGTTCTGGAGCCCCTATTCCAAGAGGGATATGGACATGCTGGAACATGTCCAGAGAAGGGCCACCAGGATGATCAGAGGGCTGGAGCACCTCTCCTATGAGGACAGACTGAAAGAATTGGGGCTGTTCAGTCTGGAGAAGAGAAGGCTCCGAGGTGACCTTCTTGTGGCTTTTCAGTATCTGAAGGGGGTCTACAAGAAAGCTGGGGAGGGACTTTTTAGGCTATCAGGTAGTGATAGGACTAGGGGGAATGGAATAAAGCTGGAAGTGGGGAGATTCAGACTGGACGTGAGGAAGAAGTTCTTCCCCATGAGAGTGGTGAGAGCCTGGAATGGGTTGTCCAGGGAGGTGGTTGAGGCCCCATCCCTGGAGGTGTTTAAGGCCAGGCTGGATGAGGCTCTGGCCAGCCTGATCTAGTGTGAGGTGTCCCTGCCCATGGCAGGGGGGTTGGAACTAGATGATCCTTGTGGTCCCTTCCAACTCTGACTGATTCTATGATTCTCTATTGGGTTATGTGTGTAAGGAATATAAGATCAAGCTAATTTAATTTTCTGTGTCCTACAGAGAACTCCCTGAAGTGTTGCCCCTAAGAGATGTCCCCAGTGAGGCCCTTCATGCTCCATGGAAGCCAGTCTACTTTCAGAAGAATCTAACAATACTTTCCAAATTAGGGGTGTTCAACCACTCCTGCCCAGAGTCAAAGAAGATAATTATCAGCATGCTTTGGATGGAAAATTTTCACCTCTTGAATGTACTGGTGACATTCACAGATGGTATTGGTAATATGCATGGGAGGAATGGAGCTTTTTGTTAGAATGTATATCTAAGGTAATGTGTGTAGGATTTGGCCTTTCAGATTGCTCTACTAATGTCAGCAAAAAGTTGGCATGGTAGTAGGTGTCCTGTCTTTATAAAAATCTTCTGGCATGGATATTACCAAGGAAAGGCAGGAGGATGCTGTGATGGAAAGTGAAGGTGATGGCAAAACCTGCTGTTGCTGCTGCTGCTTAGCTTTAGGGAAACTCCTACAGCTCTGGAAACATGGGGTGAAGCTACACCTCACCCAGTGATCCTGACTCCCATCAGGGCAGTTCAGAGAAAGATCTTGTCTTTCACCACAGCTCTGTAATATGGAACAGAGAGGAAAGCAAACTACAAGTTGTAAAGAGAAGAAGGGAGAAAAGCCTTTAGATTTCCATATGTGGGGAGAAAAAACCCTAGCTACCTCCCAGTGTGTAACCAGTACTGCTTTTCATGACCTCACCATGGTAAGTATCTCACAAGGCACTGTGCAGGGAAGCAGCACTCTATGCTCCAGCCCATGCTCCAGGCTGTGGCTGCACATTGTGGAAGGTGGCACAGCCATTCCAGGTAACAGAGCGACCTCTCTGAGCTATGCACCACCCTTATGAAAGGGAGGAACCATGTCATCATGCAGCAGGCAACAACTCTTCCCTGCCTGTGACCTATCAAAATGGCTACCTGGGATTTTCAGTTTCTTTCTGATTTGCATAAGTTGTCTTGTAAAACTCTGGGTTTTTTTATCTCTATCTTTGCCTTTGTTAGATCATACTGACGCCACGATAATTACATCAATGTGATGATACCAATGAAAACCTCTGATAACCCTGCAGTGGAGTACTTTGCACAGGTTTAGCTTAATTTGCAATGAAGGAAGTGCAAAGTGCTTGATAGCAGTGGTTTCACTAACAGCAGAAGTCTCTGAAGTGCAAGGTGGGACTGACAAAGGGAACAACTTTACATTGTCATTAACATTTTAGAGAAGGAGAAACTACTTCACACAAATAAAGGTAAAAGGCCATAAATACTTTAAGTTAAACATCTACACAGATATTATTCCTGCCACAGGAGGGCTTTGCAAATACAAAGGGAAGGCAAATACATAGAAGGGCAATCCCTATTTCTCTCTTTTAAAGCATGTGCTCCACACTACAAAAATCCTCAAGCATCCTTATTTTGCATATATCAGCTCAGTGAATTGAACCACTCTCAGAAAGATGTCTTACCAAATGTGGAAGATGTCGAGTCTGAAACCTGCCAGTCCTAGAGTTAATTGTAACATTATTTTCATTACCATCACAGAGAATAGAATGAAGAGTCTGTGACCCAGTCCTGTTCTCATAACATTTAATGAGAGGTTTGGCATCAACTTTCATGAGAACAGGGCTGAAAGTCATACCTCCATATAGTGGTAGTGTGAAAGGAATTGCAAGCATCTGTGAAGTCAGGTGGCCTTTGTAAATCAGCAAATGTGCCGAAGCCAACAATTAGGAGGAACTGCAAAGATGCTTTAGCATGGAGATTGGACTAGGTGATCTTCAGATCACCTTTGCAACCCCTACCAATCTGCAAATCTGTGATATAGGGGAGAGGACGGATGTTTGAGGAGTGGGAATATGACTGTCTTGCATTAACTAGGATACACAGAAGTTGTGTTACCCCACCCTGCCTACCACGCCAGGCATTTGTAGTTGAAGGAAACACTTTTTTCTTTTTCTTTTCTTTTTTTTTTTTTTTAAGAAAACTTATGTAGATGCTTTTAAAAAATTCAAAGTCTCAGCTCTCCCAAAGCATATTCCAAGATTCTTAGGTATTTTAATTCAATGAAATCTGGCATATGAAAACCAGGAAGGTCTGAACAAAAATGCCCTAGGAATACAATTACTTTTACATGCATGAAAAGCAACACATAGCTTAATTCACTGCAAGTGAAACTGAAGACTATCAGTCAAACATTGTAGGATAAGTAAAGGCTGGTGGGGAAGAAAGAAGTGTCTTTGTAGACAATGAGATCTTCCCTTCAAGAAAACATATTTGTGTTAGTGAAAAAAAAAAAAAAGAGAGAGAGAGCACTAGAGGCAGGAAGGGCAGCACACCCTGAGTCTGTTCTCAGGAATACAGAAGCCAGCTTTCAGCTGGCTACTGCGTGATAGGGATTACATCAGAGAGACAAGCAATCCTTCCTGGACTCTTTTCCAAGGCAACTGACAACACAAGAAAAAGCTAAAATGGGTAAATACAGAGAGTGAAGATGAGCAAAGTATAACTCACCTTCATTTTTCTGCTGAATGGAGACAAAGGGACATGCAGAGGGATAAGCCAAGGAGATCTGGGGAGATAGGGGAATGAAGTGATAACTAGAGAGTGGAAGGTCAGTGAGAAATCTGAACCATCACTGGAACATTTTAGGTGAAAGCAAAAGGCTAGAGTACGAGATAAGGAACAACCAGAGAAGATATTCTTAGAGTGGACGCAGAAATCTCAAAGGAGGGGAATGGATCTCAGGCAGGGATGGAGGAAATAATAGCCAAGAGCCTAGATGATGCTAGGTAACATGTGGACAAGGGGCCAGGATTTTGCAGAAGAGAAAACTGGGTACAAGATAGTAGTGGAAATGAAGATAAAAGGAGAGCACTGGACAAGTGTAGGATTGCCAGGCAGAATAGGATTAAAAATTCCCACTTATAGGAAGGGTGGTCTGGGATACATGAAGCAAGTGAAAAGCAAAAGCATTTGTGGGAGCTCAGGAGCAGCTTTAGTGGTATTGCAGCAGGGTTACTGTGGGACACAGTGGGGAGAAGTCTGGGAAGAAAGTTAGAGACAGGTCCAGGGCTAAAAACAGGGGAAAGCAGAGGAAAAGGGAGAGGACAAGTAGCAGATGAGTGAGAGAGAAGCTCCTTGGGTGCGGGTAGAGCTACAGGAAAAGAGCAGGTTGGTATAGGGGAAGAGGTAAGGCAGACACCATGGGTTGTGAGACATGAGCCGTTCTGGTAGTCAGCAGCAGGAGGTTGCCTATTCAGCAAGTCAGGTAGTAATTAATTAAATACAGCCAGGCAGCAATCAGTCAGTTAAATCAGGTAACAACAACTCAATTAAGTTGAACTGAGAAACAATAAACTTATTACATCAAACCAGGGAACAACAAACCAATTAAATCAGCTGGAAGCCTCCATGGGTTCCTCTGGAGCCTGGGCTAGGTGCCACCAGAATGAGGGACTTGCAGCAAGCTGCAGGCTCCAGGAGAAACATCACAACAGCAACTGTGCATTGCTGCTGACAGCCTTTCTTGTCCCCCTTTGCCCAGAGCAAAGGACACAGCAAACTGCAGCTGGTCTGATGGAATATTTGTAATAAACTAAAGGGGTGTGGAGATGGAAACTGTCAGTTTCCGAATTAGCAATAGTGTTGCAGAAATTAGTGGGCTGCCTAAGGATGGAGAAAGCCCAGCCTTTCAAATCAAGCTGATGCTGGATATCCAGAGCTGTCAGTTTTAGAAACTAACTGAGAGGCTTTGATGGGTGCCTGGCGATGATTTAGTTGACCTAGCACGCAGGAGTGGTACACTTTCCAGTGGTGTTCTACAAGTACATGGCTATGTACTAAAACATCTGCCCATGTCTATTTTGAGGGAAAAAGTGTAAATTACATGAATGTGAGTCAAGCTGCTCGCGTACTGGCAGTGCTAGGAACCATTTTCACTACCTTTTGTTGGTCCCCCATATCATTTGGTGTTGGGGATGTTTGGTTTTGGTTCTGTCCTATTCCATCTTCTATCTCCACAAGGAGGGAGCATCATTGACACCTCCAAGTTACCTTAGCAGGAAAGTACTCAGTATGTTTCTCTTGGGATATTTAATGAATATCAATTAACTGAAAATAACAAAAGGGAAGGTCTCATTGAGGTCAAATGTTAAGGGAGACAGACATCTGTTCCATTATTCAAGGAAAGTGGAATCCTAATTGTTCTGCAAGAGCACCTGTAAGACCTTCGCAGATGAGGAAAAGTATTGCTTGTCACACTAATACAAATCCTTGAGGAGTTGTAATGGTTAATAAACAATGATACTACATGGGCAACCTTTCTGATACTACACATCATCATTAAAGTAATTATACTGAAAAGGAAGTGACTCTTTGGGTGCCATTTCTGGCTAGCTGAGGTCCTGAGATTTGCCAGGAGTGTATAAATCAGGGCCAACGCAATCCCTGTAGGGGAATTAATCCCTGTAGTAAATTAATCCTTGTAGTAAATTAAACTGAAAATAAAAGCTGAAGAAGAGCAGCTTCCTGAGCAGCATACAAGAAGGACGAGGCTTGATCTGAGACTTAATATGTAATATCAGTTATCACACCTGTTGTCCCCTAACAAACATGTCACAGGAGAGCACTCTTTGAGACACACCTGCATAACAGCTTTACAGTCAGAGACTGGATTTAACTTTCTTGGTCCCCCTTTGAACTGCTTAATAGCCAGAAAGGTGCCAAGACTCTAATTAGAAATATGAAGGTTTGGAAGGGAACCAGAAATTTTCAGGAAGAAAACTTCCTGCTTCCATTCTTCATCACAATGTTTGAGCAGCAGTCTGCCACAGAAAAATTGAAAAGAAACTTCCTGGTGCTTTGTTGGTTTGGGGTTTTTTTGCCCTTTTTTTTTTTTTTATCCCTTTGAATAATAAGAAGATTGAGATGTAGAATTTGTTTTGAACAGATCTCCAGTCTAATGAAATACATGAAAATGAGATTAAAATTTCAGTCAAAAATTCTAGTCATCTCAGACTCTGGTTTGATTAGACTGGTCAAAAGGAAAACTTGATCTATAGAAGTATTTTAAAAGGGTGCTCAAGATTTAAGTGTTCTTACAGGATAAGTCATCTTGCCTGGGATTATGACCTTACAGATGACAACACATAACTCCGAAGAGATTGGCCTTATCCTAGTTAGGCTTTATATCTAAAGCTACTCTTAGTCCTCAATATTATGTTGTGACAACTATATTTACTTGCAAAAAAAAAAGTGTTTACCAAGATGTTTCTTTTGAACCTGCACTATGTGAGGCACCTAGTGACAAAATTTCTGAACCCTGTAACTTTAGTTTTCCTCTTTGTTTCTATGTCATTAAGAGATGTTTATCTGATGTTTATCTGATCCTTTCTTCTCCCTTTTTATTTAAAAATTATGTCAACAAACAAAATATATTCCTGCACATTCTAGTGCACAGTTGCAGCTATTACATGATGAGGGGCTATCATTCAAAAGTAATCAACTGACATGTGTTTATTTCACAAGTTTATCAAACAGTACTGCTATGCTAGCTAAATAATACACAGAACATTCCTCATCTGTAAAGGAATAAATACAATTTAGCTCTGATTACTAGGTAGTCAATCAGTAAACATATTTCATTTTTTTTACCCATAATTAAAATCTTGTGACTGAAACTAGAAAACACTTTTTCTGTTCCTTAAATTTCTAGCACTTACACATACCTCATTCTTTGCATCTAGCGTCCCTTGCTTCATCATTTATAACCAGAGCATGCTGATGCTACCAGCTCAGAGAAGTAGCACTCGCAGGTATTCACTGCTTGACTAGCTCAGTATACCTGAGCTAGCATCATGTACCCTGGGCCTGATCCTACAGTTGCTGCAGTGAACTGACTCCAGCTGCAACAAGTGCTAGGTCCTCCATGGATGGGGTGTAACTATTTAGTGGTCTGAGATAAGCGCTGATCCTGCTTTGATCAGCAGGTTGGGTTAAAGGTCTCCTGAGATCCCTTCCAACATGAATTTTCCCATGTTCCTAACATGTAGGTTGCATGAATCTACATTCAATGGTAAGAAGGGGTGGTGGAGAAAGACGTGCACCACAGAGAGAAAAGCTAATGTTTAAACCAAGTATCAATCTTTTGAATACAAGACTGAGTTGTTTGTGCTAGAAATTTCTACCTCTTCTTCCTGAGCATGAGATCAATTAAGCCACTGACTTTTGCCAAAGGTTTTTCCTGTGATTATTTTAATCCAAAGAACTGGAAATAAAGGGCAGAAGAATTTAGCTGGCAATTTTTTATAATTTGAACACTTATACTCCAAAAAAGCACATGCACGTGCATTTTTCACCCAAAGCCTGGGCTAATGGACTGTCGTAGTTGTGCTGTAAATTTCTTCGAAATTTAGTTCAGAGGATTAGAAACCATTTATTTGATGTGCATGTGTGCAAGACGGAGAATGCCATTTTGGGCAGGGATTTTTGAACCCGAAGTAAATTGTTTCCCCAGCAACTGTATTCCTTAGAAACAGAAAACTTTCCAAAACAGGTCTTTGCACTGACAAATATCTGCAGCTCCGTGAAAGCCTGCAAGTTTGCAGGGCACTGCTTTAGCATTTCAATCGCACTTGAAAACAAACCTCAAAAAGCCAGAAACTACTGGCTCTTCCTTCTGTGTCTGGCCAGTAATTCTTCAACGATTTCGAGGAGAAAAGGCCGTGTTTTTTTCTGTCCCAAGGCCTTTCTGAATACCTAGACTTAACAAGATGGAAATACGACCCTATTATCTTACAAAAAAAAAAAAAAATCCTCTGAATACCCACACACACGCAAAAGTAAGCAAGCAAACAACAAGAACAAAATTCCAAAACCCATAAAACCAACCCAAGCCAATCATATATCTGCTGTTCTCTTTATTTCCTTCCTCTCTTGGTCTCCCCCGCTGCATCCTCAAACCAGTCCCTGGGCGGCGGGAAGCGTTCGCGACGCGGCCACCTCCCGCCGCCCCCGGGAAGAACACAATCCCTCCTGCCCGTTCTTCTATGCTTAGTCCAGTCGTTCCGCCCGTTATTTGGGCTGTTTCCCCCGCACGTTCAAAGCCGTGTTCCCCATACAACCCTCCTCCCAGGGGCACAGCAGCGGGGACGGCCACCTAACCCCGCCCCAGGCTCCCCACCGCCTCCGCGGGCGGCCGGCCGGAGGAGCCGAGTGCGGGCGGAGGCGGGCGAGGGGCGGGTTAAAAGCGGCGGCAGGTGAACGGGGAAGGACCTTAAAGCTCTGGGGTGGTGAGGCTGGGACCGGTCGCTCCTCAGGCATCGCTAGGCTCACATAAGTCCTCGCTGCCCGCCCGCGGTGCCCGAGAGCTCCTAGTGGCGCTAAGGTTGTGGGCACTACTGAGGCAGGTGAGGGGTGCGATAGGAGGGGACGAGCCTCCAACGGGATCGGATGGAGCTGGGCCGGGCTGGGTTGGCGGTAGGGGAGGCCGTTCCCGCGCGCTTGGCCGTGAGGTGAGGGCCCGGTGGCGGCGGAAGGGGCGATGTGGGGCTGACCGGGCCCGCCGTCCCTGCGTGCTGCTGCCGCTGCACTTGTTGAGCCCTAACGCGGGCCCGGGGCCCTCTGCCCCGCAGTCGGGAGCTCTGGCGGCACTGCTCGCCGCAGGGACGGAGTCGGGGCCACCCTCGGAAGCGGGCCGGCGCCGGTGGAGGGGTGGTTGTGTGCGCTGCTCCCTGTGCCTGACGGGATTTACCCCAGCTCGGCCTGGGAGCTCCAGGTTTCGTTTCCTGAGCTTAAGCGTGAGGGAGAGTGCTTGAACCCCACGACCAGTTTAAATTGAGAATGCTCTCGCCGCTGTTAATCGTACGTTTAACACCTAGCAACATCGCTTTTTAAAATTGGTATTCTCTCAACAGCTCCTTGTAACCACGTTATGTGAAGTACCCAACCAGCTAAAAGCAGCAAGCAAAAAAGGGCTTCCGCAATTACAGGTAATTTGCGACACGCCTACAGATGTTAAGAGAACTGCACGAAGGTAAACAGCTTGCATCAGTAAAACTGACATGTCCTGTGAGCATCTGATCAGACACTGGAAACATTCCACAGAATTACAGAGGGAATAGAAAATTAGAGCTCTGAGTCAGAAGTAAATGTATTTCAGACTATCAGGGCTGGAATAAGATTGCATAGGAGTGAGTACTTGAGCCCATAAACAAAACGTTGAGGGATGTGTTGGAGTAAGGGCAGGAGCACTTGCTTAGCTGACAGCAGTGTGCTGGGCATGGCTGTTTTTCCTTTCATTGGGCATTCATGGATGGGGTGTTACTTTTAGAATCTCTAGTGTTGAAGAATTTTTCCTTTTTCTTTTTCTTCTTTTTCTTTTTTTTTTCTTCTTTTTTATGTTTTCCCTAGTACAACTAATTTTTGTCTTGTGCCCCATTACTTTTCGCTGTGTAGCCTGGAAATACAGTAAGAACAGGCAAGGGGTTGCGAGAAGGAAGTAACCTTTTGTCTTAAGAATGCTCTTTTAAACCCAGGTTTTGTTCACTAATGAGATTTTACTGGCTGTGGTCTGTAAAATGCTATGAGAGTTTGGGCTTGAATTCTATTTGGGATTACCAAAATGTACGTTTGTGTACTGTATTGAGAGCAGAATAAAATGTATTTTTGTCCTTGACTTTTTAAAAGAAGCTCTGTTTTCTAGTATCTCTTGCTCTCCACTGTTCAGCCTGGAAACCCCGCTTGCAAGATACATTGAAGAGCCCCATGAGAAAGGTAGCAGGTGGAAGGATGTGCATGTGGTTGTGTCATATTTGGCTGAGAGGACATGGCAGTGATGGGCCTAGCCCCAGCCTCAAAGGAGGAAGCACCTCCTTGTGTCAGGTAGACGTCGCAGTGTGTGGCCAGAAGGTCAAGGGAGGTGATTCTGGTGAGACCCTACCTGAAGTGCTGTGTCCAGCTCTGGAGTTCTCTGCACAGGAAAGACATGGATCCGCTCAAGTGGGTCCAGAGGAAGGCCACAAAAATGATGAAGTGGGCTGGAATGTCTCTCCTATGAGGACAGGGCTGAGAGCATTGGGGTTGTGCAGCTGGGAGAAGAGAAGGCTCTGGGGAGACCTATGGCAGACTTCCACTACTTAGAGAGCTTATAGGAAAGCTGGGGACAGTCTCTTTAGCAGGGACCTGTTGTGAGAGGACAAGGGGTAAGGGCTTTGAACTAAAAGAGAGGAGATTTATGCTAGATACAAGGAATATGTTTTTTACAGTGAGGGTGGGTAGTGAAGCACTGGGAACAGGTTGCCTGGAGGGTCACATGGAATAGATCTCTGAGCAACCTTGCCTAGTTAAAGATGACCCTACTCTGTGCAAGATGTTTTGGACTGTATGATTCTTAAAAGTCTCTTTGAACCCAAAACTTTCGATCTTCCAGGTGAGGTGTTCAATGTGTTTGCAGAGCCATGAGGTTGCACCTACACTGCACATGTCAGTATTTCTGAGGATTTTGGTTCTCAGAATGGTCTCATAACTGGTAGAAGGAGCTTAAAAATTGAGTAATTACAAGCTATGAATTAAAATATCTCTGTGGAGGATTTAATTCTGTCCTGACAGACAGTTTCTGAAGCTTGAGCCTTGGACTGTGTTGCTGTTCTGCATCCCTTCAAGTAAAATTCAAGTTACTTGGGCAATCTGATTTCATTTGTGCAAAGTGTAATCAAAAAGTAATTGTATAGTGAAAAAGGTATAGCAGACTATCTCAGTTGCTGGAAAAATTGCATTTTCAGATATAAGTACAAGTTTTTAACAGCAGTCATTGCATAAGCTCAGTTGGTACCTGTGAGTAAAGAGGATGCTTAACAAGTTATTCCTTTCTGGTTTTCATGTAAACAGTTCCAATGAAATCAGAAACCGCACCCAACAGGAGTGTGGGTGAAATCTTAATTTCTTCTTTTGACATTTTTCCTTGTTCTTTTCCTCACTGCTTTTAATTGTTATTTAATGATGACTGATAAGTTATCTGATAGGAGAACTGTGCATGGCTAAACACCAGTTTGTGTAAGGAAAAACTTGGAAGTGGTGATATATGAGGAGAGAAAATGTGCTGTCAAAACAGGAGGAATGTGGAAAAAGAGAAACACCTCTCCAGTTACTTGATAAAAGAAAGTTGAAAACTAGTTCTATTCCTTATCTCATACAAATGTTTCTTCCTGTAATAGATATATTTTTTTAAAGGGCAAAGTTGCTCATCTAGCATTTCATGAAAGAAATGTGAACAAAATACACACTTGAGGAAAAGCTTTGCTGCAGTATAAAATTGTTGTTTATAAATTTACTTACCATTTTCAAAAGGGCACAAGTTCTGTCTGTGAAAGGCACAGTGACTTACCAGTTTTGTAGGAAATGTTATATTGAAGTGGGAGTGGGCAGATTTGCAGAGGGGATGTAGACTTTGCATAAGCTTGGGGAAAGTGAATAGTAAATTAAATAACAGGCTTAAAAAAAACCCCACAAAATATAAAAATGTCATAACTAAAAAGTTGCTGTTATCATGACTGGGAGCAGGACACGGTGTGTAAAAGGGAAAAAAATTAAAAGTATGGGAAATAAGACATTTGCATCAGTGAAGAGAGAGCCCCTGGGAATTTGACTGACTTTCAATAAGAAATTTTAAGCATATTTCGAAGGAAAGGTTTATGGGGGGAAATGGCTGACACCAGGACTTGTGCTGTCTTGTTACGCCTTCAAGTGTGACTAGCATTTCTCATTTCCTGCTTTCCAAAAGTGGAGTGAATTTTGTGCAGAGATGTTCTGAAGGATGATAAACCTCCATTGTATATTTCCAAGCGTGCCTGAAAAAAATACTTTAAACTCTGGTAGGGGCATGAATGTGGGATGGTCATGGTGGGGTAGAAGTTAACCCTCAATGCTGTGTATTTTCAGCTGGCATACTTTTTTAACATTTAACTGCATGCATATTGGGTCCTGATCTGTTGCGTTAGAGGCTGTATCTGGATTTAACATTGGATTTAATTAGAGCAAAGAATGCCTTCTGTTTTCATAAACTGGAGTAGAAGAAAAGTACAATGCTTGCAGTGTTTGGACCTGCAACTGTCAGAGGTTTCCTGTTTCTGATTAGTCTTTGCCTGCTCTTGTCAAATCAGATATACTGTAATCCTTCTGTCATGGCTCTTCTGTTCTCCAGTTTCCATTCTGATCAGGAGATAGGTGTTCAGAAAAAAAGTTTAAGAGGTACTAGAGAGAATTGCACAGGTTTTTGTGATTGTTAGACTACTCTTTCGATCTTTATTCAACTTATTAGGAAAGGAGTTGTTAGTATTTCAGAGTGTTCCAGTTGCATGTTCCTTGATGTTTTTAATATATGGCTTTAAAATTAAAATAGCTGGAAGCTCCCTATGGTAGTGAAGTTAAAAGGTTTTTGGTTGCCGAAGTCTGAGTTCAAAGCTTCATCTTCTTTCAGTTTGAACTTTACATTAAAACTATAGCAATGTAGGGGGAGGTATGTTCCTTTTCAGGTAGCAGGAACACCCTGGATGATAGAAATCAAATTCTGTACTTCCACCTTTGAACTGTTACTTATCTGTCTGGGGCCACTGATAACAAAGTATGACTCTGAGGCCTTTAATTGTAGTGAAGCGTTTCATAAGAGCCCTGTGAGATGGTGGGATTTTGTTATCCCCAGTTTAATGTTCAGATATTAAAACTGAGGCATGGGGAAGGCTGACAATTATGTAGGAAGTTTGAGAGAGTTAGCAATTGCTGTAGCCTGCCTACCAGCCTTTCTTAGTGAAATAAAAGGATGCTGTCTTTGGAAGACTTTAATTTGTATTTATTAGAGGATTCCTTGGTTTGGTCCTGGCAGTGCTGCTGTTCTTGCAGTACTGTACTCAGCAATAGGAATCTCTGTGTAAGCAAAACAGCAAACACTTAATTGCTAAGCCATAAAGTAGACCCCAGGTTACCTGGGTGAAGGTATGCTGATACAAAACTGCTGAAATCCAGATCTATGTGTTCCTCAAACTTGGTATGAAACAGCATATGCAGCTGTAAGACACCTCACAGAATCACAGAATGGTAGGGGTCGGAAGGGGCCTCTGGAGATTGATTCCAACCCCCTGCCAAGGTAGGTTCACCTAGGGCAGGTCACACAGGAACCCATCAAGGCATGTTTTGAATGTCTCCAGAGGTGGATACTCCACCACCTCTCTGGGCAGCCTGCTCTTGTGCTTGTATCAAGACCTGAAGGGAAGGTTGTATAAGCAGGGCCTTTGAATGCATGCTGGACCTCACCATACAGTAGTAGTCCTTGTGTGAAGCTGGGCCACAAAATTTTGGTAATGATACTGGGTCTGATACAGGTTGGAGGTTCTAAAGCTTTTCTGGGGAAAAGGTTCTGCATTAGATCTGCCATTCTTAGGCAGCAGAATTATCTTTGCCCCCAGCCTGGGGGGCTGGAGAAGGACGCTAGGACCAGTGCGTTCTGGTTAACGCATTCCCACATGCCATAAAGTGTCTTCAGGCTTGGCAGATAGTTGGTCTTGTTATCAGTATTTGGAGGCACTGCTGAAAATGGAGTGCCACACCAAACTGGTGACTTCTGGTACACCATACATTCTCATGGAAGTGGAGGTGAACACCCTCAAACACACTTCTGTTTAGTAGAATAAGTAAATTGGTATCCAATTCATAGCTATAGAGGGAAGGGTATAATCTTACTTTTAATTTATGCATAAGTTAGCATTCTGTGGACCTCTTGAATGGAACTCCTTGATGTTCCTATAGCATAAGCAAATATTATAGTGTTTGCTAATGACTACTTTTTCTTGGTAATATCTTAGAGCAGCAGGTAGTGCAGTGTGTATGTGAAAGTAATGTATCTTCTGTTGGTTTTATCTTTGTTGTATTGGAGTTGTGGTTTGAAGCTGTGGATTTAACCATTGACTAATGATTTCTCAGTATAACAGTCTAACAGTGACAAAAGTGTCTGTTAACGAGCTGTACTCGTAAACATAGGAGCTCAGTGATAATTGTCATCAATGTTGTGAATTACAGGGATTTTCACTGTATGTATGCTCTGCCCTGTCATTGTGGTTTAAGATAGGCTTACAGGAGCTGGTTTTAAAGCAGAAGGCAGTCTAGTCGTGGCAGCACAGCTCAAAACTGGACACTGGAGAACTACAGAAATAGTTAAGTTGTAGTTCTCTTGCTGCTCTCTAGCCTACTAGTGCAAAAAAAAAAATCTAAAACCAAAACAAACCCCCCCACACCTTCACCCTAAACCAATAAACTCCAAAAACCAAATCCAAAACACCTACTTAAGTGTCTCTTTGTGTGATTGCATAGAACTATTTCCCTCATAAGTTTTCAGTGGAGCATGATTATCTTTGATTGGTTTTAACTCTTACTGTAACAGCCATATACTTCTGTGATCCTTTGATTGTTGAAATAGGTAGTAGAACAGATCTGTGCTGAGGCTTGGAAGGGTTTATTTTCATGTCCAGGTGCATTAAGGTTACCACCTATTAAAGGGAAGTAGCTATCCTGCTTTCTTTTTTTTGGTCATCAAGACAGTTAATATTTTACTTGCTAGTAAAAAGGTCTTAAAAGCAAGTATCTTGAAGAAAGCTAACCTGTGATCATAAGTCAACATCCTAGCCTTTGAATAAATTAGGAGTAAATCAGTACAGACAGCCCAAACAATGTTTAGCTGGAGTGATAGGCACTGATGGCTTACCAGTGTGAAGGGCCCTACTGAGTTAATTTAAATTCTGCTTGGGTCACTGTGTCTGTTTACTGGAGAGAGGTGGACAGTTGAGCAGTCTCTGAATTGGCTTCCTTGGATCCTCTAAATTGCATTGAGAGCTGTTTAAAGCCTGCTAGTAGGAAACACTGGGGCCAGTGTATTTGGATTGGAATTTAGGCTGCCTGAGTATGGCCTTACAATCTTAATGGTGCTACCCTTCAGGGACAAGATAGCGAGACTTTGCTGATATCTGTCAGTCATTATATCACTCTGGAGTGTCACAGAAGTCATATGACTTTCCACCAGCATGAAAACAAGCCTGAAAGGCCAAGGGAGTACTGCAAGAAGGGGCAAAGGTTGGTTACTATCTCAGCTAGTTTTCAGTTTTCTACCTTCACCGTGAAAATGTGATTCTGTTTAGTGATGCCATGTGCTGTAAAGGCCAAAGAAAGGTGAACGCTGAGAAATAAAAACCTTCTGAGGAATTTCACAGCAGTGAGAGCTGTTGAGTGCTTTTAGAGGGTCCTGACTGATGAGCACAAGAAATGCTGGTTTCTAGAGTTCAGAGTGGCTTGCAAACCAACTTTCTGTAAATCCATTTAAAGTGGAGAGGTAGGGGGAAATGGGCTGAAATGCCCCTAAATGCTCTCTGTGGAAAGTAGTTGTTTGTGGAAACTGAGCAAACACAGATAATTGTGGTGTGCTATGTGGGAGACAAAGATGAAATCTTTTAATTCATTACAGTCAATAGTACTTTGAAACTCACCTACTGGAAACTACATTCTTCTGTTGAAAAGTCTCTGAACTACTGCTGGCTTGTCTGGGCTCTTCAGATGTTGACTTCAGTCTCACAGCTTCTGAAATACCTCCACTGTTGTAGGAGTAATGCAGTCTGTGTTATTGGGGGGTGGGGAAGGGAGGGAGAAATCACCTGACAGACATTGACACTGAAGGAGTCTTTGTTTAGCTATCCTAGGCTCTTTGCAGTTAGTGGAGAGAAATGCAGTTTTGAAATGAATCTTTAAGCACTAATTTTAAACATCCAATTTGAGATGAGATGGATAATGACCAAGACTTCACCTTCATTGCTTCAAGATACTGTGGAATTTGCTTCAACTAATGACACAGAGCCCTACAGTCACTTTTTAATCTATGAATGCAGGTTTTTCAGACCTGTTCACAGAAGCTGCAGAGCATCAGCAGCAGTTCCTCGAGGTCTGTTTTTATTGCTAGAATGTACTCCTGAAAAGATTGTTTACATTCTAAAGCTAAGGACAGGCCAGCTTGGCTTAATAGGAATTCTAGCTGTGGCTAATAGCTCTTTTCAGTTGGCAAATACACCTAGAAGTTGAATGAATGTGATACCATGTGTGTAATCAGTTAAATATTACTGATTGTTATGTGATTGGATTATTATTTATGACTCTGCATCAACAAAATGTTGCCAGAGCCAGTGGAAAGGCAGCAATTACAGGATATTGCCTTTGTTTTATACCATGTGTTTGATGATATGTTTGCTGTCTTGATTAATCCTAGTTTTGTTTGCCTTCTAGGTTAGACAGTTAAAAGGAGACAATGGATTGGGGAGCTCTGCATACCATTTTAGGAGGTGTGAACAAGCACTCCACCAGCATCGGCAAGATCTGGCTCACAGTCCTGTTCATCTTCCGTATCATGATCCTCGTTGTGGCTGCAGAGAAAGTCTGGGGAGATGAACAAGATGACTTTGTCTGCAACACTCTGCAACCTGGTTGTAAGAATGTTTGCTATGATCACTTTTTCCCCATCTCTCACATCAGACTCTGGGCCCTGCAGCTGATCTTTGTTTCCACACCTGCATTGCTAGTGGCCATGCATGTAGCTTACAGGAGGCACGAGAAGAAGAGGCAGTTCAGAAAAGGAGACCAGAAATGTGAATACAAGGACATGGAAGAAATCAGAAAACAGAGGTTTCATATTGAGGGCTCCTTGTGGTGGACATACACCAGCAGCATCTTCTTCAGACTGGTCTTTGAAGCAGTCTTCATGTATGCGTTTTATTTCATGTATGATGGGTTCCGAATGCCTCGCTTAATGAAGTGTAATGCTTGGCCTTGCCCCAACACAGTAGACTGCTTTGTTTCCCGACCTACTGAAAAGACAGTGTTTACTATTTTCATGATTGCTGTGTCCAGCATTTGTATTCTTTTAAATGTGGCTGAGTTATGTTACTTACTGACAAAATTCTTTCTCAGAAGATCTAAAAAAGCTGCAAATCAAAAACAGCACCCCAACCATGAGAATAAGGAAGAAACAAAACAAAATGAAATGAATGAGTTAATATCTGATAGCTGTCAGAACACAGTTATAGGATTTTCAAGTAGTTAAGATGGTGTCGGTGCTGGAGTTCATTCTTTTTGGAGTGAAGGTTCTTCAGATAAAGGCTGCAAGTGAAATTTGATATATGAAATAATTCAAGTTGGGTGACACTTTGATGCGTAGTGTCAGGTGTCAATTATGCATGTCTGAAAAAAGCCAGGACAGCCTAAACATGAAAACTGTGTGAGGATTAAATAGGAAAATTTATCTTCCTAAGAGTACCCTTACAAGCTACTGTGACAAGTGGGAAACCCACTCATACCTTCATGCAGACACAGCTCCTGAAAACTACATGCAACAGCAATAAGAACAAATTTCTTTCCAAGCTAGATATTCTAGTTGTATACCAGTTGTTTTGTAGTAGTGATAGTTTTTACTTGTGAACTGACAATTAAAATATTTTTCTAAAATCTAAGATTCCATGTTACTTATGGTGTTATATAGTACACAACTGACTGGTTTTGTTTGTGTTTTTTTTTAACCAGGTGTATGCAGATGAATCCTCTAATCCCATATTCATAGGGAGGAAACAGTGATAGGCTGCAGCTTCACAGCTTTGCAAGTACTGCTTGAGACAGTTGCATAGATGCTGCTGGCTGTAGGGAAAGCTGTGTGAAAGGCCACCATGTTACATGTGTGGCTAATAGAGGTAGCTAGGTTCTGAGTGCAAAGTCATGCCTGAAACCTGCATGACAATGTAGTTACAGCCTAAGTAGACTTGGTTGAAACACCTAGCAGACCTGGTAAGCTTACTGATCTTTTAACTGCATACTACAAGTTTTATAGCAACATACATAACTTCATGTGAATGTTCATTTCTCTGACATATTAGCTGTATTTGTTTCTTTATGCTATATCACATCATGGAACTTACCTGGTTTTGATTTGTTTGCTTTTTTTTATAGTAGACTGATAGTGCTGTTATGAAACTAGGGGCTCTTTGGTTTGAAGGACATGGGAAAATATCACTGGAAACAGAACAAGTCTTCTGAATAAAAGGCAAACACTTTAACCTTTCTCAATGAAGTGAGAGTCTGTATGTGAATGGTAGTGAGATCTTAAACAGGACAAGTGCTTATGAAAAACTGTTTTCAAGCAGAAACTTTGTATCTGAAGTGGATACAGCCTATACACACCCCTCATTCCCATCCAGAGCACTGATGCTCTAATTCTGTTGTTCATACTCTAATGGAGGTAAACACACAACTGTTGAGTGTGGGAGTATGTGCTTGTGGGAGAGGTATGCTGTTGAAAGAGAGGATCCTGAAAGTCAGAGGCAGGTGTAGTGCAAGCAGTGCCTTGTTGGTGTCCTGGTGTGGACTACTCGCCATGATAAAAATGGCACAGACACTGACCTCAGCAGAGTTGCTGCTTGCTTTTATTTTTTTCCATGCCAGTGCAAATGGATTAGCCTAATTTTTAAATTTTTTATCACGGAAATATTCTTGCAAGGAGTGTAACAAAGAACAGATATCCCTAGGAGCAGAGATTACACCCAGTGTCCTTTTCCTGTTGCTGTTGTATCACACACTTTCTTACAGGTGTCAGCGTCTGCCTTAGGTAGGTTTGAGTATGTTGGTTGGTTTATGTGTGACTGGTAGAACCCTAACACAGTGTAAGCACAAGCAACTGGAGAGTGAAAATACCTAGAGTCAGCTCTGTCCTTGCATGAGGGCCTGAACTGAGCCCTGTCATTTATCTATTCTCTTCGGCTGGCAAACTCCTGATCTTTCCTGCCTTTGCAGCACATTTTCTTTTTTAATTGCTGTTTGAAAAGAAATTGCTGCTAGTCTTCTGAACGTGTCTGCCAGTGAGCTTGAGTAAAAAATATACACAAAGCTATGTTAGAGTGCTTGTATTCTTTCTGCAGACTGAAAGTACAAGCAAAAGTAAAAATTGCTGGAAAAGTTTGCCTTTGTAGGTGTTCCTGGTGGCTTCAACAAGGTGCCTGTACCTCTATGACAATGGTTTAAACCTTAGAGTGCTGCTTCCTTGGGCTGAGGAAGCTGGGTGCTGAGGCTCTTATTTCATCAGATCATCCCATAGTCTGCCTGGGGTGAAATGCAAGGACCCAGGCCTTGCGTTGTGCTGGGCCCAGGGTGTAAAGACACAGCTACTTTGGTTAAGGAACTGTTGCATGGAGCAGTTCAAGCTATGGACTTTCATCCATGGCATGCTGCAAATCACATACCATATAGGGCATAAGAATGGAGATAAGTTAATGATTATGTCTGATCATGTGTCACCACTTTTAATGATCAAGTCAAAACAGCCCTATGCTGAGTGCAAATGAACCTGGAAAACAACTTAAGGCAAGTAAGTTTTCCTCAAATGGAAGTGGGGTGTTTTTTCTTGCTCTGTGATAAAGCACAGACCTGGCAAACCCCAGATGGCATTAAGGCAATAGCGCTCTGTATGGTATTTTCATTTCCTGCTTACAAGTTTTCAGAAACAGTGGGGTTTATTCCAACAGTTGGATTTTTCTAGAAGATCAGTTCCACCTGTTACTATTTTAAGCCTGGGTAAGTGGGCAAAGCTTAGATGAAGAGAGTGGGTGTATGTGGTCCTTTGTGCATTAGCACAGCAATCTGTGTGGCTGTGCTGTAAATGGGTTTGGGTTAGTTGGATGTTTCCTGTATGGCAGCAGGACCTGGTAAAGTACATGGCATCACAAGAGGAGGGCAAGTTTCAGTTTCTTGGTTCTCCAAGTCACTATGCTACCACAGACCATCCTGTAGCCTGAGCAGGTGAGGCAGCTGTGTTTGGTGAAGCAGAAGTTAACCCTTTCTGCAGAAAAAAGCTGAGCTGATTTTCTTGGTTTCAGACCTCCTGTGTCTCTGCAAGCTGGTTGAAGCTGCTCTGAACTGCAGAGTACACTTGCTTCCAGCCCTTCTCTGTGCCTGCCCTTGCTCCTGCCCTGTAGCCATCCCCTGAAGAGAGGGTCTCCAATCCCCAGCCACCCACCCCCTCTCTGACCCACTGGTTCACCTTGTGGTAGTTCAGCCAATTTCTCTGATGGCAGCTGGCTTAGTTGTGCCTGCCCCTCTCTGCTGCAGCTCCCCACCTCGTGATTACCCCTTTGTTATGCCTGGGGCAGAGGTTAATCAGGAGCTTCGGGAGAAGCTCTATTGCAAATTCCCTGCGTCGTTTCCAGCCCCCTTCCATCCCGTTCTCGCTTTCCAGTCAAGAAGGCAGGAGCCCCGACCGGGTTACGAGCGCAGCAGCAGCGGCGGCTGCCAGACTGTTTCCATGACACCGCTCCTTGACTCCATCCCTCTCCTTATCTCAGCCCCCCGGGGCTTTGTTTTGCCATTGGCCTAAGGTCTTCCCAGCAATCCTGCGTGCTAAAGTGCTAGAAGCAAATTCTACCAGTCATGGGATGGTCTGAACCCTCCTTTGGCATGGTTAAGCTGCCTACCCTCTGCAGCCGTGAGCTCTTTGCTGCCAGGTTGGAGCAAGTTCTGCTATTCCAGCCCCTGTGCAGAGCAGAGACTCTACTGGTGCCAGCCCGGGACCTCACCCATCCTCACCCTGTGATGGCATGCTGGAAAGCACTGCTGCAGCCAACACGGCAGACCTCTGCTCCCAATTGCTTGAAATGTTTTTCTGTTACCACCATTGCCCCTGTTTCCCTTAGTGAATTAAGGCTTTAGTATTGTGCTCCTGAAATAAATTTATTTAATAGAATAGTTGGGGTTCAAAGAGAACTTTGAAGGTCATCTAATCCAAAACCCTGCAATGAGGTGGGACACCTTCAACTACATCAGGTTGCTTAGCACACTGTCCAACCTGTCCTTGAATGTTTCCAGAGATAGTACTTCTACTACCCCTCTGGGTAACTTGTTCCAGTGCTTCGCCATTGTGTCAGTGTGAGCTGAAATTCCGCCCCCCCCAACAATAACCAGGCTAGGTCAGTCCGGAAGCAAGTGAAAGCTGTATTTATAAGCAGAATCTACAATCTATGATGAAATGCAATGAATATGTACAAATATACAAAATTCACCACATTTACAAATATATACAGTCAACAGAAAAGCACAACCAAGCTCCCTTTGCTTTCCCCCAAAGGGGACCTTTCCCAAGGGGCCTCTCTCCCAGGGGCTTCCTGCCCCCAGACCCTGCTGGACAGAAAGCAGAGTTAGCTAAAGCAGAAAGTTGTTAACTTAGCTTGTCAAGGTCAGTGTGTGTTATCTTCAGCTAGAAGAGAAGAAGAAACAGCAGCCAGACAGCCCAGCAACTGCCCCCACTGCAGAATGCAGAGTGCCCACTTTGTTTTGAGTAATAGTTCTTAAACATTTCTATCTATCCAATGGAAGTGTTTAGAACAATCAGTATTTTGCTTTTCTTACACCCAATAGTGACTTATTTACACTCTTTCATTTTCTCTGCCTGAACTTTGCAAGGAAAAAATTAAAAAGACAGTTTCAAACCATCACAGCTATCCACCCTCACTGTAAAAAATTTCTTTCTTATATCTAGCATGAATCTACCCTCTTTTAGTATAAAAACATTACCCCTTGTCTGTTGCAACAGCCCATGCTAAAGTGTGTTCTTATCTTTCCTATAGGTCTTTCCTGTAAGTCTCTTTTAAGTACTGAAAATCTGCAGTAAGGTCTCCCTGGAGCTTTCTCCTCTCCAGGCTGCACAACCCCAACTCTCTCAGCCTATTCTCACAGGAGAGATGTTCCAGCCCTCTCATCATTTTTGTGGCCTTCCTCCAGACCTGCTTGAACAGGTCCATTGTCTTTCCTGTGCAGAGGACTCCAGAGCTGAGCACAGTGCTCCAGATGGAGTCTCACCAGAGTGGAGTTGTGGGGGAGAATCACCTCTTTCAACCTGCCAGTCACACTGGTTTTGATACAGTCCAGGATATTGTTGGCTTTCAGGGCTGGCTCATATTGCTGGCTCACCACCAGCTTTTCATCCACCAGTAACCCAAGTCCTTCTCTACAGGGCTACTTTCAATCTCTTAATTCCTCAGCCTGTATTGATACCAGGCGTTGCCCTGATTCAGGTGTAGGGCCTTGTACTTGTCCTTGTTGAACCTCATGAGGTTCATACAGACCCACTTCTCAAGCTGGTCAGGCCCCTCAGGGTGGCATCCTGTCTTTCAGGTATCCTTAAGCTTGGTGTCATCTGCAAAGTTGCTGAGGGTGCACTCAATCCTGCTATGTCATTGATGAAGATATTAAACAGTACTAGTCAAATGGAACCTTGAAGGAAAACACTTGTCACTGATCTCCATGTGGACATGGAGCCATTGGGTGTGACTATCCAACTAATTTCTCATCCACCACACAGTCAACCCATCAAATCCATATATCTCCAATTTAGAGAGAAGAATGCTGTAGGAATGCACATCAAAGGCCTTGCAGAAGTCCAGACAGATCACAGAATCAACCAAGTTGGAAGGGACCTCCAAGATCATCAAGTCCAACTGATCACCCAACCCTAACTAATCAACTAGGCGATGGCACTAAGTGCCTCATCCAGTCTTTTCTTAAACACCTCCAGGGACATTGACCCCACCACCTCCCTGGGCAGCCCATTCCAGTGGCCAATCACTCTTTCTGTGAAGAACCTCTTTCTAAGATCAAGCCTAAACTTCGCCCTGCACAGCTTGAGGCTGTGTCCTCTTGTTCTGGTGCTGGTTGCCTGGGAGAAGAGACCAACCCCACCTGGCTACAACCACCCTTCAGGTAGTTGTAGACAGCAATAAGGTCTCCCCTGAGTCTCCTCCTCTCCAAGCTAAACACTCTCAGCTCCCTCAGCCTCTCCTCACAGGGCTTGTGCTCTAGAGCCCTCACCAGCTTTGTTGCCCTTCTCCAGACATGTTCCAGCATCTCAACATCTTTCTTGAATTGAGGGGCCCAGAACTGGACATAATACTCAAGGGGTGGCCTAACCAGTGCTGAGTTCAGGGGCAGAATGGCTTACCTGCTCCTGCTGGCCACACTATTCCTGATACAGGCCAGGATGCCATTAGCCTACTTGGCCACCTGGGCACACTGCTGGCTCACATTCAGCCGGCTGTCAACCAGTACCCCCAGGTCCCTCTCTGCCTGGCTGCTCTCCAGCAACTCTGTCCCCAGCCTGTAGTGCTCATGACATAGGTTGCTCTTCCCTTGTCCACTGATGTAGTAATTCTATTGCAGAAATTCGTGAGGTTGGTCAGGCAGGACTTGGCCTTGGTGAAGCCATGCTGGCTATATTGAATCATCTCTTCATATGCTTTAGAGTAGTTTCTAGCAGAATCTGCTCTGTGATCTTTCCAGGCAAAGTGGTAAGGCTGACAGATTGGTAGTTTTCAGGGCCCTCCTTTCTGCCTTTTTAAAATCACAGAATCACAGAATGTTAGGGGCTGGAAGGGACCCTGAGAGATCATCTAGTCCAACCGCTCTGCCAAAGCAGGATCACCTATACCAGGTAACACAGGAACTCATCCAGGCAGGTTTTTAATATCTCCAGAGAGGAAGACTCCGCAACCTCCCTGGGCAGCCTGTTCCAGTGTTCTGTCACCCTCAAAGTGAAATAATTCTTCCTCCTATTTCCATGGAACTTCCTATGCTTTAACTTCCACCCATTGCCCCTTGTCCTGTCATTGGACATCACTGAGAAGAGCCTGACTCCATCCTCTTGGCACTCACCCTTTACGAATTTATAAACATGAATGAGGTCACTTCTCAGGCTCCTCTCCTCCAAGCTGAAGAGCCCCAGCTTCCTCAGTCTCTCCTCATGAGGAAGATGTTCCCCTCCCTTAATAATTTTTGTGGCTCTGTGCTGCACTTTCTCAAGCAGTTCCCTGCCCTTCTTGAACTGAGGGGCCCAGAACTGGACACAATACTCCGGATGTGACCTCACCAGGGCAGAGTAGAGAGGGAGGAGAAGCTCTCTCAACCAACTGACCACACCCCTTCTAGTACACCCCAAAATAGCATTGGCCTTCCTGGCCACAACAGCACGCTGATGGCTCATGGTCAACCTTCCATCCACTAGGACCCACAGGTCCTTTTCCCCTTCACTGCTCTCCAGCAGGTCAGTTCCCAACCTATGCTGGTCCATGGGGTTGCTCTTTCCCGGGTGCAAGACTCTACACTTGCCCTTGTTGAACTTCATTCAATTTCTCCCTGCCCAAGTCTCCAGCCTGTCCAAGTCTCACTGAATGGCAGCACAACCCTCTGGTGTGTCAGCCACTCCACCCAGTTTGGTGTCATCAGCAAACTTGCTGACAGTGGTCTCTCTGCCCTCATCCAGGTCATCGTTGAATATATTGAACAGCACTGGTCCCAGTACTGACCCCTGAGGGACTCCACTAGTTACAGGCCTCCATCTAGACTCCATCCCATTGATCATAACTCTCTGACTTCTTTCCTCAACCAGTTCTCAATCCACCTCACTAGCTGATCATCCAGACCACACTGCCTCAGCTTAGCTGCAAGGATGCTGTGGGAGACAGTGTCAAATGCCTTGCTGAAATCAAGATAAACCACATCCACTGCTCTGCCACCATCTATCCACCTGGTTGTGTCCTCATAAAAGGCTATCTGGTTGGTCAGACATGACTTCCCCTTGGTAAAACCGTGTTGACTGCTCCTAATGACCCTCTTGTCCTTGCTATGCCTAAGGACAGCACCAAGGATAAGTTGCTTCATCACCTTTCCAGGGGTGGAGGTGAGGCTGACCGGTCTATAGTTACCCAGGTCCTCCTTACCCTTTTTGAAGACTGGAGTGATATTTGCCCTCCTCCAGTTCCCAGGCACCTCTCCTGTCTGCCATGACTTACCAAAGATGATGGAGAGTGGCCCTGCAATGACCTCTGCCTGCTCCATCAGCACCCTTGGGTGCATCCTATCAGGACCCATGGATTTATGGATGTCCAGATGACTTAACTCTTTTCTAACCCAGTCGTCATCAACCAAAGAAAATTCCTCCTTTGTCCTGTCTTTCTCTGGGGCCTCGGGGCCCTCAGGACAGCCTGCAGCAGTATAGACAGAGACATTTAGCAACTCCGCCTTCTCTGTGTCCTCTGTCATCAAGGCACTCACCTCATTCAGCAGTGGGCCTACATTGCCTCTGGTCTTAGCTTTTCTTGCAGCATATTTGAAGAAGCCCTTTCTGTTGTCACTGACTTCCCTCACAAGGCTGAATTCCAAGGAGGCCTTAGCCTTCCTAGTAGCCTCCCTATATCCTCTGACAACTGCCTTATATTCCTTCCAAGTGGCCAGCCCCTCCTTCCGTGATCTGTGGACACTCTTCTTCCACCTGAGTTTGCCTAGCAGCTCCCTACTTAACCATGCAGGTCTCCTGGCTCCCTTTCTTGATTTCCTGCTCTTTGGGATGCTCTGATCTTGAGTTTGGAAGAAGAGGTCCTTGAATGTTAACCAACTGTCTTGGGCCCCTTTGCCTTCTAGTACCCTGTCCCATGAGACTTCCCTTAGCAATTGCCTGAAAAGGCCAAAGTTGGCCCTGCAAAATCCAACATTGTAATCCTGCTTGATACTTTCTTCCTACCACACAAGAACTCAACTATCTGGTAGTCATTGCAGCCAAGGCTGCCCTCAACCTTCACTGCTCCAACCAGTCCCTCCTCATTGGTGAGTATCAGGTCCAGTAATGCTCCTCTCCTAGTTGGCTCATCCACCATTTGCATCAAGAAATTATCATCAAAGCACTGGAGGAACCTCCTGGACTGTGGGTGGTTGGCCATGTAGGCCTTCTAGCAAATATCTGAGTAGTCAAAGTCCCCCATGACAACCAGGGCCTGTGATTGTCAGGCTGCTGTCAGCTGTCTTTAGAGGACCTCATCGACTTCATCATCCTGACCAGGTGATCTGTAATAAACACCCACAACAGTGTCACCCATGCCAGCCTGCCCCTTAATATGCCCCACAAACTCTCAACTCGCCCCTCATTCACCCCTGGGCTGAACTCAACACACTCTAGTTGCTCTCTTACATAGAGAGCAACACCACCACCTCGCTTAGCAGTGAGTGCAGTTTCTGTTCTTCATAAAGGAGCATGTGCTATCTTGCCAGTGCTTCCTTTTGCTTCTGTGGTGACTGTGGCACAACAACTAGCCTGTGAGAGGAGTCCCTGCTGTGTATATTTGAGTAATGATCAGTCACAGCTCAAGTTCTAGCTTGTGAGCTGTATATATTTATTTGTAGCAAAAGATGTACTTAGGGACCTGGGTTAGGAGCTATTGTGCTGCTTCTTGTCTTCATTATCCAGTGCTTGCTAAGATGCTCTTGCCATGGCAGGAAAGCAGAGTGACAGGCGTGTAAGAGTTCTTCATGCATAGTGTGAATCATTTGGTGTGTGATCAAATTTCTGCTGCACTCTCAGAGAGCATAGTCTCTGAAGGCAGAGAGACCTCAGTGTCCAGTAAGACACTGCTCTTTCCTCAGGTGGGCCCATGGGCAGAGACCATGTTCACCTCTGCAAACTTCCTCATAGAGAATTTGCACCAGTGACTGCAGCAAGAGCACTCCTGTTCCAGCAGCCTTATGCCTGCCAGAGGCAGTGCACATACCTGTCACCCTGCACAGCCCTGTGGTGTCAGGCTTGTATTTATCAGGTTAGGCATGTGAAGGTGAATGGCCTCCATTTTGTCTTCCCATAGAGCCACAAAATTGGCCAGCTTCACCAAAAAAAAAATGTGGATGGGGGTGCAAATAACACTTCAGCAATTTCCTATCTACTTGGCCCTGAACCCTTGATGCTAGCTGGGGAGTACAACTGCTTCTTCAGTGTGCATGCACTGCTCTGCACAGAAGCATCCAAGACTTCATCTGGTACAAAGCTATGGGCAGGTGGGTCCGTGGGAGAAGGAAACAGGGAGAGGTTCTTGCAGAACCCTGACTCAGCTGTCAAGTCCTAGCAAGGGCCCCAGTCAGCACCCTGCTTCATCCCTGCCAAGAGGCATATGGCATAGGTGCCACTCCCTGCATCTTGTCACCACCCAGCTACAGACTGCCTGTGCCACTGGGTCATCTATCTGTGCCAGAATTTCTATTTCAGCTTTCCCCTACCTGTCAGTGCTGGCACTTTCTGCAAGCTTGCAGATATTTCAGGGCCAGATCCAAAGCTTTTCAGTGTTACTCAGCAAATACCTGTTGATTCCAGTAGGCATGGACCAGGCCCATAGGAAGGGAGTAACTCCCTAGAAATACTGTAATGCCACTCAGCCACTTTCTGCACAGCCCTTTTGCAACATCAGGTCACATTTCACACAGCAGCTGTGATCTCCTTGCAGCAGATCTGCAAACCATATAAATAATTCCCTATTCAGGCTGTGCCCACCCATCACAGACAGCAATGTTGCCCCAGTGCCATGCAGACCAAAGTGCCCACACTGGCATGTGCCCATGCTCTCACAACTATTTTAGCCATTTCCAGTGATTTGCTGGTGGCCGCAAAAAGATTTATTGCTTAAAGAAAGATGGGAAAAGCTCCCTAAAATGGTTTGGCTCTTAACAAATCTGAGGCCCTTTTTGCTTTGCTGGCTTGGGTGTTGGGAAGGCATTTTTCTTGTGTACAGGCCCATGAAACAGAGGAGTTTGGGGCAGTAAAATGAGTAAACCAGGAAGGTTTTACACCTTCCTAACCTGCCAGGACTCCTGATTTGTGGGAACGAATCTTTTATTTTAAAACAAGTGTTTTATTTCCTTTGGACCCAAGGGCAGAGCTAGTTACGGTCTTAACTACCCAGAGCAGCATAGAATCATAGAATTGTCAGGGTTGGAAGGGACATCAAGGATCATCTAGTTCCAACCCCTCTGCCATGGGCAGGGATGCCTCACATTAGATCAGTTTGCTCAGAGCCCCTCCAGCCTGGCCTTAAAAACCTTCAGGGATGGGGTTTCTACCACCTCCCTGGGCAACCTGTTGCAGTGTCTCACCACCCTCATGGTGAAGAACTTCTTCCTAACATCCAATCTTAATCTACCCATTTCTAGTTTTGCTCCATTCCCCCTAGTCCTATTGCTACCTGACATCCTAAAAAGTCCCTCCTCAGCTTTTCTGTAGGCCCTCTTAAGATACTGGAAGGCCACAATAAGGTCTTCTCAGAGCCTTCTCTTCTCCAGACTGAATAGTATGGTGCAGCCTTTCTGTATTATCAAAACTATAATCTAATTCCTCCTGGTATCTTGCACCACTACCTCATCATTATCTCTTACATGATGCACTTCTCAGGCCAGGGACTCCATCTCTCCCAGTGATGTCTTTGGGACATTTGGGTAATTTAGTCAGTTATTAAATGGCAATGACAACAATGGCAACATCATATAAAACATGGTGACCTCAAGGAAGAATCAGACTGTGTCCTTTGATCCTTCTTATGATATATGAAAACCCTGGGAAGAAAAGCAACTGGTGAACTCTGTAGATCAGGCAAAATTCCCTGTATGCCCCTGAGGCTGAAGTTCACACCAGTGAAATGCAGAACAGCTCTTGCAAATTTTAGCCAGACTTGGGTGGCACAGGAGAAAAATTTAATTCTGTTACTAGGGCTGATGTTATGGGTTTAATCAAAACATCTCCCAGGAAGACATACAGAATGTGCTCATTTGTGCAGAGGAGGGCAACAAAATTGGTGAAGGGCCTGGAGAACAAATCTTATGAAGAGCGACTGAAGGAAGTGGGGCTGCTTAGTTTGGAAAAGAGGAGGCTGAGGGGAGACCTCCTTGCTCTCTAAATGAAAGGACATTGTAGAGAGGCTGGTGCTGGTCTCTTCTCCTGGGTAATTAGTAATAGAACAAGAGGGAATGGCCTCAAGCTACAACTGGGTAGGTTTAGACTGGACATTAGGAAATTTTTTTTCACAGAAAGAGTGGTCAGGCATTGAAATAGGCTGCCCAGGGAGGTGGTTGAGTCACCAACCCTGGATGTGTTTGAAGGTCATTTGGATGTGGTGCTTGGGGATATGGTTTAGGGGTGAACCTTGTAGAGCAGGGTCATTGGTTGGACTTAGTGATCCTGAGGGTCTTTTCCAACCTGAATGTTTCTGCGATTCTGTGATTTGGGAATACTAAAGAGCAGTTCAGAAGCATCCAACAAAGCTTTAATAGGCTGTCAGAAAAAAAATGCCACACTCCTGGTTGCCCAGTTTCTGGTTTCTTATCAAGTCAAATTTTAATTTGCCAGTCCCTGCAAAGTTTCCCAGTGCAGATAAGGCCCGAGCAGCAAGCAGGAGCGCTTTTGTCTCACAAACTGCAGCCATCCAGCTGGGGCTGAATCTGGCTCTGACCTCAGAGTTCCTCAGCAAAAAATAGCAACAACAACAAGGATAGTGATATTAATAGTTTGTGTTAACACAGAATAAGTGCAGCAAAAACTATAATATAAACTCTAGGTTTAGGAGATTCAGTTTTGTTTTGGTATCCCTGATAATTATTTGTATTTAAAAGGATATTTTCACCAGAAGAATTTGCTAGAAGAAAAAATAGGCACACAATGAGAGAGATCAGAGGAGAACTGAGGAACTTTGGACAAAAATCTTTTTAGTAGTCACACAATGGTAGGTAGAGAATAAAATCACTTTAAGGAAAAATTTGAACTCCTCATCCAACTCTTTGGTTTCCAGTGGTCTGAATTGCTTCAGAAGCAAGAGCTGTCTGGGCTGGTACTTTGGTCAGCTCTGCCCTGTATCAAAAAAACCCAACAAAGATCCCAAAATATTTAAATGTGTAAAGAAGGAAAATAATAGTGACATCAATAATTACATCACCCAGTTGTGCTGGCAGAAGAGGGGGGGCAGGTCTAGCTATTCATGAGGGGTCACAAGGTGTTTGCTCTCAAAGACACGTGTGGCCTCTGGCACCCAGCAGAGATGAGGCGTGATAGCCAGAGACATCTTTCGATTTCTTGGTCTCTCCTTCTGCAAGGAGAGAAAGGGACAGCAATAAATGTAACTTGTCAGACATATGAAACCAGTAACCTAGAGCTGTGCTGATTCTGCTATATTTCACAGGAATTAGAGATGAAAGGGAAATACTGCATAACTCAGGTTTCCCTCCTCACAGCCAAAGGGGTTAACCTTGGACCCAGTATTATTTTTGTGTTTATCCACTGTTTATTGCAAAACATAAAATCATTCTGGGGCTTCCTCCAGAGGGAGAGCTTGACCTACCAAATTGCTGCCTATGCTTTTTCCATCTGGTGTTTTCCTCTTCTTCTGCAAGAAGGTGGAGATGTGGGGGCAGGTCCATTCTCCACCTTCCTGGTCTCTCTTTTTCCCACAGAAAATAGGAGCTGTGAATGAATTTGCATGTCATAGTGAAAGCACTGAGTGAATTTAAAGGCCTGGAGGGTTGGGTGGCAGCTGGGTGGGAGTTTTCTTTATTGCAGCTCTGAATGTAGGTGTTTGGCAGTTATTTAAATCCTATCAAGTACTTAAATAGACTCTTGGAACTCATCCCATAACCTATCTGACCCCTTTATCACTTCCTAGTAAAACTTTTATCAGCAATCAAATGCTCTGGCAGTCAAAGCTACTCACAAATCCAACAGTGGACCCACCTCTGCCTCTGGAAACTGACCCAAGGGAGGATACAGCTACACTTCCCAGGGCTCAGATGGTCTTGCAACCTCATCTGTTCACACATGATTCACCAACTTAACTTCTCAGCAAACTCTCACTCTTGGTTTGTTTGGTTATTGGCTGTTTTTTTTTTTCTTTTTGGTTGGTTGGTTGGTTGGTTGATTGGTTTTGTTTTTAACAGTTCTGGTATTATTCAGTCTCTTTTGCCAATTATCCAACCGAGCACTGAAATAGTAATCACCTATTAAACATGATTTAAAAACAACAGCAAATGCATTTTTGACTTTCTGCCCCACCACCACCCCTTCACCCTCCCCCAAACCAAACTACAAAAAGCAAGCATCAGAAATGAGAGGTCACACAGCCCAATCTTTAAATCTGAATCAGAACCAAATTCACATGGATCATACCTGAGGCATTTGTCTGACGTGATTGAAAGGTGAGGGCTATGCAGATTCACTGGGGTTTTTCCATAGCAGAAAGGCTGTTTAGGTGAATAAATTAATTTCATACTTATCTTGATAAATTTCTGTGGTAGGTATGCTTCAATTAGTCTAGAGCTTGTATACGTTATTTTAGCTTAATTTGGTAAGCCATCAGTGCTGCTAAACAGATTTGAACATTTGATAGACTCTTAGCTCTAGCCAAGCCCAGCAACACTGTCAGCAGAAGCCTGGACATGTGATATATTCAGGGTAATTATCACTTTTCGAGGAAAGTTCTTAAATTCTCAACTTCTGAAAACAAATCATTCTCAGGTCACTTTTCCTCTTGTGTGAACACACGTTACACGATTCCTCAGGACACATTTCAGTAAGGCACCTCTGAGAGCTTTTCCCCTTAGCCCCCACCATGGCTGCCCTGAGGATACTCCATCCCTGCTGCACCACAAACCTACAGTTGTGAAGGGGCCCTAAAACCCTAAAGGATTTCACAAATGTGCTGCAGACATGCTTCTGTGTGCTTTTGGCACAAGCTGGCACCTCACTAATGACCTCCTTTGCTAATGGAGCTGGCTGGATACTTGTCTCAGAGCTCTCTGGGTCTGTCTGTCTCCCAATAGGGAGAACCAGATCTGTATTTCCTTTAGGCTACAGGGTTCAGTTCCACAACTCTCCTTCAAATCCCACACCTCTCCTCTCTGAGACTGGCAGCCAGGTGTGGAGGCATGGAAGAAAGGATACCCTTCACTCCTGTGGGACATTGCACAGGACAGAGAGCATGCAAGGTCCTGACTCATCTGATAGGTTAAGACTGGCAGCTAAGAAAGAGTAATGCTACTTCTGAGTAATTTTTGCAGCCTGTGTTTAATGCAGAATGCATGAACAATTTTGAGAGCAGAGACTCCAGATCCTCCTCCTCTTTCCCAAATGAGTACTCTAGTTCTTAGGAAAAATCGGCCATGAAATTATCTCATTCCCTTCCTGTGTTCTTTAGTCCTGGTGACTTTGTTCCCCTCTGCCCAGAAGAATAAATTCTGCAGGAGAAGGGAGAACAAATATCAGCATGGGCTAATGTACAGCTTTCTGAACGTGGCATTGTGTAGAAACTGGGAGATAGAGGTTTGAGTCCTCTCACTTCAAGCAAAACAAAAATTTCCATATCTTGGGTGATTCTGGGAAAACCTAAGGATGTTTCTACATTAGCATTTTAACCTGGCACAGGAATATGTTGCTGAAGTGAATCCCCTGATTGCTTCCATTCTGGTGCTTTGCTTCACACTGAGGAATCACCCTGGATCTCTTGGACTGGTCATAACTGGAAATCCCTCTCCTGAAAAACAGTCTCTGGCAGTCAGTCCACAGGCACTGCCCTGAAGCAAACCCTCTAGACATGCATGTAGTGTGACTGCTGGGTACTCAGCACTGGCTGTTCCCACAGACTGCTCTTGCTGGGCTGCAGTGGTTGC
Organism: Indicator indicator; assembly: GCF_027791375.1. Taxonomy (NCBI): domain Eukaryota; kingdom Metazoa; phylum Chordata; class Aves; order Piciformes; family Indicatoridae; genus Indicator; species Indicator indicator. The sequence continues at coordinate 19,365,098 of NC_072010.1, read as the reverse complement.
CGGCAGTCAGTCCACAGGCACTGCCCTGAAGCAAACCCTCTAGACATGCATGTAGTGTGACTGCTGGGTACTCAGCACTGGCTGTTCCCACAGACTGCTCTTGCTGGGCTGCAGTGGTTGCCAGTCTTTGTAGCTGTAGCCCATGTCTGTAAAAGTCATGTTGCACCGTTGTGTGCTGTAGAGTGTGTACTGCACTGTAATGTAATACAGTGTAGGCACAGCCACAAGTTATTCCAAATAAGGCAAGTGTGAAGGATCTTTGATGTGGGATTCTGCATTTTAGATTAGAAGAAAGCCAGCTGCTCAGCTTTTGGTAGGAAAAGCTGTGGGAATGTCTTCCATGCCAAAGGAGATGATTCAGGGCTTCACGTCCGAAGGGATGGTCTGAACTCTGGACTACACATCCCACTTTGGCACAGCTCACAAGCCCTCTCTAGCTGTTTAGGGCTATGGTGTATAAAAATTTATTGCTTACCAGGAAGCGCTAGATTTCAGAAATCTGGCCAGTAGCTTCTAGAAGGCTTATTGGACAGTATTTAGGCAACTTTCCTCATATCTTCCTTTGCCCTTTGTAATGTCAAAGGGAGTGCAAGTTGGTTTATTCCAAAGCCAAACTGCGGTCACAACCCTGTCATAGTATATATCAAATGCACAAAAGGAAAAAGAAAAATTAATTTAGCTGGTTTTAGTGATTTTGATGTGATTTTCACATCAGCAGGCAGTGTCATTACATTAGTGGGTAGTGTTGGAACTGTGCTAAATGCCACAGAAAAGAGGTAAACTCAATTAAGCAGCCCATCTGGAGTTGTGCATGGTTTAAAAAGCATGAACAGTCTTGGGTTTTAGGCTAACATGATGCTGATTTACAGGCAAAATAGCTGTTCCCAGGATGTACATGACAGTGCAACACACCTTGACACAAGCAAGTATGACCTCACCTAAGACTGTGGGTTGTAGTTTGGAAATTGTTTCAACAGCAGTCGCAATCCCTGGCAGGAACTGGAAACTGCACAGTCTGATCTTGCCTGGAACTTCCTTGTAACTTCGCCTAACTGCTGTGGATCAGAATAATACCTGGTAAATTGTATCACTTTTCAAATAATACAAACCACTGCAACTGACTTGTGAGCACCCTTGCCTTGCACTCTACCCATAACAATAAAATACCTAACAGTAAAACATCTCATGTGGTTTAGGCCTGATTTATTTGACACTTTTTTTCACAAGCTAGATGCACACAGAGTTTCTGTGAGTTTGTGTTAAACCCATTTTTCTGTTGTCCAAACAACACTGCCTGTACAACTCAGGCCATCGGACAGCTTACACAGTGCGAACACCGGCAGGGCCACTGTGTTCCACATACCAGTCCTGAGAGGTGAGTCTCACTGTGAATGCCTTTGGGCAGTGCCTGGTCTCATCTTGCTTTTGAACCCCGCAGCCACCAAGTGTGAAATAAGGCCCTCTTCCCTTCTTTTTCTGTCTAAGCCCAGCATATCTGTGAAACAGCTTTTTCCTGCTTTTTACTTTTGCAGAAAGCAGGCATAGCTACCTGCTAGCACAGCCCAATACTGCCTCGTGCTGCCTTGACCAAGAAAGACATCCCAGTCCTTCACAGTGCCATAACAGGAAGGGGCTGCACACACACATCAGGAGAACAGAGAAATCGAAGTGTATGCATCAGAGGGACTGTGAGCCTGGGGCTGAGACTGGGATCAGACAGAACAGCATGGGCCAAAAATGAGTCTGCCAAAAGTGCTGGGAGTTACTTTGAGTCTCTCCTGGAGGGCATCACAGAGAGCTATGATCTCCCTCTTGGCAGCTATGTGGCACACTGAAGTGTATGTGACCATGTCGGGGAGCAGGGATGTGGTAGGGCGCATGACAGAGCTATGGGCAAGGGCAGCTGTGGGGTAAGCCAAGAGGTGGGGGTCTGGTAAAGAAGTCACAGCTGACATAACACTGCACATGCTCAGTGTGTAGGATTTGGCCATTTCCACTTGAAGGTGCCCCAGGTCCTGCAACCTCTCTTGCAAAATGTTATCCTTTTATGTAGTCAGATAAAAAAGGAATAGTTTATTCTTTTTCCATGGACAATTTATTCTGCCACCCACCATTTACTCATATAAAGGTCAATTCATACAGGAACCGCTTAGAAGCAGGAACATTTTGGTGCTGAGAAAGTATTTCAAATAAGGAGCAGCAACCTGTCAGAAATTTATTTCTTAACAAAAGAAATTATCTGCTGACCAATTAAAATTCACCAGCAAGTCAACATGTACCTGCTTAGCTGGAGCCCTTGACTTTTAGCACTAAGTATGACAGTACACAGGTAATGCAAGCATTGCAAAAGACAGTGGTTCTCTTAGATATCCACTTTTCCCTGCCTGAAGCAAATCCCTTAGTGGTGTACTTGATTAAAGTGGAGAGTAGGGCAGAAACATTCCTGAACCAAGAGGATTAATTTTAACTCCTCTTGGCGTGCTGGCTGAAACAGATATTTCTTGTTGCTGCCTGGAATCCTTGTAATCCTGAATGCATACATTGCTTAGGAACAATATCATTGGCATTTCTGAGGAGATGTGTGACTCTGTAATTTCTTGGCATGATGGTCTGTTTCTTCAGTGTCTACTAGATTCCTTCCCACAGACCTTTGCAATAGGCTCCACTGGGACTTCTGCAATTAGCAGCATGATGACGAGCAAGGTGGAGAGACATTGGTAACAGGCACATTACCTTCCCTGGTGCTCCCCACCCTTTGGAGCTAGAAATAAAGAACTCCTTACTTATATTAATTTAGCAGTAATTACTGCTCTACTTCTGAATGATCTGATCCCTTTGCATTGGTCCAGGTGGAGTTGATAAAGTCTAAAAGTTTAGACTTCTGAGCTCTTTTCCCTGGTTCTATGCAGATGAAATACATGGGCAGCTGCACAGAAATCCTGGAGAAATCTTTCAGGGGACATGCTGGAAGTTTGGAGCTTATCTTTTCCTTTCAAACGTCTCCACAAAGAGCTTGGAAGTCACCTTCCACTGTCTGAGTCTTCTGTCAGGGAGCATTCTGCGCACCAGGGATTTCTTGGTCCTCAGCAGAAAGAAACAAGTGAGACAAGTGATCAGTTTTTTTCAGCCTATGGCAGCTGTTGACAAGACACAAAACAAAGCAAAACACAAAAAAAAGGAGAAAGTGACATGGCTGAAAAGACACTGTCCTTGAGGCAAGGAAAAAGGACTATTAGGAAAGTCAGGACTGGGAAGCACAAATGTAAAATTTGTAAGGATGTTAGGGAGAACCTAAAATAGCTGACAGACAATTCAGACTACAGTGGAAGAGTTCCAGGGATTTCTTCACCAGAGCCTTTGCACCCCAAGGACACTGCCATCTTCAAAGTGTTCTCCACCTCTTACTGCACAAAGCCAGGGATGAGCCAACATCCTTATCGTTTTCCAACCTGTTGCAGACTAGGACTATGAAACATGAATACAAAACAACAACCATTTCGCCTTTCCCTTGATAGCCCACAAGTATTTATATTGTTATAAATTACATTTTTCATGAGCTGCTGGTTCAGTCTCTGGCTGTTATGTCCAACTGTAGACAAAATTCACCAGTGGGGGTCATAAATCATAAGCATTGGTCATTATCATCTGTAGAAATGCAGTAAAAGAATCTAGCAAAACCAGAAAATTTTGGGCATGAAAAGGATCACACTTACTGGCCCATGTGCATTTTTTTGGTGATATTTTTTACTTCTGATAACAAGGTATCTAACACTTCCCCTGTTTTTGCTTGTGTGCTTGTTTATCAGGTTTTACATATCAAATACACCATCTGAGACTCATGCTATTAGCCTGAGATTTGCACAGAAGAGTCCTTACAAGCATCAATACCATGCTGTAGTCCAGCCCTACCTTCCCCCAACCCCACTGAAGCAGGAGCTGCCTTCCTCTGTCAAAGGAGGCTACGCTCAGTTCAATAGCATTTTTGTGTACTTTGCTGTTTGGTTCTGTGTCTGGTTGTTTCAGGCCAGCAGAATCATTCCAGCAGCTGACTTCACTCCCCATTCTGCTGGTAACACTTCCCTCCTAAGTTTGGGGTAGTGTACAGATCATCACGGTTTATGAAACATCAATGAGTAGAGGATATCTGAATCCTTCCTTAGTGTTGTGTGGTATCCAGCATAGACACTGATGAACCATTAATGAACTCAGAAAATACTACTCCCAAAGAGGAGGACCAGATCTAGGCAGATACTACTACCTCACCTATTTTGTGTTCTTTGAGGTACACGCAGCTTGTAGTTTCCCTGTTACTGGTTAACCTCTGTTACTTTATGTGTCAGGCTTCTGTTGACATTTCCAGTACACATATAGTCAGGGAATATACCTTTTTTTTAATACCTACTCAGTGGCCCTTGTCTGAACAGGTCTTCCTGAAGCCTACTTAATCCTCCTTTAGTATTTCCTGTACAACGCAGAGCCTCAGAGTCTTGCATAATTTCTCTTGACTTCCCAGATCCAGATTGTTGCCCACTGACTAACAGCAGTCAAGCTTGAGCATGCAGCTGCCTGCTTGGTTTTCTGTCATGACAGGAGCTCCCCTGATGTTGTCTCTGCACAGGGTCACTGGTGCCAGCTTTGCACATAGCTTTATGTGCTTCAGCACCCGAGAGCTCTGCAGGTGCTGTAGATTTTCTCCAGTCACATGATGCTCTTTTTTAACCTGCTCCACTGAAATACAGATGGTCACCTAAAAGTCAGAAGATTTCAAGCATTCTGAAAATTATGTGCTTAACCTCCTTGCAGAGTGCTAAATTATTTTCATCTCTCGGTGGTGATGAGAAATAACTGCTTGGCTTTAGCATGTGAAGGAGCTACCTGATGGCATGTGACAGGTGCTCTTTGACAAGCAGAATAACTGCCAAGAAAAAAACAACAGCTACAACAGGAAGTCTAAAAATGGGGAATACAGAAAAAAACCAGGGAATGAAACAGTGGGCATTTGAAAATTTGACTTGGGACACTGCCCAGATACCTATTATATGGCTTCACAAGCATCTTTCCAGGAGATTTCCCCAGGGATTAGCATTGGACATGAGGATGTCACCCAAAGGGATTGCACCCTGGGATTGCAGCTGACTGAGAGCACCACACAGACAATCTCCAGGTCACAGCCAGTGCTCCAGCACAAACTTGTTGATGAAACCTGTTGGTGTGGGCTTGACTGTAGCTTCTTCCTGGAAAGCTCTTTGCTACTGCTTTTCTTTCCTGTTTTTTGTTTGGGTTTTTTTTGGGGGGGAGGGGGGGTTGATTTTTTTTTGGTTTTGTTGGGGTTTTTTGGTTGGGTGGGTTTTTTGTTGTTTTGTTTTGTTTTGTTTTGTTTTGTTTTGTTTTTAGCAGCGTGGAATTTTAACTACATCCCCTGAGTCTTCCTTCCCAAACCTGTTTCAACTCCTTAGTCTCTGATTAGCTTATCAAGAGAAAAGGTTTCCCATTATACATTTGCATTCGAGAAATTACTTGGTTAATATGATGCATACATAGGTGCAAGCAGGTCATTATTGAATCATCCTGGTCTTGTTTTTAATCTGTTTCAGGACTTGCACTTGAGATCTTAGCAGCCTCTGCTAGATTAATCACGTAGTCAGAAACTGATTATTAACAAAAGGAACAAGAGAATGTACTTTATCTGGACTGAACTAAACCAAAGGAAAACCTCTGAATCCAGCCCATTTTTCATGGAGGAATCACACATCATTCTTGGATGCCCCCTGCCCTGTTCTCCATTCCTCCTGAGTTCTTGTCACTGAGTCAAACAACTCACAGCAGAAATTCTAGTTCCAAAGCTCCCCTCCAACATCTTCCCCTTCCCTCTGAGGGATGTAAAGGATCTCTGTTTCTCTCACTGCTGGCTTTCCTCAGACTTCACTGGCACTACTCTTTCTACTTTGCAGCCTTTTGGCTGTCCATCAATACCGTCTTTAGCAATTTTTCTCCCCAGGCTCCAGCATTTGCCACCTATTTCTCTCACCGGCTTCCGCTCGTTCTTGTCTTTGAGTAAGTAAACTCATGGGGGTTTCTTCTATGCTCTATGCGCTCCAAGAGATACAGAAGAACAAAACCTTCTCAGATAAGCATCAGAGTTTAAAAGTGTTCTCGGCAAACCTGAGAAAGCTTTTCCTGAATGCTAATAGTGCATTTACAGACACGTAATATGCATAACAAAGGGTGAGAATTGGTCAAAAGTAAGGTCTGCCCCTAGCTCTGGCGTGTACCCTGCACCTCCTCTCCTTCTGAGGGACTGTAGACAGCTTCCTAGAAGCAAAAAAAAAATAATGACACTTCTTTATAAACCCTGCTTTATCTGTGGGTGCCTGGCTGTATGGTGCATGTTCACAGTACAGCTGGGGGTGAAATGAGACTCCTTTCGTGAAAAGTATCATGCCACTTCTCTCACACGAGACTTTGCTGTCCTCTCCCAGAATGTTTTGGGTTTGTGGTTTTTTTGGGTTTGTTTTTTTTTTTTTTTTTTTGGAGCCACAGATAGGAAATATGGATCCTAATCACCAACTGTGTCTAATTTGGAGGGGATTTGAGCTTTCATGCACAAGCACGGCCAAGGGCTGCAGAGTGGAGACCCTGTGAGCTGCAAGGCTGGCCAGGTGAAAGAGCTGGGCCAGTTGTGTGCCTCCCATGACAGAACAAGAAGCAGTCCTGGGAAGCTGTCTCTGAAGCTGCAGAAGGGAAGGTGTCACTGGACCTGGGAAGTTGAGGGAATGGTACTAGTCAGTTCAAATTAGGGAGAAAAGGCAGATAGCCACTGACAAAGTAACTTCTTCTTGCCACAGGGGATTAAAACAATGGACCAGGCAGCTACTGACATTTCACCAATAGTTGTATGGAGTAACTTCCTAGAATCATCTTGAGGCACGGTGTGGTGGATGCCAATTCTAACTTGTGCAAGTAAACTAGATGCTGTGGCCCTCTCCAGAAACCTCTTGGATTGTTTGAGTGGGACAGGGAACATAAAAAAGGGTTGATGCCTTCTGCACTGGATTGTTTTTCAGAGATTTTAAGGTTTGCCTGATAAAGAAGTTTTTGGAGACTGTGAGAATTATGAGATCAGTGTCTGCAACCATGGCAGTGAGAAAGACTGTCACCAGCGTTGACATAAACCAGAATCTTTGCAGCCCTTATATTAAGTTGGGTTTAAAATGCACACTGAAAGTGATGTTTTTACACTCAGACCAGCCTTTCATTCTCTGGTCTTTCTCCTACAGCACTTAACCGCAATGATATTTTTATTGAATTAAGAATTTACTGTCAAAAAAGTTTAAAGATGATGAAGTACCAAACCAAGTATTTATGTTGAACAATAAAAGTTTGTTCTTTGTAAGCAACATGTTCCTGGAAATATGACACATTGACCCCATTTCATCTGTGTGGGCAGAGAGGAAGGAGAGTGTACTGAATACAGGTGTAAGCTTCAAGAATTTAGTGTTGTACAGTAGACATCGTAGCTATGGCTTGATGGATTTGAGCTCCTATGACCATGTCAGACCTTGCCAATAACACTTGCCACACTGTTCTATAAAATGCAGTGAATGATTTTTTAAAGGCAGGGAGAGCAATTAAAGTAAATATGTGAAAACCATGTCTGGGTAGCTATTTTAGACACTAGTATGTGTGTAAAGATATTGAAGGAGATGAAGTGGTTTGCTCAAACGCTTAACGAGTATGGTATTTTTAGTCTCAGCATGACTAAAATGAGCATTTGAAAGGTAATTGCAGAGACATACTGGTTACATATGCTGAGCTGAACTTAGAAGGTGCTTTTATTGCTGGTGTTAATGAAAAAATGTCACATGTAATATGTATTCAGCTCAGACTGAGAAACTAAAGCTATTTCCAAGTACTATCTAAGTTTATAGCTGAAATTCCAGTTGATTAACAATAATTGTGCATGGCAAGTAGCAAGAAAGATGCTAGGTGTTGGAAGAGCTCATTTTAAGCAAAAAAATGACAAATAAGAAGTTGCAACACATAAGAATTAGCAAAATTTAAAATGCTTGTGAATAGCATAATATAAATGTGGTGCTTCATTGCAGTTAAAACTAAGCATGACCATGAGGAATGGCAGATTTTATCCTGTGTGAGTAACTGGGTAATAAAATGGCTAATGAACCTCAGTGTCTGTTGGTGGAAACTAATACCCAATGAAAAGATTAATTCAAAGTACAACTTTTCATGTATAAGGGCATATATGTACCCCAGGAGGTACTCCTCTGGTTTCTAGACACGCTTGTGAAAGAATCTTGGAATTACTATGAAAAAGTTAACTCATTGCTTTGGGTTTTTGAAAAACGAGAACAAGCAAATAAGAAGTACTAGAAAATGATAGAGAATACAACAGAAAGCATTGCTCCGTGTGTATATAAACTGTGCAGGTACTTGGACTGCTTCTCATAAAAAAGGCACAAAAAGTTGTGATGAGGGTAATAAAGATATTTGACAGCTCCTGAATGGCACAGATTCAACAAATTAGGCATTTCAGCACAGAATAAAAAGGACAAATAGAAGATATAACAGAAGTTTATGCATTTGTGAATGAGATAAACAGGGAAAGAGAATTAGCTGTTACTCCCAATGGTGAGCATTCAGGAATGCCCCATGAAATTGTAGAAGAGTAGATCTTCAGTAAATGAAACATTTTATTTTTTTCCTTCCCATCACACAGAATTAAGCTATTGAGGTAATTACTCTAAGTTCTGGTAAATTTTGAGATATATGTAGGATAAATATTAAATATTTATATATTCTAGACACAGATGACATCAAAATCTGGTTAGACAAAGTAATGTCAGAGAGTGAAAGAAGGGCTATTAAAAGCACAGATCCAGACAGAACCTCTGGAGGTGCCTGGGGGCTGGTGAATGAAGAAATGCAGATACAACCTTTGAAAAGTCATAAGATATTACTAGCAGATGATGCCAAGATTTCTGTTATCTTGAAATAAGCTAAAATCTATTTATCTGTTGACAAAGTTGCAGCAGTGTTTATTTTCTTATTTTTTGTGAAGCTTTTATTTTCACATTACTTTACAATCTACAATAATCAATGTTTTGCACATATACCCAGACTTTATAACATTCATCACTTCCAGTGCTACCAGAATAACCCTTCCTTATAGCTGAACCTATAGCTGAACAGGTGTGAGTTTTTAATATGTGGCTCTTGTACCTCCTGACAACTAGTCAGGTGTTAAGCACAGTGGTGGCAATTAGCTTGTACCTCTGGATTTGTGCTTTGTCAGAATTCCTTGCTAGGATTCCCCCTCTTTTTCCCAGACAAAGAATTACACTCTTCCTCACACATACAAGCAAGCAAGCAAGCAAAAATGAAAGCAAATAAAGGTAGCACTGAGCTTTACCATAGATTTTGTTTGCTTGTAGACAAAAATCACTGTGGCAGTACTGAGCAACAGGAGCTCAGGATTTCTTTCAGACCTTTACATTTTCCACTATCAAACTTTAGTATTATTTTATAAAACATAGTTGATTCTTCCAGACGTTTATTCTGAGATTATTTGATGATCTTACATATCTGGCTTCATTTTCTAAATCTCTGAGAACAAAATCAAATTCGCTTTGCTGTTTTGCAGATTTCTTGTAATTATTATCTATATAAATTCATAGAGTCAAACTTAAATTTTATTTAAATCCCTACTGATGAAAGGATTTCTACTTCCAGACATGCCTCATAAATCCAAGCTCAGTACTAAGCGAAACATACAGGACAGATCTTTGTTTCGATATATAGAAAGAAACACATCATTTTCAGCAGTACTTGGTATCCCTAGACAAGATTTTATTAGCCCACAAGTGATGTACAGAGCATTTCATCACCTTCTAAGCTTTCCCACACACCCTCTTTAGCATTCTTTCCTGGTAGGATTTTTGGTCACGGAGTTTTAAAAAGCAAAGACTCTCTACTGTGTTGTAATCAAGTGTCATCTAATAAAAGTTATATGGATGCTTTGGCTGAACTGCAGACCGTGCAAGGGAGACCTGAGCCTGCCAGCAATACTGAGTAGACTTTACAATTAAAACCTAAGGTAAGGGTTGTGCTGATCAAATTAATTCATGCCTGGTCAGCCACGGTCTTCTCAGAAACTTTCCTTAAAGATGGAGGTTTAAAGGACACTGTAACTAGAAAAGGCCTTTTTCATTTTTTTATTGTCAGCATCAGTGCACAAGCCCTTTTCACAAGGCAAGTAACTCTTCTTTGATTCACTTTTCATACTTTCTGCTACATTGTTTTCTCTGACAAAAACAACTTTATCCTCCCACCTCTTTGCGCGTTAGCAGTCAAATCAAAGGTTGTCCCCACTAGTGAGGACACCAGACAGGTTTCTTACAGATGCAAGAAAGCCCACAAGATTTCCAGGGGAAAACAAACATAAATCTTACTGCCCTTACCTGTATGACGGCTTTGTTTTCTCTACATCTGGCTACTAAGATAATTCAATTTGTTAATACAAAATGAGCAGTTTATCTGTTCTTTGCTTCCAAATTCGACCCATCTAAGAAGGCCTCACAGGCTTCTTCCTCCAGCCCTACCTCACCCTAGAGAAAGTCTCTGGAAGCTGCATTTTATCTGATTGGTGCCCGGACAGTGCTCACTGTGACGATTTCCTCGGCCTGCCGCGGCACTGAGGCAGTTTGAGAGGGTCCCACAAGACTGGATTTCCCTCCGGGTCATGTTTTCTGCTAACTCTTGGAAATCAATCTTGGCGCAGGGTCGCACTTGCAGCGTACCGAGCCCACTGTGCCCAGTGCTCGTCCCAGCAGCTACCGCCTCGCGGAGGGCCCGTCCGGCGGCCCGCTGGCACGGCAGAGCCCGGGACCGGCGGCGACGGCTCAACCCCTCAGCCCTGCCCCGCAGCCGGGATGGGCGCCCCACACTCGGCCCCGCCCAGGGCTCCCCACCGGTGGACGCGGGCAGAGGCGGGAGGGGCGGGTTAAAAAGAGGTGGCAGGTGAACGGAGAAGGGCTCTTAAAGTTCTGGGGCCGAGAGGCTGGGGCCGGCCGCTCCTCAGGCTCCGACGGACCCAGGAGCGGAGCAGCGCGGCTCGCCGGTCGCACCCCGAGTGCCCTCCCAAGCCGCGCCAGGTGAGCGTCCGGAGCGGCTCCCGTGTGCTGGAGCGGTGGGGGAGGAATCAGGCTCTGTGCCCTTCGAGCGGGACCAGATCGGTCGTGTGCCGCTGTGGGGGCTCGGGCCGGGGGCGTCCGCCGTCAGGGGTGGCCGCAGGCAGTGGAGAGTGGTGCGAAGAGGCTAAGGGTGGGTGCCCCGCGCATCTGTGCCCCCGTTGCCCGCCCGGACCTGTCGCGAGGCAGCCCTGCTCGGGTTGGGGCTGGCCGAGGTGTCGGGCTGTGAGCCGGTGCATCCCGACGCTGGCGGGCCTGAGGCGGATGCTCCCTCAGCGCAGCCGGCACCGGGAGGTGCCGTAGGGTCTCAGAGCCCAAACTGGCGTTTGTAAACGGATGTCTGCTGACAGGCGCCGATCGCGATCGGCCGCGGCGTTTCCTGCGGCAAAAAGCTCGCTGCGGGCTCCGCGTCCGTCCCAGCGCTCTTGCCGCGCTGGAATTCAGCGGTAGTAGAGCTTGGCGCGGTATGAGGGACAGGCTGGGAGCTGCCGTGGGGCGTCCAGCTTGTAACCACAAGGTGGGGATTTCGAGTGTTTTCAAATGAAAGGCTTGGTTGGCAGGGTGAGTGTCCCGGTAGATTCAGTCCCCACAGCCTGAAACTCTGTTTTTGTAGTGGCAGATGAAATGGGGAAAATGTCGGGTTTTTTCCTCCCCAAAACTTGAAGCACTGGTCCAGAACTGCAATGTGAGATCACACTTGGAGCCGAGATTGTTCATTCCACTGGAATGTACACTTCAAATACTTTCCTTCGGTCCTGATTATCCCCTTGTGAAGGTTTTAATTTTTTTAACAGAAAGATGCAGGTACCTGACAATAGCCTAGACTTTAGGTCAATGTAAAATGTTGCAGAAAATGCTGCCAGTTTCATCAGAGACTAAACATGAAAAGTCTAAGGAATTCCAACCACCTTCTCAAAGTATTTTCCCCCCTTTCTTTCTGTCTTACCCAATTTCACATTTTCTCACATGAGAGTAAATCTGACCTCTGCTTCTTGCCTCAAGGCTTGTCTGTACAAGGTAGGCCCTTGTGTACCAAGGGTATGTGTTGAGGCTTGTTATTTGTTGTAACTACACCAGGATAGAGAATTTTTGGTGGATTTTTTTCTCTGTTATGTGAGAATGAGAGACTTTGAAAACTTTGACCAGTGTGGTATTTCAAGGTACCATGCCCTCCCCATAGCACACAGTCTGTACCAAAACAAGAGAGAGCTCTTGCCCTGTGTGGCTCCCCCACACAGCAAAGCTCAGCTTGGAAGATAATAGACCAACTATGCAAATTCCCAGCTCTGCTTTCAAAGTGTTTTGTCCATTTCAATGATAGTTTCCAAACGGCTTCAGTGAAACATGAGCCCTGAGACAGAATTCTGATTTCAGCAAAATTTATGTTTAGCTTTCAAAGCAGCAAAGAGTGTGGATTTTAGATTTCAAGTGTAGGAAGAAAGCTGAAATGGAGCTTCTCTGAAGTTTGACCCCCTGTTTATTCTCCTGGGTGTGATAACATTTCAAAAATTAACACAATCTCTTTATCTGAGGGCTTTTTTTCTTTCAACTCTGACTCTCCTTTTTGGATGATAGCAATGAATGTGGAAGGGCAAGCTCTGCAGTATCTTCCTTTGCCTGTTGGTTTGTGCTATATGTGCATGCAGCCCTGACAGAGCTGGCCTCAGGCTTCTCAGCAGGGTTGACAAAATCAAATGTACTTCTGAGATGAAGTGCTATGTCTAAGTAGAAGGTCTTGGAAGACTGCTGGAACTGTCTGGGTGGAGTGAGGACTTCTGAAGTTTTCAGACCTGTGAAAATTACTAGAGAAGTCTCTGCTTTGTCTAGGTGTGGCCTTAACTCATACAGTGATAATGTGTTTCCCCAAGCCATAGGAATTACTGAGAGGTAAACCACTGGAAGTCTACCACAGAAAGGTAGACAGTAATGAAAGTGACTTTCATTTGCCTATGATTCTTGAGTAAGTGTTAGGAAGTCCTCTTGTTTGTGGGAGGCCTTAGATTTTTCACCCTTTGAAGTGACCACTTGGTGTATTACATGTCATCCTGCAGGTAAAACGACACAGAAAAGAAGATGGATTGGGGAACACTGCAGACTGTTTTAGGAGGTGTGAACAAGCACTCCACCAGCATCGGCAAGATCTGGCTCACAGTCCTGTTCATCTTCCGTATCATGATCCTCGTTGTGGCTGCAGAGAGAGTCTGGGGAGATGAACAACAAGATTTTGTCTGCAACACACTTCAGCCTGGGTGCAGAAATGTTTGCTATGATCACTTTTTCCCCATCTCTCACATCAGACTCTGGGCCCTGCAGTTGATCTTTGTTTCCACACCTGCGCTACTGGTGGCCATGCATGTAGCTTACAGGAGGCATGAGAAGAAGAGGCGATTCAGAAATGGAGAGAAAATTGATATTGAAGAGCTAAAAAGTGAAAAGATTCACATTCGTGGGCCTCTCTGGTGGACCTACACCAGCAGCATCTTCTTCAGGATTATCTTTGAAGCAGTCTTCATGTATGTTTTCTATTACATGTATGATGGGTACCAGATGCCTCGCCTGGTGAAGTGCGATGCATGGCCCTGCCCCAACACAGTGGATTGTTTTGTGTCACGGCCCACTGAGAAAACCATGTTTACTATTTTCATGCTTGCTGTGTCTGGGATCTGCATGATGTTGAATCTGGCTGAGTTGTCTTACCTGGTGATAAAAATTTGCATGAAACAAACCAGGAAAACAACTGTTTTAAAATAATTTCCCAGTTTCAGGATTTCCTAGCTCTCCATTTCCCTCAAATGTTCTTAGGTGTCAGAAAACAGCAATATTTTCACACTCAAGGAAAATAATAAAAACGAACATTCATTCATGGTTTAAAAACTATAGTCTCTCTGGGAAGCTGCCACTGAGGCAGGTTTTAGAGATCCTAAGCTACTTCAAGTGTCGTGCATCCACAAATAGAGAGAGCAGCCTTTCGGCAAGCAGCTTTTCCAAATATGCCTACTTTTGGGATTCTGCTCTTGATCCAGAGTCACTTTTCAAAGAAGTGGGAGTAGAAAGGCCCAGAGAAAGCTCTAGAGCCCAAAGGAGAGCCAGGAATCACAAACATGTCCACTTCAGAGGCCAGGCAGTTACAACAGGTTTTAGTAAAAAGTGGGGTGAAGTCTTTTTGGGGAAATCTAATCTCTTGTGAAAATGAAAAAGACAGGGAGAATAGTCTTTATAGCAGACATCCTATTGTCCCTGTATTTTGGAGCATGGAAAGGGCCTAGGAGCGTGAGTATTCTATGGCAATGTATGCTACCAGCTCTGCTAGGCACCAGCAATATTTTTTATCTTTTTATCTCCTCACCTGCACTGAGGAGCATCTCCTATGCAGTTGGAGGTGGCCAGCTTGGTGAACTGCTTGAGAATGTCATTAAGTCAGTACTGCCTTCTTTCACCCACTGGGGCTGCAACAGTGGGATGAATGAAGTTTGTTTTTTCATTCTCTTGGTCAGGTGAAAAAAGTATTGTTACCTTTGAGAAGTCAGGAGCAGTGCAGCTGCCTTCCTCCTTGCTCTCCCCCAACACTTTGTGAAGAATTTATCACCTGACTATGTCTCCTTCAGCTCTGTACCTTTAAAATTCGGGGAAAATGCCTTGTTTCATTCTGTTTTTTTATCCAAAAGAAGTGCTTCAACTTGGGGCACTCTATACAGTAGATTGCATCTATGAGTTCTTCTGTTAGTCCCTTTTTCCTATCCAAACTGCATAGCTTTTCTTCACAAAACCTTCTCTCTATCTGAGGTACCTTTCAAACGTTCTTTCTGACATTCTACACTGTGAGACTGATTCATCCTTCCTTTTCTTTCAGTAGGTCTAGCAGGAGTTACAGACAACTTGCAGAGTTAAAACTGAAAAGGGACCTAATCAGAAATGAGAAGAAACTTGATATTTTTCTTAAAGTTCACATTGCTGAGCTGTGAACTGTATTATTATTAACTTGAAGAACTATGTGAGCCAGTCTGGTCTTGTCTCCCTATAGTCTCAAAATATGTTTTATGCCTGTCAGAGGCAGCTACACCAGCACATACTGCAACACAGTTGCTCTCCCAAGTGCCTGCCCATTGAACCTGCTTCTAGGAAGCTGGCTCTTTCTCCTTCTTAACAACTGCCTTTTCTCCAGAGTGAATGAGTGCTATCTCAGCTTCTCTGCACATTTGTACTTATCACTGGTGGAGTAAACAAAGCTACATGAATCAATACCCATGATCACTGTGCACTAAAAGTGGAGTGTAAGTAGGTTCGCATTTCTTGTGAGCTGCATCCAGTGTTACTTGACTGCAGATGTCATCCAAGAGGAGAGCAGGAAAACCATAAACTCACCATCCTCAGAACCATAAACAAAAAGATGAAAAGTTGTTAATAACGAGTTGAACTGGAAACTTGAACTGTGAAAACATCCTTAATTCAACTCTAACAGACAAAGCTTGGCACGTATCAGCTGTGTGCTTGGTAAAGTTCCTGCATTGTTCTGTGTACAAGTATGAAGAGAACTCTCTACACTCCCAGTGCTCTAGTATTACATTTCTTTTGTAACAACAGGATTTTCTCCCCCTGAAATTAAAGCACTCTTGTGGTGTCTCTTCTGTATTATTTGTGTGTGCTGTGTATTACCTAACTTATCTAATGAAAATGTATCTATCATAATGAAAAATGTATGCACCAATACTACATGTAAGAGCCAAGGGCTACTGCAAGGATTTTAGCCTTCAGTTGCAGGTTGTTTTTTCAATTGATTGCATTGCCTGTCATCCTGCAGACTTCCTGGGCTGATAGTGGAAGTTCACATGCATGACCCCTATTAGAAATCAAATGTGCTGCCTAAGTCAGCCTTGTACTAGCAGAACGGCAGCTAGAAAGGCAGATAAAAAAGATTTTAAAACCTAGATAAATTAACCAGCTCCATAGGGGAGACTGGTAAACTGGTAACACTAACACTATGACAGTTCAACTAGCAATTTGGCAATGAGGTTATCACACAGGGAAAAAAAGATAAAATAGGGAAAGTGGCCAAAGGAGGAATTTGATCCAAAACTGCAACATCAGGGTCTACCAGGACATATTTACTGTCTCTGAAATTTATTTTCTGTGTACTTTAAATTTTGACTAAATAGCTGCTCTGTAGGGAAAAAAAGGTCCAGATACTTCATAGGAACATAGGGATTGCACCTACTCCTACATGTGCTGTATTGCATGGTTGACCCACAAATGGATTTCATATAGATTAAAATAAGGTGCTGTGTTAGAGTTGTGTGTGTTCTTTACTGAAATACACTAGGAGTGTCCACATTTTTGGTGCTTGGTTCCTAGATTCTTCTCAGAATGAAGGCTGCAAGAGTGTTGAAAAATGAAGAAGAAAATATGAAGTCATGACTCTAAAAGAGGGTGATTGCTTACTGTCCAGTGTCCCATGTAGCCAGGATATAAAATGTCAAATAATGTGGTATCAGAAATGGTAAGTGTAGAAGTGGGACAGGCTAGAATTATACATTGATTGAAATCCTGAGGAGAAATCACCACTGATTTCTTCAAGCTAAAATTAAATTTAAAATCTTGAAACCAAATCTACAAACATATTTGTCAGAAAGGGGTTGGGGGAGGAGAAGTAAACCACTCTTACCTGATAGACCCAGCTAGAGAAAACAGAGTGATTTCAAAGGAAATCAGAAGTATAAATCTATATTTATGACTTCTGGATTTAAAACTACCTCTATTAAATATTTTCTTAGACAAAAATTAAATCCTCCAGTTATTTTACAGTTGCCAGGAGCCAATGTACTGTTATTTCCTGTCAGACAGCAAGAATATAAAGGACAAACACACAGAGAAGAGCACTCCTGTGCCATGGATGCTCAATATGAAATACCAACACTGCTAAAAGTTGCCTTATTTTGTAAAAAGCATACTGCAGCACATAAGCAACAGCTAAGAGCACTTTACTCCAAACTGAACTTGGTGAAATTTAATGTCTTTTCCCCTTAATTATAATTCCCTCCTCTGCAATTTAGGCTAACGTTTTACCAGGCAACAAAATCACACTCAAAAAGTGCACTGTGTTTTGTGGTCACCTGTTCTAAATATTCAGAACAGCCACTCCTGTGGGTGTTAACCACAGGTTTCTTTGGATTTTCACCATCTTGTTTTCTATACAGTCATTTGAACCTGTTTGTAAACAGTAGCAAGAATAATGGTAATTAGCTGAGACTTAATGAGCTAAGGCTAATGGTAATAATCTTCAGGATAGTTCAGAAGGTATATACATGTTTTTTCCCCCTCTGAGCAGCCCATCTTGTCACTGTCATTTTCTTTTACAGAATATATTTCTCTTCTGTAAAGCTCTGACCTTGGTATTTTCTCTATAAACCTACCCAGCTACCAAAAAAAGGTGTTTATAACCTAGATTTGGAAATATATTAAGCTTTAATTGGGAGGCCCACCCGAAGGAAGTAATTCATATCTCTGACTTTCCACCTTTGAGAACACAGCCTGCACCTGCTCTGGTTGGTCCTCCAGCTCTGCCATAGAATTTGACCTCAGGATTTGGCACATTATTGCATATATCTTCTCCCTTTTTCTACCCATGAGTCCACTGCCACTGACTTGATTACTTTACATCTGCCTGCTCTCTGCTGAATCAAATATATTTGAATAAGGCTTGCATAAGCCTCTTTGATAAAGAAGTGATATAGTATTAGGGAAATACGCTTTGAGTGAACTGATAAGAGAACTTGCACAGCTGAGTTATGAATCACTGCAGGATGGCAATGAATGTTTTGAACAGCCCTGTATATTCTGCATGCTGCTAAGAACCAGCATTTTATAGCCCACCACAGTACCCAGGATAATAGATACCGTATTATGTGAATGCAATCATAGTGGTGTGAAACAGGTGGCATTTTTCAGTGGAAAAGCCATGCTGGGTAGGTTTAATTGCTTAGCAAGGTGTAGCTTTTCTGTTGTCCTGGCAACTATGGTAAGACGGGCTTGTCATCTGGGAAAGACAATAGGTCTTCAAACTATTTAAATTAAAGCCATGAAATGTGAGTGTTTTGCAGATCACTTTCTACTGAGGTTCAATCTTTAAGACAACACCAAAATTCCTCCTCTGCCCCTGAGTGATCCACACATTAGTAGGAATCCTGAACTTTCTTTCAATGGGGTGACTGGAGATCTTTCTATCTGTTTCATATCCAACTATCAACACTTTGTTTGTCACAAGACTTCTTTAACTTGATTTGAAAGTGTTATGTCAGTTCTAGTACACAGTCAGCTCTGAATGTCATTGTTTCTGAGTTTGCCCAACTGAAAGATAAAGATGACAAACGTGTCATGTACATAGGCAGCAGAACAGTTTAATCAGGCATTGTTTGTTAAGATCATTGCAACAGGTGCCAGAAAAAATATTTAATAATTATTTTGTGGTAAACATTTCAAACTTACTGGACATAATTAGTGTAATGTCTGATTATTCTGGTTAGTCATGTCTCTGCCCTAGGTGTTGCATCCTTTCCAAGGACTATTTCACATACAGTTGAAATAGCTTCCACAATCTTTCCAGCACAAATGAACAAAAGCACCTATACAATTATCCACAGAGGACCAAACCGACTAAATCATTACCTCACTGTTATCTGATAGAAGACTGAGACATTGCAACACGGATTTGTCAGGAATAATTTCTGTCTATGCCATGATAAAAGGTCTTGTGTATAGGAGTAAAGTAGTTATTAATGACACATTGTCAGAGCATTAAAGATCCACCAAAGAGGATAAGCTGCATGCAGGTGGGAGGAGCTGCAGTTAGATGGGAAGTTAGGCTTAGAATTCAGTAAGATCTTTATCACCTGGAGAAGTGGTTTAACAAATCAGTTTGAGAAGTTAGGAAGGACTAAATACTACTACTGTGAAACACTAAGCACTTGCAGAAGTGTAGGATGGAGAGCTGTTCTGAAGCAAGTAACAGTTTGGTAGACAAGGGATGGAGTTTGTAGTAGGTCGTAAGTGGAACATGAGTCACTAATGTTGTTGACTGTTAAATGTCAGCTCAGTCTAACAATCTGTTGAAAATGGTCTAGGTACAAGACCCCACTCTAATACAGAAGGAACTTCTAGAATCTTTGAGAAAAGGGACCCCAACTAAAGAGTCAGTTGTACAGATTCCTTTTGCTGAGCCAAAACTCAGCTGCTGAATCAAACTCTTGCTCATATAAATTCAGTGCAGGGTCTATCCAGCATAACATCTATCAGCATGGCTCCTTTGTGCTATTCTTCCACTATAATATATTCCACCTGATAAAGTGTCTGAGGTGGCATTGTATATAAAATTTAATTAATACAAATGAAGTTGGTGGTGGTTTTATTGTGGTTTGTTTGTTTTTGGTTGGGGATTTTGTTTGTTTGTTTGTTTTTCTCCTTAGCACAGTGGGGGGAAAAATCCTTTTGCTGCAGTCTTGCATCTCTCAAAGTAGTTATTCCTTCCAACAGGAGGAAGACTGAAACCCAGATCAATTTTCAGTCTTGCTGCCCGTTGATTATTTATGCAAACACTGGTGGAGGTCACTGAATCCTGGTCTGCAGGCAGCAATAGCATGCCATTTTTTGTTACTGGCTTCTTTCATTTCGAAGGCAGACCATCACATTGTGCAGCAGTTTGATTTTTGTAGAGAAATTTTCCAATACATGAGCTTGTTTTTCCTTTCTGTGGGAGGCAGTGAGTATTTGAGGCCTTTAGAAATTCATCAATCATGTCAGCAAGTTACATTCCTGGTAAAACATAGTGTATTTGCTCTTACCCTGAATACAATGTAAAAGAACAACCCCGCTTAGGAGCTTTGGTTGTGGTTTGGCACTATGCATCATACACTAGTGGTACTAGTTATGTCATCACTTCCTGCTGCTTCTTACCCTGCCCATGTCTCTCTCACCCCATTCAACACAGTGCCTCCACCCTGGGATCTCAGGACCTTTACAATGCCAGCACTCTTGTATGCACAGCTGTGTTCACCACTGGATTGGCTGACTGGTTTAGCTGCTGAAGAAATAAATGTTTTACCTTACAGGGTTTTTTTTTTATCTGGCATACAGAGAGGCCACATGAGCTTCTGTGGCGACGTGACTGTGGGGCAGTAGGCCATGGCAGTTGAGCAAGAAGAGCTGCAGGGTGTGAGCGGAAGGGGCAGAGAGAATGGCAACATGTTAGGTTTAATTTGCTGATATGCATACTGCAATATCATGCCACAGCCTCTGGCTGCATTTTCACAAATGACTGCTACTAGAAAGGCAAGTCTTACTGCCTTTTCCCTTATTTGCTGCTGTACTCTTCCCTGCTCTCTACTCCTCTCTGCTGGGCCTACTTTTGACCTACTGGCCATCTTCTCCCTTGCTCTGACACAATCTCCTCTCAGTCTTTGTATGAGTGGATTTAACTCACTAACCCAGCAGAGAACTATTTGAACTCTATATCTGGGTTTGTTTTCAGCCCAGTTAGCTTTCTGCCAGGCTTGTGGCAGTAGTGAATCCATTTCAAATATCAGTATTTTTATTTCTTCATATTTCTGACAGTAATGTGGGTGGAAAAAGCAGCACACTGTGGCAGAATGATAAAAAGCATTGCTCCTCTCAGGATTCTGCATGTCCTGTCTCTTCCTTTTTTGATTCTTCCTCCTAACAGATGCCTGGCTGGCACGGCTGTAGCTGTTCCTCTGCTACATCTCACATGGAGCTTTTGCCTTCATGCAGATGACCTGAAAGCATCTCACTGCTGCATATCTCAGATCAGTCTGATTATTTTGTTGTATTAGGAGACTTTCCACACTTTCCAAAGGACTTTTGAGAGGAAAGCTGATTTGATAGTTAAAAAGCCAGCCTAGGATCTCAGTGGTATTCTCAGAACCATATAACTAGGTGAGTTATTAATTCTTCCTGTGCCTCCACTCCTACAAACTGGAAATCACAATAAGTTTTTCTACAAACAATAATTATTCCTGTCACCAGTTCTTGTTTGTTAACATGCTATGTTCTCTGACGTGTTAGTAGTGTCTAACAGAACACCAATCACTAACTGGACAGTAATAGTCACTATTTCAGTCTTAATATTACCACTTTAGTTTTTAGTTAATGAATTCTAAAGCCTTCGTAGTCCTCCATGTAGAAAACAACTAGAGATTAAGATTTTAATTCCCCTTTCTTCAAACTGTGCCTCCGGAGGTAGCAGTATCGTTTCTCAGCATTAAATATCTTTAGTGCCATCTTCTGTAGAGCAGTGGTATGTCAAGCAGAATTCTTTTTATCGATATTCCAGGCAGTGCCACAAGCCGGCAAACTGAAGGCATTTGCAGCCGTTATGGAGAGAACTGCTATCAGCACTGCTGAGTCATATATCACTTTGACATGGCTTGTTTACAACTAATGACATGTACCTTCAGGGGTGCTTTCATTAAACTGTGTTTGAATGCACATGTGTAGTAAGTGATCCTCTTCTATACTCCAAAATAGATGCCTGAATTAGAAATTGCACAGGGTAAAACACTGTTCTGGATCAATACTGATCTGAAAAAGGTCCATTTTTCTTGTTGAGCAGCAGCTCAGGTTTAGACTAAGATCGAGATATGTCTGTTTAACTTAAAAGATATTTTTGTCCTTTCAAAAAGCTTGGTGTCCATTTCTGATTGTCCTTTGCACTTTTTCATGCACACCTGATTTTTCTGATCTTAAAACTCACCTGCCTAACTGCTCTGTCTACACACTTCTTGAATTCACTTTGTTTCTGCACCACCCAAATCATATACTGCTTGCCTACACATGGAACAGGTGTTGCCACCTGTGCAGAGGCTTGGATGGAAGACAAAGAGAGATACCAATGAAGACAATTAAAAGAAGGCTGAAAATTATGTAAATATGCATTTTAATGTAAAATTTTTAATGTTACCTTAAGCTTTATGCTACTGCCTATTGTTCATGACAAACATTAGATCAAGATGGCTTTCATGGGAATCCCTCTGTCATTTTCTGAGACTTTTTTTGGTTAAAAATCTCAGCATATATTCTTTCTGAATAAATTCTTCAAGGACACAAGCCCTGTTTTTTCTATTTCCTCCCTATTTGGCTTCAGATCCTCCTATTCTAGTAAGCTACTAACACATATCCCTCCATACCTCCTCAACACGATCTCATGCTTGGGCTTTCACCAGCACATAATTGGTCCTTTGTTTTTTAAAGCTGATCCTTTCAAGGTTTTCTTAGTGATTTTGCATCCTTGCCTGTCTCATTTTCTACAAATGTCCCAGCGGGTTTTGTCAACAACCCAAACCTCTTCTTGTTAGAAGAAATTCTTGGAAAGGAAATTGTTAGCTGATGAGTGTAGTCCCATGGTAAGCATGCACTGAATCAGATTATCCCCATCCAAAATGTATTGAATTCTGTCTTAAAAGCCTTCTGCAGCAGTACTGAAAAATTGTTCTAGATCCTCTAGATGCTTTCCTAAGAATACTTTTCTTACAAAACATTGTCAAGGCCAGTTTGTAGACATGGTGGGAAATGGTACTTGGAACCTTCGAGAGACTTAAAAAGCCATCATGGAAACATTCAGTGCTTCATGCTATTAAGTCTTTTGGACAGATGTTTGGAAGTGAGAGATTTCTCTCTTCATCTCCCTAAATTCATCCCTCTTGCTCTTCAGCTGACCTGATGAACCAGAGACTTCACTCAGTGAAGGAAGTTACGTTACTGGAGCTGCAGGAATTCCCTCCCATACTCTTAACAGTCCCTCATGTCCTACTGCTTCAGGATACACACCGCAATACTACTGCACTTACAATTATGGCAGCATTGTGTTTCAGATATATCACCCATTTCTGAATAAATGAATTTGTCCTTGTGCCACCACTTAGTGCTTAAGTCAACAGTGAGCTTCCTGCTTAGTGTTTTCACCTGAAAAATTTATAGGGAGACACCAAGATTTGTGAAGATACAAGAACAGGAGGATGGTCTGTTTCACTTTGTCACTAGTCTGCTCCTACACATAACTTCTCAAAGCTCTCAAAATTTTTCTTGTATAGCATTTTACTGATTAGAGCAACAGAGAGGCTTAGGAGTGACCTGGTATAGTTAAGTTTTCAGCTCTCTGGTTGCAGAGTAGCTGTCAGCAGAAACTCATGTTATTTCTGAGGAGTGGTCGAGTTGTCCTGCTAGTTGAAGTCATTCCATCTGATGTTTCTCAGGCCAACACATAGAAGTTTAACCAAAATATAGGTGACAGTAATATTTTTGAATACTGATGCTAAAAACATCAAAAGCAATCTTTTAAGTCACAATTTTGAAAACAGTTGACCTGTTGGTTGTTGTCATTATGGTTTTTGTTTGGATTTATGTTTTTTCCTTTTTTTCTCCACGTCTCCACATGCGTAAGACCTGAACAGCTAATCTTGACCAAGGAGAGTCTGTGAGGAAAACAATCCAACTTTTCAAACAACATGTAGCTTTAATTTCCTAACACAGGCTCAGTCAGAGGTAGAGGCTTTCAAACTTTAAAGACCCAGGCTCATAATTTATAAAATTTGGCAGCTGTCTCGAAATACTACGAGTCGATGCAATGCTGCCTTCACTCTGCAAGCCAAAGAATCTGTCTTGACTGAAGGGCAGCCCCTGCCGCCTGTGAAGCATCCCCACTGGAGAGGCTGTCAGTCCTTTGGGGGTCCTCACAACCCGCATGCAGGAACCACCAGGAGCAGCAGCAAAGTTTACTTCCTCTCGAGAAAAAAATACTCTCTCTTCTGGTCAGAATTTTTTGTTATTGGTGTTGGGGTTTTATTATTTTTTTCTGTAAGTTATACCTAACAGCTGACGGGCGAAGGCGGGAAGTCTCTGCGGTAACCTTTAGAAGCAGCGCGGAACCACAGCAGCCTGCGCTCGAGAGGCGGGAGCGGCGCGCGGCTGCCACTGGGCGGCGCTGCCCCGCACCGTGCGGCAGCGTCGTGAGCGAGAGGGCAGGCTGGCTTCGTTCGGCCGGGCGCCGTCCTTGCTGCAGCCGTCCGCTGGGTCGGGAAGCACCTGGGCCATGGCCCCTCTGCCACGGCCGTCAAGGTGCGGCAGTCAGTGCCGGCAGCCGAGCACCGGCTACCAAGCGCCCTCCGGCCGGCCCCCGCCGTTTTTGAGGTAGGGGGCCGTGCAGGTAGCGGCTCCAACTCCGCTGCCTTTGAGTGGAGACCCGTGGGGCGGGCGGAAACCCAGGGGGGAGGGGTTTCTTATGCTTTTATCCAGTGGGAGGAAGCAGCTGTTAATTTCTCAGGAAATTCCGCCCCCCTGACCCGCGAACGAGAATGGATTATCTGCACAGTGATAACGTTTCCAAAGCCAGGGAAAGAAGTGCAAACGTCCAGGCCGCTCAGGAGACAGGGCTACCGGCCCGGGCTAGAGCCCGTCGGAAAGGGCTGTCTGTGAAGCCGGCGGCTCTGTCCGCTGTGGGAGGCGACCAAGGGGAGGGGAGAGAGGGAGGGACGGGTGCCCAGTGCCTACAGGATAGGCCATCAGAGGTCCTCTGCCACAGGCAGGCTGTGGGCAGCCGGGCGCCCGAGGGGCACTTTGCCAGCCGAGACAGCAGGTAGGGCGCTGGGCACCAGCCTCCAAGCGCGTCCCGCCCCGCCCCTGCACCCCCTTCCACCACTTTTTTCCATATCCCGAACAGAGTTTGGAGCTTCTTTCGCCCCCCTGCCCCAATTAAATGAGCTGTGCGCCAACATTGTCTGGACTCTTCTGAACGAGTTAAGCTTTTGCTACTTAAAATAGCCTTGCTCCCGCGAAGCGTAAGTAGAGCGAGCCTGGGCTGTGCCGCTCCGCAGACGGCTTTAGGGCATGGCCCGCAGCCCGGGGAGGGGCGTCCGCTGCCGGGGACTTGGCCGCGGGCAGACTTGGAGCCAGCTCGGGGGGCGGGTGCCCTCTTTGGGGGCTCTGCCCGTTCGCCGTGCCCCTCGGCCCTGGGCTGGGCGCCAGGGAAGGGCAGGGCGAGGCCGAACTGGAGAATGGGCGAAAGTGCCTTACTGCTTTAAATACCTCCCTGAGGGACTCTGGTGTGAGTTTCCACTGTGTCTACCCCACCGAGGAAACCCTCTGCAAGCAGCGGTGCTCGCAGAATGGTTAGATAACTGAGCTTAGTATGGCGGGGAAAAGTATCCAAACCTTACAAAATATCTCAGAAAATGCAGTGGAAAGGGAACCGCCAAATATCGTATCCGGGATTGTTGTGGCTGTTGGCCACCAAAGTGTGTGTGTGTGTGTGTGTGTGTGTGTGTGTTAGGGGCATATAATTTCTTCCTTAAGGGTTACCACTAACATTTGAACATTGATGAGCATTTCAAGCCAGTTTTACACTCAGAATGAAATTAAATCCTAAATATAAAGCAGAACCCAAATTGCTTTCACCCTCATTAAGTGGTACCACACAGAAGGATGGAGTTCAGGAGTGTAACCTAAGATGGTTCTGGGCTTTCTTGCAATGATCTCTGAGTTACCTGGCCCTTACAAACATTTTCTTCTGATAGTGAGGAAAACAGCTGGGTGGCTACCCTGAATTGACCAGGCTTTTACTTCACTCTGGTCACTTCTTTGGTCTAAAGCTTACCAAGAACATGCTAGTTACTCACTTGTTCACTTAGGACTCACAAAGGATGAAAAGTGAGTATTATTTGGAAATCTTTGGAAGATATTCACAGCTTAATCAAGCAAAACTTTGCCAGTATTGTAATTTGGGTTGGGTCTTGGTTGGCTGGTTGGGTTGGGTTTTGGTTGGCTGGTTGGGTTGGGTTTTGTTGCCTTTTTTTTCCCCCCTTCCCTCTTTCCTTTTCCAGAAAAGTACTTGGGTTCATCACAGAATTACTAAAGAAATCCCATTTCCCTAGGATGTTGTTATGAATCCTGAGTGTGTGCTAGATCTTTAAGACACTGGAATAGATACGAAAAAAAAATTGAACTGAGTAGCCAGAACTACGAGAGTTTCCCGTTAAGGGAAATTTAAAGCAAAAAGGGAAAAATCCTACTAATAAAGAAAATAATTATTTCCAGAAATAATTACAGAAATAAAGGAGTTTCAACAGGATATGTAACACCCCTTGCCGTTAGTGTAATTTGCCTGAAGTCCCCTCCAACTGACAACATGTCTGTTGGGGTACCTGCTTTTCTGCAGTGAAAGAGGGTCTTCAGCCTCTGAACGCCAGAAAGGCTTGTCTGTCCTTTGTATATCTGGGGCAGGGGGCGGGACACTCCTAACTCCACAGTTTTTAGATCTGTGTGGATGATTGTATGTGGGCACTTGACAGATCTGTCTCATTCATGCTTCACTCACTTGGGACGTAAGGACTGTGGCCCTCATGTCCGACGGCTATTCCACAGTCCCCTGGTAGCTCCACACCCTTCACACCTTTCAGGCTTTTATTGGTAAGTCACTGTCTTTTAATTCCAGTGTAGAGCTCTAAGATGGCATTTGAGTATTCTGAGGGAGCAGAGGGTTTGGGGTTTTTGCCCCTATTTTTCCCCTGTGTAGCAAATCAGAGCAAGGGTTTGTTATGCCAGGGAACAGAGAAGTTTGATAGATGTGATGTAGTAATGCTGTGCTCAGCCCAGCATTCCTTGTGCTCTTCCTTCACTCAGAGGTAAAGTGAAGTCAAGAAGTCAAAGAGAAGTTTTGCCTGGGATTTAAGGCTCCATAGCAGTAAAGTAAGTTTAAAGTAATAACAAGATCAGCTAAGAAATTAGTTTTTATTAAGTGTTTAAAATGCATTGAAATTGATAAGAAAATAATTTGAAAGTATAATACTATGAGCAAGAAGAAGGGTATTTTTCAAATCCTCATTTAAACAGGTTTATAAAGTGATTTATGAAACCTCCATTGCAAATTACGAAACACCATTGTGTTTCACATCTATATGTGCATGACCCAATACCATTAGTTTTGGAAATTATAGAAGCTCATTCCATCCCTGCAAATCTCTCAGTTTGTCTGGGATGCTATGGCCATGCTGCAAACTTCGTGCAGGTTGATTACTTGTATCAGGTTTAAATTAGCATTTTAAAACCTGGTGATAATGGAGATGCCTGATTGTTTACTGTAAAACCAAGGGAAATATTACAGGCTGTTTTCTATTTTAACTGCATTTTTTTCTCTTAGTGTTTTATAAAATAGATAAAACCCTAATTCCTGAGATTTTAGACTGTCACAAGGAATGAAAGAAAATATGGAGTGAATTTAAGAAATCATATTCAAACAAGGATAACTGCCAAGGGACATTTTTCACATATACCAGTATAATAACATACAGGTGCCATAATCCAGCAATATATGTAACACAGTGGTGTAATTATTTATATGTGTATATGTGTGCATATGTGTATATTAATACATAAAAATATACACGTGTGAGTAAAACTAAATAATTAAAATATCTTACTACACACATTTGGTACATGCTTATGAACCTCTTTGTTGACATCAGAAACAGAAATAATTACTGGCAGGTTTGTAGACGCCACTTGATAATTATTTCTTTCCTGTAGAGGGAT
Source organism: Indicator indicator (assembly GCF_027791375.1). Taxonomy (NCBI): domain Eukaryota; kingdom Metazoa; phylum Chordata; class Aves; order Piciformes; family Indicatoridae; genus Indicator; species Indicator indicator. The sequence goes on along the minus strand of NC_072010.1, from coordinate 19,337,307 downwards.
ATATATGCCATCATAACTTTTAAAATGTTACTCCCTCTCTTGCTTATTCTCTTTGTCACACACACAAGTGCACACCATCCACAAAGTGTATTTGTGAATGTACTGAACCTGGTAATTAATAACACAACACTGATTCATAAATAGAATGCCATGCCAGTGTTTATGAATTGCCCATTTTTCAATATTTATCCCAGGGGAATGGTTTTCTAAGGGATAAAAACAATATACTACTCCCAGTTCTTATTAAATGATCCCAAGGTTCATGGAGTCCTTGTTTTTCACACCATTGAATTAGATGTCTTTCTGAGCCAGATTCTCTGTCATCCCCTAGAAGTTTTTTCCACATGAATGTGTTGAAATACAAAGATGTTTCATTTCTTAATCTGCGTTTTTCCTGAGCACAGAAAAAAATTCTCCCTTCACAATCCACATGGAAGGTTAGAGCTTAACAGTTGCCTGGCTCTCTATTTCAGCAGCATTTGGAGTTGTACTATATAGTTGAACCTTATGTAATGCTACAAAAGCAAGCTTGTATTTGTTCTTAGCTAAAATACTGAGATGTGGCTGTTCAGATTTAGGTATTTTATTGTTGAATTTAATGGTGACAACTCAAATATTCTGTGAGCTCTGTTTGCCATCAGGGTTTGTTTGATGTCATATAATCACTGGTATCAAGGCATCTCTTTAAAATTGTTGAGACGATTTTTGAACGAGTTACATTGGTTTTAAGAATGTGTTGACATTGAAGAAAGATACAAGACCTGAATTTCTGAGAATACTGCAGCCAGTAGAGATGTTTCTTTGCATTGCTTTTGGAAATTATGTCCTACCTGTATTTATGTAGTGTGGGTAATACATGTTTATAGTGAAGGCAATGATTGCTGAAATTCATACTAAGATGAACACTGACATTTTCATCTCTGTTTAAGATGCTGTGAAGTACCTGCTTACTGCTTAAACATTTTTTCCTTTGTGTGCAGGATGAATTTACATGCTCTGATACACAGAAATAAATCTTTGAATTAATGTAAGCGTTAGAATAGCTTTTTAAAAGTGTATCCTTTGAGGAATGCAGCATGTCACATTTTTGCTGTCCTGAATTATCTCAGCTTGGGCATTGCTGACCTACAACAAAAAAAAAAACACAAGCATCTTCAGTAGTATTCATGAATGGGAATGATTGATAATAAATTAGATGGTCTTATTTCTCATCTTTATTTCTTACAAATACTTATTTTTTTTCTTCCACTAATCGCCTGTTGATCTCAGTAAGAGCTGCACTAAAGTATGCCTACAGGAAAAAAGAAAAAAGATTGGTACGTCTGTTCACCTCACAGTGCAGAAGTTGTAAGTTTTCATGAAGGCAGATCAACTTCATTTTTTGGAACCATAGAAGATAATATCTGTATTTACAAAGTACAGTGTGTGGCCTCTGTGCTATTGGACACAAGGGTAATGGCAGCTATGTTGAAAATGGTCCTTAATAAATTAACAAAGATTTAATGTGCTAACTTTTGCTGCATAATAAACTTTCTATTACAAGTATTAGTAGCAAAAGAACAAACTGTAACTTTGACTACTTATTATTATTGGAGCTGCCTGTTCTGTTTGATCTGAATAAAAAATGAAGAGTCAGGCAGAGAGCTGAACTGAGAGGCACAAGATAAAAAGGATGGCAGAGAACTGAAATGCTGAATTTAGGGTTATGCTAAACTTCTTTAATATGTGAAATATCACATTATTTATGTTACTATTCCTACATTTTTCCCCCTCAAAATGAAACCATTCCCAAATAACAGTTTAGTTCTGTCCAAAGAGGGAACTGAACCGAGTTACATCTTCAAATGTTTTTTTGAATGAAAAACATGCAAAATCAATTCATTATACTCTGAAAAATTAATACTTCTCAAGATGAAAAATATTTCACCATCTGAAGTACTGTAAATAATTAAGATCGACGATGAAGTTTAAAAATCACATAAACAGATGCAGTTAGAATTATAAAAATAAATTATTCTAAAAAATTATTAAGTTTTGGTCTACTGTTTTAAGAGGGGAAATAAAACAATCTTGAAAAAAAGTCGGAATATATTAAAAATGATTGAAAATTCTTTTAGGGCCAAGAACACTACTACACAAATGTGGTATATTCCATTGTTAATATCATAATTTGCAGTTTATCATGCCATGTTGGAAAAAAAAATAGCAGTTATGCAAAAGGAAATGTGTTCTTGTAGAATAGAAATAAAATATTTATTTTTTTAGGGAGAATTTTTTCTTAAATTAACTTTATGGGAATAAAAAATCAATCAGTATCCCAGGATTTACAAAATTGCAAAATGCCAATGGATTTCTTGTTGCTTTCTGTATGACAGTACACTATTCTGCAGTTACAGGTGTTTCATTGAATCATAGTAAAGTCAAGTTGTAAAAAAAAAAGTAACCTAAATAACTTTAATTTCTTTAATTACCTTAACTAAAAGTCTAACAGAAATTCAGTACAGGCTTTGGAAACGCTGCTTCGGGAAAAACAGTAGCATCATTGTTGGAAATCACAGTGAATATAATTCTGAGGACTTTTATGTTGAATTTCTACCTGTAATGATGAACAGCTCTTCTTTTTGGGAATTGTAAGACACAAGGGTATTTGCAACAAGAAGTATTAGTATAAAAATGAAAAGAGTAAAGTGTAATTCAGTTATGTTTGTAAAATACCCTATGATTTCTAAAGAAGAAGATAACCTGTCATTTTTGATAGTGGTTTTTTGTATGCAAATTGTTATGTCTGAATTATGATATTTCTGGAGGTATTGAAGTTAGCTGAAAGTGAAGTTTTCAGTTGAATGGTGACATATGAAACATAGAAGTGTGTTGATTAGGAGAATGAATCATACTTCTTACATAAATTCCAGTATTTATATATATATATATTCCAATCAGGAACAGGCCAAGGGTAAGAGAATTGATACCAGCAGGTAATAGCTTGTTTCTCAATTGAAAACAGTTTGTGAGGAATCTGATCTTAAAAAAAATCTTGTACTTTAAGCCTTTTCAAATAATGCCTGGAACTGGACATCAGAAGCCAATCATCCATGAATTGGTGGAAATTACTGAGATTATTGACCAGTTGTTTGTCACAGAAGTAAGGTCATAGGGGGTAATTTTAGTTTTCTGGGAAGATCTCTGTGCACTGTTGCTGAAGTACCCTTGATTTTTTTGTTTTGTTTTGTTTTATTTGTTTTGGGAGTGTTTACTTGTTTGTGGGTTGTTGTTTGTTTTTAATGTAACATTGCAGTACATGTGGTTCAGTTATACCAACTGGCAGGGCAGCACGGGAAATGGCATAGAACCCTTTTCACCATTTCTCTCAGAATTTTTCATTATCCTAATAATTCTCTCTTTTTAGAAATACACAAACTTGAATACAAATAGACTTCAAGAACGTGTTTGTTGTTGGTGAATATATTCCAAAATTAAACTAAATTATAAAGGTTTTGAGTAATTATTTTTCTGTGTTTGTGTAGTACGAAAATAGCAGAGACGTGGGATATTACTAACCTCCTAAATGTTGGACTAAATAAGTCCTGGTAGCATAAAATTATTATAGTTTGGCAAACTTTGTGTCACACTCTGATACAAGTGAAGTCACATGAATAGTAGAAATATTCTGTTTAATTTAACTGATTTCCATCTCTTCTTTTTTTTAAGTGTAGGAAAGAACAGTTAGAGGCATCTCACATGGAGGAAACAGAGAAATATTTTTTGAAAAATATTTAAATACTGTAGAAATTCTAGTTATGCATCTTTCTTGCCTGTTGTGTGTAGACATTTAAACCTGCATCAGCTAGGTGAAAGCACTAAACATCCCACTTCTTTGCTCACCAAAACCCACAGCTGATCTGACTGGCATGGTCACGGAGGTACATATTTCTTAACTGAAGTGTGCAGTATTTTGCAAAAGGAAGAGCACTTAAGAAATGTCATTTGTTGAGGATCAAATTGTTCTGCCCTGGCATTGTGTAAATGTAAGGTTTTTTAACATTGCTCTAATGTTCTTATTATAGGTTAGAAATCTGAAACAATGGGTGACTGGAGCTTTCTGGGGAGACTGTTAGAGAATGCGCAGGAGCACTCCACAGTTATTGGCAAGGTGTGGCTGACGGTACTGTTTATCTTCAGGATCCTGGTGCTGGGGGCTGCTGCCGAGGAGGTCTGGGGAGATGAACAGTCGGACTTTACGTGTAACACTCAGCAACCTGGTTGTGAAAATGTTTGCTATGACAAAGCCTTCCCCATTTCTCACATCCGTTTCTGGGTGCTGCAGATAATTTTTGTCTCCACTCCAACCCTCATCTACCTGGGCCATGTGCTGCACATCGTACGCATGGAGGAGAAGAGAAAAGAGAAAGAAGAGATGAAAAAGAAGGGAAGTGTCAAAGACAGCAACTACCCAGCAGCAGCAGCAGCATCTGGTAGTAGTAGTGGAGGAGGCAGCAATAACATCAAAGATCCTCTTGGCAAAAGGGGGAAGGAGAAGCTCCCAATTCGTGATGAACGTGGTAGAATCCGTATGGGAGGTGCCCTGCTCCGTACCTATGTCTTCAACATCATTTGCAAAACGCTGTTTGAGGTGGGCTTCATTGTGGGCCAGTACTTCCTGTATGGCTTCGAGCTAAAGCCAGTCTACCAGTGCAGTCGCTCCCCTTGCCCACACACTGTGGATTGCTTCATCTCAAGGCCCACTGAGAAGACCATCTTCATCATCTTCATGTTGGTGGTGGCTTCTGTCTCCTTGCTGTTGAACATGCTTGAGATATATCACTTGGGGTGGAAGAAGCTTAAGCAGGGCATGACAAGCAGATACAGCCTTGAAATGCCTGTTGCAACAATGACACCAGTGGTGGTAACTGGGGAGTCCAAACCTGTTGCCCTGCCACCACCAGTACCACCTGTGGTGGTAACAACTGCCGTGCCCACCCCTCTTCTGCCTGACACCCGCGCTGTCACGCCACTGCTGGCCCCGGTAACCATGGCACCATATTATGCTGCAACTGCTCCAAGACCACGGCCCCCTTCCAACACAACTTCCATGGCTAGCTACCCTGTTGCTCCACCAATTCCTGAAGAGAGGCACCATGCTGTGACTCCTACACCCATCTCCACTCCCGTCACCATACCAACCCCCATCCCCACACCCACGCCAGCTGTTATCAACTACTTCAACAGTAATACCCGTGCCCTGGCAGCCGAACAGAACTGGATGAATATGTCAGCTGGGCAGCAGGGGAAGGTGCCCTCCAGTTCAGCAGGCTCCTCTACCCCCAGCAGTGTCCGGCATCCCCTTCCTGAGCAGGAAGAGCCACTGGAGCATCTACTCCCACCCCCAGCTGGGCCACCCATTGCTGCAGTCAACAGTGGCAGCAGCACGAGCCTGAGCGGGGCAAGCGGCAGCAAGTGGGATGTGGAGGGTGAGGAGGAGGAACGGGCTGCCTCAACTGCCTGCACCACCGTGGAGATGCATGAGCCACCGCTGCTCGTCGACATGCGGCGCTTGAGCAGGGCCAGTAAGTCAAGCAGCTGCAGAGCCAGGTCAGACGACCTGGCCGTGTAGTGAAGTCGCCTCTGCTCAGAGTAGCAGCAGATGGAAGGCCGAGTGGGCGGGAGAGCTGCCTGGGAAGGTCAGGCCTGGCATGGGTGGGAAAGGCTGGGCTTCAAACTTTGATGCTTGCTGTTTTTGCACTCTGTGAGTTGTAGTGGGGAAAAATATCAGCATTTGCTAATAGGTCAGGAGTGGCCAAAGCGCAGTCCATGGGCCAGGGGACCAGTTCTCCTTTCCTTCATGTCCATGGCAAATCTTCCAAGGGCAGCCATAGAAGAGACCTGCACAGGTAACAGGTGGTGATAGTAGGTGGTTGTGTGCTCGCAGGCTGACTTTCATCTGAGAAAAATGTTAAAATCCCTAGTGCCCATGTGCCTGGCTGTCATCTCCCTCTGGACCTTGCCTTCACTTCCACCCTTTTTCACATAAGCTTTAAATGAGCAGATACAATGACTTATTTTCTTCGCCTTAAACCTTATGTATCCCTAAGGCAAACATCAAGGTGGCATATTGCCTGTTGGCACCTGTCATCTCTGAGGACCAACTTGCCGTATTAAAGGTGACGCAGTCTCTTCCATATAACATGACTCAATGAAGCCTTTCTGCTCATGGCAAATCACCAATGTAGTCCTTGGCTGGGCAGAGTTTAGGTAACCCCTCTAATAGATTTTTGAGGTTCATCTTTCTTTTTTGTTGTTTTTTTTTTTTTTCCCACTCTTGACCTGTTAGGCAGTGTTTGGTTTGACCTTCTATCCTGTGTTTGCTGACCATGATCACACCATGTTTTTAAGCCTGTGTTCTTGAGCATGTTTGATTATAATTTTAGACGACTTCTGAAATTGCTTAGAGGAGGATAGGAATTCAAACCACACCTCGGAAATTATTACACAGAACAATTTCTCTTCAGAAAGCAAGGATTATGATTTCAATACATTGTGGCCCCATATGTTGCCCGTGGACAAGCAATAGGATAAAATACAGCTCTGCATTTTAGAGTATTAGATATCAGCTTAAGTTCGTTGAAAAGGATGCTTTTTAGAAGTAAACTTGAGTGCATATTTTTAAGTATTTGAACACTTTGAGAACATTTTTGATCTGTAGGTTTAAAGTTACTTGACTGTGTATTTAATTATTTTAGTTTGATCTTACAAGAAAATGTAAGAGGAAAGAAACTTTCTAATGGTAAAATTCCCAAAGCAACATTATTTCCTGTTGTGTTCTACCCTTTAACAACACTCTGTTGTGTCTTGAAGGTCGGTGAAAAGTGATTTAGATAATATTGTATTGCAGAAAAGGTGACTAAAATATCTGGGCATCATTCTAGTGGCTGAATGATCTATTCTGATCCCATTAAAGTCACTTGCAGAATTTCCATTGAATTTAACAAGGAGTAAGATTTGGGAATGGATCTGACAGGCCTTTTTCAACCAAAACTAGTATTCACATGGAGTTTTGGAGCCAGAAGGAATGTATATTCTGGGCCTTAAATAAAGACATTTAAATCCTGCTTTTGAAATTTGCGCTTCCCTCTAAAATGGGTGGAGGAAACTACTGGGTATTGTTTTCTAAGGTGCAGCTCTTCTTACAGCTGGCTCTGTCCTTTATTCCTTTGGAACAAGTACTCTCATAGACATTAGAATTTTGAATGCCTGATAAGGTGCAAGGGATTTTGTACAAAAGGAATGCAGGATTAGGCCCAACTTCTGTTCTAAGCAAAGGCCAAAAGAACTGAAGCCTAGAATCAGTCCTATTGCTGCTAAAAATCAAAAGTACTGTAATTGGAGAAGAGCAGTCAAACACACTGGGATAGCCCTTTATATCTTTAAAGTATTTGGCCTGGCAGTGCAGTCCTCACTCAGGTAAAGCAGGGTCACCTTGTAGCAAGTAGTTAGAATTTCCAGTTATCTCTGCTGTTAAATGTTTTCCTGAATGTGTTTATTTTATTCAACGGTTAAAATATATTCCCACCACTCAAGATAAAACATTTAGTTTTACTGCTTTTTGAGCAGACATAAAGAGTTTCTGATCATTAGAAACACTGTTCTGCAACCCTTGAGCATGTTATCTCATGACTATGACCTGCTTATGGTCAACCAAGTGAGGAGTCTTTCTGCTGCCACTGATCTTGGGGGCAGACACTGCATTAAAAGCCCAAGTACAGTAGTACAAGAGAAATATTTACTATTAAATGTTCAGCTTCAGCCATACTCTTGTGAATTTTCTCTGTTATAAGCCATAAAAGCCCTTTCTGCAAAAAAACCAAAAGCTGAATTTTGCTTTCTATTGTATCCATGCAACTATGCTTAACTTAGCCTAACGCTGATAAAGTTACCTAGATGTAAAGAAGGGCAGAGTTTTCCAAAGCTTTTAGATTTATTAGAATCTATAGTAACAGTTTTGTAAGTTTTGCTAAATGCCCAGTAATTATATTGCTGAAATAATGCATTTGTATTACAGTACATCAGAATTCTTGGGCTATGTTTTCCTTTCTTTTATGCTTCTGAAGAATGAAGTTCAAGTCTCTCTGGATTGTACCTATATAAGGCAGACCACCTGGAATACATCCTTTTATCAATGCCTGAGAGCAAAACTGACCTGTTGTTTGATGGAACTCTGGATATTAGAGTCCTTAGAGTGTGGCCTGTGGGATTGCAGCCATATTGTATATAAAAATAATGAGAGATTTAGCTTAGGATCAGCTGATAACTAGTCTGCCCTTTTCTAGTTAGTGTGCGTGGTTAGGCCTGCAGAAGGTTCAGATGCTTTTGTGGAATGCATGGTATTTTCAGGCAGAGTAACTACTGGAACGCTGTAAAAGATCATTTTTCCTGTTAGGTGAAGCTCAGGGGGAGAAACAAATCTTTATTGCAACCCCTAAAAAAAATCTGGCAGGGCAGACTCCACATCCAAACAGTCTGATAAAGCAAAGCAACAACTCACAGGTTGTACTTTTAAAACCAGCTTAAGTTCCATCACATAACTATATACTGCCAAGCTTCTTGGTCACCTACAATTTAATTTGGAGTTCAGTTACTGTTTCTTCATTTCAGCCTAGGTAACTGTTTTGGCAGAGTTCACCCTTAATGCATACAACTGCTTTTAGCTGCCACAATACATCTGGAATCAGATTTGTTGGGAACAAAACCCAAACATCTTACTGGTGTGACTGATTTTGAGTACTTTAATTTTTGCTTATGAATAATCACCAAATTCAACATGCTGTGAGTAAATCATAAGTATGCAGACTTTGCATAGTTCTAGAAAATACATACAAACACTAACTAACTAGCAGAACAGAGTCTGCTGTCAAAAATAATCTGCTAATTTCCAAGCTGTTTACTATTTCACATAAAATAATTCCAGAGAGGGAACTGGTAGCAAATGATACTTTGATGTAGTCTGGTCGTGTGTCTGTTCAAGCGACGATCCTGACATATCTTGCACACATACCTAATATGAAACAAGTAGGTAAGTTATTGCAAAAAAGTAGAAGTCAGAACAGCATCATACCTGATACTAAGCAAACTGAAAAGAGCCCACTCATTGTTGCTCTTTGAGTAGAAATGATGGTGGGAAAATTGTTCTTACTTGAAGTAATAATAAATAAATAAAAAAAGCTAAGGTAAACTATGGAAAAGAAAAGGAGAAAATGTAAAGATACTCTTTGAACAAGTTACCAGGTGTATAACGTGCTACTCTTTTTGCACTAAGTCAAGTCACTGGTACTACCTGACCCTGCCTGGAGCATATGGGGCTGGGCTAAATGACTTCCAGAGATCTCTTCCAACTGCAAGTATTATATGAAATGCGTTTTCCAAATCATTTATTTCATTAGTACATTTTTATAAATGTTTGCAAAGATACAGCAGAAATATGTCATCACTGCACATGAATACATAGTTTCTTGGTGAGGGACACAGTCGATCTGGGCTTTTTTAGTTAGTGCAGCTGTCAATTAAAAAAACATTAAGTCTAGACAATTTAAACCCTCACATTTCTTCCCTTTGTATTTTGATTAAATGAAGACAACTTGCTAGAACCTTCCATGTATTAAAGTGGAATATTTTATTTATGAAAATCAGTCCTTTGCTCTTCATAGGTAAAGAATTACTCCTTCAATTTGTTAGTCCGTGATGGCATTGAAAAGCCATCTTCTTGAAAATAGGTAGTGTGCACTGAAAAAGCAGATGAACTGTGGTTTTTGCAGTGTAGTTTAGAAGCCAGTTGTGTGCAAAACTGTACCAGGGATTGATTTGGCTCAGTATATTTGTCATTCATCAAGGCACTTAGAGCTAATTAAATGTATGACATTTTGCAGCTTGAGTTTATTTTCTAGTATGAATATGTCAGTGTGGGTTCAGTAAAATAATTCAGGCAAGCTTTAAACATCAGATCAGTACTTAGGTCCTTTTTCTGTTAGTCATGGGACCACCTCCTCAGCTGCTACAAACTGTTGTATTCCACTGACTTCATGTGGGTGACAACAGTCTGCAGAAGCAGAGTGTTAAGCCCCCAGGTCTTTTAAAGACATTGACACTATGGTTTTGAACAGGCTGGGGGTTTGTTTGGTTGTTTGTTTTTGTTTGTTTTTAATTACAAATGGTTTTGTTTGATTTACTTTGATTTTTCTTGTGAAAAGTGTGTTCTTGTGCTTTTGATTTTCTGAGTTGTCATTTACTTTTTGGTTTTACATTTGGATGAAATAAACTGTTTTCTAAGTTTACATTTGTATAAGAAGTAAAAGAATGATTCTGCCAATATGTTAAACCTAAGAGAGAAATGTCTTACTATAACACAGGAACTCTTCAGACATAAGGCAGTGCCATTAAAGACAATTTGATCACTGATATATACTATCAGTTTCTCTGTGTATTTAAAATATGGGAGCTGGATATATAGGGAGCACACTATGGAAAAAGGTAGTTTTCATCATTAACTCAAGTATTGCCAAATAAACTACAGTTCATTATTATTGATATGCCTTCTTGTGTGTTTAGTGGTTCAGTGTCAAAAACTAACAGTGACATAGGTCCTTGAAGAGACAAATTTACAGGTTAAATATTCCAAACAGAATACTTGTGGAGAAACACTGCACTGTTACACTGTAGAAGATTTGGCTTTCTAGCCAAAAACGTTGTTCTGAGCTTGTAAATACAAGCTCGTGTAAGTTAATTTCACTCTTGCAAAACCCACTTGATCGAAAAAGAAATTGTAGGTTTGCATTTTAAGCTTATTGTAAGAGGCCAGTCAAATTCCAGAAATTTCAGTCTTTGAAGAGCTATGCAAGATAGAGATATTTTAGGGTGGAGGGTATACTCCTATTGCTATTGACACTGTTTCTCAGAATTAATGGGTTGTAAAGGGTAAGAAAGCTTATGCAGAGCTTTCTTGTTGGTTACTGGATGTTTGTCTTTTACATAACAGAACCTGACAACAAACACAACAAGTTTTCTGGGCTATCAGGAACTTGTAGGAACAAAAATGGCAAACAATTAAAAAGAGCTGTCTTCAAAGAAGTGCCTTGTGTGTAAAAATCTGTAAGAATCAAGTGGATGTAAATGTTAATTTACCTCATATATTTACAAAATCGTAACTAAATAAACCTTTTGTACCACAGCATTGTCTCTTTCAGATTAAATTTTCATGGTTGGGTAGATCATTTTTTAAAGTATTGATGCAACAGAACTGTTAACCAGTGTCAGCTCTGTCCCTTTATTTGTTTATGCTGCTGTTTCCCTTCTTCATGTGAAGTGCTCAGTGAAGTTTGTCTGTTGGAAAACTGGACGCATCTCCATGCAGAACTCCTAGTGGCTTCAAAGGAAGTTCATGATGCAGAAGACATGTGATCAAGACCCACTATAGCAGGTGCAAGGGGTGGAATAGTGACCCCCTTGAAATCCATGGGAAGTCTACCTCTGCCTGTCACTGAATACAGATTTCAGCCTTGGCTCTTTGATGCATCTGAGTCACTCTGTCTCATGCTGTGTTGTGTGGTGTTAGCAGTGACTTACATCTTTTTCCCCAGTGCTGACTCACTAAGTCTGATTTATCCATCTAGCTGATGTATCTAATGAGACTGTCACCTGTAACCTGGGGAGTATTTGACGTTGGCTGATTTGCCCCTTATGGGCAAAGTTCACAGTTTAGCACAATGAACTGTAACCTAATTTTGTATTGAAAATGTATGATGCACTAAAGGCCAATTAGTGTAAGTATTGTATAGGTCATGAAGAGGCAAGGTGCGGATTTCTAAGAAGCCTAATTTGTGAAAAGCAGCATTGCAGGCAAGACTAAAGGATTCTTCAAGAGTGTTAAAATAAGTATATAGGTTTGTAAAGCTTTATTTCATATGCAGCACTTACAGGGACCTGGCAGGGTAAGGTACTTTCCTGTAGTACAGGCTGTGTGCCTCTTTTGTTTTAATATGGTTGAGTGTGGTTTTTTGGTGCCTTCTGTGCTCAGACAATGCTGTTTCTGCTTTACATAATGTATCCATATGGTAAACCAGATTATTAATTGTCTTTGAAGACTGGGCAAGAGTAAAGCAAGCTGACAGGAGTACAATATGGATAGTACTAAGATTATGCTTAACAGTAGTAAACTGAAGGAAGTGATGCCAGCTGTACTGCTAAAGATAACTAACCTCTGACCAAGAACACATTATACTACAAATACAGAATAGTTGTACACCTTCTATTTAGATGCATGTTTCATCACAAAGTTCCACAAACCTTTTCAGATTCCATTTTGTCACTTGAAAGACAAGCAGACTACTGCTACAGGAGCTGAGAGTGATACCAGTACAGTTGCACTGAACCAAGCAAGGAGCATCCCACACAGCCCCATTCTGCTGCTGTTGTCCCCAGGGTACTGGCACAGCAACTATCAGCTGGGTTTTAGCAAGCATATTCACTGTGACTGCATTAAGAACAGGATTTAACTAACCTCATCACTGCTCCCCCATTGTGTAGCAGGAATAGCAATGAAAGCAATACACAATGTCTCCCAAGGAATCAGCTATCAAGTAGTCAGGTCTTCGCAGGGCTGAAATTTTGATCGATTTTGGCAACTGGATGTGAATCAGGTTTAACTGTCTTTGTATCTGTTTCCAGCTGACAACAGAGTAAGCAGATGCTTATGCAAAATCACAAAACTGAAGAGAGAGCCTTCTCATAAAGATGCCCTAGGAAGTATGTGTTATTCTTGGAGTGTCGTAGTCCAGGAAAGCAGGCTCTTTGGGGAAACGCACATTTTAGCACTTAGAGGTATGTGATATTATGCCAGAATAACAGGTAACTTTAAGTACTGTTACTGCATTAGTAGAACAGTTGGATTGCACAAGCTGTTCCTCATTGTATTAGGTTTTTCATTTTGAGAAATTAGTGGTACATAGCAAAAAAAAGGTTGCCATTCACCTCTTTTTCTCATGGTAGGTGATCTGTGTATCTTTGTGTCACTAGCAGTAGTACAGGGTCCATCAGAACTATTTTTAGTATCTAGAGGAGGATCTTCAGTGTGTGAGCTTTCACCATACCTTGTTTTTAAGGGTGACTCTCAGCACTAATGACACTGGATATGGAAGTGGCTAAAATGCCTGGTGCTACAGACAGTGGGGATGAGCACGCTAATACCAAGGTCACGAAGAGCTGCCCAGGCTTGCCATGTTTGTCTGCATCACTGACATAGCCAACTCTGTTCTATGTGTGGTGAGTGCCTTTTGCCAGCCAGATCTCTGTCATTTTAGAGTTTGCCTCCTGAGATAAAAAAACAATCAAATGAATACCTGCAGTTCTTCATTATCATTATTTATCTTCTCCATGTATCAAAATGTCCTGACCTTTGTATTTCTGAGTAGTGTGAGACATGGCTTTTTAAAGAGTTTCTGTGCTATCTAGAGAATATTTTTGAAAATACAAAGACCTTAACAAGTTCCAAGCTCTCAAAAAGACAATACATTATTCTGTGGGATACATTTTTCCTGGCTTTGCACAAGATCCATTGAAGTCAGTGAATAGATGGAGTAAAGTGAAATAAAACTTTACTTTCCACGTGAGAATATGGGTTATATTTCTGTCATCCTCAATTAAATGACAGCTAAAAGGGAAGTGCAAGCAGTTATAGCCACTGCACATCTCACTTCCCAGTCTGAGAATATTAAACTTGCTAAAAATTTTGGCTTTAAGGAATGTTGTGGTCTTCTGAGCAGAGACTAAGGGATAATTATGGTTGAACTATCCAGCCCCATGCAGGAACCTACTGTTTGCTTTGCACGGTTTATGTAGTGGGGCTTGCTATGTAAATTCTGCACAAAGTGCAGAAGTAAGCAGCTGAGGATGGTTTGCCTAAGCAAACTCATTCATATTTGACTTATGGATACTCTGAGGGGAAAGTACCTTTAAGCAGTGAAAGACAAGGAAAAGCAAAGTCATTCGGTTGAGAGTAGTTACATTTCTTTTCAGTTCTCCCTTGAGATGTTTAATTCTGACTTGCACCAGGTGTCTAAACCAGAGCTGTACCCCCGTGCAGCATCCCTCCTTTCTCTCTGCTCTGTAAAAGAGATTTAAAATTACCTTTAAGTCATAAAGCTGCTTCTGTCTTTAATCCAATACATCCTTTAGGGCCCGGTACATATCTCTAAATAGTTGTGTGACTGAAATTTAACTACAGTAAAAGCAACAAAATCAGACAACAAAATGAGCACTCAGGAGCAGCAACATCAGTTAAATTTATTTATATCAATCATGTTTAAGTGGGGGTGAATTTCTGCCATGAATAGCTGTCATGATGCTGGATGTGATTTGTCCTAATTTGTTTATGACCATGAATCAGAGAATCAAAGAATGTTAGGTTGTTGGAAGGGACCTCTAGAGATCATCAAGTCCAACTTGCCCAAGCAGGAGCACCTAGGGCAGGCTGTGCAGGAACACATCCAGGTGGATTTTGAAAGTCTCCAGAGAAGGAGACTCCACAACCTCTCTGGGCAGCCTGTTCCAGTGCTCCATCACCCTCAGTGTGTCTCCTCATGTCGAGGTGGAACCTCCTGTGTTCTAGCTTGTACCCAGTGTTCCTTGTCTTGTCACTGGGCACCACTGGCAAGAGACTGGCACCTTCATCTAGACACCTACTCCTCAAATATTATATAGACATTGATAAGATCCCCTCTCAGCCTTCTATTCTCAAGCTTTGTTCATCACTGTCAAATGTAGCAGAAGTGCTCACACATTGTTTGTTCAAACAAAACACTGTAGTTTTGTAAACCACACCATTTTCTTGTGAAGACATTGGCATGACCTGAACAGAACTGATTAAAATCTAAAGCAAAGCCAGCCTGGCTGGGGTATCAGAAACATATGTAGTTGACTTTCTGTCTTTTCAGCATCCTGGAGTCCTTTAAACTTTCTACTCAATTAAAGTAATAAAGCCCAATTCTTTGAGAGAGAAATTCTCAGCCAAGAGTCTACAAGAGAATACCTGCATTTACATTTGTCTGTGAATTTGGCTCTACTAGTGACTGAGTGAACTGTGATTTTGTAGCATAGAGAAGGATGTAGCCTGCACCAGCCTCTTGCTGTGGCCTACATGGGAATTGTGGGGTTAACTCTTGGGACATATTTTTTAAAGCTCTGGTTCTCATTGTTTATGCATCAGTAGACTCCTTTTTCAGCATGTCTATGGCTGCAGGTAGAGTTACAAGTGTCTGCCTGTTGGCCATCTCCATGCCATTCTCCTCATAGAAAGCTAAGTCAGAACACCTCTGGGGCATAGGTTGCTTCCAATGCATTCAAGCTGTGTTGTTTAACTAATGTTCAGAACTTAAATTAAGACTAGAAAGAAATGATTGTTTTTCTGAGTGAGATAAAACCATAAAATGTGCCCCAGTAATTCCTGCATTGTTCATCTTTTTGCTATGGAAGTTAGCAGCACGCTGTAATCATAGCTTCTGGCCACAGTCCCCAACATTTCATCAGAGGAAAAATATCTGATTGGTCCCAACAACACTAGAAATTTCATCCTCTAGGACTGAAAAATAACAAGTGAGATTGCTGCCCACTCATCATGCTGTTTTTATCAAGTAGGATCAACGGGAGTTCCTGTTTGCCGTGCACATCTTTATAGAACAACGAAGATAGCAAACGAATTTTTCCAAGCTTGTAAGAAAATCACATACCAATATGCTTATTCCTGTAGAAATGCAAATTTGCTTGAACAAGTGCATTTTGAACTGGGAAAACTGCACACAACTCAGGGAGCTTGCTTTCTTTGAGAGCATAAATCTCTGGATTAAGTGGAAGGAGGCAAACTCAAGGCAAAACCAATTGTGAGAAGGCAGCTGGAGGTAAACTCCAATTATATTTTAGGGTGACAGGACTAGAGACTGGAGCTGAACCCAGTAAACGGCCTTTTTTTTTTGGTCTGTATTATTTTTTTGCCTTTAGAAGAAAAACATTGGATATAGAAAGGTCACTAATCATTGAATTTTCACCTCTGTGCTCAACAGGGAGTGAATTGTTAGTGAAGAATGGAACAACCTGTAGGCTCATTGCTGACTATCAGTTTCTCTCACCTGGCTTCATTATGCCACCTCTTGCTTTTAAAAAGTGTCTTTGTCTTACAGGAAGTCTATGGGCCTTAGAAAAATGCTTTCAGGAAGAGGACTGTCCCTGCTTCTCTTTGCCATGATCTGTGAAAAAAAGAGCTCATGCAAAATGATAGTTACTAAGGCAACTAAGTTTGCCTGATATTCTGAATTTCTGTTTCCTAAGGGGTCTTAATATTTCAAATCAGAATGTAATATATATATCTATATATTCACATATTCTTTATGAAACCAAGTCTGAGAAATAATTTAAAATATTTTGCAATACAAAAAAATATCAAGATGATAATTTTGGAAACAATGGAGTTCTGGAATTCCTTTCCTCCCCCCACCCCCATTTTATACTATTTTTGAATTATCTTGCAATGTGTGAAAAGTATGCTACAAGGCAAATAAAGCAGAGGTGCTGATAATAAGGTGATTTCTGAGCCCTTCCCTTTAGGCACCTAAATCATATGTATATAATTATATGTATGTGTGTATATATATTATTATATGCATATATAGGTGTAGGTGTTTTAGACACCAAGCTGATATTTTGAGTCTTATTCCTTCATCCTTGTGTTCAAAGCTTTCATAATCAGAATGGTGAAATGTCATCTCTGTAGGTGATCCAGATGGGAAAATAACCTAATTGCTGTCCTGTAAAATGGAGAGTGTGGACTGCTTGCCATCTGTGGGTAATGGATAAGCTTTAATGTATTTGCTTGGATATGGAAATCTGTCACAGCTGAAGCTGTCACCTAACTTTCTAACAAAGTTTTGTGTATTGCTCTGAATTCCTTTTCCCTACAGCTGCTGTAGCAAGTCATGCATGACACTGAAATGTGCATTGCAAGTTTTTTGGTGTATAGGAGAAGTGCAATGATCTGCATGTAATTTGGGCAGCTGTCTTTATTTTCAGCTGAAAGCATTCTCTCAGTTGCAACAACCTAAATCCAGTATAACTCCACTACACTGGTGTAACACAGATAAGAATTTCTTTGTGTTCAAATGACTGCAGGGAACAAGATCAACTGCAGAAAGAATAGTTCTTTTTTAAAGAAAGATCTGCAAGTTTAGTACATAATGGGCCGAATTAATCTCTGCTGTAAGTACGCTTGTTTCAGTGGTGCTGCAGCAGGAATGAATTTTGCCCAAAGCGGCTTTACAATAAGTCATATATTAGCATGCACAACTAAATGTATTACACTTTAAATAAACTCAGCATTGTCTGGAGCACAGTTGGTCTGCTGAACCTCTGAAGCTAGGAACTAGCTATTGTGTGTTGAGTTTGTTTAGACAGTACCATTTTTGTTCAATTGGCTACATCTGCGGTATTTTAGTGACAGCAGAAATGTTCTCTCTAGCTACAGAGTGATATTAGAGCTGTCAGACACGATTTTTGTTCCAGGATGTGTTTGTCTTAAGTCTTTTGTGCACTTTGAAATAAAATTATAACCAAATACAGATAAATAGTTTTGCCAGTTTGTTTCACCAGTTCTGAAATGTTTAACTCTTTCAGTTACTCCTTTATTTCAAAAGGGGTTGAAATGCTCCTGCAGAAGAGAACTCTTAGGTATGGAAGGAGTCAAAGAGTATAAAGGCTAAACCAAATTAGATCCAGAAAAAATTAATTTTACTTTAGAATCAGTTAATGTAACATTTATTTTCCCCTGATTTCAGGCTCAATTTTGTATAATCTTCAGTTATAAATGCTATAAGTGATACCACCTCTTGCTGAGTCCCTCAGCCTGTGGTGAATGTGGTTCCTGTAGAGATCATTGCCTGTTCAGACTCCACCAGAGGAACACATGCACTGTGTGTTTTAGGCAGTCACTGTCTGCCAGAGTTGCATAAACGCCTTTTCCTTCTCCTCCCTCTCTACTCTGCCCTGGAGAGGCCACATCTGGAATATTGTGTCCAGTTTTGGGCCCCTCAGTTCAAGAATGACAGGGAACTGCTTGAGAAAGTGCAGCGCAGAGCCACAAAAATGATTAAGGGAATGGAACATCTTCCTCATGAGGAGAGACTGAGGGAGCTGGGGCTCTTCACCTTGGAGGAGAGGAGCCTGAGAAGTGGCCTCATTAGTGTTTATAATTATGTAATCAGTGAGTGCCAAGAGGATGGAGCCAGGCTCTGCTCCATGATGCCCAATGACAAGACAAGGGGCAATGGGTGGAAGTTGAGGCATAGGAAGTTCCATGGAAACAGGAGGAAGAATTATTTTACTGTGAGGGTGATGGAACACTAGAACAGGCTGCCTGGGGGGGTTGTGGAGTCTCCCTCTCTGGAGACATTCAAGACCTGCCTGGATGAGTTCCTGTGTGACCTGGTATAGGTGATCCTGCTTTGGCAGGGGAGCTGGACTAGATGCTCTCTTGAGGTCCCTTCCAGCCTCTGACATTCTGTGATTCTGTGATTCTTCATGATTTTTTTGTGTAAGGAGAGAAGGTAAAAAGCATCATAGAAATGCAGGTTGAGGGAGCCCTCTCTAATCCAACCTTCCACTCGAAGTAGGACTACGTCAAAAAATAGATCTAGTCAGCCAGATCTCTGTCTAGCCAAGTGTTGAATGTCTCCAAGAACAGCTATCCCACAAGCTCTGCCCTGTATACTTTTCTAAATGTCCACTCTGCGTATCTCAAGCTCAAACAACAGCCTCTGGCTCTTGCCACTTTTTACACTATCATCTGTCATGACCAAGAAGAGTTTGATTTTTACTGTGTGTGTAACTCACAAGTAGTTTTAGAATCCTACTACACCCTCCTTGAGCCTTCTTTTCACTAGACAAAGTAAGACCATCTTCCAGAAACTCTTCTTTGGGGCTTTCAGCCCCTGACAATCTTTACTGATCGTTATTGGACTCTCTCCAGTTTCTCTACAACCCTTTTCAACTGGGAGCCATGAAACTGGACACAGTACTCCAGATGTGGCCTTGCTTGTGCTGAGTAAAATCAAGGAAGTTTCCCTCATTTTTCTCCCTGAGAAGGTGATTTCCAGGGCAGTTGCAGTGTGACAGTGAGCATTCAGAGAGGTATGCAGTTAGCATTCTGCTGGAACAGGAGTGAGATTTCTCATTCACAGGTGGATTTGAAATAGCTCTTGAAAATAAGCTTCAGCCACAACAAGAGATCAAACACAAGTGAACCCAGAAAAAAGTAAACTGAAGCATTGCAAAGTATATTTTTGAAGAACTGGGCAACAAATATTCCTGTGCAAGACCAGATTAGTTTTTATAGATGTTTGGTATCATGACTAGGGATAGATTTGATCCTGAGCTGTTCTTCACAAGCACAGAGGCACCTAGAAGAGTGTCATCTTCTACACTGTGTGCTTTGTCTATTTTCATAGGATCATTAAAGTTGGAAAAGGCCTCTAGGATTGTCAAGTTCAACTGTCAGCTGAACATGACCATGCTCACTAAACCATGTGCCAAAGTGCCATGCCTACATGTTTTTTGAACTCCTCCAAGGATGTGACTCCCCCACCTCCCTGGGCAGCTCATTCTAATGCCTGACCACTCTTTCAGCGAATAAATTTTCCTGGTATCCAATCTAAACCTCCTCTTGTGCAACTTGAGACCATTGCCTCTCGTCTTATTGATAGTTACTTGGGAGAAGAGACCAACCCCCTCTTCGCTACAACCTCTTTTCAGGTTGCTGTGTTGTCTGTCAAGTGTTCTGTATCTCCTCCTGACTTTATTGTCACCTCATCAGATATGAAGATTCAGGTTTGGCTGAAGAGCTGACTACAATGATGTGATGTCAAGTCCAGAACTGGGAATTCTGCTTTTGGCTTGATGGGGTGGGGACAGAAGAGATATCTGAAGAAGTTTCAGTAGGTCAAGGATGATTTGATGTCATGGGTTTGCTGGGTGGATTACTCAGAGGATAAGGAATTGACTTGATGGTCAGTGGCTGGATGTCTATGTGGAGGCAAGTGACAAGTGGTGCTCCTCAGGGATCAGTACAGGGACTGGTGCTGTTCAAGATCTTTGTTGGTACCATGGGCAGTGGAGTGGAGGGCACCCTCAGCAAGCTTGCCACTGACACAAAGCTGTGCGATGCAGTCCACATGTTGGCGGGAAGGGATGGCAGCCAGGAGAGACCTTGACAAGCTTGAGAGATAGGCCAATACTGATCTCGTGAAGTCCGACAAAGCCAAGCGCAAGGTCCTACTCCTGGGTGGGGCAATCCCAAGTACAAATACATGCTGGGCAGAGAATGGATGGAGAGCAGGCCTGAGGAGATGGACTTGGTAATGGTGGTTGCTCAGAAGCTCAACATGAGCTGGCAATGTATGCTTGCAGCACAGAAAGCCAACAGAATTCTGGGCTACATCAAAAGAAACATGGCCAGCACGTCAGGCAAGGTAATTCTGCCTCTCTACGCCACGCTTGTGAGACTCTACCTGGAGTACTGTGTCCAGCTCTGGAGCCCCCAACACAGGAGTTGCATGGAACTGTTAGAGTGGGTCCAAGTGAGAGCCAAGAAGATGAGCAGAGAGCTGGAGCATCCCTCCTATGATGACAGGCTAAGGGAGTTGTGTTTGTTAAGCCTGAGAAGAGGCAGATTCAGGGAAACCTTATAGCAGCCTTCCAATATTTAAAAGGCCCACAGGATAGTTGGAGTGGGACTTTCTGTAAAGGTATGTACTGACAGGACGAGGGTTAATGGCTCCAAACTGGAAGAAGCTAGATTTATACATTAGGAAGAAAACTCTTCACCTGAAAATGTTCAAAGCCAGGTCCAATGGAGCTTTGAGCATTCTGATTTAGCAGGAAGTGTCCCTGCCCATGGCAGGGGGTTGGAACTAGATGATCTTTAAAGTCTCTTCCAACACAAACCATTGTATGATCCTGTGATTTCCAGTTTTATTTAGTTGGCCACTCTAGGAAGAGTAAAGGCATGCTTATCTCATTGGATATTTATAGGGTGTCCTACAGCAACATGGTTTATAAATAACTTGGGATCTCAGGGCAGCTTTCAATAACAAAGAGAAAGGAAGTTCAGCCTTTCTCAGAGTTTAAATGCTGTTACTTATGATGATTTTTCTGTGATTATAGAGCTCCAGCCATCGTGTTTGCCTGCTGAATTGTCCAGGCAACCTGCTCACAGAACCACAAAATATCTTTGGTTGGAAGAGACCTTCAAAATCATATAGTTCAACCTTTAACCCAGCATGGCAATGTCACCACTAAACCATGTCCCTAAGCACCAGGTCCGCACTCCGTTTAAACACCTCCAGGGATGGTGACTCCACCACTGCCCTGGGCAGACAAGTCCAATTCCTGATAATCCTTTCAGTGAAGAAATATTTCCTAATACAATTTCCTCTAGTCCTGTTGCTTGCCACCATGGAGAAGAAGCTGTCCCCCTCCTTGTTCCAACCTCCTTTCAGGTACTTGTAGAGGGTGAGAAGTTCTCCCTTCGGCCTCTTCTCCAGCTCCCTCAGCTACTCCTTGCAGGACATGTGCTCTAGGTCCTTCATGAGCCTCATTGCTCTTCCTCTGAACACGCTCCATCACTTCTATGTCCTTCTTACAGCGAGGGACGCAGAACTGAACACGATGTTCAAGGTGTAGCCTCACCAGTGGTGAGTAGAGGAGGATGATCACCTCCTTGTTCCTGCTGGCCACAACATTTTTAATACAAGCTAGGATGTTGTTGGCCACCTTAGCCACCTGGGCACACTGCTGACTCAACCCCTTTTTTAAAAATATGATTAACTTTCAGGTCCTTTTCAGCACCCTGAGACAATCTTGCCCAAGGGGTAGTCTCATCTTTGCAATGTCATGCAATAGTATTTTGGAATTTTCAGCCCTGCTTGCAGTGAGGTTAGCAGCCTGACTGCACTGACATGGTAAGACTGAGCTGTGTCATCACTTCTCCTGTACAGCTGCCATAGCAGCCTGCACTTTAGGCAGGAATTAAAGTGCTGATGATTCTTGGGAGCTCTCAGCAATATTCTCCCACATGTTTGCAGCTTGGCTGGGCAGTGGCTGGGGTTCACTAAAGAAGGTCAGTTCTTTGGGAATACTCTCTTCAATGCAAAGGACCCCACTGGCAAGGACAGAGGCAACATGCCCTAGAGCGTGGGGGGAAATTCCCTTAGTGACTGCAGTCTCTAGTTGGGTAGAAACCCATTAAGGAATCCAGAGATCCTGGGAAGCTCTGATATTACTGGCTGTGGGAGTCAAAGTTAGTTGGTTGTTCATCTAAGGAAATGCCAGAGCCTTTTGGAGACTACATTTATGAACTTTTTGGCCTTGCTGCTGTCTCTGGGTGCTAGCAGTTTAGGCAAGCCCAGTGTCCTTGATCTGTAAGGAGACCAAGAGATCACAGGATGGGTTGGAAGGGACCCAAAGAGATCACTGAGTCCAACCCCCCCAGATCCTGGGGTGACAGGCACTGTGACTGATATGGTAGACCATTGCCTTTGCATTGCTACTTCTTTTTCCCTTAGTACCTTTACTCCTTGGCATCCTGGAGAGAGACATAAAATCTCATTCCCACCTCAACCAGCTACTGCCAGCACTGTGGCAGAGGGACCTCTTGCCCCTCATGCTGGGGGCAGGTCAGTGCACTGCAGGGACTATCTCCATGATGGGTCTCAGGTAAACATCAGCAAAAGCACAAAGGCTCTATTGCAGAGGGTGTACAATCTGGTGGCAGTGATCAGGATATGTTTTGAACAGCATGCCCAAAGAGTGATGGCCTCCTACTGCTCCTGTGCTGCTGAAAATGTATTTAGTCTTCTTCATGGCTCAGACAGATTTCTGAATGAAATATTCCATCAAGTTGTGAGTCTTGAGTTGACTCTTGTTCTGGCCCCCAGGTTATTTTATTTAATGCTCTCAGGCATCTCTGCTCTCTGCTGCAGTGTTGACACATCACCACACACTGGAATCTGCTCACTTCAGGATGCTTATCTGCCTATGGCAGGAGTCCAGTCACACTGAGACCCTCTGCGAGAGTGTCTCTGGCCAGATTTTCTGTGAACTGTGTGATGGGTCTTTCACCTTGTCCTAGAAAAATAACAAATTAATATCTGTGGTAAGTAAAGGGAACTTGCTTATGTTTAGCTGTTTTCAGCTACTGGCCAAGAATTATAATTTTTGGCTGCAAAGAGTCCCAGCTGGGCTCCTCACCAGGAATGCTGAGGAAAGCAATGTGCTTTTCTGGTCATTCTTGATATCCTGAGGTGCATTAAGGAAAGTGTGACCAGCCTATTGAGGAAGGTTCTCCTCTTCCTCTACTCTGCCCTGGTGAGGCCACATCTGGAGTACTGTGTTGAGTTCTGGACTTCCCAGTTTAAGAGAGAAGGGAAACACCAGAGAGAGTCCAATGGAGGGTGATTTAAAGGAAAATAATATCTCTCTTATGAGGAAAGGCTGAGAGACCTGTGGCTGTTTAGCCTGGAAAAGAGAAGGCTGAGAGGGGATCTAATCAATGTTTATAAATACATTAGGGGTGGGTGGCAAGAAGGGGCCAGCCTCTTTTCAGTGGTGCCCTGTGACAGGGTGAGGGTGGATGGATACAAACTGGAACACCAGAAGTTCCAGCTCAACATGAGGAAGAACTACTGTGAGGGTGACAGAGCACTGGAACAGGCTGCCCAGAAAGGTTGTGGAGTCTCTTCTCTGGAGACTTTCAAAACCCTGCTGGATGCATTCCTGTGTGGCCTGCTGTAGGTGATCCTGATTTGTCAGGAGGGTTGGACTCAATGATCTTGCAGTCCCTTCCAACCCCTACAATTCTGTGATTCTGTGAATGTTGGCATTGCAGACAGAGCCCTTTCTTGTGCAGCACCAGCAGCAGCACTTGGTTAGGTGGTCATTTGGCCAGTAGTGGTAAACTGAATTTTTGAGCTTTGCTTTTCAGGCCAAGATTCCTAATTTTTGTGCATAAGAAGCTAAGATAAAGTTCTGCCTCAGTGCCAGTTCCTAATTTTTGTGCATAAGAAGCTAAGATAAAGTTCTGCCTCAGTGCCAAAGCTGCAATTCGCTGACTGTCGCTTACATATACACCAAACATGGGTAGCCAGGGAGAGCTAAATGGTTAACTCCAAAATGTAGAGTAGTCACCAAGCAACTATTTTCCCTTCTGTTTACAACACTGCGTTATCATTGTGCTGCTCAGAGATAGGCATGAATGACACAGTGAAGTGGGCCTGGGAAGCATAATCAGCTTCATGTCCCTTACTCCTGCAAGCTCAGCTATCTGTTTAGAACAATAACTGCAAAGTAGAGGACACCAAGCTAGAAAAAACACTTTTTGAGTATCAAAAATCCAACTGATCTCTTGACTTGACTGAACATTTTTCTTTATCTCCAAGGTCATGTCAGAAAGGTGAGAAATTGTGACCTGTCTGAGGAGGGCTAGTTGGGCAACATAACCTTTTCTAAAAATGACCTCTTCCCGAGATTGGATTCACACAGCAGGCAACCTTTGACAGACACTGCCCTTCTTATGAACTAAGTGCTGTAGCTTGCTTTTATACTGCCACTTCTCTAAAACTATCCCTCAGGATTTGAGTGCGTTCTCCTTATGCTCAGTGTTGGTCAAGCATCTATGAAATCTCACTTTTCTTAACAATGCCTTTTCATGAACCTTGAGAAAATCACTGCCCAATACCTCCCTTCCCCACTCTGCAAAAAGGAGCCATGACTTTCATCTTTAAGAAGTTCTTTCATCTCTGCATCTGAAAAGCTCTGTGTTGCACACAGATGTTTTCAATGGCATGTTTTTAAGAACAGGCTGTGGTAATTTGTACAAGTAGACAAATACACAACAGCACTGAAAATTCAGCAAGCATGATTTAGAAAATTGTATATGATGGGCAAAACAGAAATCTTGCAGAAAACAACCTATAAAAAAAAAGCATTTCTTTCTAATTATAATACCCCTGATGCTGTATATCACTGCATCCCTTACAACAGATCTAAATATCCTTGACATGTTTCTGTAGCTTCACTACCTAGCTAAGGACATTTCAAACTGTCCCATGACAATTACCATAGTCATCTTTCATCTGAATTATGTGCCAGCAAGTCCCTAACACACAAGCCAGAGTAATCTTAGGGGGAAGTCCTAAACTGAAGAAGAATTTGAAGACCTGCCATGAGCAATGGATGTTCAGTGTAAAGTGGAAAGCACTGAAGCATGGCCCCTGAGGATGTATACAGTGTCATGTGGGCAAATGAGCTGGGAGAGGCAAACTGTACATCTCCAGATGTGGGCTGAAATAATTTGGGTTGTTCAACCTTGAAAAGAGAAGGCTCTGAGGAGACCTTATAGCTACATTTCAATAACTGAAGGGGACCTACAGAAAAGCTGAGGGAGGCTTGTTTAGAAGGGCTTGTAGTGATAGGACAAGGGGCAATGGTTTTAAACTGGAGCAGGGTAGATTTAGTTTGGATGTAAGGGGGGAATTTCTTCACCATGAGAGTGGTGAAACACTGGAACAGGTTTCCCAGAGATGTAGTGGAGGCCCCATCCCTCAAGACATTCAGGATCAGATTTGATGTGGTCCTAGGAAGCCTCGCCCCTCACTGATGGGGCAAGGTTGAACAAGATGACCTTTGAGGGCCCCTTCCATCCCAATGCAATCTGTGAATCTGTGAATCTCCACAGACTGCAGGGGTGGGGATTAGACAACTGAGACTACTTGTTTTTGAATAGCTGATTCTCTCTGAGAAGAGTGTGCAGGTGCAAGAATATGCCAATGCTGAATAATCAGGCTGGGTCTTCCTGGTTTCCCAGGGAGTATCTAGGTTTATAAACTTCTACTCATGTGAAAAACGTAACTCTTGCTCTTGAGGAGGCAAAAAGGATAAAACCCCAGGTGTCCTCTGACATTTCTCTTCCTCCAGCATAAGGGACATTATGCATCAAGAACTTAGGACAGATTTTCCATATATAAAAAACATGAGAATGATTTTATGGTTGAGAAACTAAAGAACAAAGGAGACACAGATTTGGGCTCCACCTTTGCTGCAGAATTCCTGTCCATCCTGGGCAGAGTTGTTCACTCTCTTTCACTGTTAGTTGTTTGGAAATGTGCAGAATTAACTTTTTCTTCCTTTCTCACTCTCCTGTTTTGTTGTGATTGGCTTTATCATTCTCTCACTGTGCATTGTAAGGCTTGAACATGACTGGATGCTGAGGTGCAGCTGTATTACTCATCATTACTTTGCCACTCATGTTTCACTTGACAAGGAAGCCAGAGCTGCAGAATGCCCAGTTCATACACTGGTTTAATTTAGTTTATTTATAGCTGTTCAACAGGCCTGGAACAGTGAGCATAAGCAGCAGCATGTAAGACAAAGATCTTTTTTTTTTTTTTGAGGGTGTCAGGCCACCTTGTTTGCTGCAAGAAAAAGATCTCAGCTCCATGGAAAAGAGTTGACCAACTTGACAAACTTCTCTGACAAAAGGAGTGGCTTGCTAGAAGGGGGCACAGACCAGTGGTAATTGCCTACTTAGACTTCAGTGAGGTTTTTGACATCTCCCATAAGTATGGGCTGGATGAGCAGACAGTGAGGTGGACTGAAAACTGGCTGAATGGCTGGACCCAGGAGGTGTTCATTAGTGGGACAAAATGTATTTGGGGACAAGTAACTAGTGATGTAACCAAGAGGTCAATAGCAGGACCTATCCTGCTTAAGATCTTAATTAATGATCTGCATGATGGGACAGAGTATATCCTCAGCAAGGCTGCAGATGGCATCAAACTAGGAGGGATGACTGATACGTCAGATGATTGTGCTGCCATCCAGGGGGATGTTGACAGACTGAAAACATGGGTCAACAAGAACTTCAAAAAGTTCAACAAGAAGTGCAAAGTCCTGTACCTGGGAAGAAACAGCCCCAGCCAGCAGTGTAACCTAGGAGCCAGCCAGCTGGAAAGCAGCTTGTCACAAAAAGACCTGGGGAGTCCTGGTGGATACCAAGTTGAACATGAGCCAGCAATAGGCCCTTGCAGTAAAGAAGATTAATGGCATCCTAGGCTGCACCAGGCAGAGCAGTGCCAGCTGGTTGAGGGAGGTGATCCTTCCCCTCTACTCAGCAGTGGTGAGGCCACATCTGGGGTACTGTGTGCAGTGCTGGCCTCCTCAGTACAAGACATGGAGTTACTGGAGAAAAATCCACCAAAGGGTGACAAAGGTGATGAAGGGACTGGATCTGAAATATGAGGAAGGGCTCAGGAGTCTTTATTAGCATATATAAATTCCTCATGGGAACAGGCAAAGAAGATGAAGGCAGAGTTGTCCCAGTGTTGCCCAGTGACAGGACCAGAGACACTGGGCACAAATTGAACACACGAGCTTCCCTCGTGTGTTCAACCCACGAGCATCAGCAAACACTTCTTTACTGTGAGATTATGAAGCACTGGCACAGGTTGCCAGGGAGGTTAGGAGGTCTCTGTCACTCAACATACTCAAAAGTCCTCTGGGCATGATTTTGGGCAACTGGCTCTAGGTGGCCATGCTTTAGGATGAAGCTGAATCAAGTGATCTCTGGAGGTCCCTTTCAACCTCAACTCTTCTGTGACTCTCTGAAAGACAGAGCAAACTCTGGCACTCTTTGTATGATCTACCAGTGAAGATCCTGTAACAACAAAGCCAGACAATTGTAGGCAGAACTTTCCTCCAAAAACTGAAAACTTGGTCACGTGCTGAGAAAGGAAGTCGTAGTCAGGTGGGAGTTGGGCTCTTCTCCCAGGCAACTAGTGGTAGGACAAGAGGACATGGTATGAATCACAGAATCAACCAGGTTGGAAAAGACCTCAGAGATCATCAAGTCCAACCTATTACCTAATACCTGACACCTCCTGACAACTAAACCATGGCGCCCAGTGCCACATCCAACCTTTTTTTGAACACCTCCAGGGATGGTGACTCCACCACCTCACTGGTCAGCACATTCCACTGGCCAATTATTCTTTCTGTGAAGAACTTTCTCCTCACCTCGAGCCTAAACCTCCCCTGGCACAACCTGAAACTTTGTCCTCTTGTTCTGGTGCTGGTTGCCTGGGAGAAGAGACCAACCCTGACCTGGCTACAACCTCCTGTCAGGTAGTTGTAGAGAGCAATAAGGTCACCCCTGAGCCTCCTCTTCTCCAGGCTAAACAACCCCAGCTCCCTCAGCCTCTCCTTACAGGGCTTGTGCTCCAGACCTCTCACCAGCTTCATTGCCCTTCTCTGGACACATTCAAGTATCTCAGTATTCTTCTTAACCTGAGCCCGGAACTGGACACAGTTCTCAAGGTGTGGCCTACCCAGTGCTGAGTACAGGGGCAGAATGACTTCCCTGCTCCTGCTGGCCACACTATTTCTGATGCAGGCCAGTTTGCCATTGGCCTTCTTGGCCAGCTGGGCTCATGTGCAGCCAGCTGCCAACCAGCTGCACCAGGGGAGGTTTAGGTTAGATATTAGGAAGCAGTTTCTCAGAGAAAGGCTGATAGGCACTGGAATGGACTGCCCAGGGAGGTGGTGGAGTCTCCATCACTGGAGGCTTTTAAGAAAAGATTGGATGTGGCACTTGGTGGCATGGTTTAGCTGATGTTGTGGTGTTAGGTCATAGGCTGGACTTGATGATCTCAGAGGTCTTTTCCAGCCTCAATAATTCTGTGAAAGGGCCTGTGCAGGAATTGAGACTTGTGCTTATTCACAGTCTGCAGTTCTGGATACGGAAGAAACTCTTGCACTCTGTCACACTAGTGTTGTTCCCCATAAGGCATTCTGCCATCTTATAGCTCTTATAAATTTACGTTTGCCAGTTCAGAAACTTTCTAAAACATGTCTTAAAGAACAATTTTTCAACCCAAGTCACAATTTTTTTTGGTCATTTTTTTTGTCTGAATCAATGCATGAAACATGTGAGAAACAGCATCCTGTTGCTGAGGTTCCAACCATACTTTGGTCCATGGAGAGAGGTTTACAACTGGTCTCCATAGCTTTGTACTGATGTTCAGTTAAAAGCTGATGATTTGGGTGCAGGGTAGTGGAGATGAGCAGTGCAGCTTCCTGCTCCAGAAAGCTGAGGAATCAGGACTGTGTTGCAACACATGAGGTGGGCATTACAGTCTGGTTTGGGGTGGCAGATGGCAGTGGAAATCATGGCACTTCCTTTGTGCTTCCAACCAGGAATTCCAAGTGATTTAAAAAGCTGCCCAGAGAGATTGTGTTCCCAGTTTTATTATCAAACAAATTTCCCTGGCTACTGGAAGCTTGAGTTAAATGAGTGCTTCCCATTGATATTACCCCCTACCAGGAGTTACTGCTCTTTCCTAGTCCTCTGAATTAAATTAGATAAGAAATTAACTAAACTAGATAAGAATCAACTAAACTGGTCATTTAAGGCAGAATATATTCTGTGAGACAGCCCAGGGATCTGAATTAACAGGGGAGACTAGGCAAGGTGTCCCCCACATTGATGACAATATTGTAACCACAATTTCTCAGTGATGATATGGCACAGGAATATCTCACCACATACCTTCCCTTCAGGCACAATACTTTCTGACTGTCTTGAACACTGGAAATATTTTATGATATATGTAACTAGAAGACTGGATGGAGAGTTGAAGATGTATCGAAATTGACAATAGTATTTTCAGACTTTTCCTCCTACATTTTGGCACAAAGCAAAATCTATAGCTTAAGAAAACTATTCTCAAATAACCTCTAACGTTTTAGAACAGAACGGGAGCTGAACTTTTCATATTTGCACTTTTAATAACACACCTTGAATTCAATTAAATTTGTCTTTAGCATAATAAGCAAGTTTAGTTTTTACTTGAGCTCAGAGATAGAGGTGGATTCCAATGGCACACCCCTTTGAAGGGATGAATCCTCATGCCCTGAAAAGACACTTGTTCTAACTGAAACCAGCTGCAAATACTTGCGCTTATTTTAACTTCATTTTTAACTAGTTATCTAAAAAGATCACCCTGTCCTTGCTTAAACAAAACGTTTAAAAAATGCAGTTGTCATCCATTCTATTCCTCCTGTAGCTGAACACTTTGTTGTTTTATAATAAATGGTGACATTAGTTCATATCATGTGATTAAAGAGGATTCATCACACATTAGAGCCCATAATCGCAGCCTATAGTCGCATTTTAACATTTCTCACTGGCATATCCTACTTGACCCTGCTTACTGCAGCACTTCTATTATGCTGTCTAAAAGGACAAGAGGACTGAACAGAAACAAAAATGCAGGGGTGAACATTGCTTTCACACTCACAGCTATGTGTTCGGTGCTGTTACAGCTCTAGATGAATAGAAGAAACCTGGAGTCTGGCCAACACCGCTCGATAGAAACCTCCGTCTTCCAAAAAAAATGTCCTGATGTGTTTAAAATGAACTGAACAACTAAAGCAGCGAGCAAGAACCTTCTTTCCCAGAAATACAGCACACCACTCAAGACAACCTGAGTTAATACAGTATCAGCTTCATACTTTCTGCACTATCACTGCATAGTGGTGTTTATTTTCTTTATTGGCATGCTGGTAATATATGAGGTGGATAAATATCAGAAGGTTGAAAGCTACTGATTAGATCTTTCTGTCTAGGCTTGTAATAGGTAATGCAGTGGTGACATATTGCTTAGGAAAGAAATCAAGCTACAATAAAGCAAAAGTGCACTTTCATGGTTCAATTTTGTTACACACAGCATGCTGATAACGTCATGAAAATAGCTTTCATGTCTCTATGGAGTAACACAACCAACCAAACCGTGTATTTCTTGCTTTAGCTCTTTCTTTTAAGAGGTCTGCATATCAAAACAATGTGAAAATAAAAGGTAGCGAGGTGCTCTCTGAAGCTGAGCATAACAAGTCTTGCTAGAGCTGAGCTGCTGTCAGGTTTGTGCCATGGGCTCTCAGGCTGGTGGAGGGGCAGGGATGCTACTGGTAATGTTGGGGTTTTAAGGGACAGGAGGGCAGACAGTCCTGCTGCTGGTGAAGGAAGGAGGGCTTCAGCCTGCAGGGCCCTGGCATTCCACATGCTGGTGCCCCAAGAGCTTCCAGATGGGAAAAGGGTTAGGAAGCCCAAGCTCAAAAGAGCCCAGTCTGAGGCTTACCCTGAACATTTCTATTTCTCTGCTACTTGCATTTAGTTATCGTTATTCATCATTACTCAGTTAACTCCTAATCAATCTTAATGTTTCCACCCATCAGTTTTCTCTTCCTGTTGCTCTCATTTACTCACTAATAAAAGTCTGCATTGCCCTTTTTTGCTTTGCTACAGGTTTTCCTTGTTTTTCTCCTTGTGGCCTGTCTGATGGGGTCATCTGCTAACAAAATTGAAGGGGCAGACAATGAACATGAATGCCAGGTGCCTGATGTCCACACTGCTGCCCAGTTCTCCATGGCAAACCTGGTTGAAACAGAGCTGGCTCACAGCACTGTGGGCACTGTCTTCCTAGTGCCTCAGGGATAGGGATTTCATCTGGACTTACAAGAGCAGCAGGTCTGAATGAAAGTCATTGGGTGGCTGGAATGAGGGAGTAAATTTCCCTCTGTCCTTGTAACTTTGCTCCTGGGCCCCAAGCAAGGACACCTGCACACTTCTGAGCTACATCTCTGAGTCAATTTAACTCATCTTCTGAACTGAATCTTCTCCAGCTTTGCTGAAATCCAGGTGCTCAAGGATGGCTGGTGTCCACCTAGCACCATGTCTCCTTCCTGCAGAAAAATATCCCAACTGATCTGAATCACACCACCTCAGTTTCTTCATTTTAAAGCCCCACTCCACAGTGCTTACTGCTCCTCTCTAAACTGCTCACATTTTCTTCTGGGATGAAGAAACAGTCTCTTCCAGTGGCCTCCTTTTTATACTTGGCAAAACCACACTGTACTCAGGCTTTCCTCAAATCTCTCATAGACCTCCAAAAATGGAGAACATAGAAAAAACAGGAGACATCCTACAGTCCAAAAGTATTTTACATCTCCCCTGGGGAGACTTTGCTCAGGTTTTCATAATCAAAATCTCCCTTGCTCATCTGTAGAGATTGGTTATCTTGGCTCGGACCTTTCTCACACTGTTTTTCTTTTTATCTTCGCAGGTTCAGGTTTCAGACCTGGCTTATAAAGAGAAACAAACAATCAAACAAACAAACAAATAAATAAATGTAGTGGGTCTTCTTTATTCCTCAAATGTGACTGATGATATCCTTCCTTTCCTTAGTTTTCATGATCCTATTACATCTCTGCTCTCCTCCTGCCTGGACTCAGCATCAGTCAGCCACTGTTCCTTTATGCTTGTACTTACACTGCAGTGCTCTAATGCATGAATAGGGCCCAGTGTGAGAATCAATGTGAACATTCCTGCAGCTGTCAGAGGCTTCCTCCCCACGAGAAGGGAATCCTTTCTCATCTCCTGCCCACCAAAACCATATCCTTTTGCCAGTTACCACAGAGATCATCCATTTCTTCCAGAATCGATACCCCAGAGGTATTCTTTTACCACCAAATCAGCATTTATTAAGCAAAAGTAATAGTTACACGATCACTTCAAGCAGTATTTAAGCACTTATGTGGTGGCAATTATTGTCATACCCAGCCTCCCCATACTCTGTAGCACCCAGGCAAGGAAGGGAAATTTTATTACTTTGATTTTCTAGGATTTTTGTTTATATGTTTGCTCGGTTGGTTTTTTGTCCCCACAGCCATAGAGAAAAACCATTGTGCAGCCAGCTCAGGACACTCAAGTTCACATGGATTATGAAAACAACCAGATGTGACACAGCTGTTAACACAGAAATATTCCTCTAACACTGCTCCATGACAGCTTCTTGATTTTGACAGGCCAGGGTATTACATGTTTACACCTATTACATCTAGAGAAAGAAGTAGAAATGGAGACTCTTGGACCTCGTCATTTAAACACGTTTGGGACGAAATTCAACTTGTTCAAAGCAGATGAGAGTACCTCTGGGCTCCTTTAGAGTCTGTGGTGAGAGACAGGCACTCCTGCAGCGTGATTCATCTGATTTGCTTCAAATACCTGCCTGGGATTTACAGAGCAGAGAGCCGTGCCCCAGAACTGCCTGCTCACTTACTGAACTCGGAGGGAGGCGAGGGTGTGAGCTGCCAGGAAGACCCTGGCATTATGGGAGGAGACTTCTAACAGCCCTTAACCACTGCTCCAACAGAGCAGCTACTGCTGTGCCAGTGATTTAAAACCCTGAGTGATTCTCAGCCTCTCTCACTCCAAAGGCCACCACAGTGCTATGTCCTAGTCTGAAAACATACAATGGTTTTATTTTGTATCTTCAAGTCACTTAGGATATCCATTATCCAAGTATCCCCCACCTGAGCCTGCAGGAAGTCTGGAACAGGTAAGGTTGAACCTACTGTATGGCTGCCAACAGGCAGCAGAGCATCAACTTTTAGAGTAATTTCACCCTTTCATTTCTTTGGAATGACCTTGATTTTTTTTTTCTCCAGTGCTACACTATCACTGCCAGTGCCATGAGTGCTGGGTAGACACCCCCAGTCCTGTCTCTGGCTGGAGATCTCAATTCCTCCCAGCCTCCCCCACATCCGTTTTCCCTGGTCAGTGGTTTGGGTGTCCCCAGATCACGCCATTCCTTGCTGCCACTGCTGTAAATTGCCCAAGGCTCTCATCTTCAGTTTGGAGTTATGGAGTACAGGATCATCATAACCTCTTCCTGTACCCTTTTGCCTGAAAGACTCTACTCCTTATCTGTCCTGAGGGTTTGTGGGGATCAAGCAGAGACAACTGAAAGCCATAACCACACAGCTCCAAGAGCGACTCCACCTTTTATTTTTATTATGCTAAAGCTCTGCCTTCCTGATAAAAAGTATTGCCACCCAAGATGTGCTGTCCTCGGGCCTGCAGACTTTACCTAGTGTGGGTTCCAGAGGTGTGGGCATGGCCATTTCAGGCCACCAATTTCTCTTGGAGAGTTCCAAAGGCTTTGTGGGAAAGGCAGGACGTTGTGGTGCTGTGCATGGGTCATCCCAACTCACCTACAGACATTCCCCAAAACTGCTACAAATGAAAACTATGATCACCACCCAAACCTGCCCACAGTGTGGTGCTCCCAGATAGGCTTCTGTGTGCATATTGCTCCTACAGATGTTCTTGTGTGTCTACACGTAAGATCAGCCCCTCTGCAGATGCTCTTGAAGGAGGTGTCAGGAAAACTAGAGAAACTTTCACACAAGGTGGCAGAACACTCCTGGAGGGTTGCAAGCTTTCTAGTCCCAGACTCAGCCATCTCTCCCAGGCCACCAAGACTTGTTGCTGTCTTCCAC
This sequence comes from Indicator indicator, assembly GCF_027791375.1. Taxonomy (NCBI): domain Eukaryota; kingdom Metazoa; phylum Chordata; class Aves; order Piciformes; family Indicatoridae; genus Indicator; species Indicator indicator. The sequence continues at coordinate 19,302,837 of NC_072010.1, read as the reverse complement.
CACCTCTCCTCTGCCTGGGACAGTCCTTTTCCAGGCCAGATGCCCACATACCCCACAGATAGGGGGTGGCTGCTGGTCTTCTGCAGTGCTCTACTGCCATAATTTGTCTCTGCTCTGTCAAACAGGAAAGAAAAGCGTGCAGTGTAAAATTCCCACTAGTCTGATTAAAATTGGCTCTGTCCCATCCTGCTGTACTGTAGCACATGATTATGCCTGGAAAGCAGCAGCACTGCAGCAGAAATTCAAGGAAGGAAGAGTTGAAACCAGATTGCTGCTTTCCCCCTCCTTCTTAAATACAAATTTTAAGAACATAATTTGCTTGTTAACAGTGCTATGTAACTAATGTACCTCATTTCACTTAACTGTGAAACTCTGAGACCTGCATCATTGTTCGTGTCCCTGAGCTTCCACAGAGTTAACAAAAATGTGGCTACGCCAGGCTTTCATTGTCGGCGAGTCAGTGATGCGCTGTGGGCTTTGTGAGGCGCCGGCTGCGCCCGCGCCCACGTGGCTCTCTCAGACACCTCGCACAATGGCAGAGAAAGGCTCTCCTCTTGTCAGCAACACCCAGTTTGTCAGGAGAAGGAAAAAAAAAAGGAAAAATGAAAGAAAAAGATTTAAAACAATTTGCCTCATGTTGCAACGGTACAGATTTTAGTAGGTAGCTCTGATGTACTGTTTTAAAATGCAATGAATATGCTGTTAATTTAGGTGCTGCACCACATTGTAATTAATGGCACTGATTCCCTAAATGCTTACTTTAAAATACATGTATCACCAATGGTCACAAACTTGTGTAATTCTGAGATTTTCTCATGTTGTTTTTTTTCCCTGAGAGATGTGCAATGGCTACACTGTACTCTGCTTTTCCTCGTACATCACGAGGTCTTCTGCCTGGCACTGCCAGTGAGATTCCTGTTTAGCCAGAAAATCATTCACAACACTTGGAAGATCGAACAGCTGCAAATTATGTTGAAAATGAGTAAAAATGAGGGAGTGGCATTATAATAAATAAGGTACTTGACTGCTGACACATATTGCTGCTTCTATGAAGATGACTGTTGAACTTCTGAGCCAGGACATATGGAAGTCAAATCTGGCACAGGCTATAACAATACACAGTAAATAGCTTTAATGCTCCCATTTACAGGAAAAGTCTGATTTAAGTCTTACTGTAACTGAGAAACAATCACCATAATCACCAGTACAGGTTAGGGGCTGCCCTGCTGGAAAGCAGCTCCACGGAGAAAGGCCTTGGAGTGCTGGTGGGCAGCAAGTTTTCCATGGAACAACAATGTGCCCTTGTGGCCAAGAAAGCCAATGGTATCCTGGGATGTCTCAAGAAAGGTGTGTCCAGCAGGTCTAGGGAAGTTCTTCTACCTCTCTACTCTGCCCTGGTGAGACCACACCTGGAATACTGCATCCAGTTTTGGGCTCCCCAGTTCAAGAAAGACAGAGACCTGCTGGAGAGAATCCAACAGAGAGCCATGAGGATGATTAGGGGACTTGAGCATCTCCCCTATGAAGAGAGACTGAGATCCCTGGGGCTGTTTACTCTTGAGAAGACTGAGAGGGGATCTTATCAATGTGTATAAATATCTGAGGGGTGGGTGTCAAGTGGAGGGGGCCAAGCTCTTTTCGGTGGTTCACAGCAATAAGACAAGGAACAATGGGTTCAAACTCGAACATGGATGATTTCAGCTCAACATGAGGAGAAACTTCTTTACAATGAGGGTGATGGAGCACTGGAACAGGCTGCCCAGGGAGTTTGTGGAGTCCCTTTCTCTGGAGACTTTCAAAACCCACCTGGATGCATTCCTGTGCGGACTATCCTAAGTGATCCTGCTTTGGCAGGGAGGTTGGACCTGATGAGCTCTTGAGGTCCCTTCCAATCTCTAATCTACTGCAGTAATATGTGATAATATGTCTACTGAGCTATGTCCAAAGCTCATGGCAGCCACCATCACCACTTTACTGCAGCTACCACTGGATCAGGACCTTCTGATGGCAGGTGGTACAGCTGTTACAAGATGAGCTTCTTACAAAGTTTAAAAGAGCCATAGCAATTTTGTGTTAAAGAAATACTGGTTAATACTGGGAAATGTAATTATTGTGCAAAATGTTTTGTACTAAAAGAACATTTTATCCTAAAAAAAAAAATTCTCTTGGGTGTGTTATATATGCTCAGAGATTGCTAATGACCCCAGTGGGAGAAACTGCTTAGAACCATAGAATAGTTTAAATGAGCAAGAACATCTTTACCTAGAGCAGGTTGCTCAAAGGCCTGTCCAACCTGACCTTGAATCTTTCCAGGGATAGGGCATCCATGAAGCTGTTGGAGTGGATCAGTATGGCCACAAAAATGGTAAGAGGGCTAGAACACTTCTTCTATGATGATTGGTTGAGAGAGTTCAGGTTGTTCAGCCTGGGGAAAAGAAGGCTCCAGGGAGACCTTTCACTACTTAAAGTGGGCTTATAAGAAAGATAGGTACAACCTTTTTAGCAAGGTCCGGTGTGACAGGACAAGGAACAAGAGAGTAGATTTACACTAGATATAAGGAAGGTATTTTTTACAAGACAAGTGGTGAAACATTGGAACAGATTGCCCAGAGAGGTGGTAGAAACTCCATCCCTGGACCAAGTTGGACAAGGGTCTGAGCAATCTGATCTAATTAAAGATGACCCTGCAAGCTGCTGGTGGTTTGGACTAGGTGAGCTTAGTTTCTTCCAATGCAAACCATTCTGTGATTCTATGATCTATCACCTCTCTGGACAATCTGTTCCAGTGTTTCACTACTCTCATTATGGCCATCCCTTACATGTTACACTCAGTAATGGTTTCACATACAAATTTTGTAACCCTTAAATCACTTGTGTAGCAATTTAGAAAAGTTTAGATATTTCATTGGTTTGTTGGCTGCTGAGTTCAAATCACTGAAATGTCACATAGATGCCTTCTCACAGAGTATTTCTGACCACTACAGTACATGTACAGGCTTAAACTACCACGGAAACAGTTCTCAGGTGCCTTGTTTGATGAAAGATGCACTTTCTTCTGAGCTTCATGCATCAAATATAAACCAGTTGATATAGAATGTGCTATTTTTCTATGATGCTACAAGTTATCTGCAGGGCAAAAAGGGTTCCTCTTTCAAAATCAGCATTCCTTAGCCAGGCTTTATCCCATTCACATAACCATAACTCAATTTGGGATAAGCCTAAAGGGCTGTCTTCTAAAACATCACAAACATGATTACTTTTTAACCAATGACAAATAATCAGCTAAAGAAATCTGCTGCCTCTTATCTCTGACAGAGGTATAGTTTAAGATAAATTGCTCCAAGACAGAGTACTTCTGGTATTTCTACTGAAGAGGAGCAGGTGGAGAGTTTGGGTGGCCGGGTAGCCAGCAGGACATCTCCAGAAGCGTGCAAGGGACAGAACAGCAATCATAATTATGTTTGACAAGCACAGACCCTCGAGTCAGACAAACGTCAGAAATTCTCCAAATGGTCTGCTGTGTGCTGGTCAGAAAAATGCCAGGAGCTGTAGCCGTTTCTGACATGGTCTTCTGTCACAAATTCTAGGCTTTGACCACAGAAGTTTCCTTCTGACAAAACTGATCTTAGCAAGACTCTGATAACAAATCTGCATGCATGTGTGTCTGCCCCTGGATGAGATAGGCCCTCACAATTATATCTGTCACCTGGTATATCCATAGGAAATCAACTTGAAATCAGTATGACCAAACCCAGTTGCTCAGAGGTTGATAATGACTGATGAAAAGATTAGCTTCCTGTGTTTATCTTCTCCCTTTGAAGTTTTTTCTCAGAAGTTGAAATATTGTGCTGATGACAATGTTGAATTTTCTTGAACTGGACCCAATTAGTCTCTTACTTAGCTGAGCCTCCAGGGACAGGCCCCCTTTTGAGGTGGCAATGCTTTTCACAGAATCAAGCAGGTTGGAAGAGACCTCCAAGAACACTAAGTCCAACCGATCGCCCAACCCTAACTAATCAACTAGACCATGGCACTAAGTGCCTCATCCAGTCTTTTCTTTTTGCAACCACGGAGAAACAGACCTCTTACACAGTCTACACCATGGTTTGTTATTGTCATTGCCTCAGTTTGCAGAGTCAGTAAAGGTGTTTCAAAGGCTTTGAATGCCCATTTCCCCTGGAAGTTATGAATCACACAAAAATAGGTTGCACCAGAGCTTCCAGAGCTACATTCAAATAAACCAGTCTATGCCAAATTCCCTATCACTCACGTGTACTTCTAAGCGCCTGCCAGGAACACCATAACCAGCAGAGCTGCCAGGATTCTGTTGGAGATGTAAAGACCAGGATAAGTGTACTCAGGCATGGCTGGTGGACATGGCAACCTACTGCAGGACACAGAAAAAAACTTCTATAAAAACCCCTTGCTTTTATTATTTTGCCGTTTTTACATAAGGATGCAACACTTAATGCATACCAAGACATGAGAAAAATCACTGCAGGTTCTGGATGAACATACCTCCAGGTTATGCTATCATAAAACATCAAAACCCTGCCAGTGCCAGTGTGCTCCAGGACTGAAAAGGCAGACCACCTTCTGCAGTTGACACAAAGGAGAGCTTTATGCCATAGCTTGCGTCTTCTGCTCCTAACCTGAATGATCCATTAACATCTGGGGCATCTTGACATGAAGCTGGGCTAATGCTCCAACACACCTCTAAGGTTTCTGGAAGAAGATCTCATACCACTCACCTTTCCAGCCCCACCATTTCCACCACAAGCCCTGCAAAATCTGATGAGGTAAGCCTCCTAGTGGTTGCTTCCACCACAGGAACTCTGTGGGTAGGGTACAGCCATCAGCGTGCAGCTCCAGGGTGGAGCTGTCACTGTTTCACCTCTTCTAGGAGCCCAATCCTTACTGTTTCAAACCTTGTGTGTTTATTAAGACCTGAATGAGCAGAGCCTGCCCACAGGCAGGAGGTCTCAGTGGCCCTGTCTTCTTCTTCTTCTGGCTCAAGGCAAGACCTGCTTCTTGCAAGTAAATTAATAGGAAGAGGAAAGTTCTGCTTGGGCTGGAGTGTGTCTTTTCCCTGAGTTAATCTCTTTGCTAAACCACTGCCAGCTGCACCAAGGAGGTCTATAGTGGACACTACACTGGAAGGAGCTCATGCAATTTAGCACTGCCTCTCTGCACTTCCTAAATAAATTTGGGATACCACCCATACCCGACAGGTATAAAGAGACAGTAACATTTTGATGTGGGGTGCATGCACCACCAAAGAACTGAAGATTTGGACTGATCCCATGAGACATTGCTGGATCCCAGGGTGGTGATTTATTATTTCTATCCTACTCTTTCTCTGCCACTATCCTTTCCTCTTGCTACTCGTCTTTTCCTCTCCTTGATGAACATAACCTAGCTGTGCCACAAAGCTGCTGGCAAGAAAACTCCTGTGTCGAAACACCTTTATCTCCACACCTTATTGTTGTTAGGAAAAAAGGTAATACATTGTTTCATATTGTTCAACCAAGTCTTTGTTGTGACTCTACTGCCTCCACGGCCCTGCTGTGCAGGGACAGCCTCTTCCAGGCGGATCATAACCTCTTCCAGAGGGATCATAACAATTCACCTCCCTCATCATCCACTGAGTGGGATGCGACACCACTTGCGAGCGGGGACCTTTTCCAGTAGGACATGGGAATTGCTCCATTAGTGAGAAGGAGGAAATAATGACAGAAGCAGACAAACACAACAGTAGGCTGGAGAGGCATTTCCCAGGACAGGCATCTCCAACACTGACAGCTGCATTGTCTCAGTTCCCAGCCTCCTCCACCAGGCCAAATGCAGCTCTTGTTGGTGTACTTCTAGTCCATGATGGCAGTGAGGATGCCAGTGGCATCAAGAAATCTTTTTCTGTTCTGACTCTTGCCTCAGAGGACAACAGCAGTATTTGACATAGCCCCCCCTTGAATCAGAAACCTCCTTCCTCATGCTGGAAACTGCTGTGTCTTTGGAAAGGCAAAGCACAAACCAGTTCACAGTTCTCTGCAGCCCTTTAGCTCACCTGTTTCTCTCTGCACTGCAAAATTCTGTCTCAGGGTGCTGCTGCAGTAGGAGAAGGAGCTGGGATACGTGCTAACAAAACCAAACAAACAAAAACCCTCCAAAAAACAAACCAGAAAGGTCACACTTTCTTAAACAGCAACAACAACAATCTATTGTTTCTGTGAATGCTCTCTTGATGCAAAAAAAATCCACCCTTACCCAGAAGACTCAGCACTGTTCCATGAAGAGACCACATCCCAGTGGATTTCCACAGAGTAACAAAACATACAGGCACTGCTCTTGTTAATTTCGAATTCTTTTGCTTGACAGTTTATGGAAACATCCCTTGTTATTCACTTCTTCCCTACTGAGCTTAACACTCCAAATCCCTTAGGCCTTTTTCCAGAAAACCCATTTCACATCTTTCTAAGGCTCAGAGCCTAGCAGTAATTGCAGCACAAAGGCTGGCCCCTTGTTAAACTGACTGCAGATCTACCAAGGAACTTTATGGGATTCACTCTTATTCTGGCAATGCACTGCAACTTAACACACCTAAGCTTGTGGTTCTGGAGCTTTAGTTGATGTGAGGAGTTCCTTGCTGTTTTGAACCTCCTCCTCTCTCCCTTCATGGGATTCTCCAGGGAGAACTGGAGGAGAAATCACATTATTTCATGATGAGACACCAATGACAGATAAGAATGTCCTCCCTTGCAGGTAAGCACACTTTTTGGACACGTAGAACATCACCTCTAGGGACGAGGTGGGATTTTATTGCAAGAAATACGTTTTGCCTGAAGGTCAGCTGAGATGACTGCTCCAGTGTGATGTGATCATCACTCTGGATGAACTGCCACACATTATTTAAATACACAGTGCGATCTATAGATTCTTTGAAGTGTACCACACAACATAAATACACAATCTACAGATTCTTTGAAGTGTGTCACCTCAAGTACCCCAGGAGCAGTCCAAGATACAAGAACATGTACATGAACAAGCCAGTACAATTGCAGAAGATGCCTGGGCTCTTATCCTCCAATCAGCCTGAACTGAATAGACACACTGGTAGAGAATTACTTTCTTTCCAGTTCTTTCAGCTGACACTAAGCCCATCAAAGACTGCTCTTCCTCCTGTTCTCTCTCATACTTTGTCTTTTTAATAAAAAAAAAAAAAAATAATCACCTTTAATCCCCCTAAGGTCATTGATGCATCCAGAACTCAGAGGATAGAAGTTAAAAAAAAGCAGCTTTATTTCTTAAGTTAATGGAAATCAGACTAAATCTTTTGATACTTCTTCTTTTGATTACCACCACAGAATTATCACTTACTAAGGTGTCATGGCTGGGGCCAGAGAAACAACAAATAGTAAATGGTTTTAGATATAATGAGAAGGGGAGAGTTCTGGGATTTTTTTCTACATGTTCTGAGGATGATGATTTTTCATGATAGTGGGCCCCTTCTTTTGCCTTAGTGACACAGCTTTATCCTGAGAAGCTTCCTCTTCACTTCCAAGTATTAAAGAAAAAAAAGAAAGTAGAAAAAAAAAAGAAAAAAGGAAAAAACGAAGAAAAAAGACTATAATTGCAAACAGTACATTTATATTTCCTTGGATAATGCATATTGAAAGCAGAAATCATCTTCATGACTAGAGGAAGCACACTGATAACTCAGCACACGCATCAAGAAATAAAATAGTATTTCCTATGTTAAACCAGAAAAGCATTTTTGGTTTGGCACAAATTAAAAGCCCCTAGTTTAAATTACACAAATGACAAGGACATTTCTGTTGATTCTTCAGACAGGACACAGAGGTTTCAGTTTCATGAATCAGACTGTTAGTGAGAAAATGAAACAGGGGACAATGTATGACAACCCCCTAATGCTTTCAACATTCTCTTGCATGGCTGTGAACCAGGATCAATTATTTAAATACATACATAAATAAAGGAAAAAGATGCTAAGAAACACTAATAAACCTAACTGGCCTTGTACTGGGCAGAGGACCTATCTTTGAGGAGTTCTTCTGAGAGAACAGCCTGCTTGTGTTTGGGAAGAACCAGCAACTAAAGTATGTTTTTTGTTGCTATTGTTTTTTCTTTAAGTGTACAAACTCAAACTCAGGAATCACCCACAGCTCAAAGGAGGAGCTGGTTTAATGCTACGTTTTGTTTTTTTCCAGACCTCTCATACCCAGACTGCTTTCCAAAGCTTTCACCTCCTGCACAGCTGTAAGCACCAGGCAGCAAAGGAACCCACATTTTCAGTATCTGCCCTTCTGTCAAACTCTCACCATTTTGGGTTCAGCCAGGTAAAACTGGTACACTATAGATTTAAGCTTGGGGAACAATTCCGAGAAGCTTTCAGCACTCATGGCAGTAAGGAAAATAGCAGCTTTGCTGATGCCTTGCCATTGCCCTGTGCATCAAGGCAGGGTGGCAGCCAGAAATGGCCCTCACTAAGTTCCACTTCTCTGAGAAACCCTGCATCACAGAGAATGCAAAATTCAGATCATGTTTTGCTCATACTTACATCACTGGAGTTTGAAAAATTACTTGAATGAGAAATCCAAGTAGAGTTTGAGCTTCTTGTTTTGTTTCTTGTGAACATCCGCAGAAGTTGTTTTGCTCACAAGTATTTCCAAGACTACTACTAGCATTTGTCTGACTGGGCAAGACCATGCTTCATGAGGGGAGCAAGTGAGTCAGGGCAGCTTTTCCCAGCTGTAACAAACAAGAGGGCTGTCCTGTGGCTCCTCGCCACATTCTCCTGTCAGCAACAGAGGAAATAACCCACAGTGTCCTTGAAGGATTCTTTCAAGGCATCAGCTATCTTCAGATTTTTCTCCTTTCATTTTACAAAACAAACAAACTCATTGTGCAAAAACGGTTGATTAAACAATGTTAAAGTGCTGTGATGCCTTACACTACAGTACTTGAGACACAAGACAGTGATTTAACTGCATCTTTCCCAGACTATACACTTGCAAATATGCTGTGCCTGCTGTATCAGAGGCTTTGTTCCATACTGACAGTTACTCTTTGGGTGAAGAAAAAAAAATATTTCACACAGATACGTATTTGGAAATACCAACATACTGATACCCTGAAAATACAACTAGCCAAACTAAGCCCTTTTGAATATATACCTCATTTCCACATCCAGTGGCAGCATGCAGAATTGTAACAGGTGACAGAAGCTCAGAAGGGATGATCAGAGAGCATGAATTAAACCTGTACTCCTAAACCTTGTTAGTTTTTCAAAACAGATGCAATCACTCCTTTCTCTTGCTTGTGCTCATTCCCCTTGCCCAATAATACCAGCTTGTTCAGTCACCATCACATCTCTCTCTCCTGTAGAGCTCAGTCACCACACTAGTGTCTCACTCCAATACTCTCTGGTATTTTGTCAGTTCTGGGAGATCTGGGGAGAGAAGAGGTATATAAAGGTAACATTTAGGTGCAATTATGCCTTATTGAGGGATAATTAAGACGTGAAATTACCATTTCATTTCCTTCATTGTCCTGAGACTGTTTTGCACCTCAGCATGAACTTGGCTCATGTTGCAGTCACACAATTTCCATCACAGACCAACAGCAAGAAGCTCTGAAGTGACTGGGAGCTTCCTAATTGCAAAGGGAAGAGCAAGAGGGATACTCCTATGCATAGCACAGGTCCTGCCCTGCCTGTAGGCAGGAAAGGGGGAATGCTGCCTGCCAGTGCCCGCAGCAAGCTGGTGCTCTGCCAAGGCAGAGCTTTCTTGCCAGAAGCTGCCAGCTCTGGATGGAGTAGCACAATGAGCAGGCAGTAATCCCCACATCATCTTTGTGCATATGTGAGATGTCTGTTGTGCTTGTGGGTGTCCAAAGGGATGGCTAATTAGCGTTACAGCCACTCACACCAGCCTAAGTTCTGAAGCACGTGCCCCATTACGCACTGGCTTCAAGCATATGTACTGCAGCTCATGTTCTGAGGCTTTCAGGTTTCAACATTTCAAATTAAAAAGCTGCCAGAAGAAGGACTTATTCTTCATTTGAGAAACTGTAAATTGCCACACTTAACCAAGCCCCAAGAAACAATGCATCCTGCATGGCAGCCACAGTCACAGCCCTCAGCAGACTCACACAAACCCTACGGCTCCACTCTAACCATAAACAAACAGCAACTCAAACTTCAGTGTTTTAATTTAAAGGATTGTTAGCATTTGCTATTGTAACCCAGAGACTCATGTTTCACATACCACAATCAAATACTCTCTTGAATCTCAATAATTTCCTGGCACTAAATGCTTTGATTTTCAGTTTCATTGAGAGTCCCCATGATCCTCAGTGCAAGAGGAACTGAATAGCTCCTGCTCCACTTACTTGGCATCATACTTGGTCCTACACATGGTCCTACACATTACCACATATCACATAATGCACAACAGGAGTGTAATGAATTTAAAAGTGAATGTTTTAAAAAAATTAATATATTTAGCTACCATTCCTAACAGGAACAGACAAAAAAGGGAAAGAGAAACAGAAAAACATTTATACAATACAGAAGGTCAATGAAAACGGAAACGGAGTGAGTGCCTGCCATGCCTTTTCTTTCATCCTACATACCTCTTCCTTTTGGGACTGAAAGGTTTATGGGTCACCTCTCCTGTTTGCGCAGCTTCACACAGAACAGAGTCACAGATACTAATAAAAAAAATTCTGCTCCATTACAGAGTCAGACTCTGAGCATGTTAAAGATAATTAATATTGTACACATGGAAAGTACTTTTTGTTCAACAAAAATTGCCATAGTTTATACTTAACTCAATAAAACCTGCATTTTCCTCAATGATTGCACACAATTATTTATAGAAAAAGATTACTAAAAAGGCAGATTCATTAATTTTTCACTGTTTCTCACAGTGAACTGTATTTTCTATGTAATTTGCCTACTGCTGCTAATTCCTTAGTATCCTAAGGCTACTATTTCATCTGTGAATTGTTTCAAACTAGGTATCAAATTGAAGAGATGCAGAGCACATGCTGGCATGGTTTGAGAAGTTAAGGAAATCCTTCCTGAACTAGACTGCATTGCCAGCACCATCTGCAGGGCTCCATGCAGACAGAGCAGTGTAGTCCCCATGCTGCATTTCTCAGGCAAGCTGTGCACTAGCTGATAGGGATGGCCAAAACAGTCAGGTTGGCAGCTCACACCCTCTAAAGGAAGAAAGGGAAGACAGACTCCTGACACGTATCATTAACTTGGAAGCTCTGTGTAGAACTGGGTATCATGTGTTTGCCTGCACAGTGACCTGCAGGTAACTCCTTGACACCTATCTAATTCTAGTCCAGCTCCTGACAGTTCTTTCAAAGAAAAAGAAAATGCATTCACCCTGAACTCCTAATTATTATAAAATTGCATGCCCCTATTTCTTCAGGACTAAGGCTTTTTAACTGTATTTTGCATTACCCTTCAAATTTAGGAGTAAAACATATATGTTGAATCATGGTGCATTCTTGACTGCAGTACCTCAGCAGTTTGCAGCACTTAATCTAACACACCAACTACTTGAAAAACATTATTGCTGATGATGGAATAGCTCCATCTTCTGGAATAAAAAAATATTTTCTTGACAACCACCTTCATATTTCTAAACCAAACTTGAATCTTTTTACTGATGGAACGTGAATCTTGTGCAGAAAATTGAAGCTTTAGCATAATAATGTGGTGTCTGAGAAACTTTAGGAAGCATTAATTATTTTATAATAAGACTGGTAACGCATGTCCATTGTTTAACATAGCATATTAAAACCTGACCTTATTATTAAAGAAATCGCTGTAATACCATTTTGAGAAAAAGGCTTTAAACTGTTTAAGACCAAGCACTCAATATGCACTCTCAACTTTAGTCCTGATTTAGGGTACTTTAAACTTCAGTTAAGTTTGTAGTTTTACAACAGTGTGTTTGTGGTTAAACACTGTCACAATCATGAAGCGACGGAAGTCCCTGCTGAAATCGCAGCTACAGAGAAGAGACTGCAAGTGATCCTTATATTGCTATTTATCAAAACATTTAAATGCATGTTTAAATAAAATATTTCAAGTTAAGGACACAATGCTGTTGCCTGGAAAAAGGCATATTCACTCTTACATATTCACTCTCAAAAGGAAAAGAGCACTAAGCTGTTAGTCATCTGCTCACTGGTGCTCGGTAGTAGTTCTTCATTTCACAGGAAGGCTAGAGCCACCAGAAGAAAAAATAATGGAAAATTAAACATGTACAGCTACATCTACTTTTGAAACAGCAGTGAATTTAAAGTCAATACATACTCATGGACACACAAGAATAGCAGAAATTTAAACAAATTTGCTTAACAAATCAAAGCAACTGGAGCTTTATTTCTCTATATAGAAAGATGCATCCCTATGTGCATTCTTTTAAGCTACGGAAGATGAAAAAGCCATGCAGCCCTTGCAAGAAATAAATCCTCAGGTGAAATATATATACATAGAAAATTTCCTCTTTAGTAGATGATTCTTCTCAACAGATGCTAAATGCCATTTAGAAGAGCCAAACTTAGGACTACTTTATAGTAGAATATTCTACTACATTTTTTTTTCAGTACAGTAGCAAAACGGTTGCATGAACCACCATATTGCTTGCATCAGTGAAACAAGAGCAAGTAACAAAATGCAAGCAGCTAAACCTGTACGTGGAAATCAGACTCTGTATGCAAAGTTTGCACAATGGAAGGATATAGGACTTTTCTTCATAAAAATTATCTTCCAGCTTTCACGTCTCATATGGCTTTTGAATGGAGGCATTAGTTAAAAGAATCTTCCCACCCATAGTCAAGTATTGACTGTATTTAAATACAGCAACGTAAGGACAAACAAGTTAAAAATTCACCACACCATATTACCTTACGTAATACAGTATAAAATCCCTTTTCTAAGGCTACAAAGGACAGATTTACAGTAATATGAGGTACTGGCATTTATGGTCAGAGAAGTAAAGATGGCAAAGAATTACACAGCATTGTCATCAGACATGACATTTCTCTTGCTCCTTTTTTTTTTTTTTTTAGGGTTTTTGGTTTTCTTTTTTATAAAATACATGTCTTGATGACTACATGCTTTAAGCTTATATTCATTTATTTTTTTATATATATATATATTTTATTTGTAGGGGCAATTGAGAGAGAGTCACAAATAAGGAAAGGACACTAAGGTTTTAATAAGGGCAACCAAAAAAAAAAAAAAAGTTTTCACCAGAATAGATTCACATTACAGTACACCAATATTGACAGCATTCTCTTTTGCCTATTTTTGGTACATAAGATGGAATCTCTCTACATAACCTTATAAGGCTTCAGTAACTAAAAGGTAAAAAAACTATTAGTTTACAATTTATTTAAAAATTCTGAAAGACACAGCAAGTTCTAAACTTTAGTAGTGCTACCCAAACACAACCATCTGGTTTAAGAACCCATCAAAAGAGCCTCCTTTCAAGAGAGCTTCCAACAGCAGAATTGTGCAATATGGATGTCTCTTACTACGAGGGAAGAAAAAAAAAAACCAAACAACTTACACATGGCACATTCTCATTCATATTTTGCAATGTAAAAAGTTGCAAACATACCTAGTCAAATAAATAATTAAAAAAAAAAATCTGAAATGTGTTTGTTACGGATCCTAAAACCACTATGCAGAATAATGGAAACTTTCACTCATGGACTATTTACACGGTAATACCCAGGGGAGGGTACACACTGCTACAAAACTCATAAAACAAAGGGTAAACTTGAAATGTTTTCCATAGTAAAGGTCTAGCAGCATGACTATATCTAATGCTGTTCGTTTTCTCAACAGTTTTTGGAAGTTTGTTTTAATCTATGTCTTCATCCAGTTCGTAATTGTCTTTATCATAAATATCTTTTACTAAAAGAACCCGTACAAGCATGTTTTCCAAAGCGTTGCGGTCCAGGGAAGTGGCAGTGTACCAGATGGGACTCTCCACGGAGACAGAGCAGTCTGGCTGCAGATAAAACATGTCCGTCCTCTGATTAAGATTCTGTGGGCTACAAGGGGGAAAACATGGGAGGGTTAGGAAAACAGCCTCACAGGACAAAAGTGTACATCAGCAGTCCCAACATCCTGCACAAATGAAACTCCCAGACCTACCTCAGCAAATTACCAAAGGAGCTGTGCCAGGTCTGGCCAAGCTCAGCTGGTCCTGCATACTTAGAACAGCCCAAAAGCAGATGTTTGGGACTTAGCAAGAATGTTAGAGACCAGAGACTCTTCCAGCTTTCCAGAATTTGCAGATCTAGGATTTGCTACACCAGAAAGCACTTTCTAGCTATTTAGAAAGCCCTATCAACAGATTGGCAAAGAGGCCCAATACTGACATCAGTCATTGCTTGCACTGCTGCCTGATGCTGCTCTCCCTGAAGGTAGAGTATGGGGTTACCTTGAAAATCAAAGACAGTAGTTCTGAGACAGAGGCACAGAAAAACAACAAAGCTGGTGAGGGGTCTGGGGGTGTTTAGTCTGAGAGGAGGAGGCTCAGGGGAGACCTTATTGCTGTGAGGGATTGGTCTCTTCTCCCAGGCAACCAGCAATGGAACAAGAGGACACAGTCTCAAGCTGTGCAGGAGGAAGTTTAGGCTTGATCTTAGAAAGAAGTTCTTCACAGGAGTGATTGCCCATTGGAATGGGCTGCCCAGGGAGGTGGTGGAGTCCCGGTCCCTGGACATGTTCAAGAAAAGATTAGATGGCCTAGTTGATTAGATAGGGTTGGGTGATCAGTGGAATTGATGATCTTGGGAATAGAAAGCTTAGAGGAGACCTTATTAACATGGTACCAGGTACATAAGGGTGGCTACCAAGAAGATGGAGATTCCCTTTTTAGAAGGAGTCACATGGAAAAGATAAGGGGTAATAGATACAAGCTATTCCTGGGGAGATTCTGATTGGATTCTGGAAGAAAATTTTTCACCATGAGAACAGTTAGACATTGGAATCATGTCCCCGGGGGAAGTAATAAATTCCCCTACCCTGGAGAGTTTTAAGACTCACCTTGACAGCACGCTGGGCCATCTCATTTAAACTATACTGTTATCTAGAAAGGTCGGATCAAATGATCCTTGGGGTCCTATCCACCCTGGCATTCTGTGACTCTGTGATCTGTTCTGTCCCTGCTACTAGCTGTGTAACTGTTCAAAATCCAGCTTCAACGTTTTAACTATACATGCTCTCCAAACCATGACAGTAGATAGCGTGAAGGCAAAACAAAACAAACCCTGCACCAACCAGAATTAACTGAGTATAGGAAAAAGAGGTTCTTGCTTTAACACACCACACCATTACTCTTTACTTGTGTCTTTCTGTAACATTACATACTTGCACTACTGCCTACATTGTGTGCAAGCTTTCTTCACCTTTAAGTGTAAGATGCAGTTTCCTAACACGTTTGGTCGCACACTTCATTTGATTTACTGTGCTGTAAAGCTTTTCTTTTTAATGTATTAATTTCTGTGTAGATTGGAGGGAAAAATCTAAATGTTGGGTTGCTTTTAGATTTTTTTCTACTAAAAATATTATAAGCATGCTTTCACAGTAGGTATTTCAAAAGCATCTACATTTCAGATTCTTGATGACTTAATGTAAAGCAAATACACTGTCTCAATCCAATTCTTACTGAAGAGACAGGGACCTCACAAAAAAAAACCTCAGTATACAAACCTACCAGATCCCTTGCTGGTAATTCTCTGCAGAGATACTTGATGTTTCCAGGCAAAAAAAAAAAAAAAAGAAAGAAAAAAAAAAAAAAGATTCAGACTTACTCCCAGATGGAGCTCTTGCCAACTAAGATCGAAGTATTGTGCTGCTCCCATGCATCCTGCACATTCACTCCAGATACAGAACTGGAGATTTCAAATCTCAACCCATTCCCTTTGCTTTGGTACATTTCAGGTTGCATCAAAACATTTTCCTTTTGTTCCTAGTTTACTCTAGACCCTGTATCACACTTACCTTCTGGACAGATAGCACTCAAACATTTTCACAGGGCATCTAGCTGGATCAGACGTGTTTTCAATTTGTTCAAATACTGGCTCATCGTCTTCGTGTTTCCTTTTTCCAGTAGTAATTTTATCTTTAAGAAGAAAATCAACAACATCTAATCCATAACTTGAAGTTATTTCACATTTTTCAGCAAACTTTCCAGAGCGGGCAGCCCACCAAGTACCACAACGTGGTCACCATGACTATGTAATCTGCAAACTGGAAATGCAACCCACAGCATGGAGACCAGTGGGCTCAAAAGGATCTTTTAACACAGAGACCCTGTGGTCTCCATGGACTACACGCTCCAATTAAAGATCTGAGAGCAGAGAGCTGCTGAACTTTATGCAAAGGCAGACCTCTGACTCCTGGCAAGGTGCCCAGATGTCCCTCAAGGAAGTGCAATGTGGATGCTCCTGCAATACTTATTTTGGAACTGCTATAGTACCTTCACTATCAGCTCTGCACAGGGAAGACACTTGATACCGAAGACAAGCTTTGCTTTCCATAGTTAGAGGATTTTTTTTCCACTGTCTAAAAACAGTGCCAAAAGAAAGTCTTAAGTGCTGCTCCACTGTTTTCAGGCCAAAATATTTAGTGTTAAAGTAGAATAGAGTATTCAGAAGAGCAACCGGTGAATGTGATCCTAGCTGTTTAATCCTCCAAAGATAATCTTCTTCAACTCGAGAGAATATTGATCCTTCAAAAAAAGAATATTACAGAAAATACAATGCATTAGCCCATAGACTGTCCAGATGCAACAGAGCAAGTTTCTGTTTATTGTAAAATTTAAGAAAATGCTGCCAGAAGCCTCTAATAACCATACTTAATTACATGTTCACATCCCCAAACCCACTGCTTTAAGACACAGACACCGTTTGAGACAGTCACTGGGAAATACCCGTAGAAGCAATTTTATACACAATACATTTCTATTTAATTACAACAGCATTTCTTACATGCAGCTCATTCATGTTACTACAAAAAATATTCAAAGTGCTAATCTTAATCCCTTTTTAAGAAGTCTGTTTTTGAGTTAATTTTCTTCTGAACAGCTATATCTTCTTTCTTGTTACTACTAGATATCTCATTTGGAAAGCACTTGTGGACCATACTAGGATATAAGGAGGGCCCCATACAGAAGCTATACAGAAAAAAAGCCCGTATCAAGAAGAGAGAGTAAAGAGGCTGGTAAGGACAAGCCCTCATTCAAGAAGAGAGTGTGAGAATGGTGGAAGAACAGTGGATTCTGCAGTCAGCACCAACATTGATCTGCTGAGGAAAACTCCTGTTTTTTCCATGAAACTGATGCTGAAGCCCCATGGCAGGGAGTCCTTCCCATCTAGCTGAGAAAGACTAAAATACATAGCTCATTAGCCCCACACATACAGAACTCAATGCCTGCCTGCCTGGCCTGCTTTCCATCTGGGGAAAAATGAGCAAAAAAGAAATTTAACTCAGGTAAAAGGTCCAGGCTGAAAAGATCTGCTTATTCTAAATGTCTCTCCTCCAAAAACATGGATAGTTGATTTAACATTGACAGATGATGGCAAAGTCAACACCATGGATTGCCAAGAAACAAGACAATAAGAACAGGTACAGTCTTAATTGAACTCTTTAGATGATATCTTTATGATTTGTAAGCAATTAGTATTTCAATGAATAAAACGTTTGTCTCTATCTACATGCTTAAGAAACCAAAACTATTAACAGATGAAAAACATACATGACCAAAAAGGAAATTACCATCTGGAAGTATGCTTGGTTGCCAACTTCTAAGGATTTTATTTAACTCCTGTTCAAACGTCTGGTAGATTGGATCAATAAATATGTTGTCTTTTCGATTGCTTCCATATAAATACTACAGAAAAGAGAGACACAATATTTACAATTTCAGATTAGAACACATCCTGTACTATGAAATTATTTTTCAATACAATGCTTGCACTTTTATAAAAAAACAGCATCTAAAACTAAAACATTGACACTTTCCCAATGATTCACCGTTAAAAATTACCTTCAATATGATTTATTGTTGTAAATTTATTAATCTGTGATTCATACCGAATGAGAACAATTCTACCATTTTTATCTGAAATTACACATATCAGTGAAAGGGGAATCATTAAAAAAACCCCTAACTAAATAATTTATCTTTTCCTCCACCTAGGTATACAAAAAAAAACCCACTTAGCAAGGTTCTGCCATTTTTAAGGTGAACTCTGAACACTAACAAAAGCATCTTCCCACAGAAGTGGGAGCAATAGGTTGTGGTAATGATATGCAGCAGTGCAAGACAAATGACAGGATGGTGCATAGAAGTCTGCCTTTTCTGCAATCTATTTATCTTAACCTTCTTGACCTTACAGACAGAGAAACTCTTTTGAACCTTTACCAACAATTCATGGTGGAGGGTTATACTAGTATTTGACATGATCCTCATGGAAGGCATTTCCAAGAAATGGAGGATTTGCCTCTTAAATTTTCCACTTGAGTGTTATCTTTGCATGAACAAGCCTGTTGTTAGTGAATGCAATAAGAGTGACAAGACACAAAAAGCGTACTCACTTCTGGAAACGGTGTCTATTTCTGTACACACACTTGAAATAATGTTAAACACAGCACTTTTTTATACTAGGGGGTTCAGCCTATCTTGCCTTCCTTATCTTTGCACTTGGTTTTAAAATAAGGAAAAATGAATGAATACACTTCCTAGAAGTTTCCCACACATCTTGATTTAGGTAATTACTTTATACAATACATTTAACTAATTCTTCAAAGCAAAATAGTCCCCAATATGTGCTTGTTTCAACAGATATCAGGTTTGATTTTAGAGAGCAATTCTGAGCAGTCAATATAGCTTACTATAACCTTCAGGTGTTTTGCCCCTCTATTCCCTGTCACATTTTTCCTCCATGACTCTTCTTTTTCTCTGGTTTGCACTGAACACTCACAGCGGCAATGAAACTGAAATAAGGCTGAAAGATAGTTCAAAACCAATTCCCGCACAAGCCTGTGAGAGTTCAACAAAAAGTATTTCCACTTCCTGGTTGAGAATTAAGTGTTTGGCTAAACCCTGACATATTCTCTGCAGCACCCTGGACCATTAGCACTGTGGAGCCTACATACTAACTATGTGTTGCAGTTTCCTCTCCTACACAACACCCAGTAAGCATCTGCAAACCTTTATTTCCACATAATAACACTGCGCTCTGCTACTCTACAAACTCCAGCAGGGGCAGGATTAAGCATAAGTTAAACTGCCAAAACTGTAGTGAACAGGAAGGAAATAGACATGCCTATGAGTCCCACAGTGGAGAACAGGCTGAATTACTGTCTGCAGCACCTCCAGATAGACATCTGCCAAGCTCCATAAACCTGAATTTTGCCCAAACAACCCCACATGCTAAAAAACCAAACCAAACCAAACCCAGCCCCCAAACCTCTCAGTCTGTACTGGAACAAACAATGAAGGCCGTGATGCCTTGGGGAGAAAGGCAGGCTAACACCTTCTTCTAGATGAACTCCCTCCACTAGATGCTTGCCTAACCATGCAGCAACCTTTAAAGTGTGGCATTTTTCAGGATCAGTACTTCAAAGTTATCAAAACCATTATTGGACCATTTCTGGCTGGAAGAAGAACAATTTCAGCTGCAAATGAACCTGAACTGAGAAAATGTACCATTTGACTCGGGGACCAGTTTGCTGGAATAGATTTTCCAACTGCTTTCTTTAAGAAAGTAAGTTACTTTACAAAGTCAAAAGAACAACGTAAAACTTGGAGACTCCTGAGTGCTTTCCCTGTGTTCAAACTGTATCGAAAACCTCCAACCTGAGCCTGCACTCAAGCCGTAGTGAGAGCAGTTAATTCTGGTGGAGGGGGAAAGCGCTCTTAACTGTGGCTGCCACGTTCTCCTCCTTTCTCTAAGCAAAATATTGATGATCTCTGGCACAATTAAATAGCATACTTTAATCTCTTCTGGGCCCCTTCTGAGCTAAACAGAGCCAATATGTTCCATGAAAGAACAGCAGACAATTTATTCTTTTTCAGGAGTACCCATGTCAGGGTTGTCAGACAGAAAGAAGGATTAAGAAAATACTAGAAGGCAATGGAGTTTCGTTGCACATTGAGACAACTATGTTGTATTTAACGTACCACTAAGTTGTTTAAACTTGTTTCTTCAGAAGGGTAACACACACCCATATACATATAATTTGCCATTAACACACAGATACTGGATGCAACCCTTGACAGCTCACATGCTGACACATTTCAGTCCCTTACTTTCTGTCTGCCTTTGTGAAATACAAGCTCCCCAGAGCAGGGCACATCTTCCTACCAGTCTGAAGAGCAGTGGCACAAATAGGCCAATGAAATGGGGCTTTAAACATCACCTAAATTAAATACTGGACACAAAATAAAAGCAGTAACTACAGAAAAATGACCACAAGTTGTTTGATTTACAAATTCGCTGTTTGATTCAAATCCTCTGCCTTAAGTATAAAACAGTTTAATCAGGATTGCAAAGCCTGTGAATAGTTTGCTTTCTGCAGTCCATGTATTTCTTATTGCCTTTTTACCTAAGTCAAATTTTCTGTTCTCAGCTCTGAACAGTTTTTTTATCTATGATTTTGCCTTATGTACCAAAACCAAAGACATTCTCTGCTTAAAAGATTAGCTGTGTAATAGCTTTTCTAATTATCTAGTGATACGTTACTGCCCTCACATACAATACATCTGAGCTGTTTCCCTTTATCTTCACAATACAATAATACCACAATTCAGGGGCAGGGTGTGTGTAACACAGTACAGCAGAATTTCCTGTGCTCCACAGAAAAGTCGCACTGTTGACAGTCTGAAACATTCAGTAGATTAGAGCCCCCCCAAAAGACACTTCAAATAGCTTATTTCTACTATTTACTAAGTAACTGAATCAATAAAGCATTTAGAGGTCAAGTCTTGTTTCACTCTGTTTTTACATTAAGTCATTTTAGCACACAAAATGAAGCACAGCATTTGGAAATACTGTCAATTTAGACTGCAAACGTCCTGCTTTAACCCAGCAAGAGCATTAAATTATTACACTATACCAGTGTGCACTTGAGTTTTCAGGATAGGTCTGCAAATTCATTTTCTATACAGACAGCTTTCTCAATGTGATTTACACAGCAGTCTCTCTGTGTTCCAGGTTGCAGCCATTATATTAAGAATAGCTCATAGCCAATAAATCCACATTATCTTCATTCTTGCACTGAAACAGGTTACAGTCAGATCAGCAGCTGTTTCTCATCTCTACAGCCCCTACTAACCTCCTGAATCCCAAGACACAGATAATAGATGCTGTCAGGTGCATAGTTCTCTCCATTTGGCCTTCGAATTTCATTGACAAAATGTGTCAACCCATAGTTTAACTCAGCTGAAGTATGTGATAATAGATCTTCCTTTAATTTCACAGGCTTTGCTGTAAAATAGAGAAAAAATGCTACATTATACAACAGAATTATTACATGGTGATTGTGGGGTGGGGTATTTTTGGACTGGAAAATGGAAAACTGGCTTAATGTTCTCCCTAACAACCAATGAACAAGTCTAAACATACTAAGTAGTTCAAATGTTAAGTCGCTATTATAATAAACAAGGCTACTAAAGTAAACTCGAGTTCACCAAATGCAGTATCACCCACTGACAAAGGTACCACCATGCACAGCTGAGGATGACATGGAAGTGGCCCAAGATGCTGAAGTGAAGACACTGCTGTAGAGTCAGACCTCCAGGGGAAATGGCAATTTCCAAACGGTGCTAAGATGCACGTGAGAGCTGAAGAGCAGGAGTAGCAGCAATCTCCCTTTTCCCTCACAGTACAGATGTACATGCAGAGGAGTGTTGCAGAGAGCTGCAAGGCTCTGTGGTAGCCAAGGCCACCTTGTGTCAGAGCACCACAGTCAGGTAATGCAGCCTCAGATGAGTATCTTTTTCCAGGACAAAGACTAGGATGCCCATCCCTTGCAAATTAGAAGTCCAGAAAATGTGTGAACTCCAAGGTGAGTTAGAATATGAAGAAAACCAGGATGCAAACAAAAGATCAAAATAGTCAGGAAAAGTCAGAAGAGTCAGAAAGGTGCTGTCTTGGCTTGTATGAGAAGTGTGAGGCCCAGCATTTTGAACAAAGTAGGGAAAACAAAGGAAAAAAACATCTGTGGTAAAATAATCCCAGTCATCGTGGAACATCAGGGATGTGTGAAAACTTCTACCAAAATTTCAGATGAAAAATCAGATGATTACAGCTATTCTCCCTAACAAATAAGAATCTGTATGCCAGAATTTTTGAAACACTTACTTGACTTCAGTTCTTCTAATTCTGGAAGCTCTTCATCTAAACACCGAGACTTTACCCAGTGCTTCCATGCATTGACACCATAGGCATATTTGAAGGGGAAACTACACTCTGAGTTTTCAGAGCTGTCATCATGAGACTGGTATCCTGACACCGCTTTCCTCTTCACCCCCTGCCATTCAAACACAGAGGTTACCACCACTGGCAGCCAACAGCAACACAGAAGCTGGGCAGAATAAGCAAGCTGCAGACTGAACTACCAGTTGAATGTTCAGTGTAAAGAAACAGACACTTGGTTCAGTAGGTAATTCGAACTACTAAGGATAGTATTTACTTAAGATGACAGATGTTTCTAATTCACCTTTCCAACTGGTTCTTAACAGAGTGATTTGCTATACTGGCTATATTGTCGTCATCACGTGACGAACCGTGTAATTCCATGTATTTATAGGATTTCATTGTGTTAATGCTCAGGAAGTTGAAGATGCTACAAATCTGTATCAGATGGTCAATTTGCAGGCTCAGCTGAATCTACCAAAGAAAAGGCAGCGTTGGTCCCATATCAAAGCACGTCCAGCAGTGGATATATGGCTAATATGCATCAGGCAATACCAACAGTTCAGACTCCCTATTTAGAACTAAAAAGACACGTTTATTCTTAGGAAGTTTTAATAGAAGTTGGTTGTTTTTTCTAAACCTGTGATATATACTGCAGTTACTGCAACAAAATATTTCAGCTTTGTGCCAGGCACTAGAAACTCTATTTCCTCTTAGTTTCCTTCTGTATAACAGAATACGGCTAATTTATTTGCAATGTCTAAACTGAGAACAAAATCTGGAAAAATTACAAGCAAATAATTTTTTTTTAAAAACTACTTTTTATAGGAGATGCTATAGCTCCTATTATAAGCCTGGTAATGCCAACAGTTTTCTAGCCTACTGTTAAATTAAACCAAGATAGCTTTGTTGAAATAGAAGGTGGAAAATATCAATTTATATCATAGAGATAAGATATTATGTATGAATAGGCAATAACTCCTTTTAGAACAGCATGAGAACTGAAAACCCAACCCTTGCTTACTTTTGCCCACTTAAATGTGAATAATATGGCAAGATTACCTTCTTTTTGGGCCGCGGTCTTGGCTGTTCCTCATATTCTTCTCCAAAAACAGGAGGCAACAAAAACTCATTTTCTGTATCAAGCTCCTCAGTTGCTGGAAATACATTAAGAGAACTTAGTTCTAAAAAATTTTAAAATAATGTGGGTTCCAAAAAACTCATGAACTGTATCAGTGTGCATTATTGTAAAGAGTCCATAAAAGCATACATCTAAACATCACCAAAGACTGGATTTCAGTAAGAGGAAATAAATCTGTTATTTTGAAAGCAATAGAAAATGTTTATTTCTAAATAAACTGTAAAGGACACAATGCTCAACATTTTCAAGCACTATTTCAAGTCACTACTGCAGCACTACTTACTACAGACCCTTACATAATTTTTCCTGCCTAGGTAGTCTTTGGTATTAAGAAGTTTAAGTTAGGGTGAGAATGAGCAGCCATGAGCGGATAAAATACAAAGTAACTTACTACATGAACTTTCCTTTGTATAGTTCCATCATTTATATTGATGCTTTTTATTTCATATACCACATTACACTTGGTTAAATACATTAAGGAATTACCATGTAAACGCTTTCACAGAGACTAGTTTTAGCCTGCATTTATACAAGTGGTGGAGGTCTAGCTCATGATGGAGGTAACAGTGATTTTATTAAACAGATATTTGTCAACATGTCAAAACACTACTTAACTTTTCAAGGGTAGGACAAAAGACTACTTTAGGCAATACAGCAGAATGAGACAATATATGAATGGATTAAATGTTGCAAGTTCCACCTTCACTTATTCTGCTGAACATGACTCATGCCTCATTTAGCCATCCAACAATGTCTTCACTCAAATCTGAATGCCCTTCTAATACTTTGATTTCACCACCTTACTGTTCAAAATATCGTTTAAACTGGTTCAGTCTGTCTCTCGCTACCATAAAGAATCTTATCTCAGAAGCCCTTAAACATAATCTGCTATTTACCATTCCACTTCATTTTCTTTCTTCCATGGTCCTTTTTTTCTCATGTACCAAGTTCCACTTATAACAAGGAGTTAAAAACATTGTATGCATATGGCTAATAAACTTCCTGAGACTAAGGTCATGCTAATCCCTAGACCTGATCTTGTAAACAGACACTAAACTCAGAAACCAAGTCTGGGCATCTAGTGTGCAGATTATTGATGACAACAGGCAAAAGGAGACTTCCAAAATCAGATACAGAAGCTATCTAGGGGAGGTATGAGAGTTGTATGTCTAAGAGAAGCTGTGTCAAGGGAGACACTACAGGAACTACCAGGAACTTTCTGTGTTCTTGGATTGATCAGTTCATGTTACCAGGAAACATGACACTGCAGCCTGCTTTCTCTAGAGTGGTAAAAATTGTAACACATAAAACTAAGACCTTATCTCTAGAAAGGTCTCAGAGTAGTGATTTTCCTGCTAATTCAAGTAACACTGCAGTTTTCAGATACAGGTATGGACATTAACAAGACACACATACAAGTTACATGCAGCATACCAGCTTGCAATTTTCTAACAAACCTAAGTGGGAAATTTACCCTTTTGGCATTTCTGATCTAAACAACCATTTCCCATGGAAATACCTGGTGATTGAAGAATGCATTTACCAATATTCCAATACACATGCCATCTAAGTCTTTGAGTCTTTAAAACAGCTTTCCTAAATCCAAGCCCAAAACCAAGTGGTGAGGCCAAGATTGTCTGTGGAAGGTTAATTCTTTGCATTCTGTTACAAACACTGCACTTAGAAAGATGAACTAATTCAGAAGGCCCCAGTCTCACAAAGGCATGGCAAAGTTTTACTTAACACTCAGTCTAGTGGTTCTTCCAATCAGATAAAGCTCCTCTGAAAGGATGATGAGACAAAAGTACAGTGCCCACAATGTTTGTTTTACAATATTTATTTCAATGACAGAAGAAATACCTCTTGGAAAGTCTATTTCAATATCAAGGTCTGGTTCATATGGAACATCAGGCAAGCTTGTCTGTGCCTCTGTTTCTGAGTTCAGTAGATTTGACTCAACTATCACACCTGTTTGAAGAAAAAAAACGAAAGGAAAACCTCTCATTATTTTAACCAACACATGGATTAGAACATTAGAGGCTAAGTGGTTCTAAGGCTGCTTGTTCTGCTCATCACAATCCATCCCAGGCTTGTTGTTCTTGGGATCTTAGATTTACTTCTCCAATCTGATCTTCAAACCGAAAAGATACTTACTAGTCCATCTGTCCTTCTTCCTTAAAATGAGTCAGCAAAGTCCTTATACAGTAAATAAAATACTAGCAAATCTGGATCATACCAACCAATTACAGAACTCAAAACAAGCTTGACAAACCTAACTGTCTATTTTTCTACATGATTCTGCCCACAACAGAACAGACTTTCAAGTCTGTGAAAGAGATCCGATAAAAGAAAAAACGGCAAACAGAGACAGAGAAACCAAAGCTTGACCACTTTCCAGCTTCTGGCGAACAGAGATGTCTCCAAATTCAGTTTTCTGCAAACAATCAAACTCTGATCCCACGTATCTACTTATTCAGCTACCTCTACCTAGCAGAAGAGAACAAGGAACCACAAATGATAACCATGCAGCACTACCGTAACTGCACAGCTTTAATGAGGAAATAGCAAAAGTTTGGAAAACAGTACGTCTCCTGGGAGTGCAGCACCACGGCCCTCCTATATACCAGGCCTAAGTCCTAAGTTCATGTCATTTATAAACACTTTTTGAAACATCTGTTGAAAGAACTTGGGGGGGAAAAAAATTTAACCCAAGTCAAAGAAAACCCTTAAAAGCTAGTTTTTGGAAGACAAGGCAAATTATTCTAGGAAGATACAGAAGATACCTGAAAATTTCAGCAGGCAGAGCAAGGAAACCAGGGCACTGTGCAGCATGAAAACATCTCATGCAGAATTTTTTGATGGTCAGCTGAGGCTATGCCAGACAGCTCTCTACTTTAAGGTGAAGGGATGTGATGATAAGCCCTTCCACATCAGAACCCCCAATGATCTATCAGCTGATGCATTACTATCGTCAAAGAGATAATAAATGCAGTTCAGGATCAACTAAAAGCCACATAAAGTCACCTTGTTTTGTTGCCCAGTTACACCTGTGAAATGTTTTTAACAGTCCCATCTTCCCCACACCTAACATAAAATGTGCCCAGTAAGGTGTTACTACAAGGAGATCAGATGTCATATTCCACTTTGTGCAGATAAACTTCCTGTGTTCACACAGCTGTGGAGATTCGCTTCCCTAAACTTCCTACTTGAGGTTTTCTGGAAGGAAGAATGGACTCACTTTAGCTTTTATTCTGAATTATGCTGCGAAGAAAACCTGTGTCTGCAATCTTGAATGACTCTTGCCATCAGCCAAGAAGCTGGCACAAGCAAAGGGAATGCCTTTATTTTTAAAGACAAATGTCTGGTTCAGCTTGCTGAAGTCACACAGCAGACTTCAGAAAGTTTTCTGTATTTCAAATCTGCTAAAATTACTTTTAAAAAAACACTTAAATAATTAAGATAAGTTAGGATAAGAACTCAGTAACAGCACTGCCGTACTCAAAGAATCTTTTCTTAAAATAAAAATCCCAACCCTTCTCTTGATTCACAAACACCAACACATGCACCCTAGCACTCCAAAGAGTCAAAGCCTCAGCAAGAAACTCACTCGTCACATCAGAATTTTCATTTTTTCCATCATGGTCAGGTACCATTCCTGACAAGTTCAGTAGCTCAGTTTCCAGAGAATTTGAGGGTACTTTTCCCCTCAGGTCTTCTACTGCTGCAAGGATTTTCTCACTGTTATCCAGAGAAGTGGGCAAGAAAATTGGAACTGGCACCTAAAGCAGACAGGGGCGAAGAGATAATCAGAAAAAAAACCCATGCTGCAACAAAACTGCAGCAGCAGTCAACACAGAAACAAACTATATACATCTTCTAAAAACCAGAGTTAGTATAGACTAGAAAAATATCACTTCAGAGGGCTAACAGAAAGTGTTAGGTAAAAAAAAAAAAAAAATAAAAAAAATAAAAAAAATCAGTAGAAATGATTGAGAACAAAAGGAAAGCAAGAAACGACACAGAAAGAAAAACCCCAATGAAATATAGTGAGTCAAAGTAAGAACAGAAGGGACTTTGGAGCTTCAAATCTGTCTGACTATAATTTCAGTCTAACAGTTTGGACAAATTAGCATCCTGTTTCAGGGGCTTGCTTGTGAAACACGGTATTATAGGAATTCAGAGGTTTTTGCCCACCACTTAGATGAGATTTGGTGCACAACAAATTTATTTTCTTTTGCTGGCACAAGATTCATTTTGTTCCTTTTCTTTTCTTCCTTCCTTCTGTTTATCCCACTCTGCCATCTCTCCCCAACACAATGTTTCAGTTTCTCCCTCAGCAGAACAAATATTGCTGTTTAATGCTCATTCAAGAAACTCAGAAGTGTAATTCAGAATTGTTCCTAAGCTCAGCAGCACAAAACTTTCGCACTGAAAGCAGGCAGTAGATTTCCTGATTGTTATTTAGAAACTAAATGCCGCTGTCAAATTTCTAATGCTTTTTAGTACATAGTGCCACAGCATCCTGCAATCCTTTAGACTGATCAGACTAAGAACAGTCAACACCACAAAGTGATCCCACACATGCATATGAATAGATGCCAGTTTAAAACCGAAGCTGAAGTCTCACTTACAGGAACAGGAATCGTTGTAGGAACAGGAACAGTTTGACTATACATGTTCATAGGCACCGGGACATAGACAGGTACAGGAATAGGCACTGGGACATACTCTTTTTTCCAATCATCTTCTATCAAAAGAAAAAAAAAAAAAGGCAAACACTGCCAGGTACTTAAAT
This sequence comes from Indicator indicator, assembly GCF_027791375.1. Lineage (NCBI taxonomy): Eukaryota > Metazoa > Chordata > Aves > Piciformes > Indicatoridae > Indicator > Indicator indicator. The sequence continues at coordinate 19,274,416 of NC_072010.1, read as the reverse complement.
TATTTTACACCTGCAGTTTATGCAAAAGAAGTGGAGTATTTGCGATAAGTTTCAAGACAATAGTTATAAAAGTTTACAATGAAGAAAGTACAAGTTCCACCACAGTTCAAGTTACCTGTCTGACAAGATTTTGTCTGCATATGAGGTTTACAATATGTGGCTTTTGTCATTGTCAAAGGCTTGCAGAGAACTGCCTTGTTCTTCATTTCTCTGTTGGGTGTTGGAGAAGGTGGTGGTGCTGAGCCCTAGGAGACAAGCAAATCAAAGAGAATGTGCTGTTATACCACACTGATTTCAACACAAAGCTCTTGATTTAATGTATCAGTTGATACTTTTCATATATGAAATGCTGAAGAGGAAGATCACAACAGCACAATACAACCGCATCAAGTATTATTCTTTAATCACAAGTTATTCTGCATTTCAGGGCTAGCACTCTGATTAACAAATTCTGTAAAGAGAATTCACCCTAAATAGTACAACAAACTTCTGGCTCAAGGTCTAACTTTCTTTAACTATGTTACCCAAAGATCACATTCTTCAAAAACAAGTTATTTCTAAACGAAACAGTATCTCTAAACAATTTTTAATACCTGACATACAAACTTCGAGCTCCCCCTGCTGGGTCTACAACAGTGACAACAACAAATATTTTGGGGAACATCACTTAATGCTCAAATTTCATCATTACAGTCAGTGGGTAAAAACCCTCTTGTTCCAGGCATGGGTTTTGTCCCCTAGCACCTGTTTTAGAGCTTGATTTAAGAAACAGACTGTCACTTTTATTTGGTCATATATTGTAAGATTAGCCTCACACATCCTTTTAAATATGGAAAATCAAGCTGTAAGAACAGCAGTAGACTGTAAGAGGAACACACCGACTAAAGTACAGAAAATCCCCAATCCAGCTTTATTACAAATGGCTTTTATGTTACCTTAAAAATTTATGGACTGAATTAATGTAATTAGAATTTATCATAGTATCATTAAAGTTGGAAAAGATGTTTAAGACCCAGTCCAACTATAACCCAACTACCACGACCACTAAACTAAATCCTGAAGTCCCGCATATACAACCTTCTTGAACACCTCCAGAGATGGCAACTCCACCACCTCCCTGGGCAGCCTGTTCAAATGCCTTACCACTCTCTCAGTAAAGAAGTTTTTCCTAATGTCCAATCTAAACCTCCTCTGTTACAACAGTTTAGTTTGCCTGATGCCTCTAGTTACCTAAGCAATCTTATTTTCTATGTTTTCATTAGTGTATTTTATAGTGCCATCAAAATACTTGGACTTAAATCTAAGATTTACCTTACAGAAGCCTATATATATTAACAAGGCGAGTCAATTTTTTTCATGGAAAAACAAGTATTACTGAGGCTTTCCATGAGACAAGTAAAATAAAACTAAGTTCATAGAAAACATATTAAGCTAACCACAACATGATAATAGTACTTTTTGACAAATTGACAGAAACTGAAACTCAAAACGAAGGCTGTTGCTCCACTCATGATCCCCACCCACCCAGACAGGATTCCTCCAAAAGCAAAGTCTATCAGCTTGGGCATCAATTATTCTACTCTTATGAATTTTAATTACAGACCTAAAGCTTTATTTTCAGTTTTTCAATGCTAAAATATATCCTTTTCTAACTGATCAGTGAAATTATCTTCCCTTTTTGTATTCAATAAATACACCTAAGCAGTTCTTTACCGTGAGGGTAGTAGAACACTGGAATAAGTTGCCCAGGGAGACAGTCAAGGCCCCGTCCCTGGAGATACTCAAGGTCAGGCTTGACAAGGCTCTAGGCAACCTGATCTAGTGGAGAATGTCCCTGCTCACAGCAGGGCTGTTGGAGCAGACGACCTTCCAACCCAAACTATTCTATCATCCTGTAATAAATTTGAGTAAGAGTTTATGGATCAACTTAAGCAGCATTTTCATGCACTACAGATCCAAAATACGTGGCTGATGATATGATTTCCCAGAAAACAGGGAAATATGAACATTAAAAAAGTTAATTTGAACTACTGTTATGAAGACTAAAAAACTCCATAATTTTAGGTTAGTTTCACTGATAGACACTGTATTTTGTTTTCTAATAGCATCCCTTTATGTCACTAGGATCTCACACTTCAAATAGAAGGGATTATGTTATAATATATTAAATATAAGTACTTACTGTTACTTTTGTTCGAGGGGTCTGACAGCCCTGATCTAAAAATGTAAGAAAATGGTTTTAGAAATTTATTCCCCCTTTTCAGAAACAAAGCAAATTTCAGTAACTCAGCTTTGAGTATGACATTAAACTAAGAACACTGATTAGTACTGTGTCACAGGTGAGAACTGCACCCAAGACTTCTCATTCATAGGCACCTCACCACTGGCAAATGCTAGGTCAGTGCTCCATCCAGATATGAATATAGTCTCTTTCAGAAAAGTAAATACCAAAATGTTCATATGAAAATAGCCCTACAGAGAAATTGTGTAGCTATAATTACATTAATTAAAAAGCTGACTTAATTGGATTTTGCCTGACTTGCTATTTAAATGATGTAAATATGCATTCAGCTCTCATCAACAAATTTACACGTTACCTATTGACAACAGGAAAAAAATAATATATTCCTCTTTCATTCCATTCTCAGTTTCCATTTTATTTACTTCCTTCTAATTCCGTTTACCTTTTCATTCCTAGTGCATTTGTCTGTTCTGTGACCAGAACACCTTGTGAAAAGTGCTTCCACAGGGCAAGTAATGACAAAGGGGAACACAATGAAAGAGGAAATAAACGCTTGCTGTCCCCATGAAGATACAACACTGATACTCTTAACCTTAAAGGATCTGCTTTTAAAACAGAGATTACAAAACTGATTATCTGACAATGTTTCAGCTCTTGAAAAAGCTTTGAAATAAAGAGCTAAGATAAAAAACAGCAAGCAGTTCAATGATGCCTCTGATGATAAAAGAGACTGATCTCTAACACAGTTTATTAACACAAACACACAATTAATGCAGTTTTAAACTTTACATTTAAAAGAAAGAATCTTGTTTGCCATACAGCAGCACATACCATAGTGTAAGTTCTCAGGTCCTTTCTGGGTTGCCAGATTTGGTTCATTTTGTTGACAGTAGAAACGGAGCAAACAGTGCTGATCACAGAAGTGTTTCATTTCACCACGCCACTGCACTTTCTCTTTAAGAGTTCCTTGAGACTTACAACAGTCACATCGTGCAGCCTTAATGCAAAGGAAGATTTTGACATTTTTAAATAAGCCTTGAAAAAATATTTCTATATTTAAAAAGATTTAAAAGTACTGAAAAATCATTGCAACCAGCAGTTTAGTTTTGCTTGTGTAGGCTCTGACAGTCATGCTACCTTCTAACCTGTGTATACAGGCACATCTGTCGCTTATTTTCAGTTGTTTGTTGGGGGTTAACACCCAGAATAAATCCATTTTTTTTCACTAACTCCTTAAAAATTGCTCACTTCCAATCAGCAAAAAAAAATAGTATCAATGTTACGCCTCAATTTTCACTAATTCCATTTAAGTATCCTATGAAACAAGAGCATAAAGGGACTGAGACTCTTTAATGACTTGCTTGAACTAAGGATAAATAGAGTTGTTTTTCACTACCTAAAGTTTGGTGGCTTTAAGTGGCAAACAGAATCTCTAGGTATCAAATCAGAGCCTCTAATGTAAATAACTTGTATATTTTCATTTAGTAGTTTGACAAGAGTTTCTATTCCAATTAGATTCAAAATTTCTTTATAAACGACAAACCTCAAACTAAGGAAGTTTCCACAAAATCTAGTCAACATCTAACTTGAAACTCAAAACTTTGTTCTTCTGTATCCCTAGCTAAACATTTGAGTAATGTATCTTTCACTAGCCTACATGTTAATTTCATGAGGCATCACTAATACAGTATTTTTCTCCAATACAGAATAACTTGTAGGATAGCTGATTTAAGTATCTGAAGAGCAGGAGTCTACGTTTCAGATCTTCAACTAAGCCAAGAATTGTTTGCTGTGCTGCTGCCCTTGACACAGCTTGCAACCTCCATTCTAAAAGCAGTTCTTAAAAACAAACACACACTCAGGAACCCAAAATAAGCCAACGTAATAATATAGCAAGGAGGAAAGGGAGAAATTATGGTAATATGGAACATAAAATATTAATACATAAAATCATACACAACACTGTAATTAAGCTAAAGGCTTCATGGCAAAAAAAAAAAAAAAAGAAGGTTTCAACTGCAGTTCTTGTGACTGCAGAACAGTATGAACAGGACAATTACTTTAAATTTAAAAATTAAATGTCAGGTTTCTTCTCTGCATTTGAACAGTCCAGCATCATCTTCTGGTAATGTAGGAAATTCAGTTTTCAGTCCTAATTTCCAAGTATTTAAGACGATCTGTGGAAAGACTCAATTCTAACAGTGTAACCACTTTCAAATTGGGAGCAAATAAGCTGTGGCTTCAGGACCAACTCACACCCGGCGCCAGGTGCCCTTGGAAAGGCAGGTGGTACTCTTCCCTCCCCTCTGTGAAGGTGTCAGCAGTAGTGCTGATGCATCTGCAGCACAAACAAGGTCAAGGACCTTTACAGCACTGCATTATCCCCGTCTCCCCTCAATTGTTGTTACATTCGTCACTTTGACTTTTCTGCTGATGCAAATCCACAGTTCACTTTAAAGCAGAGATGTTCTCAGCGGGACACAAGAGCAAGATGTATTCTTGGGAGTGGGGAAGATGAAGCGTAGAGTGTTGCCAAAATAGCCTACATTCATCAGTACAGGGAAACTGTGAATTCGCACCTTAAATGAAAATGCACTTCCCAAAGCGTCAAAAGGCTGAAACACTGGTAGAAAAAAGTTCATGTATAATTCACTAATTTTACATCTCCAGCCCACCCAACACTGCTATTTAAGAATGACAGCTGAGCCAGGTACAGAAAAGCCCACCTATTCTGGTCTGCTGCACACTGCTTGAGTATCAAAGCACCACTTTCTGCTCAATTTTCTCTCTCCTTAGAAGTTAGAAAAAAGTGACAAACATCATCAAATGCAGCAACTACATCTTTCCTGCAACTGTTTCCTCCCTCTCCTGGTTTGGCTCTTTCATTTAGGCCTTTGAAGAAGTGTATTATTGTCTCTTCTGGGCTGCTACTAAGGTATTTAGGAGATTTTTTTTGTTTGTTTGCTTGATTCCACAAGGAAATTACAATTCCTTAGTGAGCCCAGAATTCCTTTATAGGGATGCTTCACTTCTCATCTCTACACTGGAATTCTATCATTTCCATAATCATGCTTGCAGCCAATACTACACACCTTTCCATGCACTGGATTTCCTACTAGCTGCTTGCTCTCCACATTTTCCTGACTATGAAAATTAATTGAAAGTGTGAAATAATTTTTTTTCTGCTTGCTCCTTCCTTCAGCTTTCTGTGTGTTTTCCATTTGGGACAGTGACACTGTATCTTAATTGACTCTCAAAAACACCTGCCTCCACATTTGCTCTATCCCTGTGTTTCCAAAAAGTCCATCTACATTCCCTGTGCTCCATTGCACCTAACTCCTTTGCCACTCATAACTGCTTTTTTCATCCACTTCTTTCCCCAGGTCCAATTTCAACATCTTCAAGCAGGCATGGTAATTAGTATAAATTTCTAATGTTTGCCCAAGTTTAATTTAAAAAGTTTTCATACCTGCAGCTTTTATTTACATTTTTAATCCTCTACTGACCTGTTTCTAAAACGTTCTATAATGGTCTGGACTGGCGTTAATTTAACTCAAGCTTAGTAGTCTGTTCTGTGTTCAATCTCCAATAAATAGGAAGCAAAGATGATTATAAGAGAAAGGAGATCGACTGAGTACCTACTTGAAACTGAGATGCCCAACTGTACAGTGGCTAAATTCAGGTGATAAATTCCACAAGGTTGTCTTACTGCCTTTACCATTTAAATTAATGCTAGCTCCATCGTTTCAAATTGTACCACTGCGGACATCCACTGCTCTCTAAGCTCAGCAGACAATTATTTTGCTGTGCCTCAGACTGTAGCTCCCCACCTCCTGCTTGGCCTTTGCTGAAAACACACGACCTCCACTGAACATGCAGTCAGCACTGTATGTGCTCAGGCCAATCAGTATTCCAGCTGTGGCCTTGAATGACCTATACGTACACTTCAGCTGGAGTATTTTCAGTAATGCTTCACAATGTATATTTGGAAAAGCAGATTTCTGTATTGTTCTCAGAAATGTATTATCTTTTTTTCAAGGTACTTTCAATGCTCTAGTATAAGTAACATCCCATGACTAAAAACTGTCATCAACCATCATGCTACTTAAGTACTTACAATAAAATTTCTCAGCCATTTTCCACATTAATATCCAATCTACTGCATGCCACTGAAGTTTACAGGAGGAGCTCTAGTAACTTTGGGAGATAACCTCCAGACACCAAAAAATTTACCTCTTGTCTTAGAGGTGTATGGACACCATACAGTAGAAATTTGCTTCTCAGAACTTGGTTCTAACTCGTAACTGTAACTGTGACCCAACAGATGATTAGAACTGAATTATTCTTTTACATTTCAAACCCTCATATTAGGTTTGAAAAACACTTCTAAACGAGTCTGATGTCATTCTAATACTTCTAGACAGTCTGTTGTGCTACCACCTTCTGGCTTTTTGAGAAGAGAATTTTGGCATTTAGGGAAGCTCTCCCATTATACTTAATCCTTTTTAAAAGTAAAGAAGTTTTCAGATAATACTAAATGAGAAAGATGGGTCCATAAAAAAATTAGACAAAGAAGATGGAGACAAACATTTGTTTAGTGAACACAATGCTGGTGTTAAAACATTTCTAGGTTATTACTACTTATTTCTCTTCATGCATACATTCATTGAAACTTCAAGGTAACACTGAACATTATATAAATGAGACAAAGCTCATAATAGTAACTATAAATAAGAAGCTTAACAGACAAAACAGCAAAGGAAGTACAAGTTTGGGGAGGGGTTTGTATCTATTGTGTCTTCCTGTATTTTGATCTTTATCTATTTATGGCTAGATAAGAACATCAGGGAACAATGTACTGCCAAATTCAAGGTATCTGGAGTGACTTTAATAAAAAAAGCGTAAAGTTATCAGTGAAGATGTGAATTTAACAAAAGAGAATTTTAGCAAAACAATTTTCCCAGTACCTATTACATGTCTTCCCCATGTAATAAATCCCTAACTTTCATAACCAGACCTTAGGCAAAGGCTTTAAAAAGTATTTTGGGGAAAAAAAAATTTACAAATGATTCAACATCATGTAACACTAATTCCACTAACAAGTGTAAGACTCAAGAAGGTAAAAATATCTAACACTTCAGTATCATCAAGAGTATCAAAGGTCACTAGTTATCAGCAAGTCTGTTTAAATTGCCTTCTCACAGCACCGTGTCTAACTCTCCCACACCACAGTATCAACAGTGTTTCTTATGCAGACTTAATGTGCCAATTCAGTTATTGTCTTATCCCCCAGAGCACAAGGATAATCTGAAGTCAGGAGTTTTCAAGTCATTCTCAAACCTGAATCAGTAAAAGCTTCCATAGAAATTTATGTACATGAAACTCTCTATCAGAAGGCACTTTTTCCGCAAGGATAAATTTCACCCCATGCCCCAGGATCATAAGGCATATAGTAAAATGTTAACTTCATGCAATAATATTTAATCTAAGTGTAAGAACTTTGCAGCCAAGTTTCATCACTCTATTTTCACATGAGACAGAAGAAACATGTTCTGGTCTTCAGTAGTTTTCTTTCAGGAATACCTAACCAGACCCTACATACATTATTCAAAACAAAGACTACCATATTGGTGGCTGTAACATTTCTGGAAACAGCCATTGAAGACATTATCTGGTATGTTGGAGATGCAGTTCTTTTATGGGAAGCAGATCATCTTGAATTATAGAATTGTATCTAGCCTTTTTTTTTTTTTTGTTGCAATTACATCCACAAGTGCAGCTCAATGTAGCTTTTCCAGGACATTCACAACAGAAATCAAATTTTTATCCATGGTAATAACTGCAGGTTAAATCCAGTTCAATTTCACCTTTCTTTCTTTCAAAAAATATGAAAATCAAAACCCTCTTAACATGAAATATTTGCTGGTTGAGCTCCACAGGTAGTTAAGCTTCCAGAGATTTAGAAACAGATGCCATCTGTTTGATTTAAACTTTTATTAGAAATCCATTTGGTCTTGCTTTTCCCTTTGGCATCCTTTCCACTAGGAAACACTGAACAATCAACGCCTTTGTAGTTCAAACTGTGAAAGAAGGGAAAAGGCAAAAAAGGAGGCAAAACAGGAACACAAAAAAAAACTCTGCTAGCCTAGTTTATCATCAGTCAATTCAAGGTACCATCTAAGCTGCTATTAACAGTGTTTTCAACATTGTGAATATGTTTTGACAAGAAAAATACCATATTGAGGACAAAAAAATGGAATTGTAAGAAATATACACAGTAGTTTCTTTTTCTGTAACTCAAGACTTCCTTGCCAAACGAATTAATAAAATCAGATAGTAAAATGCTGCCCTAGAATTTAAGAAAACTCAAATGATGAAATTACTGGATTTGCTTATTGTGTGGCAAATGCTCTGCTGAAGTAAGCCACGTTTGCTGCATAGTCTTTGAGATATCCTCATGTGCATTTTTGGTTTTTTAAACTGTGGAGCTCTCGTCAAGAAATCTGAGTTACTTGCCTTGTAGTACCAGTCCTGAAATTTTTTACAGCAATCTTCACTGCAGAAATCTCTCACTACACCATCAAGTTCCTTAGTTGCTCCCTTTTTGCACAGCTGTGAGCAGTAATTACAAGTAACACATCTCAGTCCTAACCGTCTTGCAAAGTCTTGTTTATATAGCAGCTTGCAGCCTGGAAACAGATTTTAAACATTAGGAACAAAGTAATTTTTACAGAGATATTACAGTTAAGAGTTAAATATTGAAAATTTAAATAATACAACAGCAGCTAACAATTGGAGCTTGAGACAAATTCAGGTTGCATAATAGACTATATTTCAAGACATTTTTACCTGAGTACTCTTCCTGTACAACTCTATGGTATCATGTGATGTCTGCATCTTTTTCAAAACACTATGCTTGACTCTGTTCTTATCAAATCCCTGAATAAACAGTCAGAAAAAATACATAATTTTCTTTTCATATAGACCTATGCAAAAGCATTGATTTGGAATTACATTGTTCAGTTACACATCCTCAGAATGCTAGATATCCAGACAATGATGAGCAGAAATTTTAAGCTAGACAACACTACCCACAGAAAGAGTACCTATCTTCAATGATCAACAAGGATTACTACTTTTATTCACATTAATACAACACTATGAAAACTCATGTTTTTTAAGAACACTAATAGGTACATGATGACCTAGTAACTGAGGAGTTTCTTCAAAAATATAACCATAAAGTAAGCAATGATCAGTGCTGAGAATAATTATGGAATTTTATGAGTTTACATACATAGAGTTTGCACACAACAAATTTTTAACTTTTTCTTTTCACATCAGGTGAGTTGGTCGGGTTGTTGTTTCTTTTTCCTTTGCTCTACAGTCACAATACAAAGGTTGCCATAATGAGAGCTATATACTTCATTAACCTGATCCTCCCCTAAAGTGAATTAGAAGACATTCTAACATACTAAATGCATTCTATAGTATTCATCCTAGAATGCATTCAATATGTTATAATGTCTTTTCTAATTTGCTATTCTGACGTAAGCTATTTTAAGCATATAATGTATTTAAACTACCTCAAATCTAGGGTCAATCGAGATGATGCCTACATCATGTATCTCTGTAATTGTGGTTAACTTTCAGAGAAGAGAACAGCATGAGAGGATGAAGTAACTGTCTGTGTGAAACATTGGAGGGATGAAATATCATCTATATGGACCTTTAATCCAAGGTACTGCACCTGTTTTTATGATCTCCCAAATATCACAGTACCACCAAGATCAGAACATACATCTTTCAAGCGCCCCACACTGTTAGGGCATACAGTCTAACACAAGCAGCCTTCTGTACTTCTAGTAAGTTATGAAACTCAGTATGTATCATACTTCCTCTGACAATAGAGAATATTACAATTTATTCAGTAATTTCAATGGAATTACTTCTGTTCTTCTCTATTAAGGTAGGATTTCCTATGTGTGAAATTGAGATACTATTTTAAAAGAACTAACAGCAAAAGAATGCAAGAGGGAGCTACAGCAGACAGCATCATCCGAAAACAAAAGGATATTCAGGAATTTTAACTTGCAATGGTAAAAGCTTTTCTAACAAATTAAATTTTCTATCATCAAAACAAGAGAATCATAGAATAATGTACAAGTAAGATTGTAGGTAATAACTGTGTCAAACTTTCTTTTTTTCTAGTTATGTATCTAATTCGTTAACAAGACAGCAACGAAAATTACTAACATAAACAGGCAGTGCAGATGAAAAAAGCCCAATCAAGCCATCATCCTCACAGGGCAACTAATTTGGATGTTACGTACACTGCTCTGAAAGAAATTGTCCTGAAAATAGCAGTCTGAGCAAACTATTAGTTAAAAGCACTCATGAAAGCACTAAAAATTTCTTGCCAGTATCTCTCATTGTCGTATGGGTCATTAGATTCTTTTAATGTCTTTGCAACTCCAAAGACAAAGCTTAGCACCACAATGTATCCTCCTCCTCAGTCATGTCTTAGAAGAGTTATTTAATGCTGCATCAACCTTTTGAGACTATAGATTAGCAGAAGTACTCTACTACCAATCAGGTAATCTATGTCATCAGCAAACTTGCTGAGGGTGCACTCAATGCCACTGTCCATGTCACCAACAAAGATATTGAACAAGACTGGTCTTATCTTGTAATAACTTCAACTGTTATAACAACTTAATCTGGAGAAGAACAGTCCTGTCATCACAAGCCTGCAGTATCAAATAGCCTATGGCATCCTAAGTTAGATCTTGAAAATTTCTGGAACTATGTTGTATGTACATCTTTCTGCTGTCTCCCTTTGTATTTATTTAACTGCAAAAGTCATCTCTTTCCTACCCACATTCTATAATCCACTGTCTCTGGCTTCAAAATGAACATCATTATCCTTAGGAACACAGATGTAATGCATCCCATTTTGGGTCCTGCTTGGATTGCCACTAAAATAGAGCCCACCCTCTTCGTGTAACAGAAGCTGTGTCCCCCACTTCCTTCCTCACCTTCCTCTTACGATCTTATTATTAACTCAACTTTTATACATCATCAGTTTATCCTGCTATTGTCTGGTATTAAATACTAACTCCTCCATTTATCCTCCCTCTTATTCCTATCCAATTACTCATCTTTTGCTTGTTCTTACATCTTTTTAAGTCAATTATTCTTTCAGGTTACTAAGAAGCATCTTTATAACCTTTCTTCTTGTTGTGTTCATAGCCTCAGCACCTTACTTTGTCATCACCCCTTAGCTGCAATAGTCAATGCTGTCTTCACTTCGCAAGAATCATCTCAAACCTCTTCAAAGACACAACAGTGGAATTAACACTGAAGAACATCAATCTAACAAGACCACTTTAGTTGAAAAATGCTTAGGATTTCATAGAATCATAGAATGGTCTGGATTGGAAGGGACCTCCCAAAGGTCATCTAGTCCAATGCCCTCTGCAGTCAGCAGGGGCATCCTCAATTAGATCAGGTTGCCCAGAGCCCTGTCAAGCCTCATTTTGAGTATCTCCAGGGATGAGGCCCCAACCACCCCCCTGGGCAACCTGTTCCAGTGTTCTACTACTCTCATAGAAAAGAACCTGCTTCTAACATCCAAACTAAATCTGCTCTCCTCTAGTTTGAAGCCATTGCCCCTTGTCCTATCACTACAGGCCTTTGTAAAGTCTCTCTCCATCCTTGTAGGCCCCCTTCAGGTACCAGAAAGCTGCTATTAGGTCTCCCCAGAGCCTCCTCTTCTCCAGGCTGTCTCCGCAGCAGAGGTACTCCAAATCCCCTATCGTTTTCAAGGCCCTCCTCTGGAGCTGCTTCATTAGCTCTGTCTCCTTCCTATATTGAGGGCTCCAAACCTGGATGCAGTACTCCAGGTGAGGTCTCACCAGAGCTGAGTAAAGAGGCAGAATTACCTTTCCAGATCTGCTGGCCACGTATCTTTTAATACAGCCCAGGATGCATCTGGCCTGGGCTGCAATAGCGCACTGTGTGCTCATGTCCAGCTTCTCATCCATCAGCACCCCCAAGTCCTTCTCCACAGAGCTGCTTTCTGTCTATTTCACTTGATATTATTAGGAATTAGCTGTCCATGAACAACAACAATCTCAAGATCCAGCACAATCTGCACTCAAAATTTAAATTATGTTAACAGTACTAGTGTTCTCCTTCTATAGAGGGAAAGAAGATAAATGTCTACCTCACCATAGTTTTATCTTTCAAGTTTTTCAACTACAAGAACACTGCCAGAAGTATTGACATCCACATGAACAAGTTAAAATTCTTCGAGTAATTCCAGAAGATATGTATCAAATAAGCTCTGATTGGAAATTACTATCAGACTCTTCCACAAGTGGAATACCACAACAACCAACACTGGAGCTCTCCCACATGCAAGAAGGCAAGGCGCAGACCCGTGCTTTCCTTGAGCACAGCCAAGAGCCTTCACTTCATGCTGCTGCACTGAGTGAGCCTATTTAAAAAGGGACTTCTCTGATTTGCATATGCTGTCTTTTTTGCCTTAATTCATTTTTATCACCAGAACAGTATCTTTGAGCTTTTACAGTAATAAGACTTGTTTGGAATAGTCATCTGCATCTGACAAGTTTAATACCTGGCTACCACATAAGATGACACGGCCTGAAAAACTGCACTGTGCCAGTCAGAGCTCTCTAACAAAACCCGCCATGACTCAAATGGATGTCAGCAGGGATGTCCCATTGTAACCCTCAACTACAGTACTCAAAGATCATATTGCCTCAGTAACTCTAAATCCCTCTGAAGCTGACTTCCACTTGGCAAAGGAATACTTTCTCTCAAAAACAACAAGACTCTTGAAATCGTGAAGGAGTGCTTTTATGGATCATATATTTTACAGTATTTAAGACATTTTCTGCTTTACAGTTGCTCCCTTTTGCCAGGTTATTCCAACTCAATACCAAATAAACCTTCAAAAGAAAGCCACATGGTAACCAAAATACCACATTAGAATTTATCTCAGAGGGATACTACCAAAGGAATTGGTCTGAATAAAACCCAAACTATCAAACATACCATAGCAAGCACTAGTTACTTCAACACGGTAGACCACTGTCCGACCTGCAGAGAGGGAGATATCAGCTCTGCGAAGCACAAAACTGACATCTTAACAGAAGATCTTGATTTTTTAATACAAAACACAACTGTCATATGAAATTTTACATTTACTAAATAATATTTTTGCTTCTCTAACCACATTCTGTGCTACTTACTAATCCTTGACAGATTTGAGAGGTCCTGTTGCAAAGTAGCACACAATTAGAAGTTGCAGTTATGGCATATTTTTTTCATAAAATGGTTGCTTTACTATTGCCTTCAAAAAATTCTGTATGGTAGCCCAAAATCTGTGCATTTTTACAAGGTGTATCAGTGTCTCTAAAAAATAGATAGTTGATAATGCAAACTACAAGCCCCGCTGAGTTTAAACACTTTCTGTAGCTCTCACATTTAACAATAATGAAACTACACATCAGGAAGAGGTTGAAGCAGGCTTGATGGCAACCCCCTTCACCCAGGGAGCACAGCAGCTCAGTGCAGCAGGGCCAGTGAACTCTTTTCCTCAGTCCTTCACCCATCAGAGAAGCCCAGCAGCTGTAACTGTCACAGCAACGCTTGCTACCACACATCAATTTTGACACCTGTCTGTAACAGGAACCACTACAAATCTCAGGTGAAATATTTTTATGTAAGCACCTGTATAAAATTTAACACACTTATTTTTAGGCTATTCTCAACATCTGTAGTGTTTTCATATAAATCTAATCGACTAAACATTTAATAGCATACTTTATTGATCAATCCCCCATGCAACAGTGACTGGAAAAATGCCAATCTAAAATCCACAGTGTTTTAACTCAATATACACCTTTTCTAGGCACACGCAGTTCTGAAATAACTTAAATTTCCTAAATTCTTTTTCTACTTGTCAGCTCTATAGTATTTCAAAAGGGGTTACCTCCTAGATAAAACACCAGAATTGCCTGCATTGATTTTAATTCGCAGAATCCATAATCCCCGAAATCTTATTAGCATACCATCAAGCTAGTTTCACAGCTATGTTTTATTTGCTTTACCCATTTGAAAGAAACTCGCAAGCCATCATGTAATGGAGTTATTCCCCAGCTTACTGGCCTTCCAAAAAGCAGGCTACTGGGTATCAATCCGTGGTATTAAGATTCATATTATAAAATAAAAAAGCCTGTGTTACTTAAATCGTAACACCTAGTTCTACTGTAAAGATGACTTAAATGCAAAGTAAGCCTACAAGCAAAAAAATTAGGGTGATACTCAAAATAGTTCTGTTGCTGGAATGGCAAAAAAATGGTTTGTGCTCTTAGAGCCTCATAAGGGAGATAGATATATATATATATATATATATAAAAATACACCACAAATCTGTAACTTGAAGATTTCTAAGGATTAAAAACTTGCACAGCCTATCTCGACTGTCATTCATGTAACTATCCACACATAAAAATCCACAAGCAGCTTTGATCTTGTTTTGTCATATACATCTTATTTAATGTAGATATTTGGATTTTGGAATGAGGCATTCTAGTGTCAAAACACCAGACAGTTTAATTTCCAAAGCCTCAGCATCAGGGGAACAGATTAAAGGCTTTCAACTAGTCCTTTCAGGTTGTTCAGCCTCACATGGCATCCCCATTTTGGACATAAAACAGACAAAGCACACTGTACTCCTCTGAAAAGTTAATAGTTGTGTTTAGCACAAATGATAGATCAGTTCTAATTATACTTTATTGCAATGGAAGTTTCAGCTGGTCGCTGTAACTATTTTTAAACATCTCAAGAGAAACAGAGAATGGAATCGCACAGAAATATGGATCTCAGAGACCTTAACATGAGTGTCAAGATTTGTGTGTAAATATGTATGCAATGTGCACATTACAAAAAAACATCAGTTATGAAGAATGGGAGCAGAGGAATAACATCTTCAGTACTCCAGCTAAGCAGGCATAAGCAGTCAATGGGTATCTGTGGCCGATCTGTGGCCCATCAGTTTGCTTGAAGATGAACAAACAAGCACTCTTGCAGAAACTTCAACACCTGTTTAACTTCTGTTGATTTTATCTAGGAGCCTTCTTTTATAAACACACACGTGAAATTTTACAAGGTTTTCCCTGGAGAGTTCAATTTCTTCAAAAAATGCCAGCAACTTCTGTAACTGAGCCCCTCACGTTATTTCTTCTCAAATCGTAATACATCGTCTTCTGGTGATGAATAATTGCATGCTCAACAAAATAATCTATGTTGGTGACATCTCTTGAACACTTTGCAACATCAAAACCAGCATGGCCTTCATATCCAACAAGTCTGTTTAGTACATCTAGTAGTTTTTCTGCTTTACAAGCATGTAGGACATTTCTGGAAAAAGACTATGACATCAGGGGAACACTGTTGGGTGTTTGGATGCCTGGAAAAGAGCTAAGAGAAATCTATGACCTGTGATGACAGAACTTGTATTTGTTGACCTCCACTCAATCCATCTAAACACCTGGCCCTCTCTTCTCCACAGCAGATTCTAAAAACACTTTAACTCTCAGATTTCACTGTTTCTGCAGCAATGACAATTGTTGTGTTTCCTTTAAAATACAGGGCCTAGGTTGTTCCTTACAGAGCTTCTGTCCAGGTCAGTAGTTATTTTTCACTGAGTAACACAGCTTTTTTACATATGCCTGTGCTATGTTATGGGTAAGATCTCAATGTCTGTCTTTCTGACTCCAGGATTCCTACTGGAACTGTTCGACCAAATTAATGTTTGTCTCTTTTCTTCCAGTGCTCCAACAAGGCACGGGTTCCGAAAGTTAAAATAATTAAAAGGTTGAATTTATTAAAGCAACAGATGTAACAGATTTGGGATTGCCAGTGATAAATGCACAAACTGCAAGACTGAGCTTAAAATAATCCTAGGTAAAAAATCCTAGGTAACATCCAACAAAGCTGAAGACATAAATCTTTGCAATTGGTGTAATATGGAACAGAAATGCAGCAAAAGTTGAGCCATGTATTTAATGTGCAATTCTTCCCAGGAAGGCATCCCTGTGATGGGTGAAGGGAAAGGAGCACAGCGCATAGACTCTCCTCATACCTGCTAAATCCACAGTCTTCACCCACCCAGAGATGTTCTTCTCTCATTTTTTTAATGCCCTAACTCTGTCTGTCTTCTCTGCCTTCTAGATGACATTTAGCATGATTTGGGTGGGGTTGAGTAACATAGTCAAGTATGTTTAGCATGCTCCATTTGGCTCATTAGCATATGGAGAGGTGCCAACTTCATTATTAAAATTAAGAGTTAATCAGGCAGAGATCTTCTCTTAGGCACTACAGCCTCTGAAATTGGATTGGATCTGTGTAGTTTTGCTGTTTTAATTTTGCTTCATTAGTTTTAGCTGAAACAGGGCCATTTTATCTTCACAAGACTCCCTCCTTCAGCCATCTGGCAGGCCAGCTTCGCAGAGCTTCATTTCCTGAGATAACATAAACATCTCTTGGTTGTAAATACATTTGCTCCTGAAGTGCACTACATAAACTTGCATTCCTGTCCCATGGCAAGATAGGCAGTTATCCCACAGCATCACAAAGTAGATCTAAGCTACAGCTAATAAATGTGTGCACTAATTATTCAAGTCACATTCTACTTAAGAGGTGTTTTTGACTACCTTCTTTCTATTGTTCAGTGGTTCAGATCACCACAATAAGCCAATAAACTTTATTTCAATGGTAACGTTTGGCATATTCACCCTCAAAGATCGTCTTTGCTCTTAAGTTGGCAGTCCAACACATGCAAACTCTGGTCCTAGGCAATGGATTTCCCCCATTTAGTAACTGTATTCATGCAGGAGAGAATGTTTTTATTCCTTTCCTTGCTCCAATTTTCAAATAGGAAATACACACATATGTTGAATCTCCTTGTACAGAACTGTCTCTATGGAAATAGTAATGTCGCACAGCTCACATTATGAATTTCACTGATTTTGTTGTGACAGCCACCAAGCTTTAACACAAGAGAGTCATAAGTATTTATAGTAATACCAGCGTGTACTGTCATCTCCAGCCCTCCCCCCCCCCCCCCCAAAGTTTGCTTTTATCTTTGAATAATTCCTGTGGAACTGTTTTATTTACAGAAATAGTTTCTAACTGGGTATTATTGAGCAGTGCCATGATACACTGTAAAACTGGGTCTTGGTCTATCCTTCCCTGCCCCACCCCCCAGCTACCAGTTTGCAGTCCAGAACTGAAGAAGAAAGTAATGGTGGTGAAGAAATCTAACACACCACACTGCATTCATCAGAAACAAGATTGCAGAGGCTAGAGCTATAAGGGAACAGCATGGAGGGAAGGCTGCCTCTAGCCCTGCAACTCCACCCCTCTCCAGCTTAACTGGATCCTGCTGCTAGTAAACTGGCACATCTGCAGTTTAATCTGCTTGAAAGCAGAGATCTTTATCAGGGTTTATCAAATGATTATGAAGGCATTATTAGTATAGCTAAAGAAAGAAAATACTCACTATATTCCCCAGAGATTGGTAATCTAAATTTGTAGTTAAACTTCTAAGATCAAGATTAAATACCAGTACCAAAGCACAGCTCACCAGAAGTGGAAAGGATAGGTTTATGTTAAGACTGTGTTTTGCTTCTTCTATTAAAACAATATTATAATCAAACTTTAAAGTATCCTATGCCCATTTCCCTCCTTTTTAGTTTGTTTTCTTTTTGAAAATCCGAATCATTAGTAGGGAATGTTATGACAGTAGTCAACATAAATCAACAGGCATCACTTGAATTATTGCTTGAATAACCATTCTAAGCCAACACAGAAATTCCACCATCGTAATACTAATCAAAGAAAGTAGGCTGCCCAGGGATGTGGTTGGGGCCCTGTCCTTGGAAACATTCAAGATCAGACTTGATGTGGCCTTGGGCAGCCGGATCTAGTTGGAGGTGTCACTGCTCACCACAGAGAGGTTGGACCAACATGATCTTTGAGGATCCCTCCCAACCCAGTGCAATCTGTGAAACTGTATATTCCTCAAGGCAGTTAGTGTTGGTGCAGGCTCTTCAGCATAAATTTGGGAAAACAAAACCAAAAAAACCAAATTTTTGTACATATATGTGTATATGTGTATGTATTTATACACACACTTGCATAAGAATTTTGCCCCTTTTCCTTAACCTGGAGTGAAAGGTGAAATACTGAAGACTACAAAAGCAGTACAGATAAATTAACAGGTACATGTGCTTCATTAATAATAATAATGAAGAAACTTCTGATTTAGCCTCAAGTACAAGAAAATGAGTTTTACATTAAAATTTGACATTAAATATTAACAAAGCAACTCAAATGTAGTAAAAGTGCAATAACCAACCTTAGGGAAAAAAAAACAACTAATACATACCTTCGCTACAAAAGGGTCTTTTGATGCCAGAGAAATTCACCGTCTCATGCAGTGTTTTCTCTTCCTGACAGTATTCACAGTATGTCACTATGCAGTGTAGTTTCTTATAATCATCAGAACACGCTCTGCTGCAGAACTGATACACTTTGTTCTAAATTCAGAGTTGCAAAGCATCATGAAGAGAGTTTAGGGATAAAATCTTAAGGCCTGTACAGTGTAACTTTAATAGTTTGCCATTAGGATAACAACTTTAACAGGAAAAGTAAACAGAAGTGCAAACACACATTTATGGTATGACTTGCAACACAAAAAATTAAAAACTCTCACTCAACCTGACAGTGAATACTACAAATACAATTTCATATGAAAATGCTACAGAGAAAATATGGCAATCAATTCTGGCATAAAATTTTCAGATACTTCTCTCAGTTCGTAATGATGTGTAACAATGATCTATCCTATCTAGTCATTCAGTCATCAGCTGAAGATGAAAGTAGATTTCAAACTTCCAGTTGACCTGAGAAATTACAGGTTTCTTTAAATTCCATAGATGCTTTTTTACTTGTTGTTTATGAGCAAAGACTTCTGTTTTTATCTTGATGTTCTACAGAACCAGGTAGATTTTATTAATTTAATTTTTTAAGCTTCAATAGATTATGAAATAGCTATCCAGAAAAGCTGTATTGAAGATACAGCTTTAAAATTATACATGTTAGCATTCTAAAAGTAACAAGAAAAAAACCCAAATGCTTACCTCCCATTCCAGTACTTCTGGCTTTGAACAAAAAGAATTTTTGCAGTAATTACATTTCAACTGAATATCACTGGGAGAGACGAACTGACCATTTGTTGAAGACTGCACACTGAGAGTCTGAAAAACAAAAATATACATACACATCACTAAAATATAAAGTTAGTAAAATGTGTCTTTTCAATTAAGCCTATAATGTTTAAAAATGGGAGTTTATAAATAAACTCACGAGCGCTTCTGGCAAAAGCACAACAGGTTAGTCTCTTCCCTTGGTATTATATGTTTTCTCATCTCAAATCTTGACCCTTGCTTCCACAGCAATTAGTTCAGGTCATACTTTTTTACCTTACCTTTCTAATGCCTATTATTTATGAGCAATTATAAACACCAACAAAACAAGTCTCCCAAACCTTGTTAATCATAAAACATTTATTTCCTGATAAATACATTTCACAATTTGCCTTAGTCACAAAAATTCAGGAACCTACAAACAATGCAGATTATCAACATCTTACCTCAGCATGCCACTTGAAAATACAAACAGTAAAGTAAAAGGCCTTCACTGATAAATCCTGCATCTACTCGGATTAGAGAAAACTAGCTAATAGCCCTAAGATGGCCTCAAACACCGTAATAAGAAGATGCAACCATTCAGCCAGACCCTACAACTAAGAGTCTTCATACTGAGAAAAAATACTATAGATTGCATGTGTAGGTATGAGAATTTAATTCTGTAACTACATAATTCACTTTATGTATCTCTGATGCTATCAGTAGATAGAGAACTCGGTTTTAAAGCATCTATACTCTTTTAATATGCCCACAGGACAGTTTTTTGCATGTTCCCTAGATTAAGCAACAATTAGTGTATCACAAATTTGATGTTCATGACAAAATTTGAATTAGTAGCAATCCCAGCCACTTGAAGAATCCAGGACAAATTTCTTACATTTATCTTCAACAAACTTACCCACAGTGTTTGCAACAAGACATGTGTATTTAAAGAGAATTTCTCTTCAGACAGATTTGTTACTACCTTTCTACCTTCTAACAGTGAAAAGATGAAACATTTCTGTTACAGGATACTTTTCTTCAGACTCTCATTTTACTAAGGGTTCATGTACACTAAAAAAAAAAAAAAAAATTAAAAAAGTAATGAGTCTGGTTACTAATATAAACCCTCATATTAGTGGACCAGAACTGCTGAGTGCTAGCTAGCAGTGCAAACAGTATCATTTTACGTAGATGCACTAATTCTTTATCAGGACTTTGCAGACATGAAGCAGTCGTGTGCGTCTCCGAACCATGTACAGGACCTGATAACCAAATGTCATATTCAGCAGAAATAATGCCACCATTATCCTAATGGTTCTTTCTCTTATAATGACTTCAACGGTAATGCCCACACTGTATTGCCATATTTTTCCCACTATATCTAGCAAAATTCCCTGTACTTGAGAGTTATTTACTAGACTTGAGCTGCTCTGAACAGGTAGCTGAAGACTTGTACTAACATGGAAGCTCATCTGTGTTTTTCTGCAATTGCAGGTTTCTTCACAGAGTAAACACATGCTGCCACGTGGGTTATGTAAGCACAATTGAAGTCTAGAGGTTCTGGTTGAAAACAAAAAGAAATCAAGAAGCAGGTATACCCACCACTTTCAGTTCAGGAACGAAGGAAATGTTAAAGAACTAGCAAATGTGACAACTTGTACAGAAACACCGAAGATGGAAGGAGGAATGAAGATGAAATATATTAAGTGTTCAGCAAATGACAATCAGCTGTAAAACACCCTATATTGTGAAGGTTACAAGTTAAAAGTGAACCATGTTTTCCAAGGATGCCCACGTTAGCTTCTTTTATTTCTTTTCCCAACTGTTCACTGCGATAGAAATTCAGGCCCTATAGGGAGCTGGTAATTGAACAGTAATAAAAGCTAGAGAGGTGAGAATAATGGAGTTTGAGTCTGTTTAAAAATAAAACTTGTTAATTTAAGCATTACTGCTTCTAAAATAAAACCTTTGTTTCTTATCATAAACTCCTATAGTCAGCTAAGTATTGTCCCACAGAAATCAGCAAAGAACTGAATTCTTATTACTCAAAGCTCTAAAACAAGCAGAAGATGGCTGTAAAACCAGCCGTTAATCACAAGATGATCTTGTATGCCTCCTTAAAGTTTGTATCTTCCTGCTTACCATTCAGGACTACTTCTGTACAGTATTTTAATGAGTGAAGTTGAAGATTATTACACACAAAAAATAATGCCGCTAAGAGATCACAAATTCATTAAAATCTTTTACAGGCTTTCCTGAACAGCAAGGTTCTATCGATGCTGTGCTTTATCAAAGATAACTTTGAAATCATCTATGTGTACTATTTTGAATGTCTTAAATTCAATCAAAACCCACTTACGGTTAATCTGACTTTTCTTGAGTCTGTCCTGAACAACAAGAGCATAGGAAGTGCGAAGCAAAGCAAAAAAAATCATCATCAAGTGGTTTTTAGCCTTTAATGCAACCACCTCAAACTGTTCTAAGCTGCCAAATTACTGAAGAACAGTAGGCAGACACAGCTCAGGGATTCTTCGGAGAAAACCAGTGTAGCAGGTTATCCCTACCCACAGCAACACAAAACCAAAATGTCGAAACATTTCTGCACACAAATGTGTATGTGGAAGCGCATCCAGACTGTGGCCAGGTTTTTTCTGTGGTTCTTGAAAAATAAGCATATGAGGAACCATATAATAACACATATAAGGAACCCTTTACAGTCCTCCTAGGACTGTTTCACAAGCAAAGTCAAGGGCACTTAATTAACTGGAGAAGGAACCAAGCACTTGCCTTACACTCAGGGACACACAGAGACCTTCCAGCCTCAGTGTGGAAGCCTCAATTATTTCTATTGTAATCAAATTTGGAAAAGTATTTCTATGATAAGCATGCCAAAATTCCTCCATGCTTCCTGCTGAAACACACTTCTTTTTAAAAATATATGTGTGTGAGAAAGAGATGCAAGATATGTAGTGGAGAACACTTACATATACCATAATGATGATGAACGAACATTAGCAAGTAACCAGAACGCTAGGAAAAAACCTGCGAAAAATAGGTTGTATTTTACTTGTAATTCTACATGTATCAGTCCTACAACACCCCAACTATATCCATACACTCAAAAAGGAAGGTGGTTTTAGCACAAATTTTGCAAGACAGCTTGTATTTGGAGACACAAAGAATCATAGAATCACAGAATTGTTAGGGTTGAAGGGACCTCAAGGATCATTTAGTTTCAACCCCCCTGCCATGGGCAGGGACACCTCACATTAGATCAGGTTGCTCAGAGCCACATCCAGCCTGGCCCTAAACACCTCCAGAGATGGGGGTCCTACCACCTCCCTGGGCAACCTGTTCCAGTGTCTCACCACCCACATGGTGAAGAATTTCTTCCTAATATCCAATCTGAATCTACCCATTTCTAGTTTTGTTCCATTCCCCCTAGTCCTGTCATTACCTGACACCCTAAAAAGTCCCTCACCAGCTTTCTTGTAGGCCCCCTTCAGATACTGGAAGACCACAATACAGTCTCCTCAGAGCCTTCTCTTCTCCAGACTGAGTAGTCCCAACTCTCTTTCAGTCTATCCTCACAGGAGAGGTGCTCCAGCCCTCTGATCATCCTTGTGGCCCTTCTCTGGACATGTTTCAGCCTATCCAGATCCTTCTTCTAATAGGAGCTCCAGAACTGGACACAGTACTCCAGGTGGGGTCTCATATACAGTTGTTAACTAGAACTACACCCTCTATGAACACAATAAATAAATTAGCAGTCTTTTTCTTTAAGAGACCATTTCAGAGCAAGATCTTCAACTGACTCAGTAAAGGTACTGACATCAAAACACTACAACTTTGGAACAGTTCTGTCCTGAAATCTGTGATAACACCCTCCAAGTCAGAGAATGAAGAAAGACAAGATACAGTCATGCTATTCTACCATCAACTACCAAACCAAAAAGTCACATCAAGAAGGGTGTATTTCTTCTTTTATGCTCTTTCTTACAAGGATGAATGGCATTGCAAACTGTCCACACAAAGGAGATTATAGTTTTGGACGTAAGTTGCATAAGCAGCTCAACCAAATCGTTTAAATGATTTAATACAGTAAACCTAGAAGCAAAAATTATTAATAACAACCAACCATGAAGTACTGTAAATAAATTGGGAATTTAAATATTCTAACTCATTTGTAAACCAAAAGGACTAGAACTTTTGCAGAAGGGAGACACAGACCCAAAATAAGCAATTACTCTGAGAAAAACAACCCCTAACAACAAAAAACGTCAAGAACAGGCACAGTAAGAAAAAGAGATTAATGTAATGCCAGAAAGTTAAAACAAGAGTTACCTCAGAAGTAAACAGGGAAAAATATGGAGTATCTTAGTGTATCAGCTCTTTTTTTCAAAAGATGATTACAGAAAGCACCGCAATTGACCAAATGGATTAAACCATTTTTCCAGCTCGGGTTCAGACCCTCATGTGTCACTTAGGTATAGCAGACGCCTCAAGGGAACACAGACTGATGTGGTTATACTGTTCTTTCCACCTGAACGCTGCATGACCCGAACAAAGAAGCTGTTCTCATACAATTGACTCTAACCTACTGGTGAGTAAAATGTTATTCTTTTATATGGGGAATAAATGAAAACTACCAAAAGTTAGAATCCAACAGACGTTTGAGCAAACTAACTGGAAGCAAGTGACCACCTACCCATTTTTTGGGTCTTTACTGACCCAAGAGACTGAATGGCTCCTCCAATTAAACTTTGCTAAAACATTAAAGAGAAACATCTAAATGTAGCACAAACTGCAAGAGAAGCAACAGCAACATACCAGCAAGAGCAGAAACTGACAACAAACATCAACTGATCTGGCAGTCAGTCAATAGTGTTGCTTAATGTTGACTTATCTGCAAATCCAAGAAGGCCCAGGCAGTATTTGTCATTCACTAGCTTTATTTTTCTCACTCAGATAGCAGGAAAGTTTTGTTCTGAGAGCTCTTGGGGCTGCAATCAATTGTAAGACCATGAAGAATAAAATAGATGCCAAATGAGTTTACAGTAAGTACTAAAGATTTGTCATTACTACAGATTTGTCATTACATACTAACAATCTGCATCTATTTTGTTAATCAGTTCCACTGACAGACATCCACTGAACAGGTTAGGAAGCATAGAACAGGGCTACATGATGGAAATCTTCTTCAGGGCATTATAAGGAGGCAATTAAGAAATTGATTTGCTTTCCAGGTGGCAGAACACAGCAGAGTTTAATGACAAATGGGAAAACTCCACATGGGTGTAACTGTTTGACAACACATGAAGCGGCAATTACCAATTCTACAACACACATATGGGAAAACAATTTTTACATACAAGAACTGAAATATTTTAAGTGTTCCTTAATCACCTAATCACTAGAATATATTCTATGTCATTTAAAAACATGAAATTTTCCACAACCTTAGCAGACTCTCCAGTGATCCTGGAGATCCCATTAGACTCGCAACACTCTGGTTTGTGGACAATTTAAACAGCTAGTTTTATCCATGAATGTCTAATGGATTAGGAACTAACTTCTAATTTCAAAGGCAGTCACTATTCCCCATGACTCACTTTTGTTAGTGCAATATTCAACGTGAGAATTCTGTTACTGTGTTTAGTACAACATTTTCGATGCAAATCAGCAAGGTTCATCATCACCATAGAGAGACTATGGTGGTAAAAATAAGATGAGCACTGATACTGCTTTGTGCTTTCTTCAAGTATCAAGGAGAAATGGGGGTTGCTAACTATTGGACTTCACAAAGTAGCAGCTAGTGTTATCGTTATGGAATAGGACTTTGGTCAGTGAAATTATTGTGAGCCAGAAGCATCTATGTTAATTAAAACTCAAGTATATACAAGCAAGTTAGCTTAATATGCAAATACTTAATACAAACACAGGCACACAAAGATTTATGGAGGAGAATTTTAACACAACAGCTAACCTGAAATTTAGCTACACAACTGGAACTGCAAAAGTTGTACAGTTTTCCATCAGGCATTCTGGCTTGATATTGAGGTAAAGAGTTTCACTTACAAATGTGGCAAATAATTCCCAAACCAAAAAGAAAAACGCAGTTTACAAACAAAATAAACACAAAATAGTAGCGGGGGAAAAAAAAAATGTAATTCTGGATTACAGGTCAGCTCTTCTCACTGTTGCAATGTAAAAAGCTAAGAATTGTCTGTTCTGCAGTCAGCTTCTACAAGTCACATAAAAGAAACTGCAGAGGTGTTGCTGAATTCTTCCATTAGGGATCAGCATTAAACATGAAATTGCACCTTCTATAAAATTTACTAAATATTTTCAACTTCGTGTTTACTAAACTGAGATCTGTGCTGCTCTACACATTGAAGAACACACATTAAGTTATTTATCAGTTCCCCTCACCCAAATGAAAATTTTATCTAGAGAATACCCATATACATTACAACTACCTCTATCCTTCTCCACTTGTTGCTTGAAGAGATAAAAAGGGGTGGAGTTAGATCACAGACAAAATATTAATTCACATGCATGAAAACTGTACTATTGTTCTGTGAAATATCAGAACACATAATTTTTTCCCAGAAAGCCTCGAGGCAGTTGAGAACTATTTCTGACATCAAGCAAAATGGGTCAATTTACTAATACTGAATGTAAGATCACTTTCTTTTTGTTTTCTTCTTTTCTTTTTTTCCCACTAACTTTACAAACCTTAAAGCCACATCTATGTAGATAAATGCTAAGTGAATCCACCAAACCCAGTGTACAAACTTCCAAAAAAAAAATACCATCTACTCTTATGAGTGATGGAAATCTATCATCCTTTTCACTTACTTTGTGATTTTGCATATTTTGATTTGTGTGTGTGTTCATGCATGCAGCTGAACAGTATGGCTCCACATACCCATTAGATCCTATGCACTGAGTCATGTCAAAAAACCTGCACTGGGCTCTGCAGCCAGCACAAGATGTTAATTTGCCATATTTCTACAACATAAAACAAAGCAAAACAACACATTAGTTAAAACTACGTTTGGCTTTTGCTTTTAAATTATAACAAACAAAAGAAATTACTTCTCCAATTTGCATCCACATCAGGACCTTTCTGTATTAACTAAATCTCATGATCATCCATCCTCTCAAGAGCACTTACAGCACTATGGTTGGGTCTCTAGTTCTTAGTGGGAAAGCTGTCTAAAGCTAAATATCTGCGTGAAGACTAAACCCTTAACATTATGTCATGTCACTGTTGAGAGAACCTCTAACTTCACAATTCTCCTAATTCCAGTCATTCATGCAAAAGAACCACTGCAGAGTTCCTATGTTTCTTATTGGATCCAATGAAGAACTCAAACTCCATGAGCCTGGTAACAGAACTCACAAGCAACAGATCTCCAGAGAGGGGAACAAACGTTCTCTAAAAGCACAGAAAAGTTGCCCCAAGCAGAAATAGCAACATCAAAAAACACAAAATCCACAGTTCAGACCTACTACGACATCAGTGTTAGACAAGTATCTCAAGCACCATAAAGCAAGCTTCAGCAAAAAATTAAAACAAAGCAAAAACCAAGAACAGTCCAGGCACCTTCCCTGCCCATAGAAAGAGTATTATGGCTGTGAAAGTGATCACAGAATTCTTCATGAGAACACCAATGAGTCTCCTATCAGGTATACTCTCTACTTACTAAGTACTAGAAAATATACTATTGACACTTCAGAATTAAGATTTCTTCCCTTCTGCTGGGGAGTGATTTGGCACTACCTCCACCTCCTCTCTTCAGGGTCTGAAGGGAGAAGGAAAAGCAAAGTGTTTCATAGGTATCTCACTTTGTTCAGAGTAACAGAAGCTTCTGTGACTATCTTCACTCTTCTTAATTACTTATATTGAACAATGAGCTAATTCCAGTCTTACAGACAGCCAGGGAAGAAATTTGTGGGTTTATTAACATGTATCAACATCCCTTATATAAAAAAGCACAAATAGACATGCTTCTGCCACAAATTTGGTGTAGCACCTTGCAGAAAACAGCAAAATTTCAAAATACCACACAACTTCCCATTTCGCTTTAAAGACATTACTCGGCACCAAGTAATTCTCCTAATCACCCACTACACTGATAAACTTCATGGTAAATACTAAGATCAAAATGTAGCAACTGTATTGTTCTGTAGTTGGGGCTATCCTGCCAACATATATTCATTTCCTCTGACAGGCTCACAGACAAAAGCAGGGAGTCAAGCATACTTCAAGTTGTATTACCAGTAAGAATACAGGAGGTCACAATTTACAAAGGACTTAACTTCTTGAAACAGGGCTAATGGACAACCACCATCAAAAAATCTGCATGCACAAGTTGCCTTTGTATCTCTAGAAGAAATCAAAATGTAAATTTAAAAGCACTGATGCAAATATGCTGGCAAACCCCTTAGAGCTTCAGGAATACAATCAAAAAACAATGCACGCCTAAATGAAGCTTTCACAAGGTCTAGGTCTGAAAGGAAAATCAAACTGAGGCCATGAGGACTTCAAGAGATACCAAGATAAGAATACAGGTTATAGTAGATTTATTTATAGTAAGATAGAAAAGATTCATCGTGTCAATACACATTTCAACAAGAGCCCCTTGAAAGTAGAAATAGCTTTGGCTAACCACCATCTCAAATATCTCATTATTCAACTGACATCTAAAAAGGATGACGTGCAGCAGCATGTCCATCACTTCTGAATTTCAAGCATCCTTGTAATACTGATTTGACCCTAGATATTTCAGACTTAAAAGCAACAAGAAGAATCTTTGTTTAATAACTAGTAATAATCTAGTAAACTTAGACCTCGATTAACAGTACTATGAAGAACATAAAAGTGTAACAGTAAAGCTCTCATTTTCTTGTCGTCACAGCAACTAAGAGTGTTTGGGTGTTTCTGCATTAATTATGCAGTTACACAACTGAAGGAGATGGAATACCAGCAAAGGAAAAAAAAACACCCAACAACAACAAAAATCCAAATCAAAACTTGAAAGGCCTGAAGCTTCTTCAAATTTATTGCTTCTGAAACCTTATAATCATCATCTCCTCCTTTTTCCTTTGCTTGTATTACTCTTTGCAGCACTCCCAAACTTTGAAGTTTGAATATTCCAACCACTCAAAACCAAGGAGATGAACACTATCATAAAAAGTTTAAAACGTACCTGAAAGTATTCATCAGTCAGAATTATACAGGTGTCTCTAACATTTATTTTTAACAGTCTATATAGCTCAACAGCATCAGAGACTTTACTATCCTGTATATTTTCAGATAGCCATAATGCAAACCAGTAATTTTTTCCTGTTCTAAAGTGTCAGCTTTCCATAGAGAATCTTTCCTCAAGGTTTTCAAGTAACTTATATTTTTACTGTCTAATTCTTGAGAATGCTACCTTTCATCCCTAAGAATCTGTAGTATTAATTTCATTCTGTAGAAAATCAGTATTTGAGAATAATTTCCCCATAAATACCTTTATATCTGGAATAAATAAACAGAAGATTCACTACAACTAAGAACTACAGTAATACATAGAGTCCAAAGAGCATTGTTTAGAAAGCAACACTACATTTGACCTGGAAAAAAGATAGTTTCTGAGGATAATGACAGAATCAAAGATGGTATAATGTCAGCCACTATAGAGAAACTGCTCATTTCTCATAAAAACAGTTAAGGGAAATCACATTACTATCAACAGAAGAAGTTTCAAAACAAAAAACAGGAGTCAGCTCTTCTAATAAACAGGTCAGCAGAATTTCTTACCAAAGAGCATCATGGATGGAAAAGCTGCCTACAGGTGTTCAGAAACGGACTGGAAAAGCACAAATTAAAGAGATTTGCTAAAAGTAAGTTTACAGGAACATTGCATAAAGTTCAAGAGATTCCCTGATCTCTAGAGAGTGAGAAGCTAAGAGACCATTCAGGGAAAAACATCTTAAGTACCTGCCCTGTTATTCCTCTTTCCTCCATGCCCACTTACATACACTGTAGAGTCTCGATCCCTGCTCTGAACCGGAACAGCTCTTCTCATTTTCTTACAACAGATCATTGTTCCTTTTAACTGAATATTTTAACCATCTTCAAAAAAGCTGGTGTTCAGAAAAGAAATTAGGGAAAATGTAAAGCTGTGTCAGTATCACTGGCATTTCATGGCAAGAGACAAAAGAAAATGCTAGTAAAGAGAAAACCAGAAGAATGCAAAAATCTTCATTAGGAAGAGACAAGAACAAAACTAAAAAACTTTCTGACTCTTAATTTATAATCACTGCTTCATTCTTTGTTTCAGATTCACAGAATCACACAGACTGGAAAGGACATGCAGAGACCAAGTGCAACCTCCTGCTAAAAGCAGGTCCAGAGCTGGTTCCCCAGGATTTTGGCTCAGACAAAATTGAGCATCTCCCAGGATATGCATCCCAAAACATCTCTCAAAGATTTCACCATGCTCACAGAAAAAAAAAAGCTTTTCCTTCTATCTTCTGTTTTCTTTTGTTTTCAAGTTGTGTCTGTTGCCTCTCACTCTTCCACTGTGCATTTTGTAGAATTCTGAGTCAAACTTTGTCCTGCATGGCACAGAAAACACTCCCCCTGACCCTCTGGCTACAGTCCTGCTAATACAGCAATAGGTGGCTCAGAGAAGCTGGAGTTCCCCATCCTTTGACCCTGCTACATTCTTGGCATTTATCTTCCATTTTGGGTGAAGTAATGGCTTGTGCTCCCCATGATATTTCAATGGTAGGCAAAAGTGATTAGAGACTAAAACCTGCACATTCAAACTAGTCTCAAATTCAGTTTTCCTCCAATGACAGAATTAACTCAGAACCAATCCATGAGAGAAAAGTAAAAAGCATTTTCCTTCTATGCAACACTTCTGGAAAATTCAAATCTACCATGTCCTATGAATATATATGCAAGTTTAAGAACTGAAATCTTAACAAAAACTAAGTAGAAACACTATTAAATTAGTAAGGAACACTGTACTGAGTATGTTAATAAGTATAAAACAATAAAGCTAATCCAGAGGCAAAATTTCTTGCGAACAAAGGCCCAGTGGCCTGTGAGGGAAAGCTCAATGTAAAGTTGTCTGACTATACATCTATCTCACTATGCCATCTAGATTCTCCACCAAGATGACCTAATTTTTGCTAGATCTCCTTGCATATTTGACCTCTTTCAAAGCATAAAAGTCTGAACAAAATACAGAAGCCTTAAGTCTGTTACTATGATTCTAATCTCGTTCATTCTTTCATGACTTTTTCGTATGTTTCATTAGAACACTAACTCCAGAAATCAGCTCTACTTCACAATAGGTATCCCACGATGGTAACTGAGGAAAGACAGATTATAAAACTCTTAACGAGACATGAAAATTCTTACAAGTTACTAATTCTACAGACACTTCGTTCTGTCCACTAGGACGGTATTTATCTCAAACTGGCAAACACAAAAGTGGCGATTAAGATGCAAGACAAAACAGATAAATTGGACATACTCCAGAATCAGAAGTACTGATGTAACAAAAATCCAGAACCCTGGAAATAAAAAATTTACTTGGAGGGTTTCTGAGGATTTTTCTGAGGTTCATGCCATTATCAGCTACAATTATTTTAACAGGAATCTTGATCTTCCTTTACATCTTCTGGAAGGATCACAAAAGCTGAAGGCTAGAGCTCTTCTTGCATACCTCCTACTAATAAGAAAAATCAAGCCCCAAAGTAAGTATCAGACCAACACTGTAATTTCCAGGTATTTTACAAGTCTCACTTCTATTTACAACTGAAACTAATTAAAGGTTCTGTTCTTGAACTTCCTAGGTGCAAGATTATTTATCTAAAGCTATCGGTGCCTTGAATCTAAGCATCTCTGCTATAGGCTTTTATTCCTGACTGAAACAAAGCTGTATGATCTGCTTCATGTGACTTCAGGATAGAGAGCAGGATTAACACACCTGCACCCTAAGATGCATTCCTGCTGCAACTTCTATGTGCTGGCCAGTCGGTTCAGAACACCAGAATACCAGCTGATGGCTAAAACACTACATAGCAGCCTAAACACTTGCTTCCAGTTGAAGGAAATGCTTTGCAGTTAAACTCTCATGGATTGTAGTAAAACAGACTGGTAGAGACCTCTCCATCCAAGCAACAAGCATCACTCCAGTAGCTTTACAGAGTAACAGTTTTGGATCAGATATAAGGTAAATACCAGGAAAGGTTCTAGAAAAGAATATTCTGGGACAGAAACAGTCAACTTCTGCTCAAATACAAAAAGTAAAGAAGATAGATTTTTTTTTTTTTTAAGAAAGGAAAGCAAAGATATTCACTACATAGAATTCTATGGTAACAGAGATCCATTAAAGCAATCAAGAAAACAGCAACTAAGCTACTTCAGATTTGTTTCAAAGAAGGACTGTCCAGATGGATCCAGAAGGAACACATACGTCTAAGAAAAGAACCAGATGTCAGCAGAATCTGTAACAGCAAAGAAAGAAGAAACTGTATTATTGATTCAGTCTTTCAAAATACTGCACCCAAATCATCTCTCCCTCAAGAATAACAACTGTAAACCCTTCCTGGGCTTCAATGAATGAGATTAAGATTAATAATACCTCAAAAGCATTTGCCCAAGTCTTAAGAGCAAAAGCTGAATTGTTTTAGTGGCTCTGGAACATCAAGTGATTTGTGTTTACATTCCATCAGCTAAGTTCTGCGGTCAAATCAGTAACACATCCAATAACTTTTCTTTGGCATCTCCAACTGCCAACATTCCCTCTTTTTGCCAGTTCTGTTACTCCTATCAAGACACTTGCCTTCATGCCTTCAAGAAAAGCAGAGCTGAACACACCTGCCATAAAAGCTAGTTACTTTTACATTAACTGAATGTTTCAATTGTGCCCGTTTTGCCTTTTTCTTCCTCTTTCCCTCAACTCTGTGCAATTACTCCAGGGATAGCAATGCTAGATGTGTTTATACCCATTCTAACTCTTAGACCTAGTCATATCCTTGCTTCCTCTTCCCAAGAATTTTCTGTGTTCCCACACAGATCACAATTTTGATGGTCCTAAGCACTTTTCTTCAGGACTACATTGTTAACATCTCTGATGTACCTATCTTACTTTACCTTTCAAAGTATCAATAAAATAACATTCTGAACCTTGCTATGAATGATAATCCAGTGTCTATAAGGAAAAGCTCATTAGAAAGTTTTTTCTCAAAGAGTAATAAATTCTACAGTTGAAGACAGATATTTGAAGCAGAAATACTAAAAGAAATTATTCCAGAAAACAGAAGACGTTCTAGAACGTCTTCATTTGCATCAGAGATGCAAGGAACTGAAGACATAAATACTAAGAGGCTCCCACACCATTAAGCAGGAAGAGGAAATGATTACTTCTTGGTTGATAAAGATTCCTGTTGTTTAACCACAGTAGATAGGGTAAAAAGCATCTAGCTGTCTCCACCTGAAGTCTACATAGTATCAGGATTAATCAAAGAATACTTAATACCAAATTAAGTATTACCTGAAATGAGACAGAAGTGGTTTATCATACTTCTTGACTTGACTATTAAACTAGTTTGAACTAGTTGAAACCATGGAACTTCTCTTTAAAAATGACCAGAAATTAAAAACAGTAATTTTTTTTGAAAAGTCAGTATTTCTAATATTTCTATGTGAAGCAGCTGTTCAGCTCTCACAATTATTGGTTTCGTCAACAGTATTTACTCTTGAAGCGCACTTGGAAATTAGGGTTTAGAAAGCAGTAACAGTGGCAGGAAACAGCAGATTGTGTAGTTAATTTTCCCATCAAAAAGGGCAGATGTGTCTTAATAGCAAAGAAGCACAGAAAAAGCACAAACACTGCATCGGACAAGACAAAGGAGAAAACCCTCGATGTTTCCACTGAAGTACTATGTAACAAGACACTCCATCACAGCATTCAGTGAGATTTAAACTAGTATATGGCAATACATTTTGTGAGACTAAATTCAAAGTCTACCTAAGCAACAAATCCCAAGTTGCCGAAGCAATCTGCATATCATCGTGTACAGTGAAGGCTCCTAAATCTCTGCACAGTTAAAGCAGATGAAGCAATTTTAAGAGTTCCCAAAAGCGGCTGTTTGACAAGAAGCAGCATTCAAAATAAGGAGACAAAACTGCTAGATTTTTTTTGTTGTTGTTGTTATTCGGGCTTTTTTTCCATATTGCTTGTAAGTGAATAGATTAAAGGGACAGCACAATCAGATTAGTCTTAAAGCATGTTCAGTAGCAAGTCTTCATGTAAACATGGAAGTCAATCAGATGTATTTTTATTTAGTACTGAAGTTTCACTAGATGAAAAGACACTGCAAGTATTCTTTCCAACTAGAAAAATACTAATTTGGCTTGCATTCATACTCATTTCATTCCAGAGCTATTAAGAAGTCTATGAAGAAATTGCTAGAGCTCACAGAACCACAGAATGGTAGGGATTGAAGAAACCTCTTGAGATCTAGCCCAACCCAGTCCAACCCCTCTACTAATTGCAGGTTCACCAGAGAAGATTCCACAGGAACACATCCAGGAGGGTGAAAGCCTCCAGAGGACTCTGCAGCCTTTCTGGGCAGCCAGTTCCAGTGTTCCATCACCCTTTTTTTGACAGCACATGCAGACCATTACTTTTAAGAAGCACCCAAAGCAAGCAAAACTCAGGTGATAAGTCTAATGGATTGTAGGTACAGAAACAAAGGAAAAAAGAAAGTAAAGGAACATTTTAAAATAGTAAAGCATGGAATGCTTTCATAGCAGAATCAAGAGCACTGTGGACTGATCAGGCCAGTAAGTATAGCAGTTAAAGACCATAATTTTTGGAAGTAGAGAGTCTCAGCTTTACCTTAATCGAATAGCTGAAAATTAAAAGGTATGGTTGTTTACACAAGTTATAGAATTCACTTGTTCCTTAAAACAAACCAGAACACACACAGTGCTGCAATTCCCTTTAAAGGGATTCAACTAATTTTGAACTCAGAAAACACGCAATAGTATCAGAAAAATTGAAACAAACGCATATTCTTTTGAGTAATGTCTTCATGGCAGGCATATTTGGGGTCTGTTTCAATGTGCTGCATAGACGATGAGTTTTAAATTAATCACTGAAGTAATTTTTGTAATGGTTAAGCTATCATTTTATGAAATTCTTAGTTATAAAATATTCCATCACTTACACAATTACCTAACACAATTTAGCCACCTCCTTGTCAAATATGATCTCATTCCCTTTTAGAATTTTTTTTGTTCTATTTGTTTGTTTTAGCGTAATTTTTTAAGTCCCTCTTGCCCTTCTACACATGAAGAGTTTGAATCTCCATACAGCATGTAAAGAATTCAGGATCTAGTAGTAGCATTCTTCTTCAGGTTTAACAAAAAAATAACTGCTTCCAATAGGGGGTTTGTTTTCATGTTTTACCTAAATGGTCACACTTACTTCAGTTTTGGAGGAAGAATTGTATTGTTTTATTCTTTTTTAAAAGCTTGACTAGCACTTAGCTGTCTTCATGCTCCATGACTCCCTCCTGTGCTGTCAGGAAATTATCATGCACTTGCATATAACCACAGTCAGCATTAGTTAGACTGTGTCTAATTTTCTTTAGGTCTTGAATTAATTATTTTTCAAAGCTTTTAATACAAAAGAAACCTACACTCTGTAACTATTTCAGTTTCATGTAAGACCCTCACCAACCATCACCTCTCAGGAAAGAAAAACACTGGATGTAATATTCAAGCTTGTTTGTGTCTCAGTTCTAAACCACATCCTGAAACAGGTATATAAAAAGCTGAGTGCATTTATCAGCTTGAAAGGTGACCTAGACACTTCAGAAAAAAGCCTACTCCCCATCCCAGGAATAACACTGTTTCTTACTCCCACCAACAGTCTAGTCTAAAGCAGAGAAAAGAAACCCTTTGCAGTGATAATTGGCCATTCTGAGAGCCAGAGTAATTTTAATTACCTACCACTTCTTTTTTTTTATTCCAGGAAAAAATGTCCATGATAATTTACTGAAAATTATTTTTTCAAACCAGTGTAATATTTATTAAAAAAATAGGGATAAAGTATGTAGATAGGTACAAGTAACAGAAATCAGTTTTTGTTTATTACTACTACAACGTATAGCATATTGATAGGTGTATGACATTTACAATGGCAACTGCTTAATACAAAGCTCAAACCAGTAAAACCTATGTATTTTACAACTGTTTGTAAGAAAACATTTGGTAAAACTGTTATGTGACACACAATTATCAGTTGAACAACATAATGCTGCAATCAAATGATACATCAACTTTTCCTGTATTACTCCATTAATTTTATTGCAGTGTGTAACAGCAACTCTCTCATATTGTCTCCTTCATCAGTTCTCCTTTAAAAGCAAGGCCTAACAAAAAATTTCCAAGAAAACATTGTTACACCTGAATAAAGCAACCTACAATTTGCCAGTTGTGGCCCAATGAGTTCACAGACTCAAGTGAATGATTTTAGCTTGGAAGGGACCTTTATATGCCATCTAGTCAGCTCTCAACAGATCTTGCTAAAAAGACTGTCCCCACTTTCCTTCTAGGCTCCTTTTAAGTACTGAAAGTCACTGTAATTTCTCCTTGGAGCCCTCTCTTCTCCAGGCTGAGAGAATTCAGTGATGTTTTCCAAAGTCTAAATTCCTTTTTTAAAAGCAGAACTCCTTAAAAACATTCGATTAAAAAAGAAAAACCTTAATGAAAATGGAACTTTAAACTTAACTAAATCCTGCTAGACAACTAAATATTCTCAAATATTTGTGTCCTGAACAACTTTGACACCTGCAACATACACTAAAAACCTCCTAATTACATAGTTTCAGTTTCTCTTCATATCAAAAATACCCCAAAACCCCACACCCCAAGAACATCAGAATCCTACCGGTTAAGGATCACACTGAATCACCACTCCAAACCAGATGCACATTAGCACTCAAATTAAGCTTCTCAGCGTCTGAAGCAGTTCCTCAGTGACAAATATTATCACAAAAGAATTAAGAACATACTTAAAAGTCTATTGGAACTGAATGTACCGAAACAGTGTGCATCCACTTCTAAGGTTCTCTATCCATTTTTAAGGTTCTTTTAAGGATCCTCACAACAATGCACAATACCCAAAGCTACTTATGAAGGTTCCTGGTACTACAAACTACTCCTTCTCCCCATATCAAACAGCAACATGTAACTTGCTACCCATATCCTTCTCACTCCCAAATACATATCTAAACAAACAAAAAAAATAACAGTATCTGAACAAAGAATACAGTCTGCAATTAGAGTTTAATACAGATTTATCATTCGACCTCTCAAAATTCCACGATCACTTCACAATTCCATGTGCAGTGCATGTTATACTGGTTGTATGGGAATGTTTCAAGTTCAAAGTTAATCTCATGTCTTTTTTGTTTCTTCGAGAGACAGTATTCAATGTTTCTTCAAGTCTTTCCACGGCTTCTGGGCATGCCTATGCTTTTAGTATCTTGGAAACCTATCCTGTCCCTTTTGGTATAGCTGTGACAAAAGAATAATGCTTATGTTATGTTTTCAGTGATGCTGTTTACATACACAGGTTTCCAGATTTGCTGTTTGCACACAGAAAATAAACAACGACAGCCATCCCCAGAACTACCAAAACTGAACATCCAAGGAGAAAATGCAGACATACATAATGCAACATTACTGAACTTAAAACCATTCAGCACTTCATTCCCCTTTTCTCTTGCATTATTTGTTTTCTCAAAAATAGTAAGAGACGAAGAAAGAATCCAGAGCAGTGTGCAGCACTGAGGCCATTCAGATATTCAAGTGTGAACTTCATAATCAGGTGAAAAAGTTTGTTGCTAGTAAAACAGTACTTTCAGAACACTGTCCCTATAAACTTGGAGCAGAATATACCAAGCAAAAAGCCCCAAAGGGGGGGAAAAAATCCCCAAATTGCATATCTTCCACCCCAATATTTACTATTTCATAGTATGGTATTATACCATAAATGCTGTGATTAACATTTAAACCTTCCAGGCAGCATTAGTAACAGTTCAGAGCTAAGTTGGCTCTGCCATACACAAGACACCAGAATCAAATTTCATGATTTGGAATTATTTTTAACCACAACAATTATTACTGTCTCATAGAGTAAATAAATAAATAAATAAATAAATAAATAAATAAATAAATAAATAAATAAATACAACAACAAAAAACAAACCACACAAAACAAAACAAACAAAAAAAAAACACTAAAATGAAAGCATGAGGTTTAACAGATGGAAGGATCAAAGTAACAAATTTTGAAATCCTGTGCTGTGCAGTGGAAGAGGTTAGACATTATACAGGTATACAGCCACCACGTACCAGGCAGTCCATTCTCACAGCAATGTCAATTTGTATGCTCTGCACATTTTTGCATGTTTCAACTCCATACAAGCGAATTTTTACATCTAAAAATGAACATTGCTTAAGGAACAGTAAGCCTGTCTGTGTCAGGCTTACTACTAAATATACTCATGATACACCCATTAGAAAGAAATATAAATTAATAACAGTTTTATTTCAATTACATTTTTCATTAATAACAAGTAAGTATTGCTAATACAGCAACACCAAAAAAAGCCAGTAGTAAAAGGTCCATTTTGGCTAGTTTGTCCTTACTGGCATGATTTGCATTTTTAGAAGTCTGTGTTATTTAAGACTTCTAAAGAGAAGTAAAATCATGAGTAACAGGATAAATCAAAAGAATAGTAACAATGTTTATTATTATTATTATTATTATTACGTAAAGAAGTAATTACCTGCTTGTATTCACCAACGCAGTTCTGACAGCAGAATCTTTTCTGCTGACCATCAATAGTAAGAATATTGTTTCCAGCTCCTTTACTGGGCAAATACTCCCCACAATGCTCACAGCAATTCATTACTAAGCCATTTGCCATTCTGTATCTATTGAAGCAATGGTCACTGCACAACTTATGAGTCATATTTTTAAAGCTAACTTCATGACGAATCTAAAAAATATGAATAAAAAAAGTATTCCATCAGCACACAAGCACAAAGTTGCCTGAAACAACTAGACAAGCCAGAACTCTTTCACTGACGTACAGTAACTAAAACCAGATCATACTAGCTCACTATTTAACAGATATGTTTGAAATGACCATGAAATACAGAAACAGAAATAGGTGTTTCTGTTGTCTCCTAAGTTCTAGGGGGGGAAAAAAAAAAAATCTGGGACCCTTGTAGCCTAGAAGTAAAGATCATATAGGGAAGAATGTAACAACTGTGTTATTAGAGCAAAAGGTCAATTCATGCAGTTTTATAAAATATTCAATTTCCATGCTAATAACGTGGCATATAAAGACTGGCCAGACCCATATGCTGTGTAAAGTAGTACCTTGAAGTACAGCAGGCTTAGTAATGGCATGCAGAGTAAATTAATATATTCATGAGAATTTAAAATTATGTATATTTTATATATTTCTCAAAACAGTTGTATAATCTTTCAAAACATATATTAAAAAAGCAAAGAATGAGTCTTGACTTTTTTCAATAGTAATCCTTCTATATGGGAGACATGGGTTAAAATTACAAGATTCTACGCCTAGTAGAATTGTTGACAGTAGCAACAAGATACCAGAAAATAGCACTTCATTTCTGAAACAAAACCCAGATATTAACCTTTCTGAATTCTTTCTCTGTGAATATTAAGCCTACATACCTCAGTATCTCACTGCATATGAAAAACACTGAATCAGATTTTAAACTCCCTTATTTTCAGTTTTATTTCAGAATGTAAGTTATTCATATTATCATTATGGGGAAAGAAGAGAGGGGAGAAACAAAAAGTCAAGCAGACCTCAGTTAGTTTACCACAGATAGTGCATCTTGATTTATTCAAAGCTCCTTTTGAGGGACTCTGTTTATCTTCATAGAAGGATAAGCACGATGTACTACAAAACTCCTGGAAAGACTCACTTGAATCAACTTGAGCAACAATGGTACCTTTCATTGTTGTTATATCCCTGAAAGACAAAAAAACCAAACCTGTAGTGTGCTTGCGTACAAGTACAGTATGTATTTCAACAAGAACACATAATATCTTGCAACATTTTTCCTTTCTTTTAATGCTTACATTTCAAATCTGTTTTGTGCATATATAGTTGTTCCATGCTAAACACTGTAATATTAATACCATGTCTTTCCTGCATAAAAATAAACCTCTCTTTTTTGGGTTATTTTTTTTCCATTATTTTAGAAGCGATGTTAGCAACCATTAGTTTCCAGCTGTGACGAACTCAACCTTATACAAAAAACTAACAAAACACACTTGAACTAGCCCTTTTGCCACTTCATACAAATGCTGTATTTGCGTTTCATATGGGAAATTTAGATTTGTAGAAGAAGGTGGTATTTATTTATATAGAAGAAATGGTTTTTATTTGTATCTATCTCCACCATTTCCAGTACTAATCTCAGGATAGGATGAGAGGAATAGAGAAGGTCTTCTCCAAAGTACAACCAAATGCTGAAAATTCTACCTCAAACTTTCCTAGAACTTTTATCATTCAAAATCACATCAATGTAATGTGTTAAATCAGAGATGCCACCATCAATAAAATTAATTTGAAACAGAACAAACATTTTAACCAAACAACTGTTTTTCACTGAAGTTAATTCTAGACTTGCTTGATTCTCAATTGTATGCTGTACATGCTGCAAACTTAAAGCTGCTGAAACCATACTTGGCATTGCACCTTGGTAATCAGTTCTCCCTAACTTCTGAGATCATTCCTAAGGTGGCTTCACTCATAGAATCATAGAATTGTTTGGGTTGGAAAGGACCTTTAAAGGTCATCTAGTCCAACTTCTCTGCCATAAGCAGGAAAATCTTCATGGTCAGGTTCCTCAAAAGCCCCATCCAACCTGACACTCCCATGTGACATGTACCACCTCTCTGAGTAGCCTGTTCCAATGTTTCATCATCCTCATAAAAAAAAGTCTTCCTTATAAAGGAGGATAGATTTAGGCTAGAACAGGCCTTGGTGAAAAAAAAAAAAAAAAAAAAAAAAAAGACTGTCCCTATCTTCCTTCTAGGCCTCTTTTAATTACTGAAAGCCACTTTAAGGTCTCCTTGGACCCTACTCTTCTCCAGGTTGACAGAATTGCCAGTGACATTTCCCAAAGTCTGAATTCCTTTTTTAAAAGCAGAACTCCTTGAAACTATTATTAAAAACCCTTAAGTACTTTCATACCTAAATAAATCCTGCTAGACAACAGCCAGCTTTTCATCTACTACTACCCTCGAGTGTTTTTCCACAGGGCTGCTATCTCCCATTATACTCTAAGCTGGTATTGACATCAATGATTGCCCTGACTCAGATGTAGGACCTTGCACTTGGCATTCAACTCAGAAGTTCCATGAACCCACTCCTTGAGCTTATGAAGATCCCTCTAGATGGAATCCCACCCCTCAGGCATGTCAACAACACCCTCCCACCCCCATCAATCAGCTTGGTGTCATCAGCAAACTTGCTGAGGGTGCACTTGCTTCCATTGTCTGCGTCACCGATTAAGATATTAAACAGCACTAGTCCCAATAAGGACTCCTGTGTGATGCCACTTGTCACAATCTCAATCTGGACACCGAGGTCTTGACCACTACCCTCAGGATCCAACCATCCAAACAATTATTTGTCCACTGAACAGTCCATCCATCAAATCTGTAACTCCAATTTGGAGAGAAGGACGTTGTGGGGGATCAAGTCAAAGGCTTTACAAAAATCTAGATAGATGACATTAATAGGTCCTCACTTTTCCACTGATGCAATCACTCCATCATAGAAGGTGATGAGGTTAGACAGACAGGACTTGCCCTTGGTGGCTGTCTAGAATCACCTCTCTGTCCTCCACATGCATTAGTACAGCTTCTAGTAGTCTCTATTTCATGATTTTCCCAGGCACTGAGGTGAGGCTGCACAGGTCAGTAGTTCCCTGGGCTCTCCTTTTTACCCTTTTTTAAAATGGGTGCAATGTCACCCCTTTTCCAGTCACCAGGGAACTCACTTGAATTTTAATCCCTAGCTATCACATACCACAAATCAGAAGCAGTACGGAAATAAGAAATAGAAGTATCCTCCTTTGCCTTCTAAGTTTTTTCTTTTTTTTTTTTTTTTAATTTATGAAGGGAGGAAATACTATTGGGCAGAATAATTAAAAATTGACTGGGAACATCTGAATCTACTGACATCACGATGGATTGCCAATTGGAACCGACATGCCCCAGACACTCGTACCTAGAAACCCTAGGTCAAGGATGAGTTGAAAATGCTAGAAAAATGCTGTACACTTCCCTTTTGCCCTTCAAAAATAAACTTGCAAGTCTGCCTTCTTCCATCAAAGGAAAACCAGCAGATTTCAGCTTCCCCTTTAGCAAGCTAGCAAGGATTTGTCTTGCAGAGTGTTATCACTTCTATAATGCAAAACAAAACCAGAACTCCTGCCCTGAGCAGCTTACACCAGAACTCATAAACACAATTAACTTTTATGAAAGCACATATTAACTTGTATCAAAGGAGACAAAAGTGAAGTAAAGATTAACACCAGCCACCAAAAACTATAAACACTAAGGAAAATACCTTCCTCCTTATAATAAATCCTACACTATTTAGTTTAAAAAGTTCAGAAGATTGCTAGAAATGGTGTATGACAACATATATAAGAATTCTAAATTTTTAAAGAAGTTATTGTAGGCTTCACTTTTTCCACTTAAAATAACCTAAGTATTTAAATGAAATTTAAGCATTACCTGCTAAAATCTGACCTATAAAGTTATTACCATCTATCCAACCTACACTAAAGATCTGCAGTGAAAGAATATGGAAACTTCAGCAATATCCAGAACTGTTATCTGACAATGTTGTCTGCTTTAGTGGGAAGGGAACACAGAAACAAGTATGGAGCAAAGAGTATCTCATTTCCTACCATCAGGTAACAAAACTGTAGCAATACAGCAAGAGAAGGCTGACTTAAGATTTGGCTTCACAACAAAGCCAAGCTATAGAGAAACAATTTCATGCATATATTGCCCTGTATTTAACTGTGATTGAGCAAGCAACTGCATACTAGTGGAAAAGCAAAGACCAACATCACCTTAAAAACTGCCAAACGCGACTTCACAAAGGTTCTCTATAAATCAGATATGCTAATGAAATTGTTTTAAGTAACCCCCCAAATCCATAAATATATTCCTCGTCATTCAAAAATGAAGTCTTTTCATTTAGGACTGTTTTGTACATATCCTCTTTCAATCTCTGAAGTTGCAAGATAGCAGAGATTTACCCATGAGTTTAAGATTTTGGGCAGAAGTAAGATTAGTCCAATGTTCATTTTTCTATGTAATATAGGTACCTAAATATGGTAGTCACAAGATTACTTCTAAAAACGTCCCAAACAAACCAGTGTATACATGCATGCAAGCCAACAGAAAGAGCAGAGAGCTCTACAGAGAGGCAAGGGTTGAGAGAAATTGTGGTTTTTTAAAAGCTAAACGTGGTAGACTTTCAGTGTACCAAACAATGCATACATGGGATAGCAATACTTTCTACAGCTTACTTTTACTGAGTTTCAGTAAAATAGGGAATTAAAAAATATATTAAGATCAGTAGCTTACATCTGAATAAAAGCCACTAATCCACCACACAACACACTGAAGTTCAGCAAGAATTCATTGTTTAACCAGTGTCACTGCAGGGTGTGCAGTGAAAATGGGCAAACATCTCAGTAATCAGTACACTGAAAGAAAAAATACAATACAGCTACTTTATATGCCTAACACTACAACAGTACAATTATGGAAGTCATCTTTGGCAATTTTAAGCTTGGGAATTAATGAACCTAACCAGTAATTTAGAATAAGCCACTAAGTGTGCTTGTCAGTTACTCTTTGCTGCCCACTTAACATATCTTTTGCTTCAAAAGTCATCATAGCTGCCCCAAACTATGAGGAAAGTCTAATGCTTCTCTTCTCCCTACACTATATTACCAACAGCAGAAGAGCTCCCAAATTTCTTCCAGCTTCCTGCAAGTATCAGT
This sequence comes from Indicator indicator, assembly GCF_027791375.1. Taxonomy (NCBI): domain Eukaryota; kingdom Metazoa; phylum Chordata; class Aves; order Piciformes; family Indicatoridae; genus Indicator; species Indicator indicator. The sequence goes on along the minus strand of NC_072010.1, from coordinate 19,230,708 downwards.
TTCTCCTTTTAAAGCCTCATGACTTTGTATCTTCATCTATCACAATGACGAGTTTCTATACAACACAAGGTCTGCTTTTCTGATGAAGAACTTGAGATATGAAGAATATCTTGTCATGGTATACACCTTACTTGGACATCTAGCATATATTTTTTTAATCAGTAATTTTTCGTGTATTGGCTTTCAGAGAAATAATCTGCCACACTTCAAATTCAAAAGCTGGTAGATTTTTTTGTTGTTGTAGCAGACAGAGTGAATTCAACATTTCCAAACAACACTGAAGTGACACAATATATAGTCAGATTTGGAACATTAACGAAGCAGTTATCATACGTGTATGAGAATCTCAAGTATTACTGGATTTATCTGCTAATATGAATCAAAATGTTTAAAAAAATCCCTTACTTTCTGCACATAACACAGAGTTTCTTTGGAGTGGGTTTGTGTGAGAATGATGAGAGGCAGGCAGTAGAACAAAAAAGGTGAGCAGATCCTTTTCGCTGATAGGCAGTCTGTCCCTTTTGCAAAGGCTTTTTGCAGTTTGCACATGTGACTTTAACCTGTTTAGAAGGCTGCTGCTGGGCAGAAGGCTGGAAAATCTGCTTAGGAAGTGATGCTACAGGTGACAAGGAATCCACACCTGGTTGCTTCTGATTTCTAGGGAAGGAAGCTGACTGGGATATCCAAGAATCTTGAAGAAAAAAAAACAACAACAAACAAACAACAACAAACATACGTAAAAGTGAAGAGACATGTACATATATAGAGAATAATATTCATGTGTACTATCATGAAATCATTTTTCTGTTGGAACTAACAACAGAAGAAAGCTGGCATTTTAGAAATTTACACTTGAAGTAAAGCACTGCTTGACAGTACCACTCTCCACTGTTACAAAGCCTCAGAACATGAACAAATTTCAGGCTGGCCCCATCCTGCATTTACTGACAAGTTTTGCAGAACTCAGTTCACTTGAACTGGGTTTGTAAATTGGCAATTTTATTTTCAGATAAACAAAACTGCAATTAAAAAGAGACCAACAGAGAACATGCAGTTTCTAAAATACAGTTTAAGATGCAGATTTTGTAAATTTAAAAGAATATGAGATTTTCACTAATACTATAGCTTTAATAAGCATCATGCATCCAGCCTCAGTGATAAACTCTAGAACTGATGTTCTCCATACTCATTTTCCTAGTCCAGCCTACAGAGAACAGCACTGCAATTAGAGCAAAGCTCCTCATCTAGAATCTGCATCTATGCAACTGACTCCTCAAAGAGTTCCTGTTTTTCTCAATAACCTTTTCAATGCAATGAATACTAAATGTGCAAACTGGCAAAGTCATCAGAGTTTCAAGTCTTCCCCAGCAAAAATCAATGAACCGAGAAAATAATAGTTCATTAAATTCTGGCACCACATAAATCCATGCCCCTGTATTCCAGGCTCACTAGTCTTCCACCTCTATTTTTGGACTACTATGGAACAAAGTCATCTTTGCCCAATCTTTTGTAGCACAGCATCCCACAGAGTAACTTGTAAAACAACAAATTGGTAGAACTGTTTCCAAGAGAAACACACCTAGAAAGTCTGCATGAATCTGTTAATTACGTGCTCAGTATCTTGGTTTGGAGCAGAATATATAATCCTTGGGGGGAATCCCCCAATAAAATGTTATTTCTAGACTTTCCTCTGGAATTTAAGCTTTCATTTAAATAATTATCACCAGAATTTAGGAACATTGAGCTTCTGAAAAATGTCAAGAATGATACGTTACTTCAGCACATTTTCAATAGCATGTGTCAGATATCCCAAGTACTGTCACAGCACTTCAGACTTACCTTTTTATTCCCAGCATCTCAAACAGTACTTTACTCTTATTTACTGAAGAGTTAACACTTGCATAAATGCTACTGTATTTCAGTAGTACTTGTGCTACTACTTCTAAGTAAAGATTAAACACAGCATTTAATGTGAACTAAATAAAAATATTAAAGCTTTGAATGCAAAAATCTTAACCTTATGCTTAAGAGACATCATCTTGGTCCACAATCATTCATTACATAGAAGGCACCCTTTTCCTTATACTACTTTCTCTTTTCCTAAGAGGGTTTAATTAGAAACATATTCTGATGCATAGTTTTAAAATTAATTTTAGGGACAAAGTTCCAAGAGCTCATGTTATAGCACCAAAAAACGAACATTCCTTAGACAGTAGGAAATCACTTTCCAGTGTTACTGTAGTTGTCAAGGATATCCTGTTTCTCAGACATGCAAGACATGGTGGAAATTTACCCTTTGTAATGCTTGAGGGTAAAGCAAAGAGCTGGAATGAAGAGAGGTGTGGTAGTTTGAGGCTGTACCTTTAAAATTTTTCACAGATCTTGAACAGAAAGCAGTAGAATGTAAATAAATCTCTATTGGGTGTAAAAAGGAAAATAATGATAACTCTAAACAATCCCACTGGAGAGATAACGGACTTAAACTAGTTGTACAAAATCTCTCTTTCGGCTTCTTCACTCTGGGAGATACTAACTCACTTCTGCTTGACCTTGGCTGCACTGTTTTGGCTAAGTTTTAACCCTCTGCTCTTTCCTCTTGTCCCTTTGTGTCCAAGGGGGGCAGGGAGGGAGAAGCTATTTTTAGCTCCCCTAGGTATTGGCCAGGGAGGTTCTTGTGCTGTTTATTAATTGTAAATACCTGCAAATATTGTAAATACTGTGTATTTTGTACATACTCATTGCATTTCATTGTAGATTGTAGTTTTGCTTGTAAATACAGCTTCACTTGCTTCCAGCTGGGCTGGTCTGGCAAAAATCTTGGGGGGGAATTTTCAACCCCACCACAAGGGGAAGGGAAAAAAGGGCACAGGAAGCAGAACAAAACACATGATTTGAGTGCCCCTTCCAACTTTTCTACACTACTATGTCTACTACCTCAGATAATATTTATATCCTGGTAGCACCTCAAAATACTTTGAGATTCTCCTCACTTTTTTAATCAGGTTGCCACCTTCATTTATATTCTCTTCAAAGGATCTGTAAAAGCTGGTTTCCGTGTCATTGAACTGAGAAGGTGTATCACACTTCCTTAGTTGATTCCTGATAAGTTTCCATGTCTCACTGCCCCTATGTCTTGATTCTTCACGTTCCTACATAATGGCCAAGATTACAAGACTGTAGTTTAACCTGTGGAATAACCATTACAATGCTTATTCAGGGTGTTCTTGTTCTGTCTCACTTATTTCTGCTCTAAACTGCTATAAAATTATTTCTTACTCTCATTTGCATTAATACATTTATTTGTGGATTCATCTTGCCAAAAAAAAAAAAAAAAAAAAAAGAAGAAGAGCGCTTCAATCAAAGGATGTCTTAAAAAACAGCTGAAAAACTATATCAGCATAACTTGGAACAGAGGAGGGGAAGAAAACAGTAATAAGTTTTATAAAGATACGCAGCACTTCAAAATATTCAGCTCCATCAGCATTAATGACCTGGTCAGGTATGTGAAATTCTGAACTGCAAACTGCATCGTCAATTTAGTAAGGGTTGGCTCTGACTTTGGAGTAGAAAACCTAGAACTCATTCAGAAAAAAACAAACTTAAGTTCCAGTCCAAAAACACTCGAAACTTATCTGCATAGACTTCTGTTCATCTGCCCAGACTTTTCCAAGAATTCTGGTATGATCTCCTACAACATTCTTGCCGCTGAACTTGAGACATGGCTTTGATAGAAAAGGAACTGGCTGGACGGCTACATCCAAAGAATTACACTTAACAGCCCAATGTCAAACAGAAACCAGTAACCCTCAAGTGTTTCTACTGGAACTTATACTATTTAATATCTTCATCAATGACATAGGGAGATGCAGTGCACTCTCAGCAAGCTTACACAAACACTAAACTGAGTGGTGCAGCTGGTAAGAGGAAAGGGATTTCATCCAGAAGGACCTTGACAGGCTCAAAGAATGGGCCCTCATGAACCTAACAAGGCCACGTGCAAGGTCTTTCACCTTCGTCACGGCAATATTCAATATCAACTGAAGAATGAATGGATGAGAGCAGCCTTGCAGAGAATGACTTGGGGTATACTGGTGGGTGAAAAACTTGGCATGACCCACCGATGTGTGCTTGCAGCCTATAAAGACAATTGTATCCTGGGCAGCATTAAAAGCAGTATGCTCAGTAGGTCAAGTAAAGTGATTCTTCCCACTCTGCCCTGGTAAGACTTCACCTGCAGTACTGTATTCAGCGTTGGTGTTCCCAGTACAAGACAGACATGGGCCTGCTAGAGCCAGTCCAGAGGAAGGGCACCAGGGAAAAAAAAAAAAAAAAGAAAAAAAAGAAAAAAAAATAAAAAAAAAGAAAAAAAATGAAAAAAAAGAAAAAAAAATAGAAAAAAAAGAAAAAAAGAAAAAAAAAGAAAAAAAAGAAAAAAAGAAAAAAAACAAAAAAAGAAAAAAATAAAAAAAGAAAAAAAAGAAAAAAAAGAAAAAAAGAAAAAAAAAGAAAAAAAAGAAAAAAAAGAAAAAAAAGAAAAAAAAAAGACAGAAGACTAGGACACCCCTCCTGCAAAGAGAGGCAGAGAGTTCCAGTTGTTGAGCCTGAAGAAGATGATATTACTATGATCTTTCAATATATAAAGGGAATATAAAGGGAGCTTATAAGAAAGAATGCAAGATACTTCTAACCTCTAGCAACAGGACAAGGGCAGTACTTTTACACTGAAAAAGTAGATTTAGATTTGACATGAGGAATGCTGGTTTCTTGGTTTTGTTTTTTTTGTGATGAATGTGGCAGGATACTGCCCACAGAAGCTGCAGATGCCCCATCACTGGAGGTGTTCACAGGCTGGACAGTGCTTTGAGCAACCTGATCCAAATAAAGATCACAGAATCACCTGGTCAGGAAAGACCTTAAGATCATGGAGTCTGACCAGAACTTAACATCTCCATGCATATAACTGTTAGACCTCATTTAATAAGGACAAGAGCAAGGTCCTATATCTGGGGAGCAGTAACAATAGGCACCAGTACAGGTTAGCAGCTGCCCGGATGGAAAGCAGTTCCACAGAGAAAGGACCTTGGAGTGCTGGTGGACAGCAAGTTCTCCATGGAACAACAATGTGCCCTTGTGGCCAAGAGAGCCAATGGGATCCTGAGATGCATCAAGAAAGGCGTGTCCAGCAGGTCGAGGGAAGTTCTTCTACCTCTCTGCTCTGCCCTAGTGAGACCACACCTGCAATACTGTGTTCAGTTTTGGGTTCCTGAGTTCAAGAAAGACAGAGACCTGATGGAGAGAATCCAACACAGAGCCATGAGGATGATTAGGGGACTTGAGCACCTCCCTGCGAAGAGAGACTGAGATCCCTGGGGCTGTTTAGTCTTGAGAAGACTGAGAGGGGATCTCATCAATGTGTATAAATATCTGAGGGGTGGGTGTCAAGTGGAGGGGGCCAGGCTCTTTTTGGTGGTTCACAGTGATAAGACAAGGAACAGTGGGTTCAAACTTGAACATAGAAGATTTCACCTGAATATGAGAAACTTCTTTACAGTGAGGGTGACGGAGCACTGAAAGAGGCTGCCCAAGGGGCTTGTGGAGTCTCCTTCTCTGGAGACTTTCAAAACCCACCTGGATGCATTTCTGTGTGGACTACCCTAACTGATCCTGCTTTGGCAGGGGGGCTTGGACCCAATGATGTCTTGAGGTCCCTTCCAACCTCTGTGATACTGTGAACTCTAAGCTCCTCCAAATATCTTTTGAACTCCTCCAGGGATGGTGACTCCATTTCCCTGGGCAGCCTGTTCTACTGCCTGATGATCTTTCAGTGAGGAAATTTTTTATAATATCCAATCTAAATCTCCCCTGGTGCAACTTGTAACCATTTCCTCTTGTCCTATCACTTTTTACCTGGGACTACGATGAGACTGGCACCTTACTACAATCTCCTTTCAAGGCTGTTGTAGGAAGCAATGAGATCTCCTCTCGACCTCCTCTTGCCCAGGCTAAACAACCCCACTTTCCTCAACCACTCCTCGTAAGACTTGTTCTCCAGGCCCCTCACCAGCTTTGTTGCCCTTCTTTGCACACATTCCAACACCAATGTCCCTCTTGTAGTGAGGGGTCCAAAACTGATCACAGTGTTTGAGATGTGGCCTCATCAGTGCTGAGTACAGGGGGACAATCACTTCGCTACTCCTGCTGGCCACACCATTTCTGATACAAATGTACAATGTATTCATCAGAGCCTTGCTATTGACAGTTTTGGCCTACTATTTGTTTTTAACAGTATGTCACGTGTCTGAACACCCTTTTTGACAGGGTTAAAAAAAGAAGTATTAAAATATACATGCTTGCCATCTTCAAGGAATCCAATCCTCTATATAGGAAGCCAACATGAATAAAAAGGTCTTGTCCAAGATGCAAACTAAAATGTCCTCAGGTAACAGAATAGTTTTGATGTTTTAAGCTGCTCTGTAAATTGATGTATTAACTCCTTGCAAAAATTTTTGACATTCAATTTATGCCAACTAGCAGTTCTCTTAAGAAAGTTACAGTATCTGAAAAAATTTCTTATCCAACTTCTTACATCCTATTTCTGAGCTACAAGCATCATTTTTTAATCCACGATCTTCCAATTATATAGATCAAAGCATTTTTAACACTATTAGGCTTAAACTAACTAAAGCAGCAGTCTCCATGTCCATTTGAATTATTTTGGAAATCTTGAAATCAGAATAGATGGAACAACACTGATCCACAAAAAGATTATCCTTTACCAATCTCAAACTGGAACTGTGTAGAATCTATTAAACATAACCAAGATCAAACGCTTCCTGTCATATTACCGAAGTTGCTGACAAGCAGGGTTAACCTCTACTGAACAAAACAAACTTGAATCTTGAAAACTTGCCTTTTACATCTTTGTAAGGACCAAAACCTGTACCTAACCTGCAGCTACTGGATTTCAAGTTTTTTCTTGGGTGGTAGTAATTTCCACTATAGCTGTCTTCGCTCTTCCCCTGTTTCCTTCTCATGTTCTTTTCTATTTTTCTAATTCCTCTCATGTGGTATTTTTCTCCTTCCCTTCTACCTGTGCGGCCCTTCCTGCTCCCTTTTGAACCTAAAGCTCTTTGCTTTTCACATACAAAGACCACAGCCGTAAAAAAAAAAAAAAAAAGAATCCTACACATGTACACCTTAAAATAAATCTCATATCAACTTAGAAACTCTTTTTCCCCCTCCCTTCTGAGTGACTCTTTTTCATCAAGTAATTAAAAAGACTTCCAGCCACTATTCCTGTCACTCTGAGCTCAATCTAATTCAATAAAACCATGGTCCTAGCCTATCAGACTTCTGAACAGGAAATTTCTGGTACATCTCTGGCAACTGCAACAAAAAAAATGGAAGTTCAGCAGTTTAAGGGAAAACACATCGTGATGTTTTTAAGTTGTGCTCTCCTCAAGAAAAACAAAGGCACTACTTTTAGGTAACAAATGCTTCAGGTTCTCATCCACAACTACTTAACCATCTACAGTAACACAATAATCATACCACATGTCTAAGATTAACTAGCAGTAGGGGGACTGTCAGTTTCAAAAGACTGGGAACTAAGTTTCTAGATAATTCACTGAGATACAGAGATTAGAAAAAACTTCTCAGCTTTCACCTTCAGAAATAAAATTTTCAAATCAGTTTCAACATACACAAAACCCCACAACCTAACACCCAAAGTTTAGCTTCGTATGTAAATTTTCCTTTTAAAATTAACCTAACCTGTTTGAGTTAAATTTGCAGCAAAATTGGCAATTTGGCTTTCCAGTGCCTCTTCTAGCCAAACAGGGCAGCAGAATACCAGTTTATGTTGGAACTTGGAAATCTTAACTTCTATGGAATAGCAATTTCAGAAGACCATTAAGGCCTGATTTATTTAGCTTTTAGCAATACCTGTTTACTTGCTAAATCAGTAGACAATATACTGGTATTTACACAGATACACAACAAATCCAGTTAATTCAAACTAATTAATATTGTATTATATAAATATCGTCCCAGGCAACTAAATAGCAATTATAAAGTGCATAAAATTTACTGCCAGAATACGCAAGCCCACAAGCAACTTGGACTCTGCTTTGTTAAGTATTGTAAATACTGAGAATTGCTCAGTATGCAATGAATTTCAAGAACCAGCTACTAAAAACTAATGATCAGACATATTCGCATGTTAAATTACATTCAGGTGGCAAGACAATAGATCAGTAAAATAATACTTCAATTGGATGCATTATACCAGTCATAGAACGCCACAAATATACACAGATACACTGAACTTTGTGTCAGTTGAAGAGGTACACTAAAGTCATAAAGAAGCTTTGCTCTAGAAACAAACAATTGTTTCTCAAAATATATGAAGGAATTACTAACTACATAACTGGGATAGTTTACCTACCTAACACATTATACCATTGAGCAAATTCTATTCTGGAGTCAAAGATAAGGTTGTGATGAGGATGAAGGGAACCAAGATCTTCCATACAAATTAAGATAAAAAAATAAGCAGTGCCACTACTGTATTTTAATCAAGTATCCTATTATTTATTTTCCATTTTTAAGGAAATATTCAGGGTTGCAACTTACCAGGATTATGATGAGTCACAGATTCTCCATTTTGAAATACATCTCCAGCCACGTTCATTCTACCAGGATTGAAAGGTCCTACACCAGTCTTGGTCTGTGAAGTCAAAGATGGGGTGTATGTTTGCATATTAACACCAAAATTACTTGACTGCAGTCCGTTAGATACATCTCCCAAGTTGGCATTCTGCAGTGATGTTACATGTGTAATCATTAAGTTCATGTCACGCCCTTCAGCATTTTCTAAATGACCATCACTCACAGAGCTCACAGCACCTGATTCTAATGTAGTAACATTAGCAATCTGAATTTCAGAGTCTGGTTCTGTGGTTATACCACTATTACCTATTCCTGAATTTACCTTACTTCTCGAAAAACTGGAAGCTGAGAATTCCATATCGTTGGTTCTATTTTTACACTCTGGAAGCCTTCGTTCATTAAAACTGGAAGCATTCTTCTCTTGTCCTTGATTCGTTTCAATGTCTTCTTCATCATCAATAATAATAGTTTCACTTATGCTCCCCTTCTGAGAATTTAAGTCTTTTGGAGGAGGAAGCACTTTGCAGTCATTCCCTTGAAATTCTTCATTTTTGGATGATGTAAATGCAGTGTTCCTTTGATCTGCTATCAGTGATGCAGAATTTTGTGGAGGTTGTATAGGTTCAATAAAAACTACATCATCATCATCTTCTATAGGTGAGTTTTGGAATTTACTAGGTCTAGAAACTAAAGAACTTGGAGCACCACCAAATGTATTTCCTACGTTTGCAAGACCTGCTGCCATGGTGGTATTCCCTACTAGACCAGAAGTATGTTCAGACAGTTCTAATCCTCCCAGAGGACTCGCATCCATTCCAAATCTGCTGTTTAAAGAAAAACATAAAGCAAGAAAAAACACATCCAACTTCAGAGTTAAGATATAACTTCATGGTAACTGTTCTTAAAAATAACTACAGAATTAATAGTTCCAGCTTTTATTTTATTTTCTTCCTAAGATCATGTAAAGTAAAAACAAAGTTTCTCAATGCTCTTTGAATGTTTTAACCTTCATTTACTTACTAAGCATGTACTAGCAAAAAAATCCCCCAAAAAACCCCTGCCATCACCAACATTTTCCAAACAACAGTTACATACTGTAGTTTAGCAACAGATACATACATAGCAAAATAGTTTTTTGGTGGCATTTCTTACATGATCCTGATTTCTCAGTCTCTTTCCTACCCATATTTGCATGCAATCATCCTGTAACACTGCTTTTGCCAGACTGCAAAGCAAGATCAAAAGTTGACATGCAGAAAGAAAATTTGAACTTTTAGTGAATTTCACCCTCATTAGAAATCTTCAGAGTTTCAGTATCAATAAATTTACACAATGAAAGTCTAAAATGCATATTCATAGGAAAACAAAAAAGACAACATAATTTTCCATGTTAATGATTACAAATTTCGACTGATTTTCCCCTAACCCCACACTGCCAAAGCTCCCTAGGCAGCCGGAGTATTACTGGAACACAGAAGTAAGCAAAAGGGATACGGAACCATTGCATGTGACAAGAACAGATCCATTACTGAGCAGTGGAAGGTGCACAGCAACCTCTCATTTGTAGCCACTACTAGAAACAGCAAATTTGAGGTCCAGACTTACACTACAGAATTCAACAATTACCCCTTTTATTTTTAATAGTAAGAAACACTTCCTTCAGGTTACTTCCAAATAGTTATATTTCCTGGGGGTTTCTGTTTGCTTTTAACAATTGTTCAGTTTGGGGAGTCGTTTGAATTCGTGGTAGAATTTACAATTACAAGCAATGACTTCTACAAGGCAACTTGGATATACAATTTCTGTAGCTGTAATTCCAAATTGATACATAACTGGTGCTAAAGGCTCTAAGATCTCTCTAAAAAACATCTGTACTACAAATCAGTAAGTTCAATGGATCTTGATATACTCAAAGAGAAAAGTACAGATGTAACTACATGGTAATTTAGTTAGGTCTTGCAGTGTACACCAATGTGTGACATCACTGAGCTTTTGTGAAAGGCCAGAAGTAGACTTCTGTGCCTTTTTTGTTTTTTTATAAATCCTTTAGAAAGAGAGGTAAATAGAGAAAAAGTAGGAATACCCTGCTCATAAATACTTACCCATCCAGAAATCCACTGCAATCTGTTTACCTTAATAAGCTGCTCCAAGAGCTTTTAGTTTCTTTTCTGTAGGGAACCTGCTCTTCTTGTATCAACTTGCTACCCTCCACAAAAGCAGTGTGTTCTGAAACAGGGTTAAAACAAACATTAGATGTCCAAAACAATTTCTTCACCTGAAACCTCTCCTATCAACCATGTTAATTAAACTAATTCTAAATTTTCAAACCTGGATTTTATCAATATCATCCTACTAAAAGAGAGAATGTCAGTCTGTACAACCATTGCCACGAATAAAGTAACAATAGTACTGTTTGCTTCAATTTTCCACTCTGTGACATTTCCAGAATCCTTTGTTTGATGCTTTATAGATAGAAAAAACACAGTGTTTGGTAGAGACAGACAGACATAACTACAATTAAGTAATCAAACACTAGAATTAAGAAGTATATTTCGTTAATATTTGTGTTACAGATAAAGGATTCAAAGAAACCTCAGCAGTTACATTTCTTAGCTTTATGTCATTCTCCTTGATGCTTGTAACAGAATACACTATGCTAAAATTAGGATATAGCAAAAGCAGAATTACAGAACATATATATCAGGCTTACAATGCAATATAAACCTTACATTGTTACTAATTTTATAGATGCGCTTTAGTGACCCTTCGCACAGTTTCAGGCATCCATAGCTTGTATTAGCACATGTAATCATTCACAAGAGACTGAAAATATTCAAAGTTCAAGACTGTATTTATTCTTCAGGTTTTACAAGTCATTAATTTTCCCAGATTTGGCAGCATTTTAAAAATAGAGACTATCAACTGATCTACTGCTTGAGGACAGTCCTTAAAATCCCTAGACAGTGAAGAGGCCCAAAGAATAAAGTTCAAATATTCTTCTGCACATTACAACATTATTCAAGCCCTCTTGTCCATTAACTGAGCAGAAGTGGGGATGGCGTGACATGGGACAACCAAACAACAAAGCTGTGAACCAGATTAATCCCAGAAGAGAGGCGACCACCTTTTAATTCCTTCATATGTTAGCCTGACAGCCAAATGCTGTTATGTAATAGCATTTGAAGTGCAATAAAGGTAACATTCAATTGGAATGAAAGAGGTTTTCTTATGCGGGGGGGAAGGGGAGTGGAGGAAATATTATCAATGCAGCTGGCTTGTACCTGCTTGGAAATCAGCCAGTTACACTGATGATTAATTTAATCCAATATTCTCTTTTACCGATCTTATTTTACCCTCTAGGGCTGAGTAATTCCAATTTAGATTTCCCTAGACTTCCTCTTGCTGAAAAGAATGAATCCAGTTCACTAATTCTTAAAGTTTCCCAAGTTTATTCCACATATTTTCTTTCTTGACAAGGACAAAGGCATCACAAACATGTAAAGCTTTTAAGGTTTTTAATACACCTGAACAGATGGGAGCAAAGAAGAAATGCTAAGACTATACAACAGGCCTGACTCAAACATTTGATATTCCTATTTTAACAGATCCTTAGTAGAAAGGATTATATGGTATATGCACATAGTATGTAGCAACAATAAGATTCAAACCATCTACTTTTTGCCTAAATTAATTCTTTTTCCCATGAAAGCATTTTTAAAAAAGGTTTTCATGACCTGCATTATTAGGTATGATGTAAATATAATAAAAGATTATGTGCTTAACTGTTACTGCATAGTCATGAGTAGAATCTGCGTATTTCCTCACAAATGTCAGTTTCTGCTTCTCCAAGACTCAAGAACAAAACTTCCAAAATTTTTTTCCAAAACTTTGCAAAACATGGTAGCTTGCTTTCTAAAAATGCCAGTACCAAGCAGAAAAAAACAAACAAAAAAATACATAGGCAATGCCACCGAAAAACAAAAAAAAACCCTACAAACTGAAAAGAGGGTTGAGAGTAGGAAACTAGGAAAAACTGGTAACAGTAAAAGGTGCTTAACAACATAGATACAATTACTAGAAATGTCCAAGATTGGACTGATCACTGGATGAACTGTTGACACTTAAAAAACAAAAAACTAAACAAATAAAACACAAACTTGTGAGATCTAGTCCGCAATAAATACATATTTGGTACTGCTGTAGCATGAGCTCAAGGTTTTATGCTAGCACACAAGCACCAAAATTACTGCTGGATGGAACCAGAGGCCCCACCAATATACAACAGACCTTCCTGAACCAGGCTTTGTGTGTCCTCCTTTTAAATTAGGCTACATCACTCTATGAACATTTCCATGCTGAAATAATTACAATCCCATAGCTTCATTCAAAGCTTAATTGCTGGAAGAAATAAAAGGTAAAATGCAGGCCCTTCTCTAAAAGTACAGCAAATACTACAGCTTTTAAGACAGCAGCTAGGTAATACTTCATACATCTAGTCTTTACTCCATCGTTGAATGATACAGTTCTAAATTTACTATGAATTGCAGAAATTAAGGTAGAGTGTGTTCTACCAAAAAAGAAAAAATGTAACAAAAAAAAATCAACTCCATTTTAGCAAAAGTAGAAGTTAGAATTTAAAAGCCTTTACTTAAGTAATGTTAGTAACACTAGGGATGAATGAGATGGAAGAGCACCATCATGGTAAAGTACACTTGGAGCAAAGTCACAAAGATCAGGAGTCACTGAAATCCGGCCAAAACTAATTTCCACTGACACAGCGCACCTGAAACACATCCAAAGAAAGACCAGCATATCCAAGTAGTTCCGCATAAAGGCTAGAAGCCTAAAAATAGCAAAAACCTGAAAGACCACTTTTGAGAGTATACATGACTGAGGCATCTTCAAAAATGAATAGCTCACAAGATTCAGAGGACAGTATTATACTGTCTCAATAAGGAACAAGAGATTGATCTACCCACTGAAAGAATACTCTTTTGTGCTAGGAAAGCACAGTATCTTAACTAAATTATTTACCTCAACAGGTAATGTGCTGCATTAAAAATCCATACCCAAACGAAAAGAAACAAATGTATTAATGGTATACTATCAGTCACTTCCACTGAATGACAGCATCTGTGAGATAAGGGAAAAAAGAAAGACTGAAAAAAGTAATAACTGAAGACATCAACTACTGCAGTGCAGACTAGGGGAAGAGAGCAGAAAACAAAATCCCCACCCAAAACCAAACCAAAACCACCACCAAGCAAACCACAAAACCAAAACTCAGTCTCTTCATGTCAAGCCACACAACATAGCTGAAAATATAATTATCCAGACATGACATATTTAATGAAGTCCCAGAGGAATAAAAAAATGTTTTAAAAAATAACAATACCAAATAATTCATTACTTCAACCCCAAAAAGGACAAGAGAAGTGTAAATTAAAGGGAACAGCTAGAACACAAAAGGTTCTTCAGAGCATTAACCATTTCAAAATTCACTGTATTAAGTATAAAACCTATCTAAAAGGCCTCCGAAACTCCTGTCATGATGTCTCCCATCTACAAATATGCTGGAATTACATAAGAAGTAAAAAAATAGGGCAAGCATATAGAATCATAGAATCAGTCAGGGTTGGAAGGGACCACAAGGATCATCTAGTTCCAACCCCCCTGCCATGGGCAGGGACACCTCACACTACATCAGGCTGGCTAGAGCCTCATCCAGCCTGGCCTTAAACACCTCCACCACCTCCCTGGACAACCCATTCCAGGCTCTCACCACTCTCATGGGGAAGAACTTCTTCCTTATGTCCATTCTGAATACACCCACTTCCAGCTTCATTCCATTCCCCCTAGTCCTATCACTACCTGATAGCCTAAAAAGTCCCTCCCCAGCCTTCCTATAGGCCCCCTTAAGATACTGGAAAGCCACAATAAGGTCACCTCGGAGCCTTCTCTTCTCCAGACTGAACAGCCCCAACTCTTTCAGTCTGTCCTCACAGGAGAGGTGCTCCAGCCCTCTGATCATCCTGGTGGCCCTTCTCTGGACACGTTCCAGCATGTCCGTATCCCTCTCGGAATAGGGGCTCCAGAACTGGATGCAGTACTGCAGGTGGGGTCTCACCAGAGCTGAACTTCCTTTCGCTAGGCATTGTTCAAGACTGGCTATGTAAGAGCAAACATTTGTCTAAAATGTCAATTTTTGATAATTTTATCTACACTAACATTTTCCTAAGGAGAACCCAAGAAGCCTGAAACACAGTAGAAAACTTGGAAGACATACTTTGCATCAGTGCTCAGTAAGGAAAAAATCAGGGAAGAGCACATCTAAGCTCTCTTTCTAGGGGTCAAGCCAGTCAAAAAATGTCCAATCAAATGCTAACAAAAGAGAATTTTAGAACAAATCAGGGTCACACAGCATTCTCAAGATTTTTACAGTTAGCAATTTTATATTTCATATCTGTAACCAATTACTTAAGCAGAAGGTGGTAACATTATCCAATTAATTACAGACCAGAGTCATAGAATCATAGAATTGTTAGGGTTGGAAGGGACCTCAAGGATCATCTAGTTCCAACCCCCCTGCCATGGGCAGGGAACACCTCCCACTAGATCAGGTTCCTCAGAGCCACATCCAGCCTGGCCTTAAAAACCTCCAGGGGTGGGACTTCTACCACCTCCCTGGGCAACCTGTTCCAGTGCCTCACCACTCCCACGGTGAAGGAATTTCTTCCTAATATCCAATCTGAATCTACCCATTTCTAGTTTTGTTCCATTCCCCCTAGTCCGATCATTACCTGACATCCTAAAAAGTCCCTCACCAGCTTTCTTGTAGGCCCCCTTAAGATACTAGACGGCCACAAGAAGGTCTCAGACCCTTCTCCTCTCCAGACTGAA
Organism: Indicator indicator; assembly: GCF_027791375.1. Taxonomy (NCBI): domain Eukaryota; kingdom Metazoa; phylum Chordata; class Aves; order Piciformes; family Indicatoridae; genus Indicator; species Indicator indicator. The sequence goes on along the minus strand of NC_072010.1, from coordinate 19,215,138 downwards.
TAGTCCCAACTCTCTTAGTCTGTCCTCATAGGAGAGGTGCTCCAGCCCTCTAATAGTCCTCATGGCCCTTCTCTGGACACGTTCCAGCACATGCAGACTCTTCCTGTAATAGGGCTCCAGAACTGGACACAGTACTCCAGGTAGGGTCTCACCAGAGCTGAGTAGAGGAGGAGAATCACCTCCCTCGACCTGATGGCTATGCTTCTCTTGATGCAGCCCAGGACGTGATTGGCTTTCCGGGCTGCAAGTGCACACTGGTGGCTCATCTTGAGTTTCTCATCCACCAGCACCCCCAAGTCCTTTTCTTCAGGTCTGCTCTCAAGCCAGTCACTGCCCAGCCTATACTGGTACTTGGGACTGCTCCATCACTAAACAGACTGATATAAACTACAACTGAAAAACAGTTTATATGGAGAAATAATTAACATGGCTTTTGCAAGGAAAAGGTAATGCCTCACAGGATTATTGGAGAGATCTTTTGGAAGCTTTACATATTTGTGACCAACCCTGATTAAACCGGTATACATTAAGACTTCCAAAAGACATTCTACCATGCTCCTCATTGAAGAATGCAGCAGAAATGACCTTTAATGAAGATCTGAGAAATCCAATGGTGTTGTAATTGAAAACAAAAATATGTGGGCTTTTCTTGCCACAATAACAAGAAGTTACCAGAGGGGTTCCAAAATAAAATTATATAGGTCAACATATAGAAATCAACCACAGTGACTACCAAAGTGAGAGTTTCCTAATCACACAACATTATTCACAGCAGCTGCAAACAGAAAAGAACTACAGAAGAATATCACAGTACTGAATGGTCATACAGTATGGTAGGCAAAATCACTAGTGATAAATGCAAGGTAATAAGCAGGCAGAAAACAGTTAACTACACACATAGCAATTATCCTAACCTGGAAGTTTAAGATCCAGGTTGCAACTCTTTCAAATCAAAGCTACTCATACATCAGTGAACAAACAGTATAAAAAAGAAGAATCATGAACAAGGCAGAACACATCTGTCACCACATAAGCAAGATGCTGGTGAACCACGTTATTTTATCACAAAATGTTCAGGTCACTCCCTTGTCAAGGAAAGAGAGAGATGAGTTACATGAAAAATTTATATGAAAGGAAAAATCCTGCTGGAAAAGACAGACAACTTAAGGATGATGATAAATTGAAGAAAAATAATAAAAAAAGATAAATAGAGAGCTATGACCAGTGTCTCATAAAACACAAACAAAAAGGTACCTAGTGACATAATTAAGTAGCTTTAATAATCCACTGTGCAGGAAAACATTTTCCTCTAATTTTGAGTCACAACTATAAAAATAAATGCACTGATGACTGTTAAACACAGTGGTCCAAAGTCAACTCTATAAACGTTCTTAGCCAGCTGCTGAAACCAGAACCCAGATGCAGAAAAAATACGCAGTAATTGCAAAGTTTCTATTCCTTGACATCACTGTTGCAAATAGGTTACTGAATTGTCTACTAACCCAGTATTGAAATTAACCTACCCTAGTAGAGGAATAGTAGTAGTATTGCACACAGACAAAATATCACTAGCTTCACAGAAGCTTTATTCACTTATCCAAAATCTGAATTATGGCCTATGGCTGTCAAGCTGACTTCAGCTGAGGGATGCATGTCAACATTTACACAAAATAATCAGCTAAGAGACTAATCTGAACGCATCTTGATGTTCTGTCAGACTATACAGGTCAATTCCTGACCCTGACATTTCTTTGACTGTAACATCATTTAATTCCTTACTTGGCTGTTTTCAAGGGTTCTTATCTTTTCTTATTACAGAAAGTCAATTTTTATCACTCAGCATTTTCTAAGTTTGATGATCAAAAACTTTGTCTACTATAAAGACTGTATGCAGCTACCAAAAAGCTCTCTAGCTTAATAGTGTGCTGTAACAACTTGGTACAACTCAGGAATGTTCACTCCCTACACAACCAGATGCAAACTACATACCATGGCTGTCTTGAGGTATGAACCATCAACTGAATCCCAGTGGGTGACTTCTAGGGCAGAAGTTAGCAGGGCTCATTGATAGGGCTTTAAACTACATTCGAAGGGGGAAGAGGTTGTTAATCTCATGCTTGCCTGTCACAAACATTGGGGCAGCTCACCAGAGGCAGAGGGATGGAGTGCAAGCAAGGGCTCTCAACTTGATGCCCTGAGGCAAGCCAAGGACGAAGCACTGGGGCTCCCTAAGGGAATCAAGGGGGATTCACCCAAGAGGGTGCCACAGCCAGCCCAGCTGAAGTGCCTCTATGCTAATGCACACAGCTTGGGCAACAAACAGGATGAATGAAGGGACACTGCACTGCTAGGATGCTGTGACACAGTGGCTATTACTGAAACTTCGTGGGATGATTCCCACGACTGGAATGTATGGATAGATGGGTACAAGCTCTTTAGGAAGGGCAGGCAAGGTAGGAGGGGAGGAGATGTTGCTCTCTATATCAGTGACCAGCTGGAATCAGTGGAACTCCACCTGGGGAAAGGTGATGAGCTGGTTGAGAGCATGGGTGAAGATTAAAGGGAAGACAGGGGAAGGAGATGTTACTGTAGGGGTCTGCTACTGGCCACCTGACCATCTGAACCAAGCAGATGAGGCCCTCCACAGGCAAATAGAAGTGGCTTCATGGGCACAAGCCCTGGTCCTCATGAGGGATTTCAACCACCCTGACATCTGCTGGAGGGACAACACAGCTAGGTACCAGCATTCCAGGATGCTCCTGGAATACATAGATGACAACTTCCTCCTCCAAATGGTAGAGGAACCAATGAGAAAAGGGGCTATGCTGGACCTTGTTCTCACCAATAGAGAAGGGCTGCTGACCAATGTGAGGCTCAGGGATAACCTTGGCTGCAGTCACCATGAATTTGAGATACTCAGAGCAACTAGGAGGATGTATCCCAAGCTTACAACCCTGGACTTTAGGCATGCAGGTTTTGATCACTTCAGGAATCTGCTGGCCAAAGTATCATGGGAGGAAGCCCCAGAGGGAAGAGGGGCCCAGGGCAGCTGGTCAGTATTCAAGGATCACCTACTCCATGCCCAGGAGCAAAGTATACCCACAAAGAGAAAAGCAGGAAAGAATGCTAGGAGACCTGCCTGGATGAGCAAGGAGCTCCTGGACATGCTGTCACACAAAAAGAAACTCTACAAGGAGTGGAAGAAAGGACAGCTAGAATGGGAGGTGTATAAGGAAGCTGCCTGAGCAGCAAGATACCTGGTTAGGAAAGCTAAAGCTCAGTTAGAGTTAAATCTAGCCAGGGAAATCAAGGGGAACAGTAAAAATTTCTACAGGTATATTAATGGTAAAAAGAAGACTAGGGAAGGTGTGGGCCCCCTCAGAAAGGAAACAGAGGAGCTGGTGACAAGTGACAGGGAGAAGCCTGATGAGGTTCTCAACAACTTCTTTACCTCAGTCTTCACTGGCAAGGGCTCCAGCCGCACTCCTGGAGTCAAGGAAGATAATGGCAGGGACTGGGAGGAAGAACCGCCCATCATAAGTGACTATCAGGTTCATGACCATCGGAGGAACCTGAAAGTGTTCAAGTCCATGGCAGCCGACGGGATATACCCACGGATACTGAGAGAACTGGCAGATGAGGTTGCTAAACCACTCTCTATTATATTCCAAAAGTCATGACAGTCTGGGGAAGTCCCCACTGACTGGAAAAGGGGAAATATTACTCCCATTTTCAAAAAGGGTAAGAAGGAAAAACCAGGGAACTACAGGCCAGTCAGTCTCACCTCTGTGTGCAGTAAGATCATGGAGCAGATCCTCCTGGAGGCACTACTGAGACAGAAGAATAGTGAAGAGGTGACTGGGTACAGTCAGCATGGCTTCACCAAGGGCAAATCCTGCCTGACAAACCTGGTGGCCCTCTATGACAAGGTCACTACATTCATAGATGAGGGGAGAGCAACTGATGTCATTTACCTTGGACCTGAGCAAAGCCTTTGACTGTCCCACACCACATCCTGCTCTCCAAACTGGTAAAGCCTGAGTTTGATGGGTGGACCACGAGATGGATAAAGAACTGGCTTGATGGCTGCACCCAAAGAGTGGCTGTCAATGGCTCCATGTCCCAGTGGAGGCCAGTGACAAGTGGAGTCCCTCAGGGCTCAGTCCTGGGCCCAGTCTTGTCCAACATCTTTGTCGGTGACATGGGCAGTGGCATTGAGTGCACCCTCAGCAAGTTTGCTGATGACACCAAGCTGTGTGGTGCAGCAGACATGCTGGAGGGAAGTGATGCCATCCAGAGGGACCTTGACATGCTGGAGAGTTGGGCCCATGACAACCTCATGAGGTTCAACAAGACCAAGTGCAGGGTCCTGCATCTGGGTCGGGGCAATCTGAAGCACTGATACAGGCTGGGCAGTGACTGGCTGGAGAACAGCCCTAAAGAAAGGGACTTGGGGATGCTAGTAGATGAGAAGCTCAACATGAACCACCAGTGTGCACCCCAGAAAGCCAATCACATCCTGGGCTGCATCAAGAGAAGCATAGCAGGTCAACGGAGATCTTGGAACATGTCCAGAGAAGGGCCACAAGGATGATTAGAGGGCTGGGAGCACCTCCCCTGTGAGGACAGACTGAAAGAGTTGAGGCTGTCAGTCTGGAGAAGAGTCTGAGGAGACCTTATTGTGGCCTTCCAGTATCTGAAGGGGGCCTACAAGAAAGCTGGTGAGGGACTTTTTAGGATGTCAGGTAGCAACAGGACTAGGGGCAATGGAAAAAACCAGAAATGGGTAGATTCAGATTGGATGTTAGGAAGAAGTTTTACACCATGAGGGTGGTGAGACACAAGAACAGGTTGCCCAGGAGGTGGTAGAAGCCCCACCCCTGGAGGTTTTTAAGGCCAGGCTGGATGTGGCTCTGAGCAACTTGATCTAGTGGGAGGTGTCCCTGCCCATGGCAGGAGGGTTGGAACTAGATGATCCTTGAGGTCTCTTCCAACCTTAACAATTCTATGACTGTCACAGTTCACACCCAAAGTAAATCACACCAATTAAAATCCCCTTTAAGTAGCTGTTTTAAATTGTCCCTGAGATGGTCTAATAGCTCCGCTATACCCACTTGTTATGGCTTAAAAGTACTAGAAAAGCAAAAGCAATAAAACATTTTTAAAGGGCTGCAACTTAAGACAGCTCTAAACTAAATCTGAATGCTGCTAGTCCAGTTCAGTCTCACTTTGGGTAGTGAAGAAGTATACAGGGGACAGATTTCTTTTTAAGCAGAACTCCACGTTAGAAAAAAAAGGAGCTGGTAGGGCCTTTCTGGGCCATCAGATATAAAACTCTTACCTCAGCTAACCACACAATAAAACCGTTTTTGTAAAACATTGTTACTACAGACATTCAGCATTTTTTATTGGGTGGGGTGTTTTGGAGTTTTCTTGGTTTTGAGTTTTCCTTCTTATGTTCTTCCTGAGGGCTACCTTGTCATTAACCCTAGTGTTTTGTGCTCAGATATGCGGTAGCTCATTTACTGGCAACTTCTACATCTGACTTTTTCAAAACTTGTAACACTTCTGAAGGTCCACAGACTCACTTTATTGCGGTATCAAGTGGCACAGCCGCTTCGGCAACCAGACACATACCCACACAAGTTTATCCAGTTGACTGAGACTTTCCTGCTGAAGTCCTTTCCTGATGGATCAGTTCCCCAAAACAAAAATCTGTGCAACAACACTAACAGCTATGCCTGAACAAAATATGGGTCATGCCACAGATCTGAACTTCAGTGTAGAGACCATCTCAGCCGACAGGATAGTAGTGACAAGCCAAGAGCCACAGACTGAACTGCATTACCCTGACTGTGTAAAACACTCTGAAATGCACATGCTAACTGACAACGTAACAGTAACAGAGTGAGTATTAAAACAGGTGTATATCCATAGGTCACAATCAGTAGGTTACTTGAAACTCTTAAGACTTTAAGCAAACAACCATTACATTTAAGGTTACAGTGATACAACTATTTCGTCAGTCTTTGCAGACAAACCATGATATTAAGTTCAACGTAAATACTTGCACGCACTTGACTTTAGCCCAAGGTAAGTACTCACAACACCAAAAAGAAACAAAGGTCTTATACAAGTTAACTATAAATATTAACCAAGATGATGAATGACATTTAACACTAACCCATCAACATATTTATATTGCTGCTTTTTCAGACCACAGGTAAGAGCTTTCAGGAATGAGATACTAAGTTTAAGTCCAAAATTTTATCTGTCCATTGTGAAAGTACCATCATTACAAAAGCCTGATATCTCATTACTTCTGGAGAAGCGTCTCTAGGCTGAATTTATTTCCCAGTAGGTTTGGAGCTGCTTTAAATGTTATTCTCTTCCCTGATTTTCAGAGGGGTCGTATAGATTGAAGAAACCAGCTTACTAAAGGTCACTATGTAACACCCAAACTGTGTCTTCTCACACATTTCAGGAAATTTAAGAGAATAGTATATGCACACAAAGACCTGTAATCCAGCAAAGACAGCAACTAAAAACACTAAAGAGAAAAGATTTACATAGTGGAAGAAATACTTTGAAGCAGCCAAGTCACTTAGTTTGGATTTTATTCAAATGACAAAGTACACACAAACTGAAGTTTACCGAAAACCTGCAACCTTTGGTATCTCCTGAGCATTTCAACTGCACTGCATCCACCAGTGTTTCATGTCAGAATTGCTCCCCTGTATGCATGAAAATAAAAAAAATTTAGGGTCATCTCAAACTTTATTCTGTTCAGGGTAAACCCTGAATGCAAGGATATCCACACTGAACACCTATCACCTTAAAGACTAACTTATAGGCAAATAAGCAGGACTTGGCATAGCAATTCACAGCAAATTGAAATCATGACTGTGTTATCTAAGTTTTAGGGCAGCCATACCAATACACCTGCCCCCCTTATACACACACTTTCAATGTGTTTCATAGCTGTTTAATTGTGAAATATGCTGATCAGGAAGAATACAGCACCACTTCAAGCCTTGAATGCCATTATGTGTAACGTGGCAGATGCTAAATTTTAATTCTCTTACTAAAGCAGCAATGTGCTGCTTCAGGATATCCTTCATCATAAATGGAATAGAAAGGTGAAACAAGACAAAGAACCAAAGAACCAACAGAACAAGTTAATGCTTATCTATTACTTATATCCAAATGCATATCTATTTCCAGTAAAGTAGGTAACACTAGACCACAGCAACAGACTTGAAAGATGACCTAAGTGGAACAGGAGCAGTACAGCAACAGTAGAAAAAGAGTATGCTAAATATATAAAAATAAGGGTAAGTAAAAACCTGAAAAGAAGTAGTAGAAAGTGGCCTTAATACATCCAAACTGTCATTTGATGTATCCTAACTTTGAAAAAACTACATACTTCGAAAAAGTACATACTTAATGGCTAGATCAGAAGCAGACCTGAGAACCATAAAATTATTTGGATGTCTGGACCAGGCAATGGAATACAGCCCACTGGTACACGCCAATAGGTCACAGCACATATTTCAAAACCACAGAAGTCAAATCTATGAAGTCATTAGCTTTTGCTAGCATTCAAGAAATTAAATTGACATAGTAATACACAAAACATCTAATGCTTTTAAAATAACAATTACAGGTCCTACGAAGTATGGCTGGAAGTAGCCCATTACAGATTTATTACAGCAAATACTATAAATTTAGTATAGGTACTAATGAGAAAAGTCTCTGTAACGTAAGCAGACATTCTATTTTTCTGTCTTTGGTAAGAGAAACGGCGTTGCAAAGGCTAGACCTGTATCGTGATTATAGTGACTATACTAATCTGTAAGCACCTAATATACACAAGTAGCATGCAACCTTCTAACCTTCTTAATTTGTAAAGCTACAAGAAACTGAAGGTACAGCAAATCACATGTAAACCACATAAATCTGAAAAACACCAGCCAGAGACAGGAAAGAGAAAGAGATCTCAGGTGCAAGAGGAAGAGATCTACTTGATCTAGCACACCATGTAGATCTACCTCTTCAGAAACCACTTTATTAACTACAGTAATGCTGATTCTGTTAAGGAGTTAACTAGCCCTACAAAATACACTTTTTAACAAGTCACTATATTTAAGGTAATGTTAAGAAGTAGTTTGTAAACAATGCTTCACGCATTTACATTTTATTAACAGTTTTACATCAATAGCACAAATTCTTATTTTTAAGGTGGGGGGGAACAGTTCAAATTAGCTTACAGTAAAGCACTGCACATCAATAGGGAGCATCCTCTTGGTCACTAAATGATACCAAACTTAGCTGAAACTCTGCAAGTTTAATATAACAGCGGACATTCAAAGGGATCTCTGGATAATACCTTACCAAATCCACCCCAGTTCAAAGAAGTGACAAATTAGAAATGAGATCCATCTTTGAAGTTAAGTCAGGTTGTTAGGGCCATATCCAATAGAAATTTGAACACCTGTAAGGATACAGATTTCCCTGGCTCTTTGGACACCCTCTTCCAGTATTTGCTTATCTGAATTACACAGAATTTCCCTTGTTGCAAATTACATTCATTAGCTGCCATCCTATCAATGTGCATCTCTGAGAAGAGCCTGGCTGTATTTTCCCTATGCTTTATTAATTAGTTGAAGATAGGAGTAAGACATTCCTCCAGCTTTCTCTTTAAACTGTACACACCCATCCCTCTCAGTTTTTCCTTCATTATTATATGCTACAGCCCTCTAAACTGATGGCCCTCCACCAGGCTCACTTCACTGTATCAGTATTTTTATCAGAACAGGGTCTATCCAAAACTAGACTAACACTGTAGATGTGGTCTCACAAGTATCAAACAGTGGTAAACAATCTTTTCCCTCTTACTGCTGGTTATAATCTGGCTTAATTAAGCCCAGTGCACTGTTTGCATTAATCTCTGCAAGGGTTCATTATTCATGTTCAACTTGCGGTCCACCACAACTACTCAAAGCTGCCTTACATGCTGTCAGTGCCCAGTCTGTACTATTACAGCATCATAGAATATTAGGGGTTGGAAGGCACCTCTGGAGATCACCTAGTTCAACTCCCCTGCTAACACGAGTATGCCTAGAGCAGGCTGCACGGGAACATGTCCAAGCAGGTTTTGAAAGTCTCCAGAGAAGAAGACTCCACAAGCTTTCTGGGCAGCCTGCTCCAGTGCTGTCACCCCAAAGAAGTTTCTCCTTAAGTGAAACCTCCTGTGTCCTAGTTTCCACATTTTGGAAATGAAAACACTTTCCTAATCGTCAACAAGGACTTTAAATGTTATTCTTCATAAATACTTCCTCTTATTTGGTTGCTTTGTTGGTTTTGTTTGTTTTGATTTTAAACTGGCATGCAGCCTATTTGTGCATGTACAGACATGAAACAAGTAACTGCATCGATAACTGGTAACTGCCAAGCCTAACAGCACAGCCAGTTAGTCAGGGCTTTATCACAGTGTATCAGAGGCTGGAAGGGACCTCAAGAGCTCATCGGGTCCAAGCCCCCTGCCAAAGCAGGATCGCTTAGGGTAGTCCGCACAGGAATGCACCCAGATGGGTTTTGAAGTCTCCAGAGAAGGGGACTCCACAACCACCCTGGGCAGTGGGTTCCAGTGCTCTGTCACCCTCATTGTAAAGAAGTTTCTCCTCATGTTAGGGTGAAATCTTCTATGTTAAACTTGGAACTCATTGTTCCTTGATTTATAACTGTGAACCACAGAAAAGAGCCTGGCCATAACTTCATAGTAGGCTACCAGATTAGCTAGACAGGATCTTCTGGATCTTCCAGGATGTTCCTGAATTGCATAGATGACAACTTCCTCCTCCAAATGGTAGAGGAACCAACAAGAAAAGGTGCTATGCTGGACCTTGTTCTCACCAACAGGGAAGGGCTGGTAACCAATGTGAGGCTCAGAGACAGCCTTGGCTGCAGTGACCATGAAGCAGTTGAATTTAAGATCCTCAGGGCAACCAGAAGGATGTATTCTAAGCTTACAACCCTAGACTTTAGGCATGCAGACTTTGATCACTTCAGGGATCTGATGGCCAAAGTGTCATGGGATGAAGCCCTAGAGGAAAGAGGGGCCCAGGACAGCTGGTCAGTTTTCAAGGACCACCTCCTCTTTGTCCAGGAGCAACATATACCAACAACGAGAAAAGCAGGGAAGAATGCTAGGAGGCTTGCCTGGATGAGCAAGGAGCTGCTGGACATGCTATCACTTAAAAGGAAACTCTACAAGGACTGGAGGAAAGGACAGATAGAATGGGGGTACATAAGGAGGCTGCCCGAGCAGCAAGAGACCTGGTTAGAAAAGCCAAAGCACAGTTTGAATTGAATCTAGCCAGGGAGATCAAGGGGAACAGTAAAAATTTCTACAGGTATATTAATGGTAAAAAGAAGACTAGGGAAGGTGTGGGCCCCCTCAGAAAGGAAACAGGGGAGCTGGTGACAAGTGACAGGGAGAAGCCTGATGAGGTACTCAATGACTTCTTTACCTCAGTCTTCACTGGCAAGGGCTCCAGCTGCACTCCTGGAGTCAAGGAAGATAATGGCAGGGACTGGAAGAAGGAACTGCCCATCGTGAGTGAAGATCAGGTTCATGACCATCGGAGGAACCTGAAAGTGTTCAAGTCCATGGAACCCAATGAGATACACCTACAGGTGCTGAGGGAATTGGCGGATAGGGTTGCTAAACCACTCTCTATTATATTCCAAAAGTCATGACAGTCTGGAGAGGTTCACACTGACTGGAAAAGTGGAAACATAAGCTCCCATTTTCAAAAAGGGTAAGAAGGAAAAACCAGGGAACTACAGGCCAGTCAGTCTCACCTCTGTGCGCAGTAAGATCATGGAGCAGATCCTCCTGGAGGCACTACTGAGACAGAAGAATAGTGAAGAGGTGACTGGGTACAGTCAGCATGGCTTCACCAAGGGCAAATCCTGCCTGACAAACCTGGTGGCCTTCTATGACAAGGTCACTACATTCATAGATGAAGGCCGAGCAACTGATGTCATTTACCTGGACCTGAGCAAAGCCTTTGACTGTCCCGCACCACATCCTGCTCTCCAAGCTGGTAAAGTCTGAGTTTGATGGGTGGACCATGAGATGAATAAAGAACTGGCTTGATGGCCACACCCAAAGAGTGGCTGTCAATGGCTCCATGTCCAAGTGGAGGCCAGTGACAAGCTGAGTCGCTCAGGGCTATGTCCTGGGCCCAGTCTTGTCCAACATCCTTGTCAGTAACATGGACAGTGGCACTGAGTGCACCCTCAGCAAGTTTGCTGATGACACCAAGCTGTGTGGTGCAGCAGACACACTGGAGGGAAGGGACGCCATCCAGAGGGACCTTGACAGGCTGGAAAGGTGGGCCCATGACAACCTCATGAGGTTCAACAAGACCAAGTGCAGGGTCCTGCATCTGGGTTGAGGCAATCCCAAGCACAAATACAGGCTGGGCAGTGACTGGCTGGAGAACAGCCCTAAAGAAAGGGACTTGGGGATGCTGGTGGACGAGAAGCTCAACACGAGTCACCAGTGTGCACTTGCAGCCCAGAAAGCCAACCAGATCCTAGGCTGCATCAAGAGAAATGTGGCCAGCAGGTCAAGGGAGGTGATTCTCCCCTTCTACTCCATCCTGGTCAGATCCCCACCTGCAGTACGGCGTCCAGTTCTGGAGCCCCTATTACAAGAGGGATATGGACATGCTGGAACATGTCCAGAGAAGGGCCACCAGGATGATCAGAGGGCTGGAGCACCTCTCCTATGAGGACAGACTGAAAGAATTGGGGCTGTTCAGTCTGGAGAAGAGAAGGCTCCGAGGAGACCTTATTGTGGCCTTCCAGTATCTGAAGGGGGCCTACAAGAAAGCTGGGGAGGCACGTTTTAGGATATCAGGTAGTGATAGGACTAGGGGGAATGGAATAAAGCTGGAAGTGGGGAGATTCAGGCTGGACGTGAGGAAGAAGTTCTCCCCATGAGAGTGGTGAGAGCCTGGAATGGGTTGTCCAGGGAGGTGGTTGAGGCCCCATCCCTGGAGGTGTTTAAGGCCAGGCTGGATGAGGTGAGGTAGTGTGAGGTCCCTTCCAACCCTGACTGATTCTATAATTTTATCATCTCCCCTTCATAAATCCATGTTGGCTACTCCTGATAACCTTCTTGTCTTCCATGTGGTTAGAGATGACCTCCAGGATGAGCTGCACAGTTGCAGAGTTTATTTTTTTGTAATAAAATAATTGCCTAGATTGGGAAAAAACCTTCAAGATCCAAGTCCAATAATTAGCCTAACACTGACAAGTCCTTGACTAAACCGTATCCCTAAGCACTACATCTACACCACTCTTAAATACCTCCAGGGATGGGAACACCACCACCTCCATGTGCAAGCAATTCCAATGCCTGGAAACCCTTTCAGAGAAGAAAATCTTTCTAACATCCAACCTAAACTTCCTTTGGCACAGCACAACTTCAGGCCATTTCCTCTTGTTCTATCACTTGTTAGTTGACTGAATAGACCAACTCCCATCTCTCTACAACCTCCTTTCAGGTGATTGTACAGCACAATAGGGTCTCCCCAGAGCCTCCTTTTCTCCATCTAAACAATCCCAGTTCTCTCAGGCACTCCTCAAGACTTGCTCTTGAGGCCCTTCCCCAGCTTTGTTGCCATTCTTTGGGCACACTCTAGCACCTCAATGTCCTTCTTGTAGTGAGAGGCCCAAAACTGAATACACTATTCAAGATGCAACGTCAAGAGTGCCACATACGGGAGTAAGATCACAATCCCAGTCCACAAACCCAGTGGTTTAATGCATTTTAAATACTTACTTTATACTTTTGCATGCACTTAAAGGAAAAGCTGTCATGCTGTAGCTCACAAATGAAGAAAGCTGTAGAGAAACCACTTTCCTTGTCTTTAACAATAACTAACATCAACTGTTAGTCTCAACCAGATTTGCATCCCTTTTAAGTACTCCAGTGCTGGCTAACATAGTATTTTTGACCCAGTAAGGATGAATTTCTTCAACACAATTAGCTGCAGTGATTGCCACTCAAAGCATCTAGTAATTCAGAAGAAAAAAATTCAAATTTAACTATGTATGTGAATACCATACAACATATAGGAAGGAAGCCCACACACTCTATGAACAGGTAAACAGCCAATGAAGCTACCAGTATAAGAAATGAAAGAAAAACGTAGCATTATAAACATAATCAGGTAACAAAGGAATGTAGAGAAAAGAAAAAAGCAACTACTAAATAATTCAGGTTCTGTGCTAAGATTGTGAGGAAATGGGATCCAAGGCAAGAATGGATATGGTCAACTGTACTCGCTGACTGGATGCAAGTTACATTATGCAACCAAGACTCCAGTTTATCCAACTAGCTTTAGAAAGTAAAAGGTAGCTTTATTTTTAAACAATAAGCCACATCCAGCCTAGGGCAGGACTATTGTGGTTTTGAATTCCTACTACTCTCTCCCACTTTCTCCAGCACAACTCTTCCTTCCTTTCTCTCTAGGTGCTTACAGCTCCTAACAGTCAGTCCGCCACAAGAGCTAGCATGGTAGGAAGTTGAAATAGAAAAACCAGAGCAAACACCCAACACCTACACAGCTCCCCCACAAATTTCATTGTGATGATTCATAACTGCCAAAAAAGAACCATAAACGGCCAGTGCTCGTACAAGGAGACAACAACGACAACTTACACTGGTTTGAACAGTCAAGCAACCATTCATGCTTACTTGAATTTAACCCCCCAAAACAGTATTTATTCTAAGCAGTATTTTGTCTTTTAAGGCTAAATCTGCAAATGGAATAATCACCTGGAGAATGTAAAATGTATTCCAAGTCTTTAAAAAACCCCAAAAGCAAAAACCAGAACAACCAAAACACCCACAACTAAAACTATTTAACTCTGCTAGTGGAGAGCTTTTCAAAACCTCTTTTAACTTTTGCCTAAGAAGAAGAAAGTGATTCCTCAGAGAATTATTCCAACTCTTAGTTAACCCAATTCTTAGTTATCGTACTTATTGACAGGCTAGTCAGTAGTCCCTATCTGCATTTGTATCATTTAGGCAATACACAGCACTTGGAAATTAAGCCTTTAATACTGGGGGGGCAGTAGAGTGGGAAAAGCATCCTGTTATCTAATATGTTGTTGGGCATATAGCATCTCCTAGACCAGGACTAAGTCACACCTTATTCTATTCTCTTTTAATTGAGGAATAGACTGAGTTTCTAAAGTTTGTTAATAGAAAGCATGTTTTTCACTCCTTAGGTCATTCGTTGGTCTTCTCCAAACTCCCCAACTTTTTTTAATTATTAAAAAATGCTGAACTCTGTTCAGATCATAAATGCTGTATGACAAACTATATTAGTCAGACCAGTCCAGTATTTCTGTTTGTTAATCCTTCAAATAGAAATATACAAACAATAGCCAAACAGTTACAACAGCAACAATTCCAACATATATCCACGTGCCTGGTAAAAAAACAATCAACCTTTGTTGCACCCTCCATCTTCTGTCACTTCTAAATCGCAATTACTTTATGTGCTACAGAAAACTTCTTATCTGACCTTTTCTGTATACTACTTGGCTTCTATAATGAGGCACCACCACCAGAACAAAATCTCACCTTCTAAATGAACATATTAAAAAAACAAAGTAACACAACTGGCCACCACAAACAAAATGAAACAAACAACCCTCTCCAACCACCCCTTGCCCCAGCCAATGCACACAGAGATACTAGCTATTAATTCAAAACAGGTCTGGTAAATTCTTCCAACTTAATAAGAATTCTTAGACTAATATAAGTTGGTATATTAATAATCAATGTGTCCAAAATGATTAAAATATTTCAGGCATGACAGAATGCTAGTTCTCCCCTTTCCACATGCATATACCCATGATGAAAAAAAACCCCACCATACACCAATAACACACCCATATATTGCAACTCTTATCACAGGCTCCCGGGGGCCAAAATTACTTAGCACAGTATGCTAGCCACTGAAGAGAGTAAGACTTTTCAAAGAGCTAGCAACCTAAAGGGGTAACAGATGGACAGACAGAAAGGGGAATACAAGAAGACAGCACCACCATAAACAACAGTTCGAATTAGCTCTTGTCCTAAAAATGGTGTGCTTGAGTTCCAGGGTGACAGGCAGAGGCAGCTTTTGTCTTTAATAGGCATTGTTTCCAAAAGTTCGCTTCTTTTGCATTACCAGGTTTCAAGTGCTTTAAAGGACGCGCACAGGAAACTTCTCCGAGCACCAGAAGCCTCACAGGAGAATAAGTACTTAACTGCCTATGATACCACTTTCTAAATAGCACCTAAACCCTCATTAACAACAACAGCGCATAATATCCTTCATGGCTGAACTCTAACCTTAAAGACAAATAATCTTTCATTTTTATGGTTATAAAAGATGTAAGAAGAACAGACAGTCAAAGCAGAAGATGAGGAAAGGACTCTTGTTCAGGATTCTGAATCCGTATCAATACAGTAGGATCACTTTTGCAACAACCATAAGAAAAACTGTCACCACAAGATACAGAGATGAAAGACAAAGTATGAGATTTAGTCATGTAATTTATTACCAACTAAATAATGAACATTTAATTGTCTACCAAGAGACATCTTACTACATGGAAGAAATGTGCAGCCTGTTAGAAGAGTAGCTTGTGCTGCCTCTAGAGCAAGGGCTAGACTATGGACTCTAACCAAGGATCATGACAATGCTGTCCACAAGTGACAGCAGGGAGAATTTTCCTTTAGGGGAGGAAGAATTGCCTTTGCAATAGTAGCCTGAGCCAAAGGTCAGACATCCACAGAGTCAGAAGCTCATGCACTGAGATTTAGCTAGCGTAGAAGGCAGCAAGTTCTGAAGAGAGAGACTTGAAGGTCATCCATACAGAGATGACAGCTGAGTTTATGAATGAGATTAACAAAATGGCTTTTAGAGAAATTTGATGTGGTACTAGGGACAAATGCCAAACTGAAGAGATCTTGGAGGGATCTAAAGAAATGGAACTGCAGAAAGAACTAAGGTTTTCACCAAGGTTAAACTTCCAAGGAGCAGAAGTTAAAAAAAAAATTAAAAATACGGTTGAGTGGGCTTTTGTTTACAGTTCAGTACAGTTACATTGCACAGAAGAGTCTAAAGGAACACAAGATGCCAATATGCTTCCAACAAAAGTCTGCAGGAGGAAAACAAACAGGTCCATGTTTCTAAGAGTGACTATGAGCCACAGCAGGCCTAAATTTGAAAAGCATGCACATAGCTGTTCTACGGGTTATGCCAGATTTTACTATCTTCTTCCAATGCCATCTTTCACAAGAAAAATAACTGAGGAAACTGCATGTAGAAACTCATACAAACTCTTCCATACCACCACTGTCCCCTCCTAACTGATCCACACTCTTTGATGGCCCCACAAGAGCCAGATGGGTGAACTATGGTGCAAGTATCTAAGCAATTGTTCTCCTATCAATTAACAGAGTACATAGCAGAGCATGGTGTATTAAATAAAAGGTAGAATTAAAATGATACCCTGCTTAGCTTGCGTCAGTAAATACACATTAGGGACTATACCTTGACAGACTTTAGTACAGCACTAGGTACACAAACCTAAGCATTAAGGTTTTTAAAAGTTACAGTGATACAAACTGAAGGATTCTCATAGTCTTAGAAGAGTTAAGCAAAAAGGTTTATCAACCTTAATGTATAGTTACATACAGAGTGCCTAGCTAATTTATTTTAGGTAAAGCAGTAACATACTGAGAGACCTGACACTATTCCCTCTGCAGAACAGGAATGCATGATTACGTAGTCTCAAGGCGGACATACTTAAAGCAAACAAAATACCCACAACAATTCTCTTGGGCTTCTGACACTCTGTGTGGCTGGGAAGAGCACTGGTAACCTCCAAGTACATTTCAAACAATTAGTGCAGCTACTCCATTTGGAGTACTGAACACTTCTACACTCCTGCCTCAGGAACCCTTATCATCCCCACCAGATTTTCCAGTGCCTGATGGTGAAACCTTATCATTCCCATCAGATTTTCCAGTGCCTGACGGTGAAAAGGACAGACAAGGAAGTTACCATTAAGATAGCTTCCAAAAGCTTGGGAGACACAAGGACGAAGTTCTTTAGCATTAGGACAAACTTACAAAATGCAAATATCCTCCAAACACAGAGCAGTTTAAAAGATACACTGGTGGCAATCATGTCACTGGAGACTCTCAGTTGACCATAAAACTGAATAACTTCTTTGGACTAGCAAAACCTGAATTTTACACCTGTATTACAACCAGATTGAATTAAGTTTGTTCTGAGAGCAAACTGGTTTAAAAAAAGAAAACAAACCATCACTGACACATCAAATCTATGAGATACTTCAGGTAAAGGCACAAGAATTCCTCAATGGACAGTTATGATCTAATCTGTCTATATAAAGCACAGTCGCTGATCTCATCTACCCCAAGTGTTGATGTTCTCATCCATACAGGCATATAAATGCATATGTAATTTGATTATGTGAATCATGCTGAACTACGACACAGTTTCACAGAA
Source organism: Indicator indicator (assembly GCF_027791375.1). Lineage (NCBI taxonomy): Eukaryota > Metazoa > Chordata > Aves > Piciformes > Indicatoridae > Indicator > Indicator indicator. The sequence continues at coordinate 19,197,520 of NC_072010.1, read as the reverse complement.
TATTTATTATCTTAAAATTAGGAATTTCTGGAAGCTCACAGAAGACAAACATCTTAAATTGCAAAGTGATTTAAACATAATTAAGTGGCACTGAAATCCTAGAATCATTTAGATCGGAAAACACTTTTGAGATCTGAGTCCAACCACTAATCCAACACTGCCAAGTCCACTACAAAATCTAAACTTCCCTGGGGCAATCTGAAGCTATTTCCTCTCACCTATTCACTTGTTACTTGGGAGAAGCTACTCAAACCTTGCCACAACCTCCTTTCACATAGTTGTGGAGAACAATAAGATCTCCCCTCAGCCTTCTGTTCTCCAGACTAACAAACCACAGCTTCCTCAGGTGCTCCCCATCAGACTTGTTCTCTAGACCTTTGACCAACTTCACTGCTATTCTCTGGACATGCTTCAGTGAGGGGTTCAAAACTGAACACAGTATTTGAGTTGTGGCTTATGCTGAGTTCAGAGGCACAATTACTTCCCCAGTCCTGCTGCTCACACTGTTTCTGTTACAAGCCAGGATGCTATTTGCCTTCTTGGCCACCTGGGTACATTGCTGTCTCATATTCAACCAAGTCAACCTGAGCAGCAATGAATGCTCCTTAGCCATCTCAGTGGGGATCCACATGGCAGCAAAGACACAAGACTTCTTAATGTATTAGAACCTGAGAACAGTTTCATAGAAATTAGGAGTTCTCCAAGAAAAGTGGCAGGATAAATAGCCCAACTGAAGTGCATCTACACAAATGCATGCAGCATGGGTGACAAACAGGAGTTGGGAGCCACTGTGCAACTATAAAGCTATGATGGATATAAATTCAATAGTCACAAGTATTAAACGAAGAGAAAGTACTATGCAACTGCATTCCAGAAGCCTCATACTCCTCCCTTCTACCTAGAATTTCTCTTGGAATTACAAAACACTATCTGACAAATTTACAAATCTTGGGCCAAAATTAAGGATTTTAATATTAGCATCTAAATTGAGCAGATTGTTCATATATCAAGATAGCATCTACTACAAGCCATATTTGACAACAGCACACAGTGTAGCCTAAAAGTATGGAAGAAGAGCTATGTTTCCTCAGAATTCTCTCAGAAACCCAGTTAACTCTCAACAATTTCAGTGGACAACAAAACTCCTGTATCATACAGGGCTTTATTTACCTCATGAGGCAAGTACCACCTCAAGTTTCTCAGAATGGGCAGCTAACTAGTCTTTTGAGCTGTTATAAACTGATTTTTCAATCCCTCACCACAGCTAGGCTGAGTTCATTGTGATTTGCAATGTACATGTATTCTGGAAAAAAAAAAGAACAGTTCTCCATGAACAGTCAATTTTCCATTAGTAATAATACTTGATATAAATTTTTCACACAACTCCTCAGTTGGCTTTTGTTGCAGAATGTATCAATTGCTTGCAAACTCTGACACAAGACAACAACTTCAGTAATACTGTATTTAGTCATCAAGATCAAAATGAAAGCTCCTCATGATGCTACTCACCAAAAAAATTTTAAGAAAGACAGCAAAATCTGAAAGAGGTTGCACCAGTTTTGGTCCTATGTCCCTTTGTATACTTGAACAAGCTCTGTAGAAGACAAAGGAACTTGCTTTCACTTTTTCACTGGTGTTTGTACGTTCTTGCTAATGCAAATCCCTCTTAGGATATTACTCCAGGTTAAGCAACACTAGAATGCAATCACATTAATCCTCTTCAATCCCAAATATAACTAATATAAAGCAAGTTTACTGGATATTCTAATTAAGACATTCTTTTAATAAAACAAGTTAGCCAGTTTACCTAATAATGTCTCACCATCACCTTTAGTTGACAAATTGCGGTTGAGAAGTTTGGTTCCTAGAGCTGACCTCACAGCAGTAAACACAGATTATATTCCCACATACAAACAGCATGGCCTACCTATCATATATATTTTTTACCTATAGTCATGTGCTAAAGAAAAGGCTATACCACCACCATCACATTTGGAGGAGGACAGTGTGGCATCTACTAGGATACTTTTGCGCAAGATGTTAGTGTAATTCACAAACAGCTGCCAGCTGCATATTGAGGTTCAGTGAATCTTAGTTGTACAGCTACTCTTGGCAATATTCTCATCTTTTCCTAGGCAGTCTCAAAAACCCACAGTAATTTTTTCAAACCAGCTCCAGTACAAATTATCATTTGGCACTCCCAACACTACAGCTTCCCTTTTTACAAAACATTATTTGCTTTGATCACTCTTTGAAGCAACTTTTTGTAACACAAAGCACCAGAACACCTATTAGACTGGAATTTATAATGAACCAGGAGTGAAATTAGATGGTACCCTTTCATCCAAGACACCATAAGAGTTAAAAAATCTTCCAATTAAAATTCTGAAATGACAGGAGTAAGTCAAGGTTTAGAACAGGCCACTTTGTTAATAACAGGGCATATGAACTCTCCACACCTTCCGTAAGGTTGGCAAATCTAGCTTCTCAGAATAAATCCAAATCTGATGCCTTCCACCAAAGCAGTGAGGTTTTGCAGAGAGCCACTTTATTCTTTGTATATGCAAGCTACCAGAAAGTGACAAAGAAAGTTGCAAGCTACACAAATGTGGAAAGTATACTGCCTATAACGGCAATGGAGGAAAAAAGAAGAAAACCAGAATATCAGGACACAAGTGAGGAGGAAGACTGCAACACAGGAGTCTCTCCTGTGCCAAGCGAAGAACCCGGAGCGCAAGCCAGGCGCTGCCTTTTTTGTTTTGTTCTCCGGCTGCACGTTACCCACCAGACCTATGGGGCCGCTGCGCTCCCCGCGGCGGCCTCTAGCGGCCATGACCCGCGTCCGCATCCCGCCTCCAGAGCGCCCCATGCCCGCACCGCCCTCCTTCTCCACCGCTGCACTACCCTGCCATTCCTGAAGCCTTCCTGCAGCCAAAAACCCCTATTACTAAACGAGGCACAATCCAGAGCCAAATTACGTCCCCTATGCTATGGACAGGTTGGTAATCAGCCCCGCCTTAATTAACCCAACAGAGATCATAACCAGCTCTGAAAAATCTCACAGATGAAACGCCAAAAATGCCCCCAAAATGCCCCAAAAATGTGGGTTTCCCAATGACTTCCAGTTTTTTGGGGGGAAGGGACAAAGCAAACGGCCCAGAAGCCCCACCAAGGCAGACACAGTGTAAAGGGCACCCAACGAAATCTCACAAGCAAATATGTGGGCATAAAGAACCAGTCTGAACGCACAAAGAAGAGACGCTTGAGTATGCTCCATGAATTGCTGGGTTATTTTAAACCTTTCACTCTTCTTAGCTAGAAGGCATACAGGCCATGGATTGGAGAAACAAGGGGAAAAAATTGAAGATGGCTAGAGGCGTCTCGTCAGATTACAATACACACTCTAGAACTCTAGAGGGCAGCCGAAATATGCCCTCCCCCTCCTTCCAGGGCCGGGTAACGTGAGCAGCGGCAGCAGCCCGTCGTCTGCCTGCCGGAGTTGGTATTGCAGGAGCGACGTCTACAGCAGCAGCGCCCACCCCGAGGAGGAGCCGCCTTACAGCCATTACTGGGGCTTCGCCCCGGGGCAGCAGCTGCTGGACCCAAGAATTTCCCCACCCAACTCTTAAGGCCCCTCCTTCTACCCCTACCCTCCGAGAATACAGGGGGTGGGTCAAGCCTTCCCCAAGTAGGCCTAGCAGAGGCAGAAACAAATACAGAAACAGCACTCACAATGGAGCTCCCTCTCCTTGTTGGTCACTGCCAAGGCTGCACCAAACTGGGCCGGAGCCTAAGGAAAAGACATGGGGTTAACACGGGGCAGCGAGAAGCAGGCAGCGCCCCCAGGCAGCATTTCCTTTGCTTGCCAGAGCAGGTAACGCCTGCATCACCCATCACTTCCCTTTAATCCCAACCCATTAAATAAATAAATAAATACAAATTGCCCTCCTCGGGGGCAGTGGGGTACTCCTCAAGCACACCCACACCGCCTGCCCCCGAGTGAAAAGGGGAGGACAGGAAGCTGCCCCGGGAATAGCGTCTTCTCTGCTCGAGTGCGGGGGGAAAGGCAGCAGCGGCACCCACGGCGGGGTGCAAACATTACCTGCTAACTTGCCTTAAGCAGCCCTGAACCAGCGCCCCGGGGGGTCGCGAGGCCCTCAGCGGCGGCGGCTCAGCGCCGGGCGAGAGTCTCGGCCCCTCGCACGCTCTCACAGGAGTTGCCCCCGGCCTCGGGTTTGCCCCCCTGCAGTCGGCCAGCAGCACTGCCGCCTCCTGTCCGCCATTAGAGAGACCCAGCCAAACAATACGGGAATGGAGCAGCGACGGCGGCAGGAGCCGCGGAGCGCCGCGCCGGGCAGGAGAGGGAGGCACCCGCCGCAGGGGGACGACGGCGGTAGGTGGGGGAGGCACTGGGGCAGAACAACAGTCGAGGGCCCGGCGGGGAAGGGAAGGAGGGAGTTAAAATAGGAGGCGCTAAAACAGACCCGGCCCTTCCCCCAAATGCCCCTTTCTCTCCCCCCTCCCCGGGTTGTCCCCGGGCGCCCCCATTTACCCCGTCCACCCACCTTCGTGCCACGATGGTTAACCGTGGGGCTGCCCCCAGCGCTGCCCGCGCCCCCTCTACCGCCGCGCAAGGTGGCGGCGCGGCAACAACGACACTGTGGGGTACTTAGCCCGGGTAGCCCAGAGACACGGCGGCTACTCTTCCATCCCCGCCCTGGAGGCAGTTCGCGCCGCCAACCGGCCGCCAGCCCGTCCCCGAGGTGCAGCACCCCAACCTTACCCAGCTCCCCACCGCTCATAAGCACGGATACCACCCCACCTTTCTCCCCTACCCCCCGCCGCTAGGGACGCACACACTCTGCGCTACTCCTCCGGCGCCTCAACTCTAACTCGGTCCAGTCCCGGGCGAAGCGCAGCTACTGGCTAAGGAAAGGAGGAACCGGGCCAAGCGATCTCCGGCGAGATCCGCCTCCCTGTCCCGCCATTGGCTCCCCCAGAGGGCGGGCTCTCGCGCTGGGCTAGCGGAGTGGGTGGCCCGCCCATCTATCAGAGCCGCCCGCAGCCGGTTGACCCTATAAACTGCCAATCTTCCTCCTGGCCATGCCTCGGGTTCTTCCCACTTAGCTCCATCGGGTCTGAGGAACCCGGATCGTTGCCCACCGGCTGGTTACTCGTGTCCGAGGGCTGCACGCTCTACGTAGCATGTAGACAGCAGTAACTTGCAGAAGTTTGTGCTGCTGTGTGCTGGGTCGGGCCGGCCACCGGGCAGGAGATTGCCCTGCCTTTTTCGGCCTTTCGCTTAGTCCCTGTGGGCGCTACAGCTCTCGCTGTGGGGGGCGAGCTCACTTCTCTCTGCGCCCCCAGCCGCCCAGCAATGAAGCTGGCAGGTCTCTTCCGAGAGGTGTCCACTTGCTCCTTTTCCCCAGCGGGGCTTTGAACCTAGGGCCATTTCCATGAAGGGCAGAGAATGGATAATGGAAGCGCTCCCACAGGGGAAAGGAAGAGAGGGGATGTATCCCAGTGAGGGCGCCTTCTGCGCAGGCTGCCCCGCCGAGCTGCGCCTACTTGCCACTCTCACCCTAGGGCGCCCTCGGGCGCCCTCCTACCCTGCCCGCTGCGTGGAAGGCCGCCATGTGAGACACCGACATGGCTCCTGGAGGAGCCGCTGCTGGTGGTGGTAATAGTAGTGGTGGCGTCCTCCATTTTGTCGGAAGCTGCTGCGGGAGCTTGGGGCCAATTTGAACCAACGGGAGGCGCAGCGGGGCGTCCATTTGAAGCGCCTCTGCTCGATTCCCGTGGAAAGAGGAACCGCGTTGCCCCCCGGTAATGCCAAGGAGTTGGGAGGAGCGCTCTGGCCAGTGACGGCGGCCAGGCGCCAAGAGCCAAGCTCTCCGCCCGCCCTCCGCCAAAATGGAGGATGCGCACTTCGCTTGCGCGGCTCCTTCCCCGCGCGCCGGCCATGGCACTCAGGCCCGCTCCTTCGAGGACCTCGGGAACCCTGCCTCCTGTCTTGCGCATTGGTCCTGCGCTGCCGCATTTAGTCATCCTCCTCTGCCCAGAGGAGGGAGAGAGGGGGAGTAAGTACTCGTCCTACCTCTTCTAGCCAGTTACGAATTCGTGTCCACCACGCGGAGCAGTATTCCCTGGAGAGAGCCTCCTGCATGCGCAAGGAGCCGGGTTCAAGTCGCTGGCGCCATTTCCAGCCGGGAGCCTCCCAAGGCATCAGCCGCTGTTGAAAGCTGTTGAAATTTCAACACTGAGTCTCTTATGCTCCATCAGATCAGCTGGTTCAAGACCATTTTCTTTCCTGGCTTTGAATGTCTTATTGGTTGGTAAAAGTGGAAATCATGTTAAGTCATCATCCAAATTACGTACTTTCCAACCTTTCTAGTTCCGTGTCTCAGGAAGACATCTTTTCTGCAACAGGACTTGTCCATGAGTATTTATGTTCTGATGAAGTTCAAAATTTCAAGAGGACCTAAGCACCTGATTTTGAAAACTTTGATGCATCCAGAGATAGAAAATTAGTTTTGTTCTATTTTAGAATACTTAGAATACATTAAGTGAAACTTACTACACTTATGAAAAGAGTAACCAGAGAGCACCTTCCTCTTAGCACTGCCCAAGCAATAGATATTAACTGGTACCCAGGAGTTATATATGTAGCAATGTAACAACAGACCATTATATTTTGGTTTATACCATTCAAGTTTTAATGGTTCTGCTTGCAGTTTTGGAACTCTACTGAAATATATTTATACATAAAACTCTGTAACTCCAGAGAACTCTTGTGCCCCTATAGACATGTAACCCTATTTTTTTAATTCTTATGTCCAAATGTAGAAAAAAAAATAATGAAATATACCATGTTTTTTCCATATTTTTTTTTCAACTGACATCAGGGGAAAGAAGGAAAATGTTCAGACACCGATGTAAATTTCTCTTAATCTGTAAAGCCATTTGTAACTCAGATTATTTTAAAGAATAATCCATATAGAGTAATTTTTTTTTTATGGTTTGAAAGAGTTATCATTAGCTCAAACACCAAGCAGTAAAAATCTCTTTCTGAACGCCAGTTCTGAAACAGATGTATTTATAGGCTGCACACCACTGCTTTCATGGACAGGCCTGATGTCAGCAACTTTACTTAAAAATGCCAACTGGCAGTAGATAAATTCAACAAAGCTGAACCAACAGTATGCTCAGTGACTTACAAGAAGAGTGACATCCTTCTCTCTGTCATGGAGTAATATTTTCTCAAAAAGCAATCAACTGTATTCAAACTGAGAAGGAGTGGTCTGTTGTATTTTAAAGAGGTCGTGCAGGAATTGAAGCTACCTACTTCTATCAGCCATATTTATCTATGTTAAAGAATAGTGGCATTTAAATCAAAATTAGAAGGAAGCATATTCCTTTAACTGAAGAATTTCTTCAGCTTGAACACTGTTCAGGTTTACATTAATCTAACTAACTGGGTGTCTAGAACATAGTTCTGAAGATCAAAGATTAAATACTTGATCAAAATATCTTTCACTGCTTCATGTATTTAATACTTGGAAAGTAGAGGTTCTTGAAGCCCTTTAGAACAAAGTTTATTACAACTGATTTGAAGACTGGATTGGAAAAAAATATGCTTAGAATGCAGGTAAAACTTATGGTTATAGAAATGTCTGTGTGTTTCTACCATCTGTGGGAAACAGAGTGTAATCCTTTGTAAAGTATGTGGCCTCAACATTTATTTAATGTCATTGTTGGCTTCTATACTGCCTCACCCCACATACCTCGTAATCTCTGCCTTACAGTTTTGTTTATCCTCTTGTGTTCTTTTCTATACTTTCTTCTCCTATCATTTCTGCCAATATTTTTCTTTCTTTCCTCTCCTTAATCGCACTACTTTGTCTACTTAGGCTTAATCCTCCTTGGCCATCACAAAGAATAATAGTCAACAATCTGTATTTCTTGATAGAACATCTAGTGTTTTCATGGTTGTGGACTAATGGAGTTCTGGTCTACTAGTTGGTTGCCCAATACAAGTTCAAGAAATAGTAATGGAAGGAAAAGGATTTAAAAAAAACAAACCAAGCAAAAGAAAAATTAGAATCTTAAGCCACCTATAAGTAACACCTTGATCATTTGTTTTTATAATATTACATTCCCTCTATCAGTGTTTTGATTTTTGAGTTTTATTAAACATTACAGGTATTCTTTACAGGTTAAAGCTCTCACTGAAAAGATATGTATGTTGGTACTGTACATAACAGAATCCATACTATTAAAAAATCGGGAAAAAATGCTTTCTACAGAACATTACCTGTGGTTTCCATTATGATTGTTGAACTACATATACTTTTCATAATATTTATAAACAAATTAATATCTATCTATAAATAAATTACATTCAGCTGTGTAATTTGCAGCTTATTTAACCAAAAGTGATCCTTCAAAAGGTCAAATAATGAGACAATATACACTGTCCTGGAAGATTACTGTTCACTGCATGATATGTCTTAAAAGAACCTTTGTGCTACATCCCATGTTCCAGTTTTGAAAAAGTAAAGAACAACTTAAGTTCTAAACTGGGTAACCTTCCTGCAGAAGACATTGTAATACCATAAAGACTAAGAATGTAATGCCCAATAAAGTGTTATTCTGAAATCATTTGCAGTAAGTTTACAAAAATTGACATAATTTTTACTTGCAAAATATTTTTACTGGTTTTTAAACATTTCAGGATTTTAGTTGGATAAATTTATTGTCTTTATGGAGAGGAAATAATAATAATGCAAAATATAATATAGTACCTTAAGACTGAAAGAGACTTCCTAGATCACTGAGTCCAGTTTCTTGATATTAGAAGAAAATGTCATACAATCCTTTCCAAAAATTTTTCAAGCTCCATCTTAATGGTAGTTTGATATATCCTCTTCTCCTACTGCAAAATTGTTCCAGAACTTCAATATTCTGGTGTTTAGAAATCTTCCAATTTCCAGACTAAATTTATTCAAGAATCTGTTCACTTTTCTGCTAGTATTTGTCCTTTGGCTTAAATAGCTCTTCTTCTTCCGTGGTGTTTGCACTTGCTATATTTATAGACAATAATCATATTCCCTCTCAGCCTTCCATTTGCTAGACTAAACAAAGGTCTCCTTGTCTGTTGTTCAACAGCTCTTCATCCCACTGGTCATTCTAGTAGCCACCTATCCCAATCTGAACTAAATTGTCTTGAATGTGGGTTCAAATTCCCATAATATTCCATTTTAAATCTGATTACTACATTGTGCAGTACATTAGTATTTTCACATATCCATGAGATACTGTAGTCTTGGGTGTGCAGTTGCCTTTTTTTACACAGCTACATTAGATAACCACCATTTTTTCTAGTAGTATCTGTTCTTTTTTACACCACTTATTTACTGGTAAAGTTCTCTGTTAACAGCAAAATATTTATTTGCCTCCAAGTGCATGACCTTGCCTTTTGTATTATAGCCATTTGTTTTGTTTCACGTAGTTTCATAGCCGAGGTCATTCACTGTTTTTCCTTATGACATCCCACTGCAGCTGTGTTGACAATACTGTTGAATTCTGTGAAACTAGTCAATGCAGTAAGCTTATTTTCTCTTCTTTGCCAAAAGATATGGTCAATCTCAAGAATAACTTCAGTAGAAAAGTGCTAGCAGACACTCTCCAACTTGATGCTCTCCTGTTTGGTACTATCTGCTGCCATTACCTTCATTCTACTCTGGAAAATACGATATGCTTTCTCAACATGTAGTAGGGTTTTGTTTTGGGTTTTTTTGGCTAGGGAGTCCCCCTTCCCCTAAAAGCATTCTACTTAATCTCAATTATCCTTTTTATGCATTGTATTAGAAAGAAGCAGCAAATAATTTCTATTTCAAACTCCTGATCTTCTCAGTTCAGTTTATGTGATTAACTAGGTCCCTCAGTTTACCAAAAATTGTTTTATAAAATCAAGATATTTAGATATAGACCTGCTTTTGGTTTCTTTCCAATTAATTTACACCAAATCAACTTTAGGATAACTTTCTATAACTTAACTTTTCTATACTGTCCTCAAACTATAAGGCCAAGTCTAAAATTGCATCATTTCACATTAGTTTAGTGACATTTTGTTGAGAAAAGCTGTCAGCTATGACATTCAGCTATATCTGGGGCCTCGCTACCTTAGAAAAACTTGTTCTCCGACCTAATAAACCAATGCAGGTAAAAAAAGCTAATAGCTTTTTGCTGCTTTAGTGAGTTGAAGAGACTTGCATGTCAGACAGGTACCCACAAAGATAGCACAGAAGAGTGTGTAGCCTGAAGGAGAACAGAGTGACTCCATCCATTTCAGCAGGAGGAAGTTGTTGCATCATCTTACCATAACCTATCTTTGGAACAGCATCTGTGTATGTATTTCTGTATATATAAAGAAAATTCCTTACTCTTTCTAAATTCAGTTTCCTTCTAGGTTTTCACTAGTGGCTCTCAAAATCTATGTGATCACACATATTAACTGAGTACTGGATTTGGTAAATCAAGACTTTCTTAGTCTCCAGTTGAACAGGTTCTTTCTACTTGACAGATTGAAGATCTCCTCCTATGGCGTCTCTAAGAACAATGTTGGAAGAAAGGGCTTCACTATACAGCAGCCCTCAGCTTTGCTTTTTTCCATTATAGCTGGCACATGAGCCAGCAGTGTGCCCAGGTGGCCAAGAAGGCCAATGGCATCCTGGGCTGTATCAGGAATAGTGTGGCCAGCAGGAGCAGGGAAGTCATTCTGCCCCTGTATTCAGCACTGATTAGGCCACACCTTGAGTACCGTGTCCACTTCTGGGCCCCTCAGTTTAAGAAAGATGTTGAGTTGCTCAGATGTGTCCAGAGAAGGGCAACAAAGCTAGTGAGGGGTCTGGAGCACAAGCCCTGTGAGGAGAGGCTGAGGGAGCTGGGGTTGTTTAGCCTGGAGAAGAGGAGGCTCAGGGGAGACCTTATTGTCATCTACAATTACCCGAAGGGAGGTTGTAGCCAGGTGGCGGTCGGTCTCTTCTCCCAGGCAACCAGTGACAGAATGAAAAGACACAGTCTCAAGCTGTGCCAGGGGAGGTTTAGGCTGGATGTTAGGAAGAAATTCTTCACAGAAAGAGTGATTGCCCATTGGAATGGTCTGCCAAGGGAGGTGGTGGAATCACTGTCCCTGGAAGTGTTTAAAATAAGACTGGATGAGGAACTTAGTGCCATGGTTTAGTTGATTAGATGGTGTTGGGTGATAGGTTGGACTTGATGATCTCAAAGGTCTTTTCCAACCTGGTAAATTCAGCGATTCTGTGATTCTGCAATTCCTTTATTTTCCTGGTATTTCTTATGTTGAGGAGCTTGAACAAGGTCTGCTTCCATGAGGTTTAATATGTGGTTTCACCACAGGCTAGTTGCACTTGATAAAGCTGCTGCCGAAAGTAGCGGTCCCGGTCCTGTCGTCTCCTCAATGGCTGGCTGTAAATTTCTGTCTCCTCTCTATGCTGACAGGAGCATTCATGTGGCTAAAACTGGACAATTCTCAGGTGGACCAACATGTTGATCTTGCTCCATGTGCAATCAGACAAACGATAGTGTCAGAATAAGGGGGTGCAGTGGGAAGCATGGGAGGAACAATGTATATCCCATTTGTGAAACTGCAGTGGTAGCCTGCATAATTCAAAGTGATGCTGCATATATGAAAAGGAATTAGTAGGTTTTGACTGGTAATCTGGCTTCTGCCTGTAAAATCCACTACGTAGTTTTTAATTGGTTATTAGCATTGGTTAGAGGTGGTTGAGAGAAACGATACAATACAATACAATACAAAACAAAAACTGCACAATGTTATTCTGTGAATTCTATTTCATAAGGCTTGAAATTGAACAAGTTTTAAAACATTCTCGAAGACATGTCTTGTAGAAATTTTAATTTTAAAATCAAGTTATTTAAAATCATAGTAAGATTCTCTTACTGGAAACCACTGTGATGATAATTTTTACAATATTTTGACACATACTTCATAGACAAAAAATGGGGAAAGGACTCATTTTTGCAAACCTTTTCATTTTCAAAGCAAAACCATTTTTTCCCAGCATCATTCAAAGTGTCTAAGGCTGTTCTATCAACTTGTTGTTTGAGGCAACTTGTTCTTCTATTCCTGTTGGATGAGGACTGTGCCATAGCTATCAGTACCTTCAGACTGGATTAATGCTTTGCTGGTTTATATGCTAAAAGGCCAATTGGAAAAATTATATATGACAGGAGACAGGAAATTTACTACAGAATCTTTCCACCAGGGCTTCGTTGAACTATAAGTTGGATGGGAGAATATGCTAAACAGCACAGTCTCTCCCTTGCCATAAAACTCAAAGTATGTGCTGAATGGAGCTGTGCAAATAGGAAAGATCCAACTCTACTTTCCATGAAGATAAGATTGTGTGATGAGACCCACATAAGACTCATTACCAATCTTACCATTTCTTCCATTAGAATGACAGCAAAATGAGACTTGTTACTTGTGTACCAAAACCTAAACCCTGTGATCTTTAAACATCTGTAATCATATTGCAGTGTATTTCCCACATAACCAAAATTTTTCTTCCTTCTTCATTGCATTGATCCACAAGTTCAGAACCCTCACCGGTGTATCCCCCACCCCCAATTCTGAATCATTCGTGGTCTTTTCTTTACTTCTGTGGTCCTCCAAAGCCCCAGCATTCCCTCTTAATTTTCTAGTGTCTCTTAAGGTTTCTTACATCTCTTGCTCTTACTCTTAAACAGTAGTCTTATTTCACAAAACTGTCTTCATTTTGTTCTGAACCATTCTTGTGCTCTCCATTATAAATAAACGTGTTATACACAAAAAAGTAATTGAAGCAATAGTAAGTTTGCAAAGTCAAATGCTTACAGGCTAGGAAAATCCCTAACATTTCCATGCAATTTTAATTCATTTCTCAGAAGCCAACTGAAAATTACAGCCAATACTTGACATGGCTTTTGAGAAATTCCTCCCATGCACTCCACTCCATGGAGCTGTTACCTTCTAGAGCAGTCTTGCTGCCTATGTTCAGCTCAACAGGCAGCTCCTAATCCCACTCTCTCAATTTATGATGAGCTAAACTCCCCACCCTGTGATCCCACCTTCAGACCAGCTCCTATGCTTTCTACCCCTCGAACTAGTAATTAATTGGCAATGTACATTTGAGCATATGCATCACGTCATATTCCCAAATTGTAGTAATACACACTTTCATATCACCTTTGTCTCATTCAGCATATAAGGTGAATCACATGCATGAATATCCTTCAACATTTCCTTTTATCCCCATGATATTTAGTCCATGCTCTAAATTTTCCTTGGGATAGTGTAATCCTGGATGCATGAATGTTCTAGGGCAGAAGAACCTGGGATGCAAGCACAGCCCTGCAGAAAGGGTTCTGGGGGTTTTGGTTGATGGTAAGCTCAATAGAAGTCAATAATGTGCCCTGGCAGCCAAAAGAGCCAGCCACATCTGGAGTGCATTATGCACCGTATAGCTAACTGGTCAAAGGAAGTGACTGTCCTTCTATTCTCAGTGTTAGTGTGGCCTCACTCTGGGTACTGTGTGCTCCACAACATAAGAAGGATATTCACATATTTGAAGGCATCCAAAGGAGGGCACCAAAGATAGCGAAGAGACTAGAGGCCATGACTGACAAAGAATGGCTGAGGATCTAGGGTTTTTTAGCTTAGAGAAGAGGACACTGTGGGGTGACCTTATTGCTGTCTACAGCTTCCTCATGAGAGGGAGCAGAGATCGGTGTGCTGCTCTCTACGCACTAATATCTGGTGATAAGATATAAGGGAATGGCTTAAAGCTGCATCAAGGTAAGTTCAGAGTGGATATTAGAAAAAAGTTCTTCCCTTGAAGGGCAGTCTAACACTGGAACAAGCTCTTCAGAGAGTGCTCATGGCCCTGAGCCGGTTAGTGTTCAAGAATAATTTGGACAACACTCTTAAATACATGTTTTAACTTTTAGGTTGCTCTATGGGACGGTAAGATCCTCATAGGTCCCTTCCAACTCAGGATATTCTATGTCTCTTTTGACGCTTCTCACTGGCAGATGTTAGCATCACAAACATTAGTCTATTTATCCCCATTTTATACACAGAGAACTAAGGTATAGTTACATTAGTGTCAAAAATATGTTAGTTTATCTGCCTGTTTTGCGTGGCTACATTTGTCAAATATAGAACATTTACATTTAATTTGGTAATTGCATCTGATGGAAACTTCACTTGTAGTTGAGAAGCCTCCAGAGCATGAGGCTGGGTATCTAGGAAGGGAAAAATACATATCTCTCACCTATCCCAAATCTGAATTAAATCAGTTTCAGCCTCACGCAGGATTCGTTGAAATGAGACAAGGAGAGGGATGTTCAGGAGATACTCTTCTCTCCAAAACACATGACCAGTTTTTTCTTCTTGAAATCTGCCTCAGTCACTGTTCTGTGTAGCTTTTTTACCAGATGAAGAAAGGGCCATACAAACAACAGGCTACTTCATGACTTGGTATCTTGAGCACTACATACCCTGTGTACTGAAGGAGGGAATGGCCTGTAATAAAGATAGTATGTGATCTCTTAAATAAAAGACTATATCATACTACGTATATTGCAGGACCTTGAATTAAGCTTTCACAAGCAGTTTGAGTTCTGGTGTTCTCTAATTTTTTAATATTTTAGTCTCTGTAATTGTAACACTCTTCAGATTACTTTTAGGAGATAACGTCCTAAAAGGCAATCTAGAAAAATAACCATTGGAAGTTCTATCTTTTTGAAGCAAATACACATCCCTGGGGCTCACCCAGAAAGTTCAGGACTTAAGAGTTTGTAGAGTAAGTTCTGGTGACATGAGCTAATAGCAAGTAAAAGCAGAAGAAAACTATCATCATGAATTCTGTACAGCTCAATCATTAGAGAGAGAGAAATTAATATTTTATGGTGTTTCTTTACCAGCTAACTCAGGAATCTTGGATCCTAATCTGCATTCAGAAGGACTATGCAGTCCTTTTTGTTCTCCATCACTGCCTGCCCTACCGCCTATGTCTCAGCCTTCCTTTTTGACACATATATCCTAACTTCCAGTCTGAAGATGCACATTCTAGCATGTTTGAGTCTTACATTCTAGTCCCCCATCTTTTTTTGAAACCTTGTTCCAGCTCCCATCTTTTCCTTATCTCAGTAATCATTCAGTCCCCTCAAGCATATCCCCTCACTTTCCCATATTCTGGCACTGCTTCCCTGCTTTCAGTTCTTGGCATTACAGCAAACTGTTCAGGAACAATGACAGAGTCTGCACCTTGGACTGGAGCATATCAGTATGGATGGAATCTAAGAATTTATCAATCACAAGCTAAGTTGTGTAACAGAATCTCTACTTTACAGGAACATAGAAACATAAAAGCAGTCAAACCAAAGGTCTGTTTAGCCCAGATCCCCTCTCTCACAGTTGGCAATAGAGTGATACCTCCCCAGATAATCTCCCAGCCAACTACTTGAACTTTTGCAAATGTAGGCGAGTGGATACAAATCCTGAAGGACAGAGGTGGAAAATGAGTTGCATGTATTACCTTGGATCATAGCAGCTAAATACATGGATTCCCAATCTGTGAATTCCTAGTTATCTGCTGATGGAAAGCACAGAATCACCGAATCACAGAATCAACCAGGTTGGAAGAGACCTCCAAGATCAAGTCCAACCAATCACCTAACCCTATCTAATCAACTAGACTATGGCACTAAGTGCCTCATCCAGTCTTTTCTTAAACACCTCTAGGGATGTCAACCCCACCACCTCCCTGGGCAGCCCATTCCAATGGGCAATCACTCTTTCTGTGAAGACTTTCTTCCTACCATCAGAGGGTTTTTTATGCTGTATTTGATGGGTCAGTGATAACATCAGCAAAATCTGTGATGGCAGAATTTAGAGAAACTCTTGTTTCAACTTAGAATGGTAAAATCATAGAGGCACTTCAGTTGGCAAAGACCTCCAAGGTCATTGAGTCCAACTAGCAACCCAACACCACCATAGCTGTTAAACCATGTCCCAAAGTGCCATGTCCACACATTTTTCAACACATCCAGGGATGGTGATCCCACCACCTCCCTGGGCAGCCTATTCCAATGCCTGACCACTCTTTCAGTAAAGAAAATTTTCCTAACATCCAATCTAAACATCCTCTTGTTCACTTTGAGGCCATTTCCTCTCATCCCATCACTTGATACTAGGGAGATGAGACCAACCCACACTGGTGCCATCTACAAACTTACTGAAGGTGCACTCAGTCCCCTCTTCCTGATTATCCTGGCTGCCAGCTGGATTTAGAATTGTAGGGAAGTTATATTACAACTGTACCTAGCAAAGTTGTGGACCAGTACTGAGGTATGTAGTCTAAAACATGTGAAAAGTAGGCAAAACAAATGAGAACAAAAGAAAGGCACAGGCTGCACTGGAACTACTTATCAAGCTTTGGTATGGATTCTTCATCACTGTGATGTCTTAATCACACGTGGTTTTGTCGTTTGGTTTCTTGGGGGTTTTTTCCCATAAAGTTACAATATAACACACATGGAAATTAATTCTGGGGAAGTCTTTCCTTCTATGTTGATTAGGCAGTCAAGAGTCTATTCTAGAATCATTCAGGAGAGAGGACACAACAACACTTCCTGGCTTTCCAGTTACTGAAGCCATCCTGGATATTCTTTCATTATTAATGGGGCCCAGGTAGTTTAACCATAATCAAGGCAGAAAAATGGAGGAATATCCTATGACACTGAAACTATGTGGTCTAATCCGTTTGTCAGAGGAAGACATAAGTTACTATTCATTTAGATGTGAGTAGATGGCACACGAAGGAACTGGAGAGAAAGGAATTCCAAATGTAGAACTTCTAGAGAAGAGTTACCATCTCTTTCTGGTTCTTCTGCTATGAAAGAAAGATAACATTATTTATATAGTCCTTAGAATATATACACGTATATTTCTTTGAAAATAAGTGGGATTGCATCCAAAAAATAACTGATTTTATTATCATATTTTCTTCTGGAGGAAATAGATCAGTACCCAACTATACAGAGATATTGTATTTTCCACTAAACAACTTTTTGTTGTTCGTTGTTGCTTTTTTGTTTGCAGCAATTACTCATTTTGGTAAGAGAGCTTTTCAGGGGTGATTAAATTTTAAGATAAGCATAGCAGGGAAAATGTGTTTTATTTGCAAAGAACAGTTAATAATAATTGACCAGTTATTTTTCCTGAATTGTGTTGCATTTCTTAATTTTTATTTTCCTCCAGCAACAAACAGCAAGGGGCTTGATTTTCTTTACATTTACCTAGATGGAAACTTAGATAGATGTTTTACATTAATAATTACATTGTTGTGAACGTGTGAACGTCTGTATTTGCTAGAGAAAATAATCTGATCCAGACACTTTTGTGTGGATTAATGGGCACATTCAGAATTTGCTGCAGTTCTACTGGCAATGTCATCATCATAAATATATAAATCCAGTATGATGCTTTCAGAATGAAAATGAAACTGTTTTACTAGAAGTAGAAGCAGTGAGGTAAACAGAAATTTGGAAAGTACAAATGAAATTAAAAGCAGAAACCTTCATATATTGTAAGATGTGCACTTTCGTAATAAACTTTTCTTAGTATAAGGAGTAGGAATCAGAAGTGGTTTAATTTTCAGAGGACTCAGAAGCTTCACAGAATTTCTAAATTTTGCAATTACCTCAGTTCTGGAAACTCTGAAATAGGTGGTGTTAGACGCTGATCACTTAAATTTCAAACTGAATTATGTAACTAAGTAAACCTGGAGATGCTGCAGGATTTTCCCGTTTTATCATTCTCACTTTTTAATTGTCACTTAGAAGTATTCAATATTCTCAGTTACAATCCAGCTGACAAAGTGTTAGTCTTGTATGTTTGCCATTGGCTCAGGGACCCATGATTGTGCTTCTTTGCTGTGAAATGAAGGAATCATGTACTGTTTGATAGTAAATGATTGAAGAATATCCAACTATGTTCATCATTAAAAAAAAATACTCCAGAGAAAACCAGAATTACCTAATCTTTAAAAAAAATCCACAACACTATGAATTTTTCTGCATAGCACAGGACTGCTAAAGCAGGAGTGTGATATTGCTTGGATATGGAGCAAAGCTAATCCAGTATATTTTTTATTACAGAGAAATAAAAGTTAAGCAGTTGTAGAGCTCTCATTGCATACACAAGGTTAATAATACTGTCTTGAGATCAACCTTCTTTGCCTAAAATACTGCGTGTATTTTGCTTATTAGCTGTTGTCAAAACATTATTCCAAGATAAGTCTAACCTAAGCCAATGGATATTTGAAGCAGTTATAAGTAGCATTTTGAAATTAAAACACTTAAAATCATTCATGTATTAATACCTGAGAATATTTGCACCTACTATTTCACAATGAGCAATAGATTCTGCAAATAGGACACAGCAAAACCCACAGGTTTTCATTATAAATGAAGATGCTGAATTCTGGAAGCCAGAACTGTCAAAGGATTTGTCAAATGAAGTAGTCAGTCAAGAGCACGTCCACTGACAAAGCTCAAAATAACCTAAGAAAGGTCTAGTATATGCAGAGAGCTGGGGAGATCTGGATGAAAACAAGTGCCACTCCTGGAGTAGGAGGGAAAACGATATAGAACCAGAAGGTCTTGAGAATGTTAGTAAGGACTCAAGAGCAAAAGTTAGGAGCATCATTACAAGTGAAATGCAAAGAACAGCAAAGGATTCCAGTGCAGGTAACATGTATGGGGTAAATCTCACAGGAGGCAAAGCCCTGGGACCACTTTATAGCTTGTGGGCTTGTCAAGACTCACTGTGATGCCTACAGAGCTATTAGGCTAGAAAGTGACTTGCAGAGCAATCTGACTGCAGGACACAAGAGGATGTGTTGATGGTGCTTGGATTTCTCAGTGGCACAAGTAAGCAACAGCACCTCTTGGCACCAAAATTTATTTTGCAGTTGAGTATGGTCGCAGAGCAAACAGATCGAAGGGTTTCAAAAGTAACAGAGCTGTTGCTGTGTGGACTATGGCACTAATAAAGATTAATTCCATCAATTAAAGTTGTCTTTAGACATCTTGAACTATGTGGTATGATTTGTTTAGGTTTGTTTCTGGGAATTTTAGTCATTGCACTAGCTCCATTACCTAACAGCGGGACAGAACAAATGAATTCAAACAAAACATTATACAGTACAGAAACTGAGTTGGTCTCAGCAGACCAAAGTTTCCAGTCGTTAAGTTTTGTAATCTGAAACGATCCTTTCATATTATAGTACGTATTTACTTGTCATCCTCCTCTGGAGACAAGATAAGCAGCATTTTAAAATATCTTAAGATGATACTAAAGGCTTTTATATTTTTAACTCTAAACCTCTTAACTGTAGCACACAACCATGTTTGCATTGATAAGAAGTTCTGAGAAGTGGGAAAATGTCACCAGTATTGTTATGGAAAGCAACTTACTTCACCTATAGGTAACACCAACAAATTTTAGTTTTTAAGGCTGGAGACAGCTCCAATGTTGCATGGTAGCTGCATCCAAGTGCCCTGTTTTATCCACCACATGACAGGAAGAGTGCACCTCAGCAGAGGTGCTAATGAGAGGCTGGAGGTTAAGCTAGGAGGGATGTGACTTGGACATTCTAATAAGAATGGCAATTGAAAAAAGGAACACCTGGAATTGCAGATGTTCAATCAGAGAAATGTTTTTGGATACTTGCAGATAAAGATGCAGAGATAAAAACTAATGACCAAGAGACTAATGCACTTCTCACATTTCCCATCAGTGATAGCAGGTAAGACTATCAAGATACACAACTAGAAGCAGCTCATCTGTTGTGTATAGCACAAACTGAATCCCGTGGAAACAAAAAGATGCACTGTGAAACCAGAAGTGTGCTAATGTTGGTTCACATATGGTATTATAATGAGAAAAAGGACTTGCTTAAGTGAACAATTCATTCCATCTTTGGAAGATAGTGTGAAGTACCAGAACAGTTATTCCTGGAAAATTTACCAATGGGAGTGGTAAAAATAGCAGTCATCATTACAGACAGTGAATTATCTTTCACAAATAATAATTGCAGAGTAATAATAAACATGCAAAAGAAACTATCTTACATCTTTGGGCACAACTTATTACTCCATAGCAGTTTGTGCACACCAAGTGATCAGAAAGGGCCAGCATGTGACAGTATGGCATACCGGCTCTTTTGAGTAGATCAAAGAAATATTCTGGCACTTCTCAGATACTGATTGGAAAATGAATAATTAATACCATTTTGACTACTGTGCTGCATCTTTAGGTGCAAAAGGTCTCTAAAACAGTCTGAAGTATTCTATGCAAAGAACTGGAAAGAGTGAAAGTAATAAGGCCTGTGAACAAGAATTCCCTGAACAGATCATAAGTGACAACGGCTCAGTTCATATATGAAGAGTTCCAGCTGCTTTTCAAGGAAATGGTATCAAAGTGACACATCCGCCTCTTACCCTCCTGCCATGGATGGATTAGTGAAGTGATTCATTCAGCCATTTGAGAAAGCAATCTGTGCTCCATTCCTTTGTGGTATTAAGCCAGCTAGCTCAAGCTAGTTAACACAATAATCTTCTGCGGAAACATGCTCTAGCACTATTGTTTATAGGAGTTAATTTAAGACCTCTCCAGGATGTCCTAATCCTTAATATAAAGAAGGATGCTGAAAAATAAATGGTATGTCTGAATAGTCACAGCTAAAAATACCTGAGCAAGCAGTTTTCATGTTAAAAATAAAAATATGTTTCTGAGGCAATTTGGAAAGGTGGAGTAATTAGGACAGAGAGTGGTCCTCTGCTTCACTAGGCTGGAATCACTTACAACTAATTAGGTTGGGGAGAAGACGTGGAGTGCCACAGCTGAAAGGGATTTCTCAGGGTCATGTAGCCCTTTACTGTTGCACAATGCAGAATGAATTATGTTTTTATCTTTCCCAACCTGCTCTTTTATACTTTAGTTAGCTTGGTTTTAAACAGCCTCTACAAACTCCTGAACTTTATTCCAGCACTTCAACACCTTCAACATTCAGAAGTTTTCCTTAACATCCAGCTTGAATCTTTCTGTCTGTTTTAGAGCAAATGTACCCAGACTGTATTCCTAATTTCTCTCAGACCAGATTTTCTGCTGTTCTGGTCATTCTTTTGGTTTTCTCTGGACACTTGCTAGTTAATACTTGTTCTGAGTGCCCAGAATTGAACACAGTAATCCAGTTGAAGAGTCTCCAGTGCCATATAATGTGGGATTCTGTCCTATGTCTTATAGACTGTATTCCTGTTTATCCACCCCAATAGTGGTGGTGGGTTTTTTACTCCGTTGTATGTTGGTAATACACCAGGAGTCCCACATCCTTTTTAGAACAGTCACCTGAGCACTTAATCGCTCTCCATCCTACATTTGATTGTTTTTGCCAAAAGGTAGCATCTTGCACTTTGTTGAGTTATATCTTTTTTTAATTTTCTTTTCTCCAAGTGCTGGTGAGGTGTGTGAAGCTTAAGCGCAGCCTTGCTTGCAGCAACCACAAAATCACAGAGTTTAAGATCCTCAAAGCATCAAAGAGGATGCAAAGCAAGCTCACTACTCTGGATTTCAGGAAAGCAGACTTCATCTTCTTCAGGGATCTGCTTGGCAGTATCATGGAATAAAGCCCTAGAGGGAAGGGGGGCCCAAGAAAGCTGGTAAATATTTAAGGACTCTCTCCTCCAATCCCAGGAGCAGTTCATCCCAAGAAGGATTAAGGCAGGCAAGAGTGCCAGGAGATTGGTATGGATGAAGATGCTTCTGGACTTATTTGTAAAGAAAAGGAGAGTCTATAAGCAATGAGAGCAAGTCTTCCATGTGGGTGGACTACAAAGAAGTTATCCAAGCCCAGCTAAGGTTCAGGTTAGGTAAGCAAAAATGCAGATAGAATTAAACTTGGCTATGGACATAAAAGAGAGTAAGAAGAATTTCTTCAGGTATATCAGGTGCATCGAAAGAAGTGTGACCAGCAGGACGACGAAAGTGATTCTACCCCTCTGCTCTCGTGAGACCACACCTGGAGTACTGCATCCAGTTCTGGTGCCCCCAGCATAAGAAGGACATTGAACTGCTGGAGTGGGTCCAGAGGAGGGCCACAAAGATGATTAGAGGGCTGGAGCACCTCCGCTATGGGGACAGGCTACGAGAGTTGGGAATGTTCAGCCTGGAGAAGACAAGGCTCTGGGGAAACCTTATGGTGGCCTTCCAGTACCCAAAGGGGGCCTACAAGAAAGGTGGGAAGGGACTTTTTAGAAGGGCTTGTTGTGATAGGATGATTTGGAACAGATTTCAGCTTGAGGAGGGTAGACTTAGACTGAATATTAGAAAGAAATTCTTTACAGAAAAGGTAGTGAGACACTAGAACAGGTTTCTCAGGGAGGTCATGGATACCCCCTTCCTGGAGGTGATCATGGCCAGGTTGCATGCAACCTTGAGCAATCTGGTCTAGGGGAGGGTGTCCCTGCCAATGCCAGGGTGGTTGGAATGAGATGATCTTTAAGGTCCCTTCTAACTCAAACCATTCTATGAATCTGGAGATGACTGATTTACTCTTTTGAATTCTAACCCTGGTTAAAATATTTAAAACATCTCCCTTTTTTTTTTTGTCATCTGCAAAGTTACATTTTTCATTTAACTACTCAGGTATCTTTTGAAAATGAACAATACTGTTCCCTGCCCCTGCAGGACTCCAGTCAATACACTCTCTGCTCTCCCACTTGGACAGAGAATAATCAACAGTGACTCTATTAATACGGTTTTGCATTACAGTACTTTCATCTAGGTCATATATCTCCACATTATTTATTAGACTTTTAGATAAAGAAATAACAAAACCACTACTAAAGTCAGTATACAAAACATTGACTGGTTCTTCATCTATGAAACCCATTAACCTGACATAGAAAACAATTAAAATCGCTTGCAATGATTTGCTTTATGCTGGCTGTAACTCTTGTTCTTTCTGATTCTAGTAAGTAGTTTGTTTTTTACAGGAAAAGTCATTAAGCTGACTGCTTAAGAACTCTTCTATTTCTCTTTCCCCCATTTTTAAATACAAGTAGGATGTTTCCCCTTTTCTAGTATCTTTTCACAGTTTGTCAAAGATAGCTGTTAACTGCTTCATTCAGTGCTACAAGTATCCTAAATGAAGTTCCTCAGGTTCAGATGATTGGAGAATGCACCATTCAAAGTATTTTGTAACCTGTTCTTTCTTATTCTTGTCTGAGTACTTACTCCTTTAATTGTGCCTTCCACCTGATCACAAATGACCTTGATGGTAGAAGCTGATGCAAAAAAAGCCATTAAACTGTTATATCTGTTGCAAACTTTCTTATGTGTGATCAGAGAGCTATTTTTTTGTTATTTGTGTTACTGCTAAAGTAATTATATACATACTGTTGCTTGATAGTCTTAGCTCACTCTCTCCTTTTTTAGTTGTATTTTTTGTGTGTCTTGGCCCCTATGATTTTTGTACCTTTACACTTATGCTATATATTTTTATTTCTTCCTTGGTCATTTGCCCTGTTATGTATCTAGTGAAGTCCCTCAGGGGTCAGTACTGGGACTAGTTCTATTCAATATGTTCATTGACAACCTGGATAAGGGAACAGAGAGCACTGTCAGCAAATTTGCTGATGACACCAAACTGGGCAAAGTGGCTGACACACCAGAGGGTTGTGCTGCCATTCATCGAGACTTGGACAGGCTGGAAGGTTGGGCAGGGAGAAATGTAATGAAGTGCAACAAGGGCAAGTGTAGAGTCCTGCACCTGGGAAAGAACCCCAGGTATCAGTATAGGTTGGGGTTTGACCTGCTGGAAAGCAGTGAAAGGGAAAGGACCTTGGGGTCCTAGGGGATGGAAGGTTCCATGAGCCAGCAGTGTGCTCTTGTGGCCAGGAAGGCCAATGCCATTCTGGGGTGTATTAGAAGGGTTGTGGTTAGTAGGTCGAGAGAGGTTTCTCCTCCTCCCCCTACTCTCCCCTGGTGAGGCCACATCTGGAGTATTGTATCCAGTTCTGGGCCTCTCAGTTCAAGAAGGGGAGGGAACTGCATGGAAGAGTCCACTGCAGAGCCAAAAAAATTATTAAGGAAGGGGAACATCTTCCTTATGAGGACAGCTGGGGCTCTTCAGTTTGGAGAGGAGGAGACTAAGGGGTGACCTCATGAGTGTTTACAAATATGTAAAGAGTGAGTGCCAAGAGGATGGAGTCAGGCTCTTCCTGGTGATGCCCAATGACAAGACAAGGGGCAATGGGTGGAAGTTGAGGCATAGGATGTTCCATGGAAACAGGAGGAAAAATCTTTTCACTGAGAGGGTGACGGAACACTGGAACAGGCTGCCTGGGGCATTGTGAAGTCTCCTCTGGAGATACTCAAAACCTGCCTGGATGCATTCCTGGGTGACCTGGTATGGGTGTTCCTGCTCTGGCACGGGAGTTGGACTAGATGATCTTTCGAGGTCCCTTCCAGCCCCTGATATTCTGTGATTCTGTAACTTACTGGTAGCTGTTGATTACTATTTTCCCAAATCAAACTAGGTATTTAGAAAATGAAATATGGACAGAAGATACTAATTTTAGATTTCCATTTGAAAACTGACACATGTAATGTACAACCAGTTTGCAACACAGCAAGAAACTTTTGCACCCTGAGATTAAACAATGGACTTCCCATGTGACACTTTCTATTCTGAGAATGAAAATTTACTTGAAAATGTCCCTATTTAATTTTCATGGTGCACTAGCTCCAAATCATTCTCGTTAATAATATTTATACGGTGCAGCTGAAATTGTTACTCAAGTGCTTTAATAATAAATCTAAAATCCTGCAGTTGGTTTCTGAAGACATTCTTTTCCTTAACTGATAGAAACAGACCGTAAGGCCATAATTTCATGGGGCTGATAGTCTCTTTTAGGAAATACAGTAGTATGGATGAAAAACATTGCAGCCACATGGAACAAAGTCCTGAGATCACCGTGCAACTTCAAGTGTATGTCAGAATGTGAAGATTAACTCGGCTCTAGAGGATTTGATATTAGATGAGGTATTATCTCACCAAGGTACTTTTGACAACTTGTTGAATCAAGCATATTTTGTCCTCCTATCAACAGTATGAAAAAAGCATAGCCCCTATAGAAAAGACAGAAACACTCTATCAAGTGCTCTGGTAGTGTGATGGAAATGCAGTGCTGTGTTCCTGTTTGATCTAGATTAAAACTGTACTGGAAGGTGATCCAACATGTACAAATTTGGAACAGAAGTTCAGAAGAAGTATTCCAGTAAATGACCAGGATGTTTATGGTGGTCATCATAGTTTTACTTAATTACAACCTCTGTTCAAGTGAAATATTCCACTCATTATTTTTTCCAGTATTTTAAGAGTGGAAGGCAAAGTAAGGTAGAAATAGATCCTTTTGAACTACTGGATCCTAAGGCCCAGATCCTACACAGTATTTGGCTATCAGACTATAGTGGCTATAGTTCTATATAACTTGAATATTTGGGGTTGAAGCAATTTTAAAGCACATGTCAATATTGCACAGCACAAGGTTTTTTCTTTTTCTCCATCATCTGAAATTCAGAACTAGTCTGTCCAACTTCTCAATTCAAACAAATCTACTGAAATAAAACAAAACAGGACTAAAGACAGCATTTCAATGGAAGCTTCATTGTGCTGACAACAGTTCTACAACTGTAGCAGTACAGTTTCTTCAGGTAAGATTGATCTGAGTGGTGTATTTGACTGCAGTATATATAATATATTCTAGTGAAATAATCAGGAATTTGGGACATTTGTCTCAACTTCATCTGAGTAAATGAAGATTTAATATTCGGCCACTTAACAGTCAAATAAGTAACCACGGTTACTTTTCACTTCCAAGTTACTCCCATTCTGTCTCTAACAGTTCGGTAGAAATGGATCTGTAATTGTAACTAACAAGAAATGTGTAACTTTAAAACCCACATTGTCTGGGAACACTTGGTATTTGGAATACTAGGTACATATACCAGAGTGTTTTTGTAAGTAGATGGTTTTGTGACCAGTTCCCAAACAGATCCACATAGATCTTTAAACCTTCTCAGTGGAGACAAATACAAAGGCAAAACACATATTCCTATACAAATGTCAACTTGGCAGCAGCTCTTGTCTCCAGGAATGGCAGCTAAGCAGGCTGAAAGATATTCTTCCTTCCTCATTATTTCACTGTGTAGCTCAACTAGCTGATTGTGTAGTGATAATCTCTGAACTACTTTTAACTGCAATTCCTGTCATTCTACATCAAATAACTTTGCATATCAAGAAGACCTATGTGATCTGTGAATAGGAGACTTCAAGCTTTATCTCTCTGTGTCATTCATCCATTCATTCAAGCTACCTAGAGCCTTTTTCACACTTCTACAATGTGCTTAGTTTTCCTCTTTGTACTGTTTTCTCTTCTGATCCTCAAACATTTCTTTTGGGAAAAGAGATTCATATCAGAATATAGAATATATGTATTTTTAATTCTTGATTAACCAAAATTTTTATCACACTCTCAAACTGATTTGCATCTGAGGATGCTGGGATAGGCTTCCCTGAAGTGATATTGAAATACACAAAGAATGTTTTATAACAGCAAATAAAGTGCTTCTCACAGGCAGCTCTTCTCTAGGTTAAACATTCACACTGTCTGGATGGACTACAGTCTGTGTTCACAGATTTATGTGCATTTTTCAAATATAGTATCACCCGTTTTGCACAATATGGTCTTCTAAAAGTTCACTTGGCAAGAAACAGTTCTTGCTAAGTGTGAAATCTGGCAGTAAAATTTTAAATTAAACCCAGCATTTTTCGCCCTACATCCTGGCACTGATGTCTTACTAAAAAGTATCAATTTCTATCAGTGTAAGAGAGTGTAACTGAATGCTCATCTTTCTGCATTTATTAAAATAAAATTGTGTTTAATGTTATAAGATCTTACAATGCAATCTTTAGTACTTGTATTTATCATAGATAAACACAGTGGTATATGGATTTACTTAGTGTAATGTTTTACATTGTAGTATCGCTTAGGAGTGATACTCCTTGTAAGCATCTTAATACCTGTTCCAAAGTATTTACATTTTAAATAAGTTCAGTTGAACTGTATAAAGTCTTAAGTTACTAATTAATGTTGGATTTAAAATTAGTTCCATGAGATCAATCAATATCTGCTCTAAAGTAGGTTGCAATTGCAGTTTTAAATGAAACTGAATTATAGAAATTGTATATTCACATAATATCTGACTCAGACTTCAGAAAGAAGCAATTAGTTGAGGATGTATATCTACCCAAAATGTTCCACTTAGCTTCCCCAACATACACCTTGCTTTTCTCCTTCACTCTCAGGATTAACTTGAGGCAATCTTAAAAAACCCCAAACCATTTCCTTTCTATTAGCTACTTGGATAAATATTTCTAAGGAACATTTAATGTATTTATTTTTCAGGCTTTTTAAAAATCAGTTTGTGCTATAATAATTTTTTAAGATAGTTAATTTTTTTAATAAATCCCTATCCTCAAAACATCACTCCAAATAGTCTCATTACCTAAAAACTAATAGTACACATATAGCACATTAGAATTTATATTGTCTTTGAAACTTTACAAATTTTCATTTCTAAATAAAAAGAAAACCTTTAAAGATTTGCTTTAAAAGTTGTTCTGATGAGTCACACTTTAAAAAAATACAGTGTACTTAACAAGAGATATTATTAAATGAATAAAACCAAATTGCTTGTTTCACCCTTCTACATCTGACTTGCCAGATGCATTGCATGTACCTACAACTGCACTGTGAAAGCTGGTCCAAAAACTGGTGTTAAAGTCTGATTCCCTCATGGGGATGATGGTATGTATAAAGCTGCATCTTAAGCATGTTCATGACCTGCCACAGACCACCCAGCATACAAGGCAGGATGCTGGCTCACCAGGCACCTGGCCTTGCAGCCACATCCAGCAAGGTACCCGCATCCACTGAGATATGACACATGACAAAGCAATGATGGATGGGCAAGGATGTCTGCAACACCTCTCTTGAGGATATGGTGAATATTCCTTGTAAGAAAGGTTAAATAGAAATAATCTGCAAAATTACATTATTGTCTTTCAAATATATTGCCCAGTGGAGAAGTATCTTTTAAGAGTAAACACACTTTGGTTAATTTGGCCAAGCCACCATTAAGGTAAGTGATGGTCAGTCCTTACTTTCCCCCTAAGATGGAGAGGATCCTGTTTTGGGAGATAGCACTTGGCCCGTGCGATAAATAAAGATAGGGGAAGTAATTTTGCTTCAGCTAATTAAGGGTATAGGCAAGCAAGCGGGAAGTATGTGAGAATCCAGCTCCCAAGGCAGAAGCCAAGAGCATTTCATGCTGGGTCAGGTACTGGTCAGTGTGTCTGGGACACTTCAGTTCAGAAGTTCAAGCATTCACTGACCCCTGAAGAGACCACCACCAGACATGCAGTGGTGGGAACTCTTGTTGTGGGGCAGAGGTTCTTTGTTCTTGGAACCAATCAGGTTGTTGAACACGAAGAGTTATGTTATAAAAGCCCTCAGTAGTGGAAGGAAAGGTGTACATGCAGGAAGGCATGTACCCAGTGCTGCAAATAAACCTTCTTTAACAGACTTTGTCCCTCAACAAATTTTTAGGATTGAGCTTGTTTCTCACAGCCCTGATGTTTCCAGGCACAAACACACATATATAAAACTCAAAGCATAGAATCATAGAATCAGTCAGGGTTGGAAGGGACCACAAGGATCATCTAGTTCCAACCCCCCTGCCACGGACAGGGACACCTCACACTAGATCAGGCTGGCCAGAGCCTCATCCAGCCTGGCCTTAAACACCTCCAGGGATGGGGCCTCAACCACCTCCCTGGACAACCCATTCCAGGCTCTCACCACTCTCATGGGGAAGAACTTCTTCCTCACATCCAGCCTGAATCTCCCCACTTCCAGCTTCATTCCATTCCCCCTAGTCCTATCACTACCTGATATCCTAAAAAGTCCCTCCCCAGCCTTCCTATAGGCCCCCTTAAGATACTGGAAGGCCACAATAAGGTCTCCTCGGAGCCTTCTCTTCTCCAGACTGAACAGCCCCAACTCTTTCAGTCTGTGCTTATAGGAGAGGTGCTCCAGCCCTCTGGAGAATCACCTCCCTTGACCTGCTGGCCACACTTCTCCAGATGCAGCCCAGGCTCTGGTTGGCTTTCTGGGCTGCAAGTGCACACTGACAGCTCATGTTGAGCTTCTCATCTACCAGCACCCCCAAGTCCCTCTCTTCAGGGCTCCTTTCCAGCCAGTCACTGCCCAGCCTGTATTTGTGCCTGGGATTGCTTCAGCCCAGATGCAGGATCCTGCACTTGGTCTTGTTGAACCTCATGAGGTTGTCATGGGCCCACCTTTCCAGCCTGTCAAGGTCCCTCTGGATGAGATCCCTTCCCTCCAGTGTGTCTGCTGCACCACACAGCTTGGTGTCATCAGCAAACTTGCTGAGGGTGCACTCAATGCCACTGCCCATGTCACCGACAAAGATGTCCCAGGACATAGTCCTGAGGGACTCAGCTTGTCACTGGCCTCCACTGGGGCATGGAGCCATTGACAGCCACTCTTTGGGTGTGGCCATCAAGCCAGTTCTTTATCCATCTTGTGGTCCACCCATCAAACCCATGTGTCACCAGTTTGGAGGCCAGGATGTGGTGTGGGACAGTGTCAAAGGCTTTGCTCAGGTCCAGGTAAATGACATCAGTTGCTCTCCCCTCATCTATTAATGTTGTCACTTATTCATAGAAGGCCACCAGGTTTGTCAGGCAGGATTTGCCCTTGGTGAAGCCATGCTGACTGTACCCAGTCACCTCTTCACTATTCTTCTGTCTCAGTAGTGCCTCCAGGAGGATCTGCTCCATGATCTTACTGGGCACAGAGGTGAGACTGACTGGCCTGTAGTTCCCTGGTTCTTCCTTCTTACCCTTTTTGAAAATGGGAGTTATGTTTCCCCTTTTCCACTCAGTGAGGACTTCACCAGACTGCCATGACTTTTGGAATATAATTGAGAGGGGTTTAGCAACCTCATCTGCCAGCATAGTTCCAAAGATTTCAGCGCTCTTTTCTTGAGTACAGTGTGCCATCCCTGGAGACATTTGAGATCAGACTGAGTGAGGCCCTAGGCAGCCTGATCTGCCTGATCTGATCTTACCTGGAGATGCCCTTGGTCACTGCAGGGTGGTTTAGTGTAGATAACCTTTGAGGGTCCTTTACAACCCAATGCAGTCTGTGAATTAAGAGTGAAAATTTGTTGTATCTTAAGTATTTTATACCATGTATAGGCTTACTCTCATCAATTTTGTCCTGATATGGAAACAAGGAGGATATTTCAGATTCCTGCACTGTTTAAAACCACTGGGGCCTCCAGCACTGCATCCTGTTCTTCACTGATGACTGTCTCCCTTCTTCCCAAACTCAAATATTCACCTTCTGCACAGGCTGAAGCTGTAGGGTCCAGCACAACAAGCGCCCTCTTTAAAAATGGCAGCCAATTTGCATAGTTTTCAACAGGAGTGAAGCCACCATTGCCCTCAGGCCTCCATTTTGAGAGCTGTGACAGCAGCTTTGTGGCTGGCGGGTGGGTTGCGCCTCTCAGGGTGGCCAACACCAGCAGGGGGTGAGCTCAGGCAGCTGGGAACAATGGCACCCACCTGTAAAATGACAGAGAAAAGCCCATCAGCCAGTGATCTCAGCCCACTGGGAAGAATGGGAGGCATCGGAATTGTGGAAGGGATAAATTATTCATGAGGTTCCTTACAGGCGACTTTATACGTCAGCCACTGCTGACAGATAAGCTTCCAGTTACAGGAGAAGAAAGGTAATAATTAAATAAAGAACGAGACCATCAGTGCTAAAAAAAGTATTTTAAAAGACAACCTGTGATAAGAGATTGGAATAAGAAATGTACGATGCCATGCAGGTCTATGTGGATGTAGAATTGTATTGGGTTTGGCCAAGCTGGAGTTAATTCTCCAGTGCTGTGTTTTGCAGCAGCAGTTGATAACATAGCAATGTTTTGGCTACTGTTGAATAAGTACCCAGGCTATGTCTTTTCAATGTTTCCCTGCCCCAAGAGTACATTGAGGGATGGGCAGGATCTTGGGAGGGGACATGGCTGAGCTGGCATACCTGGACTGGCCAAAGAAGTATTCCATGCCATATGACGTCAGCTCAGATATAAGAATGAAGTAAAAGAAGGAAGTGGGGGGATTGGTCCATGGCGTCTATCCTCCCAAGCAACTACCAAGCTTAGAGAGCCCTGCTTCCCGAGACCGACCATCGTCCTGCTAATGGGAAGTAGAGACTAACATCTCTCTCTTGCTTCCGCGCGGTCTATTGCTTTTGACTATTATTGTTATTAAATTCGCTTCTATCTTATTATTAGCTTTGGTCAATTTTTTTTTTTTCTTCCTCCCCTCTCCCCCTGTCCATTTAAGAGGGGGAGTGATAGAGCGGCTTTGGTGGGCATCTGGCCTCCAGGCCAGGGCCAAACCACCACAGTCTATTTTGGTGCCGAAACCCGGGAAGAAGAAAAAGAAAATACATATATATATAATATAGCTGTAAACTCTGCAGTTTTTCTATAAGCCTGCTGAAGATACAAGCTTCTGTGCTGGTCACGTGGCTTCTTGATAATATTTGCTTTGTTTTGGAAACATTTTGGTTGTTTGGGAACATGCCGAGGCAGATAATGGCTATGTGTTTGTTTCTCCTACTTGTAGGGCTACTGTTCTGTGGGAGCTATGCTGGAGAGGTTATCATTTCTTTCTCCCCGCCTGAAATGAATATAGAGAATTTTATTATGCAGGCCCCCAAGATTTTGATCCATCCTTACGTGAGCTCTCTAGTACTGCTAATCAACGTCACTGGCATGTTACGGGTTTTGTGGAGTTTGGTTCCATCATGGTATGACAGGAAACAGCCCTTGGGTGGGGATATATTGAAACGTGCCCTGAGGTGGTCGGTCCCTGGGTGGCAGGGAGTGTGGAAGGATTTGGGCAGATTCCTAGGACGGTTATCACCTCCCATAGCCTGGGACTTTACCCCAGAAGAGCTGAGCAATCCCACATAAGCTGACTCGCCATCTGATACAAGGTGCCTTGCCTATCCAATGAAACCCAACAACTCTTACACTCTACTGGGGCCTGCTGTGCTTGACCCGAGCCACAGTTCAGTGCTCTAAGAAACTGTGCTGAGGCAGGTACACAACACATTACCTGAGGATATAATGGTTGAGATGGGACCCAAATGACAGCCAAAGAGGTTGCCCCAGTAGTGAAAAAGAAACAGTGGACAGGAGATCAACCGTCCCTCTCATCGATTGAAAAGGAAGAAGGAATATTATGAAGAAGAGGCGGTCCATCAACTGCATATCAGAGTCATGATGCAGATAAAAACAATAAGCAAAAGCTACTCGTCCTTAACCTTGGCAGGAGCTGAGAACATTCCAAGGATTCACAGCCGCCACCAGGAGAGGCGAATTGCTGCTTGGCTGCTCCGGTGCTGGGAAATGGGGCTGATGTCAACTGCTAGAAGGGAAAAGAGGCCCAACAACTGGGTCCCATTGCCAGAAACAAGGTATTTAAAAAGGGAGAGAAAGGAGACAGGCATATGTGCCTCTGGAGACGACTCTTGTTAAGTGTGAGGGCAAGTACCCATGCAAGGAGGACCTTAATGACACTCCAGGGAAATGGAACACTGCAGATGAAGGCATCCAGTACCTAAAGAATTAGCGTGCCTGGAAGTTATCGTATGTGACTAAATGATCATAGTGTCTCGCCACAGACCCAGAGGATGTCCCATGCAACGCGGCCATGAGAGGAAAGTGATCCAATGTGCTCCAGCATTGTACTCAAGCAGGCTAGCGTTGATGTACTATCTAGATGAAGGACACACGGCCTGTGGAGGTAGTGTCCAGCCTGGCTCCAGAATTTAGAAGATTAACCTCTGCACAAACTCATTCCCACGAACCAGTGCCTCACCTTTAGGTGTACCCCCTAGAAAACCAGACACCCTTCTGCCCCAGTTGGAGGAAGGGAGACCCCAGGGCGCACGCCACCGTGGAGTACTCCTGGTTCTTCCTGCGTGACCAGGGAGAGGACTTAGGTAATGGGATGGTGAACCCTCTTATAAACTGAAACTCCGTGTTCGTAACTAGAGGAAGATTGGTTAAAAAGGGATCATCTAAGAAGGCAGCAAAGTAATCTGCTGTAGAAAGCAGGAGACTATCAACGATCATCCAGGAGGAAAAAAAAACTGAGTTACACCCTTGATCCTGATGATGGGGACCTCTGGTCCACGTACCACCTGGATCAGACATTGAATATACTGATGAAGACCAAGATAGAGGGTCCCTGCCTTTGGCCAGAAAGGACAGGGATGACAGAGTATATGGACAGTGTGATCTCGATGGGCCTGGCTCATACAAAGCCACAAAATATAAGGCAATGGTAGACACGGGGACACATGCAACGCTGATGCCATCTAGCACAAAGGTGCTGAATCCATTTGATTTCTGAGTGACGGAGCTGCCAGGAGCTGTCCTGTATTAGAAGCTGATGTGAGTCTAAACAGGGAGCAAGTGGGAGAAACATCCCATTGTGACTGGCCACAGAGGCCCCTTTGAAATCTTGGAATAGATTTCCTTCAAGAGGGGGTACTTCAAGGACCCAAGGTTTATCGAGGCTTTTGGAGTGGCCACAGTGAACACAGAGAAAATCAGACAGCTCTCTACCCAGCCTGGCCTTACAGAAACTCCTTTAGGTTGTGGGATTGCTTCGGATAGAAGAACAACAGGTGCCAATTGCACCAAAACATGCACCGAAGGCAGTATCGACAACCGAATTCCTGGCTCCCAATCATGAACTGATCCACCACTGGAGATCCAGGGAGTGATCAGTAAAACACATTCACCTTTGAACAGTCCCCATTTGCCAGTGCGGAATTCTGATGGAGGGTGGAGATTTAAACGGTTTGACTATCGTGGCCTGAATGAAGTACGCCACCACTGAGTGCAGCTGTACCAGACATGCAGAGCTCCAGTATGAGCTGGAGTCGAAGGCAGCCAAATGGTATGCTACCATCAATAACGCCAATGCCTTCCTTCTCAATCCATTGGCAGCAGAGTGCCAGGCCCCAATTTGCCTTCACCTGAGGGTGTACATAGACACCTGGAATCGATTGCCCCAGGGGTGGAAAACATAGCTCCACCATTTTTGTCATGGACTGATCCCACCAGTGAAACTGGAAAAAGGTGATGCCCCTGAACATACTACTACAATATATTGATGACATCAATGTAATGGGGTGACGAGGCAAAAGAAGTGTTTGAAAAAAAGGAGAAAAAATTATTCAATACTTCTGATCGGCTATTTGCTATAAAGAAGAGCAAAGTCAAAGGACCATGGCACAAGAAAATTCAGTACCTGGAATAAAATGCAGGATGGACGCCGTCATTTACTATGGACCGTGGTCAACAAGATAAGCAACCATGTCTCCACCATCCAACAAGAAAGAGACACAGTCCCTTTCCCAGGCCTTGTGGGGTTCTGGAAAATGCATGTCCCATGATATAGTCAGCTTGTGAGCCTCTCTATCGAGTAACTCGAAGAAAAATCAATTTGAATGGGCAGTGAGCAACAACAAGCCTTTGAACAGATCAAGCAAGAGATAGCTCGTGCAGTGGCACTGGGCCCATCCGCACACAGGACCATCGGTGCAAAATATCCTTTACACCGCGGCCGGGGAACATGGTCTTACTTGAGCCTCTGGCAGAAGACAGCAGTGAAACCCGAAGTCGTCATTGGATTTTGGAGAGAAATATCGAGATCAGAAGCCACTATACACCAACCTAGAAGGAGATTCTAGCAGCCTATGAAGGAGTTCTACTGCTATCATAAGTAGTGGGTACAGAAGCACCTCTCCTCTTAGCACCCAGGTTACCTGTTCTGCACTGATGTTTCAGAGGGAACGTCCCCTTCAAAACTACGCATCATGCGACTAGTGCTACATGGAGGTAAGAAGGTAGCACTGATTACGCACAGCGACTCGAACTAGGGAAACCCAACCACCCAGTATTATTCTGGAAGAATTAATGGACTGGCCAAAGCAGGGACTTCGAGCATCAACCTGAGGAGGTGGCTTCGTGCCCCAAGAGGCACCCCACCAAACAAACGAGTTACCCGAAGATGGAAAGCCTTAACCTCAGTTTACTGATGGAACCTGTCGTGTGGTAGAAACTCATACGAAAGAGGAAGGCTGCTTGTAATGGAGTCCTATACACGAACAATTGTTGACAGCTGCTGATGGAAAGGTAATCGAGTCAGTATGCAGAAGTGAAAGCCATCCAACTGGCTCAGAGATTGCCTAGAGAGAGAAATGGCCAATACTTTATCTTTACACAGATTCTTGGAATGGTGGCTAATGCCTTGTGGGATGGTTACAACAGTGGAAGAAGGACCATCTGGCAATGCAGGGGCAAGCCTATTTGGGCTGCTCCATTGAGTCAGGAATTTGCACCGAATAGAGAACAAGACTCGAAGGTACGCCATGTTGATGCTCAATGTACCTAGGAGCCGTGCTAAGAAGAACCATCAAAACAATGAGCAAGTAGACAAGGCTGCCAGAATCGATGTAGCCCAAGTTGTCTGGATTGGGAACGTAAAGGTGAACTGTTTGTATCTCGATGGCCCATGAAACATCGGACATCTAGGAAAGATGCTAACGAACAGATGGCACGAGACCGAGGGTGGACTTGACCAATGGAAGCCATCACGCAGTCACACAATACTTGTGAAACCTGTGCTGCATCAAGAGAGCCACCCAGAGCTAAGTCTCTCCTGAACAGAGGGCGTGCTGGTTTTCCGCTACGGTGAGCTGCGATTGGACTATATCGGAACCACTGCCACAACAACACGCCAGGGTAAGCGTTATACATCCTACACCATGGTAGAAAGCAACTACAAAAGGCTGCTGGAAATATAACCCTGTAAACCAAGCCACTGCCCGGAACAACCATCTTAGGCCTTGAAAGGCAAATCCAGTGGCGACGTGGTACACCTGAGCGAAATTGAATCTGACAATGACCTCATTTCAGAACAATGCATCAGTTTCCTGGGCCAGAAAACATGGCATTGAATGGGTGTATCACATGCCCACCACCCACGAGCCTCTGGGAAAGATTGAAAGATATAACGACTGTTAAAGACTAAAAAAAAATGTTTAAGGCATTGGTAATGGGGCATGGAGGCACTGGGAGGCAATTTAGCAGAAGCTACTTGGCTGGTAAATTCCCGAGGATCTGTTAACCCGTCCTGGCTCAGCCCAAACAGAACCCTTGCACACTGTGGGGGAGATAAAGTCCCTGTATTGCACCATGGGAAAGTGGGCTGGAAAGCAGTGTGGGTTCTCCTCCTAGGGGAAAGCAAACCCTTCGTGGGATTGTCTTTGCTCAGGGCCTCTGGATGTAACTTGTGGGTAATGAGAAAGGATGGGAACCCAGTGTTAGCTCAAGTGGGGAATATGACAATGGGGGAAAGGTAATTTTGAGATTGAGTAATGTGATAGTTGTATGTTGCAGAAGTGAGAAAGGATTCAAACTGATGAAGGCCAGCAAAGAACAAGAGCGA
Source organism: Indicator indicator (assembly GCF_027791375.1). NCBI lineage: Eukaryota > Metazoa > Chordata > Aves > Piciformes > Indicatoridae > Indicator > Indicator indicator. The sequence continues at coordinate 19,160,672 of NC_072010.1, read as the reverse complement.
CCCAATGCTGAGACCAAGCTGGTGTTGGTGTTCCAAGCGAGTGGAAAACCTGCTTTTTCCTATCCTGAACATCTCCTAAGTAACATCTGGAGAGCAGAAGAACTTTTTTTTATCTATTTTTATATGGGTCTCTTTGGTGAAATATTGAGATGGTTTTAGTATGTAGAATGAATCACGAGTACGAGTAAGAAAGGATTTAAGCATGGAGATTCATATGAGATAGATGAAAAGGTACTGAATGTGTAGGAACCTGAGGCGTGATGCAAATGGTAATGGAATAAGGGTGAGATTGTTATTGGTTGCCAACTGAGTTAATTCTCCAGTGCTGTGTTTTGCAGCAGCAGTTTATAACATAGCAATTGTTTTTGGCTACTGTTGATAAGTACCCAGGCTATGTCTTTCAATGTTTCCCTGCCCCAAGAGTACATTGAGGATGCAGGACTTGGGAGGGTACATTGCTGAGCTGGCATAACCTGGACTGGCCATAAGAATATCCATCCATATGACTTCAGCCTCAGATATAAGAATGAAAGTAAAAGAAGGAAGTGGGGGGGATTGGTCCTATGCGTCTATCCTCCCAAGCAACCTACCAATCATAGAGAGCCCTGCGTCCCGAGACCGTACCACGTCCTCTGATGGGAAGTAAGACTAACATCTCTCTCCTTGCTTCCGCGCGGTCTAATGCTTTTGACTATTATTGTTAATAAATTCCTTCTACTATTATTAGCTTTGGGTCTATTTTTTTTTTTCTTCCTCCCTCTCCCCCTTACCATTTAAAGAGGGGGAGTGATAGAACCTTTGGTGGCATCTGGCCTCCAGGCCAGGGCCAAACCACCACAGTCCATTTAAACTTTCCATCACTCTCCAATCCGTTTGTGTGAGTCTCATTCTTTTGTCCCTTTCGGGGCAAGAGACGATCTGTCTGGCCCCAAACCAGCACAAGAATAAAGGAAAGAATTACCATATACATTAAAAATGTGTGTGTTTTGTAGCATACACAGAGTAACTGCATTAAAGTAGTTCACACTTGGAAAACCAAGCTAGCCATTTAGTGCAAATGCAGCTAGTTACATTGCTGTTTGTGTAGCTCAGCTCCTTCTCCAAGCTCATCCTGCTGTCCACTCAAACAGGTTTTGTGCTGATTGCAGTGTATTTTCTTTATATTGTTAATCTCTATATCTTTTGTGGTGACATTCACTGCTTCTTGGGATGGAAGGTACTAGTGCACAGCCCATGCCAGACAGAACAATTTCAGTCCCCAGTGCATTTTGGTATTTTGACCATCTGTCTCCTCATCCTCCAAACACTCTGTCTTGTGCATTTCCCACCAACAGCAGAAAAACAGAGAAGTGCGGGTGACGTTGCCATGCTGTTGGATGAAGGTTTTCATCCTTTCAGTGCGCTCGCCCTGCAGGTTGGCACATGATGGTTCCATGCCAAGGTCAAGCACCTTCTTCCTCCTTTCCTTCCATATCAGAGCAGATTATGTTGCATTACGTTCTCTATTGTCCATGTTCTAGGCTTGGCTTACTTGTCTTGACAGATGTGCTGGATGCCACCATTTTCCAATTATTTCCATTTTGTCCCCATTTATATCTTCCTCCTATGATTCATACAACAGTGGGGCTTGGAAAGGTGCCTTTTGCCGCTCTTCAGTGTTACAACGTGATGGTTGGACTCATCAAATGCTTAACTGTGTGTGTTGAATAATACCAGGTATTCGTCTCTGACTGTAGCAGAGTCTCACTTGCCTTTATCTTTTCATGAATATACTGTTCAGGATTCTTTTGCTATTCTTATTGAAAGCAGAAAATTCATTCTTTGATCAGTCCACTAATTATCAAATTTAAACTCATGTTTATCTCCTGAAAAGATCATAGACTCATAGAATCCTTTAAATTGGAAAAGACCTTTAATATTGCCAAGTCCAACCATTATCTTAACTACCAAATATGGTGCTAAACCATGTCCCTTAGTACTACATCTATGCGTCTTTTAAACATGTCCAGGGATAGTGATTCAGCCACCTCCCTGGGGAGCCTATTCCAATGTTTGATAACCCTTTCAGTGAAGAAGTTTCTTCGAACATCCAATCTAACCTCCCCTGGTGCAACTTGAGACTATTTCTTCTGGTCCTATCACTTTTTACTAGGAAGAAGATGCATTTTGATGGTTAAGAATTGCCTAACAACGCTCTAGTTCTCTACTTAGCTTTTGATATTCAGTCTTGCAGCTGTCTTTATGGCAATTTTGCCTATGTTCAAATTCTTTTCAGAGCAAACCCTGAAGGAACCAATGTATGAAGCTGCTAAGCCACTTTCCATCATATCTGAAAAGTCATGGCAATCTGGCAAGGTTCCCTTTGACTGGAAGAGGGGAAATATAACCCCATTTTCAGAAAGGGAAAAAAAGAATGATAGGCCAGTCAGTCTCACCTCTGTGCCCAGCAAGATCATGGAGCACATCCTCCTGAAAACTGCTAAGGCACATGGAAAATGAGGTAATGTGGGTTGGGGAAATCCCAAGCACAAATACAGGCTTGGGTGGAGAATAGATATAGAGCAGTCCTGAAGAGAAGGACTTAGGAATGTTGGTTGATGAGAAGCTCAATACGATCCAGGAATGTGCTTGCAACCTAGAACTGTATCATGGGCTACATCAAAAGAAGTGCTACTACCATGATGGGGGAGGTGATTCTCCCCCTCTACTCTGCTCTCATGAGACCCCAACTGGAGTACTGCATCCAATTCTGGTACCCCCAACAAAAGAAGGACATGGAACTGTAGAGCAGGTCCAACAGAGGGCCACAAAGATGATCAGAGGGCTGGAGAACCACCCCTATGGGAAACAGGCTAGAAGAGTCGTTTAGCGTGGAGAAAAGAAGGCTCTGCCTTTCAGTATTCAAAGGGGGCCTACAGGAAAGATGTCTTGTAGTGATAGATTGAGGACTAATGGCTTCAAACTGGAAGAAGATCAATTAAATTAGACATTAGGAAGAAACTCTTTACAGTGAGAGTGATGAGATGCTCCAACCCTGGAAGTGTTCAAAGTCAGGTTGGATGAGACCTTGAGCAATCTGGCCTAGTGGAGGGTGTCCTTGTCAATGCCAGGGTGGTTGCAGCTAGATGATCTTTAAGGTCCTTCCCAACTCAAACCATTCTATGATTTAAATTCTGCTGTGACGTGTAGTAGTACCTTGCCGGAGTATGGCTACCAGCCAGGTTTCAATTACCTAGTCCAGGATCATCTCATACAAAGATTCCACCTGGTCATGTGAGAAAGCAAAAGTCAAAAGAAACACAATTATTTCTTAATTTATTTTGAGCCATGACAAATACTGAGGAAAAAGAACATTTTGTCTCAGAGAGCTCAGGCAGAAATCATCAAGTTATTAGCATCCAAATAGAGCAACCTTCTCTTACCAGACCTATTTTCCATACACAGGTTCAGAGATAGCAGTATCCCATCACACCTGGATGCCAAAAAGTCTATTCTCCCTACTCACCACCTGAGTTGGCCTCTCCATTTTATTCTTCACTGAGGTCTGACATACCTTAGAATGTCTGTGCACATATCTGAGGAGGATCTCCTTGAAGCTTTCTGCATCTTACCAGCATAGTTTGTCAGGATTGGGCTGTCTTCTGGTCACAGTTTTCCCCTGAGTATGAACCAAATAATTTTGTCTGCAAAAAAGCCGAATTAGTGACTTTCTGTGACTATATAGTTCCAATTTGGTTTGACTATGTCCAAAGGAATTGGAAACAGGACTTTAGACATTCCAGGACCATGGAATCTTACTGGCTATCAGGTGCTTCTGCATCATCACATTGTTTTCAAACTTTATTTCCCCCACAGACCAGCTGAGGCATTCATGCTTAGCCACTGTGCACACACCCTTGGCTCAGGCATGTGTGTGTCCTACCATGCAAATACTACGGGTTGTTGGTTTTGCACGTGTCTTGCTTTGTACATTGTACATGGCCAAGTAGGTTGTACAGAGGATGCCTCTGTGAGGCATCAGGTGATCATGTAAGCTGATTTGCAGAGTTGTAGTAGGAGAATCTGGATTTACTTTTTTGTTGTTGTTGGTTTTTTTACTCTTTCCAGTCCTGTTCCTACAAGGAACACATTAAGTCTTTTTCCTGATAAAAGAAATTACCACAGTGTCCTAATTTTTCTCAGAATTGGAACGCCTGATGAACATCATTTGCTTTGGGGATTTGTCCTGCTCACATTTATACCATAGGATAACTGGGATTCTGTGTGTGATAATATGCTATTAATCTTGGGAATTTATACTTGAAGAGTCCCTTTCCTTTGAGGATTCAGAATGCTTAAAAGTTAATTCATATTACATTACCCTTGCGAAGCAAATAAACAGTTCCCCCAATGCAGAACCTGAGATATTAAAAAGATCAAGATTTTGGTAAACTGCATGTCCCATAGACAACTATATCAAAATAGCTTTATTTTTGAAGGTAGTAAGTACTTACCACTTCCACTGATTTTAGCCTCTGGCTTTGCTCACCTGTGTTCGAAAATACTGACTTAAATAAATTGCCCTGGGTCATAGGGTCATGCTTTATATGTGTTCACAGGAAGTATCTGTCTTTGCTTGGTCTGATATTCAGATAAAACCCCAACTTTAGTTCCTTTTACAGTCTTTAATATTAGGAAAACCCCAAACCAAACACAAACAAAACACACAAACACCCCAAAACCCAACCAACCAAAGAAGGCTCTTATATTTAGTCTTATCTGGAAGCTGGCAAGATGGGGAGCTATGTCTTAGATTTCTGTATGAAACAGCACAATTCCTAACAGATTTCTTCATTGCTGGGCAACGAAGCAATCTTGCTATGCTACAGATTTAACCAGTGACTTGCAGTAACTGTCATACAGTGTAAGCAGCACCATGAGGACTTGTGGGAGCAGCTTATTCTGCCTGTAACTATCAGTTCACTGGTGCAGGGAAGTGCTCAGGACAACAGTTCCCTGCTACTAGGCCTATAGGTGGGGTCTTGGCAGAAGTAGAAGCTAGCTGGCTACAGAAGGGTTGTCTTTAAGTGCAAGAGGCTTTCTTTGAGACCAAGTTATCATTACAAGACTGCCTGACCTGCAGGCATGTAGAACAGTTTATTGTATTTGTTTGTTGAATGAGCTAAACTGTCCTTCCATTTATTTTGGGGTTAAAATTTGTTTGAGAGATTAACTGGGGAGCCTGTAGCCTTCTTTTTTCTGATCTGAAAAGAGGTAAATTGGACCATACTAGACTATTACATGGACTATAACATTTAATGTTTTCACAAGGGTAAAAGTTTATGGTTAATTTTACTATCACAATTGAGTGCATTACATCTTTCAGCTGCATGTCTAGTAAATGAGCTACCTCCATACCAAGTTAACTTTACCTTAATCCCCAAAAGGGCTAGGAGCAAGAAATGTGTGTCTATGTCTTATTTACTCCACCTCAGCGTCCTGTTTTAGCTCAAATCCACTTTGATGAGCAGTGTACTGGAAAACTGGCAAGACTTAGAAGAGAGACAGCTGATACAAAAAATTTAAACTGCAGCAGGATCTGCTAGGCTTCTTCCTCAAATTCCTCAGGTTGGATCGTTACAGGGACAGACTCTTTGTCATTCTTATACAGATGTGTACCTCCAAATTCCAGATATCTTCCTTCAGGGAGTGTTCCTTTCCCTCCTTGCAGGGAAGATCAAGCCTCTAACAGTTGGTGTTTGAGATTAGGATGGAATGTGATACCACATTCATTAGCTATCAACACCTGCTTAAACAACCCTTCACTTGCTCCTCTTCTGCCTCTCCCTTTATTGTTTTAGCTGGATTAGTTCTCTCACCCCATTCACATGTGGCTGTAGAAGCAATTGAGTAAAGTATTAAAGAAAACCACAACAACTGGGGTAAAAAATAAGACAGGGACAGTAAGAAATGTCAAGAGAAAGAATGGAGCAGAGGCTCTGCAAATCATCCGAAGTGGTGATGCTGGCTATAGCCACACTCACAAGACTTAGATTCTCAGAATTTTGCAAAAATAATAAAAATATGTAAAATATTTAAAATCTGATTTATGCACAGAAAATATTTTAGACATACACCTGAATTAACAAATATTGAATAGCAAATATAGCAAGTTGAAAACAGCCTAATGACATAGTGCATAGCATGAAATGAAACTTAATTTTCTGACATGAATTCTAGTTTAGCAACTTTTAGATTACACATCTTGCCCTATTTTTGTTTTGTTTTGTTTTGCTTTGTATTAGAATTGTATATAGGCTACCTACTTCCTGGACAGCTTCCTAGACTGCTATCTACTTCCTAGACAGGTCAGCACTTCTCTCTTAAACATTTGGCATCAACTACCTGTTCAAAGATAGTATGGTGAACTAGGTAGGCTTTGAAGTTTCTCTCTTGTAGCAGTTCCTGAATTCCTGTGTGCCACACTATAGACAAACCCCATCTTGCCTTAGAAATAAATAAAATTGAAACTAAATATTAATGCTTCAATTCACCTAATTTTTTCATAATTTCATACTTCTGCTTAAGTAAAATGTTTTTGAATTTTCAGGATGGTAAAATATTTTGACCTGTAGAAAATGCTGAGAGATTAGAAATGCTATTTCTTGTCTAGTTAGGAGTGACTGACAGATATGGTGAAATCAGAGAGGTTTAGGTAAAACTATTAGATAAAGTATTGAAAACTGAGTTCACACATTCCTAATTCAATTTAACCTCCTTCCCCTGCCAAACACAAACCGCAGTCCTAAAGACCACAGAGAAATGTCTCATACTTTTCCACATCATAGTCGCTGTCTATTGCAAGGGTGCTTAAATTGTTCAGATTACAGAGCATTGTCAGCCCCAGTGGCATAGCGGAAGAGTAATTCAGTTCACAGAGAAATATTCTTATGCCTGAATTTGAAAGAAAGAATCAAAAGAAGAGATTACTGTACAAAGGTGAATAATGTACACAAATTTACATAAGTAATTGGCTGAAACAGAGAAGATGCAAATAATCGAATGCAAGAAATATATTTTCCTACACATTGTAAGAGAGATCTTTGGAGTAAAAGACAACCAATCATTGGCCATCTACCACATCCTGCTGGTCATAAAGTTAATCATACCTCAAAGCCTTTGAAAGACATAGTTCTTTCTGTACTGTCTCTTCAGACTTTTATTCTGTTGAAAGCCTTTCATAGAATAGGCAAATTCTTTCATCTCTTCCACAATGGCTGAATATTGAGAAGTTATTTTATAGGTATCTGTAGATTTCATTACAGGGTTTATGAGTTAAAAGCAGTATTTGACTGCTTTTAGTAAGATGCTTATAGAATATCTGATTTGTATAGCACTAACTCTTCTACTTACATATTTCACAATGAAAATATCTGCTTTAGACACAAGGTTAAATATTTGCTCTTATGAATGTTGTCATGCTAATAGGTTTGCATGAAAAACAGGTCTACCAAAAATTTCTAGGTCACTTTACTTCTAATGGGTGCATGTTCAGGCAACCAGATTTAACAAGTGCTTAGTTATGCAACCCTGCAGGAGACAAAGATATATGTAGTAAATATTCAAAGCCAGGTGAAATTACTTATAAAGAACTGTTTACAAGGATTGTCTGTCTAGATTCTCTTACATGATTCAAGATGTTAGTATTATAATCTAGAACATTCTAGATATTGGAGCTGTTGGAGGATTGTGTGAACAATATCTCCTATCAATGGACTTTCAGAGGCCAGGGCTCTATTTGGAAGGGACCTCCAAAGATCATCTAGTCCAAATCTCAGGCAGTGAGCAGGGACATCCTCCATTAGATCAGGTTGCCCAGAGTCCTGTTGAGCCTCACTTTGAGTATCTCCAAGGATGGGGCCCCAACCACCTCCCTGGGCAACTTGTTGCAGTGTTCCACTAACCTCATGGTAAAGAACTTCTCCTAACATCCAAACTAAATCTACTCTTCTTTAATTTAAAACCATTGTCCCTCATCCTATCACTACAGGCCTTTGTAAACAGTCCCTTCCCACCCTTCTTGCAGGTACAGGAAGGCCGCTATTAGGTCTCCCCAGAGCCTTCTTTTCTCCAGGCTGAACAAGACCACCTCCCTCAGCCTGTCCTTGTAGGAGAGGATAGTCAGTCTGACCACGGTACCAGGGAAGGTTATGGAACAGATACAGAGAACAACCAGGGGATCAGGTCCAGTCACAGGAATTTATGAAGGCCAACTCCTGCCTGACCAACCTGATCTCCTTCTATGACAGGATGACCTAACTGTTGGATGAGGGAAAGGCTGTGGATATTGTCTACCTAGACTTTCAAAAAGCCTTTGACACTGTTTCCCACAGAATTCTCATGGACAAACTGGCTGCTCGTGGCTTGGATGAACACACAGCACAGGCTGGGCAAACAGGCCCAGAGAGTGGTGGTCAATGGAGACAAATCCAGCTGGCGGCCAGTCACAAGGGCTCAGTGTTGGGACCGCTTCTGTTTAACATCTTTATTGATGACCTTGATGAAGACAGAGTGTGTCATCAGGAAGTTTGCAGATGACACCAAGTTAGGTGGGAGTGTTGATCTGCACAAGGGGAGGGAGGCTCTACAGAGGGACTTAGATAGATTGGATCAATGGGCCACCATTAATGCCATGAGCTTCAACAAGGCCAAATGCCAGGTCCTGCACTTGGGTCACAACAACCACAGGCAATGCTACAGGCTTGGGGAAGTGTGGCTGGAAAGCTGTCTGGCAGAAAGGGACCTGGGGGTTCTAATCAATAGGTAACTGAATACAGGCAAGCAGTGGGCCCAGATGGCTAAGAAAGCCAATGGCATCCTGGCTTGTATCAAAAATGCTGTGTCCAGCAGGAGCAGGGAGCTGATTGTCCCCTTGTACTCCACTCTGGTGAGGCCACACCTCGAGTATTGTGTCCAGTTTTGGGCACCTCAATACAGGAGAGATGTGGATGTGCTGGAGAGAGTGCAGAGGAGGGCAACAAAGCTGGTGAAGGGCCTGGAAAATAAGTCATGAGGTGCAACTGAAGGAGCTGGGGCTGTTTAGTTTGGAAAAGAGAAGGCTGAGGGGAGACCTCATTGCTGTCTAGAACTACCTGAAAGGACATTCTGGAGAGGCTGGTGCTGGTCTCTTCTCCAAGATAATTAGTGATAGAACAAGAGGGAATGGCCTAAAGCTACGACTGGGTAGGTTTAGACTGGACATTAGGAAAAAAATTTTTCTCTGAAAGAGTGGTCAGGCATTGGAATGTGCGTCCCAGGGAGGTGGTTGAGGCACCAACCCTGGATGTGTTTAGAGGTCGTTTAGATGTGGTGCTTAGGAATATGGCTTAGGGGTGAGCTTTGTAGAGTAGGGTTATCAGATGGACTTGATGATCCTAAGGGTCTTTTCCAACCTGAACGTTTCTGTGATTTCTGTGATTCTGTGATTTTCTGTGAGAAGTGTTCCAATCCCCTGATCATTTTCATGGCCCTCCTCTGGACCCACTCCATCAGATCCATGTCCTTCTTGTGTTGAGGGCACCAGAGATGGATGCAGTATAAAGGAGAGGTTAAACTGACAAAGTTTAGTCTGAACTAGAATTCTTTACTTTTTACACAGGTTTGGAACTCAGCAACTGGTTTAGGTAACATTAATAATTATTATAAAATACAGTATTGTTGCCAAATAGTTTTTGTACAAAATTAAATATTTTCTTCATTATCCTTAAATTCAAAAAGCATCGCTATGAAGAAGTCATGAACACAGTTACTCCTAGCTGTGCTTGAAAGAGAACTTTTCCAGAATTGTTTCTTCACCTGATGACACTGCCCTGGTTTCCAGGTGATAGCAAGGCGTGCTTGTCCCCAGCTCTGCCAGGATACAGTCCTTCTTCAGTAGCGAAGCCATCCAGACTTCATCCTCCACTACTCAGTCTAAACCAGGTATGACAAAAGGTAAAAAATTCTGTAATGGTTGACAGAAGTACATCAACTCTTTTGTCATTTCACCTTCTCCCTGCTGTTGGCCACTTAGACACCGCTCACCTTTGTGTTGGGTCAGGAGCTTTGCCAAACTCTTTTTTGAGCTGATTCAATTGACTATCCCAACAGAAAATTAATTCAGTAGAAAGGTATCAAGTTTTCTGTCGGTTAGTGAGCTCACTGGATCACAGAAGTGTCTACTGAACATGCGAGCAAGCACAAGGAGAGGGACACTATGGACAAGGGTGAGAGGAGAACAAGGGAGAAGCAGCAGAGGAAGGGAGGGAGTGTTTACTCCCGTTTTGGTGACTGTTAAACCAGCTCGGTCACTCGGTCACCACATGTGCAGACTATGAATCCATCACTTAGGATGCCCTTAAAGTTTGCCTGCACACCATGTGTCATGGTAGAATTTCAGAGGAATTCAGAGGCTTCCTGGGGCCAGAGAATGACTGCTGAAGTGCAAACAGGAAGGCTTCAGGGGCCTGTGGGGTGTTTTGGTTGAGCTAATGGCCCATCTTAGTGGCAAATGCTCAAGTTTGTGTTAAACAGCTCAGAAGAAAACGACCTGAATACAATGCATTTGTGGCACTGCTTGCTTTCAGGGCTAGGAGGTCAGCCCTTCCTGGTCTTTGCCAGTCACTTTAACTGTTCCACATAAGATGTTTCTTCTTCCTATCCTAATCCCAGGGACTGTCTGTCAGGAAGCTCTACTGTCTGATGTGCTGACAGCACACTGAATGATTGCTTAGAGATACATTATTGCTTGAACTGTAATTCTTCTACAGAATAGGCAAAAGACACTATGCTGAAAAATATTAAAACCGAAGTGTATTGTAAGCATTGGTTATATTAGTGGAGAATGTAGTTTTGGAAAGGCTAGGCAACTTTTGTCAAGCCTAAATGCCCATCTGCACTGCCCACTTTCACAGACATATATTTTCTGATATTTTCAGTCCTTGTTTCCTTGAGATCAGTGTTAATTGAATACCAACTTATCATATTTGGATAATTCTGAAACACTTGTTTTCAGACACATTAAAAAATCTATTAATAGGCTTGCATGGAGGTGAATACTATCCATATTAGATCACGTTTTACAAATTATTTTATAAATGTAATTAATACACGTTTATCCCCATGTGAATTAATGCATATTGTTGAATTATGCTAATATTGAGATCAGAGTAAGGAGGCTTGCCCACCAATTATAAAAATATAAAATCCATTGGAAAACAGAGAGGTATGATCTTTGAAGTGCCTTCCAATCCAAACAATTCTGGGGTAATTTTATTATAGGTTTTCCATCTTTATTTTTCACTCGATTTAGTCTATTGAATTTCTAGTTATAATTCCAGTGTTTGCCACCAGATGGCACTGCAATGACATTAGCTTGTAACCACTTTTAAGAGCATGATGAGGTCATCTTCAGATGATTACAAATATGCATCGCTTCTTCACATTGCATGAAGCACCTTTCTCTCCACACTGTTATGTTTATACCATCAGGTTTGCTGGCACAGATATGACAGCTAGTGTTTTAAATATTCATAGTCAGTTTAACTTTGTAAGAAAAGCTGAGTAGTGGAGACCAAAATCTACCTTCAGATGAATTTGTCTACATATTACCATGAGTAATACTGCAAACAAAAACTGTCTTTAATGGCAAGAGATGAAGAGCAGCAGCAGCTCCCAAGCGTGTCAGGTGTGTCCTGGCCTTGCACTTCTGAACAGGATCCCAACCTCAGGGCATCACCAACTGCCTATTGCACTCCCTACCTTTTCAGTGCAGGATTTCATACTTTACCATGTTTCTCCAAGGCTACATGTGTCAGAAAAGAAAGTCTTGTAATATGTGTAAAGGCACTAATACAAGTAGTATTACCTTTTTAAGGTATTAAAATAAATTCGAGGCCAAACCAAACTTTGTTAGTACAAATTAGTGTTGTCTGTTGTGCTTTTTGCATGACAACTTGAGTAAATTTGGGTTTAAAAAAATCTTCAAGAATTGTAGAGTGAAAACAAATTACTGTGTGATCATAAGTCTTATTCCCCCACTCTCGTGAAATTACTTTCATGTAGTTCAACTGCATTCAAAGTATTAAATATAATAATACCAAACTTATGGAAAGTGGCTGGAACAGTCTAGCAGAACTCCTTCTGTGATACAAGTTTGAAGTAGTAAGTCATAAGAATTTAAGTGGATGTTTTAAGAGAATGGAAGCATTGGAACATGATTTCAAGAGTTCCATTTTGTCTCCTTTCAAAACACTTTCTTGTTGACTGGTGTCAGTGGCAAAGGTGAAGCAACACAATCCACGAAGGCTTGGGACAGTTGGGTAGGAGATGGCTGGTGTTTTTCTGATGAACAAGTAAAATGTGAAATATATTGTAAATGAAGGTGAGGAAGTGACTCAGCATAGCAGGTATCAAGTTCTTTTTGAATACACACTAAAATGCTTGACTATAGGGCATGTGCAAATAGCTCCTGCTCAATAAAGTTTAAAACCGATGAAAGTATGTGCATTGTGGTTATACCACGGGTCTGACTAATGAAGGTATGCTATGGATGCATGAGCATCATAAATAGATAGAGATATATTTAGATATATTAATAATTTTCATGTTTCTGGGAGTTGGAATTTTATTGATCTATTTTACTGGACTATCATTTAGTATTGAGACATTACTACAGCTGAGGAAAGGTAAGAATGGTATGAAATTTGTAAACACTGCTGCTCCTCCTATTGATTTTTCTATAGCACATAATGGTTGTAGCTTTTATTACTAGCCTGATTTGAAAAGCTGTGTCTGAAAACCTTGGCAATAACTTAACAAGCAGACTACTACAGACCTACCTTTTTCCATTTGCTGAGCTTTCACTCTGTAGAATGTATAGTCACATTATTTCTAATATGTATTTCACTTCCTTTACATACTTACTAGTTTTTAAAAGCTATTGTTTTGCTGTAAGTTGATTCCTTTTTAAACTCCTGTTATTGAATCCTAAATATACAACAAACCATACTTTTTGGACAGGGAAGGTGATTAAGCTTTAGAGATCACATACTACTACTTTAATACATTCCTCATGTTCCAATGCTGCCCACTTGCTGCCTTTGCTATGAATAGTTACCATCCACTCATCATCTGAACATGCTGATTTTCAGAGGTTTAAATCTGGGTTTAGTTCAATGCTCTCAAGTCTGATTCAGGAACAGGTGGACTGATAAAATAATTCATGCTGTCTGGGGACTGATGTTTTCTCCAGATCCTGGTGCAAGCTCAGAAATAGGCAGAAAGGGATTGAGAACTTAAAATATTCCCCAATGGACAGGGAAGTTCCTGAGCAATGGATTCATGACTGTTGTCAAATGAACTTTTTCTTGAATATCATGCTTTTTATGTTGTTTTTCAAAAGAACAGTACATACCATGCACTAGCTTAAGTACCTAGTAGCAATATGAGATTGTTTTTTTCCAAAGCTGTTAAATGTATTAATAACACAAACAATGCAGTTATTTTCTCATGAAAATAACTCGCTCCATTGTCCTGGAGTTCTGCTGCATAATGCAAAGCTAAGCAGGCACCTGAAGCACAGGCTGCTGTACTTTCTATGAGGCCTCAGGCAGACTGGTCTTTGTCTAAGAAACCATATGCCAGTTGAATTACTGGTTGAAGAACTCAAATCAGACCAAGCAGCTGTGCGACTAGTAGAGAAGGAGGAGAGAAAACCATAGCCTTGTGCTGCAGTTAAGAGGCATGTAGTCCTAGGTGCAAGAAGGGGTACCCAAGGAAGGAGACATTTGATCTGAAACCTCTCAGAAGAAATTAACCACCTATTTAATGAAAGATGATGCCCTGTAAGAAATTGTTCTATGAACAGCAGATGTAACAAGGCCTCTCTCCCCTCAGACTCGTCTCCCACATCTAACTGTGAACTTTTTCTGCGCTGTCCGCAGGTCCTTGCTCCTCTCCAACGCCATTTTTACAGTGCTTGGGCGTTCCTTCCCCCGGGCTATTCCTTTGCAGGCGCCTTAGCATCTCAGCAACGGGTTCTTCTGCCTCGGGGTGTTCTCTCGCAGAGCTTGCTGAAGGTGATCATTTCTGAGACCACTACTGTGATCCAATATGGTTGTGTTTGCAGCTGCTCTCCGGGCAGGTGAGTGGGCCGGGCACTGAGGGAGCCGAACTAGCACGGAGCAGCAGGAAAGCCTCTAGACAGGTTACCCTCTCAGGCAGTGCAGGCTGCTAGTACGCATCCGTCAGCAGACGCTAAAACTCCTCTCTCACGGTTTGAGGCGAATTCGCCTGCATATCGCAGCTGAAAGCGAATATCAGTGTCAGAGGGACAGCAGATGCCGTAGACGAACGCTGCGCAGACCAGCGCATGCGCGAACCCCTCCCCGCGCCCAGCAACGAGCAGGAGCAGCGGCAGGGAAGGCGGTGCGGGCGGTGCTTTCCTTAGAGACCTTACAACTTGTCGAGGTGGGCGGCGGCGCCATTTTGAATTGGCTGCGGGTCGGAGTAGTGCTTGGTGAACCGAGCTCCGTGTCCTCCGAGAAAGACCAGCGAGGAAGGAGCGAGGTTTAAATATGGCAGCGAATAGGAACCTGAAGCAAGTGCGGATCGAGAACAGCTCTCCAGCAGCGCCGTTGGGCATGGTAGGGGGTGGTGGTGGCGGAGGCAACTTGAAGGGATTGCGGGGCCTAGAAACGGAGAGTGAGGCATCGGCGGCCATGGCGCTAGTACCGAGTAAAGAAGGTGCAGATGAGGAGCAGGAGGTCGGGTTTACCATCGATATCAAAAGCTTTCTCAAACCTGGCGAGAAAAGCTACACGCAGCGCTGCCGGCTGTTCGTGGGGAATCTGCCTACCGATATTACCGAAGAAGATTTCAAGCGCCTCTTCGAGCGCTACGGGGAACCCAGCGAGGTCTTCATTAATCGGGACCGTGGCTTCGGCTTTATTCGCCTGGTGAGGATTAGCGCGAGTATCTGTGGTTGTGCCGTAATTGGGGGGCTGCCTTTGGAAGCGGGAGGCTTGTGTCCCCTTTCCCCCCCGCCTTTCCTCATCGAGCTGGTGTAAAAAAAGACAGAGGCTCTTCTTGCTGCTAGCGCTGTTTCTCCCTCTTTCTCCTCCCTCTTCCCCTGCGTGCCTCCATACATGCAGACCAGAGGCCTGCATTGCGAGCAGCATTCCCAGCTCCTCGCGTTTAGCTTCCCACCTCGCTGCGCGGTACTCCGCTGGTTTCAGGGACCCTCCATCGGTTACCGTTTACGTGTTGCTACCACGGGTACGCATTCTGTGAGTAACTCTTCAGTGAATGGAACATTCATGTAATACTTGTATAATAACTTCCCTTGTTTAACTGGGAGAATTTCTCGTATTTAAGGTCTGGAAGAAAAGACCTTCCTCATGCAGTAGCAAATTTCAGCCTGACAGTTTATTATGAAAACAGTTAAAGTCTGGACAGGTTTCTTTTAAAACGCTACTGCTTAGACAGTGTGGAAGCAGAACACGTAATCTCAGAATTGCAAAGAAATCCAACCTTGGGTTGTTTAAATTATTTGTGTCCCCAGGTGTGTCGGTGTGAGCTGAAATTCCCCCCCCACCAACAATAACCAGGCTAGCAAATGAAAAGCTGTATTTACAAGCAGAGTCTAAAATCTACAATGAAATGCAATGAATATGTACAAATATACAAAATTCACAACATTCACAAATATATACAATCAACAGAAAAAGCACAATCGATCTCCCTTTGCTTCCCCCCAAGGGGACCCCCAAAGGGCCTCTCTCTCCCAGGAACTTCCCCCCCAGACCCTCCTGGACAGAGAAGCAGAGTTAGTTAAGCAGAAAGTTGTTAACTTAGCTGCCAAGGTCAGTGTGTTATCTTCAGCCAGAAGAGAAGAAGAAACAGCAGCCAGACAGCCCAGCAACTGCCCCCACTGCCGAACGCAGAATGTGCAGAATGATTACTTTGTTTTGGGTAATAGTTCTTAAACATTTCTATCTATCCAATGGAAGTGTTTAGAACAATCGTTATTTTGCTTTCTTACACCCAATAGTGACTTATTTACATTCTTTCACTTTCTCTGTTCTGAACTTTGCAAGGAAAAATTAAAAAGACAGTTTCAAACCATCACACCAGGTAAGATTAGATTTTTAGGGATAATACAGCATTCAGTGCTGTATTCAATGCTTAAATTGAGCTTGCAAAAAAGGATCACTTTGTGAAGAGTTTATGATACTGTTTTAAAATGTCAATGTGCAGGATCAGTTTTCGTGATTGCTATATCTAGAATACACTAATTTATATCGTTCTGGAACTAACTTTAGAGTGCTTTGGGTGTCTCTTGTTATGATTTTTGCATTTGTTTTATTGGTTAGGATTTTTTCCTTTTGGTTCTCATTTTTAAAGATAAGTGCTTGTGACAGTCTGCCCTACATCTTACACCCTGAGATTCCTCCAGCCTGTAATAGCAATTTTCTGGAGGAAGTGTGAAATACTTACATGTCATTACTCAATTTGTATGTAATGTAGATTAGTTTCCTTCTGAATTTCCATTTTCCGTTATGTTTAGGGAATATGTTATGTTTTTAATGACTTACTTAGTCAGTTGAGCTGTGGACAAAGTGGCTGTGGTCTAAGGAATAATTTTTTTAAATGTAAGGAATGGCAATTACCAAACCCAGTTAAAATCTCTGAAATGAGAAAAAAGGCAGTTAGTGATGCAGGCTATCTCATGGATATGGGTGCAGAAAGCCCCATAAATGTGATGAGAATGAATACATAATTATAGAAGGTTATTTCCAATTTTAATTTCATCAACAGATGATGACATTCGTTGAGAGTTCATCCAATACTGGTAATAAGCAACTGCGGTGTTTTCACTTACCTGAAAACCAACCCCCTAAATACTGTAGTGTAATCTTTGTAAGTATTGTTTCCTACTATATGGAGCTAGGGATGGAGAATTGCGTAGGTAAATATGAAAAAGCATGAAGTTGTCAACTGAACTGAAAGCTTTTATGGAGCAGAACAAATGCGTCCATCATAATGAGAATTTAAGTCATGTAGTGCACAACAAAATTTTGTGCCTTTGGAGTTTTTTTTATGCGTTTATTTTATTTTTAGAATCATATAGGAGGACAAATGCATATTTTTTTTTTAAATCGGTGGATGGAAATTTTATTTGTTTACTTAGGGGGGGAGGGGGAAGTTTAGTGACCCTGCTGATGATGCGTTCAAGTTAAGGAAAAGAAACTTCGCTGCTTTTTGAACACCAAAGTGGTTACTCTTGTCTTTGAAAATAAAATACGTAAAATATTTTGTCTTGAAAAAGGAATCTAGGACTCTGGCTGAAATAGCAAAGGCAGAACTTGATGGTACTATTTTGAAGAGCAGACCACTTCGAATTCGATTTGCTACACATGGAGCTGCCCTAACGGTGAAGAACCTTTCACCTGTGGTTTCTAATGAGCTTCTGGAACAAGCATTCTCGCAATTTGGGCCAGTGGAAAGAGCTGTCGTTGTAGTAGATGATCGTGGCAGAGCTACAGGAAAAGGTTTCGTGGAGTTTGCTGCAAAACCTCCAGCACGGAAAGCTCTAGAAAGATGTAGTGACGGGGCATTCTTGCTAACAACGTAAGTTCACAGGCTTTTGTTTGAATTTGTATGAGTATGTATTTCTAATATGAAAGAAAACTGCATTTATGGGTATTTCCTAGTTCTTTTTCAAATTCTTATGCCATGTAAAGTCTTCTTTTTCAAACTCCAAAGGCCACGAGGTAAGAAATTGAAGTATTAAGAAATTAAAGTATTGTACATGAGTACCCCAAATACTCCTGGTTTGTTGTGTGGTGGTGGTGGTTGTGATTGAGGGTTTTTTTTTTTGTGTTTTCTTTTAAAATTTGTTTGGTTTTATTTTTATTGGGAGGAAAAGCAGCTTTTTCTGCTTACTTGTTTATAAGACTTGTAATTGCCTTGAGAGTCTGATTGCAACAGTTTTTCCTTTCTTTGTCTATATACATTAGCTTTCGTTCTCTGTATAGAAGGTTTTCCTAGTGTTTGCTTTGAAGGTTCTCTTCCCAGTAAATGTGACCATAGTGCACTGCTTTGCTGATACTCCTTTAAATT
This sequence comes from Indicator indicator, assembly GCF_027791375.1. Classification (NCBI taxonomy): domain Eukaryota; kingdom Metazoa; phylum Chordata; class Aves; order Piciformes; family Indicatoridae; genus Indicator; species Indicator indicator. The sequence continues at coordinate 19,142,531 of NC_072010.1, read as the reverse complement.
CAGGATTCCTGCATTTATTTGTGTTTTAAGTTTTATATATGGCTTGAAAGGCCAGGAGTACTTTTTGTTTTTTGTAATGAAGACTTAAATTCTACAGAATATTGTGGCAAGTCTCTAGAAAACTTTCAAGGGTAAACAAGCTCGCATGTTAAAGCACTTCTCTCTTGCTTCTCTTTTTTTTTGTGCTATGCTGAAGAGAATTATGAGCTGCTGTGCTTTAACACATTCAACTATGTTTTAAAGACTGTGGTTTCAAATGCTTTAAAGACTGTGGTTCCACAGTGTGGAAGCTTGCTGCCATCCAAGTGGGGAGATTGTAGTACTTCTTCCGTTCCTGCCCTGGCTGTGTGTGCTCTTGATCTTCTGTCTGAGAACTTCCTGATACTTCCATAAGCCACTTTTTCTTGCTAAAACAACAGAAAAGTATCCAGCTGGTTTTGTTGGGTTAATTTTTGGCTTTTTAAGCACATGAAAGGTTGCTAAGGTTGGATGCTGTGAAGATCAGGTCCAGCAGAGGATAGGGCATCAGAAAATTTTTCTGTCAGGAGGAGATTGCAGGTGGGGAAAGGGTCTGAAACATCTATTGCTTTTGATAATTCTGTAAACCTCATATGCTGTTGAACTGGTGGCTACATAGTAAATTCAGTCTAGTAGGTCTGTACTGGTACCAGTAGGTGCCAGCAATTTGTTCTTCCCCTCCAATTTTCTTGGCATTAGTATTTGAATCGAAGCACGGTGAACCAAACAAGGGAACTAATCTAATTCAGTGTTAATTGAAAACTATTTTTGGTATGAGGGAGAAAGAGTCTAGTGTGCGTGAGAGACAGCATTCTTGTTTTGCCAGCTGGATAGATTAGTTGGTTTGAAATGACCGTTTGACTGTGGCCTGAGTCAATAGAAAGCACTTGGTCTTTTATCTTGTTTAGGTGGCTGCCTCATTCCCTAATGCACACAGTTGCAATGATAATTACCGTGAATCTGCTGCCTTGATACTTAGATGTTTTCTTGAGCTAAATACATCAAAAGTAGGCATTTGAAGTGTTAATGTAGAGATTTAAAATTAGAACTTAACACCACAAATCAGTTGCATTTGAATAACAACTGCCAGTAATTGCCGTGTAGATAACAGGAGAAACAGTTGCCAAATTGTGCTCTATGATTCCAGACTTAATCTTTTTAGTTCGCAGCTAGTGCCGAAGGTTTTTTGTGGGTACTGTCAGTGATGTTAGAATATATTGATGATTTTGTTCTCCTTTTATGTGAAAATATCTTCAAAGTGAAATAAGTGTGCAATATGATAAATAAGCACTGGTGTTTTGAAAATAGTATCTCTAGCTCATTTCTTACTGCTTTATGGTGTATGTTATAGACTATGCTCTCAAGACTGATGCAGAGAAGTTTTTACACAGATCAGTATCCTTATACTGCTGTCCTTGGCAGTACTAGCTAGTACTTGCATCTGATTACTACAGATGATGAGAGTTCTAAGAGGTATTTCCAAAGATAAATCAGGATTCTGATTTGTGAGAGTTTGGTTCAAAGAATACTTTTTAAATAACTTAAGCAGAAAACATTTTTCTAATCTTCATGGGAATATTAATGCTAAACTATCAAGATATTTTCAAATTTGGAGTAACTTCCAAAACTTTCAACATTCTGTAGAAATATGAATAGGTTTAATTCTTCTGTTTCGGGTTTGTTTAGTGCTTTCCTAGTATAATCATGGTCTCTGTGTTGCCTCACTGATGAAAACATAAAGGTGGTTCTTTCCTAAACATTTTGTAATTGTTTGTGGGTACTTCTGAGATTTTTATTTTTAATCCTTAAATACTTTGTAGCAAGGAGAAAGATACTAAGTAAATTACAGATTTTAGGTTGAATAGCTAGTTTTGGTATAGAAACAATGAGTTTCAAAGATAATTCTTATTAAGGTAATTTTATGATTGAAGAATTTGCATGACACAAGAATTATAGATGATATAGATTAGCTTTCTGGAACGTTTCCTGAAAATAATAAACAAACTTCTGCTTTATTTATGTCTTCTAGAACACCTCGACCTGTTGTTGTAGAACCAATGGAGCAATTTGATGATGAAGATGGGCTCCCTGAGAAACTAATGCAGAAAACACAACAGTATCACAAGTAAGTTGTGTTTAGCTTTATTTTTCAAAACATGATTTATATACTTACTTAGCTTGGTAAATATACACTAGTTTTTATTTTTGTGTTTGTGTAATGGGAAGTAGTGTTTTGTACATTGTCTTTTGTGCAAAAGATTCAATGGAACCATGTCAAGATTTCCTTATCATAATAAAAATTTAGACTGAGTTGTTTAGCTTTCTGTACATTTACTAAAGTAGCTGGCATACAGTGAAATCAGAGCTTGTTGCCATGCAGGCTGTAGTCTTTTATGGATTAGAGGTGTGGTCTAATCCTTTAGGGATTTGTATATCCGCATGTTTTTTGTTCTCCAAAATAGACCCATAGCTGCTTGTGGAGTCAGTGGAGTGTAAATCTCTGCAGTTTCTCTGGTTCAGATAAAACCTCGAGCATGACATAAAGTGAGAGTTGATCATGAGGTGGAAGAGAAGTTGTCTAATCTGATAGTATTAATTTTTAATATTGATTTCTAAATGGCAATTGAATTTTGTGTTGCTTAAATCTAAAATGCTTATTTTGATGAGGCTGGAGGATGCAACTTCTTAAAAATGTGTCACTGTTAGTGACAGTATTAGTGTTAGAGTAGGATACAAAATGTTGGCATCTTTTAATGTTGAGACCCTGACTAATGTTCTGAATTGTCTAGTAAGCTTTGATATTTAAATATCTGGTTTTATGAATTGACTGCTTGCTTTCGAAGGTTGAACACTGTCAATGTAATGTTACAGCTTAGTATTTTGTACTAACGCAAATATGAATTTGTATCTGATATTATATAAATAGATGTTTATTTGAACAATTTATCTGATCATATGACTCTTAACAGCTGAATTAAGGTTTGGTTTAGAATGTAGTCATATGACAAGTTGAAGTAGATCTATACTTGAAGTGGTTGTCTATAAATTCTTTGACACAGCTGTTGATCTAAATGTCCTTCTTTACATTTTAACTACAAAACTTTTATTAGGGAAAGAGAACAGCCTCCACGTTTTGCTCAGCCTGGAACATTTGAGTTTGAGTATGCTTCACGTTGGAAGGCTCTTGATGAGATGGAAAAGCAACAACGTGAACAGGTTGACAGGAACATTAGAGAAGCCAAAGAGAAACTAGAGGCAGAAATGGAAGCAGCTAGACATGAGCATCAGCTAATGCTGATGAGGCAAGGTAAAATCAGATCCTCTGCTACTATTAAATTTGTTTTGTCACAGATTTTCTTTGTGTAGAATCTTGAGCTGTATGTTGCACCTAGAGATTTTGTCAGATTAACTAACTGCATTGAACAGAGAAAAAGTAATATTTGTCCTTATATACATTACTTAATGGTTTGCAGAGATGCATTAAGAAACTGAGATTAATAAAACTTTTGACATGCCAAATTGTTAGCACCTGAAATGATAACTCTCAAGTTGTTGTTGACTTGTTTTCCAAGAACAAAATGTTAAAGCTTTTGGGTTGCATGTAAGTATAGGTGTACCTTACAGGTGAAGAATGGATGTTCATGTAACAGCAATTACCTGCAAGGCACAGGACAACCTCCTCTCTTCAACTGGACACAGATGCTTATCTTTGTGTGTATCTGTGATGGTGGTAAAGATGGGTCAGGTACAGGAAATACGAGTTGGATACATTAACTGTTGACTTAACTGATTTATATTTGACGGTGCTGATGTTCCGGTTCTAGAGCTTATCCTTACTTTTTGTTTTTAGAATTTATCCACCTGTTCTTGTACTTGACAGCAAGGTTAGGGATTACGTTTTCTTAAATTACAAGTCCTTGATCAGGTTTTTGAGTAAGGCAAGACAGCAGTATTTATTAAGATAAAAAAGGTCTTGATGGTAAAACATGGGAGAACAGCTTAGGTATGTTTTGTGACTACTAAGGCTGCTTCTAAGGATACTGGGGGAAGAAACGTTCTTTCTTTTGAATATCTATGAAGTTCTAATTTGATAAGGAAAAGGAAGAGCATTACCCCTTCCATTAACCACTGAAACACGAATGCTTTTGGTGTTAATACTCTGGTGAGGAAACATGCTTTCGATAGTGTGGCAGGAAGGTCTTTTTCCTTCCCTGTTTGGTTAAGAGTACCTTTTTTGATAGAGAGTAACTCAGTGTTTACTTCAGATAATTAAACATTTGTAGATGAATAAGTAGAAATCTAATTTGCCAAACTCTAGGGGTTAGTAAGCATTCTCTTTAGTCAACTCTACAGCTTTTGTGTGAGTATAAGGGAGGTGGTTTTTGTCCCTTACATTTATTTTTAGGCATTTTCTAGCCAAGTCTTGCTGCTCTGAGTGGTGTCTCTGGATAGAAGCTCAGACCATGCCAAGAATGTTACATTAACGAGATTGCATCACAGGGTTTTAGTAAAGATGACATGAAATGTTTGAAGCATCATAACCTAGAATTAATATTTTTTGTATGTCTAATGCACAAACCACAGATACAAAGGTTTCATTGAAGTAATTATCCTGAAATTTGAAATGCAAAATATTGTCAGAGCTAAAAAGATAATGGAAAGAATGAGCCTGCTAGGGTCCATATACTCCTACAGGTGAAAGTTTTAAGGAAACTGCTTTTTGGAGAGCTAGTGGGACTTGAGCAAATTGAGTTAAGTACTCAGGAATTTGTGGTATGGTGTTAATACTGAAGGTAGGTTTCATTCTCTTGATATGTGTAATTTTTCACTTGTAAGTGTCATGTTTTGACAGGTTGAGTCAGAAGTAATTTGTAAAGCAGAATATGTGTTTCCATGTGTAAGTAAATTAGCATTATGTTTCTGATCTACTTATTGGTGGCATGCTTCAGATTTCTGTAAATATTCTGTCATAATGGTGATTAAGTAGTTCATGCAAATACTTGGAAACATGACGAATTCAACCAGAATCTTCATTCCTCATCAGTACATGGAAGCTGGGCATTTTTTCCTTTTTTAGAACCTGAAAAATAGTGGCTAAAACAACCTAAAAATCTTTTTAGACTTGGTATTCCTGATTGTAGGATTAACTTCATAGGTGATGGTACACTTTCACCTTCTGCCCTCTGCTCTGCAGGAGGTTGAGGATAAAATTAGGATCTTGCTCTTTCTTAAGGACAAGAAACTGCAGAAGCTAATAATAATGTGTTTTGTCTACTTTTTTCACAGCTGGTTTGGAGCATTTTGTATCTATTCAGAGAAAGGGCCTGTGTCCAACGTTTGTCTGTCCAGAATTGTCATCATTGTAGATCTTCTAATATGGGTGACTTTGTGCACAGCCTGAGCCTGTAGATCTGTATTTTTATCTGGCTTTGTGCTAAGATTCTGCTCTTGTCAAATGGTACCAGATCATGAATAGATATGTTGAACTTCAAAATGTTACCAATTTCAGGAAGGGCAATAATCAGAAATACGCTGTGGAGAAAAATGAGGAGGACACTGGAAAAAGTAGAACTCTATACCTTAAGAATAAAGGAAAGTATAAGATACGTTTGTAGGGAAAAAAAAGGGAATGCTACATAAATTTGAAAGAAAATTGAAAAGGAAGTGTATTTTCCCACCATGGTCAGTATTAAGCGTAGAATATGTTCTTGATCTCTGTAAGACCCTGAAACAACCTAATGGTTAATTTTAAAAGAAAAAAATACACCTGTACTCTGAAATTATTTAAAAACATGTTTGTTTTTTTTAAAGTGTGCTTGTGACATTCCCTGAGTATCAGGATAACAATGGCCCAGCTTTCTATGGCACGCACAGTTGGAAAGAAGCTACCCTCAGTCTTTGTGATTTAAGTGACTCTTCAGTGTAATGATACTTATTGAAGTGTGAAATGTGTTAATTTTGCAGAAGAGATTGGAAAAGCAAGCCTGCAAAATGTTACTTGAGAAGGGACTTCTAATGTCAATAAGGATGCTGTGAGAATAGTAGTCTTCATTGTTAGAAAAGAAAACACATAAGTGATGTTTTGGCAAAACATATGGGTCATTGTAGTTGCTTTTGGTTATGAAAGTAAAATGTTAAGTTGTAATATGCCAGTGCAAATTTGAGAGAAGTGATTTGCCATAGCTAAAAAAGATGCTTCAATTAGTATAGTGAAGAAGTGCATAGAGAAATATGTGGAGCATAGAAGGAATGTAATAGGTGGTATCACGGAATGTTCTTCCTGGTGTCTATAAATGTCATGTGGCTAATATCCTGTGAAGATTGAAAAGTTGAACTGCTTTCTGACAAAAGGCAAAATTAATACTCACTGAAGAAAGCATAAATTACCAGGCAGAAATCAGTATTACTGGTCAGAAACTAGTACAAGAAAAGCAAGTAGTATTACTTTGCTTCTTAAGAGGATATGACTGTTTCTTTGTGTTCTGTTAAAAGATTAATCATTTGTGAGTGACTATAAGCCAAGTCATGATAAATCTTCACATAGGCTTGGACTACATGCACATGGAGTTCATACTGCTTTTTTCTGATGTGTGCCATGCGGTGGTCTCTAATTGGTATCAGAAAACATATGCCTGTATAATACTGTACTGATTTTCTTGCTAGTGTGATTTTTTTGGCAGTACACAGTAGATGGCATTGTGAGGAAATTGATGCCTTGCCCTAACCAGGGTGTGATTTAACAGATTGCAGGGGTTTTTTCTCCTTTGTTTAAAAACTTGAGATATGTGTTTCCTTAGCCTGCTTTGGAGGCTTTGCCAGTATGTACTTCTGAGTTTCTGTGAGCCATGAATCCAATGTGTCTTTTTCATATGCTAGACTTCATGGGAAGAAACAGTTAAATGCATTGAGAAATGTCTTTAAAGTTGAAACTCTATTCTGGCAGTAATAGGATTTTTTGTTATTGCCACATTGTTGAGTGGTGATTTTTATCTTTATTATATGTTTAATTCTGTTAGATCTCATGCGACGTCAAGAAGAGTTAAGGCGTCTGGAAGAACTTAGAAATCAAGAACTTCAAAAGCGCAAGCAGATACAATTGAGGTATTTTGTCTTCTACTGTGTGCAGGTCTGATGTGTAGCTGCTCTAGATCAGTGTGAATTTAGGACCTCTAGCTTGTAGAGCTTGCTTTTGATATCATAGAAATGTGCTGCTAAAAGATACTTTTCAAAAGCATCATATGTGATGTTCCTGTTAATTAACATTCTTGAAAAGTGATCACTTACACTGATAAAAAAGAATGATTATGTATTTTTTTTGTGTTCTAGTTCTGTTGTAAATTTCAGAGCTTTTAAATAGCTTAGAAGTGTCTTAATGTAAGAGTTTTTTAAAGTATTTATTTTAACCTTGTAACTGAAATACAACTGTAACAGAGCTGTAATTGATATGAATGTGCTCCCCAGATTTATGGGCAGGTGATCTGCACATGGATTAGTAATGTTGCAAATTGATAGTCTGATGTGAGGCTTTCAGGGGTATTTTCACCTGATATTCTGTTATGTTGCAAATTTTCCTTCCAGATCTGATTGATGACTCTGCTGAAATTTAAGAAAATACACATAGTGTCTTGATATTGATTACATTTATATTTCCCATGTTAACTATGACAAGAAATGTAGATGACAAAAAAAGAGCAAACCTCTCAGAGTTAATGTGTCTTTTGGCAATATTGAAATTAAAAACAAAACAAATATCCCCCTGAAAAACGTGCAATATATATATAAAAATTGATCACAGAATAGTTTCAGCTGTGAATCACAGAAACATTCAGGTTGGAAGAATCCCTCAGGATGACCAAGTCCAACCGATAACTATACTCTGCAAAGTTCACCCCTAAACCATATTCCCAAGCACCATGTCTAAATGACCTTTAAACAGATCCAGGGCTGGTGACTCAACCACCTCCCTGGGCAACACATTCCAGTTGCCTGACCACTCTTTCAGATAGTTGTAGACAGCAATGAGGTCCCCCCTCAGCCTCCCCTTTTCCAAACTAAACAGGCCCAGATCCTACATCGCTCATCATAAGACTTATTTTCCGGGCCCTTCACCAGCTTTGTTGCCCTCCTCTGCACTCTCTCTAGCACATCCACATCTCTCCTGTATTGAGGTGCCCAAAACTGGACACAATACTCGAGGTGTGGAGTACAAGGGGACAATCAGCTCCCTGCTCCTGCTGGACATAGCATTTTTGATACAAGCCAGGATGCCATTGGCTTTCTTAGCCATCTGGGCCCACTGCTTGCCTGTATTCAGTTACCTATTGATTAGAACCCCCAGGTCCCTTTCTGCCAGACAGCTTTCCAGCCACACTTCCCCAAGCCTGTAGCATTGCCTGTGGTTGTTGTGACCCAAGTGCAGGACCTGGCATTTGGCCTTGTTGAAGCTCATGGCATTAATGTTGGCCCATTGATCCAATCTATCTAAGTCCCTCTGTAGAGCCTCCCTCCCCTTGTGCAGATCAACACTCCCACCTAACTTGGTGTCATCTGCAAACTTCCTGATGACACACTCTGTCTTCATCAAGGTCATCAATAAAGATGTTAAACAGAAGCGGTCCCAACACTGAGCCCTTGTGACTGGCCGCCAGCTGGATTTGTCTCCATTGACCACCACTCTCTGGGCCTGTTTTCCCAGCCTGTGCTGTGTGTTCATCCAAGCCACGAGCAGCCAGTTTGTCCATGAGAATTCTGTGGGAAACGGTGTCAAAGGCTTTTTGAAAGTCTGGGTAGACACAGCCAACAGTCAGGTCATCCTGTCATAGGAGGAGACCACTAAGACCACTGAGAACAAGCCTGAATAGGTCAACAGTACAAGTTGATACAGTTTTTGAAAACTATTCTAGGCATGAAGAAGAACATAGGCGTCGTGAGGAAGAGATGCTGCGCCAGAGGGAGCAAGAGGAATTACGACGACAGCAGGAAGGGGGATTTAAGCCAAATTTCATGGATAATGTAAGTACAATTCTGTGCTGGAAGTCCAGATTGTAGAAGAATTTTTTAAAAATGTAACTTTTTTATAAGCTAGTTGTTGAGCTGCCAGCTTCTTGTTTACTCTCAAGTTACTCATCATGAGTGGAGTGATTCAAATTTAATAGTGTGGTTGTTCCCATGTATGATGGCATCTCTGTTTTGTTATGTTTTCCTACAATCTGTTAATGTTAAGTGAAGGTGTTCAGATAATTTACCTTTAAATTTTAAACCCGCTCAGACTGTGTAAGCTTGTTTGAATTGCTTGTTTTATTTTATGCTTAATATGCCTCAGAAACAAAAGGGGGCAACATTAATTTTATCTGGTGCCTGTAATCTCTCTCCTCTTTGGTCCTACTGTATAACTAGATGAAGAAAACATTGACATTTTTACTGGGGGAGACCAAAAGGTTATAAAGGTGGAAAAAACCTGATGCCCTCTCCTATAATTTATTTATATTAGTAATTTACATGTGTTCTGCCTCTGAAGACTCATCCTGCAGGACTAGCAAACTGGTGGTATCAGGGGAGTCAGCTTCTAAATTTTCATGATCTATTTTGGTTAAGGGTATGATTTCCCCCCGCTGCTCCTACCAACCGAAACAGTTAGATGAACACAACCTGTGCTGTGGATGCTTTAATTTCATGTGAGAAGGATACTTACTGTTACAGCTATTTTTGGTGAGGAAGTATTTGAATAGGTGATCCACACAGTGCTCTTTTATGTTATTACAACAGATGTAGTCAGCAGGAGGAGATTTTGTGCCCCATTACAGGTACAACTTGATAAACTGCTGTTCCCTCAGGTACTTTCTGATTTTGTGTTTTGTGGAAGAAATACTTATTTTACATACTATACCATAACATTTTCTGTAGGGTTGAGAATAATGTAGTACGTATGTTCTGAGACATCCTAGTAAAAGTTAGAAAATAATAGGTTTTCTGTTCTCACAGGATACAATTTTTCCCATCTTTTGCACCTTAGTGTTTATAGTCAGGATGTTGCTAACAGCTATCAGTTGGTTTTGCTGATTGTGTTTTGAGAAATGTAGCAAAACCCAGTAATCTATTTCCATGTGTGCTCACAGCATAGAGGATAATTGTTTTCAGGTTTATCTTTTCTTTGGAGTGATGAAGATCAAGAATTCAAAACTCATAATGTCCTTTAGTGTCACATATACTAAACATAGCTTGTGAAAGAGCTTATAAGAGTTGGCTGGTGTAATTTAGAAATAGCAGTTACTGATTGTGACTTCTGTAGTACCAAGTGCAAAATTTCATTTCACCTTAAATGTCTTGATGTAGCATCTTCAGGGTGGCCTGACTTTTTGACCCTCTAAACTGCTGGTCAAAATCTTCTTGTGGCTGACGTGTGAGACTCATGCTACTTACTGGAGGCAGCTGCAGGAAGGGAAAGCTGGGGGGCCAACCCTGAAGCTTGAGATGGCAGTAGCTCCCTCAAATTCTACTACTGTTTGGAGATTGTGGTCTGGGGATGCTGAGCAAAAACCAGTTAAGGTTGGCCACAGCAACCTCTACTGGTTTTCTTCTTGCAGCTGTCTTGAGATAATGATGCTTATTCTCTGTTCTTAAATTGCTTGCCACAGTTTGGCCATCCTGGTGCTTCTCTGCATCTTTAAATTCTGATCTCTGTAAATAGAAACTGTTGAAGTTGGTCTGCTGGACAGGCCAAAAGAAGCAAAGAGGAATGGTTCAAACTGAAAGCACTTCAGTCACTATGCATAATTTTTATGACTCTAATGCAGTGAATTTTTGAGGGGTTAAAGTTGGAAGAATGCTTTGGAAGGAATGCAGCTTTCCTACTGGGTTGCATCGTTTCTGGATTTATGTGTTTACCTGGAATTAATTAATACACCATGAGAAAATATAGATGTTGCAGTGCAGTGGCCACCCTAACAAAGCTGCTGTAAGTTGTATAAGGAATATATAGTACCAGTGGTGTTTTTTCAATGTTGTGAAGTTGAAGTGGTGGCATGTACAATGATTTTTAAAAAAAGTTTTCTCTACTATTCTGGTCACATTTGCTTGTATTTGCCTCTGATGTTCTGTGAACTCTCTTAAAAGGGGAAGACTTGAAACAAAATTGGAAGTAATTTGCTTGCTTTCTTTAGTAACCGTTTCTAGTAAGGGCACCTATGTAACTCCAAGCACGGCATATCATTTTATAGGCATTTGTTACAACATATCTTTAACTGTACTGGAGTTGTATAGTGTGAAGAGGAATTGAAAAAGCCTTTGCATTTTGCATCAGAGAAGACTTCTAAACCATTTCTGCAAATTGCAAAATGGTGTATCAGATTTTTTTTCTCAATTTAGTATTTCTTACACAACTAATTTTTTTGTTTTAATTCTCACCAATACTTGTTTGCTGCCAACAGGCTCCATCTGGTGATTACTTCTAGTCTCAGATTGCTATTGTACATGTACTGAAAAAAGTGATTCTCTGTTTTAAGAGTCTAGAAATTGCCTTTTAGTGAACATTTTATGATACTGGTGGATAGTTGATACCATAATAAAGTGTGTTGATGTAATCCATAAAACATATTGAAGTCTTGTACCAACCATGTGTTTAGAAGGAAAAATAATAATTGTTTCTAATCCTTGTTTTTGTTTCTTAAAATCTTTGAAAAGCTTTGGAAAGTAAAATTCCTGCACTTTTACCCTATTCCTTTTTACTATGCAATGTAAAGAAGGACATGAATGGTAAGTGCAATGACAACCAGAATTGGAACCTTTCACATAAAATGCTGCAGTTTTAGGCTTTCCTGTTTGAAGTTTCATTCTGTGTGTTTCCCTGGTGTTTTAAAATTTTATTTTTCAGTATAACTGCTTTTTTTTAAAAGAAAACTTGTAATCAAGTTAAATGCAGCTACCAGTTACTTTAATTCAGTTACAGGTGATAAAAATATTTTGTGTGGGGATTTTTTTTTCCTGAAGCATTCTTGTTCATGGTGATGCTGTACATGAAAAGTTTGATTGAATAGATTGTTAATCTAACGGGCAGCCTAGTGATGCCTAAACAATTTATTTATCTAGTTGTATGATCTTTAGTAGATAAGTTACTGATGAACACTTTGATACTGATTAGGATGTTTTCCTTCCTTCATCAAAGTCAGTTATTTGGAATTTGTTATTACAGCTCAATAAATATGCATTCTAATTTCACAGTAGCTGAGGAAACTTGTAATTTTGCTAATGTTTATTTTTCATACGTTTCTTGCTGATGGTGACTAGAAGCAATATTTTGTTCTTCAGCAGTGCAAATACTTTTTTTTTTTTTTGTTAAATACAATCCTTCTGAGTTCTATTAATATGTTAATTATTCAGACTGCTGTGGTTACTATCCAATTGTGAATGGCTTACATAGATTGATATTGCTAAGTCTCAGTCAGAACCTTTTAACAAAGTAGTTCCAGGAATTTTGTACATTTCACCAACTTAGTCATTTGGATTTTGTGTATTAAAATAGCTTTCATGTGTGTACAAAAAAGGACCAAAAGATGTAGGAGTTGTCTTAGTTTTATGATGCACAGGTTTAATGCTGTAGTGGGGCTGCAGAATCACTAGTATCAGCCTACAGCTTTCAGCTCTTACTGGTTGCTTAAAGAGGAAGTTGAGATTTGGTTGTCCATGTCCTCTTCCCTTCAAGGAAATTCCCCCTTTTTTAGGCTTAACTTGCTTATAAAAGAAACTGTTCTTGTGACCTCATCAGTTCAAATTTCTGAAAGCTTAGTGTTCTTTCATGTAAGACTTTACACTTAACTATTTTTATCTCCTAGTCTTTTTCAATTACTTTTAGATACTGTTCTGCTCTCCTTAAATTTTTCTTGCATGGAAGCACTGCTGCTGAAGTATATTGTGTAAGTATCAGCATAAAGGGGCACCTGCTAAATAGAGGAGACTGCCTCAACAGCAGATTGTAGTGGACTTGGAGCAAAAGTTGTCAGACAGATGAGAGCAAGTGAATCATCAAAGCATATCCCAAACAACAACAAAGCTCATAGCTTCAAGAATGTCAGAAACTTCATTTGGAAGAAAAAAAAAGCCCCATGTGCTCTTCTTTCTGAGAGTTTTGTCCTTCATTGGAGCGGTTTATAATTGTAACTTCCTGTTTCTTTATTTTGAACCTGCTGAGGTATGTTAACCCTCACTTCTACATTTGGTTGCGAGTTTAGTGGACATTTCTGAAATGACTATCAGATTTCCTTGGACATCTATAACACAGGAAGAGTTTTTTTGCTCTTCTTGGCTCTTAAGTGAATAGCACTGCTTCCTCTTCACCCCCAATTCTGATTCTATTAATCTTGAAAGTGCCAGTTACATAAGAATTTTGAATTTCCATTGAATGCAGAGCTGTTTCCTGCCTTATTCAGAAATAAGCTAAGTCAGATTTGCAATAAGTAAATTACTAACATTTCCCAAGGATATTTTAAAAAATTGTTTTGTACTAATAATTAGTTTTGATTATTTTATCTTGACAGCCAAATATACTTAACAAAGCTGTGGTGAAGTTTTATGAATGAAGTCTGTTTCTTAAACTGTTAAAGCTAAACTGCTTTTTAAAAACTCTTTTGTAGATCTTGGTTGGGAAAGATTAATTATTTCCTTATTGCAATATAGAATATATACTTCTGTCAGAAATAGTTTGTGTTTGACACCTTAAAAGCCTTTTAAGGTAGAACTGTTGTGGAGAAAAGCAGGATCATTAAATATAAAACTAAAAAAAATCCAACATGACAAAACATTGCTGCTTTCTTGACAGTAGTTTTACCGAAGCGTATGTATAAAGCAACATAGGCTAGGCCTCTGATCGAGCAGTTTATAAATACGCAGTTTGTATTTTTGTGAGTGGCCTTAGTTTTAGGTAGCACAAAAGTGTTTTTCTTTTGGCAGATTGCAGTGTTAACTGTCAGTGGACAGATACTTAAGTATTGCATTTCTTCTGTCCCCTGGTGGTTTAGATAATAAATTTGGTCTTTAGGTAAGAATATCAACTTTTTAAGAGGCCTTAAAATACTCACTTTGTATTATTTTCAGGACCTAAGTCAATTATCCTTAACTACATCATGATAATAAACTATTTTAACTGTCATACCTAGTTTCAGTATGAGAACGCATTGCATAAAAATGCGGAATTGCAGCCATCTTTGTAGCATGTTACTGATTTGTATACAAAAGCAAAAGCTGTTTGTGGAATAAGGTACTTCTAAGTATTTGTTTCATTACTGTTTTAGGATGGTTTGTAATTGACTTCATAGGTTGTTTGTTTGTATATCAAGGATGCTACTTAAGGTAATTTTTCAGTAGTGAAGCAAATAAACATTACCATTTATTTTCTAACTTTATAGTCTGGTATGTGTAAACTGGCTATTTAGGGTAATGTGATACATTTTCCTTGTGTTACATTACAGATATTTAGGAGACTGTGCCATCGTCTTCTAATATTTGCACAAAGTGCTTTAGAACACAGTACTATTTACTTCATACTCAACTTTTAGACAGAGCAAGTGACCAATCCTAAGTTCATTTTTATGCCTTTAGTGAGCTGTGAAATGTGCATAAACACTCAGTATGAATTTAAGTGTTGTGGTACTGCATGTAAGCATTTCCAGGTTTTTCTTCCACAGTAGTTGATAAGGATATTTTGTCCATGTGCTTTGTTTAAACTTAATTGTCCATGTTTAAACTTAATTGACTTTCAATAAGGCTGGCAAATAAGAAACTAAAATAATACATTTCGGATGTATTCTAACACATTGGCCAAATGTCATCAGTTTTTGTCAGCCTTAGGGCTTCATAAGGCCTCACATTTAGCAGGTGACATATGTTCAATTATTAATGGCAAGACATAAAAGCATCTGGTATGCTTGTTTGCAGAATACTCCAGTTGCATATTTAGGTTCTCATATTATTTTTATAGATAAGAATGAAAAAATCCAGTAAAGCAGATTTAATAAGTAAATTCTATTTTTTTTTGTATAATTTCTGAAAATTGTTGCTGCTTCACAATTTAAAAAAATATACTTACATAGCTTCCTCACATACTGAATTTTTTGGTTTTTCATCTTCTGGCAAATTAGAATGAAGCTTTTATAAATCATTTAGAAAAATTGTTTGTTCGTGTGTCCTGTATATTTTTAAGAAGCTAATGTTTTTGCCTTAATTATAATTTCTTTTTCCTTCCTCAGCTTCTGGAATTAAGCTTGACTTGGAGTTTGTACATGTATTTACCCAGACTAAGAAGAGACTATCTTTCAATTTCAGTTTTTCTGCTTGGTACCTATTTTGTACTCATCCACCTGTCTAGATCTTGATCTTAATTGGTAGTCTTAAGACTTCCTGCCAAAATAAGTTCCTCTGCTTAGAGAAGTTTGTCTTTTTTCCAGAGGGTCTCTGTTTAAATAAAGGGTATAACACTCAAGAAACAATAAATGAAATTTCTGCAGAAATAGTATTTTTTCAAACTGAAGAAACCTGTTAATGGATCTGTTGCCTCATGTGAGGAAAATTTACTTATAGACCTGGTTTCTCTCTTTAGGAAGGCATATTTAATGAATATTAATATTCCAGATGCCTTCTGAGTATGTTTGGGTTTGGTTTGATTGTGTTTTGTGGTGTGAGCAGTAAACTTCTGACCTTTTGCTTAGCTTCTAATGTTTTGCTGTAGTAGCTCTCATGAAGTGCAAAATTTCAATAGTGGCAATGCAATCAACTGAGACACAGAAATTAATTTGTCTTAATGAGATTGTCTGTCTTTTGATACCAAGCTAAATGCTATTTTTTAATTAAAATATTTAGGGGTTTTATTATGAATATTTCACAAGCCTCCTTTCTGTTTTGTAGGTGTCTTGTTGGTTTGTCTTGTCGGAGTTAATGCTTGGTTTAGATTACTGAATCTTCCATGAGGAATGTGGAATTTAAAAGACGTTTCTATCTTTCATCATGCCTCTCTGTAGGTTCTACTTTAATTTTCCATAGA
Organism: Indicator indicator; assembly: GCF_027791375.1. Lineage (NCBI taxonomy): Eukaryota > Metazoa > Chordata > Aves > Piciformes > Indicatoridae > Indicator > Indicator indicator. The sequence goes on along the minus strand of NC_072010.1, from coordinate 19,126,486 downwards.
TGAGGTGTTCTTTTTAGATGAATTAGCATTTTTAATAAGTAGTGTGGTTTGGAGAAAAAAAGTCAAGAAGAGTTTCTGTAGAGCTGTTATGTTAATTGTATGGGTGGATGGAGAATTTGATATCATGATTAATGGAAATGAACATTTAAATAATTAATATGATGTACAAGTTCAAGATGTTTTTCCTAAACATCCTAGAAGCATAGAATGGTTTGGGTTGGAAGGGACCTTCTAAGGTCACCTAGTCTAACTGCTCTTCAGTGGGCAGGAACATTTTCAACTAGAATAGGTTGCTCAGAGCCTCCTCCAACTTGACCATGAATGTTTCCAGGGACGGGGCATCTGTCAGCTCTGGACACCCTGTTCCAGTGTTTTACCAATCTCATCCTAAAAGTTTTTGTCTAGTCTGAATCCACCTTCTTGGCAATGGTTTAAAACCATTATGCCTTGTCCTGTCACTACCTGGTTCTGCTGAAATGCGTGTCCCCACTACAATTTCCTACCTTGGCTAATGGGTTACTAATTTAGGCTTATCATTGTGTATGATGGAGTGTTTGTATTGGTTTTGTTTTCTGCATGACATAAAGCACAGTGCTTTTACTAGTATTACTAGTGGCATCTTGTGGCCAGGTTAGCTGGTAAGTTTCTCAGTTTCTTTTCTAAATACATTAATATGAAAGATCCAATGAAGATACTGTAAATTTGGTTCTTCAGGCTTTGTTTCTCTCCCATACATAGTGTTGAGTTTTATAGTACTTATAAAAATTATTTACTTAGGAAGTCTTTGTGCATTCCCACCTGTCCTTTCTATTAAACATTCATTTCTGTAGAGAGGAACTTACATGTTCTTATGCTCCTACCTAGAGAACCAACTATTCCTTTTTGCCTGTAATCATTGTGATGCTTGTTGCGTACCTGACATGATTCTGACCTTTGGATCTGTAGTACATAAAAACACTCTTTTTTTTCTTGTTAGAGGTCTTTCAATGAAAGCAGACACTGCAGCTTAAGAGTGTGCAGACTTGGGTCAGGGGATTTAAGTTGAAAGCAGATTTTCTTAGTCCATTTGGATATGTTCAGATGACCAGTTTGTTAAACTTTCTGTCAAACTACTTGAATTGCCTGTAATGTTGTGTATTGTTTTCCTCAGTCTGATTACTGCTTAAGCAAATGTTAAACATCTTGATTCATTTAAGTCTGCCTCATTTTGCTCTTGTTTCACAATAAATAGCATCCAGGTTGTGTAAAAGTACTAGCTGGAAAATGATGGGAGTTGAGATTCATGCCAAGAAGTTTCACTGATGCTTTGTTTATGTTTTATATGTTCAAATACTGTATGTGTGGACAGGCCAGAAATTTGTTGGGGAAATCGTAGACACTGGACTGCTCTGAATGGAAACAACATTCATAATATGTGTAAAATACTGCACTTGTTTTTTTAGAAGTTTGTAGCAGTGAAAAAACTGGCTTTCAGCTTCTTTTCAGAAATACTTGCTTATTCTAATTACTTGGTAACTCAGTGCAGTTATGGAATAGTAATTACAATTAGACTTTTGTTACAGTTTAGTTAGCATGTGTAATACCTACCTGGGAGAAAAAAATCAATACAATTGTCTGGCAGAGTTATGTTTAGTGTACTGTGGCTATAACTAGTGCTGCTTGTAAAGTGTTGATTTTGTATTGTTATGTTTGATATTCCAGTTGAGAAGTAGCTAGCTTTTACATGGCAAAGGATATTCTTGGCTGGTTAGTTTTTCTTAGTAAATACTGATGACTTTCATTTCGTCCCCATCCTTGATCTTGCACTTGACGAAAATTCTTGTTTTGAATCAGTCCAGTGTTCACTCTGTTTTAATACTTGCTTCCTGTGCAAGGAAAACTTAAAATTTTGGTGATCTAAAGTGCGTTGTTTTATAACACTCAATTTTCAGTTGTGTTTTAGTGTATTTTTGCATGATGGTACGGTTAGCACAGACTTTTGAACCACTTAGACAGCCCTTTATCTCCACACCCATCTATGTGAATTGTGGAATTCATGTTGAATCATTTACAACCTTTCTGAAAGAAAGGAATTCTCCATGCTCCTGTGAATGTCTGTTTTGATATTTAACCTATTCTTTTGACATTCTTTAGCTGATACAAAACCAGAAAAACGTTAAGCTGCAGCATAAAACTCTCTAATATGCTTCTGAAGATGTGAGTATTTTGTAAATTTAATATATTACATGTATCAATTTTGAACTTGATGTGGTGGATACTGCTTCCAGAAAGTAGTTTTGCAGGTAAGTACCTTTAATAGCAAATTAAAAAATATTTGCATTGTGTTCAGCTGTTGAACTGTATGTAATGTTAGCTTTTAATTTCATTACTGTCACTCAAAAAGTGAAGCTAATAGAAATGTGAGAAGTGGTTTTATATATATTGAATGCATGGATCTGAAGTGTCTCTTAACTATGATGGAACTAAATTAATTGACAGAATGTTGTAATAAGAAAGTTTCTAGTGAGAGTTAACATACAATTTTTTCTCTTAAAGGATTTCTAGATCCATTAATGCAGTTACATTATCTAAACATCTTTGTCTTCTGGAAAATCATCTTAATGCTGAATAGCTTAAAATATTTGAGAAGCAGAAGATGAAATGGAACTACTGACAAAATGCATGTGTTCTTGTTTGCTCTCAAATGATCAAGAGCCATGGTGTTTCAAGGAGAGAGGGGCGGTGAGGGGGAGGGGAAGTCTTTGCAGCTGTGCCCTTAGAGAGTGGTTAGCTATAGAGCCATAGACAGTGAAGGGACATACCTGGCAGGGTGTCCCTTTACCTAAACAGATGACATACAGATGATTGAAAAATACTTGTATTTTATCCCTAGCTGCAGTTTATATGCAGTTTGTTTGGGGCCAGATTTTACCTTCTGGCCACTGAATAACAATCAGAAGCCCTTTTAGTCAGTCTTAATCCATAGATGTATATACAGTGTTTTACTTTGGTAGCAAAAGGAAGTAAGAGAGGTGGGGGAAAATCCTCAGAAATAATTTTATATTAATGCTGTGTTTTTAATGCAGTATTAAAATTCAGATGAGGAGGGAAGTAACTACAAGTCAAAATAATGAAGCAGAAAAGACAGGTATCTCAATGTGGAGCAAAGTTCCATAGTCAACAGAGTAAATCATCACTTGTTTTAGACTATTTTTATTAACAGTTCAGGTTGTAATTTGTTTGGGTTTGCCATCTAATAACATTCTGAAAGTATGAGTTCTGTGTAAAACAAAACCACAGTAGCTTATGTCATAAGTCTTTAAATAGGGTGTAAGGTTTAAAAATAAAAATATTTATTCACGTTGTAATTCAAGTTATTGGCACTTATCAGATGTGATATCTAAGGTCAGTAGGTGAAGACATTTAGAAAAATCTCTGCTGGCGTGTAGACAACTTCCGTTGTGGTAATGGTCAGTTCTTACTATTACAGGTGGGCAAATATTCCTGCATGTGAATCGGTGTCTGATAAAATGTCTTTTCCTGAATATTTATGTTCCTACCTTTCCTAGTTCAGGCAGTAAATACTGTTTTGTTAATTTCTTCCAAGGTGAAAGCCAGTAATTATTACTCATACATTTTTACATGATTTTAAATTTAATTTGTCTTTCGTAGTTCGTTTGCCTTATTCCTGTAGTCCAGAGCAGTGGTTACTTTGTTTCTCATAACAGTGTTGAGGAAACATCTCCATTGTGTAGCTGTTACAAGTATTTTGGACTGTTTCCTCATCTAGATTGCTTTCTAGCTCAAACATAAATTTTTAACTGATTTTGGATAGTATTTTAACAGTTTACTGGGACTGACTCTATTGCAGAGAGGTTTTTTACCTTAATGTATTAAACAATTTCATTTGGCTTTTTCTTCAAAGTACAACCACCAAATCTTGACTTTTTCCATCTGCGTGTTTCTACAAGGTTTTATTTTTCCCCTTGCTCATTTTAAAGTAGTGGCTGGAACATATATCAGGGCTGGAAAAAGCCCAGTGTGCCCAGTTGAGGTTCGTGAGTATCAGAAATGTTTAGGAGTCAGCGTTGTGAAAAATTGAATTTCTTTTGTGGTGATGTTTTCGTACGAGTTTTATAACAAGAAAATAGATTTTTTTTTTTTTCTTTTTAGACCCACTCTTTCTTTCTCTAAGTATATACTCTTCTACAGGATGTTATGGGTTTGGTTTTCTAGAGGTTGAATTAACTAGAACATTTTTGATCTAGGAAAAAAAAAATCAAAAGGACACTTGAAATGTAACTACAATCTGGTGGATAATATAATGGTTTTTCTGCATTAGAATGGAAAGAAAGATGTGTAGACTGCTGTCTTGTAAACAACAGTCATATTTGGAAAGTGTGAGTTACAGTTTTTCATGGCCAAAATGCAAGAACAGCAGGTATATTAATTTTTTGAGAGAGAACTTAAAATGCTGCAAGTTATGTTGAAACTAGTTTTAAGAAAAAGATTACTTGTAGCAGTTTCTTGAGAATACTACTACAGATTAGGGGTTGATCTGCTGAAAAGCAGCTCCATAGATAAGGAACCTTGAAGTTATCCATGGGAGAGCCATGTGCTCTTACAGCCAAGAAGGCCAGTGGTATCCTGGGGAGTATTGAGCGTGGCCAGCAGGGCAAGGGAGGTTCTCCTTCCCCTTTATTCTGCCCTGGTGAGACCACATCGGGAGTATTGTCTTGTTCTGGGGGACAAGAGGAACAAGAGTTCAAGGGGGACAGGGACATACTAGAGAGTGGTCTAATAGAGTGCTACAAGAATGATTAAGGGATTGGAACATCTGTCTTATGAGGAAAGGCTGAGAGACCTGGAGCTGTTTGGTCTGGAAAACAGAAGACTAAGAGATCTTACTAGTTTCATAAATATCTGAAGGGTGAGTGTCAAGAAGATGCTAGTAACTTTTCAGTGGTGTCCTGTGATAGGACAAGAGGCAGCGGACACTAATTGGAACACAGGAAGTTCCACCTCAATGTGAGGAAAAACTCCTTTCCTGTAAGGGTGACAAGAGCACTGGAGCAGGCTGCCCAGAGAGGTTGGTGGAGTTTCCTCTTCTGGAGACTTTAAAGACCCATCTGAATGCATTCCTGTGTGAGCTGCACTTGATGATCCTGCTTTGGCAGGGTGATTAGGCTCACTGGAGGTCCCTTTCAACCCCTACCATTCTATGACATTATTAACATGCCATTGTTGTTACCATTGGGAATGTCTTTTTCCAAAGTAGAGCATTTACTGGAATACATAGATCTATGTATATTGCATGCAGAGATGTGATAGGTCTTTCATGTTTAGAGCTTTTTAATGGTGTAACCTGGTGAGCCATCTCCAGCTCTGTTCATGACTTGATTCACCAAGCAGCAAAAACTTTTATAGTTACATTGACTTCAATTTAATGTATTTGCTTTGTGTGTGAGCTTACTTTTTTTTTTTTCCCCCTCAAACTCGTTTGGATGGGAGCTAACGTTCACTCCATAGCATTCTTGAATAGTTGAGGCTGGAAAAGATCTCTAGTATAACACCAAACTCAAAGGAGGAGTTAGCTCTGGGTTTAGGTTGCAGTGCTCAGTAACACACAAAAATCCTGTATTTTGAAAGATCAGTATTCTTAATTTAAAATTACTATCCAGGGATATTTTAATTTTTGGATCTTACATAGAAATCTTAACTGATGGATAAACTAAAGAAAGAACTGACAAAGTCAGCTGAGGACAAGGCTTTTATTATTCTTGCTGGAAGCTTAAGAAAAAAGACAAATCAGGTACAGTCAAAACTAACCCCCAAATTCTGGTTTTGATTACTAAGCTAGCAACTTCAACTACTTACATGATTTATCTTTTTAAAATACATCTTTCAGTAAATTACAGTTTTGTGTAAGGTTTAAATTACAGTTTTGTGTAAGGTTTAAATTACAGTTTTGTGTAAGGTTTAAGGGTCTTATGCCTCCTGGAGAGGCTTTGGAAATAATTTTGTTCTTTCTAGAAAGAACTTCATGGAATAAAGCACTCTAGAAAGGAGCAATAAATTCTAGTAAAAGGTACAGAAATGTCATTCCTATTTTGACAGTCTGCCAGAGGACAGAATTCGGTTTCCATATTAATGAAAACAAGTGGGAATTAACAGCACACTGAATTATATTTTGATCTACATGTGTAAACAATCTAGGCTGTGTGTAAGATTGCAACCTAGATAAAATGCTAATTAGGTTACTGATTTTAATGTGCACATTTTAAGTTAATGGGGTAGGTGTTCCTTTTCTTTTAATAAGGAATGTTTTGATGTGTCTTAGCATTATTTTGGTCACCATTCTTATCTGAATAAAGGTGAGTGAATAATCCTCTGTTGATTAGGAAGTGCATTAACTGGCCACAAAGAATTGAGGGAAACTTTATGATCTGTCACCTTATTATTTCTTGGTACTTGGTGCCATATGTATGAGAATATTAAAATTGTAATATTAATTCATTATTACATGTTTTTTGACAGTTTTGTTACTGTGACTATTGCCATGAGTATATTATTTGGAATTTTAATTTTCTGGAGGGATTGTTGTAATTGCAAGGCCTGTTTCTGGGGCAGAAAATGAAATACTGGTTTGTCAGTTAAAAACCCCCAGGTTTTATGACTCCCTACATTTTGGTTCTCAGTGTGAGTAGGGAATTGCATTGCATGTATCAGTTCTGAGGTGTATTTTCAAAACAGTTAGTTTCATGGTTTTACAGAGTAAATTTTAAAAATACCCTAATGTGTTTTAAAAAACCTGGAAGAGTCATCTTGGCAAATCTCTGCATACTTAGACTACTGATATCAGTGCTGACTGAGGTGTAAGAACACTGCATGTGATACACCTCATCCTCAAGAATTTTTGTGATACCTGTGAAAACGGGAAGGTCGATGCTGTATTGAATGTACGGTATATGTGTAATTTGAAAACCAGTGTACTCATTTTTGTGTAGATCTGCTTTTCCAGCTGACATTAAAATGAGTTGTGAGGAAATGATCTTAGATACAGGCATTTAAAAACATATTAGTAAGTAAAATGCTCTAGTTGCCATTATAGCAATTTTTCTAAAAGCAGATTTTTTCAGATGAATCAGATGTGTTGAGGGTTGGTTTCATCAGTGAGCCCTGAAGTCTTTTACAAGAATCCTTCAACAGAAGTAATTTGGAGAGCTTTCAAGTTGTGTAAACTATTACGCTTTTACAGTAGGATGCTGTCCCTTGTTTGCTTCCCTTTGTTTTGTGGTTTTTTTGCTGTTTTTGTTTACCATCCCAAAGGTTAAATTACACTTTATTACCATTCTTTGTCTTACAGCTTCCTTTCTTCCGTGTAAGGTGTATCATTCAGTTTTCTTGGTCTTTTGCAGTATAAATTGCTTTCTCAAGGACCTGGTGACTTCAGAGGTTCTTAGTCATCTCACATGTTTCTTTAGTAAAAGTTTAGCCCTCCGTTGCTGCTCAGTTGACTCTTATTTTATGGGTAGTGATGGGTGGCTGCAGAGAAGGGACTAAAGCAGATTGCTTCTCAACAGAAGAATGGGCAATCACATAGTGAGGCGAAGAAGCTCTGTGAAGATAACCCTATCACTGTTATGTTCAGCAAAGTGCCTGAATGTCCAAGAACAAAGCCCTCAGGTGGGCTGGAATATCAGACAGCACTCCTTGGGCTACTGTGTCATTGCTGCCTGTTGGTATTCCTTTGTCTGTTGCATTTTGGGCAAAACGCATGGAATAGTTGACCTATATTAACTGCAGTAACTTGTTTATGCTCACAGAGTGTATAGCAATCTGGATATGATTTTTGTGGGATTTTTATCTGGACTCATGCAAATGCAAGTTTTCACTAATCATCCAAGTAGATTTTTAAAAAATTATTATTAATATGTAAAATATTCAAATACATTAATGCTATATGTTGTCAGTTAATGCTTGGAGTATTTTCTTTGACAGGAGATTTATCTGAAATGTGTTTATTCCTTATTAATGGTATAGAAGAATTTCTGTGTACTGAAAATTCACAAGAACATGACAAGTTGTGAACATAAAGTATTCTTCCAGGCACATTGATAAATTAAGAGGCAGCAGAGATAAAAAGGCATATTTATGGATCTTGAACCTACAGCTGAAATGTTTTTTATATGATAATAATGAAACATTAAGTTAGAGCTACAAAACGGCAAACAATTGCTCCATTACTTTTGTTACAAATGGAAGAGTAGACTGGAAAAAAAATTACAGATTCTACCTATGTCTTTTGTTGTACTTAACTGAAGTGTGGCAGCATTTCAAGCTGAGAAAAGTGGCTTCTTGCTAGGAGGAACTGTAGTGTGCTTGGAAAAAAAAGTTTGTAAAATGCTTCAATCCTTTGCAAAGAAAATTTAGTTAAGTTCTAGTAATTAGTACAGCTTTATAGCTGTATCCTTACCTAGCTGCTATTGTACTTGGCCCTGCACATTTCACATTTAAAAACCTCCCACCAACTTTCAATTGATGGGTGTATCAAGTAAGTTAGGTGCAGTAATTCAAAATCTGGTGTTTTCCCTTGTAACTACAGAGTATCTTGCAGCTCTTTGATGTGTCCTGTTTTCACACATGTACATATGCATACATGTGTGCCTTGGGTCTGGTTAATGTAATTGATAGTTGCGGTGTTTTCCTACCTTGTTGGGCTGGGGATTAACATTAGGGTTGATGACACCAATTTTCCTTCTTCTTTGTATCAAGACTGAGATGCAAATGTAGGCTAGTATCAACAAGGTTGTATGCTGATTTTGTGACTAACTCATTGGTATAGATTTCTGGGTATGATTGACCCTAATATGGATGCAGATTTTACTGCAAATGTCACTTAACATTGCTGTAAAAGGCCTAACAAAGTAGTTGAATGTTCTGTTATGAAGTTTTAATGTGGGTTCTAGAGTCAGAAGAGGTCTTTCCTAGTGTTCAGTGGCCTTGGCTAGACTTAAACCTGCCTGTGTGTTCTAATTACAAGGCCTTACTTTACCTCTACACTAAGCTCTATGCTTCTGCAAATGGTGTATAATCTTTTAAAATACATTTTCTGGGTTAATACAGATTATTAGACATGAAGATGCAGACCTGAGAGCATTTTGTTGTGTGTCTTAAGATAATTTCCCATACCAGGATATTTTTACAAAACTATTGATTCGGTTCAGTTAGATATTGGTGTCTGCTGCTTTAATTGTGTAAAGACAGAAGTCTTCTTTGAAACCACAAAAATGCTGTGAATGTATTTTGATTTTACTAGTATTTCAGTTTAAAGATTATTTTAGCAATGCTGATTCAGTTGCCAAGCATATGGGATTGTTTTCAAGATGCATCTGAACTTTAATACTCTTTAATAATAAGTAGAGTAATTCTCAGGTAATAGTTTTGCATATGCTTATTCTCAGCATGTGTTTGTGCAGGAGTGGAATGTACACAAACTTTTGCAGAAATTTTTTGACAAATACATTTTGGTGTAAGTAATTATTTTTCATTTTGAAATGTGAGTTTGTTTCTATTTTGTAGATTTGATATAAGCAGTTATACTAAAATCCCTTGGAATTACCTGTGATAGATGTACTTTGTTTTTCCCTAAGTGATGATTTTGCCACTCTGGGTACTGTCTTTTGAGTATTGTTTCACAGCAGGCTGTGGTTCATGATCAGTGATGTCAGAATTCTTTTGCTGTAGGTTACTAATCAATTGAATCTGAATCGATTTGGCAAGTTATGTGTCTGTGTAGTATAAATGCAATGTTACATAGCTGATGGTGATGCTGCACTTCAATAAACACTGACTTCAAAAGGCTGGTCAGTATCTGAAGTGACATTTCAATAGCATGTTATAGCAAAAAATATGCCAGCACCAAGTTAAGTCAAAACTTATTTGAAGAAAGATGAACTGGCAGATTCAGTTTATATAACCATAATATAACACATCAGAGTCTCGTTTTCGGTCAAGCATTGTTTTGACTTGTGAAGCCAAAAAAAAAAAACTGTATTACTGAACCACGGCCTTTATACAATGCTATAATAAGACCCTCTTTATTTACAGTTAAAGTGTAATTACACTTACTAAAGAAAAATGTGAAGATGGATTAATTTGCAGTTGATCACGTAACTATTTGTGAATTTTAGATTGCTCCATCTAATAAACTTGGGATATTTAATGAGCATTATGCAAAAATACATAGCATTGCTGTATTAAACTTATTATTCCACTTGATTTTATTAAATCAGGGAGAGTATAGTTAATTTTCTTCCTTGTACATTTTTGCAGTCAATGGAAACTTCTGCAACATGAAAGTTTTGTGTTTTCGTGGAGTAAATGGGAATGCTTTAAGTTCTAAGACTGACAGGTTGACCATGAAAACTATGTTTACTTTCAGAGAGAACAGGAAATGAGAATGGGTGATATGGGTCCTCGTGGAGCAATAAACATGGGAGGTAGGGATCCGAAGGAAGAAGGCTTCTGTAATGTAAAATTTCTTTTTCTTTGGGACTGTACATCTTACTCATGCACTATTAATTAGTGACAAAGACTGCTAAAAAGGAATAAACAGGAAATAAGACATCTCCCATGTTTTTCTTCCCAATAGCTGTTTTTTGTCCCAAGGTGGATCTGTATTTTCACTACTTATGGGGAGAAAAGTGCAATGCGCAAGTTAAGAGAAACAAAAAAGGTAGAGAAAGGTGGTGGTCTAGAAATTATTTGATACAAAAGAGGAAAGTATTTGGCATTGTTTTGGAGACACTACCTATTCAGAGAAGTTTAGATTGTAATTGCATGCACTGAAATGATTTAGAGTTTTAAAACTGGTAAGTTTTTGCTGACATACCTGACAAAAGAGAAATGAACAACATAGTTGATGTTCTGCCAATGTATTGCAAGTTTGGTTTCGCAAATAGTCTCAGATTACTTTTATCACTGCTAAAAACTTACTGAAAAGTGTAGAAAAGTACATTTAATTATTAGTGCTTGCTCTTTATATGCAGTCTGAAACAGTTTAGCAACTTAAATGGAATATCTGCTTTTAAACAAGACTGAAACATAGACTATCTCTTAAGAAACCCTAAATCTTACTAAATTGTGTTGTTAATGTATTATCTCTTGGAAGTTTCTTGATGTTAATTCAAAATAAGGTGATAATGTAAAGAAAAATTAATACTGTCTTTATGTATTTAAAATTTGAAAGCACATACAAAACTTAGTAAACATTGTTGCTTGACCTTTTGAATAATGTGTATTTTTAGACTAATGAATCTGCTTGCTCTGGATTTTAAAATACCTTATTAACCATTTTCTTGAATTTATTTATTGGGACATTTATAGCTGCAAAATAGAAATAGGCTTTTTCTTTCAGTGAAGGCAAAGGCTTTAAAAATAATTCTAAAGGAAGACAAATAGGCTGAAGTATAAATTATGACTAAGTATTTTATGATTGTACTTTTGCATATTACTGCAGTCTACTTGAAAATTGCATTTAATTAGAAGATTTTTAAAAATACTGATGTCGTGCTAGTTCAGTCCATAATATACTATTATTACACAGATTTTAATTGTGTATTCATAGCAATTTACAGCCCTGTTCTTGGCAAGTTTTAATTTGACAGTGATGTTCTTCATTGTCCTGTTTTGTAGGCTTTGTGCCATGATTAATACAAACGCTTCTAGAAATAAATACATAGATTTAAAAGAAGTTACAGAACAGTCAATTACTATTTTAAAAAGGGAAAAATATCCATAGTGAATAGGTAAAGATTGTTGCCACAGTATCTGGCTTTTATATTAGCTCACTGCAGGTTTGTTTGTTTGTTTGTTTGTTTTAATAGTGCGCTAACAACCCTACCAATACAAAAAAAAGAAAATCCTGACTCTAGATTCCTGCAGTACATCTTTAAATAATAGACATTTAATGTAGCATCCTTTCCTAATACTTCTATTGGGATTGTGACTTCAGTTTTAACTGGCCTTTACCTGTGCCATTTGGATGTTCTCATATGTGACACAATGGGTAGCTGAAATACGTTCAGCAATGGAAATATTTACATGATAGTGTTAGTAGAAAACATGCTACCTCTGTGATGGGTTTAATTAGTGTTGGGCTGACTTGTGCAGGACCATTCTTTTTTATTCTTTTTCTTGTGGCAGACAATTTCTGGCAGTATATGCCTCATAGCAGTTGACTGGATCTGTAATGCTAAGTGTAGCAGATAAAGTTTTCAATATGGAAAAAAAGGGCTTTCTTTGAAACACTCTACATTGATGAGCATTATCAGTTATGGCTTGTTGCCAGCTGTGTAGTTAGGCTGTGAAAGCACTTTTACAGCCTTGTGGCAGGAACCCTCCTAATGACTGCTTTCCATCTTTTGCTGAATCAGGTCCAGTGAATTAACTGCTGACATTAGAGTCCCACTAAAAAGGGACAATCAGGTGGTTAGCTCTTAGGGTCAGCTTTGGATCTAGGAGGACTTCTGAAGTATAGCTAAAAGTACCTGAGCGGCCTCTTGCTGAAACTGTCTAGGGCTGAAGTCTTTCCTTGCAGTACACTCTTCAGCTGTCCTCCAGTCAGAACTGACTCTTGCCTGAAACTTAGTAATACAGAGTCACTGTATATCACCCTGAAAGCAAGTGTGAGTGCATTTGTGTGATACAGAGAACAACTTGGTTGAGGTTGAAGGATGAGCAAACACTTGATAGTCCTGCAAGAGGAGTTTTAGAAATTGAAGATATCTGTATATTGGCATTTTTGACTTGTTTTCCTTACGTATTTAATCAGTGGATGCCTGACACTAAAACCAGGTTTAGGGTACGTTCAACTGTAGTTCTTTTGAATTGTAGCACAGTCTTCTACCTGCTAGTTGAACTTGACCGTGTTCGTGGGCAGATAGGAAGCATCCGACTTGCTCATACCTTTGATTTGGCTTAGTATCATAGGGAGAGGTCTTGGAGTTTCTAGTTACTAAGCTTAAATGAATTTTGCTTTTCAGAATCATACTTCTTTTTCTCTTCTGTTGCTTCTTACAAACTTACTTAGCACTTTATACATGCTACTGCGTTGCATGGATTGTTTTTGATATTATGCTTGCAATTTGCATAATGTGTACGGTCAAGCCTAGGTTAGCGATTTTTGCAGCGTTATCTTGAATGCAGTGGTTTCACTGACTACTGTGATGTGTTCTCAGAGCAGGTAATCAAGATGCAATTTTGCCTCTCTGCAGATAGTCAAAATACTTTATCTGTGTTAAGTAGCTTGCTTTCTATGAGGTACATTTACATATTCATTGCTAAATAAGTTACAGTTATGATGATAGCTGAGAGAGTGATTTTCAAAATAACAAGCATTTTGGACTGGCAACATGTCAGGCTTCTTGTGACTGTATGTTGTCATGAATAAAAATGTAGGCTAGATTCCAAAGGTGTGTCATCTTCCATTGTAAAATTTTGGATATGCACTTTTGAAGGAAAAAGGTAGACTTTTTGGGGGGAAGCAATGCATTGCTACTAGTCTTAAAGCTGATGACATTTCAAAATAGCAGATGGTAAATTATATATAACCAGGTGTTTTTTTTCTTGACAGCAGCATGAGAAAATGTTATGAAGGCAGTGTACCTATCTGAGTATGTTAGTGGGTACTGGCAGTGTAGTGTTTTCTCTATTATTAGCACAATATTAGAACTAAACTGTCTTCTCCAAAGATGCTTTAAAAACTGTGAATCCGGTTTGGAGTACACTGTTTTACCACTGTCAGTTTTAGCAAAGCTTCCGCTAGTTTTCTGGTACTTCTATTATAAGAAATTATATTTAAATGCAAGATTTATTTATGCCATATTATAAATCATTTATTGTAAAGTTGAGTACCATCTTTGTTATGACATTTAGATATTAGACTAATATACTGTAACACTATATACAGTTGCATAATGCTGGTAGGACAGTTCTTGCAAATGTATATTTAATATGTAATGATCCCTGAAGAGCCATAGTTGCCTTATAGCTGCCAATTACTGCAAAATCACTTGAGATTTTTGCTAATTCATGGTGTGTATATTGTGCATATATATGCTATATGAACAGTTCATGCACAGAAACTGTACAGCTATATTTAGCTGCAAAGTTCAGGATTTTCATATACATGAGACACATTGTGATGCAAAATAATAGGCATTAATGAAAATCTGTTTAAAAGCAGATGATTGAGGTAAATGTACAGTCTCAAAGAATATATTTTTTTTTATTTCTCATATTGGAAGTCTTGTACATCTGGCTTTTTTAATATTGCAAATTGTTTGTTTATTCTTGTAAAATTCAGATAGGACAGCTCTAAGTATAGATTGTTTTGCATAGATGCGTTTAGCCCAGCCCCTGCTGGTAACCAAGGCCCTCCTCCAATGATGGGTATGAATATGAACAACAGAGGAACTTTACCTGGCCCTGCAATGGGGCCTGGTCCTTCCATGGGACCAGAAGGAGCTGCAAATATGGGAACACCAATGATGCCAGATAATGGAACAGTGGTAATGTATCACAAATTTAATTACTTTGAGTAGCTGTCATGTCTCATGGCCCATTTTTGTTACCAAAGATATTTTCACACTGAGAACATACTGTGTGTTTTGGATTTGTTAGAAGTAATTGATAAAACTTGTTCATGAAATGCAATTGCAGCAGAGAAGGGGAATCTTTATTTGATATTACTATGAAAATTCTGCTGTCAGAAGGGGATGAGTTCTTCGACCAGTAACTAACCTTTAAATTGAGGTTGAACTGTGCTGCAGCACTTGTGGGAAACATTGGGTGTGTCATGAAAAACTCCCCACAGAAGGGAAATTTCTTCTGTGAAATGAAGGAACAGTATACCAGGTCATCAGTAAATGTAGACGTTTGCTGCTTTTTCTTCTGTGAAACTAAATTCTGTGGTTTAGGTTTTTTGATGTTGGGGTTTTTCATGAATAGTTAAATGTTGGATGCTATCTAGTGTGAAGATATCTTTGTGTAAAACTTTTTTTTAAGCAACTTTAGTGGTTATTTAATTTCCTTTCTAACACTGTTTAAAGCATGAGATTATGACAGTAACGATGCTTAGAAAATAAGTATGCCAATAACTGTTAGGGATAACTCGTATTAATGGAGGAAAAATAATATTGCTCAGCTGTCAGACGTGGAAGGAAATGTCTTGTATACATCTGGAATCTTTTTATCAAGAGCAGATGGGCTGTTGGGATGCAGTTAAAGCAGTATCCATTTTTGCTCTGTTCTCATAGCCTGTCACTTCCTAGCTGTAATGTCTTATGTAGAGAAACAACAATATAATTTTTCATCTGATTATTACATATTTTTTAGAACTGGGTAAATAGATAATTGGGATGTTCTAGTGGTGGTACTGATATAAAGGAGTATGTACTATAAACAGTGATTCCATTGTAGTCTTACTGGAACACAGAAACATTTTGTAGCAGTGTAATTTTTTTTTTGCTGTGCCTTCTCAACAGTACCTGTCTGCATTGGAGCAATCTGTATAACGAATTTTGGACAAAATCCTTTGTTCCTTCAAGAAAAATGAGATTTTGAGTGTAAATTACATACTGAGACTGATTTTTCACCAGTTAAAGGAAAGGGTCTCACTTCACATCATAGAAGCCAGCTCATTTTATCAGTTGTATCATTTGTCACAAAGCAGGGGTGTGTTGTGGTTTTGACTCAGTCAGTGGCTGAGTTCTCACACAGCTGGTTCAGCTGGCTGTCCTGGCTATGTTCCCTCCCTGCTTCTTGTGAAGAAGCCCTATCCCAGCCAATCCCTGAACAGAGGGGGATGCTTTTTGCAAAATACTGTTTTCAGAGAAGCGTTTTCTGGATACCACAGTGTCCTGGTCACCTCTGGATCATTGTCCTGTGATAATATCAACACTGAAAATGAAGTGTAAGGAAAAGAACATGGTATTGTAAATTGTGGTTTCTGTATCTCAAAGTGTTGTTTTTCTACAAAAAGTCATTCCAGGTATGGAATTGTAGGGAATATGCTGACACTCAAAGATGCATGTTTTTAAAAATACATTTTTTTAACTTAAAATTTATTCTGCATGTTTGTTTGTTTTTTTCCTTTTTTTCCTTTATTTTTTTTTAAATTTTGGTTTTGTTTTGACTTGAAGGGTTTTATTTTGAGACAGAAAGGCATAGAATTAATGTATTTTTCTTGTTACTGGAAAAACACTGAAAAGATCCTTTTAGGTTTGTCTACTGAAATGCTGTAAGAGTTCATTTCCATGAAGGAAATGAGAATGTGGTCAATGAGACCAGAAATACAGTTTTAATTTTTTTAATTGGATGTTTTTCTGAAGTCTTCTGGGGGCAGTTGGAGCAATCTTTTTGTTCACATCAGTCTTTTGAAACATAGCTTATCTTTGAACATAACATTTTAAAAATAGCTTTTCCCCCATACTTAAGCTTACGTAGCTAATTACTGCTAATTTCTCGTTAGCTGGAGATAGGTGTTTGTTGGAAAGAAGACTTGACCTTTTATCCAAAATAGTAGAAATTATCAGAAGTATGTGGTTATTTGTTGAAATTCATATCCATTATGAGAAAGTTGGCATGAGTTAAAGCTAATTTTTTAAACAATGCCACAAATTTTAATGTTATTTTGGGGCAGTAGTAGATCTTAATGCACCTGCTGAAATCACTTTTTTCTTACTCAATATCAAATTTTAAACATATGTTAAATAGATATAATGCTGCCTTTATGTAATATTTATGTGAATTAGCAGACTTCAGAACTGTTGAGCTCCTCTACTGTTACTGGAGTTACACTTTTAGAATTACTCTTCTCTGATCTGGACATATAATGCCAGCGTTGAATGTTCTTGCTCAACTCCAAATACTTGGACTGTTAGTGTAGATCTCAGTGCAGAATGAATGTCTTCTGAAAGTGTAGCTGTCCTCAGCATGTGAATGATGAGTTATTTCATTACCTGATTGTACCACATATCTATGCTTTTAATGATTTATGTTATGTTGAGTTCATGTTTTGTTTTCATCATGCAGGGATCTGTTTTTAAACACTTTGTTAAATACTTAACTGTAAGTGCTCAGGTGCATGTTTTCTGTTTTAGGTCTTAATTGCTGTAGTCATATAAATAAGTTTATAGTCACATGTGTTTATTAATATTAGGCACAGAACTAAGGAAATGTGGAACATTAACTGGATTTTCATCTTGTATTGATATATCAGATTGAAGCTTGGGATATAGATCAAGTTTTTGAAACTAGTATAGTCCAGTTTGCATTTTGTCACTAGTTGTGTCATTATTTGGGCTGGGTTTTAAAAGCCAAACTAAATATTCTTGAAGTGTCAATGCAAAAGGCTGACTCCAGGCAGTACGGACTGAAACATCCATAGATAGGTGGGTATGTAAGTCTTCAGGTTATACTGATGTTAAAAGAATAAACCTGTAGGCTCTAGAAATGAGAGCTGACTTTTTTTTCCCCCCTACTTTTATGATTTTGTGTCTAAGGGAGAAGCACTGTAATTGGTGTGTAAGGGAGAAAAGTGCTCCAGTATAAAATTATTGTTTAATGTCTGATCTGTGACAGAGAATATGGATTGCTTCTCATGTGATTGGAAGGGTGAAGTTGCATTCAGCACCAGAGTTGGTCTTAATACTTAAGTTTTTAATTTTTAATTTACCTGACAAAGTTGGAGCATAACATTAGCACTCTTTAATTTCCAGCTCTTTTTCAATAATAACTAATTGAATTGCTCCTTTCTTTCCTCTATGTGTGATCCTGATTCTGCTGGACTGTCTGCTGAACTTCATGACAACATCACTTGTCGTTTTTGTTGTAACTCACATTTGGCATGTTCCAAATGGACTTTTATTAGCATAATGAGAGATTCCCTCAAGGAGGCCCATCACAGATGGGTTCACCTCTGGTTAGTAGAACGGGCTCTGAAACTCCTCAGCCGCCAATGAGTGGTGTAGGTGCCGTGAGTGGTGGACCTGGTGGCTTTGGTAGAGGAAACCCAGGGGGCAACTTTGAAGGACCTAACAAGCGTCGTAGATACTAAAACTTACTTCATTCCTTACTGCTTAGAAATTCCAGTAAAACTATACAGTGATATGCCTTTATAATTTTAGCTGTTATCTGGAAACGGTTTTATTGTTATTGTAGTCTTTAAAACAGTTTATTTTGTAAAACCTTTTTTGTATTCAGTCATAGGCTTTGTAGTATAGAGCAGAAATGATGCAGATCATGATGTAAGGCAATGTGTTTGTGACTCTAGCAAAATACAATGTGTGACTATGCTGTAAAACGTGCAGTTATCTGATTGCAATAAAATATAAAAACTACTTGAAAGGTTTTTGGGAATGTTATTACTAATACTGGGTGAGAATAATTTTATGCCTAAGTGTAAGTGACATAATTTTAATTCTCATATAGTTCCTACTGTGTGTCAAAGTTCCATTCTTAATAGTGAATCTGTTTAGCTTTAAACTGCATGTTGCAGTACATACTATGAACAATTTATAACACAGTTGCTTTTGTTGGCTGGGTCTCCTGAAGAGCATCGAATTTATAACAAGTGTTCTCAAGGATACTGTGTCCTTGCATCTCAGTCTCCCTTTGCAAATGTAGTCTATTACTATAGGCTTATCACCTGAGTTATATGCATTACTCAAATTATTGGAAAACTTAAGTTGGGAGAAAATCCCCCCAATTTTGGAAAAGGAGTATTTATGTGTACTTTATTCATGACAGTATGAATGAATTGACCTAAACCATACTTCTACGGAAGCAAAATTACTGTAGTGTCTGTGATCATTAAAGCATCTTGCAAGGAAGGAGACATTTGTGCAAGCAGGTTTAAAACCTTCCGCTGTGTAATGCATTATTATAGGTATGTGTTTCCCTGGTGTTTGGTTTTAATACAAACAAGTCTGTTACCAATAATTAATTAGGAGGAAAATACATGTTTTTCCAGTCAAAGTAACTGTTCACTTAGAGCAATATGCATTTAGAAGGATTACACATGAGTATTCTTGGAAAATGTTTTACAGAATGATGAGTATGAAAAATAACTGTTTCCAATACAACTCAGGCTAGATTTGCTGTTTGTGTTAAGATAAAACTAATAAT
Source organism: Indicator indicator (assembly GCF_027791375.1). Lineage (NCBI taxonomy): Eukaryota > Metazoa > Chordata > Aves > Piciformes > Indicatoridae > Indicator > Indicator indicator. Next base: position 19,107,316 of record NC_072010.1, on the reverse strand, counting down.
GCTCTTAGGAAGTTTATTAGGAAGATTCCAATTTTTTCAGCCATGGAAGATGATGGAAAAGACTTATTGGTTCTATTCCTGTAATGGTAACGAAGTAGGGATAATTGTGGTGCTAATGCTTTTTTTTCCCTGTGCAAAGTAAAATGTTCTCTTTTAATCAGTTCACTCATGTTTTCGGAAATAGAAATTACTAAAATTTCTCTGCATAAATGGTGATACTAGATTGATCAGCAGAGAGAACATGCATGTATTACTACTTAGTGTAGCAGTGATGGTCTTAGTGAATTGAATTGTGAGCAACTGGGCAACAGAAAGATGCTGGCATTTTGGAAGTACACTTAAATTGCCAGTGTTTGCATGGTTTAAAATAGAGATTGTTTTCATACATTTCAGGAGTTATCACATGTGGGTCCTCACTTGTGGCATCTGAAACTACTAAGCCTTTTCTTCTAGACCATCTTTCATGTTGCCCTTTTTTGCTTATGTTGAGGCATGATATACTTTATAGTTTTTAATTCAGTCACGGTTAGGTTCGAAGTCTTTTCCCTACTTGATCATCACGTTTCAGCACTTGTTCTTCAAAAAAAAAAAAAAAAAAACCCAAACCCCGGCACCTGGTTTTACTTATCAAAATGTTCCTAAAACTCAGCATTTTGGAAAACTGCTGTTTTTTCATTAGGTGTAAACTAATGTTTGCTATAGCAGTAACTTAAGCTCTCTGCCTTGGTGTATTGCATTCAGCTGAAAACACAGTTTACATTACTGACTAGTAAGATATCTAAACATTTGATTGCTTTTTTATCTTTTTTTTTTCCCTTGTAAAAGGTGTTTGCTTTTTTATGGGAATTGAGAAAATACTGGTAGTTCTAAACTGTAAAGCTGTTAAGGGGAATGTTTTAAATAAAACTTAAACTAGATTTAAGAGGTCTGTTCCGTGTTTCAAAGAGGCTGTGTCATTCAGGCCATTTGGCTAATTCTTGTATATTTACATATATACAGCCTTATGCTTGTAGTATCTTTCACAACTACGTTAAACGTACCAAGTCTGCAGAAAGTGGTTCATTATTTCCTTGCCAGCCTCATGGTATTTTAAGTGCATGTTTGCTGCACTATGTTTTTATTAGCAAGCCAGAGGTATGTATGTGTTTGAAAGTTACTGTAGATTGTAATTAATATTGTTCATTTTGAGTTACCCTTCGTATAAAACTCTGAGTTGGATGGCTCTGCTGTGTGGTAGCAATGGATTTGTCCACTACAGAAAATTTATAGCAGAAAATAATCTGATGTATTTTTCAATATCCATGAACCAAGCATTTTAAGCTTTTTTGGACACACTTTAAATATTTCATGACAAATGCTTTTTAAGTAGCTGATGACAGGTGGCCAGATTCTGCTCTTAAGAAAAGCTTACTAAAGGCTGTCTGGCTATGTTGGCTATATATCGTTCAGCTGTAAAGGCTGATTTTATTTTCACTGTATGTCGTAGTAACTGGCTCTAGCTATATGATAAACATGTAGTTTTGTTACAAAATAAATGGTCTGAAATTATTTCTGAAAAGTGGTATATTGATATGGCCAAGCAGTATGCTTACTTGAAGGTACTGCCTATGTGCTGCACATGATTAACTTTTCTTTGTTCCTCATCTGGCTGATCATTTCTTTTTTTCTTAGGCATCTGCTCTATTTTTAACTGCCTTTGGTCTGACTGCAAAGCACAGTGGAGTTTTGTCTCTTTCTGCTATATGCTGTGATAAGATATGAAAGCTTAGAAAGCATATGAAGCTGCAAGTGCAATGCACTTAGTTTTGGTTATAATTACTGGTTTTTTACATTATTCCTGAAATGTCAGTCTAAACTGCTTGATTTTCATGTGAGATAACAGTTTTAATACCTAAAGTAAACAAACAAAAACCCCAAACCAAAACAAAACCCACAAACCAACACACCACCATCAGAATCCAGCTTATTTAACTGTGTTTATAACCTCAGTCATTTTGAAGGGGTGCTGTTGGGCACTTAAAAATTCATTTTGGTTGTGAGTCAATCAGTAGTGCTGTCCACTGTGCTCATTGGATAAAGCACTGTGATAACTTGGGAACTCGGTGTATCTATTTCCTAAGAAAAAATAAAATTTCTTTGGATTGCTTAGAAAGAAAATTCCAGACTTTTAAGATGCTTGCTTTATTGTCTGCATCTCTCTTACCCAATTGGACATAAAGGTAAAATAAACTAGAGACTCGTATTAAAACAAATGGTAAAAATAGATTACAAGATGCTATGAACTAACACGTTTATTTTAACCATAATCCAATAGGAATCTGTAGTATGCATTCTTTGAGGAGCATTCTTATCTGAAGTATATTGTTATATTTAAAATCATTATACTAAACTGACTTTTTCCTTTTTGAAACTTTGTTTCAGATTTTTGTAACTTGTAAAATAGAATAATCTCTAGTGACAAATTCTTTTGAAAGATACTGGTTGTTAAATGGTCACAATCTCCCTTGAGATAATGATGTTCAAAAATGCTGAAAAAGCCAACCTAAAAGAAAATTGAAGTGGAGAATAAACCCCCTTGGGTGTTTTGAAGGGAGGATATGCTTTAAGGTGAGAAGCTCAGCGTGTGAGTGGTGTGCTCTGACATTGAAGGTGATTTTAATTAAGCATGTTGTGGAAACTAACTTTTGGGCATATTTCTTAATATGTGAGTTTTTATGTAACAACTTGGATTGTAATTCTTCACTTCTTGGTGAACACTCATCAGAATAACTTAAAATGGCAGGGAAGCCACCAATAGGGTCAGTTTACATCAAATTGAAAATGTGAATGGATTCTTAATCCCATTCCTAAGACTTGAAGTGATGCATATCTGTAGGTGGTTTATGTAAGAGTGTGTCCAGCATCTCCAGTTACTTTGTGCTTGGGGCCAAGACTGGGTGACTTAAGAGAGCAAATACTTCAAGTTCTTTGTCTTCTCAGGAGCCCTGACTTTATTGATTTGGGCACGGTGCTGTCATTAAAATGCAAACCATACTGGGATCTGGTGGTTTCCTTGGGCTGTTGGCTCATTTCTAGCCTGAGAGAGTATCAGTCCAAACATCCACAATGCTTGGATAGTGATGAGGGGGAGGGATTGTCACCTATGGAAAATACAGAAGTTGGACATTATTCATTTACTGCAGGTCACTTGCCACTAGTTTAGTGGCAAAAGGACTGTATTATTCCCAAAACATTTGCTTTCTTAAGTATCCATTCAGTGAAATCTGAGATCTTAATGACAATAGAAGGGTAGCTGAAAACATGCAATACTTAAATGTCAGGTATAACTTCCCCATTGGCTTGGCTTTTTGTTGTGTTTTGGGATATACTGTAGAATAGTCTTAGTAGGTGGTTTTGCCAATTTGGTGTTTTGCTGTTATGATGAAATCTGTTTCATTAATAGCTTTGAGTTTTTCCCCATAAAATATTTTTAAAATCATAGCTGTACATGTTTCAGGTTTGTTCTGTCATACACGAAATACTGAAGTTGATCAAATTTATGTCTAAAATACAACTTGTAGAATAAACTGAACATGAAATTGTCATGAAAACTACTTCTGATGGCTTTAAATGCATGGAAACATGTTGTCTTATGTATTCTTTTTGGGATAGATTTAATAGGTCTTTTCCATCTTGAACTTCCTCAAGCTACTAGGAAAATTAATGTAATTGAAATTTGGAAGCATTCATATTAAGGATCTTGACCTGACTTATGAAAGCTGTGAGAGATGGGTGTCTTCAGAAAAGCAGTTTAGAACAGCAACCATTTTTTCATAATTGAAGGAACTGTCGAGAAGTTTTAAGTTCAGAGATAAGCATGACATATTTACAGGTTAAACAGTTTAAAACCACCCTTGCTTTCATATAATGATTATTTTACACCCAAATCATATGAAAATAAAAGGTCATTGTAAAGGTCCAGTAAAAACTTCCTGGTTTGTGTGTAGTCCCTTGGATAGAGGACGAAACTGCTCATGAAGTCTGAGATTCAAAAGGAACTTAATTGTTACTGCATGTGTGTTAAGGTTTTTCCATTTGTTCTGGTAAATGGTTTGTCTAGAGCTTTGATTGTTCCCGGTGTTACTGGTGTGCTTATATATCTTAACTTCTGTAGAGTAAAGCATAGCTGTATATTTGAACTTACATGCAAACTGTATGTGGGATGTTAAGTGCTTGACTTGAAAGAAGTGCAGTGAGAATAAAGATTTTGTTCTTGCCTTTAATTTCTGCATAGAGCCTTGAACCAGGAGTGTGAAGCGTCCTGTATGTAAGCTGAAAAAATACAGGGGAGGGGGAATAAAGTAATGTAAGAATGGGAGGAATGTGGGGGGTTTTGTTGGATTTTTTGTTGTTGTTTTTTTTTTTTTTTAATCTACACAGATTCACAAATAGTTTAAAACTTGTCATATGCAAAAACCATGAATGCTCCTAATGGGAAAGATGGAAATACCAGTTACATTGTCTTGGTTTTTTTTAAACTTTTAGATTAGTGTTGTGCAGATTGCCAAGTAATATCAGAGAAACTAATGAAAATGTCCTAAAACTTCTATACTGTTCCCATGATGTAGTCTGGGGTCACTGCAGTTAGGTATATTTTCTCTATGTTCTGATATTGTTCTGTAGGACTTTGGGTTTTGTGGCTAAATATAGCAACTGTGTACAGCACACAGCCCTCATGTTGTCGTAAGTATGAAACATGATTTAAGATTGTTAGTCTCTCCTCAAAACAGTGAGAATCCAGTATTACACTTATGTCTCATAGCCAGAGAAGCACTGAACAGAAGATTTTGTGAAAGATAAAATACTGAATATTTATTAGCAATTATGTAATAGAATTAAGGTATTTTGTTAGTATTTTTGCTTTAATTTCACTATAATAATTTTTATTGATGTGATCAATAAATATTTGAATTTTTCATTAATACTTGAAAGAAAAAGCAAACCCCACAACCCCAAACTTCCCGGTGCCTTTTTGCCCAAGCAAAACAGATTTTTGCTCTTTAAATAACGACATATACCTAAGCAAGGTGGAAGAGGAAACGTAACAAATGTGAAAAGATGTAAAAACCGCAAGGATTTATTATAATTCTTTTTGCAGCTGCTTGTGCTTGATGTTCTGGGTATTTTATTGTGTTTCTTAAAAAAAACCCCACAAAACAAGTTTGTTACTCTTCATTATTTCCCCATAAAATAATGTATTCTGCAGTACTTTTACTAAGGTTTAAATATTTTTAGTGTAAAATTGCAGGAAATAAACTCTGCATTAACCAGCTGTTGCAGTAGTATAGTATTTCCAGTACCATCTGTAAGTGGTCTATCCACCTGCTTACAAATGTTTGAAATATATGTATGCTAATGGCATTTTTTGAAATATCTATATGCATATTTAAAATAGTAATTCACTACATGCATTGCTGCAGATCAGCTCTTTGCCCTCCTTTGGTCCTGCTTCTTGCCTGCTTTGTGCCTCACCTTGCACCTCTATGCCCATGCAGTGAGCAGGGTAGAAGAAATACAAATTTACTGCTTGTGCTCATTTCTATGTGGAAAGAACAGCAAGGAATGCACTTTAGAACGAGACTGTGTAATTGTGCAGAGGTAGCTTGTGCTGTATCTACATGCCACATAGAGAAGGTAGTTTTGTAGATGTTCTCATTAAATGAGCTTGGATGACTTCTCAGCACTTCTGAGAAATATATATCTTAGAACAAGTAGGTAAGAAATACGTTGAGAGCTTTAGATATCTGAATAGCACAGTTATGCTTTATGTTCTTCATGAAAGTTGCTGCAAGAGGGAAAGTATATGAAGTAATGAAAAAAGTCAACTGAAATGTTGAGCCTAATTAAGTGTAAGCTTGATCCTGTCCACTTTCTGCAGTTGCCACGAAGGTTACATGCAAGCCAGTAAAATACAAAAAATAGCGTTCTTCATGATTTCTCCAGGAAAGGTGATATGCACAGTTGCTTTAGAGAAGCAAGACTATTTACATATACTTTTTTCTTGGAAGAAAATACATAAACTGCAAGTTGCAAAGATGGGAAATACTGTCTTTTAAAATGCCACCTGTTGTTCTTTGTTCTTTGCTACAATAGCACTACGTTGTTGCATATGTTGTGTTCCACTTTTTAGGGACAGAGCATGTGAAAGGTAAGATGCAGTTCCAGTTTTAATCAACTTCAAGTCTTTTCTGGAAGGCACAGAAGGAAGATTTTTAATAATGAAACAGTACTTCTTTGGGTTTATGCTCCTAGAACTTCCAGCATTGTAGTTGTTCCACATCTGATGTTTTCAGAACCATAGCTGTGCTGAACAATACAAATAAAGTTTCTGTCTTGATCTGCAAAGAATGCAATTACTACATTTCAAAAATGGAAAGTTTGGAGTTTGGAAAGAAAATGTATGAAATAATTGTGATATATGGCATTATGGATTTAAAAGAGAAAATTATGTCAAGTGGCAGTTGGGATGGATATGTTTTAGGTCCATTTTGGTATATGTGCCAGTTTATCATTGCTGTGCTATGCTTGGTGTAACCTTTGTGATATCATGTAATGCATGTTCAGCATCATTCTTGTATCACTATTGTGTATAGTTTCATATTTTATTCATTGCTGAATGCAAATGTCTCTAGAAGGAGGGGACTAAAGCATTTTTTTAATACTGTTTAACCTGGGGTAGTTTTTCTTTGCTAAGCTTGTTTTCTGTATTGTGCATGTTTTGTGCAAAATAGGCTTTTTCTATTGCATATGGGGAAAAGTGGAAAGTCAGGAAAAGATGTCTGTTTGGAAAGTAAACAGGAGTCCTATGTGTCTCTTACTGACGAGTGGCTCAGGAGAATAAAATCTTTGTATACTTTGTATACTTTCATGAATGATTACATTTAGAATTTTTCCTACTTAGAGCCCACTTCAGTATTGAAGACAAATGTTCTGAGTTTAGTTTCCATAGACAATCTGGGTTTAATCTCAAGCATGTGTACAAGACAGTAGATTAATCAGAAATTATATTTCCTCTGAATAGTGTAACTCCCTAAGTGCTATTAAACACTTCTTTAAAAAAAAAATTAGTTTGAGTTTCATAGTTTTGAGGTTTTTTTAAGTGAAACTTTAGAAATTGTATTGCATGAAAGTAAGCCAGTCTTCTGGATGCTGAGAGGAAGTACAAATATGTGCAGAAATCATGCTCTTCTGTTGAGCTGCACTAAGTTACTGGGCATGCATCTTTTTAAATTGGGACTGTTGTGCCAAGCTGTTTGTTATTAAGACTTAAAATGAAATACTGTTTGTCTTACTTTACTTAGTTATAAGTAGTATTTTTCTGTTAATATCTTAAAATTTAGATTAGGTGCATGTACGTTATTGCAGATCAGAAGTACAATAATTCAAGGGATAGTAGTTACCAAAGACTGATGATAACGTCTGCCTCCAAACCTAGTTGGGTAAAAGCTGATCTTGAGCATTATTCTTACTACCTTTGAAATTAATTCTTTCGTATGTTTTTCTTCTTCCAGTTATCACAAACCTGAATTTCCCAGGTGTCTTGATGTTTTGGGGAAGTAAATACTGATTTTTAAAGCTGTGCCCAGAATCTACATTGGCATTTCTGCTTTACTACTGTAGTAGTCACGGGTACTCCCAAATTTGAAAGTGTTCATCTAGGTATTTGGAAGGAGAGTAAGGGATTGATTATTCTATGTTCCTTAATTCTCAAGGCCTCCAATGGGAAAACTGGTAGTGTAGAATAATCTTTGTTACTGTTTAAAAAAAAAAAACAAACACCTAAAATATGTGCCAAAATTGTTTAATAATGTGTTATTTTCAAAACAGCCAAGGAAGCTGAAAGATGTATCATTAAGCAAGGTAGTGAAACTGTTTTACTTAGAGGTCTTACATATTTGAAGTATTTGAGCTCTAAATCCTTCTCTGCTTTGATATTGAGGACATCATGACTCAACTCTAACCTTCCATTATTATTAGGCTGAAAATTCTGCAAGGTTCTGCAATGCTTTAGAAGTGATGTGAGGAATGTCATGTGACATATACTGACTGTAGGATTGGGCCAAATCTTTGAAGATTGACATTGGTCTGCACTGGGTATCCTTACCTATTCCATTTAGGACTTTTTTCCTATTTCATACTCCAGGTTTTCTTATGTTGTAGGAGGCTTTAACACATGATGTGGAACCACACCACAAGCTGTAGAAAACTTTATTTGGGGGTTGTAATAATAAACTTGACAGAAATGAGTTAGAGGAAAGAATCAGATGTTAGATGCATAGTGAAAATAGTTTATATGATTTGGCAAGTTGCTACATAATTCTCCCTGTGTGTCTTGTTAGTATGTGAATATCATGTATGTATGCTTAACTTGTTACACTATTAAAAAGGATTTATGGCTCTTCCTGAGGAAATGAAGGAAGAACTGGGTTCTAGATTAAAGTTTCTCTTGCATGTGAGTCAACACACAATAATTAAAATAATACATAAGAACTTAATGGAAAGGAAAAAAAGGTACCTTTTCTTGATTCATAGATGTGTAGGAATAATAATACTGAAAAAAGTAGGTAAGTAGTCTTCATTGATTTACACATGGGGGAGATAGTAATGTAGAAAAGCATGAAGGTGTGGTTTGACATGATCTTCTGGATTTTCAATTTGAAGTCTGTTATTGAATTAAAATTCCCAAATATGACTCTTGATAACCTTCATCTAAAATTCTGTTGTTTAGAGTTCTACTCTAAATGAAGCTAGTTCAGTGTAAACATGCAAATACACGCTTTAATGGACAAATGAAGTCTAAAAGCCTGTGTTTCATTAAGATATGGAAAAGAGTAATGTTCTTGGAGTTGGCTGTATTTTCTCCTAATTTTTGTTGACAGCCTTTAAGGAGCAAAGGTGGGAACTTTATTAATGACATGCAGGGAAAGGCTAAATGTACAAGACAAAATTGTACTGAGAAAGAACTGAACTTCAGATACATGTAACTACATACTTCCAGTAGAGGGTTTCTGTCATGAGTTAGAAGAGCTCCTGCTTTAAAAAAAAGACTGCACAAATCTTGTCCAGCTCTTTGCCTTGGCTGTGACAAACAGGAATGGGACTGTCAGGATTTAAGTTTACAAATCATGTAATTACCATACCATGGTGTTAAATCTGAGTAGTTGAACAGTCAGCACCAGAGGTAGCTTGTCTGCTGACTGGGTATGCATACAGCTATATGGCACTCACAGCCTTCCCAGGACTTTGAGTATTCTAGCACTTTCAGTTGTTTCACCTGCCTCAGTTCATGAAGTTCCTTTGACTACAAGGATGCTTTTCCAAGTCTTCATTTCTCCTGCTTAGCAAATTGCAGTTGTGCAGTGGCAGCTGCTTCAGCTGGGGATTGAAAGTAGTATAGTTATGGAGCACTTAAACCTAGCATTTGCTCTTGCCATCTAGAACCTTCTTAGTTTACACCTTTTTAGTCACCACAGTGCATCTCCAGATGCTACTTTTCATGAATTATAAATGTGGTGTTCTCTGGGGTATTGATCTGAACAACCTTGAGTATACAAACTTCAAAAAAATACACTTGTACTGTCAATAACAGAAATTCCTTTGATAAATCAAGGTATGTTACAGAAAATTATGTTGGATGATTATTTCAGTCTCTCTAATTTTGTTCTACCTCCAGGTGCTGAGATTCACTTTTCAACTATTTGGATATCAGTGTTTAGTTTACACAGTGTGGTGTAAACTAAAACTTATGTGTAAATATACCCTGTCAGAGTGTACTCAGCAATAAGATGTGAATTTTTCAGAGCTCAGAATGAAAGCTAACAGGTGGTTGAATATGGTGGGAATAAAAGTTAGGGGATGGCAAGTGTAAGGGTGAGAACAAACTGAGGTCTTTGAAGATGGTCTGTGGAACATAGTGTGAGAGTCTGATAAGGGGAAGCGTCTATTAACTTTTCAAAGAAAATGCATCAGCAAAACTTTTGAAATACAGATGTTGTTGGAGAAGCTGCTGCTTATGTGGAGTTTCTTTTTCTAGACGTAGCAAATGATGTTTGTATTGTTAGAATGGATGTTTTTACCTGGTGTACATCAGAAGTCACAGGTAACTGAAGTAACAATTTTTATGTTTTGGTCTGTGTTCATAACCAGTTTTTCATGTGGGGATATTCACAAATTTGTCACCTAAAAAATAACTAATACTTAACTATGTATTGTTAGTGTAAGAATTATAGCATGAGCTTGCATCTTGGAATATGAACAACCTGTGATGGAAAGTAGTGTGAACAGTCAGTTGCTTTGATTTAAAATACTCTAGTCTTGAAAATCATGCCAACTTTATATGTAAGCTGATAACCAAAGGATGTTCCCTATTTCTTTCCATGTGGTCTTGGCTTAGTCCTATGCAAGCGTGGTTCATCATTAAGGCCTTTGGAATTTGTTGTTCTCAAGTGAAGGAAGTTGTAGTGAGCTGGAGTGCCTTTTAAAGGGAATAGATTGTGGTTAGTTTAAGTAATATTTCTCACACACTAAGATACCTGACAGTCAAATCTGTTACTCAAATTCAGAATTATTCCTAATACCCTGCTTTTCAATCTTTTCCATTAGACGTTATCAGGTGCTTCCTTAGCTTTACATATACGAAAGCTGAGGCTTAATGCTTTTAAAAATGTTTCACATGGGGTAAGAACAATAACTTTATCTTACAGGTGGTAGACACTTCTACTAAAACAAGGAAAGTAGTAGTAGGAAGCTGAGTAAAATTTCTTGGTGTAGCATCAGCAGTGTGTCCAGTTGTACAAGGAAAGGACAAAAAGCCAAGTTGGAGTTGCATCTTGTCAGACAATGAAGCTCATACAGCCGTATGAAGTACAGAACCTCTGCTCTTCAGTGTGGTTGACTTTACTACATGTTCTGCCTTAAAAATTTTCACAGGTTCCTTGCTGGTGTTACACACAACTTTGAGCCCAGGTCTGAATAGTAATCTGCTTAGACTGGGCAATTGCAGGCTTGATCTGTTGCAAGGACTATTTGTCATATTGAAACAGATCTGTAAATACATTCATCTCTCCAAAACACAAGTTTTCATGAGAAGGGATTCAGCATCGCTTTGTGGTTTGTTATTTTGGAATCAGGTAAGTCTTCATGTCAGTAGACCGACCTGTGATAGAGCATTTGCAGGATACCCTGCAATTTATTAATGCTGTTTTGTTGTCTTTGTTACTGTGTATTTCAAATCTAATGTAAGATTTTTTTTTCTACAAAATATAGGGGGTCGGGGGTTATGGTGGAAGCTAGAAAAGAAGTTGATGTTCTGTATTTGTCATGAAGTGATCAGAGATAAAAATTGTCATCCAGCAGAATTAGCACAGGAAGGAAACAAACTACACGATGAATTACTAAATCTTTTAACAGGGCCAGAGAGAATGGATACAAACTGAAACACAGAAGGCTCTGTCTGAACATCAGGAAATTAATTTTTAATGTGAGGGTGAATGAGCATAGGTTGCTCAGGCAGGTTGTGGAATTTCTATCCTTGGAGATATTAAAAGCCATCTGGACATGCCTTTGGGCATTGACATTAGGTGGTCCTGCTTCAACTGAAGGGTTGGACAAGATGATCTCTAGGGGGGTCCCTTCCAACTTCAACCTTTCTGTGATTCTATCATCTAAATAAAGCTTTGACTTTATTAAACTTTATATAGACTAACATTAAAATGCTATTATATGCTTAGAGATTGGAATGTTTCCTTGATGGGTTTCATTTCAGTATAGATGTATGTATTACTTAGTATTGTTAAATTTTGCATTTTCAAATGGAGCATGCAGAACTTGAAAGCTCTTTGAGTGAATTTTGAGTTGTTGCTCTTTATAAAGACCATGTGACCACAGCTTGCCCTGCCCTTTCCCCCAGCATCAGAGATTTTTTAGCCCCACAAAGATAATCAATTCTGCTGTCATTATTTTGGAAGAGGAGGTTAGGACACACGGGCCTAACTTGGCACCTGCTGCAAAAATGACAGGTAAGGAATCCTGCAGGAGGGGATGGGGAGCATTTTGTGAAGTTGTGTAAAGCAGCATTGCTGACACTTCAGAAGTAAATACGCTGTGGATCAGTGAATTTCACAGCTCCTTAGGAATGCTGTTTTTTTAATCAGAGAAAGTTGGATTATGCACAGTCTAGGAAGTTTCCCTTGAAATGAGATTATTCCTTTAGTTTGGAGTATTTAAAATAGCCTTAAACTAGTGGAGTCATCACATCAACTGTATAAAAGTATTTTTCTATAATACAGAATTTTATGCTGATTTTTCTCAGATTTTAGGTTCATGCCTACAGAAAACTTTAAGGCTTGGCCTGTATGTATTTTTGCTCCTTCAAAACAATGTTAATTCGAAATTAAATACGTATTATTGGAACTATGCTTATTTAAATGTCTAAGATTTTCTTCATATCTCTCTTACTTCACATTGCCTGATTGCATACTCATTTGCACAGTGTGTAGTGCAATGATAACCTGATCCTTCCGTTACAGTAGAGCAATACTGATAGTACTAGCTGTGCTGGTTTAACAGTACCTCATTTACCGCAGATTAAATTTGTTTCAAACTCTGTGTGTAAACAAGCCATAAGCTTCTGTGATAGGAATTTACTCAGAATTTCTAGAACCTGACATAACACAAGCTCAGGAAATTTGACTAACTTTTAATATGGTGGTGTGATGCAGTGGTTTCAGATGCTTTTGATCTGTCAGGTTTCTTGAGCTTGCTTAAGAAGTTAAGTTTCTTAAGCTAACTGGTGAAGTCACAGTTATACATCATTATTTCTAGGTGAAAGAAATGATGAGAATTAAATGGCAATCCCTTGTTCCTTAACAATTTTGTACTCCTTAGTTGTTTATGATAAGGTAGCTTGTTGCAAAATGCTCAGGAACTTCACATCCTCGTAACAAAGCATGTAAGTTCTGAGTGGGGAAAACCATACTGTCAGGTGTTTTTCCAAGCTGCTTGGCACGAACACAATCATTGAAAGTAGTAATCTAAGTATCTGAAGAATTTGCTGCTGCATTAATGACAACATAAACAGACATAGGAAAACCAGCTGGATTAGCCAGCTATTCTGGTGCTACAGATTCTTCAACATGGAATGTTAGTGAGCAATATAGAGGAAAGAGCTACATTCAAAGATACTATATTGAGCTGATGGTCCATACAGTAGTATTCTAATGACTAACTACAGTTTCACAGGTCACTATTTGGCAAAAATATATATAAAGTACATAAAAGTAGAACAGTAATTATACTGTGCAATAGAAGCCTGAATGATACTAAGAAACTTAGACTTCATTCCCTTTTGCTGATCAAATCCAAACTTTGAAATTGAGGGAATCCTTCTTTACCAAAAAAAAAAAAAAAAGTTCCTTCTGTATTAAATAAACAGCCTTGCATCTAGGAACATAATGACTTGCAAATGAACCATTTTTATTAAACTTACAAAACACTTAAAAATTTCAGTGCCTTCAAATTCAGACCTTGCTTAAGTTGCACAGGTAAAGTCTTTGTCCTTTCTGCTTAAACAGTTTCAGACAATGTTATCATTCCCTAGATACTGAAAAGTTTAACTTCTGTGTGAGTCAAGTTTTTCAGTCCAGGCAAACCTGAAAAACAGATGTCCCTTGATCATAGTATTATGACTGTTGCAGGTTTATTGCCTAGCCAGTAGTAACTGCCATCATGTCTTTTGGAATCCGATTTCAAAGGAGGAATACTGCTATATTCACATTCCTCATTCTGTGCAAGAGGCTAACTTCAGACACTGTGATACCTTATAAATTGGAAGTTGTGAATTAGATGTAAGACATTTTTAATAGTCTCGTCAAACAGAATGCCTTGCTGGCTCATTTCAAGTAGTTGACTTTTTGTTTCTAGGAACTTAATTTTGCTAAAATACTTAGCTGTCCGCAAGTATGCGCTCTTAAGGTGGTAATTTGTGCAATCCAAGATTGGGAAATTTATGTTGCAGGTTGTCTCCTTTAATCACTGGCAGCCATGCAATGATGCCTAGGTGACAATTTTTGATTTTATTGTTGCAAATGTGTGTTTTTGTCTGCAGCAGGGCTGCTGATGATTAAGGGGAGCAGGTTTGGCCAGAGTTGAGTAAAGATTAAGAAGAATGTGGAGTAAAGGATTGCTTGACCATTTTTAAATGTCTAGCACTATGTCTTCTGTTAATATATCAGCGGCCAACATTGTTATCTGTTACCTTTTGATAGGTAAACCTGAACAAATGCAAACACGAACACAGCGCTACGGATCATCTTGGGTTCCCTTTGGAAACCCCAAAAAAATGGCCACAAGGGATTGTGTTTTCCTGAGAACAGCTCAGCACTGGAGTTCTTCCTTTCTGTGTGATGGATAGTGTCTCTGCTACTCTCAAAGTGAAACATATACCTGCTGGTGCAAAATGTCGTATGGTCCACTTCGGTGGAAGTCAAAATTTACCCATGCTGCTGTTCAGTCTTGCTAGGTAATTTTTGAAGTAGACATAAATTAAAGGGGAAAATGGAGGGAAATGAAGGGGGGAAGCTTTCTGTTACACCAGTGTCCAAAAATCCTACTGGAAAAAAAAATCGATGTGTCAGAGCTGTATAGCATCGGTGTGCAAGGTAAATGTAAAACGTCCTTCAGTGTTGTAGATTGTCATGGCTGTTTTTGCCTGGTATGCTGCTGTGGGAGCTTGTAGCTTGTCTCACATACCAGTTCTGTATTGGAAAGACAGTGGTGGATAATGTTACACTGAGTATGTGTTACTTGAGGTAGGCTGCGCTGAGGAGTAGTTTCCAGTTTTCTTTGATGGTGGCCACAGCCTATGCACGGTATTGCCCAGTTTGTACATGACGCACCTGTTCTCTCCAGAATAGGTATGAATGCTTTGATTTAAAGAGTCATCTTAGGATTGAAGATAGAAATGAGTCTGTTACTTTGAAAGTAACCTTGCTGTGTTCCTGCTGACTCTTGCAAATCCCTATTTTCAGTACTACTTACTAGAATACATTCAGGTCTAACAGCAATTACTGTTAATCGTAAGCAGGGTTTATATAGGGTAGAGAAATTGAAATTATTTTGGTTTCTTGTAGAGAGAATTCTGAAGCAGTAGTGCAGAGGTATAGACATACTGTTTTGAAAAAACAAACCAAACTAATAAAAAAAAACCCAAACAAAACAAAACTAGCAACCCCAAACCAAAAACAACACGGCCCAACCACCCACCCAAAAAAGCATGCTCAACACTCCTACCCTGTCAGATTTATCTAGTTAGAATTCTGTTACTAGTATCTTCTGTAACTGGCTGTTACAGAAACTGGAGAGACCGCCTTAGGCCTTTGTCAGTCTTAACCTTGTGTTTTTGTAGGTAGTGGAAAATGGAAGAAAAGCCTAATTATGGGTGGTCTTGTAATACTAAAATACAACCTGAAAGATGCACAGCTTGTAATTGTGGCTTCCCTTTAAAGATGGGTCCATACTTGGCAATAACTGGATTGATTCCAACGTGTGAAGACAGTATCCCAGGACATGAATGTACAGGTGACAGTTGCAGCTGACAGTCAGTGCTGTGGCCACTATTGTGTTTTGACCTGCTAAATTATTACATCGTACTAGCACTTTCAACATGATAGCTCTAGTTACAGAGGATTAATGAACTGAGTTCTGTCCTATCTGCTTCAGGAGGAAAGTATCTATCTTGTTAAAACATGTGGGTTAGGGAACAGATAACAGAACTTTTTGAAATTTTATCTTTAGCAAGCTGCACCATGGGGGAGGAAAGATGAGAAGGAAGCAAATAGGAGAACTGGTGAATTAACAGCACTTTTAATAGGATTTGGGCATTAAATTGTGACAACTTTGAAATCGTATTTATTCTGACCTGCTAGCCTCAGCCTTTTTCTAGACCTATCTGAAAAGCTAAATGTTACCTTTTGTAAATGTGTGTGGTTGTGTGTTGTAATTTGCACGTATGTCACTTTTGAGTTGCTTTTTGGGGCTGTTCCTGAAGTGAAGCAAGTCTGAAACGTGCAATCCCTGTGTGACTTTCCAAAATAATTCTTTCTGTAATGAACACTGCAGGGTGTGTGCAGTTTTCTGATGAGCAAAGAGGACCTCAAGACGTTGGTAAATTGTTTAAGAAGTCTTTCTCTGAGAGCAGAGTTCATCCCCTTGTGCTGCTGTAGTCAGGGCCTTCCAGGCAGTCTTCTACAGACACTTCTTTGGGACTCTTTTTGGCTCTCTCACATTTCTGTGAATGCTTCCCCAGCCTGAGTAATGGATTGTTAAACCTATCAAATGCTGCAGTATGCACATGTTGCATTAAGTCAGAGGTATCCAGTGGAGAAGAATTTATTTTAACTGGGGATGCAAAAGGAAGGGAATGTGTGCACATGGGTGAGAGCCGTTTTGAAGCCTGATTGGCTGGGGCAGGGAGTTGTTGAATTTTAATTACTTTGCATGCGGACTCTGGATGGAGACACACAGAGTTCAAGATGGATGCCCCTGTTAACACTTTCAGTTATTATTTAGGCCCTCTTGAAAATCATAATTACAGTAACTTTAGTGTATGTGGGAATAAAATTATGTTTTGACCTGCCATTTGTTCTTCCAACTACACTTACTGCAAGATGCAAGCAGATCTATTGCAGAAGTTTTTAAATGACAAAAGCTCTAAAAGTTTGTGTAAATTTGTAATGCTTTTAGTTCAAAATGTATTTCAGTGAGACTTGTATACAGTTTTATTTTGAGGTGGTGTTACAAGGCAGGACATTTTACTGCATTTCAGTTGTATTATTTTCATATGTAGCTTTGCCCCTTCTGGGCATCTGTTAAATGTTGGTACCGCAGAAGGCTCCAGAACAAGGAGGGAGCTGTATCTGTGCTTCCATACCCCCAGTACAGCTACAGTTGGAAGAGTTCTCAGATTTCATTAATAACTGTGTTGTAGGCAGGGATCCTAATTGTTGTAGTGGCAATAATGTGAGAAGGATGAAATGTCACTTCGACCATATGCAGTGGCAGGCATAGAAGATGTGTTGTTTGATGTGTGTTTCAAAAACCTTCTGAAGACTTGCACTTAAGCTGCAACAAGCAGAAGTATGAAAATCTGGAAACTTGTTAAGGTTCTTGTAACAGCTCTTTAACTGCTGAGGTAGTAAAATTAAATTTAAAATCTTAGCTGTTACTACACAGATTTCTCTAACTGGGTAGAGAATAAATGCTGTGGGTTTCAGTTTAGTATTTTTTTGTGTAATGTGAAATGTTATGGCTCATTTCTCCATATGAAGGGTATTTGAACAAAGCTACTCTATTTTCTAGTGCACGTGTCACACTTATTTATTGTCTCTTTGGTTTTTAGGTTACTATTAAAATCTTAAAATGCAGATGAAGACTGGCTTGTGCAGAATCCTCCTGCTTTCTTATGCATACAAAAGGGAATCCTAAAACAAGTTTTAGTACAAGGTACGTATTGGGACATTTGGCTTTATTTGGCAGTTACCAAAATTGGGAGCCTTCTTTTTGTTCACATTTGTGGTTCGATGTAGAATAATTCTGCTTCTACACTTCAAGTAATACCTGCTTCCAGATATTTTAATTCCTTGGTAATTCTTCCTCAATGTTAATACGCAGTATAAACGTGCATGCAAGTATAAATACTTGGAAGTATGTATACACAGCCTTACGCAGACAGATCAGCATCCGGCTGGCCACAATGTCTCTTGTATCAAAAACCATAGTGCCATATTAATATCATGCTGTGTCTGAGCTACTGAATGTTATCAGTAGTGTTGCTCTCAGAATCCAGGTTGTATGATGAATATTGTGGTTTCTGGTTATGAACAGTCTTTAGGATTAGCCAGGAGGCTTTGGTCTGGAAGGCTGAGGCAGAGATCAGTTTGTGTACACAGCTGTGCAGTGATATCTGCTGTGGGTGCTGGAAGTGCCCCTGTGGGACTGACTTGCCAAAGAGATTTATGAATCTCAGTTCAGCAGTTATGAAATTCCAAAGTATCAGTTGCTTTTGCAAACTAAATCATTTCAAACACTGGGGTTTGACTGAGATGTGCAAGTTCTGATAAAGCAAAAGGAATTTGGGCAAGTTCTTGGAGCTGTCTCTATAGCTGTGTTAACAGAAAATAGAGAACTAGATATATAAAGATAGATTGAGCCATTAATGACATGGGAAAGATGTCTCTGCCCATGGCAGGGGGATTGGACTAGACGATCCTCAAGCCCAAACCAGTGTGTATGATTTATTGCGAACAAGAGAGGAGTCCTTTTACTGATTCCTAACTCAGCAGAAATCAGTAAAATGTGGGATGCAAGCAGTAAAACTGCAGAATTGCATGGGCAGTATAAACATGGTACAGTCTTTGCCATTCTGTATAAAGCATGGGAAGGGCAGCATGAGAAATCTTTGTGCAGTAATACATCTCAAACTATACTCTGAGTTACAGCTGTACTGAAAAATTGCTTATGTGGTCGTCTATTCCCAAGGCTGAAGTAATTCAAAATTTCTATCCAAGACAGGCAGCCTCCTACTATACTCTCCACAGAAGCTCCGTCTCCTCTTTTTTCCTTCTACCTTTCACTCTTATACCTGCTGTGTCTTATTGTGTCTTTCACTTAGGTAGCACTGCTTTGTGAAGAATTCACCTGAAGAAAAAAATTTTCTCTATTCCAAGCTTTAGATGAAGAGTTGGAGCCTTGCTCCTCTCCCTAGTGTTCAGGTCATCCCTGTAACAGGCTGCATGCCAGGCAGTCTGGTAGTTACCCTTGCTACTACTGGAAATGACTTCTCTGTGGAGCGCATCAGTGCTAACTCCCATCCTGCCCCTGCAGCTGAAACAGGAAGACTTTTCAGAATCCCAGAATACCAGAGGTGTAAGGGTGTTACAGAGATGTCAGATAAAGCAGATTGTCTTGGACTATGCCCATTTGGGTTTGGTCTCGAAGGAATGGAGTACCAGTGCTTGGTTACTTTCACAGTAAAAGTTATCTCTCTGTCATGCCCGTTTTGTGCCAAAGGGCCACTCAGGAGCCTCCAAGCATGGTGTTTGCCAGAGTATTTCTGCCCTCAATTTCCTGTGAAGGGAAGATGGCTTTCGATGGCCAAGGCTCCTTGGAGATACAAGTGGTTTTTTGACTGGTGGTTAAATGATGACTTGTCTCAGTGGAGTGATAAAATTCCTTTTTCTTTCCCCATTATTCATGTGTGTATGCACTTCAGATTGCAGTGTGAGCCTGTCTGCCAAACCCTAATGGCCTGATTAAATTGCATTAAAAATTGAGGGAAGATGAGATAAAGAAGGGAGTACAGTCATTTCATGTTTGGGGCAGGCTGTGCAATAGCAGACAGTGAAAAAGTCACAAAAGACTGAAGAGTGAGCCAGAACAGTCACATAAGAAAGGTTAGACCTGCTCCGCTTGATGTTTCAGGTTGCTGAGCAGCATTTATAAAGATCAGAGTTGCCCTCGGTGTGTCATTGTCACTGCCTTCCCTTCTTCAGTTCTGAAACACACAGTTCTGTTGTACCCAAAAACGCACTGAGCTCCAGCTTCATTCATAGTGAGGTCAAAATGTTCTGTTAGGCTGCTTGCTGCTGGGGTCCCTAAGGAGCAGTAAAGAATTCCAGGTAATCTCTGGGAAAGCATTAGCACTTTCCACCTCTTTATCCAACTCCAGCTGTAGTTTGAGTCTTGTTTGATGTCCTTTGTTTACAAAAGTGTTTTCAAGAAGTTACCACTGAAGCGTGATTCAGGCTGAGACACTTGTTTTCCTGAAAATGTTCTCCATTGAACTAGGATGAAAACCACTGCTGGCTATACACCTTCAGAACTGAAGATGGCTTTCTACTACGCTGTGATCACATGCAAAATGCTGCTATTCAAGTTGGAATTACAAGGACCGTAACGGTGAGAGCATCTCTCATTAGAGCATTGGTGGTCATTTTTGTGATGAAATCCATTTCTTTCGTGCTGGGTTACCAGTCTCTTTGCGCTCAGCGTGCTTTTTATTTTCTCTGTGTTCCCTGTGCTCCTGGGCACAAGTATGATGCCATTAGCCAGTAAAAGCATCATTAAATCTGTAGCTGCTAGCTGAACAGTTGAGAGGGATAAATTGCTCACTCCCAGTTAAGCTCTTGTTCTTTCTGCTTGCATGCAGGCTTCTTCTGCAACCCCTGAGGGAACACAGCTGTTTGAAATGATGGGGAGGGGACCAGCATGGAGGTGGTGCCCCCCACCTGCACCCCAGCCTGGAAGAGACATACTGGAAGAATCTGAATGCAATGCTGCTTGTGAGGTTCAAAGTGCCCTTTCCTGTACAAGGAGAGGAGTTTCAGCTCTTCTGATGTTACTGTCTTCAGTCTCCAGCTGAGAAGGTGGAACTCAGTGATAAGCAAAGTTGAGCGTTTCACAGTAAAGTTGATGCTGACTAACTCTGGGTAACTGAGGTCTTGATTTCCTTTTTATCTAGTGTGTACCAAAGCAGATTGATGGTGTTGATAATAGGATTAGAGCTTGTACATGCTACCGCAGGAATCACAGTAAATGACACATTAAAACTCCTACTTGGTTAAATGATTTGGTATGGGACTAAAATAACCCATCTGTTAAATGAGAAAACATTTTCAGGCACTAAAATACATGATAAGAGACAGGAAGGGGGAAGGGATTTTATTGGAACACAAAACAATAGTGTGGATTAAAGTGTGGTCACGTTTGAGAGAGTGCAGAAGTATTAGCTACAAAGAGAAAATGAGCCAGCAAAAGCTTGAAAAGGATGGGAAGGAAATGCTAACCAACAGGGGAGATTTAAAGCTGCAGTACCTTTTCACTGTCCATGATCTGAGGTAGAAGTTATGATAAAAATGGCTTCTGTCTCAATGTAGCCTGATAAAGACCTATGAAATTAATAATGAAAAATTAGTTTTGATCCTTGGCCGAGGCTGGTCTGGAAGTCCTGAGGGATAAGTGAAGATGAAGGTGTCCACCTCCATGCTGGACTCTGTTAGAAGAGCACAGATGAACAGGGGGCTAGGAAAGCAATCTTCAATGGTTCTCAGACAGCAGGTGGAGTGCTGTGATCAGTGGTAGGGTCCTGAAGACTGTCATATATGGGAACAAGTGCAGTGGAGGCCACCAAGATGATTAGAAGGCTAGAGCAGGAGGCACCATGGACCCAGGCAGTAAGGGTTTGTTCAGTCTGGGAAGCAGGAGGTCAGAGGGTAAGAAATCTTACTTCAGCTGTGTAATGGAATCATAGAAGGGCCAGAAGGGACCTCCAGAGGTCATCTAGTCTGACCTTCCTACAGTCAGCAGGGACATCCTCCACTGGGCCAGGCTGCCCAGGGCTTTGTTGAGCCTTCCCTTGAATGTCTCTAGGGAAGGGACCTCAACCACCTCCCTGGGCAACCTGTTCCAGTGTTCCACCACCCTCATAGGAAAGAACTTCTTCCTGATAATCAAATCTAAATCTGCCCTTCTCTAGTTTGAAGCCATTGACCCTTGTCCTGTCACTGCAGGCCTTTGTGAACAGTCTCTCTCCAGCCTTCTTGTAGGCCCCCTTCAGGTACTGGAAGGCTATTAGGTATCCACAGAGCCTCCTCTTCTCCAGGCTGACCAACCCCAGCTCCCTGAGCCTGTTGTCGTAGCAGAGGTGCTCCAATCCCATGATCGGTTTTGTGGCCCTCTTGTGTACCTGGTCCATCAGCTGTGTATCCTTCCTATATTCAGGGCTCCTGACCTTGATGCAGTACTCCAGGTGAGGTCTCACCAGAGCTAAGTGGCAGAATCACCTAAGTCTCCTGGCAGTGCATCATTTGATGCAGCTGAGGATGTGATTTGCCTTCTGGACTGCAAGTGCACACTGCCTGCTCCTGTCCAGCTTCTCTTGCATCAGCACCCCCAAATCCCTTTCCCCAGTGCTGCTTTCTATTACCTCATCCCCAGTCTGTATTGATAGTGAGGATTGTTCTGGCCCAGGTGCAAAACCCTGCACTTGCTCTTGTTGAACCTCATGAGGTTCACCTGGGCACACCTCTCCAGCCTGTCCAGATCCCTCTGGATGACATCCCATCCCTCTGGTATATCGATAATACCACTCAGCTTGGTGTCATCTGCAAACTTGCTGATGGTGCTTTCAATCTATGTCATTGATAAAAATATGAAGCAGAAGAAGAGGGTAGAGAAGCTGGAGCCAGGCTCACCATGGCAGTGCAGAGTAGTGAGGAAGTCTTGTCTGATTTTCACTGGACACGTGGCATCATAGCACTAATAAAAACAGTGCCAGCCAGTACTCTCTTGTACTTCATTAGTCTCCCCCTGCTATGGAACGCTTCAGAGTTTCTGGTAACCCTTTTGTTTTGGGAAGGGTGAATGCAAGGGCCCTTCTGGGGGGTTGTTTGTGGTGATACTCACTTGTGGTTTTACAGAGATAAGAATTGTTCCAATATTAGGACAGTAATGCTGAAATTCAGGGAAGTACAGGAAACTTTAAATGCTTGTATGGCTCCTGTGCCAACTGCTCCCTCATCCATTCTAGCTGCTGTACTTGAGATGGTTTAGATTTATTTTACTTTTTAAGACCCTTCCTAACTGTAGTTTTTCCTGCTGCCCCAGTCTTGCTTCCATTTGTATTCTGTGCTGTCTCCTGTCTGCTTGTAGTAATTTTTCCCTCTTACATCTTTGCCTTTTATTCAAATCTATTAAGATAGGTTCAACACCAGAAAAGCATTTTCCCCATTTATGTGGGAGACAAACTGAGAAATTTTCAAGTGTCAAGATTTACCGCTGGATGTGCAATATGTACTTGTGCTGCACCAGCCCCTTGAAAAAATGCGGCTGTTCTACCTTCTCTTGCATTCTTCAGAGTCAAGATTCCATTAACAGCTTCCCATTACAGAGGGAAACACGATTCTAGGAATGCACCAATTAGTCCAGTAGCATAGAGCTGAGATGAGCCTGCCCACTGCTCTTAAAGGTAAAACCTTTGCACTGGAAAGGAGCTGGTACTGCAGGGTCAGGCGAAGGATGAGAACAGAACTGGTGCAGGTACAGACAGAACATTTTAGGATGGCCCTCAGACACTCTGAACAACTCTGGCTAGCTACAATGGCAGTGGCACTCAGTGATGAATCTTTTCCATCCATTTGAAGAGATGTCTCCCATGCAGACTGATCAAAACCCACCATTTTTTTACAAAAGGGTGCAAAAAGCACAGAGGATGTGTGATAAAGGTCAGCTGCATCAGTCACCAACCTTCAGTAGCTGTGAAAGAAGCCAGGAACTCAAGTACTGATGACAAAGCAGTAGAAGATAATGAATCCAAAGCTTCAGAACCAGTTGTTGCTGCTGCAGTTTATAGCAACTGCAGCTTAGCCTTGTTGATAGGTAGCTGCAAGAAGAAACTGAGCAAGTACTTAAACGGTATTTCTCCACAGTGCCTGAAGAAAAGCTCTTTATTGTAGCTACTTTGTCTTCATCCTTTGTCCACTAAAGCCTTGTTCTTAGCAACTGGATAAAAGCCACATAAAATCAGACAAGAACCAATTTCAAACATCTTTTCATATGCCTTTTATGGATCTTCAGTAGGAATCTTGAATTTGTATCACCAACTAACAGGAAAAGATGGCTGCAATATCCTTCCCTTAAAAGCATCATGAACCTAAATTTTATTCCTATGTCTTAAAGAACTCTTCCTTCTCTCCCAGCTGTCTCAAGTAAATCCCAACACAACCCCAAACAAAGCAAATACCCAGAATCAGTCTTTTGACAAACTACTTGCTATGTCAACTCTTGGAGCATTACTAGACATTGTTAGACTGCACAAGTATCTCTACTATATGGACATTTGCTGAAAACCCTTTTGCCCCCACCTTGAACAGCTCAAACCAACATGTGCTGTGCAGAGCTTGTACCCACACTTGATACTGTCAGGTGCACAATGCAGGAGTAACTGAGGAAGGGGTAGAGACACATAGACAAAAACTGTCACTCCAACAGAAGGAAACACTCATGAATGCCCCTTTCCTTATTCACCTCCTAGGATTATGCACGGTGACTCCCAAGAGCTAAATTAGGTACCAGTTGCTGGTAGTGACAGACCTGACTCTCAGCCAGTGCTTTTCATGCATTTCAGGAGTTCACACATAGCAAAATGAGGTATTCAGTGTATTCCAGAGCTGGAGGTACCCACTTATATTCAAAACCCAGACATGGCAATATCTCATCAATACTGTTTGTAAAAAGATAGGCACCTACTCTAACTCCAAACAGACATGAGTGCTGTTCTAGTTTTGTGTAGCTTAATGTGACATTCCACAAAACTGAAACAGTGTGCTTCACTACTTATTTGGCATATGGAGGTTCTAAACTTTTAAGAGCTAAAAATTACAAACTGGTTAATTGAACTTTGTATTAAAGTCACAGTTCTCAGAAGGATACTGAATTCATCTGCTCCACTTTGATGGTGAGCATGAATAATTTACCCATAGTAGTTCTGCTAATAATATAGGCACATAGTGGCATGTAAACTACACACAACAAACAGAACTGCAAAGGCACAATCTGGGTTTCTTTTTTTTCCCTTTTTTTTAAGCTTTTTAAGATACTGGTTAATTTACAAAGAAAAATATTCTGTACTTCATGCAGAAGTATTACATTTGTGTTTTACAGCACAGGACTATTACAGAACTTCTGTCCTCTGCTAAAATAGTTCATTTAAATAATAATAAAAAAATAGCAGCTCTTTGCACTGAGGAACTGAACTTCTGAATTGAAGGACAACATACATGGGTCTTGGCTGTCAGGCTGAGAACATTGGAAATTCTCTATCTTCTTGCCTACAAAAAGCATTGCCTGCACATTTAAGGTACTTACAAGTTTTCTGGTTTGCTCTTTTCAGCTTGCCTTTGCTTTCCTATAGCGCTTGACTAAGAATTAAAAAATTAATGTGTCTGTTGCTTCTCTAACAAAAGTAGCTTTTAAAGCTCTGTAACTATGAAAATTACTGTGATCCTCCAGAAATTGAGCCAATTTAGATATCTTTGTTCACACCTCCAGACCTACCTCTGTTTGTTCAAAAGGGAATTGTTTTACATGTAACTGCTTTCTCAGTCGGAGACATCAGCAGGAGCAATTCCAAACCAGAACCCAGTCCTCAGCAATTAAAAATGAAATCTAATGCAGTGACTTCCATGTGTCATTTCTGCCCATGGCTCCAAGAATATGACAGTTCTGCATTTTACATAGAAATGTTACAGTTACAAGTAAGTAGAAAATTTTAGTTTACAAACAGAAAAGATCTTTCTATTAAAAAAGACATTTCATGTAGTTACCTTAAATAGTTCTTATATGCACCATTCCACATTGTGGAAAAGCTGAAATATGCAGTCTGGACTCCACAAGTTAAACAAATTATATGTATTGGCACAAATACTTACATCTACATCTGTACAAAGTAAACAATGCTGACAACCCTGTCCCACCAAGTTCAGTCTATTCAGCTGTTCTCCCACACATGCCTTCCTACATGACTGCCAACAAGTGACAGAGATGGGAACCTTGTTGCAAGAGCGTGGTGCCAAAAGTTCCAAACTGCTTTGTCAGTCTCTAAACAGAGGGATCAGAAGTATATCCAAACCAGTGCAGTCCACTCAACACGCTTGCCGCTGTGAGGTCATTGCAACTGCACTCTGTACGCTCCTATTAGCAGCTTTACCTATAAAAGCAAACAAAGGTTTCATATAAAGATTGTTCATGTGTAAGTGCTGTGTTAATGGCATGATAAAGACACACAATTGTGGGAATTCACAAAATCAGTTTATAGTAGCCCCACTGAAATACAAACAGCACGTAAAAGTACTCAGAATACTGCTGCAGTCAGTGGTCTTTCAGCCAGTTAGCCCTAAATCTGAACTAAACCCATACACTTCCATCTGACTACAAGCTCGCTTTTTTCCCTTAAGAAAACAAACCACAACAGAACATTTTAGAGCACATTTTCAGTCTGAAGATCTAAGATATTTACTAATATGTCTTCCACGGATAAAATCAATGCTACCAGAATGGGATCTGTTGTTCATCTTGCAACATGGGATTACTGCCCAAAACTACCTGGAAAATACAAGGCTACAGAGGCTATTTAAAAGCAGGCTGCATATCTGTGTAAATGCCTCCAAGTTCTCTTAGACACACAAGTAAAAACATCTGAATGCACAAAAATAACCAAGACTCCATTATCTGCTAGTCATTAAATTCACAATGTAGATGGGGAAAATATGTAAACTGTACCCTGTACCTTACTGTATCCTAGTGCATGAATTGTTCTGACTGCAGCATAAAAACATGTATGACAAAACTAACACCCTTGGCAGTGTTCCTAAGTATCATCAATGTCCTAGGATGGAACTGGAACTGATGGGAACCGGGATTAGTTTTACATTTGCAACACAAGACCAGAAGCCCTTAGATGACAGAAGAGCTACCCTACAACAAATTAATACACGTATTTAATTTTGAGAACATTTTGTACCTTGGCAGCAGGAGCTTCTGCCAACCGTATAAAAAGTTTGTTAAGGCCTGCAGTAGGGCTGAAGGAATAAATAAAGTGACTGTCCTAAAAGGAAAACAAGAAAATGGACTAAGTTAATGGCAGGACATGGCTGGAAGCAAGCGGATTAGTATAGAAAGACATTTTCACTGGATTTTTTTGAAAGGAAATTGTGTATACTGCAAATAAACCTAACTAGTGCAACCACCTGAAAATTGTGCAGAGTGATGCATTTAACAGATTAATAATAAATAAATAAGGTAGGTTGTTAAAGCAAATATTAAGAACTTGCATCAAAAATTTGAGAGGCCAGGTGAATTTTTAGAAGAGAAACAGCTACAAATTCAGAATTCTGACCCGCCTGCTCAAACCCTCAGTTCTAAAAGAGGTAAGGCTGAAGAGGACCTCTCAAGGTCATCTGGCCCAATCCCCTGGGGCTCAGGCAGGGACATCTAGAAGCCAGTTTTCCAGCACTATATCCCTGCCTTTTAAGTCAAATTTTTATGAAGTCTGCTACAAGGTTTATAGTTCTCTCCATATGAAAGAGTTAAGTTTCATTTAAAGACACTGTCATGATAAAAAAGATGTTTGATCACAATACTGAAATTTTCAAATTCAAGTACTAAGTTATCCCAGACTGCTCCAGAAGGACTTCATAAAGCAGTTTTAGAGTCAATCAATCAGTTACATGGAAAGATTTACCAAAAATACAGGGAGCTGGAATTTGTCATTTAAAACCACAGCTTGTACACTGCATGGTCCACAGAGCCGAGCAATGACTTCTTTTCCAAGGAAATTTGCATGGAAAATGAAGAGAAGAATTCCAGATCCTGGAAGGGAAGGCAATTTTCAGTCACATGAATTTGAAATGAGAGTCATTACTTACAACTGCTTACAGTGACCCTTTGAAAACATGTTAATATATACTATAGAACATTAATATATTAAAGTCCCAGTGGTGTATCAAAGCAATCCATTCTCCCACAACAGTGGATCCCAGCACAGAATTCAAGTGACTTGGCCACTAAGTTAAGGTTTTCTGGTAGCAGAAACAATTTTACCTGGCTATGAGAAAGGAAAGTAAAATGGATATAACAATCCTCATTATGCCTCACCTCTAGTTTTAGATTTAGCTTAAACAGAGTTCTGGAATTTAATGTGGTTTGGGTTGTGTCTTCTCTTGGTAAAGTCAACTGGGCCCAGTTAATTATAGGTCTTTATGAATTGCACTGAAATTCAATAAGCAACACTCTTCAAGACCCACAGGTGTCTCATTTGAATATATAAACTTAGATAAAGTTTCTTAATTCTATGAAGGATACCTGTCATGGAGAGCTGCAAGACTTATATAAGACTTAAGAACCAGAAGGCAGGCAGACACAACCACTCTCAGTGTAAGAAATATTTCACAGTCATATTAATGCATTGTTTCCAAAAAAATGAGTATCGGAAGATAATTGCCTGATAAAAGGTAAACTAAAACGTCAAGCATCAGAAATTAGTATCTGGATTCCTGAAACAATAAAGAATTCCCAGCTATCCTGGGAACTTAATTCCTATCTTTTTCAAAGGGTCTGTGGGCAAAAGAGAGTTGAGTGATGCTTGGTTTTTTTGGGGTAAGTCACACAAAAATACTTTCGCACAGCAGATTCTTTAAGACATGTTTCAACAGCAGTTTAATGCACTGTTCTACTTTCCAACCCACTACAACATGACCCCCCCTACCTTCTGGCACATTCTGTGGGGGATTATAGTTAAAGTCTGTAGAAAAGTCTGGCCCTTCACAGAGGCGATGACACGCGATTGGAAAGACTGGCTCCAGCAAGACAAGACGAGCTTCAAAATAATCTCTGATGGTATCTTCTGCTACTCTTGAGAGCCTAAAAGATCAAACACATTAGGCCTGTGCTTCACACAGTAAAATTACTTTACCAGAGACAGTGAGAGCTGACAAAAAATGGACTCCAGATCACCTGTTTGGATTCCTGATTTTCACTAGCATTTATGCACCCGTGAACCCCAGTTCCCAATACTTTGTTAATAAAACATTGTATCAGTGATTTGTTTGTGAAATTCATCTCTTGGGTCCACAAAAATAAAAAGCTAAGACAAATGCACTGCAACAGATTAAAAAATTATTCCAGCTCTCTACCTATTCTGAAGGCTTGTTTCAGCAGAAATACATCTCTGAAACACCACTATGTAGCTGGTGTCTGAACAGAAAGACAACCACTTCCCCAGCACAGCTCATTTATCAACCTGACCACAAGTACCATGTAAAAATAAAAAAAGTCACTATATAATTTTACTGGCAATAACTACTGTAAAATGCAGTTTCCAATTAAAGTCTAATAATAATGAAGTGAAAAAGTAGCAGCACTACTGCTAAATAGCCAAACTGCCTTTTTGGTTGGTTGGATTTGTTTTTTGGGGTAGTGGGGAGGAGGGTGGAGGGTTTAAGTGAGCAGCCTAGCCTTCAGAAAGAGACTACAGTAACCAACAGTATTTGGCACCTTACAAGCAGGTTACTAAGTAATCTTCTTTAGAAACTATTCTGACAAATGTGGTTTAAATGCTTTTGCAAGGCAAAGGCCCTCTTTAGGAACTCTTCCAGTTTCATAGTTTTTTCAGCTACTATTAAGAGCACACTTTCCCTCCAAACTAGCCAAGAAATGACAAACTGCCATGCCAAAGCAAGCCTGGAAGCCCATCCAGCCCAGATTCCAGACAGACAAAACCATATTAAATATGGGAAACTGAACAGCTGCCTTTTTTCGGTACGCTGCTCTAGTTCTCAGCAATCTGATTTAGAGGCATCCAAAACTAGACTGCAGCCAAATCACACTTCCCCTTGGATCTACTTAATCCCATGTAAAATTCCACACATTTGTGACCACAGTATTCTGCAACAAAACCCATAATTCAGTTTTTCTGTGCAAAAATATTCCTCCATTTCAAACCTGTCACTAAATCATTTAACAGGATGGCCTACATCCTGCCTGCCTCATGGCTTTGAGTTATTTTTCTTCTATTGTTGTATTCCAATTATAAATTTTGAGCTTTTAATTGTGCCCCAAAGATTAGATCATCCCAAGTCAGACACAGAATCATAGAATTGTCAAGGCTGGAAAAGACCTCCAAGATCATCGAGTCCAATTGTCAACCCAACACTGCTATCATGTTTGCTGAGAGAGCTAGGATTGTTCAGCCTGGAGAAGGCTCAAAGAGAGCTATCCATGTGTATGTATCCATAAGCATCTGAAGTGAAGGGGCAAACAGAATGAAGCCAGGCTCTTTTCAGTGGTGCCCAGTGACTGTAAATGGAGATACTGGCACAAACGGGAGGTTCCCTCTCAACCTCAGGAAACACATTGTTTCTGTGACAGTGACTGAGCACTGGCACAGGTTGCCCAGAGAGGTTAGGAGGTCTCCATCCTTGGAGATATTAAAAAGCTACCAGGACAGGATCCTGGGCAACCAGGTCTAGGTGGCCTTGCTTGAGCAGTGGGATTCGACAAGTTCTTTACTATGAGGGTGGTGGAACACTGCAACAGGTTGCCCAGGGAGGTGGTTGAGGTCCCTTCCTTGGAGATATTCAAGGTAAGGCTTGATGGGACCCTGGGCAACCTGATCTAGTTAAGGATGTCCTTGCTGACTGTGGGAAGGTCAGATTCGATGACCTTTGGAGGTTCCTTCCAACCCAGACCATTCTATGATTCTGTAAGATGACTTCCAGAGGTCTCTTTCACCCTCAACCATCATGTTGCTGCAATTCTGTAATTTCATAACAGAGTTCCTTTAGAATGCACAAGTAAATATAATCTTGTCCCGGAAATATATTTTCGCTTGCACAAAAATATTTTAACCTGACATTTCACTTTGCAAATGTTCCACGCATTTCTCTGCCCTACAGAGGGCTCTTTAACTTCCATTGTGACCACCACTGCAGTGATCATATGGGAATGTTTGCTTCTAGTTCTTACGTTTTAGACAAAGTATGTTTAAATTTAGTATTTTATAAGAAGGTCATTAAAAACTATTTAAAAGAGAATATTGGTAGCACTACAGATTGTATCAGTGGCCATTAAAAGGCTGGATGCTGATGGGAACACAAAGACTGGAGGCAGAAAACAGCCAGGGCTTTCTAAACACTGAAATAGAAGAGAAAGAGCTTGGACTACAAATTACTTGACATACTATCTTACATTATATAGATAAATCATTAGGATAATAACATAAAACAATCAAGAGATCCTGCACTGTGTCAGTGTCCTTCCAGCACTAAGCATTCAAAGCAAAATCTCACCTGCTGCAGAAACTCCAAGACCCTCCTTGAATCCTCCAAATTTAGAGATTGCTAGTTACTATTTTCTGCTCTGATATGTTAAGTACCAGTATTCTTCTAAACTGGCATTTAAGAGCTTGTTCCTTCTCTTGTATGTCTCCATTTAGCATCCACATGCATCAGCTCAGTATTTTTTACATGACCAAGTGACACAGATGCTTCACTAACACATACACTGCACTGCTCTGTTGCACAAAGATTTTTATATCAGCGATCTACTGGCATGACAGTCTTACCCCAATGCTCTCAGCTGACATTTAAGGGTCTGACAACCCCCTGTCTGCACCAACTTTTCATGGTGTTTTCATTAGTTCTTGTTTTGTTTCTAATTTTTAAAATTATTTTTGGCAAGATCATTTTCTTTAGCATGCCCTAATTACATGTGACTGTCCACTGCTTCTCCACGTTTCAGTTATCCTGATTGTTGTATTTGTGGTCTAAGGAAGCTTTCACTTCTGGCAGCTCCCTTTTCCTCCTTTCCATGTTTCTACTCAGTGTTTATCCAAGTCTGGTAATTGTTAGCTTGCATAATGCTCATTTCACTCCATTCATTAGCTTTCTGCTCATATCAGAGCTATTTTTTTCTGAAATCTCCCCCTTTTCCCCTTGACTTAAACTCAAATGATGACGTGCACACTTCACCAGGACAAACTTCAAAGTGCAGTTTACTCACGTTTCCAAGTGACTCTTGAGCTGCTCGTATACCAGGATGTTATTGCACTGTTTAGCAAAATGCAGGGCACTGTTCTGATGCTTTGACAAAATGTTACAGTCTGCTCCGCTCTCAATCATAAGCCGCACTATATCAGAATTCCCTCTTTTACAAGCCTGTGCAGAAGGTGAGAAGATGGAAGGATGGACAAAAATGAGTCATTTCCTGTTACTACAGAACCTAATGCTGGAATAAGTAGAATTGCAGAAATTAAAATCCAACATGAGCTACAATTCAGAAAACAGGTTTAGTTATTTGCTAGGCAACACACATCAAAGAAAAAGAAAAACAAACCCCATAGTTCTGTGAAAATACCTGCTGGAGTTGACTACCTGTAAAACTTTCTTGCACTTATTCACCTGAATAAATAAGTTTCTGCAGAAGTATTAATAATGACTAAAGGAACATTTCCAATTGTCTCTTTTTAGGAATATTAGTTCAAACGGTCCTTCAAGTGTGCAGTGAATTAACAGAATTTGTCCCAAAATTGTTACTTGGGCATGTTAGACAGTCACTGCTATCAGGTTCCCCTACATTAGACAGTTTCAAGGCCCAGCTTAACAGGGTGCTAGGCCATCTCATTTAAACTATATTCTTACCCTGAAAGGTTGGACTGTATGATCCATGAGGTCCCTTTCAACCTGGTATTCTATTAATCCGTGAGAAATTGCTTTGGTGTCCAAGGCTGTTCAACATTACTTACAGCAAGAATTCTGGGGCATGTCAACCAAACATTTGACAAAGATACAGGAAGGTCTAAAGAAGGCTTTACTTTGAAAAATGTAAACACGTGCTTCTTGGTTGTTTTCAAATGCTCCATTCAGACAAATTAGGGAAAGGCAGAAGATAGAAATTTTTATCTTCATGAGGCCTTTCAGAAGTTAACTTCTGAAATTTATCTCTGCTCTGAATTTTCACCTGTGCTTTCAATTTGTAAACAAACCAATTTTGTTGTCCCAACACAAAACCCCACCAGAAAAAAAATCACACACCACCTCTGGGGAAGGAATGCAGTGCCAGAATACTTTCTTAAAAATAAATTTATCCTTAAAGAAGTATGATCCAACTCCTAGGGTTAAGTAAGAGTGACTTGATAAACACATTTATACGTTTATCTACATATGGCTAAACTTGTGAGTTACTGGAAATTCTTTCTACCTGCACAGCAAACCAAACCTCCAGAGTATGTTACTGGAAGCTGCCAGTGAGAAAATACATCCAGCTGTGCACCAAATCTTTGAAAACAATGAAGGTCAAAACTGAGGTTCATGGAGATAGCCAACTAATGAAGATTTTGGACTGAAGTGGCAGAGGAAACCACAAGCATATTATCATTTTCTTTACAAGAAAGAAGAATTCCCCATATTTGTTAAGCCTTGCAGAGGATAGAAGAGAAACAATAGAACATTGGCTTGGACAGAAGAACATCCATAACCACTTCTGCAAACAAATTACTTTAAGCAATGTACATAAAAATACTGCAGGTTTATCAAGAAGGGGAACTTGGGAGAAATTCTTTTATATAAACAAACAACAAAAAAAATACCTAAGGGCACAGACTGTTTTAAAGGTCTTGAAATTTTCCCATTACAATGACAACAAAAAATAATAGTGATTTCCTTTGCAATGGGGGAGTAGAACAGGTAGCAGGATGGGAGACTGCTTTATTTCTGGCCTTCAATGAAATGACAAGAATCAATCACAGCAGCCCCCAAGTGGGAAACTCTGCTTTCTCTTCCTGCTGACAACCAGATTATCTGTTTTAAGAACACATCTATTTGAGCCAAACAACGGAGGAGGATGATGAGCCACACTTAGCACTATATGCTGACGGCACCTGCTTTTATTCTTTAGATCACAGATATAACAGTATGTTAAAAAAAAAAAACACTATTAAGATACTGCCTAGAATAACTAAGAGTAGCATTAGTATTTCAAATATAGTATGGGTTCCCTACATGAACTCTACAAAGATGTTTAAGTTTTATTAATGTGCAAAAAGCTTTTACTACTAAATCTCATCAGGGCAAACACTGAATTTACCTTCATTAAAGCAGTTTCACCATTGCTCTGCTGCGTGTTCACGTATGCTCCAGCTTCCAGAAGAATAGCTACTGTTGTTAGAAAATTCTGGGGAAAAAAAGAAAAAAACCACACACAAAAACACAACCACCAAAAGAAGTAAGTAGAAAATATTCTGAAACAAAACCAAAATAAAATGTGACATTCATTTAAAATCCATCAGTAAAATCCAAAGCATGAAGTATGACATAACTGAACTGTTCTCTCCTGTGGCTAATAAAGAGCAATGCAGACTCAGGCAATCGGGGAGTCATCACAATTCTGACTTTTTTTTTTTTTTTTTTTTTCTAAATCTTGCAATAGTGAACACCACAGGAAGAAAACAGTACATCTGCACTTATCACCAAACTGGAATCAAACTCCATTTCTCATTTCCATGGGAAAAAACATCAACCAGTTGAAGAAAAGAGAACACAGATGATACATACTCTAACTTACTGGTCTAACTGGTCTTGAGTTTGCCACCATCTCCATCTCCCAACTCTCCAACAGAGCTTTGCTCTCAAAGTCTCCCAAGTTTGGATCCAGAGATTGTAACAAGCAATTATAAACACAAGAACTTCGTCTCTTCATGATGAATTCAGAGAAAGCCTTTGTCTCCACTTGCCCTCTAGGCAGCCCTATGATATCCTCAAGGCAGGATTTTGGATTACAATTTATCCATGCTACCATAACCACAGCTGCTGAAATTACGCAGTTAAGACCACACTGTTAGCTACATTTTTAGGCATCATCCAAGGGGTAAAGAAAAAAATTTAGGAAAAAAATCTGTATTACTTTCACACATAAGAGCCAAGAGCCAGAAATACAGCAATAACCAAGCCAACCTTTACCTTTTCAGCTGCGTGTATCAATGCAGTTGTTCCATTTTTCTGTTGACCGTTAACTTTAGCTCCTTTCCTGATGAGGACTCTGAGAAGGTCATCGTGCCCACCAGCAGCAGCAAGCATTACTAGAGTCATTCCACTGGAGTCCTGAAGAAAGAACCATTGTAATTAAATAAAACTTTTTAAATTAACTTAGAAAAATACTGCAGGATAAATCAGAGCTGCAAGACAAAAACTCAAAGTGTATTAACAGGTTTTACAAATATTCCTCTCCCTGAGAGAGAGGAATTCCCACATAACGCAGCTGAGAGATACGCACAAACTACCACCTTTCACTTTTTTGGTCCACAAGCCCCACACTGTGAGCTCCATAATCTGCAAAACACGTAGTATTCCAAGGACCAGAGCAAGGAAGAAAACCAGAATGAGCCAGGAAGCAAGTTAGCAAGGTATTTGAGACTGGGACACATAGAAAGACAGTGGAAAAACTAATCAGTAGCCACTGGAGGAAAAACACTGCTGTTAGAGTTGATCAGTATAGGTATAAAGATACTTTTGCAAGTGGCCAGTCTCCTCACTCATTCTTGCATTCTCCACCAGATGCCCCAATGCAAAGAACACCTGCTTGCCTCAACTAGTTCATCCATCATCTTTTTGACCATGCTATGAAGTCTCAGCATAACATATAGATCTCAAAATGCAACATAATGCAAGTAGGGAACTGCACAAGGGAAAACACCGATGCCAGAGATTTAATCCTCAAAAATGGAACTACAGTACTATTTAACAGGAAAATAAATTCTTCAAAGAAAGCAAGAACGCAGCTAATGAACTGGCAGACAATCAGAAAAAAATCCATGGACTGAAACAGTCCTAGTCTGTCAAACAGATAATGCAAAAATCTGGGGGTTTTTTTTGGCATATATAGACGTTATACATAGTTTAGCCACTTGATCCAATAGGTATTATCATTCCTTATACAATGTACAAATTCTAAATTTAATATTCAGTTAAATCCACTGAGAAAATATGTAAATCCAGCTACTGGGATGCTTCTGTCAAACTTTAACTCTATCAGATTTTGGGTTTTCTTTGGAAAAAAAAAAAAAACAAGTAATAAATATCAGTCTCAAATTCTCTTCTCACCTTGTGCTTTTTTCCCCAAGGTGAGACAGAAATCTGTTACCAGCAAGAGGAGAAATCTTTTCAAATAATCCTAATCTGTACTCTTCCCTCCTCCCCCCAGTATTACTATTGCAGAAAAAATTACCTCTTGATCCAGATTATAATCCTCATTTGAAGAAAGTGCCATCTTCACTGTCATATAATCTCCACTTTTAACAGCATCCCTTAAGAGAGCTAGAAAATAAATTCAATGTATTTATAGGCTACTTTGCTTTGAAATGCCAGCTAAGAGATGTCCCTTCCTCCCAGCAAGTACTCACTACTTGATATCGGTTCTGTCGACACATGATTCGTGTGTTCTCCTTCAAGATGCTTCTGCAAGTCTTCTAGTGTCAGCCATTCTAACTGCATGTCCATACCCAAACTCAAGACTTGTTGCTTGCCATCTATCATGTATTTGATTTTATGGAAGGGGAAAAAAAAAAAAAAAAAAGAAAAAAAAGAGAGGTAACTCAAATTTTTAAACCATTCACTGCTTGCCACTGCTTCAACGATCAGCAGCCTAACATACTACTGCTGTTCATTCAAAGAGACTCTGGAAGTCACTGTGGAATGGTTCCAAGCAATGAAGGTTGTGTTAGACATAACTTGTTTTCACTTCAAACAAACTGTTTGGTTGTTAACTGTACTAAATTAGGCTGAATTGGTAAGTGATGCACAGCACTCTGCTACTGTAATAGCAGAAACACACTGAAAAGTTATCATGGAGTTTAAAAACGAAATATCATTTCAGGCTCCTGCAGATACAATTTGGAGCACTGAGAGATACAAGAAGAAATGGAGAAAATAGTAACTGCCAGTACCCAACTCTTTCCCTGCTTTTTTTTTTCTTCCTGCTGCTCACCAGAGACACACATCCACTACTTCTGGATCACCTTCTGCAGCAATGTAAGTCCATGTGTCCATTTCATCTCTTATGTTCCTTCTTTCCTTGCACACCTTGCTGTCTTTTGATTTTAATTATTCTATGAATTTATGTTCTACCAAAGATTCTTCTTTTTTGCAGTTATTCTCAGAATATTCACTTTTTTCTTCTGAGGCTACATTAAACAATTGAAATGTACTTTTCATGTCCCTTAAAGCCTAGAATATTAAGACAGTTACCACAAGTGACTACCTGAGCCACTAAACATTACTGCCTAACAAAGTTTCAGGGAGTGGCCAGAGTCCATTTAGAAAAGATCTGTCCTCTTTCTGCAAGTTAATCATTGCTGAAGCGTCAGAGCAAGTTTACCAACATAAGCCAAAAATTGAGCTAGTTCACCCCCAGCTACCCTGGCCAGTCTGGGTTCTGACTACTTTCAACATGGTATCATCTTTTTAAGAAATGCAGTTTGGAATGATGCACAAATTACTACCCTGAAAACAGTTCAGTGTCTGTGACGAGCAGACAAAGGACACGTGCTGTTTAAGGAACAGCAGTCACTCTGCGACTGCTTTCCTTAAGCACTGCCAGCATCTATGCTACTTTCAGTGAAAGAAGCTTCTCCAGCAGCGGCTATTTGAAGCATCACAGCTCTTCCTGTAACCATTTATGACTGTCAAAGGTGGAGTTACCTAGTTCTCCTCAGTTCATCCTAACTGGACTATCCCTTAACAGGGAATTTATCCTAAATAAAACCATCCAGAATCTTACTGAGATCAAAAGTTTTAATATTAATACTCCATTATACTATTTAGGATAGAAATACAAGATAGACTTTTTTCATGTATCAAATCATCCAGTTCTGCTGCTATTTTAAGGGCTGTATAATATAACACACTGGCTAAAGCAAGGGGCAAGAAGTTTGTCTGATGGGAACCTCTACTAGTCTTTCTAAACATAGAAAAAGTGTGTACTCATACTAACATCAGAATACTTCTGGAAACAGCCAACAGTTGGACAAGCTCCTCTAAAAGAGGATCACTGACACAGGCAGAGCTGACAATATTAAACAAGAAAAGACCAAAATGTTGACTTGTCTATAAACACTTTATGAAGCATGGAAGAATATGGAAATCCCTACATGAGTACACACAGCATTCTCACAAAGCATCTATTAACAAAGTACTTTCACCTCCTATAATAAAACCAGAAATTCTTTTTTCTGATGACTTACAAAACTACACAACATCCACTCTTGCAGAAAGATTTTCTGAAGGATCTTTCCCCCTTCTCTCTTTTAAAGAGATTTTTCACTTACTTTTTAGGGCATTTTGTTCTTTCCTGCTCTTTTCTTCATTTTCAGACTCTCTTCTTTGAGATTTTTCTTTTGTTTCAGTTTTCTTTATTTCTTTCTCCTGACACTGCATACAAAGATCAAATCAAAGTGGTAGAGGGAAAAAAAAGGAAAATTAACTCCTTTCACCACTCCAACAATAAATCCAGCAAAATCCATCCAACCCACTATATCTGCCAAGAAGACTGGGCTTAGCAATATTTAGTATCACGGAAAATATTATGGTAGATATAGATATATAATCAAATTCACCTAAGCAGCATTCAACTGCCTCCACCAAAGGCTGCCTTTCTCCTGCAATCCCCTCTCTTCATTCAGACAGCAAATTCCAAACTGCAGCATAGGTGGGACAAGGCTCCTTGGTGTGGCTTTGTATCAGTCCCCAACATTAACCTGGTATGTGGAAGAGCAATGGCTTTCTGAAAAACTGCCCCAAAAGAAGTCTCCACAAGCACTATAGACTGAGTACATCGTTTAAAGCTACCACTTCTTTGACATAAGAAAAACTTCTAATTAAAATAGATTTGGTGTATCACAAGATATTAGCATAGCCAAGACACTGAATTGTTTTAGCACCTTCCCCACAAAACCACAGCTTTTTTTGATCAGTGTTGTAATTAACAGGTAGCACAGGCAGCTGTTAACCTCCACAGAAGCCCAGTATTTAGGAGAAAACCTGTAACTTTCTAAAGGGATACCACATACTTGATACCAAGAGAGGCTGGTAAAACTCAGTAATCCAGTAATTTCCAATACTGATCAGAGTCACAACATACACTACACATTTATTTTTGAAGGTAAATCAAAAGTGAAACAATGGATCGGCATGCAAACCGACTCCAAAGAATACTGTGTTATAAATAGATGCAAGAGTGTTCTGTAATCAGAGCTATGTAAGGAAAGACAGGTACCTGGAACAGACAATCATTTTACTTGAAAAGAATCATCTGCTTGGGCCAACAGTTTAGTGAAGACACTTCCAGAACTCTCTGCCAAAACCACTCTCAATATATTAAGTCAACCGCTGCTCTGGAGAATAATTAACTAGTTACAGAAAACATTGTTTAAGCCTCTTAGACTGGAAAAACAGAGGATAATGCCTTCCATTCTTTCTCAGTACCTCGGGGCAGGATCTTCCATGGAGCACAACCATGAGAAAGGCATAAAGACAACTTACTGAGAATGCTGGCTGAAGAGCCATAATCAAACCAACTTTCACCTACTGCCACACAGAATTTTTAAACTACTGGGAAATAAAAGAGAACCCCAAGGATTTATCTGATTGTCATCACTGATGACAATTAGTGACAATTGTCCTCCAGTGGTGGAGTCATGACATTTGTCACTAATTGTCACTGGAGGTGGTGGAGTCGACGTTCAAGAGGAGACTGGGTGAGGCACTTAGTGCCATGGTCTAGTTGATCGCTTAGGGCTGGGTGATAGGTTGGACTGGATGATCTTGGAGGTCTCTTCCAACCTGGTTGATTCTATGTCTTTCTCACGACTGCTATAGCCTTCAACTGCAAGAAAATGGAGTAATAAAAGGGCCTATCTTTTCAGTTCATTAAATAACTTCTTTGAAATTGGGCTATGACCCATAGTAATTCCTTTACCTTGTTTACAAGAGCTTTCACCACTAAGCTCCTGCAAAAAAAATATTTTGTGTAGCTCTACTCAGATTATGCCATGAAAATCTCTACCTCAAAAAAAAAAAAAATCAACTTTCTTATGTTTAAGTATGGTCTCACAAGAAGAGGCATGTAACCCAGTAAATATCAAGGTGTTTTGTCTGCAATCCTGTTGCAAATCAAAAAAAGAGGTTTGTCTTGGCAGCCAAAGTTTTATGAACTGCAAATGAACTGCAAATTGCTACTGGAATAGTTTGAAGCAGCTGAAAGAAATTATATTATCAGAAACATTCCCAAAATACTATTTCTCCATTATTTTTTCTTTTACCTTTACTGTTCTGCTTTTCTTAAATTATAAGTGTGTTAAGTAAGAAAAAAATAAATATTCTAGTATTTGCCCAGCTCATTTCTTACAACGGGGTACAGCATTTGTAATTCATATGAAACCATGCCATGAAAACAAGGTATTTAGACAAGCCAACTGCACAATTATCTGGGAGGTTTGTGTTTAAAAGCAATTTCAGCATTCCATTTCTCAGACAGGTGCTAATGGAGTGCCTGGCTTTTGAGAGGGATCAAATGTGTGCTTTAACTCAAAAGTGTCTTGTATGGATAGTTGCTCAAGACTACATGTCTTACTACACAAGCAAAAAGAAGTCAAACTGAGGCAACTGTTGAAGGTGGGGAAGAATAAACCTAAAAATGGCAGCATGTTTTAGAAGAACAGTAAATTTTATTCTAATTAAGTACACAAACAGCAGAAATGCATACTTTAAGCGTGAAAGACCACCATTCTCTCCTGAAGTGTTCCCTCCTTTAATAGTGCTCAGAATCCATTCTCTCCTATACATTGTGCAGTTGGCCTTTCTTTAGCTTAACCCAGCTCATTACTTTTCTATTTTGCTGATTCTGTCACCATGAACAGTATCCTGAGATATCTGAACCTCAAAGATGTCTGATTTAATCCTCAGTCCCCACCCCAATGCCTTAACATTGCTTACCTCTCCAGCTGAATCAGTGGACTTGCGCCCTCTTTCATCAGCACTCAATTTCAAACCCTTGTGCACTGGTGAAGGTGCAGGTGACACTTTCTCCAACTCCACTGGTACTATTTTTACTTTTTCTTGCCCTTTTTGCTTTCTGTGCATGCTTTTCTTCTCTAAATAGGCATCCTGAGTTTCCACTTTTCTTTCTTCCTCTTTATAATCTTCAGCTTTCTGAATTTTTTTCTTTTTACTTTTAACCTTAATATCCATACTATCATCTTCATTACTGGCTGATCCATCAAGATGTCCATCAGCAATGGAATCTATTTCAGCAGTTTGTTGTTCCAGTCTCTCTTCATTTTGCTTCTCATCTTTATTTTCAAAATTTAAGTCTGAATTTTCATTTTCAGTTCCTTGAAAAAATACATCATCTAAACTACTCAATTCCGAGTCAAACTGAACATCTCCATGCTTCTCCTTTCGTGATTTTTTGTTTTCTTTAGAATCTTCTCTAGATTTTATTTTTACATCTTTAAGTTCTCCTTTCTTTTTCCTAACTTCTTTAGTATCTTCCTTCCGTTGCTTCTTTGGGTCCTTTGAATCCTCCTTGGTTTCTGAAGTCCTTTTCTTTGGTTTGGAATCTAAAACCAAAGTGTCTGAGGAATTTTCATATTCTGTTGGTTTTTCTTTGAGTTTTGCAGACTTAGGCTGCTTCTTCTTCAAACCATCTGGACTTCCATCCTCTCGATCTTTTGTCTTCTTTTTCTTCTTCTTTGGTGAAACATCATCTTTCGTTTCACTTTGCCAGTCACTGTCAGATTCTGCTTCAAATATATCATCGTTTAGAGACAGTTTCTAAAAGGTAGGGAAAAAAAGAAAATATTTCTTTCCCCATTAAACTGCATCACTTTGGTGCCAACCATACAAAAACAGCAGTGACGGTGCTTGGGGAAAGTGCATTTTGGAACACTTCAATCTTTCTAACACTGTAAACATTGTTCCTCGTCATGCTGTGAAATTTGTAAATACAATTCTAGCTCATCTAATTAGAGTACTAACTGCTCAGATGAGAATCAATACATGGACAAGTAGGCATCCAACATCCAGATTCCAGAACTAAAGCTGAACTATTTTTCAAAATCTGAACTATTTTTCATTAAAAGAATCAATTAACCTGATTTTGTAAAATTTACCTGAAGGTTTTCCAGAAGCAAGGTAAGTTTAAAAAAAAAAACAAAACCAAAAACACACTTATGCTTCCTTTTCAGACTGACTGATCAGTAAAAGCCCAACCGACCAACCAACCACCAAGCAGCCACATTCTGCCTTCTTGCAATTAATTTTTCTGTATTCATATTAAATTTAATGGCAAACATGCAAAAACTCAATCTGCTACACAAAGCAGGAGAGTGAATTGAGCAGTACCCAGCTTCAATGACAAGGCAACAGGCATGTGGGTTGTTCATGTTGTCAAAAGCAAACTAAAATGACCACACATCATTTATATAGTCCCACTAAAAACAGACCCTAGATAGGGAATAAAACTTCAGTATAAAATACTGGAAGATGAAACATACCTGTGTCTCTTTTTTAACTATTTTGGGCTTATTGTCAACAATTTTATTCCTGAATTCAAGCAGCACTTCTTTGCAGTCTTCCAAATGAACCTCTGGTTCCCAGGTATCATCATCAGAAGTATATCCTTTCCAGCGTACTTTATAGAGAATTTTACCCTGTAAGAAAATACCCCAACATTTAATACAATACAGCACAGTACTGCGTCAGCTAACTCAATTCTTGAGGATGTCCGCAGATAGATTGTTTTGTGTATATAGAAGTGGATACAATAGTTCAACTTAACGTTGACATAAGAATTCCCAGAATTATTTCTTGTCTGCATCACATACTTACCTAAGTAAGTTGTAAAATGTTCCAGTAGCTCGAGTGGTTTTATCAAAAATATTTGTAATATCTAAAATGTATTCAAAACCACAGCTACAAGGTAAAAATCATAAATTCCCAGTCACTATACCAAAATAGATTTTCTGGCAGTTATGAAACTAATTTTTTTTAAAGTTTTAATACTTATTTTATTAAAAATTTAAGCTTGAATTGCTCCTCTGCTGAGGAAGATGATTAAAAAAACCCCTTAAGATTTATAATGCGTTAACACCATTCATACAGTTTTATACTGAAATTTATAACTTATGTTAGATTTGTAATCAATGCCTCTTTTAATAAATTCAATTACCAACAATTAGAAAAAAAAAACCAAACACTGATAAGATCAAGTTAAATCTAGAAAAAAAAAAATCTGAGTCTGTGCAACTCAGCAGAGTTAGTCACAAAGACTCTGATAAAGGGTACTTACAAAAGTCCTAGACCAACTGTTTCAACAGTATTTAACTTTCTAGGAGGATGAAATTGCACCCTTTACTCTCTCTTGTTCTTTCACTAGATTAGAATGAGTTCTACCACTACTAAAATATTTTTAAACAAAAAATGAAGAAAGAATAAAGAGTGCTTTCCACCATATCATCTCTTGCCTTTCTCCTAAATAAGTAATTTGAATTTTTATGTTTCTCAAGATGAACTCTTTTTCTTGCCTCAGCAAGGCTTATAAGCTTGGACTGAGCATTTTGCTGATACAGCCACAAGTAGCAACTCAGGACCTTATGCACCAAGTTTAACTGAAAAGCACAAACATGTCCTTTGAAATCAGTGTGTTCACCTTTACGGTCACCTTTATTGATTAAACCTGCATTTCTCTAAACAGATATATAACAAAAGCTAGCACCAAGTTTAAGAAATCCCACTGTCCATATTAAAAAAAAAAATCCAATAAAGGAACACGAGACAACATAGACATTCCTGAACAAGTGTTAGCCAAATGTACTAAGGAAAGAACCTTTGAAGAGACAAAACAATATTATTGCTTTCTTTCAAAAGTATATTGATAAAGCTCTGAAAGATCCTGTACTGCTAACCAAACCTGGAGAAGGAAAACCTCAAAATAACTGTCACTTGACAGTATTAAATGTATTTATATCCATAAATTTACATTTTTATCTGAGCACTATTAGCCTTTGACCAAGAGTACATGCATGCCATTATACTTCATCCATTAGCCTTAATCTTCTGCATTTCACTGCACAGACATATAAATAAATAGCCCACATTCAGATACATTAGTGTAGTACTTGTAATTTAGCTTAACCATACACTCTTGATGTAGGAATTGGTTTTCAAGTTAATGTTCACTTGTCCCTCTTATTTTCTTCTAATGGGGTTACTCATGAAATAAACTAGTAGCTTTCTTATTACAGTCACTGAATAATTTAGGTTATAAGGGATCTCCAGAATTAATAAAATGCCCTGGTTTCAGCTAGATCAGGTTGCTCAGAAATCTGCCCAGTCACTGTATCTGTTCAGAGTTCCCTGTGTTTCAGCTTGTGTCTGCTGCATCTCTCATCCTTTCATTGTGCACCTGTGAGAAGGATCTAACTCTGTCGTCTCTAAATCCTCCCATTAAGTAGACACACATACTGTGATCAGCTTCTTTTTTTACAGCAGAACAAACTCAGCTCTCTCAGCCTCTGATGCTCCAGCACCCTACATGTTTTCATAACCTTTCAGTCCAGTATGTCCATGTCTCTCCTGTCATGGGGAGCTCAGAACTTGACAGTATTTCTAACACATTTCAGTGTTGCTGAGAAGAGTGGAAAAACCATTTCCCTTGATCTGCTGGCTCCACTCTTGAATGCTGTTGGCCTTTGCTACAAGCACTGCTGACTCATGTTCAATTTGCTTGTCTGTGGGGACTCCCAGCTACTTTCTCACAGAGCTGCTTCTTAGCCAAGTGGCTCTCACCTATCTGATGGTACAGGATTATGCCATTTCAAATGCAGGACTTCATCTAGCTGCAGAGTTACCATTAGATCCTTGTAATTCAGGTACAAAATGAGTTAGAAGCCCCGGGTTTAATTAATCAAGAAAGCTGGATAAAATAAAGCCTAATGCGAATGTAAAACTCTTTGGCTGTTCCAGTATGTGAAGCCCAATAAAAAAACCACAGCTTAAGTGAAGATGAGATTATGTTACTAACAATATGTACACAGC
Organism: Indicator indicator; assembly: GCF_027791375.1. NCBI lineage: Eukaryota > Metazoa > Chordata > Aves > Piciformes > Indicatoridae > Indicator > Indicator indicator. The sequence continues at coordinate 19,062,584 of NC_072010.1, read as the reverse complement.
CTTACGGTATTTATTTCTTTCTTCTGTATCACTAAGAAGTAACAGAAAATTTCAAAGCATTTTTATACTGCTGTAGCTTCTAAGAAAATTAGCGGTGGGCTAGAACCAACTCCTATAGAAAGGGGTAAGGCCGTGTCATTAAAGAGCAGAGTTAAGAGAATGCAATGGGTTGCATTGAAGCTTTTTATGTTAGTATAGCTATAGTACAGTATTAAAAGCTTTCTAGATATACTACAAGGAAACACATTCAAACTTTTATTCCATTCTTTCTTAAGTAGGACATGTTAATGTTTCATTAATAAGCAGGCTTAACTCCCCAGTCCAACTGTGAATGAAAAGGGCTTCTGTGTGATGCTCTGCAGCTCTCCCACTTCTGAACTGTGACACAGGAACACACTGACCAGCCTTACGCTGTACTGAACAGTGGCTAATTTGGTGCATCTGGACTTTGTATCAGACTTGGGAATCTGCAAGCTGGAAACTGTCTAAAGCGGACTACATAAAATATACTCATTTGAACGTAATACACAACTTTTTCAGTCACTTCAGAAGTGAGGAGTGGATGCAAGTATCTACCTCGCGCTGTGCTTCTGAAGCGATGGAGTATGGCCCCCCACTGAAGAGCAACATAAAGCTGACCTAATGTAACTGCAGTCCACGCTACAAAGCTACAAACAACACATACTGGGCTAGGCACAAGCATACGGTAAAGCTAACTGCATTCAGCACACAGTCTGGAAACCTCAAGTGCACACAGGTCAGAACCTGGCGCAGAACGCCCTGCTTGCAGAAGGGCAGAAAGAAGGGGTAATACACCCTTTTACCAGCATATGCCAATTGCTTTTTAAGAGATGGTACTCAATATACTCTGATATTCTTTAGAAGCCTGTGGGATTCTCTCCCCTGCCAGTATACAGATTTTTAGTTCCATTGCTTTGGGTGGAAAAGGGGAAGGGAAAATGAGGTAAAAGGAGTCCTCTTGTTTTTTCAAGTCTGACTGCCTGGTATTACATCGAACAATACTTTATACAGGAAAAGCTATATGTAAACACTGTTAACTCCTAAGACATCAAGGTGTTTCAGGCAAGATACAGCCCAATCATGATAGCATCACAAATCAGAGACATTCTTGGTCTGAAGGTTCTCCAACCCAAGGGTTTCAAAACCCTTATGCTTTACATGAAAGCTATCAAAATTCTATACTATCGTGTACCCAACCGACAACTAAAATAAATACTTTTCAGACACAGAAACAACTAAATTTTTTTTTTGTATTTGAGGTTTTACCAATTTTTGTAGCAGCATCTACTTTCGAAGAAGAGAAGGCATATTTCTGTCTAAGCTCAAAGATCACTATAGCTAGTTATTATAATTGGAGTAAGTGTATTTTAAGAGTTATTTACACATTTTATATGCCGGTAAACACAGTCTCACTAAATCTCCACGCTTTCCACTATATCCAGTCCTGCCCATTACTGCATTCAAACGTTTTACATCAAAACACCACTGCAATTCATCCGTAACAGAAAAGGCTAGTTTAACGTGGACAAAACTAAAAAGATTAAATCAGGAGTATCTTCATTTAAAGCTGTGAGATACAAAAAGCTTCCTTGCAAAATTAAGCACAACATATTTTAAGGTACAACTGCAAACGAACTACTGTTTTTGCGTGTAAGAGAATCGTGCAGAAAACTCTGCCGGCAGAGTAGTGCCGGCCTTCACAGAAAGCGAGGAAAAAGCACGAGAGGGCCGAGCGCTCTCAGGCCTACTCTGCTGACAGCGCTTTGGTAGCTACCTCTCCCGGCTCAGGCGCACTCAGGAAGCGGGACGAAACCCGACCCCAGGGCAGTCGTCAGCCTCTGTCAGGAGCAGCCGGGCTACCCGCCAGCCCCGCCACTGCAGGGAGCAGCAGCCTCCCTGAAGGACTTCCCGCCGCCGCCACGCCGCCCAGGGATCCATGCCGCAGCCCCAGCGCAGCGGCCGGGGACGCCACGCTGATAGGCGGCGGCGACGACGACAAGCACTCACCCCCTCGGTCTTCACGTCGAGGATCTTCTCCACCTCGAACACGTCCCCTTCTTCCTCCTCCTCGCTCTCGCCGCCGCCGGCCTCATTGCCAGCTGCTGCCGTCGCACCCACCACCGTGGCAGTCCCGCTGTCGTCTTCCTTCCCGTCCTCCTCATCCTCCGCCGCGGCTGCCGTCCCCTCCTCTTCCTCCGCCCCCTCCAGCCTGGCTGCCGCCGCCTCAGACCCGCTCCCGACCGCTGCCTCCATCTTGGGCCGAATTTCAAACGACAACGGTGAAATGCGGCTGCGACATCCACCGACGGGCTAGGAGCGAGCGAGGCGGCGGCTTCAGCCAATCGTCGCCCTGCCAGCCAGTGACGCATAGGGGCGGGGCCCTGAGCCCGGAGGCCTTCGTGCCGTCAGCGCGGCGGCCCGCGGCAGCCAATGGGTGGGAGTGGCGGCAGCAACAGGAAGAGGCGACGGCGGCCCTAACAGGGGCCGGAGGGACCTCATCCTGCCTGTCCGCTCCCCTCGCCAATGGCCGCCGTCTTCTGCAGGCCAGCCTTGTGAAAGCAGTGACTTCGCTCTCCCATGGTGGGCTGTCGTCCAGCCCATTTCTAGTTGCACAGCTGAGTGATGGGAACAGGGAGCCCGGTGCCATCCCGCTCCGGTCGCCCGTCAGCGCTGGCCGTCGCAGATCTCGGCACTCCAGTTGCCGGGACCCCTGATGTGGCTGGCGAGGGGTCATGGGCGGATAACTCCTGGCCCCGTTGTAAGGTTTCGCTTCCTGGCGCGGTATCGAGAACGGAAGTAGTTACCGGTGACAAGAGACACTCAAAAGCTTGTTCATGTTGTTGACCTCCCAGGAGACAGGCTGCCCAAGTGGGCCCGGCTTGTCCAAACAGAGCATGCCGGATATCCCCGTACAAAGAGACTCTGCCCTCAACTGGATTAGGTTTTGGGGAGACGCCCGAGAAATAGACACCTCAGGACAAGCTCCTGCTGGGGAATGGGGTTTCTCACTAGGAAAAGGAATCCTTTAGAATTCCATAGGATTTTGTATGTTAAAGTAATTGTCTATAGGCACACACAGCCTTTTTATGTAACATGCAGGAAAAAAATAAGTCTTGCAAGAAAGAGCAAACAAACCACACCTTATTTGCTTGTTCAACTGCCTTTACTAGAGCCAGTGTTAATATATTGTATCTCAGAAACAGTTCCTTAAAGAACACACATCACACCAGTGAAACTCTGGCTTATCATGAATGCACACTTTTCATACATACCCATATGGGATATTATTTTTGCAACACTGAAAATACCAAACTATTTGAATAAATCACTGCAGAGACTGAAAAAAAATACTATTTCTTCTATTCATACTTTTGCCAGCATGCACTTTATATGGTAACTCTAAAAGAGCCCTTTGAGTTCTTAAGAAACCCAGAATGGCATTGGCCTTCCTGGCCACAACAGCACGCTGATGGCTCATGGTCAACCTTCCATCCACTAGGACCCACAGGTCCTTTTCCCCTTCACTGCTCTCCAGCAGGTCAGTTCCCAACCTACACTGGTCCATGGGGCTGCTCTTTCCCGGGTGCAAGACTCTACACTTGCCCTTGTTGAACTTCATTCAATTTCTCCCTGCCCAAGTTTCCAGCCTGTCCAAGTCTCACTGAATGGCAGCACAACCCTCTGGTGTGTCAGCCACTCCACCCAGTTTGGTGTCATCAGCAAACTTGCTGACAGTGGTCTCTCTGCCCTCATCCAGGTCATCGTTGAATATATTGAACAGCACTGGTCCCAGTACTGACCCCTGAGGGGCTCCACTAGTTACAGGCCTCCATCTAGACTCCATCCTATTGATCACAACTCTCTGACTTCTTTCCTCAACCAGTTCTCAATCCACCTCACTAGCTGATCATCCAGACCACACTGCCTCAGCTTAGCTGCAAGGATGCTGTGGGAGACAGTGTCAAATGCCTTGCTGAAATCAAGATAAACCACGTCCACTGCTCTGCCACCATCTATCCACCTGGTTATGTCCTCATAAAAGGCTATCTGGTTGGTCAGACATGACTTCCCCTTGGTAAAACCGTGTTGACTGCTCCTAAGGACCCTCTTGTCCTTGCTATGCCTAAGGACAGCACCAAGGATAAGTTGCTTCATCACCTTTCCAGGGGTGGAGGTGAGGCTGACCGGTCTATAGTTACCCAGGTCCTCCTTACCCTTTTTGAAGACTGGAGTGATATTTGCCCTCCTCCAGTTCCCAGGCACCTCTCCTGTCTGCCATGACTTACCAAAGATGATGGAGAGTGGCCCTGCAATGACCTCTGCCTGCTCCATCAGCACCCTTGGGTGCATCCTATCAGGACCCATGGATTTATGGATGTCCAGATGACTTAACTCTTTTCTAACCCAGTCGTCATCAACCAAAGAAAATTCCTCCTTTGTCCTGTCTTTCTCTGGGGCCTCGGGGCCCTCAGGACAGCCTGCAGCAGTATAGACAGAGACATTTAGCAACTCCGCCTTCTCTGTGTCCTCTGTCATCAAGGCACTCACCTCATTCAGCAGTGGGCCTACATTGCCTCTGGTCTTAGCTTTTCTTGCAGCATATTTGAAGAAGCCCTTTCTGTTGTCGCTGACTTCCCTCACAAGGCTGAATTCCAAGGAGGCCTTAGCCTTCCTAGTAGCCTCCCTATATCCTCTGACAACTGCCTTATATTCCTTCCAAGTGGCCAGCCCCTCCTTCCGTGATCTGTGGACACTCTTCTTCCACCTGAGTTTGCCTAGCAACTCCCTACTTAACCATGCAGGTCTCCTGGCTCCCTTTCTTGATTTCCTGCTCTTTGGGATGCTCTGATCTTGAGTTTGGAAGAAGAGGTCCTTGAATGTTAACTAACTGTCCCATGAGACTTCCCTTAGCAATTGCCCGAAAAGGCCAAAATTGGCCCTGCTAAAATCCAACATTTTAATCCTGCTCGATACTTTTTTCTCACCACACAAGATCCTGAACTCAACCATCTGGTAGCCACTGCAGCCAAGGCTGCCCTCAACCTTCACTGCCTCAACCAGTCTCTCCCTGTTGATAAGTATCTGGTCCAGTAAGACCATATAAGATCAAATGCCCTCAATTTAAACATTTTATGTAAAACTGCAAGAAAAACTAACTCAGCTAAAGTTAAAGAATAATGTTAAATAATTATGTAATTATTTTCAGTAGAAAGAGAACTGACAGATAAACTTGATACCCACTATTTTCTTGGTAGCAGAATCCCAGTCTTTACCAAACTCAAGTAGATAGCAGATAGATGAAAATCAGCTCTCAACCCTTCTTACCCACTCCATTATTTTTTAGATCAATTCAAAAGCCCAATGAACACCACTGTGTGTACAAATGAAGTTTTTATTATAATAATATCCTGCAAATCCACCAAAGGAGCAAGAAGAAAGAGAACATTTTCTACAGTATAGTGATCCATCCTGTGTAAAGTATCATTTGATGCAGAAGACCTCATCATCTGAGCTGCCCTGTCTTTTTAGAATCTGTAACTTTGGAAGTCTGTAGACTCATAATCATTACTTGCATTTATCTGCACTATTTCAGTCACCACAGTGAAGCAGTATGCAATCACAAAGGCAAACCTGACTTCTCTTTTGTACATTCTAACATACATAGAAATTAGAATTGCTTTCATTCAGCAGTCAATGCAATTTTATTTGTATTCCTCACTAGAGCAGCCAATTTTTAACTCTGTCAAGGAGTTTCAAAAGAGGCAGGAAGATTTCCAGGGCTCTCCTGACTATTTCTTTCTCCCGTTCCTACATTCCTTGTAAATTGTGAAATCTGTAAAGCTTCCACATTTGGCACAAGGAATCTGTTGGTGGCTGGGGCAATCCAGATTCACTGCGGTTTATTCATGCTTCTTTTAAGACCTTTGTCTTTATATCAAAAAGCTTGCTGGCTGATAATGTTTGACTTCACCCACATAAAAAGGGAATTTCCAGACCCTATATTAAAAAGATAATAGAGCACTGGGGCATACAGAAGTGAGAGGTGCAGGGTTCTGAATAAGCCAGCATCAATCCCCAAAGTTAAAGGGTGAAAGTTGTGCTGTGAAGAATCATCTGCTCAAATAACTTCAAAAATTGTGTCCAGAATATTTTATGGTGTATGCTTGTGAAGAACATCAAGCCATGAATATAATCCTAAAAAAAGGTGCAGGCTAACAGGCACCAGTTACATGAAGGATTTTTTTTCTTAATTCCTAAAATAACACTGGAAAAGGTTGCCCTTAAAAGAGTTTAGATTGGTGAACAACTTCTCCTATATCTGAGTTGGCCCTGCTTTAAGGAAGAGATGACCTCCAGAGGCCATATGCAACTTGAATTATTCAGTGATTCTACTATGTATAAATATCTTTTACTACTTTTTATAATTATCAATTTTTGTATCATATTTTCAAACTCTTTCTTCGTCCATCCATCTTTTTAAAAGAAACCAGTTGCCACTGATGTGATTAATACTTTCCATTTCCTTTTCTGCAGCCACATACTGTAGTATAATCATTGACTCTCTATAATGAAATTAATCATCTGTATTTGAGAATATTTAGATTACTATATTACATTAAATGATAAGATTTTATTTAAAAACAGGCTTTGAATTAGATGAATCACCCAGTTTCACCAGTGTCAAAAACTATACCTTTCAATTCCTTTGTGCAGCATATGGAGTATTGCACAAGAAAAGTAGTGATCAGCTGCAACAGTTTTTCTATTTGGGCCTAAGGAAGAAAAAAAGGGAAATGGAAAAGTTGTTAAGAAGGTCTTTTAAAAGGAACAGAAGCTTAGAAACATAGAACTACTTTTGCTGGATGTATATGCTACTGGAGAAAGTTTCTCTGGAATGATGATTTGATTGTGTATGGGCTGGAAACAGACTTGAAAATAGAGCATAGCCTTTCACTGACTAAAGAGCTTTGGGCATGTGTTTGGCTGTGTATCTCTGGGAATAAAACCTGTTTCCATCCAGTTTCAGGAATTTCCTTCATTTAGAGACTGAACTGCCTTCCCCCCCCCCCCCAATTAGCTAAGCACTGGCATTTTCACTAAAACACTGTTTAACAAATAGATTAATTTTTCAGGGACGAGTTATGGAAAAGGACAATAAATAGCATACTCTGCATGCGCTACAAAGTCTGTGATCCCTGCCTTATATAAACACCTTCCAGAGGCACAGGATTTCCCAATCTGCCCTGAAAACCAGTTGCTACAGGATTTGAAAGATTTGCATTTGGTAATGTATAGCCTAAATGAAGAGTTTATATAAGAGTAAAAAAATAGTTTATGAACTACCTCATTTGGGAAGGATGGTTGAAACTAATCCTATGTCAATAGCCCATGTTTATTCAAGCAATTCAGCACACAGAAGTAACAGTTCCTGTTATGAATACTTGAGTTGCATTTCTGCACTGTGGGCTGTCTGTCTAAAGGATCATGAGTTGATGATAGCTCTGTAAGGTCTTACAAGGTGTTTGTTCAGACCTTGCATTTAAATTATTTAAAGACTATCTGATGATTTATGCAAAAGTGCTTTCTTTCCTTCTCTTGAAGCATAGTGGAAAGGAGGAGTTGCAACTGCTGTTGGTAATTATGCCTACAGGAAATCTGCTAAGCAGATGCTACACAGATGCCACATGGTAATCACTAATTTGGTAACATCCACAAATAAAACTGCAAATTATTTTTTATTATATTATCTGAGAAGTAATTAGGAACCTCTGGAAACAAGTCAACATACAAACAGAAAACATTTCTTACTCTGGTACTGTAAATGACATTGAGATTCTGGCTCATTGTTATCTTGCACCAGTTCCACCTCAAATGGTTTAATTTGATATTCAGCAGAGCAAAACTTAACAACATATCTAATTTTAACCTGACAGGTTTTATACCCAACAAAATAATGATCCTGCTAGAAGGAAAGGTATGCCCCTCATGGCAGGGGGGTTGGAACTAGATGATCCTTGAGGTCCCTTTCAACCCTAACAATTCTATGATTCTATTTTACGATAAAAACAAAGCTGTAGATTGTATCTAAAAAATGTAAATTGTTTAAGTGATGAACCTAAATGACACACCATTTTGGAAAATAATCTGTCAGCTTTTATTTTAATTCCCCCGCTATATCTGTATCACCACAACCTGTATCTCTTCTTACTTTGCATTCCCCACACTCCTTATATTTCTTCTTCTCTGTAAAGCACTATTACTCCTCAAAATAACTAGGAATTAAAAAAGCAAAAAAACATGGTGGATATCTAGACAACAACTGTATCTGTTCGTGTGCCACTAGCTGTCATCCCTGCCTTAAAGTACCAACCTATAAGGACAGGGATTTTTATCTGCTGGATTCATTTACAAAACAACGGACAAGAGATTATTAAACTGAAAGCTACTGCAAAACCGCAGAAAAAGCACAAATGGATAATTTAATTCTACACTGAAATGGATCTTTAACTTTTGTTAATGCAATATTCACAAAATATTTTCTTGCAGCTAGGATACGGCTATAGTATTTAAAAGTTGGATATTATTCTACCCTCTATGGGGCTACTTGCAAAGTATCTCAAGCAGAGATAAGAGACAGTAAAATAACTTATCTGAAATAAAGCAGAATATGAATCAAATTGAAAGATAATATTCCTTAACATCTTGTTGATTTATAGGGCCAGCTTTAATGCATTGAGAATGCATGAAATAACATAAAGGTAAAGGATAATAAACTAAATGTGTAAGGGGACTAGTTTATCCTAAAACACATAAAGCAGCATATAAAGTGCAACCTACAGATGAAATGGACGTAATGACTAATTTCAAGCAGTTTGTCCAGGCAGACAGAACATAGATTTGCTTCAATCTGTATATTCTGTCTCAACTGGGAATTTTTCACACAATACTCAAAATTGTTTTTTCTTCTCAAGTCAGAAGGGAAAAAGGCAAAATGCTCTTTAATTTACATGAACCACAGGTAACATCTAGTAAAATGCTGACATTAGAGGCTGCATAACAATGTCTTACCACAGTTCTATTTTGATCCAAGTGTGGTCTCCGTCTGACAAATGCCTTTGGGAAAAAAAGGAGGGTTAATCTAATTGGACAGAAACCCACTCCTGTGTTTCCAAAATCCAGATTTAAAAAAAAAAAATCAATAAAAACGCTATTCCTCTTGCAAATTATTAAGTGGGAAGACTTAGTGACATCAGTTTTATCATATCCTTACAGATCAATGCATTGAGATACAGATTCTCACAGGACTCTTGCAAAAGCTACCAATGATTGAACATTATTTATCAAATTTCACCTACTTGAAATATGATAGAAACCATAATAGCCAAACAAGTGTACCTCCTAAAGAGACATTTACCACAAACACCATTTCCTTATGTCTTTGCTGATTTATGCAATGCACTCATGCCTGTGTCTGAGTACAGGTATACAACATGTATACCATATGTACTTACCAGAACCTACATAAATGTGTATTATTTCCGCAACGAAAAGTGAAAGGAAGTGACTGGTGACAGCCAACAAGATTTCACTAAGAATAAGGTGAAGTAGTTCAAAAAGGCCAAATGCCAGGTCCTACATCTGAGTCCGGGCAATCCCAAGCACAAATACAGACTGGGAGAGGAGTGGCTTGAGAGAGGTCTTGTGGAGAAGGATTTGGGGGTGTCAGTTGATGAAAAACTCAACAGAGGCTGGCAATGTGTGCTTGCAGCCCAGAAGGCCAACCACACCCTGGGCTGCTGTGAGAGCCCAGTGCCTCTATTGTCTCAAAACACGGCATGTGGGCAGGGCAGGGCTGATAGCCACCAATTACACTATTGTGTCAAACAAGGTGTGACTTTATCTGTTCTGAATAGAAAGAGTATAAAAGACCACAACTTCTGGGGTCCACATGTTGCATCTACCACAGATGACCCTGCTGGAATATACACACACCATTAAGAACTTGGACTATTGACTGAAGAAAAGAAGGAAAAGCCCAACAAACAGGAACCAGAACTTCCATCCCCTGTATAGATAACCTTTGACTTTCTGTGAAATATTGCCATCCCCTGTCATCTTTAGATAGATAACCTTTGTATAGACAGGAGGAAACAGGGTTGCCTGTGTAAACCTCAACATCCCTCTGTTATTTTCACATTGATATTTTCACATTGATATATTTCCGAATAAGATAAGAAGCATGGACTATGTAAGTTTGTACTGAAATCTCTTTCGATACACAGGTCTTTTGGAGAGATCCTACCTGTGTCCAGCGCTGTAATAAAGGCATAATACAAGAAACTTACTGAGTTTCCTGTCCTTCTCTAAATCATTTTGGTGACCGCGGCAGGACCACTCTGTTTGGCTGTGGGACCTGCTGAGGAACAGGACCTCTCAGGGCGCCCCCGAGAGATTCTCGAGGAGAGCTCCTCTACTCACCAGATCACCACAGGAACAGACAAGACTGCTGACGGAGAGAAGGTATGCTTTTATTAAAAGTGGAGGGGTTGTATCCACAAGCCGCAGAGGGACGCCCTGTGCGGGAGAGGAGCATTTATTGCCACCCCTAGGGAAAAGAGCTCTTAGGTTGGACCAGGGGGGTCCAAAGGGACTTAAAATATTGTTTATATTTTAAGTGTGTATTGGACCAGGGGGGTCCAAAGGGACTTAAAATATTGTTTATATTTTAAGTGTACCAGTTGGAACCAGGGGGGTTCCTAAAGGACTTAAAGTATTATGAACACTGTTTATAATTTGAGTGTGTGGTTGAGTGTGTGTGACTGAGACGTGGAAAATCTACGAAGCCAGAGGGAGTCCCAATCTGCGGTTCCGTTTCTCCGCGAGGAGGACGGCCAGAGAGGGACAAAGCGAATGAGCAAATGGGAGTGTGGCCAACAATTGTATGTTTGGGACCGGTCATTTTGTCATAATTGTATTTGTTGTGTGTTGCAAAAAGCTAGTACTGTGCTGTATTGTGTAGAATGGGGGGGAGACAAAGTAGTGAGATCCCAAAACATACCCCACTTGGTTGTATACTTGCCCACTGGGATGAAATTGGAGGCCCTCCAGGAGGGTGGACAAAACAACAGACCCTAATTAAATTTTGTACCTGGTGGTGGCCAGTATATAAGTTAGGCAATGGAGAAAAATGGCCTGTAAATGGGAGCCTAGAGTATAACACTTTATTGCAACTGATGTTGTTCTTAAGAAGAGAAGAAAAATGGGAAGAGTTAATATACGCTGATATGTTTTTCTGTCTCCGAGAACATCCTGAGCTTCAAAGGGACAGTGGTATAAGAGCTCCCTCAGATCCATTAGTTTTGGTCCTTGAAAAGGAAAACAAGGTTAAGAACAAGAGGCAGGCACGTTTGAAAAGCTGTTGTTCTGCATGTAGCGTAGGGCAGAGATGCCTTAAACTTGAGGAACCAAAAGACCTGCCTGAGTTTTATCACCCCCCAGGAAAACTGCAAGGGGTAGTAACAGCAGGTCCAGGAGATAACACAGAGGATCCTGGTAACAGCAGTGATTCTGATAGTGACACTGCAGTTAGCTCCACAACTCAGGCTCTGGGAAGCCCAGTGGCAAGAAGGACCCGAAGACAAAAAGCAACTGCCCTGGCTCCCCAGATACCCATTCAGACCCCTCTGCGACAAGCAGTAGGGCCAGAGGGTGACCCAGTCTGGACTAAGGTACCCTTTACAAGTCAGGATTTGGATAGCTGGAGGAAAAAGGCTAAAAATTATCGTAATGACCCTACTGGGACAGCTACTCATTTTCGATTTATGATCAGGCAGCATAACCCAGACTGGGATGATATCCAGTTATTACTGGAACAAATGACTGAAACAGAAAAACAATTAATTGAAAGACATGGATTAGAAATAGCAACAGAAAGAATACAAACTCGGGGAGGGGGAGCAAATATAGGGGATGTATTTCCACTCCAAAATCCAGGATGGAATACAAACGATGCCCTGCAAAGAACTAGACTGGAAGAGTACAGGGAATTTATAGCCAGGGGAATGGAAAAAGCCATCCCGAAAACAATTAACTGGTCTGTAGTATACTCAGTCAGACAAGGGCCTGGTGAATCACCCTCAGAATTCCTAGATAAGCTGAGGGAGGTCATGAGGAAAAAAACCTCTCTTGACCCTGGGTCAGAAGTAGGTACACAACAACTGGTATCATTATTTATTGGGCAATCTGCTGGTGATATCAGAAAGAAGTTGCAAAAATTGCCAGCTCCGCAGGGAAGGGATTTGGAGGCACTTTTGGATGTAGCATGGAGGGTATTCTCTAACAGGGAAGAAGAGAATAGAAGAAAAGAAAAAAGGATGTTGGTGGCAGCACTGCAGGAAAATAGGGAGACTAAAGGGCCTACCAGGGCACGGTTGGAAAAGGATCAATGTGCAATCTGTAGGAAGAAGGGACACTGGAAAAGAGAATGTCCAGAAAGGAAAAAGAAAAATAGGGTACAGGCACAGCTGGAAGAGGTTGATTAGGGGGGACCGGAGGGAATTACCCTGGCAGACCCTCTGGTTGTAATAAGGCCAGGGGAAAAGGAAAAGAAATTGGAGTTTCTGGTTGATACGGGAGCAACCTTTTCAGTCTTAAATGAAGCTTTCCTACCTTTGGATGAGAGCTATATTTCTGTGGTAGGGGCTACAGGTCAAATTGAGAAGGCTTATTTTTTTAAACCTCTTAAATATAAATATGGTAAAACCTGGGGCTTACATAAGTTTTTATATATGCCAAATGCCCCAAAGTCATTACTAGGAAGGGACTTGTTAGAAGCATTGGGAGCTGAAATTAAATTTAATAAGGGGAAGGTAGAATTTATGGTAAGGGAGGAACAGTTAATTGAGGTTTTAAGTCTTGCACTAATGAGCCCTCAACGAGATGAAAACAAAATAATAGAAAGTATAAAAGATCAGGTATATCCTGGAGTTTGGGACACTGAGCACCCTGGAAGGGCCAAAAATGCTTTAAATAGATCTTAAACCTGGAGCCCAACCAATCAGGATAAAGCAATATCCTTTAAGGAGAAAAGATAGGTAAGGAATTTTGCCCATTATAGAAAAATTTATAAAATATGGGCTGTTAACAGAATGTGAATCATCATACAACACCCCAATTTTGCCCGTGAAGAAACCCACAGGAGGGTATCGGCTAGTACAGGATCTAAGGGCCATAAATAAAATCACGAGGGACATTCATCTGGTAGTAGCAAACCCATACACTCTCTTAACTCGATTGAGGACAGAGCTAGAATGGTTTACTGTCCTGGACTTAAAAGATGCTTTTTTCTGCCTTCCTCTGGCCCCTGAAAGTCAGTCACTGTTTGCTTTTGAATGGGAGAATCCAGAAACTAACAGAAAATGCCAACTGACCCAGACAGTGTTGCCCCAGGGATTTAAAAACAGCCCCACTATTTTTGGAAATCAACTGGCAAAAGAATTGGAGAAGTGGGATCAGCCAGAAGGAGACGGAGTCCTACTACAGTATGTAGATGACATCTTGATAGCAACTCGAACCACAGAAGAATGTGAAAAGTGGACTGTGAGTATGTTAAACTTTCTGGGACTTAATGGGTATCGAGTCTCCCCACAAAAGGCCCAAATAGTACAGCAGCAAGTAACTTACTTGGGATATGAACTGACTGTGGGACAACGAGTACTGGGCCCTGAAAGGAAGGAAGCCATATGCTCCATTCCACTTCCCAACACAGGAAAAGAACTCCGAACCTTCTTGGGAATGACAGGCTGGTGTAGGTTGTGGATTTATAATTACAGCCTGTTTGTCAAACCTCTTTATGAATTATTGAGGAAGTCTGGTAGGGCTCTGCAATGGAACGGAGAAGCTAAACAAGCCTTCCACACTTTGAAAAGGGAACTGATGAGGGCACCAGCATTAGGGCTACCTGATGTCACTGAACCCTTTTTGTTTTATTCCCATGAAAGTCAGGGAATAGCACTCGGGGTCCTCGCACAAACTTTAGGACCCTATCGAAGAGCAGTGGCATACCTCTCTAAACAACTGGATGAAGTAAGCAAAGGATGGCCAGGATGCCTGAGGGCTGTGGCTGCAGTCGCAGTCAACATTCAGGAGTCCCGCAAATTCACAATGGGACAGGAAATCACAGTCCTGGTATCACATACTGTCTCTGCTGTGCTGGAAGCTAAAGGGGGACACTGGTTGTCGCCACAATGATTCCTTAAATACCAGGATGATGTGGAGATCAAAGTCACTAATGTTGTCAATCCAGCCTCTTTCCTCCAGGGAAGTAATGGAGAATCAGTAATCCATGACTGTTTGGAAACAATCGAGGCCACTTACTCCAGCAGACCTGACCTGAAGGAAGAACCTCTGGAGATGGCAGATCATAACTGCTATACTGATGGAAGCAGTTTTGTGATCCAGGGAGAAAGAAAGGCTGGGCATGCTGTAACTACAGAAGAAGAGGTGATTGAGGCAGAAGCACTATCAGGTAACACTTCTGCCCAAAAGGCAGAAATAATTGCTCTGACTACAGCCTTAGAGCTCTCTCAAGGAAAAAGTGCAAACATATGATTTTAATTGTGTTGCATAATATTTCTATCCTGTGTTAACTGCTCCCTACATATCTTTTCTCATAATTTTGACTTCAAAACATAACACTTCCTCATACAAAAGCATCAAAACCCCACTGCATTCTGTTGAAACTAACTAAAAGTTCTCAGTGGAGTCAAATAGTCATTGGAGTAAGGATTTTTTGGTTATTTTATCTTATACACATTTCCAACTTGAAGTCTTACTTGAAGCTTCATTAAAATAGTAATTTAAAAAATGAAGAAAAAAAGAATTGGAAAGACTCCACAAAATGGAACTTTTTTTCCTGAAAAAAAAATCTAATTATAAAAAACTTTTTTTTGCCAGTTTCCATAATTGCTGTTTTCTTAAAAGCTAATTCTAAATTTTCATCTTCTAAAACAATATTTCCTGAAGTAACTGACAGATGAATAAGCTATGTCAAATACCTCTACCCATGTCTGCCTGGCCTTTGGTTAGAAGTGTCATCTTGTGATTTATTAACCTTATATGCATCAATCTGTAAAATCCTATCCTTTTCAACTGATTTCCAAATTCCACATAATTGTTACAAACAGATTATCTTCTTAGCAGAAAACCCAAGCCAACCAAATAAAAAACACATGCAACCATGAATAACTTGTAGTGCTGTAAGAGCTTCAGTGTGCAGGTAAACGGAAAACAAACCTCTATTGTGTTTTCCGACCGAAATTGTCAAAGGAACTGAATGAGATGTTGTACCTAAAAAACCCCACATCCTTGTTTTTTTTAGCACAGTAGCTTATCACCATTAATGCAGAACCCGGTCTGAAGATCATCAGGTAACAATTGGCAAAACCATAGCGCAGAAAAAACGATGGGAAGTTGAGCAGAAAGAGCCCCGTGCAACTGTAGAAAGCACCACCAGAAATTAAAACTAGTAGTGGGCATCTGTGAATGGGCTGCCCAGCGTTTTTACAGCCTAGGGCTTGGGTTTGTACCTGCTCGCAACAGCTGCAAGAATACGTCACTGCCTGCGACATGCGACGATTTTTTGGGGCGTGATGCTCTGCTGCTCACTGGAGTTCAGAGGAAAACCACAACTTCGCCTTGTGAGATAGAACATGCATATAGTACCTCCCTTACTGCAGCTATTTAAAGATTAAAGGGCTCTACGCAGTCGCAACAGAAACGCGCTAACAGCCCGAAGGCGCAGTCCAGGAGGCTGGCGGACAGCTCACTTAGACAGGAATCCACTCACACACCGCGCCGGGAGCGGCAGAGGAACACGGAGCGCGGGCAGGGCCTTCCGCCTCTGCGGGAGCCCCACTGCTGGACAGAAACTCCGGCTCCCCAGAGGGCCTCCAGCTGCGCCGTGGGGAGGACTCGGCAGCTTTCTCCATCTGCGAGCCGTCCTCAGAAGCGCCTGCCCAAAGCAATACCTACCACCTCTTCCCGCCCCGACAGCTGCGGGCAGAAACCACGGCAGTGCGCTGTAGCCGCCCATCAACGGCCTTTTCACCGCTGGGTCTCTTGGGAGCTGTAGTTCGAGCGCCCGAGAGCCGCCTCACGGCTGGGCGGGAAATGCGGCGGCTCGGGACTACAACTGCCAGCATGCTCGGCGCCGGGGCGGAGTCTGGTTTGTGGCGCCGGCAGGCTGTGCGATGGCGGCAGGTTTGTAATAGAAGGCGGGGAGTAGCGGCTGGAGTGTTGCTGTGCAAGTAGGCTGCGGAGCGGTGCTGGTGCTGACGCCGCGCTGGTGTCTGTGACGGGCTGCAGGTTGGAGCTGTCGTGGTGCGCCGTGCTTCGGGGCTGGTGGTGAGCTCGAGGAGTCCTCTTGTGAGGGTGTTGCGATGCCGGGGCGGTGTCTGTGTCCGTGTCCGCGGGGGAAGGAAAGCGCCGGGCCTGCCCCCTCAGCTCGATTGAGGGGCGCGGTCATACTCCATCGCGATTCTTAAGGGGGATGTCTTCGTCCCTCCTTACTTTCCCGGGACGGGTCAGCTTCAGCTCTGACAGCTCTTTGTGTTAGCGCGAATGTGCAGCTGCTCGTACACCAGATGGGAAGCTTTAAACTGGCAGGCTGCCTCCAAAGGGTCTCCGAAAAGTGACAGGAGAAACCGCCTATGAACCCTGTAGGCTTGAATTTGCCTATGCAGGAATCTACCTCGGTGGGAAACTTCCAGTGGCGTCTCGAAACAGCAGTTAAAAAGACAGTTTTTCTAGGGGAATTTTGCTGTTTCTCTTCGTCACAGTTTGAAGCTTTGGTTGAAAATAAAAAAAGCCTTTTTACAGAGGAAAAGCTAAGAGACAGTTGGCATGAACAAATCTCCTGAGAATGAGGAAGATTTAAAAGAGTTATTTCCTGATCGGCAAGACCGTTGAGCCTGGGCTGCTGTGGTTGTCTGTTCTTTGTCCCTTGTCCCCTTCTTTCCTCTCTATTCCCCATGGCACACCTTATGCACAGGCAGAGTTAATTGCCCTGGGATTAGTTAGGGGTATCAGGGCTGAGTGGTCAGGATCTGGCTGCCACATTATCATGGCAGCAGTTCTGTCTCTTTCTTCCTAAGTAAGGGAATATTTTTGGTCTCCTACCTACACGAATTCATTTATGTCTTACGACACTTGTAGGAATTTGGTTATCACTGCAACTTTTGCAGTCTTCAAACCTTTTTTTTTTTTTTTTTTTTTTGGATGGGCTTAAAAAAATAAACTGATTGGGAGGAAGAAGCTAATAGGCAGTATGATTGTGGGGTTCCCATGAGAAACTAAAGAAAACACAAAAATAAGTGTTACATTGATACATGTGCAGTAAAATATATTTAGATGGACATATTTGAAACTTTGCATTAGTATGAAGGTCTTATTCAGGAGGAAACTTTGCATTAGTATAAAGGTTTTATGCAGGAAGTCTCTCAACTACTCAAATCACCTCTTTTGTTGCAGGTGCTTGAAAAAATTCTTTATCTTTTTCAGTGCTATGGGAGAGAATATTATACATAGCTTTACAGTATTTGAGGTAATATTAACTGCACTGAAGTGGTAAGATTTAAAGTTGGGTTATGTTGATTTCCTGCACAGGAAATGTTACTCATTGTCCAAGTTGTTTATATTGCCAAGGGAAAAGTAGAGTGTGATTTATTTTTTTAAATACACTAGCTTTGTTGTAAAAAAGTAGCTTTCTTTTACTGGGCATCTGTTATTGTAGATTTCTTATTTTGTTTGTCTGCTTAATTTCTAGGTGCTAAAAGTCAGTAACCATCTATACCAAATACCTGGAACTTTGGAATTTTTACTGTCCTAATACTACATATTGTAATATATTGTTATGTTAATGCTACATCAGCAAATAAATTGGAGTACAGTTTACAAGATGCCAGCTGTTGAAGATCCAAGTAGTGACCAAAACTTCATTGCGCATTGGATGTTGGATAGTTCCCGTGCTGGAGTCTTATTAGATCCTAGTTCTATTGATTTGCAAATCAACAAAGAAAACTTATTGTCTGGACCTGAAAATGTTACAGCTTTCCCTGTCGAAGTGTTGCATCTTTCAGACAGCTGTTCTGTAAGCGATGACTCCTTGTGTGAAGAGTCAGGCAGCTCTCATACACTTCAGCAAAATGCCACTGAAACATCATTTCCAGCAGCAGCAGCTGCCAGCATGGAAACCTCTAAAACAAAATTTGTCCATGGTGAAGTGGATGGTCAGAATAAATCTGATTACAGTGATCCACTATTACAAAAGCTTGAACAGGTAAAAGTCCTAGAATTCCTTGATGCACATCCATTAAGATTTATTTCTTTCCTGCATATGATTTGCCTTACCTGGAAGTAAGCAAACTCTTTGCAAAGTATAGAGCACAGCAAGCTTAAAAGAGAAAGTCCTAAGTCACAGTTATGCATGCAAAAAAGTTGATCTCTTCCTTACAATTTGCAGTTACTGAGTTTAACTTTTGTTGTTTCCAGCTGGCACAGATTCCAGTTTAAAGTGAAATTGCATTCAGTGGTAGTGTACCTGTTCTCAAAATCTTTTTAACCGGAAAGGTGCATACAATTTTACAAAGTTCCA
Organism: Indicator indicator; assembly: GCF_027791375.1. Lineage (NCBI taxonomy): Eukaryota > Metazoa > Chordata > Aves > Piciformes > Indicatoridae > Indicator > Indicator indicator. The sequence goes on along the minus strand of NC_072010.1, from coordinate 19,043,911 downwards.
CTGTTTTGTCACTTGCAGCTGTGGAAATGGGGTGCTGGTTATTACAGTGGTAGTACTTCACCATAGATATTCGCATATGGAGTTGCTTTGCCTTGTATTTATAGCAGCATACACTCTGTGATTTCCCAAAGTAGGTATATCCATCCATATTCCTGGTTCTGTTTAGCAGAAGAGATATATTAGTGTTGAATGTGAAGTATCCAAGACATTGGGACAAAATGGCCTGGGATTACAATGCTTTGATGTTATTTATTGTTTTTTTTAATAGTGCAAACATGTAACCTATACATTTGCTCAAGCTCTGCCCCATACTACATGTAAATTGTGTTAGCTGAAAGTGTTCATCAGCACTTTAATAGATCTTGCTGTTAAAGATTAAAAACACACCTCCTTGTCCACTGCTAGGAGCTACCTTGGAGAAATCATTATGTTCACTCAGGTGGAGAGAGAGAGTGTGTGTGTCTCTCCCTCTCATCTGTGAATAATTTGTATTCACAGGTGAAGGAAATTAATAATTTTTTTAATGTTACACTTACCTAATGGAACATCTTTAAAAGAAGAAATACCCATCGTCTTGATGGCACTAATTCTGTGGTACACTCGAAGTTAAACTAACCCCTAATACACTTACTATTTTGTTTGAAAAGCTGAAGGAATTGCAACAACAGAAGCAGGAGCAGCTAAAGAAACAACAGATGGAACAACTTCAAAGGCTAATGGAAGAACAGCAGAAGCTACTTAGCATGGTTTCTGGTCAGACAGGAGTTTGTGGTAAGTTGAGAAAGAAAGCACACGGCAAACATTGAATAAACTGAAAAAGCTAATCTCATTTTCCAGTTAAAATCTGAAAGTGTGTTGGGTGTTATTTACCTTAAAACTAATCAGTTAGTCAAAGATGAATGCTGCATTGCTTCAGTGCCTGACAGGTGAGTGCTACTGGGGAAGGAATACTGTTTTTTATAAAATGCCACCTGTAATGGGAACTTTATCAATATGTGTTATGATGGGAGCCCCTGTTTCAAACATAATTTAAATATAAAAGGCAATGTAAACACACAGTTGCTTTTATTTCTGATTGGCTGCTCCTCACAATGCTTTTGATTGCTTTAAGCTCTCAGTGTACTCAAATGGAATGGTCCCCCCTTGTTTGTGTCCACACAGCACAAATTTGTTCAGATGGTGAACTGAACTAGACTAAGAAGATGATCTGTATTAAAATGAAACACGTGTAGCCTCTATCAGTTTTCCAGTCATGTTTTCTGTGTGCAAATAGAGTGGACAGTGCTGGGCTGGAAAAAGCTTTTAGATTCGAGCATGGATCTTTTGTTTTTTTTTTTTTTTTTTTGTTGCAGTATTGCTCCAATCTGATTTAAATGATTGTTTTTCCTTCACTCTGCGTAACTGAGGAAATGAATTTAGGGCTTAGACTTAGGAGAACAAAATCCTATGATTGCCTCATCGCTTATTATTAAGAACTACCATAAAGCTGGTTGATCAGCCTTGACCTTCAGTGCGATGTCTTTTCTCTTCTGGAACACTGGTGTTGTAATAATACAATTACAATGACACAGGATTTTTTATTTTTTTTTCTTTGATTTTAAGACTATACTCTAAGGGCTGAAAGTCAAAAGCTAAGACCTGGACATTCAGCAGGCTTAACAACTTCACACCAGCTGCCATGGTCTGGGTCTCGGAGTGCCTTTGAAGACATGGTTTATGCTCCAGTTGTTTCTCCACATACGCAAGACAGTGATTTTTCACAAAAGTTAAGCAACAAAGAATACACTTCATCTTTGAAGAACAGTCTTTCAGGAGTGTCTGCCTGTGAGAAGCAAAGTCTGAATGTGTCTCTGAAAATGCAGAATTGTCTGAAAAAAGACGGAGACCAATACATTACTGGTTAGTCGTTTATAGAAAGATAACTTGGTATATGGTCTGGTTTTTATTCCCTTGTAGTTACTGAGTGTAATTTTCTTAGTGTGAAGATTTTATACAGGAGTTGGTTTATTTGAGTCGTTGGTTAGTTTACTGACAGCTCCTAGACCTCAGAGCGTTTCTGTGAGTATTGTTAAAAGCAACATGAGACAAAAATCAAGTTCTTTTATCTGTATGAAATGCTTGTCTGGTTTAGGAAAAAAATACTACTAAAGCTTATACTTGATTAAAAACTGGGAAAATAGCAAACAATGACAGATACTGGATAGCCAAATTGTTTGGGTTGAGCTTTACTCACATTTTCACATGGCAAATGGAGAATTACAATCTGTCCAGGCATACAGAATGTATTCAGACTAGCTTTGGTGTGAGGATTAGTAACTCAATTGAAACTGGGATCAAGATGGGTTCACAAGGTTTCACCATATGACTAAAAAATATTTGCATATCAGAAGCAATGCACTGGAATTCTTTCTCTTTCCTCCTCCCCTTGGCACCAGCAAGACTACTCTGCTGCTACGAATGGAATAGTGATTTCAGTTTGAATCTGGCAATTGAATACATTTAAACCTTAACCTGTAGAGGTTTTGGGGAAAAGGTATGAGATTACATTTAACCATACTTCATATCAGCTTTAAAGCTTTAATTGGAGGGCTTGGTTTAAGAGGATGTGAAAGGGTAAATTGATCTTAACTCATACATACATATATATGGGAAACAGAAGCTCGATAAAGAGAGTTCTTCAGTACAGCAGACATCCAAATTTGGTATTTTATTTTTAAGGCATAAATTAACAATAGCAAAGATGATGAACAATCAGAATGGATTGTTTAAGGTCCGTGAAATTTTTTAATGCATAATTGGATGTTTTAAAAAGAAAGCTCAATTCAAATAAGACTTACTTTAGGGAAATATTAAGACTACTTTGTGTAGGAATTCAGACTATGTTACCATGAAGCTCCCATATGGTTTTAATTTGACTTGAGTACTGCTTAAAGTATAAGACAAAAACTGATTTGTTGTTGGGGGAAAAAAAATCAATTAATTTCATAGGAAAAAATGTGAGGCGTCCGGATCAGAAGATGGATATGTTAATGGAGAGTGAAGATCGTCACAGGGACCCATTACATGTGGAAAGGGTAGATCTCTCTGAAAATTCCAGGGGAGGAAAACACTTATGGACTTACCCAGAGGAAAGGTAATTCAGACCATTATTGAGTCGCTTTTGTCAAATAATACTGATTTCTCATCTCTGATTGAAGGAGTCTGATATTCTGAGTTTGTGTAACCTTCTCCATCAAGGATGCCATTTTGTTAGGTACTGTGGGGACCTGCAGTCAGAGAGGCTCTGGGCTAAAATTGCTTATGCTGTGAAAGATGAGCTGTGTGTTGGCTGATGAGCTGTGTGCAGCCTGGGGTAATGATAGTTTAGAAGCATGTTTTAGCATAGCTTAGTATGTAAAGAGTTGTCATTATCTGTTCTCATAAACCACTGTTATGTGGTGAAAGCCAAAATGTGAAGAAGGAGCATAAGGCTGTGACTTTTTAGTTTATTACCAAAAGTTATATTTAATTAAATACATGTATATAGCTAAGAAATAATAATAGTGCTTGTGGCAGAGGTCTTCTCTTTTATGGTAAATGTTTTCTTTATGGAGTTTAATAGAATTAAAGTAGTGTTGGCATTGTTTTAAACCCCTGTCTGGTCTGCCTGGTCATCACAAACCCAAGAAAGGCTCCTTCCAGGTTGGGGTGGGTTTAGCCCAGCCAGCAACTCAGCACAGACCTGATTGCTCTCAGTCCCCCAGAGCAGAGTGGGAGAGGATATCAGAGGAGCAGGCTCAAGAAAACTTGTAGGTCAAGATAAAAACATTTCAGTAAATTAAAGGAAAGGGGAAAAAACCTGCAAGTGATGTAAAGCCAGTCACCCTGCTGAGGGTGGGGAGCAGCAGAAAAAAACAAAGCAAGCTTCAATGGTATGCAAAAAGTGTTCAGTAATAGCTAAAACACTGGTGTTATCAACACTATTACAGCCGTTAATCCAGAACACAGCACCATATGGACTGCTATGATGAAAGCTCACTCCATCCCAGGCAGCACTCCTGTGAAGAAGCAGAAATATCAAAGGGGCACAATCTCAGTAGCATTACTGAGTGGGAAGGTGATAATGTAGAAGTTAGCAGTATGACTAAAATACAAGAGAAAGTTTGGTGCTATGGGCAGAAGAAAGTGTCAGTGAGATAAGCAATGAAAGCAGAAACAGTAATACCTGCATGTAGCACCTTTTAGGGTGCCTTTTAGCGGGGATTTGGTAAACCTTTTCTCAAAAGATAAACAGCTAATGTTATAATGCATTTCTCAGATTAACTTTGACACTTAATGGCCGAAGTACCCCAGAATGTATGGAATTACATCGTAGGTCTTTGAATAACAGTAATGTCAAACCCAGGTATTTTATACAGAAGTGTAAGAGTGGATTTTGCTTTGAATTGCACTAGACCTATTAAAGCTGCAATTCAGGAGAAGAAACAGACGTTTGAAGAATTCTTGGAAGAACAGATACAACTGGAAGAGCAGCGTCTGGAGCAAAACCAGAAGTTACAGGTTGTTTGTTTTCTAATAATATTGTGTCAAGATGTGCTAGGTGCTTAAAAATGTACAAGGAAGATTCTAGCATTAAAAGCTAATACTGAATGCAATATTTGTATTCTTAAAAATCAAATAGTAAGTATTGAATGTTTCACTTCTTTATGATGTCTTTAGAATCCAGCAGAAATATACTATATAAATTGCTACTGACCTGTGGGGTTTATTTGAAGAAATCTAAGAACTGTGGAAGGGGCTTTTTGACATTTTGTGTTTTACTCTGCCCCTTTTCAGGAGACAAATGGATCAGCTGTTCAAAAACCAGTGATCAAACGATCCTTCCTGAAAAGAGGAGAAGGCTTAGCAAGATTCACTAATGCCAAATCTAAAATTACAAAACTTGAAGAAAATACCTCCAAACTTGAACAAAGGGCTTTGGATGACAGAAATGTTATTAAAGTGGACAGATTACAAATACAGAAGAAAATTGTGTCTCCTGGCATAAAACAGGTTTCTGAGAAATCTTTTGCACCGTCTAAGAAATATAACCACCCTGTTAAAGCAAAACGTCCTACTCAGAAGACCCTGGGACTTGGGACTCACAATGGGAAAAATAACTTGCTATTAGAAACAGGAGTGCAACCAGGAAAAAATCATGATGGACAGATGAAAAACTCTTTCCCATCAGAAATTAACAGAATAGAAAATAAAGAGAACACAGCAGAATTTGCAAAGTCTGACAGTGGCAAGCCTGGAAACAAATCACGTGGCACAGAAAAGCCTCAGTTGTCTTGTGAGCTGCCCAGTGCCTTTTCTAATTCAAAATGTCCTGTGGGTCACTCTGTAAAAGATTCAGAACTCTCTTTTGAAGTTTCATTTCAGAATAAGCTGGAAAACTGGGAAAAAGAAAAAGAAAAAGAGAATCTAGAATTAGATGAATTTTTGTTTCTAGAACAGGCTGCAGATGAAATGTCTTTCTCAAGTAATTCCTCATTTGTTCAAAGGATCTTAGATCAAGATCAACAAACTTTAAAAGGTCGTAGAATGTCTTCTACCCCTATCAAGGCAAAGCAGCAACAAGTGAAGGCACTGGCTGTTGAACTTACAAATAGAAAAAACAACAAGGCAGACTGTGTGGCACAGGGAAATACGAATGACAGAACAGTTATGCATACAGTCTCAAATTCAGGAACTGTAAGAATGAAGGATCAACTGAATAAAATGGACAGTGGAATATCTTCAGCTTCTTGTGTGACAGCAGCTCCTGCTTTAAAAAGTAATCAATGGACTGTAAACGAAGATAAGGGTGAGGGTAATAGTGATACTACTACAGATTCTGAGAGTGAATTTGAGACCACATTAAAGCATGAAAATGAAGATGCTAAGACATCCTTTATGAGCCACAGAGAAAGTGATCCAGAATTTCTTGATTATGAAGGTCCTGTTACAGACATCAGCAAAGAAAGTGAAAATGGAGATGATGACCTTGGCTTATCAGGCAAAGATTACAGTGCACTGTCAAAGAAAACAATTAGAATATCTTCAGACCACCAGAGAAGCATGTCTTGTATGAGTAAGTTTGAGTTTGATGATGAAAGAACATGGAGTGATCTAGATGAAAATTATGTTAACAGTGATTTACCTGAAAAACGTAACAAAATACCTTTACAGATGGACTTTTCCTGTAAGAATGATACAGCTATCCCAGATAAAACAATAAAGAGAAAAGTTGCCTCAAAGAGGGGAGATGAAACATCCCAAGGGTCTGCAGTGGACAGTGATTGGAATGGACCTCCGGTATCAAACTTGATGATGAAACTCTTTCCTTCACTGAAGCCAAAACAGAAGGCAGGCTGTCATGTAGAGCATGAAATCAAATCAAATGTGGAACAGGAGCCAGGAGGTAAAAAATCAGCAATTGGTAGGAAATGTTGAAGAAGACACGTATTACAACTCTTCCCTTTTAACGCTTAAGCTGCAACCTGACATTGCACCAAAGACTTCTGCTGTAGGGAAAGGCTCTGTTCTCACTTTTCATCTCCTCTCCTGATGGCATCTCTCGTGCCAAATCTAACAGTTATGCATCTTGTAGAAATGAGTGTGATCAGTAGGGAAGCTAGTTTTCTGTCAGGCCAGCTTATTGAACTAACTTGATCTGGAGCTGCTTGGTGAGTGTTTCTGAATCAAAGAAGTATCAAAGGCATTCTGGAAGTGGTACCTCCCTTTCCATTACAGGGCGTGTTTTTGCAACAGTAGGATAATGCTATGCACTGTTAGGTTTGCTTGTTCACAACTATAAAATACAAGGAGGCAGCAACCTTCTCCTTTTTTTCTGAGGGTAGTATAGTATCTAGGGAATTCACATGGAATATGAAACACTGATTCCTTTTTCTGCTTAGCCCAAGTTAACGTCAATGATACGATTCTGTTCTGGCAAAGGATTGCCTCTAAAAGCTCCTGTTGAAGCTATTGCCTTTACATAAGATCATTAAAGTACACTTGTTCCATGAAGACATGATGGCATAGCCTAGCACTGAAATCTTTTCTCTGTGAGGTAGTGAGATCTTGGTTTCAAACTTTGCTCCAATGAATGTTTATTTTTTTTCCAGGTTTTTATGAGAAGTTCATATGAACTTCTGCTTATTGCTTTGTAGAGAATTGATTTTGTATGATCGTCTAAAGATTGCAGAAGAGGGGTATGGATTTTTTTTTTTTTTTTAATGCTCCAAGTGAATCTTGGAGCATTTAAAGGTGAATGAGGCAACTACCTACACTGCAACACCAGTATTTTGGCCCTTCTGTTGCATACTCAGATGCAGACTATTAAAACCCTGGGAGATTAAATAGTGACTGAACAGGAAACTGGGATGGCAGAAACCCCCATAAATCCTATTACTGGTGTCTGCAATGGATTTCACATTGGTGATGTGTGTGAGCAGACTTTGTGAACAAAATTTAGAAAAACTTACTTCCTTGTTTGATGATTGGCCCTTATACCTTCATTTAATTTCTCTAGCTTGATGTGTAAAGCCCTTCACATTTCAATTCCTAATATATATTTAGTTCTACAAAGATGACAGATATTCTCAACGTTTGAGATGAGTGCTTTAAAATCATACAATCATGTCACTTCTGTGTTATTAGAATAATAGATTTCTCTCTCTTCTCCCCCCCGCAACCCGCCAGTACTTGTATCTAAAATAGTTATCAGGTTTTTGTTTTTAACTGGTGTGTTTACTTCAGTCTTGTGGATTTTGATTAGGTAATTTGCTCCTGGTTGTTCTTTGACAGGAAACACTATTCCATCCCAGGTACTGAGAGAGAGACTCATTGAACTTGAAACTGAAATAGAGAGATTCAGAGCTGAGAACATGACTCTAACTAAACTCCGTGAAGAAAGAGAGCGTGCCTTGGCAAATATCAGGTAATTCTAATTGAAACATTTTGGTGCATTCACTTACATATGTTCCAGATTATCATCATGTCCAGTTACCAACAGCATAGGTAAATACTTGGGTGTCTTTCAGTTACAGTGGAGATACAGGTCAAGGAACTGGTTGTTGCTGCACGTATATGTTAAACTGTTATTACTCGCAGATTACAATATTAAGAAGCCCTGCACATTTAGTATGATATTCTTAAAGGCTACACTTAGGATAATTTGTATACTTTGTCCTGGGGAATAACACAGCCCTAAACTTTTTGCAAAACAGATCTTCATGCCAATGTGATTGATGTTCCTCATTTGGATTGAATGTTTGTATGAGAGTATTTTCATTTGAACTGGGGGACTTACTAGTGACCTATAGAGCAGAATAATTATCTCTGGAGACTTACATGTGGCATACCTGTTGCTAACAAAGTCCCTTTGTTTGGAAACAGCATCGTATTGTTGGTTAATGTTTTAATTTGGGACCTCTTTCCCTTTCTACTTTAGGGGAAGTGGTGTTCTGCTTTAAAGAATGCTGGAAGATGTTAGCCAAAGATTTGTAAAACTAAGGATAACTTTTGGGACTAGAAGATATGAAAATAGAAATTGTTGGACTTCCAACATTAACTGTGTGACAGTTCATACTCCTTAAATAAGTAATGCCATTTATATGTCTGTCTTTCTGAGGGTAACAGATGCCGGACTGGAATCAATGGCCACAAAATAGAGTTTTCTTTTTCTTCCTTAAAAATCCGGATTTGAAGTAGTTTAGGGCTAAAACAACAACTTTGTTTTGTAATTATAGAAAAGAAATTGCAGACTTTCAACAGCAGAAAGCCCAAGAACTGGCTGAAATAGAAGAATATAAAAGGAAGGAAATGAAAAAGCTTCAAAAGGAGCGTAAAGTTTTTGAAAAATACACCACAGAAGCTAGAGCAATTCCAGATAAAAAAGAACGTGATGAAATTCAGGTATAATTTTTTTTTTTTTGTAGTCCACACAGGAACATTTAAATTCATTTAAAGGCAGTCAAGAATGAAATTCTGTCTTCATGGAAAGGTGGTTTCAAGATGGAGACCGTTAATAAATGTGGTCTAATTGAGGAAGCAACTACAGTCTTCACAAACTGTTTTGATGATTTTAAGGCAAAAACACCTGATGAGCAAATCTTTTTGCCACATTTCATATTAAAAACTGCTCATGGCTATGTCACAATGCTCTTCAATTTTGATACAAAGCAGAGACTGGAACTGTGCTTGAGTTTTATTCTGCCTGTAACTCTTGTACAGTAAATGTAGTAATTCTCTACAATTTTTGGAGTTACCTTTCGCTATTACTTGTAGGTCTTAAGGTATGAGGGATGTAAGAAACAAGATATGTTTGTTCCCTTGTTGTCAGGATGCATGGTACAGGAGTTGTAGGGACAATTCATATTAAACACCACACTCGGACTTCCCTCCTCATTCCTTACATATTTTCCTCACTTCAACAGACTGAAGTAGCCTTTGCAGATTCACAAACCTTTTATGTGATTGTGTCCTGCCTGTTTTCTTGTGGCAAGATTTTTGAAGGGTCCCCTCAAGGGTAGCCTTAAAGGTTTCATGTTTCTGCCTCAAGTGTATTTGTACTGGCCAATCTGTGAAGTGTAAGAGGGCAAGAAAGGCCTGTCCTGTGGCTAAAGGTGAGCTTATAAAGTTGGTGAGCTGAAGTAAATAATATGTCTTCCAAGGAAGAATGCTTCTGTCTTTCACCTCATTAACTCGATATTTTTGCTACTGTTGTGATTTTTTTTTTGTGCTTGTATTTCTGTTAGAAGATTAAAATATTTAACCATATTCGATAGAAAACTCAATAAATATCCATTTTTCTAAGGCTTTAAAGCAGCAGATTGCAGAGTTACAGGAAGATCTAAAACGAAAGGAGGCAAAATGGTCAGCCACCCGTCGGCGCCTGAAAGACCAAATAGAAGCTTTAATAGATGAGAATATGGAGCTAAAAGAGGAAGTAAAAATTATGGAAAGGTTTCGTCTAGAATCCTGGAAGAAAGTAGAAGCTGCTGGAAGCAAGAGGAAAACAGAAAATTCTGGGATGACTCTCAAAAGACCAGAATCTGTAAGTTACTAATCTTGGTATTTTTAATTAATCTTTGAATACTCGAGTTTTGGTTTATAATCTTGTAATCCATTAGCAACAATTTAAATGTTTACTTGCATTTTACTCATCTTTGGACCCCACTAGTGATGATGGACACAGAATTTAGCTCATGTGACATTCTCTTCAAAAGTGAATGCTCACAATATGCAGCATCATTGTGCTGAGAACCTTACTTTAGATATTCAAAGTGGTGCAATTACAAGAGAAAAACCATTGATGTGATCAAACCTGTGAACTCCTGCACCTTACGGATCAGCCAGGCAAAGCAGGCAGTTCACCACTGTCTAAAGCAATTATATTTGGTTTTGAAGCGGTAACTACTATTCTGGATTGCTTGCACCAAACCAGCATTCTGCAGTTGTTGGTAGAGAGGCAGTAGATGGGAAGAGTTCCAAAGTATACCTAGGGCTATATCACATGTACTAAGTCTCAAAAATAGCCAGTTTGTGAAGAAACCTTCCAGTAAATTGTGTCACACGATGTATAAATTCTGTTGCCACTGTATGAACAGTTATGCATAAATGTCATGTAAATGACATGTAACTTCCTTTATTTTAGTGTCTACCAAGTAGAGGCCCCAAAAGTCAAACTGCATCTCCTCTTCTTCCAGTACAGAAATGCAGCAAGATAAATGGCAGAAGTTATCTGCAGGCAAAAGGTTTGTCTAACGAGAGAATACCTTTAACCCTTTAACTAAAAATTAATGCTAGTTTTTGTTTGTACTGAAAGAGTGCATCACCACCTCAAAACTAGGTAGAGAATAGTTATAATGGACTCAAGTATGTGGATAAATTTCTCACGACGCAAGATTGTAGAGAGGGCTGTGATCAGGCCATTCTCAGAGCAAAAGTGCTTCTGGTCATATTTGGTGTTCTTGAGCATACCAGAAGCTGTGTTCTGTAATCCAAAATGGCATTCATCCTTGATGTTCTCCAAGATGCAGATATTGATTAGATGACTATGTTGATAGCATTACAACTGCTGTGTCTCTTCAGAACCTTCTGTTACCAGGATCTGTAATCATGTGGGCAATGGCATAGCAGTTGTTCATAGTTAGGAGCAAGAGCTGTTGCTAGTTTTGCCCCTTCCAAATGCATAAAAACACACAGAAAGTAACTAGGCAGTACGTTTTTGACGCCTCAGGCAACCATCATGTTTTTGTTAAAGTATATCTGGAACTGAGGCCCTCATTAGTTTTATTTTGGTAATCTTTCTGGTGTGCTAGGAGAGACATGAAAAAAGTCTGCCAATCAGTTCCTGTTAAAAGATTGTATTAATCTTCCTTTTTAATTTGTAAGGCATAAATAGTGAAGTTGTTTAGATGTCTTGGGGGAAAAATCCTTTGTAAATTTGCAGAGATGAAATAGCAAAGTGCAAGTATTACGCCTGTTGCAATGATTCTTCAGTTGTAGCTTCTTGCTAACACACCTGAAGCAATGACATGCCTGAGGGAGCTGGCTTATGATTCTTTCCATAAATGTACTGCTTTCAATTTCTATTGCACTTAAATGTCCTGGTACAGCCTAACCTTATATATCATTAACAAAACTTAAAAAAATTCCACTGTCCAAATGAACTGTATTATATGTATCTGAGTAGGAAAGCTTTCTAAAACACCTGCATCGGGACCTGCGAGTGACAGAAACAACTCTGAGACAATGACAGCACTAGAAAAATCCACCAGAACTTTTATGGTAGTAAGTTATCTTGATCTGATTTTTAAGGGGAAGGAAAAAGACTAAAATAAAACAATAGTTACTTGTACTTGGAGGGTGACTGGTGAAACTATTAACTCACCTTCTTATGTGCATCTGCAATTTTGTTGTCATACACTATATAGTAGTCACTACTACTACATAGTTTTTACCTATGTCTAGTAGTGCAACATTTCTTGGCTGAGGAAAGGAAATAATCTCCTGCTCCCTTGAATTGTGCAAAATGTTTAATCTTTTGAGAGGGGAGGGAAAAAAATGGATGTTGACATCCTGTGTAGGGCCAACCATCAAACCTCTTGTAAATGGTTCATTCTTGCATTATTTGCTGTATGTAGCATTTAGGCTTTATGAAATTTCATCATTTCATACCTTGATATGGATGACTTTAAGGCAGTTAACACAGGTGACAACACACCACCAAATTCCACTTTAGTCCAGACTATAGCTGACAAACATTTATGTTTTACCACTTATAACATTACTAGGAATTGCATAAATCCCACGTTGTGTTTATGCCTTCCTATGCTTGTCTTCCACTCCTGGTGCTCCCTGTTTTCTAAACTACCTGTCACCCTAGGGAAAGAACCATGGTGTTCTTTTGAGTTTCTCCTTAGATTACTGTTGTCATTTCAGGACACTTCTAGTAATGAAGTTCATGTGTCACTATCAACTGAACCTGCATATACAGATGGGGAAGAGATAGAGAGAGAAACTGCTTATCCTGATGGGAAGGTAAAATGAAAGCTCAGCACTCCTGTAATTCCACAAGACAGTCCTTGTAAAGATGAATGAGTATGTGAATGTGATGGCTCAATACTGACCTTTCAGTAATGCATTCATTAGGTTGAAAAGGTTTTGAGAAATGGCTGTCACCTCATCTTTTTCCCTAATGGGACATGCAAAAAAGTGGGTTCTGATGGGAAGACCACCACCATAACATTCTTCAATGGGGATGTGAAGCAGATGATGCCTGATGGCACAGTGGTATGTACCCTATGCTTCTGGCATTCTTCTACACAAACTTGTGCCTGCATGGGTGTGCACGCAGAATTTCTCAATAGTTAACATGAACCCTGTTTCCTGCAGATTTATTATTATGCTGATGCTAAGACTACACATACTACATACTTGGATGGGTTAGAGGTCTTGCAGTTTTCAAATGGACAAATAGGTAAAGAAATCATCCAACACAACCAACCCTCAAAACTGATGCCCACATATGTATTTATGTAATAAGCACATGGTCTCAAAATACATTTCAGAGAAGCATTATCCTGATGGCAAGAAAGAAATTACCTTCCCTGATCAAACTATTAAAAATTTATTTACGGATGGGCAAGAAGAAAGCATCCTTCCAGATGGCACTATTGTTCGTATTCAACGGTAAGCTTTACCTTTTTGGCTACCCTAGCCTGTGGATGGGAAAGGAGCAGGTGGGGCTCATTGGTAAGAGGCAGCAACAGATCTGTGTCTGTTAAGTTACACTTGAATATACTGTGCTATGAACATGGATTTCCTGTCTGAAATGTTTATTTGGTAGTTTGACGGAGACAAAGGCTGCATGTGTGTATTTTCTCATACCCCAATCTGAAAGCCTTTTCTGATTTGTATGTAACTGTAGAGAACACATGAGCACCCAGCTGGTGCTGGAAGCAGGTCTGACTGACAGCTGATAATGCTCAAAGCATCGTTTTAAACTTTGCTGATTTATGTATTTAACAACACAGGCTTTTCACAAATACTGCATTTTTAAAGTTTTTCCTTCATTTAGGCTTGCATATTGCATGTTTTTTCTGAGGTTAAAGCTAATCTATAGTCCTTACAAGGGGTGTGTGTGTGGTGGTTTTTCTTTTTTCTTCTATACACTCATTTATTGCAGAGATGGAAGCAAAAGTATAGAGTTCAGTAATGGCCAGAGAGAACTACACACATCGCAGTTCAAGAGACGGGAGTATCCAGATGGTACTGTCAAGACTGTGTACACAAATGGACAGCAGGAAACAAAGTATGTCTCTGGGAGAATCAGAGTAAAGGACAAGGATGGTAATGTTATCATGGACACAAAGGTGTAGGCACTAGCAAAACTGGTGGAAGTTAGAACACCAGCAAAAGTAATGTAAACTCTGCTAAATGAGGATTTGTAAACAAGGCTTTAAGCTTGTGTATATATTGTTTATAGTTTGTCCTGAAATAAATTTTTCAGTGGGTTTTTAATATATCAGAGATTTTGCTACTCTTTTTTTTTCCCCCATTTCTACTTTTAAGCAGCAGTTTGTTGATTCAGGATTCTGTTACACATAGCTTTTATGTAAATCCTTAGCTGTCACTGAAAAGCCATCAGACAGTTGTAGATTACCTTATTTTAGACATCTCAGAAAAAAAGCTTTGTTTTTAAGGTAAAATTTTGCTGTGATAACCCCTGCTGTGGTAAAAATACAGAGGGTGACCAGATTTAGGAGTTTGGGTCTCAGTTTTCTTATTGCTTAAGAATAAACAAATGGCAGTATTCCTTTTCAGTTACCCTTTCGCTATTCTTCGTAATTTTTTTTTTTAAATTAGTCTCACAGTAAGGAGGCAACAGCATTAGCAAACTTCAGTCTGTTCTGTAAACTGCCCTTCTGTAATAGTCATTAGGCTAGGACAGGTGAAACTGTGGAACAGATTCATGCTCCAAGCTACTTAGAAAGGTGGGGGGAAACACATTTTTAAGCTGCTTGTAGGTACTACAGAATTTCAAAAGACAAGTCCAAGTGTTACTGCTATTGTCTGCCCTAACTCTCCACTGTACTGGGTGGCTAAAGAATTTTTCATTCTCTTGCACAGTAGAAGATACTTCCATTTGTGTCCCCTTCTACCCTCACCCCCCTCAGTGAAAGCAAGCTCTGTAGTTGTTGTGCCTGTGTCCTTTTTCACTCGAGGTGGCGGGGGGGTGGTGGTGAATCAACTTGCAGTAGTGGGACCTATATGCTCACACTCATAAAGGAGTAGGTTTATGGTGGGGTGGATAAGCAGCTCCTGGCACTATTAACCAGCAGCTCCTATGTAATTCAGGGCTAAACACCTTTTGTAATTAGCAAGTGTGGTGGTTTTTTTTTTTTTTTTTTTTTACAAGCAAATAAAGAAGCCCACGTTGAAGACAGTGCCTAACAGCACTGTAGAGTATTAGGAACAGCACAGAGCATACCTGAGTAATGGCAAAATAGGTACTAAAGCTGTGAAAGGATCCTTCCACTGTTAGCATAGGCAGGCAAGCTACCCTGCAGCACACACAGGCACTGCTGCTGAAGTAAGTTTCGTATACTTGCTTTCATGTGATATCTGTGTACAAGGGTACATGTCTGTGCACAACCAGGGGCACAAACTGAAACACAGGAGGTTGCCTCTGACCATCAAACTTCTTTACTGTAAAGGTGACTAGCTGTCTAGACAGGTTGTGGAGTCTTCATCATGCATGTTTTTCCCTTGGTAACCTAGATAAAAGTCTCCCTAGGGAGACTGAAAGGGAGGCTGGGCTTTAAAATGTGAAGAAGACAGTATGCTAGACATCCAAAGCAACCTGACATACTCTGGCAGTAAAGGAAAACAATCTTTCAGATGGATGCTGAGCAAGCTCTTGTTTATTCCAACACTTTCAAAGAACACTGCACTTCCAGGAGTAGAAAGGAGATGCAAGGACACCCAAAACATCCTTCTCCGCATGACTGAAAACAGCAAAATAGCTGCAGTATTCCAAAACAAAGCTAGTAACACAACACTAATTACCCCCAACTGTTTATTCTCAGTTCCAGACTGTGGTACTGAAATATGCCCCACACAAACCAGAGAAATAAAGCTATCCTCTTCCCTGTGAGTCTTCTAACAAGGTATGAGAATGAAGATAAAAAAAGCTGGTGCTTTTGCACTGTTTTTTTACTACTACTACTACACACTTTCATAAGAGTAGATAGAATGAATAAGGATATCATAGAACAATACTTAATGCTTTAAGGGCAAGAGATGGAGATGTGAAAGTATACTTTCACTATTTCAAAAAGCATTTGGGAACATCTATAAACATCAATTAAAAGAGTGCTTATTAAATGGGAGAGAAAATGACAACAGACTGGGCCAAGAAATTTGAAAATCCCAAGTTTCCAATAGTCTCTGTAGACAACCTACTGTAAGGATTTTAATTTGAAATATTCAGTGTTTGACTAGATCTGCAGCAGTCTGTATGTTACTAAGGATCTGTCCCCAAACGACTGGCACAGGACATCACAATCAGATGCTGAAAATGAAGAAAAACAATCAATTGTGATTAGGCCAGAATACATTGCTACATATCAAGTTATCTTCTTCTGTTACTTAGCAGCAAAAGCTCTTTCTGTTCTATTGCCTTAAGGCTTTTTGTTTCAATCCCTGTTAGTTTCTAAAGCTATACTGTGGGTGTAATGTGTAAAGAAATTAAATTTGTTTAACAACATTTAAATTTTATTAAAAGAGTAGAAGTGGGGACAGAGGAATGTAAAAGAAATGTCAGTTCCAGTTGTCAACATTAGCAACAATTTAGACTTCACTCAAAATTTCTGAAATCATACGTTTGCAACAGTATGGATTTGTAGTTAATATTCATTGTACTTACTGTGTTACTCATCCAACTCCACAAGTCCCATTTCTATCAGTTTCATATGAACTAGACTTTTGTCATCTTCAAACAAAGAAATGGTGACCTCTGGTGAAAGACCCTGAAAACCAGAAGTTGACAGAGTTTTGACAGTAACAGATTTAAAGCTCAAGCTAACCAATAGTGAAAGTAACATTACTGGCTATACTCGCTGCTTAAATGGAACTGTGAATATACCAAGAATATTTCTGCACTTAGGGGAAACAGGGTTTAAAATAACAGGAATGCTCAGATATGTTCTGTTTGCAGGATTAAGATGAAGCAACCCTTCATGGTAAACGGTTTACAATTTTAATTGTGAGGGTTCACAATTAAAACATATCCAGAAATTATATGCAGAGTGCTAGTAGAGTTTTAGGCTGGACAAGAACTAGATGGAAAAAAGAAAATTTCTCACAAGTATGGAAGCAGAGAGCTGTTTTCCTTCAACACTCTCCATCATAGCCCACAGTGCCTCCACGCTCCATTCTGGGGAATAAGGAATCCTTCTCACATTTTCGTCATACAAAGCAGGTTTAAATCCAGCCAACAGCACTCGTACTGCCTGCACAGGATACCTCAGCAGGTAGTAAGGTATGTGGCGCAATCTGAAGTGAAAGTGAGAAACAGTTGACTCTAACAATCCACCCACTGAGCTACATTGTAGGGCATGAACCTAAGGATCTCTTAATGGTTCGTGTTCACTCACAGAATTATGGAGTCCTTGCCCTGCACTAACATGTCAGTGGCAGATTAAATACTTGATTAAGTGGGGCTAGGTCCTCTGACAGACTTCAGCTCAGTAGCTATCAGGAAGCAGGCCAGCATCATGCACTCCCCTGAGCCTGCCACTGGCTCTACATTACAAAGCTTAGGGCACCTAATACAGATTTAAGGACAGAAATGCAAGTGCAAGCCATCAGAATGCAGCCTCCAAGTCCAGTGTGTCTGGATACAGATCGTTGTGGTCCAAAATGCTTCATGCCTGAATGTGCTCTAGACACACTGCTAGGAATACGTACCTTAGTTTTACTTTATCATTTCCCTATTCTTCTACTTTTCCATCCCAGAAGCAAGGGAATAGGAAAGCAGAGCAGGAAATGAATGCAACCCTGAAATAAACCACACTGTCTCCCATTTTACCATTTCAAGCAAGGACCTGGGATTCCCCAATGAACTTAGGAGCAAGTCAATGGTATTAAGCAGTATACATACAAAAACTAAATGGGCTTCAAAGAAAATACAGACAAGCTTAGGGGACCCTTAAATTCTGGGGCACTTGAGACAGTTGCTATTTGTGTGTCAGCACAAGAGCAGTTCCTACAGTGGCTCAGCAGCAAGCAGAACAGGGATTTGAACTTCCTTTTTCCACACAAGCAGCATGGTGTTTGTCCCACTCAGATACTCCTTTATTCCTTAGCGTCTTCTGCAGTTGCATGGTATTGGAGGAGTTGTTTGTACACCTGGAGGGCTCACTCCCTATTTTATGTAAACTTTTTGTGTGCAAAAGAGATTATAAATCTGACATTATAACCCTGTGCTTCTCAAAACTACCTGGGAAAAGAGGCAGGTGCACAACCCCATAGCCAGCAGACAAATTTAGCCAGCCAAACAACTTCTCTCCAACTGAAATCTAATGCTAAATTATTCAAAATGTCTACTGTTATATACAAATAAACGAAAGCTGAAAAAATACATACATTTACATCTAAGTACATGTTTTATAATATAACTGTAGACATATGTACACACAAACATTTTAAATGCATTTTTTTCTTATGTATTTACCTGTCTGTTGGGACAACCGAAAAATTACCATAGTCAACAAACTGAATGAGGATCTGAACAGGGTCCAATTGTTCAACTGAAAGGAGCTTTGCTCTGTACCATAAATCATCCTGGTATTTTACAAGGCAAGGCATTTCTGTAAACAGAAAAAAAATAAAACAGCCCAAAATATACTCCACAGTGAAATACAAACCAAGTGAACTTGAAAATCCTTTTTACTTTGTGACCTAAATTTTTTTCCTTCTCCGAAATTCATGTTACAATTTTGTTCTCTCTGAACTCCAATTCACAATAGTTTGTATGCAATTTAAGTCAAGTTTCTCTATCTCACATGGTAATGGGGGGAATTAATTGCTGGTTCAAGATAGCAATACAAACTGTTTAATGTTTAAACCCTGTGCTTGCACATTTCAGTTAGTAAATGGGCTCTCTCTAAGAGAATAGACAACAGTCTGGAAGACTGGAGGCAGATGATGCCTTAAGCCTCAACCAGAATTTTACTAGTTGCTGGAACCAAATACTAGCAATAACTGGTTTCTTCACAAAGTTTTAAAGCCACATACTTGACATTATTTTAGCCTCAACAGCTATGGACAAGACAACTAAAGTTGTTCTTTTGCCTAAGTGGAGGAATCCAGAATTGACGTGAAATGATGCTCTTTAGGGTTTACAGAAGTTCTAATTCCTGGCAACATAATTTTCTGTATGTTACTTGTGTCTTTTTAATATTTAATGGCAAAATATTCAAAGTTAAAACTTTTCCCTTAAGGGGACTGTCACTGAAGCTGTTTTACTGTCATATGCAATCTAAACTCAGCTCATCATCTGACATTGGAAGTCTGAGTTATTTTCCTTATTTGCCAGTGGAGCAGAATTACAGAAAAATCTCAATTTTATGGAAAGTAAAAACACATATGAGTGTAGTGTAGTTTTATTTACAGATACAGAGAAATATAATTATTCATATTCTTCAAAAAGACTTTCAGGCTTTTTGCACATCCACATGAAACTAAAGGAAAACAAGCACTCTAATATACCTTTTTGGAAGTGTGTTAGTACAGGAAGAGACTCCGCAGTTTCATTGCACCGTTTCAGGGCTTCATCCAAGCTCTCTTGCTCAGAATCACAGTTGGCATCTCCCTGTGTGTCAGACTGCTTCACAACGTTCTTTGAAGGATCAAAGCACATATATACCTACTCAAAGAAAAGGCTCTCATATTAATTATTTTGCAAATGACTTAGAACCTTCAAATTCCACCAGTTATGAAGAATTAATAGAAAATTACTTGTTCCCATCTTCTAAAGGTTCATCACATCCTCGCCTCTCTTCTTTACTCAATTGATGAATAACTTCACATTCACACTTTTTTTTTTTTCCAACAGCAGAAGAGTCATGACTTACTAGCATCACATTTCAGTGTTAAAAAGTAAGGATGAAAGGAATGCATATACTAGAGAATATATCCGTGTAAGATTTCATAGCTGTGTCTTACTAGGATTCCTCACTCCTGCTACTCGCTAAATAATCTCACTTCATAGTATCAAACCAAAGATTAAAATAACGAAAGAACTCTTGAAATGGTGTTTTGTTTGCTGTGAAAAGACATTCTGTTCACTGAGTTTATAACTGGGTCACTAGGATAATGCTGTAGAGGTCAAGGAAATGCAAGTTAAATAACATGTATAAGGAAAGTTAAATGTCTGTGTAACATTGTCTAAATTAAATGACTTTTTAAAAAAAACAAAAAACAAAACCAACCAACCAACCAACAAAACATCAAACCACAGAGCCATTTGGTAACATTAAAATGTTCTACTAGAAGTCTGAAACAAATTATTAAGTACTATTTTTTCTAAATCCAGCATTGTAACTCAGTAGTCAGGAAGAAAGCCAATTTTAATTTTCTAATTTGTGTACAATATAACCAAGTCGTAACTCCATCACACAAGTTGCTAATTAGAGATAGGGGAGTGCAGAGCAGGACCTCATGTTTGCCATTATAGACCATGATAAAAACCAACAGTTCAAATCACTTGGACAAAAGGAACACAAAGTATTAATTATGCTTCTCCTGTAAGAGGAAGCAGAATACATAATTTAAAAAGCACCCTAAGATATGCAAACATATCCATCTTGTATCTGATCAAAATAGCTGTATGTTATAGAACACTAGAATCATTTAGGTTGTAGATGACCTTTAAGATTGAGTCCAACCATAAACCTAACTCTGTCAAGTCCACTACTAAACTATGTCCCTGAGTGCTACATCTATAAACTTTTTTTTTTTTTTAATACCTCCAGGGATGGTGACAACCACTTCCCTGGGCAGCATGCTCCAATACTTTATAAACCTTTTTTTCCCCTAATATCCAATCTAAACCTCCCCTGGTGCAACTTGAGGCCATTTCCTCTTGTTCTATCACTTGATATTATGGAGAAGAGACCAATACCCACTTTGTTACAACCTCCTTTCAGGTAGTTGGTAGAGAGCAATTGTGTATCCTCTCAACCTTCTTTTCTCCTGTTCCCTCAGCTGTCCCTCAGAAGACTTGTTCTCTAGACTTGTTACCAGATTCCATAGCCTTTCTTTGGACACACTCTAGCACATGAATGTCTTGTAGTGAGGAGCCCAAAACTAAACACAGTATTTGAGGTGTAGCCTCATCAGTGTTGAGTACAGGGGCACAATCACTGCTGGGCACACTGTTCCTCATACAGGACAGGATGCTGTTTGCCTTCTTGGAACATCTGGACACGTTGCTGGCTCATGTTCAGCTGGCTGTTGATCAACACCCCCTGGTCTTTCTCTGCTGGGCAGCTTTCCAATCACTCTTCCCCAAGCCTGTAGTATTGCATGGAGTTGTTTGACACAAGTGCAGGACCCAGCACTTGGCCTTGTTAAACTTTACACAACTGGCCTTGGCCCATTGATCCCACATGTACAGATACCTCTGCAGCACCTTTCTAGTCCTGAGCAGATCAACATTCCCACCCAACTTGCTGTCATCAGCTAACTTACTGATCCCCTCATCCAGATCATTAATAAAGATACCAAACCAAACTGGTCCCAGTACTGAGCCCTGGGAGACAGTCCAACTGGATTCAACTGCATTTCCCACCACGCTTTGTGTTCAGCCGTCTAGCCAGCTTTTTATCCTGTATATGCTGTTTGATGGCACTCAGAATGATCTGCTCCATGACCTTTCCTGGCACCAGGGTCAGACCAACTGACAAGTCTGTTGTACACCAGATCCTCCTTCTGGCCCTTCTGTAGATGACCATCACATTTGTAATCTCCAGTCAACTAGGAGTTCCCCCCATCAGCCAAGACTGCTGTTAAGTGATAGAAAGTGGCTCAGTGAGCACTTCTGCCAGTGAAGAAGGGAGAAAAGCCCTAATTTCTGTGTGACTATTGTCAAGTGCTTCTTGCCATATGGCACTCTGTCACCCACCTCCACTGAGACAGCAGATGAAAAGATCTCACTAGCATACTGTCCCTCAAACACTGATGTGCAGCCCTCAGGCTTATTTCTAGCAAGTCTGGCTTTATCCCTTTCCCCCTTCAAATCTAGTTTAAACTTCTTGGATGAGCCCTGCCAGGTCCTCTGCAAAGATCCTGGTTTTCTTTTGAGACAGGTGTACCTTGTCCCTTGCTTGCAGGCCAGGTGTCATAAACTGACCTGTGATCAAAACCCCCAAAATTCTGCTGAGAACCCCAGGCTTAGAGCCAGATAGTCATCTGCTGGCTCTTCCTGTTTCTTTCCTCATCATTCCTTGCAACTGGAAGGGTAGTGAACACTTCATGTGCTCCTGATTCCTCCATGAGTTGTCCCAAGGCCCTGAAATCTCTCTTGCTTGCCCTAGGACTTCTTGTTTCAGCTTTATCACTGCCTACCTGAAATACCAATAATGGATAACATACACTGTAAATGTACTAATGGATATATCTGTGCTACATCTTTTTGTTTTAGGATATGTATACTTAAGTGAATTTGTGGGGTGAAATTTATATTAGACTCTGATGCTAAATTTAAAGCAATCACTTCAGTACTCTAAAAGATGTTATTTGGTTTACAGATTTACCAAAACAGACAAAAACACCTCTATATACATCAATTCACTTGAAGGTGTTATATTTTCTACCACAATCAGCTTCTCACTGTTTCCTGTTCCCATTTCATCATGCAACATTCAAAGCCCACACAAGAATCTTTTATTTGAGCAATGAAACTTACATTCTGCGTGGCAGGCTAGAGGGAAGCTGTGTTGGGTTTACACAAAAAAAAAAAACAAAAATCAATGACCAATCAATGACCCAAGACAATAAAATAAATCTGTAACAGGCAGAAAATGTTCATGCTACTATACAACATTCCAGCAATTTAATTTTTAGAGAATAAAGAAGAGGGAAAACACCATTGTTCTGCCAAGTTAAAATCCAATGACCTGGTTTTTTTATTGTATAAGGTACCAGACTGCAGTATTGTAATTCTTGAATTTTTTTTTTTTTTTAGAGAAACTGTATTTCTTTGCCCTGACCCAAGAGGTTAATTTTGAGTTAGAGATCATTCAGACAGTTGCATTACACAACCATCTGCACTGATAGCTCAGTAGCATTTTCAATCTTATTAATACTTTTTTATATTATCTGAAATTGTTAGCCATGATTTCCTTTTCACCAGCAGCATGATGAGACTGCAGCTTTTCCTCTCTGCAACATACATGAGATGTTTACAAAACATACCTCCTTAGGAGACACCAAATGGGTAATTCTGACAGGAAAGGTATCTCCTGGAACAGGTAGCTGTGGCAAGATGTATGAAGGCAAACTAGGAATGTCTCCTTCAAGTAACTCCTAGACCAAGACAGACTTTGGTCACACATCACATGCAAACTAGGTTTGGTATGATTTAGAGTTCAAAAGAGTTATCTAATAATGTAAACAGTGTCCCTGAGAAAAAAAAAAAAATAATCAGCATTTAGGTTTGTAAAAAAAGCTTTAGATAAAAGATAACAAAACCAGAGCGAGCCAATTAATTTTAAAATATAAAGAATATATCTTTGAAATGTTCCTAACATACTGACTTGCTAATTCAATTGGAGTTAATTAAAAAATCCATTAATAGAGAATTCCCTTTAAAGAGAGAAAATATTTAGAAAGAAAACCTGAAATAATAGAAATTAATTGGCACAGACTAATCTGAATGTCATGCCCAATGTTACTGCAGACTGACAGAGCAAGATAGCCCTTAAGAAAAAGGCAAAGGATAATTTAACTCTTTTCTATTGAAAGTATGCACTCTTCCCACTTCTGCTTAAGGAAGTGGAACATCCTCCTTACAATGTGAGACTGAGGGAGCTGGGGCACTTTAGCTTGGAGAAGAAGAGACTAAGGGGTAACCTCATTAGTATTTATAAATATGTAAGGGTGAGTGCCAAGAGGATGGAATAGGCTCCTCTTGGTGATGCCCAATGACAGGACAAGGAGCAATGGGTGGAAGTTGAGGCATAGGACATTCCATGGAAACAGGAGGAAAAATTTTCACTGAGAGGGTGATGGAACACTGGAACAGACTACCCAGGGGAGTTGCGGAGTACTCCTCTCTGGAGATGTTCAAAACCTGCCTGAATATGTTCCTGTGTATCTGGTATAGGTGATCCTGCTCAGGGGGCAGTGGGGTAGTGGGGCAGGGGGTGTGGATGTGGTTGCATTAGACAATCTTCTGAGGTCCCTTCCAGCCCTGAACGTTCTGTGATTCTGTGCTGTTCCCAAGATTCTGTTTCTGGAACCAGTTCAAGCCCTGGACACCTTGCTCCTTTTCTGGGTCCACAACTGAACATCTCTGATACGCATTTTCTTACAAACTGCTCTGAACCTATTATTTTGGGAATGGATCTGCTCAATGCCGTATTTCTTGTGGAAAGCATTTCAGGCTTTCTGAATGATTCTTGCTTATGACCTTACTCAGCTTCGTTTTCCAAATTTCATTTTTGTTTTGAGTACAAATTTCATTTCAAGATCTGTATTTAGTCTGCTGAAAGTTTTCCATGCTAACTCAGTTCTAAATACAGAGATTTTTCTAACTGTATCACAAGCCCACTGGCACATGTGCCAAGACACATCAGTGACAGCATTGGGCTCTGTAAAAATTATTTTCTGAAGCAGAGACTCCTGTTGGAAGGAGAAATACATTGGCAAGCTCAAACAGAATTAACAGAAAAACATAGCAACGAATCATGCATAATTTAAATAAACTGAATCCTCAGATTTCAGGTGGAAAAAGTACAGAGAAATTACTTCTCTAGTTATTTTGTGTTATGACAAACAAGCTTGGTGACAATTTAAGCCCTCTAAAGAACAGCAAAGTAATATCCCAGACACTCAATGAAAAACCTAGGTAACTCCCTTAGAAATCACTAGGCTTATGTTTACATACTTGATTCAATTTACTTTTGAACATCTCCATCCTTGGATTTATTTCTATAATTAATTAATACCTTTGAGTAACAAAAGTATTACTCTATTCCTATCATTTTATGTTTAAGGGGAACACAAAAAGTAAGTGGACTTTAAACAAAAATGCAGTAAGGAGGCCAAGACCAAACTCTTGGCAGTTCACTATCCCATACAATCGTAGCAGCACATCCTATCTATGCTTGATATGTGACAGAACTGTGTACTTAGCCTTACTCTGGTTTATATCACAAAACTGGACAAAAATACTAAAATATAAAAAAAAAAAAATCACAACAAGCACCTGAGCAATCTTTTTAACGTCAGAGTCACAACAGCAAAAGACACACACATATCCCACCTGCTTTGATATGTCCTCACAATCTTCAGCAACACAGTACTTCTGATATGCCATGAAGGAAGAGAGCGACGTTCCACCAAAATACAGGCTGATAGACAACTTACCCCTTGGGTTATCTGGCAACTCCTACTCAGGCAAGACAAAGTAAGATTGCAAGTGTGACTGGGGTTTCAGAAACAGTGTGTAGGAAATTCAAACCTGTCATTTCTATATGCCAATATACTCCTTCATCGAAGACACAAAACCAGTAAGGAT
Organism: Indicator indicator; assembly: GCF_027791375.1. Classification (NCBI taxonomy): domain Eukaryota; kingdom Metazoa; phylum Chordata; class Aves; order Piciformes; family Indicatoridae; genus Indicator; species Indicator indicator. The sequence goes on along the minus strand of NC_072010.1, from coordinate 19,018,590 downwards.
GGCTATTAACATCAGTTAATGATACAAATGGGAATATGCATCTCTCTGGAAAGGCAGCACCAATGACTCACTCTCTGAAACATCCCATGTCACTCTAAAACATCCCATGTTTGCTCACGCAGCATGAAACCCTTCTCTTTCAGAAATAGTAATAAGCAGTTAAGCTATCTGAAATTGTAGGTTTTCAGACAATATAGATTATGCGTTTCCCTGTAATGTTAAAATATTAATTTAAGCATGTCCCTATTTAATTATGCCAAATTTTCATCATTTAAAATTAACGTACAAGAATTTATGCTGTTGGTGTGTAGGTTGTCAGAATGTAAAATTAACGTACAAGAATTTATGCTGTTGGTGTGTAGGTTGTCAGAATGTAAACACACAAGAGGACCAAAAGTATTAATAAATCTAAAGGACATATTTAAGGCCTGAAAACTATATTAGAGATAAAGTCATAGGAGAAATAACATTAGTTTTGGGTTTTGTTTTGTCTAAGAAATACATTTACTGCTACAAGCCTTCGGCTGTTGTTCTTAATTCAAGTTAGAAGAAAAAAACCAAACCAAACCAACCAACCAACAGCAAGCCTCATTCCACACCTATGAATAAATTAAGCTACCTGAACATGTATTTCAACCTCTTCTTTTGTAAGTAGTTCTTGAAGGCAAGCTACTGCATCCTGCTGCCAAAAATTTCCAATCTATGTGGTGAAAAGCAAGAACCCCCCACATTAAGATTCTGACAAGTAATACTCTTACTATTTTTAGCATAGTAAGATGAATATACATGCTTATGATTGCAAAACTGAAAACATAAATCATTAGTGTGATTAGTCTGCAACAGTTTAAACATTATCTGCAATTTGGTACATTAAAGCTTACTGTGTGACAGAGCCGAGCAGCAATTTTCAGATGTTTAAGTGGCTTAGAAATGCTGCTTCCCAACCTTTCCTATACACACGATAATGCACATGTGCACAATTACCCAAAGCATAACAAAAGATATAGAATTAACACAAGATAACTTGACAGACAACAGAAAGGACACCATCCTTTAAATATTTTGTTCCCTGCAATATTTGTTTGCCTTCCAAATGTATTCATCAATTGAACTGCTTCTAGTAATAAAAAGGTTTTCGTTAAAAGGAAATTTAAAAGTGAACTAGTAATTTCAGTAATTCACTCACTAAATTTGAATTAGGTATGATGATCTGTGAATATGTTATTTACATGTTAATTATTACTATCCTCCCCCCCCAAACAATTCACTTGTTTTAGTTTAGCATGACAGATTGTCTCCTACACAGCAAAATTAGCATGATAGAAACACTTTTGCAGGAAAGATTTACAGTTTTCTGGTCATTTAACATTAAGAAATCCAGGATTTACTTCTTGTTGCAGCTATTACAAAACTAACTATCACCTCAGAGTATCATCTTGCCAGCTACTGCAGTGTCCTGTCTCAAAGGTTTAACTCCAATGACATGCTTTTGAGGCACAGACACTTACTTCAAAAAAAGCAATTTGGCAGTTCCTGCTAAGAGGCTGCCTTGCTGAAACAATCCTCAACAACTATTCTCTGAATCCTTGTAGGCAAGAAAAAAATGCCAGCAACTAATTTCAACCTTTGTATGACCAAATAGTACATCCACATTTGAGTATCTACCCACTAAAATATCTTCAAAATTATCATTACTCACTGGTACTGTCTTGTAGAGTTGACATGGTATGCAAAATGGAGGAACAGCAGTATACAATGTAGTTGGATACAGATGACATGGAAGAATCTTCTCAGTGCAACCAATGTCTATGTACTGTACCTATATCAAAAGAAAAGCTTTCCTGAAATAATTCAGGCAAGTTTAATAAAAGAAAACACTCACTCACAGTATTCACTCTTCTGGAGGACAAAACAATGGTTTGCTGCTAAGTAGGTGATGCGACAAAATGGAAGTGAAGGATTAAATAAACTGGTACAGCAGATGGAAAGTTCAGTTCCTAAACTTGCCTTGCAAGAAAGCTTACATTTTGTGTAATAACCTACAGCAGTTTAAAATGTAGAGTATTAAAAAATTTGTGAATTAGGATAGTGTCAGATATACAAACCTACATTCAGTAAGCATGTGAAGATTCAAGCAGCAGAAAGAATTCAAAACAAAGAACTCCATTATTTTCTGAGTGGGGACAGGGTGAGGGGAATCTAAACCTAAGTATTTTCAAAGCATTCCACATACCATAACATCAAAATAAGAAAAAAAATAAAAAAGATTTAGGTGCCAAGGGTAGCTTTTTACTTAAGAACATTTATCATCACCAGGCAAACTATGGGAAAAATAGTAATAACTGAAACAGACAGAATTGATCTGTAAAATAAGTGTAAAAATCAGGACAACTATCACACATTTAAGCAGAATGAGCATCTGGACAGTGAGGCCAGCTGGATGAAAAAACCTGTGATCATAAATTTATTTTAGAGGATTAGATTATTTGTTCTTTTTCTTTTTTAGCATACATGTGCACAAGTTCATGCCTCCCTGCCCCCATATAATCAAACTTACCTGGAGAGCACTACCACCGACTTCCACCACTTTACCTCGATACCACATGGTATCTGAACCTCTTACAACACAAGCTTCTCCCTTTTTCCAGTGGTATGGTCCCAGAAGACCAAGGCATTTGAATTTACTTTGTATTTCTGTCATTAGTTTCTTTAGTTCAATTTCTGGGGGTAAGAGTGGTAATAAAAACAAAATTTTCCAAGTAGTCTATTATTAGTGCAAATTATTTCAATCACTAAAACTCAGCAAGTTCAGATAAAGACATATAAATACACAATACATGTGCTACTCCAAAATCTATTTTTCAACACTGATACAACATGTATATTCAATGTCTAGTATATACAAACAAGTTACTAATTTAAACAAAAAGTAAACTGCATTTCCAGTTGCAAAGCCATTAACAATTCTGGATTCTAATCTCAGAGATGAGGGCTCCACAAATTTTGCAACTGACCTCTGGCAGCAGTAATACAAGAGCCTCTGCAAGAACAAAACATATACCCAGAAACAGTAGTAGGGAAACACCGTGAAGCAACACAAAACAGGTGTCCAGTAGACACTCTTCTGCTATGGCTGCAGTCTACAGCAACAACTGCAAGAACAGTCTTAGGCAAGGGGAGTTGCTGTAGGCTGCATTTCAAATTTTTATTATATGATCTATTAGTTAAATGTACTTAGAGTAAAAAAAAAAGGACAATAAAATAACTCATGCTCTCATATAAAAACATTTCTCTACAGCACAATATATTACGCTGGTAGTGAAGAGCCAGGTCTCATCCCCTCCCAACAGTAACCCTCCCCAGCAGGAATCTTCCAGAACTGTGTTCTGATCCATAACACAAACAAGAACATGCATTGGGTGCGTTCTGGTATACTAAAGCTATTAGGTTCATAACCTATTTTCTTACCATATGCTTTTGGTATTATGTAAATAGTTCCATCGCATCCAACATAACTTACTGCAGCTTGAAAAATTTTCTCTACAGGTATAATGGGGGGTGTATACATTTCATCCATTTCTGAATTAAGTGGTGACTCATATATTTGGCATGGTTTCTGTTCACTCTCTGAAACAATCATGCTTTCCTCTGGAGCAGTGCTGATTCTTGCACGTGGAGTTTCTGAATGACAACCATTCATTTGTGTATTCTTTTGCTCTAAATCTACTTTAAGATATTCCTTGGAGATTGAGCAAGTCACATCAGCTTTATCAGTTCTGTCAGATTCAATCAAATCACATCAACATATTAACTGACAAAGACTTAGAAAAGTGAAAAGAATAAAATAAAAGAAGTAAAAATCCAAACACAAAGATGGAAAATGCGTCTTAAAATACTGTTGAACATCTAATCTACCAACGTAGAGAACTGAACCATGCAATGGATACAATTAACTCAGATAAGTTCAGTAAAGACAGCTCTGTTGGTACATATGCTGTAGAGGACAGTCCAAGCTTTTGTTTTACTTGTTAGTTTATCATAAAGTGAAGAATATGAGAGTCTGAAAGAATATAAAAGAAAAGTATCCAAACCTTTTGTTTCTAAAAGCTAGACCCTTTTTAACAAGGTGTTCCGAAGTATCAGTCAACTTTCCTGTTTCGTCTTTGTAAAGTATTTTCACAGGCAGTGCACAAGCCACATCACTTTCCTGGAAAAAAATAAAAAAGAGAGACGGAAAACAGAGTGCATATGCTTCAGGCATGCTTTACATTGTATTGGTACTGACTGCAAATCAGACTACGATGAACAATTGATGTCCACATCAGGAGACACAAAATTTATTTCATCCACATCGCAGTCCCCAGCATTTTACCAACTGTTCTATATACTACATTAGAAAGAAAAAGTAACAGAGGAAAATCTTTTCCCCTTAGCTATTAGAATGAATTGCCAAACACTTGTTTTCCTCCAGCAGGAGCTTCAAACCCATCCATAAATAACTTTGCTTATCAGTGCCTATATATTTCCAGGCACATTGTAAAGCCTCACTGATAGGTGTCAATAGGCAGTTAGCAAATCAAACCCTCGTGATTACTTTCTTTTTTCCACCAGCGGAAGAAACAAATTACTAATTATGTCCATGCAGCATTGGACTGTTTTTTCCAGTTTCTCAAGCTTGAAAACTAATACAGTAGCTGCTGAAATAATTCTCACCAAGAATATGACAATCTTGCTCATCTGTCCATAAGAGCTGTCAGCATCCAAAGATAGTACTTATATATAAAGATATAAATATTATTCTTCAGTAACAAAATGTATTTTAGACTGCGTTCTTCCCACTCTGGGTAGCCAAACTGTTCTAATGCTCCAGTGAATAACAAAAGTAAGGCAGAAAAAATAAAAAAAGCATCTTTCCCCTACAGTAAAAAGCAATCTAAGCAACTTCTACTCTGGACTTCTGAATAATGAAAATATTCAGGAAAAAAAACCCCAACAACACAAAAACCAGACAGTTTGAAGAAATTTAACAAATACTGCTGGTTTTGATTACAAACCTGTATGATTATTTTCACTTGTGCCCCCATCAGGTAATAAGACAAATATTCACATGCTGTTGCTGTCCACTGTGTGCTTCCACCTGTTGGCCTAACACAGAACAAAACTGATCTTTAGTACAGGAGAAGCTGGCATCTCCTGAGCTTAACAGCAAACCATTCCCCCTCCTGAAATTAATTTTTTTTAAATTGCATAAACTTCAGGAGAAAAAACCCCACAACATTATAGTAAGCAGTAAAAAGAAATTATTAATATCAGGATCTACATGACAGAAAGAATTAAAAAACAGAACCCCAAAACATTAAAATGAGAAGGACTAATGAGTTCCAGAAGGCTGACACCTGTCTTAGTGGAACAAAGGAAAAAGGTATTACCATCTCTATTTTTATTCCACAATACAGACAGCACATGAAGTAATGCACAATACATTGGTTCTCTTTTGTCTGCAGTCTAGCAAAGAGAAACCTCCTGCACATTTTCATGAGATCTAATTAATCTCAAATTCTGTGCCAAGAAAAAAAGACATTCAGCAAAATAAGAAAAACCTCTATCATCTGTACAATAGCTCAGAATTCATACTGTAAGTATTCTTTCTTTCTATAGCACAGTTTATGTGCAGAATAAGCATAAATTATCTGTGCAGGATAACTCTGAGGAAAAAAACCCCCACTTTTATAAAACAAATCCCAACCATTTCTTCTTTATTCCAAAAGCAAACCACATCTGAATCTCAGATATCACTGCTAACATAGGAGGACATTACATAATGTTATTATTAGGTCACTAATACTGTAACTCAGCATAAGGGAAAGCCTACCTTATGTCTGCCAAGGAGCATTCTACTGCTAATGTCTTAATTATCTTCATGCTTTCCTCAAGCTTTCTTAGACAGCTGATATCTACTATTCTTTCGGGTCCAGAATCATAAAGTACTACCTATTACAGACAAGGAATGAAAACAAGAAAAAACCCTCTCTTAGAATTCAAAGCATGCCTGAATAGGTCAATAAAATTCAAATAAGCATTACCAGGAATCAACAAATGGCCTTTGTACTGAAGTACCACAAAGGACTACCACAGCATACCAAGAGGACAAACCCCAGATCTGCTCAAACAGGGTCCAATGACTTTACAAAGGCTATTACTTGAATAAGGTGATTTCTTGTGCTTCAGTTATACTGGTGCATTTAAATTGAAAACCAGAAAGTCCTATTTCTGATTCCAATGAAGTTTACCTCTGCACTTGTTTCAGAGACAATCCTGCTTATCTGACCTCTTTGCCACTGCTTCAAATCCTTGAGGTAAACAGCACAGTGCATACTCTCTTCCCAGTTCACGGACTGTGGCTGAGATTCTTTATAGATGGTGACCATCTCCTCCTGCAAACTAAAATTAAAATTTATCCAGTGAATAAAGCATTTATTTAGTCAATTACTACCTGACTAGCGCACAGTAAAACAGCATTGCAGTTTTTCTTTATAACATGTTAGAAATACGTGGAATGAGCTTCAAAACACATGCAGTCTGATAAAAATTTCTCTCAAATGACCATGCTTTCTTAAACAATGGAATTAATCTAAGTGACCCTAACCCTTCTGAATAGAACTGTTTGAAAGATGCACTATTTTCTATCAACAACTTGAGTGTGATTTAGTGCCATGACTAATTCAATGGGACTCTACATATTTACAAGCAAGTAAAAACTGAAAGGAAAAATAAGAGGCAGAAAACAGGCATCTTGCACTAAGCAATGATATTTTCATTTAACTATCCTCAAACAGTAGGCATTATCCTAAACCTTGCCTAAATATCCTGCCAAAAAAAATATCCAGAAATTGCCTTCAAACTTTCCTAACGGCATATCAGAATGTTGAAAGAAACAGCTTGATTAAATTGTGATTTGGGATACTGGTATTATTTAACAAAATATCTAATCAAGAAAGGAGGAGGAGAAAAGAAAGAACAGAAAGATCTAACTTTTCTGGATAGTGTTGCATTTACCAGGCCCTAATATTAAATACATGAAAACTGACTTGAAATAGAGGTTAGATCATATACCTAATTTGGAATCACAAACACTTAACAAACCACAGTGCCAATCTGTCTTCTGTTCCTATACTTTCCTCAAAGTAAAATAAGCATTTGGAAGATTAGCCAGTGTGAAATGCAACCCTAACCAGTTTGTTCTAGCTGTACTTCACCAGTTTGTAGTAAGAATGACATGAGAAAAGTTCTTTGCATTTTAGTACCTCTTCATTATATGTTCTGATGACAGCCACTGTATAAAAATTTTACTAGGAGATACAACATGACTAATTCTCGCTTGTATCTCTTTCTTAGTTAGCGATTTCAAATCTCCTTCATCCACAGATTCCAGGTCTGTAGGATTTAAAGTATCCAAGGTTTCAGCAATTTCTTCTACAGATACATGCCTTGTTTCATTGGACTGTACAGCAGTACTTGCAGGGTACCTGTGAACAGTGGAAAGGAATTAGAAGGGAAAGTTCAAATGTATTTTAAATAGTGAAGAGCTCAAAAATCACAGGTCTACATGACAGGAATCATTCAACATGAAGAAAAATGAATAATAGTGAATAACTCAAAAAAGCAGAATAAAATCACTACTTCTGAAACACTCATGGTAGCAACTTATTTGTATTATCCTTCAGAAAATATCCTTGCAGATTCTATTGACAGATGAGAGCACTACGCAATACAGCCTGCCAGCAGGAAAAGCAAGCCTAACACAAACAGGAATGCTGAACATAATTTATGTCTGGTTTCAAAGGCATCAATTTACTAGTATCATGCTTTTTGGAATCAATGCTGTCTCCAGATGAAAGCTGCAACATTGGACTTCCAAGATGTATAAATATACTTTTCAGAAGAATATTAACATTAGCAAACATTCACCTTTGTAGCATTGGCTAGGGATATAAATAAAACACAACTGGTAGTATTACCTTCCTGAGTACTGAAGTATGGCCATGAAAATAACCTTGAACCTTGATGAAAGCTTGTTTAAATTGCATGACCTGTACAGAATAAAGCCCAAAACCAATTAAGAGTTGGCTGGTATGTGTTTAGAGCTGCAGCCCAGGTCAGTACAAGATTTGGGGAATGGTGCCAACTGGAGATGTAAGTGACTGTATCTTGAAAAAAAAAAAACAAACTTTTAATGCAGAAGACGTGGCTTGTAAACATCACTCGCTAATGGAGGTGGCAAGTATGACTTTAACTGCTGACCATTTCTAGGCCTCCAGGAAGAAACTTTTCTGTTTTCAGAGAACTACCACCTGTCTTTTCACTCACAGGAAGGAAACAAAGTGCTCTGTTCGATGTAAAATTCCAAGTACTGAATCATCCACTACATATTGCTACACAATTATTTATGCAAATCTGCCAGATGCAGGTAATTGGAAAGTGCTGGGTAAAACAGTTACCTTGTAAAACCAGGAAAGAAATGAACACCATTGCTCATGAATATACTTACCATCCATACAGCTCGTCTGAACTATGAAATGGACAGAGGCAATGTACTGCAGAGCTCTCCCAAGTGGAATACATATTTTACACCTTAACAACGCACTCTCTAGTACTAAACTTCAGTATAGCATTATCACTGCAGATCCATATAAAAAGCAATCTGGAATGAACTTCAGATTGTAAGATTTCTTCCTGGAATTCTGTATAGCCTACTTCCTGTCCCAGTGCAAGAGTAAGGTTACTGATGTTTGCTTATCAGCAAGTCAGCTTCAATGGAGCACTGTGCTGTTGTGCTCCTGCTGTCTTATACTAGCTGAGCTGACTCAGGTATCACACCCTCAACAGCATTTAACACTAAAGAGTAATCATAACCCAAATGTGATTCTAAATGACCTATAGCAGGTTTAAATTATTCACCAGTGTCATGCTCTTTTGCAAATATCCATCTTCATAAATGGGAAATTCAGTGGAAAGGTGTGACATATGAGCTCTGGAGGACCTGCGTGCACTGGAAAAGAGAACCAAAACTGCCCAAAGCCTCTTCAGAACAACAAGGTGCACTATATGTAAATGGCAGGGTGTTGGTATCTGGGGAGGGAGACTGCAGCAGTTACTTCTGAGAGGACAGATGCTGCCCCAGGATAGACACAGCCCATTTCAGCTGTCTGCAACAGATCCTCTACAGGACATATCCAAGCCCTTTGGTGAAGCTGATGGCACCTCTAACTTAATGAGGAGCAGAAAATGCCAGGCAGAGAGAGGTGGGAACAGCAGAGGAATAACAGAGAACATTAAGGTAAGAAGAGTCTAAGTTATTTGGTGGAGGAAGAGGCACACTCCTGAAGGGAGTGAGGGCTCACACTAGAGCTCAGGAAGAAGAGAGCAAGTAAGAACGAGTAGCAGGTAAAAATTTCTGTTTTGACTCCTACCCTCTGCACTGTTCACAGCCTCACTGAGAAGACTGACTGTAACCTGGGTGTAGGTGGTGGTGGAAAGGTGCAGGAGGAGCCTGGGAAATGGGGAGGGTAGGTGCTAGAAGTGTCTTTTGTGTCCCAGTGCCTGGATTGGTAATTAAACATTGATGCTAATTAGCAATAAGTTAAATTTAAGCCTGGTTTGTCCACAACAGTACCTGGTAAGCAATTTCGCTGCCTTCTTGCTCCCTTTTCTTCTATTTTCTTTTCCCCCAGTCCAGCTGAAGAAGGGTGAGTGACCAGAAAATCCACATTAGAAGTTATCAGTGTTTCACAGTTAACTGATGTGATAGTAATAAACCCATCTATGTGCAGTGTGCAGCAGTTATCTAAGTATGGCTGCAACAACACAAAATACCCTAGTGACAACAACAAAGCAATTCAGCTGTACAGGTTTCAATAAAGATGCTTAACTTTACAGAAATCTTACTGAAGATAGCGATTAGTACAAGAAAAGTGCTTGTACGATTCAGTTCTATTTCTGAGAAAAGACATGAAACCCCAATTATTTGCCTCCTCCTGAAAAAAGCCAATTCAGGAATTTCCTTTTGGAATAGGAACTTTATATAAAGCAATTTTAAAATTTCTGTCAGTATTCAAAAATTATTAATGAAAGAGTACTGTATGACTGAAAACAAGTAATTACATGAATCATCTTTTTCAAAAGCCAACAAATTAAATGCAGCATTGTGATCACATTATCAATCCCATCTCCTGCATCAGGCTTCCTAACCCTTCTGTCTGTTGCTATCATAGCTGGTTACTGGAGTATTTATTTTCTAATAAGACCTCCCAAAAAGATGACTTACCCTAGGTGCAAGTTACACACATAGAAGTGATATTTCTTTTCTTACTACAAGGGAAGCGGAACCTTAATGATAACTAGTTTGGAAAATCTAGCATTTAACCACACTACAACTACAATGCAAATGTTTCATCTCCAACTTTTGAAATGACTACAATTCATTATGTTAGTCAAGATTGAGTTTGAGAATTCAACTGTACTGAACTGCAGTTCCACTCTGTAATTTAACATCAGTTGATGAATGTGATTTGTAATGAATTGGTCAGAATTGTGGTAAATTCAAGCCACCAGAGATGACATACTAAAGCTAGTAATTTTGTTATACAAATTCAGTATTTTCAAATACTTTAAGTTATACTCAGTGTATTTACCCAGGTACGTAGGACGCTAGGTCTTCTTCAACTAGCTGACAGTTAATACTAAAGCTTCTTCCACAAACAGCAGAGGAATCAAAGAGTTCAATAGCTAAGATGTCATTACTTAAAATTTCTGTGAATTAATAATATAAACATAATTAGTGCCACTTAATTACAGTACAAAAATTATTTATGGCTTTGGAAGCACCGGAAATGGTAGTGCAAAATAGAATTTTGTAAAATTAAATTTTATTTAGTACCAATTCTGAACACCAACAATATACAGAAGTTTATCTTTGCACATCTCTATAAAATTAGCTTAAAATACACCCATAATTACAAAATATTTTTCTAATTTAAACTAATTTATGAGATGCGTTCCAATCCACCACTCCACAGCTACTGAAAAATAAGTCGCTGCATATTAACAAAACATGGTATTGAGAAAAAACGCTACTACGGCATGTATCTGTTGTCTAATCCCTCCTCCGTGCTTTAGAGCAGCAGTGATCACAGTCACAGCTTCCAATGTGTTTGGAAAAGTCAACGACAGCTAGTACTTCTGGAAACAAGTCCATCTTAACAAGCCAGGATACTTATATCACTTAAGAGTTTCTGTCAGAAGTTATATATTAACTAGAGAAGGGCAGATTTAGATTGGATATTAGGAACAAGTTCTGTACTATGAAGGTGGTGGAACACTGGAACAGGTTGCCCAGGGAGGTGGTTGAGGCCCCTTCCCTGGAGATATCCAAGGTGAGACTCCACAAGGCCCTGGGTAACCTGGTCTAGTTGAGGCTGTCCCTGCTGACTGTAGGGAGGTTGGACTAGATGACCTTTGGAGGTCCCCTCTGGCCCAGACCATTCTATGATTTTAAGTCTCCTCCAATTAGCTCGTGTTTAAGGTATCATCACTCCAGGCTACCTTTTCCATGTATGCATGTAGGTGTTTAATATTTATCTAGTATTTATTTGAAAGTTCATGTTTCTGCATTTGAGTCAATTCCATAATATTTAAATATAAATTAATACACTTTTGATAACTTACCAACAACTGAACACAGCATAGGTTTATCCTCAGTCATTTCTTCAAATCTTGCCTTGGCTTTTCTGTTCCACTCATTTGTTCCTTTATAAGGCTCAATAAAAGCCAGCCTGCACCTGATTGCCTAAAGAATAACCCAAATTATCTATCTGTCATCAAGACCCTCTCATTACAGCCAAATCGCAGCCTTTGCTTTGCACTCATTCAGGACAGCAAGACAGCATGACCTTGCCTTCTAGTGCCACTTTACTGTTACTTGGTTTGATTTAACGTGTTTCTCGCCCCCCCTGCTGGCAGCTGAGGATCAACATCAAACTCGGACACGCTGTTGTTGAAACAGAAAGCACTTACTTCTTGCTTCCCTTTAAGGTTAGGAACAGAATTGGTGCAGAGATCAGTAAAGATTACTGATTAGGAGACATTAAAAAAAAAACAACACAAAAACCCCACAGGATATCAGACGAGATTAAGTACTTTGAATAAAATTATTTTTATCACCTTTACTGCAACCTTTGGTGGCTACACCATAGTTCAACTTTGTATCATCCGTGAATGTGATTGTTCCTTCCATCTTGTTCATTGCACCAAAACAAAGAAGAGTAACAGAGGTAACAGAAAAGGGAGGGAAAGGAAATAAAGACAACAGAAAATAAGAATGTTTTGTGCAGATATTGTTAGAACACACGCAGTCAGGAATATGAGAATAAGTCTGACCAAGAGGTTAAATAACCACTTAAGAGAGAACCAACACAACATCAAGCACTGCTCGTTTCAGCCAGATTTCTGCACCACCTAAGTCCATTAATGTGTCTGCAAACTGTATTAACTGGCTGGTAAAAGCCCAACTACCCTTGTAACTGCCTATTTCTAATCTCTTGTAAACAATTAACTCACATTTGAGGCAATGCAGTATGTGATCATATGTGAATATTTACCAATGCAATCTCACTTCTGATACTCCAACCTTGTGAATGCCTGATTTTGCAATCCTGTCTTCCATCATATTTCAAAAAATTTTGAATTCTTAAAAATAATTTACACAAAAGAGATCTAAAACCATAGTAACACATAAGTAGATTTAAGTCTAATCATATTTCTGTTTCTCCTGTTGAAGCTAATAGCAAAGGCAACTTGTTTTTTCTTAGGCAAACTTCCAAATTACCAGAGTGTTTCATGAGAACCTACATATAGCATAATGGTACATATGCTATTTTTCCATTTCCAGAAGGTTTCCTCATCCTTGTTTTCAAAAAAGGCTTCTTCCATGCACTGAGATTATACTGATTTTGAATAATTCAGGCAAGCACTAATTTACCTTTTCTGGAATGCTCAAGAACTCTTTTTTTATTCTGCGTATGCCTTTACGAGTTAAGTGAGCAATGTTTCCAAAGTCAACGTATTTCACCGTAACTTCTCGATGACTTGGCAGTCCTTAAAAACAAAATAAACCCACCCCAAGTTATTAAAATAAAGAATGAGCATCTGATGCAGGCTAAAAGCAAGAGAATTTCAGAGCAAAATCCACATTTACACCATGTAATCATAAAACATTTCACTTCCAAATATTCCATAATGCAATTCAAAAACTACATTCTTTAAAATTCAGCTCTTTTGGGTTCCTGACATGACAGAGCTGGTGCTTTAGTCCTTTCTCCCTCTCATCACTTTGAGACACTGGCAAAATTAAATACACAAACAGAAGTAACTGTACAGGTAACAGAGGTCATCAGAATTACACCATCTGATCCCTTTGGAACTGCCATGGAGAATTATTAACCCACAACAATTACACTCAGAGGTTGGCTATAATAGACAAAACTGTAATAGTAAGTGAAACACTGTTGAAAAGAATTATGCAATAGAATTTCAATAATATATAGAAAACAAAGTATATTACGTCTCTTTAAAAAGTATAAATCTCTATTTATAGTAAAAGAACAGAACGTGAATTAGCACTACGGACTTTATGAACCTGCTAGAATGGCTGGTAAAAAACCCAGCTCTTTGTTACTGTTCATACATACTGCATGACCTTTCTAGTACCACATCTAATTTTGCAACCCAGTATTAACCAATACTTCACCTATAATCTGCGCTCTGCACCAATTCCCATCTTCCTGTTTTGCAATACAGGCTTGGCCTTCAACTGGGCAGAGAATTTCCATGTGACTCCCATACTCATATTTATATACCTCCTGAAGTTTCTTTGAAAGAGCTAATAAATCCAGGCTATCTTTCTAAAATAAGAAAAACAAAACATACATACTTTTTTGACATGGTATTAATGGTATTTAAACAGTATTTTTGCTCCTTCAAGGGACATTTTCTCTTTGACAGTGTATTTGCTAGTCTTCACAGCCCCCCAAATTCAACAGTGGCTACAAGTATACGAAGTAAATTGAAGAGCTGAACAATTATGGATTGTTGCCCTGTTCAATCACATGTCTGAACAGTGAAACACTACATACCCACATAGGAATTAGCCATTTAACAAGACTAACAAAAAAGTGAACTGCATGGAATTCTGAGAATTCCTGGAATTAACCTAGTATTAATATATCATTGTAGGAATTAATCTCATCCAGGAATCCTAAAGCTGGTAACAAGTGATAGAAGTTGCAGTTTATTTAATGAGGACTACAAGTAGCTCAACAGTAAAATGCTTGTTCAGAGTTTTATTTAAACAGACCTTCAAAACTTACCAACTGAACATAGAAATCACTTGGACTATTAATGTGACAAACGATGACAGAGACAACTGCACTTTCTTGGGGAATGTCAGGTGGACTATACTGCAAGATAGTATTATTTTCTACATGACTGGGAAGCTGTGATCTAAACCTAAGATAAAAAAAAGGCAAAACAAAATTGTAAACAAATTCTGTCACAATTAATTGAGAAGGAACTCATATTAAAATGCCAAGTTCCCTATTAAAAAAAAGCAAAACAGTCATATAATAACTTGATTCATGTTTGCATGAATAGTTTGCACTTTCTTTCTTATCAATTGGTCCAACCAATTCTCCCCAATGCTTCTCTGTCACACATGTAACATATGAAGAATGATAAAGGCAACTGGTTCCTGAGAAGATTTTATTTGGGATGCAGTAGTATACATTTAAAATGCTGAAAAATTCCCCCACCCAACTAAAAGGCTAAAATCTACTACATTGACAAAACCACTTTCTTTCACATTTCCTTTTCCACACTTGTGAGAAAAAGCAATTGTCTAAGGAACAGAGATGTAGCAAAAGATTCTCTCATTGATCTCACCTCTGTAGCTAGTTATGTTGCAATATAAACAAAGATCTTTTTGTGAAGCAAAATGAACTATTATTTTCTACAGATTTGCATGCTGTACTCCTGTACCCAAACACCAAAAGGCTCATGTTGTTCTCTGTCTCTTGTCTCTTCCACTGGTGACTTCAAAGCAACTCTGTCTTAATGTCAGCATCAATCTCCCAGTTATGCCTTATCATTGTTTCTGTTTTCATTCTGCTGTATGCCCATCACAGGGCTGGCTCAGACATGCTGACTAACCTGTCACTGCCTACCAGTCAAATCACACAGATATGAAACTGACTTCTGTATGTTTTTCTGTCCATGGTAGACCCTAAGGTCTTATCTTTTCACCCGTTATTCAAACTTGTAGAAAAATTTAAAATGTTGTCATTTTCTAAAATGAAGTTTATTACCTAAATGAAGTCCAGACTAGTGCTAATTGAGTATGCTACAGTACTTATTAGTAAGGGTGAATAAAGTGAATCTATACATAGTGCTGAAGATTAATACATTACACGTCAATATATCAAACACTGCAAAAACCAACTTGCTTGCTAAACTTCATTTTGTAAGTATTATGCCATTATATTTAAGAGCATAAACTAAAGAAAGGAAAAACACATACCTTGCAAAGTCTAAAAAAACCAATGCATCCTTGACAGACACTGGCACGTCTGATTTACTAAATGGAGATTTTTTCAAATCCACAATGAGAATACCATCCTCTGCTCCATATATGGTCATTAAAACAACTTTGTTCTTTACCATTCCTAAAAGTTGTATCTTTACTTCCTCTCCCCAACCTTCATTCTGTGGTAGAAAGAAAGTTACTGAAGATGTCAAGAGAATCTTAAAAAAATACAAACAGTACTCTCATCTTTTTGTGTGTTTATACAAACGTACAACATAGTTTGGTCAATTTCCACCTTCCTTCTCAACATCCATCTTAGCATTTTATCTACCTTGAGAAAGCTTCTCTGGATTTACTTTGGATCAAATTAAGGTATTTCTCATTTGACACTGCAAAACTGTGTTTTTTAGGTGTGAAAGAAATTAAAGCACATACTAGGAAGGCATTTTACCCACATCTGTGAAAACTGTTCAAAACCTTTCCTTTTTAAAGCTATTTCAGACAACATTAGACTAGCTAAAAAAAACCCAAAAAAACAGACAACATTTATACTGTCAGAAACACACAGCTGCACTGGACATAATTCAATCTGTTGTGAATGCAGCAAAAATAAAGCCTAATAGGTAACTGAATTGAAAAGAATACAGCAATATGTCCTTTTTCTATGTGAATAAATGCTGACAGTATTATTTGTTGTTATACTGAAACAGAACAAATAACTTTTCAACATGTGGCAAAAAATTTAAGTAACAAAGGACAATCACTGAAAAGATGCTCTTAAAAATTCTGAAGCCATTTCTTCTGTTTAGATTACTGTTGAAAGTTACTACTTGTATTAAGTTAACAAATAGCTGAGAAGAGTACCAATTCTGTAATTTGAATTCTGACAAAAGAATGTGTCTACAGTAGAAAGATTCAATCCTGAAGTATGTTTGTGTAAACACAGAGACTGCTAAAAGCTCTTATTTCCTGTCCAATGAAAGAAATGCAACTCATCGTTTTACAAGAGATGATGTAACTTAAAAATAAAAAAATCCTGTACTCTTCTCCAGATTCCTTCTGTTTATAATGGAGTAAGATCACTGGACAGTATGTTACACAAATTATTTTAAGTTCTTTAATATAAATCTTATGAAAGAAGGTATCCTGAGATAGTACCAACAGTTTTTACATACTGCATTTTTGGGAACAATATCCTTCAATGAACACTGCATTGCTAAAGGAGGAATAGCTGCAAGTTCTGCCTCAATGTGCTGATCAGGCTTCCTCAGAAACAAACAAATGTCATCTGTTTCAATGGTTTGCAGAGTAGTAGCAGGTTCAGGCATTTCAGTGGGATCATATCTGTTGTTCAATGGGAATAAAAGCAGTACTAGCTTAAAAGAGCAGCAAAAAAAAATACCAACACCAAAAAACCCCCCAAAACCAAACTCCAGACAAAATAATGGTCATTACTGCAGTAACTGACATGTCATGTGACTGAAGCCAAATTACAAAGTCTCAAGGAAATGCACCCCCCCTTTTTTTTAAACATTGAGGATTGATGTGTTCTCTTTTGCAATTAAAGTCCAAGTTAAACATTTTAGCACATGAAGGCTTCTGTATTTGCGTGCTAACATATGCTGACACTTCTCCTGTGGGAAAGACATGTACAGAATTTAAGTATCATTTGGATATCTGGTTATCTGCCTGAGTGAAGCTGATGGAGGGCTTGTTTCTTAGCAGAGATTTTGAGTGACAACAGTCAAGGACAATTGTAGACACAAACTTTTCTCTGTAAACATACCCTGAGGAAGTCAGAACTACAGAGCTCCCAAAATCAACCAGGAATACTTCCAGCAGTGCAATATCACAAATTTTGTATCGTTTTGGACCACAAGGCTTCCTCCTATTTTCACTTTTTAGGGGAATTAGTTCAGTGATAGCTCCACGGCACCACTTTCCAGTTTCCTTATTCTTAATATAAGTTTCAGCACCTATACAGAAAGACATAGAAAAAAAGCAAGACTAATTTCACACTGCAGTACTAGTAGAGCTCTGCCTGATGTTCCATTGCTGCCTATCTTCCACACAAGTATTGAAGATGCTACTGCTAAAATAACGACAAAAGATGTTAAAAACCCTTGTCTGGAGAGCCACTAGAAGTTCTCTCCCAACATTCATTTAGACAATGTCTGTAAGCCAAAGAGTTGTTTGGCTTGTATTATAAAGTAATATCTGACAAACCTTCTGTATCTCTTAGTTAAGTGGCGAAGACTGAAGGCAAAGGTTATTACATACTTTTAATCAGTTTTCTAAAGCATCTTCTACAAGTGAGTAATATTGTCAACATGTGGGCTAGAAACTCATTTTAATGATTTAGCAATGTATTATCATGTATCATTCTTACTTCCAGCATGGTTTCTATCTACTTAGTGGATTTTAATAAAACTCATCTATCCACTTGAAGGGAAAATGTTGTTTGCATGAAAGAGTTGATTTACTGAGTAACAGAAGAATTAGGCTACTCTCTAAAAATCAGTATACTGAAAAACTATCAGTTAACAATTATCACCAAATGCTGGAAATCATTAAGTTTACAGCCCAGTGTTTCAACTGCTGGTTACTCTAAGCACTTAATTTGTTGAGGTCCAGAAGAACTGCAGAGTCTCTCTACTGTTTTCATTTATATGATTTAATAGAAGTCTGGTTTACCAAACAATATGTACAGTGTTTCTGGAAAAGCATTAAATGTAGATTCCAAAACATATAAGGATTGCTTTACTAAGGAAAGGAGGGAAGGAAAATAAAAAGGTTATACTAAGGAAAACAAACTGCAAGATAATATTTTAAGCTAATGCAGACCTTCAGAAATAATTAATTTACCTAGTTCCAAAACATCTAAAGGCAAGAGATATGAATTCTCATTACAACAGAAGTTTTCCAGTTTCTTCTCCAAAATCTCTGCTTCTTTCTTCTGTAAGAATCTCTGAACATAGAAGTGGCATGGATTTATAACATGACTTACAGTCACCAGTTCTGTTGAACCTGAGTAAGACATAAAACAGATTATCATTCCCCAAGTGACTCCAACAGGTATTATCAGATACTAGATTAGATTAGGTTTATGTTCCATTAATCATGATAACATTACCTTAAATACCATTTAATCTGACAAGTCTGCTTCCACTTGGTTCAAACTAGTTACCGTCTGCTTTCTGATTAAGTATGTTCTTTTGAACTACCGTCCTTATCCTAAATTGCAAAGTAAAAGACTAACTGCTTACAAAGTGGTAAGCCTTAATTCAAATAAGTAATACAGTTTGTATTCATAGAATCATACAATTGTTTTGGTTGGAAAAGATCTCTAAGAGCCCAACCATCGACCTAACACCACCATGGTCATTAAACCATGTCCCAGAGCGCCCTGTTTACACATTGCTTGAACCCCTCCAAGGGTGGTGACTCCACCGCCTCCCAGAGCAGCTTATTGCAATACTCAACCACCCTTTCAGTAAAGAAGTATTTCCTAATATCCAATCTAAACCTCCCCTGACACCATTTCTGGCCATTTCCTCTCATCCTATTACCTGATACTGGACAGAAAATACCAACCCCCACCTCACTACAAACTCCTTTCAGGTAGTTGTGGAGAGCAATGAGGTCTCCACTCAGCCTCCTCTTCTCCAGACTAACAATGAGTTTCCTCAGCTGTTCCTCATAAGAACATAAGCTGTTCCTCATGTTCTCCAGACCCTTCACCAGCTCTGTTGCCATTTTCTGGACATGCTCCAGCAACTGAACGTCCTTCTTGTAGCAAGGGGCCCAAAACTTAACACAGTATTCAAGGTGCAGCCTCACCAGTGCCAAGTGCAGGGGGATGATCACATCCCTGCTCCTGCTGGTCACACTGTTCCTGATACAGGATAGGATGCTGTTGGCCTTCTCAGCCATTTGAATACATCACTGACTCATGCTCAGATGGCTGCCAACCAACACACTGAGGTCCTTTTTCACCAGGCAACTTTCCAGCCACTTTGCTGCAAGCCTGTAGCGTTGCATGGAGTTGGTGTGACCCAAACACACGACCTGACACTCAGCTTTGTTAAACCTCATACAATTGACCTTGGCCCATCAATCCAGCCTTCCTACCCTCAAGGAAACGAACACTCCCACCCAATTTAGCATCATCTGCCAACTTCCTGAGGCTGCACTCAATTCTTTTGTCCACATCATTATGAAGATACTAAAGGGAACTGGCTGCAAAACTGATTCCTGGGGAATACAACTAGTGACTGGCCGCAAACTGGATTTAGCTTCATTCACCACCACTTTAAGCCTGGCCATTCAGTCAGTTCTTAACCCAGCAAACCGTCCACCCATCCAAGCTGTAAGCAGCCACTTTCTCCAGCAGGATGCTGCAGGAATCAGTGTCAAGGCTTTACTGATGTCCAGATAAACAATATCCACATCAGGAAAAAAAAAAAAAGAAAAAACCAAATGAGAACCTCAAAACGAGCTAAAAAATGTGATTTCCTTAATCCTTTACTAATATTATTTTGCATCCTCTATTAAGGCACACCCTTTTGCTGCAGAGCTGCTTCTGTCAACTTCTGCAGTTCCTTTCTTTCCCAATACTGCAATCTCTAGTTTTCAACTTTTAATGCTATTTACTTAAACAAAGCTCAAAGCACAAACTGTGCCTACAGAACTTCTGAACAACTTAGTTCATTAAATTACTGTTTTGTACATTTACCTGTTCATTTGTAATTTAGAAAGCCATAGCCATAGATGGAGGAAGAACAAGACAAAAGTTCAAAATTCAGTATATAAATTACTGACCTAATAAACAGGCCCCACTGTTTACAGCAAGCACTGCTACTGTAATGTTAAATATCTGCCAGGTGTTGAGAAACACTGCCAGTGCCAAGTTTCTGAAAGTTGCTTGGGAATTCCAGTATTGCATCTTTCAACTAAGTGGTTTTAGAACAAATCTTAAAAGACAGTGTAGTCCTTACACTAGCAAGGAGAGCAGACCAGGAACTGTTTTTGTATAGCAAAACCACTGACTCTAAGCAGAGTAGGAGACATGTTTCCCAATACACTCCTGATCCCGACTAAAATTCTAACGTGCTGAACTCTCCAACGAATTGCAGTGTCTGCTCTCACTACTTAGGGACAAGTTCTTTCCAGGAAGTGAACTGTTTACCAGTTTTATGTTGAAAAGGCATTTCCTTGAAGAGATTCTCCCCCTGTTCATCAGCATGACATTCTGTGGGAAACTCCTCTTCTTTGGATAAAAGTTTAATCAAAGAGATTAGTTAAGTACTCATACATTTGTAGTAAAGCAGCAAACACAGTAAAATGAATTGCATAAGGGTACCACAAAGGCAAAAGTTTACATCTGATGTGACTGAAATGGATGCACACACAGTGACTACGAGCACGTGCCAGTAACAAGACCACAAAACTATCATTAAAATTCTTAGATTCAAGACAAGCAAAACTCACATAATGCAGCAGCTTGAAGGCATTTTGTTTTGACAAGAGTTCTGTGAAGCCCACTGGGATTCTGGAATGTGCTATTTTAGACAGTTGAGTGCAACCTCTATAATTTACTTCACCTTGATCACAGCTATATGCTATAATTACTTTCATGTGTACCACCCCTATCCTCTCCTTCATCCTCCACAAGCTTTAGTAATCATAGAGCTTTTCCATAGATTATTCCAGAGTCAAGCATCTTAATTATGTGGGCTATCTCTATCTATGCCCCCTCCTATTTCTTGGTTCTAACTCATTCCTATCACTTCTCAGACTGAGGGTACAGTCTGCTGGACTTGCTTCAGTATGAGAGCTACCTGCAATGCTGCAAGGCCCAAACCTGGACACAATGTTCCAGATTCTGTCTTGCATGAGCCTAATGGAAGGTGAGGATCACTTCCTGCATCTGTCAGCTATGCTCCTTCTAATACAGTCCAGGGAAAACCCAACAAGCTGAGGAACATAACTGTTACTGCCCATTAACAAAAGACAATGCTCTGGGAGAAGATTCATGAAGCCAAATGGAATGCCAGAAAAGCATTCTCCAGGAGCCAATGTCAGAAACTTTGAGGGGGGCTATTTAAAACTAAAGAGTCAAAGAGAATCATCCAGGCAGACACAGGAACTTCAGACTTTTGAGAAAACTTGGAATAAAGTGGAGACATCATCAACAAACTCATGTGAGCTATGTACAGACACACATGTAACAAACATCACACAAAACAACAGAACATGGAAAGCTTCAGTATTAAGAAACTTACTTTCCAGATCATCTTCAAATATTTCTTCAATTATGAGATCAGGGCTGAATGGAGACTTGGGTAGAGCACATGTATTCTGGTGATGAACTTTAGTATTTTTCACTTCTTTGTGAACACTGCATTTATTTTCAAGAGCCTTTATTTTACTTTCTCTGCTAAGTACTGGAAACATATTCTCTACAGATGACCGAGTATTGAAGCCTGGAATTTCTTTTTCATCAAGAAAAAGAGTGTGTTGTCCATTACCTTCACCGTATTTGGCAAAACTTTTATTTGGAAACACATTCATGTCATCCAGGCTGGTTTTAGAAAAAAAGCAGAAATCAAAGCACAGCTTTTATTAAGAATACATCACTGTGTTAGGGAAACATATCTTAAGAGCTGGTTGAAATGAACTGTGTTATGTTTTTAAATACCAAGATGACAAACCCACTAACAGGATTTCTGAAGCCTAAAAAGAATTGTCACAGAACAGCTCGGTACAAGAACTACCCCTGCTTAAATGTTCAGAGACTATTTGAATACATTTCGTATAAACTATTTGGGGCAAAAATAGAAAAGAGAATAATGCAGTAGTTCATGATAGAAATAAAAAGGCACATCATACACTTTTGTCCTAACAGTTGCTCTTTAGCGGAATCTACAGGATTTGCAAATATTAGTTACGTAAAAAGACTTTTTTTTTTTTTAACATAACCAGTGATAACTGTAACAGCCCTAACAGTGACTTCAATCCATTTTCTCAAGTTTTTGTCAAAGATTGCAGAGAAAAAGAATGGAAATTAAAAAAAATGAAAGCAATTGTAATTTAAAAAATATAATTCAGGTTTTATCTGGTTCATCTTAAGTAAGTTTTGGCATTTGGTGCAACCAGTATTTAGACTGTAAAGAAGAAATACTATAAATTTTAGTATGTGCTGTTGATTTTGTTTGTATTTTTATCAGTAATTCTTGTATGCTGAAATAAACATCTCTATCTCATATATTGTAAGCATATAGGCGTGGTGCTTAGGGACATGATTTAGTAGTGAATGTGGCAAGGGTTAGGTTTATGACCGGACTTGATGTAAAGCTCTTTTCCAACCTAAATGATTCTATGACCGTATCATTAAATGCCAGTCAAAGCTGAAAAGCACACAGCATTAAAAAAAAAAAAAAAAAAAATCTTGGTAACTTCAGTCATACAGTAAAATATAGTTGAGTTAAGCACCAACAGAACTGGAATGTCAGAACTGAAGCTCTAACTGGATTAACCGGAATGTTAATGTTAACTGGAACTGAAATACCAACATCTAAAGTTCTGCTTTCTTTCACTGTACTCTTAGGAAGCCACAGCATATATAGGTATTTTTATATTTCATCATTAGAAGAACAAGTAAGTTACTGTACCTATCTTATCACAAAAATACTTACTGCTCTCTTGCTCCCCATTCCATCTTGCCCAAATTTTCTAACAAAGATACGATCTCATCAATTTTTAGGAAGAATCTCGAGAGAAGAAACATTACACAAGGTGACATGAACACCTAAATCACTCTGACGCTTTGAGATGTTATGGCATTTTTCAGAACAATATTCATGGAGGAACAAAATACCTACTCTGGTTTCATTTTTTCCTTTCCTATTAACAATAGATTTGGTTGCTTATTTATCTTCACATTCATATTAAAAAACTCTTACTTTTTGCTTTATCTGTCATGCAGAGACTATTACAACATTCACTTACTCAGTTTTCACACATATACCCAGTTTAGTTCAATAAACTATTCTGCTTGGAGAAAAGAAATTATCCAACACTCCCAAAAAATAAAACCATAACTGAAGTCCAAAATGTACATTCTTTTTGTTCTATTTACTGTCACACTAATGTTTTCACACTTACCGATGAAATACAGCAAAATCTTTTTAAGTTAGGCTAACAGAACTGCAAAAATAACATCATGCAATCAAATCCTTAGCTTTGTTGTTCAGTTATAATGAGCTATTTGTGAAAACTGAAGTGTAAGCAGTACTGAACAGCCCATCTTCCCTTCTTCCCCCCACCTCCTTCAGGAACTTCTCTACACTTTGTTCTACAGTTTTTGATGCCTACAAAACGTGCCTCAACTCCTATGCACCTCCTAATTCTGATTCTTTTAAATTTTGGTAGGTTTTTCTGAGTGGCACCATCACGAGAGGCCTTTATACTCACCCTTCATTAGATCTCCTTCTATACTTCTATACAAGTCCTTGAAAGGTCTTCCAATGCAAACAAATAAGACTGTATGTTTTAGCTTTCTTCTACATTGTGAGAATTTTCCGTTGTGCAATTAAAGAGCCTTCTATGAAATTCTCCTTCACCATTGACACTATCCTCAAGATTGTCCCAACCTGCCAAGTCACTAAACTTGCTAAAAGATGATTTTAAAATTCCTTTATCCATATTCTAATGGTTCAACTAACATATGGCAGCAAGAGTTGTAACTTTGTCAAGCATTGGAACAGGCTGCCCAGAGAAGTGTCAGAGTCACCATGCCAGAAGAGTTGAAATTGTTCAGACTGGAGAAGGTTCCAAGAAGATCTTATTCCAGCCTCTCAGTACTTAAGGGGGGCTTATACAGGGGATGATTTTTTTAAGAGTCTGTTGCAACAGGCCAAGGGATGATGGTTTTAAACTAGAAGAGGAACGCAAGGAAAGTTTTTACAATGACGAAACATAGGAACAAGTTGCACAGGAAGGTTGTAGATGCCCCTGCAAATTTCAAAGTCAGGCTGGACAGGACCCTGAGCAACCTGATCTAACTGAAGATCTCTGCTCATTGCAACCAAACCATTCTGATTCTGTGATTTAAAAGACGCATAAGACATGGTGCTTAGGGATATGGTTTAATTATGAACTTGGTAGTATTACGTTAGCAGTTGGACTCAATGATTTAAAAGGGCTTTTCCTGTTTTTCACACTTTGCATCCAAGTCATCAATTTCAGAGCTTCATTTCTCTGTGCCAGTCAGAACCTGATGGCATACAACCGTTCTATCGCCTATAATGGGTCCATATCCTGAAATACAATGGGGTTGCTGAGATGTTCCGAACTAACTGCATCTTTGTTCTGTCCTCTTTCCTTATACAAGAATGTGGCATTTATACACTAGGCTTACAATACTTTGACCAGCCTCATGACCTAGCTGCATATGGTCTGCCATACCATAGCCATGACACACTTTTCTCTTAGTCATGTCTAGAAATCGTATTTCTCACTTCCACTGAGGGCAACACAGTAACCAGGGTTTTCCACCAATTTCTTCTTAGACATCAGTGCCCTAAGACACCACCAAGTCTTTCCTGAATAAAGCAAATTTATTAATTTAAAAAAAAAACCCACCACTCCATTGTTTCCCCCATTTACTTCTAAGTGAAGGAGAGGAATTTTTAGTGTCTTAAGTTTGTTAAGAATTTTTTAAATGCACATAGAGTTCTTTACATAGCAGTAAATTGTACATGCTTTCTCAGGTGAAGGCTACTAGGCATTGTTAGTGATGAGTTAATACACATCTGAATTAGTAGCTTTTCAGTAAAATCAAAATGAAAAACTTCAGTTTCTGCTGTTTACCTGTTTTATGAACAGTTTTTGTAATTAAGATAACCAGTACATCCCTTTACCTTCCAACATAACTCCCCTCCAGTCATTTACCTTGAAAATATTTTTTCATTCAAACTACACACTCTTGAGAGTTCAGCCTCAACTGGCAACTTTAAATCACAAATAACCTGAAATTAAGAAGTACAGTTATAGCTTCTACTACACAAAAAGCAGATTATACATCTGTATTATCCACAACATAAGAAGCCATTCAAAGAATGACAAGACCAGTTATTTTTCTCAAGGACTACAAAGGCTCTAAATGAAATAACTGGGTAATGCATTTACAAAGAACAGAGGGAAATATTTTATACACATCTCAAGCATGAAAATGTGGAACTCCTTGCAACTGCATACAAACACCATTTATGTATATATGTACACACACACCAATCACACATAGCCATAAGCATTATGAAGTCATTCAAGAAGTGTTACACAACCTTGTAACAGGATGCTGTAAGATTTATTCAGTGTAATGACCTCTATGTAACCTACCAATTATAAAATTATTAACCTGTAAATTCCAGCATTCAATAAATGCCCAGGTTCTTAGACTCTTCCTCCAAGCATCTTATCTTCTCTATTGTCAGAGACAGAAGACTTCAAACAGCACAGCATATAGTGTGGGTTTCTATGAACAGCAGGTATGATGGGGAAGAAGAATGGAAGTAAAGGTCTGGGACCAAGATGTTCAGGATAGCGAGGCTATTAATTCTGTAGTAGTTCAGGGAAAAGATTGGAAAACTCTTGATTAGGAAAGGCTTAGACTTCTGAACACTGCCCTTTCACTGATCAGTACTGTGTCATTCTGTCCTTCCCCTCCACTTGTCATTTCAGATAGAAAGTTCTTTAAGGCAAGGGATGACCTTTGTTTCACACCAGGCACCAGACTCAAATTTCTGACCAAGGCCAAATATAAACTCCGTGTGTGTATGCACATCAAGGTGAGGTAAGAATACATTACTGCAAAAATCTCAATATTAAGTCTGCAAACTGAAAGGCAGATCAGAAACTTTCAATATAAAGTTGAACATATTCATTAAAAATAAATTGTTTCACAGTGCAAAAAATATAACTACCTGAGGGAGATCACAGTAGGCTCTTACAGAAGGTGTAATTTTAAATTCTTTTGCAATCCTAATGGCACCAGCCAAGCACTTTTTCTTCTCTTCAATAACTTCCTTAGCTTTTCCAATATCAGCACTGTAGCTGCTGATGCTCTTCCTTATTTCTGCACATGATTTATTTTTCCTGTATTAAAATATTGCTTTTCAGAGTTTAGTAAGCACTCAACTATACAGATTCAAACTTCAATACGCAGTTGGCAGCTGTGCTACTATACAGAAAGGATACATCACACACTGAAATACCATTTTCCTCAGTAAAAAGGGGAAAGCACGAAAAATCCACTTAGTTAACTAGAACCACAGAGGCTGAGAGTTCACACTGAAAAGCCACTTTCTTTGAATAAAGATTTTCTTCAGAAAATATTTAAGTACATTTCCATTCAAGCCTCCTAGTATTTTTGTACATGTCCAATTGCAAATTAAACAGCTGAATTTTACAGCTCAGTCTATTAAGATATCAGATGCCCCACTCAGAAGCTCTTCTGAAATCCGAAGTTTTGACACCCCTTCCCCATGCCTTCTATGAGCTTGAAAATCTCAGTCAATTTAAAAAAAAGTTTCAGAAAAGTAACATCACTAAGTTTTATATTTTCTTTAAGAGTAGAGGCTGCATTAGCAAATGGTTTCCAATCAGGCAAACCAGCTCCAAGATGCCACTAGGAAAGGGCAAAAAAATAAAGACAGATGTTAGGACATACTGCAATGAGGAAGACCAAAGTTTTATTTAAATTGTTTTATCTGAATTAGAAACAATTCCTTGATAAACTCACCCCCACCATCCTATAAACCAGATTACTACCTTGAGAGGAGAGAAGCAAGAAGTTCATCAAATATTTTCTCCACAGTTTCTGCAACTTCTCCTTCCTGCTTTAACTTCAATTTCAAGTATTTCAGCATCTGTTTCATGCAGTATCAAATAAACATGCATTAACTATTTCAATAGTCATTATTATTATTCTCATATTAACTTAAACATTCAAAAGCAATGAAATGTGATCAATACACCAGCAGGCTCACACTGAACCACTTAGTGATATTTAAATCAATTATCACTCATTAATTCCTTTGTTTGTTCTAACTTCTAGTCAGCTCACAGAGTCTGGATCCTCACATCAGTTGAAGTCTTCAGGTCAATGAGTCAAAAAACCACATGAGGTTTATGAGGCCCACTGCCTCACTTTCCTTTCCTGGGGACGTTTAGTCTTGAGAAGAGAAGACTGTATAAATATCTGAGGGGTAGGTGTCAAGTGGATGGGGAAATCTCTTTTCAGTGGTGCACAGTAATAAGACAAGGAGCTATGGATACAAACTTGCACATAGATGGTTGCACCTCAACATGAGGAGGAACTTCTTTACAGTGAGGGTGACAGAGCCCTGGAACAGGCTGCCCAGGGGTGTTGTGGAGTGTCCTTCTCTGGAGACTTTCAAAACCCACCTGGATGCATGCCTGTGCAGACTACCCTGCTTTTGGCAGGGGAGTTGGACCTGGAGGTCCCTTCCATCCTCTAATGTTCTGTGATTTTGTGACATTTCAACACCATACACAGAAAATCAGCATGCTAACATATAACACATAAAACTCACTGTGAGCATAAAGAGAAAAAAACCCAGAAGTAGACCAGATTTGTCTTCTGGCTAAGAATCAGTTTTGTCGTTATAGTTACATTTAATGAGGAGACTGTGGAAAATTATCTCAGTACTGCAATACTGATTTGGTAATTCTCAGTCTTTATCGAAAAACTGTTGGAAGATCACAGGTGCATGCAGGAGTTATGATATTAGAACTGCTGAAGTGGTTGTTTTTCACAAGATGCTATTAGTATAGCTTTGCTTAACCGATAGATTGGCCGCTCCAACAAAGTGAGTTAGGAACTGAATGGAAAACAAGTTTTGAGGACACCTCATGCCACACTTACTAGGATGAATTTTCTTTAGACTTTTGGATCATTAAACACATCTACATCCAGGTATCTTAGATTACATGTAAATCGTACATGCATTTCCAGGCAAAGACAGAACCGCAAGCTTTACCACAGCACATTTAGTATGAGTTAAAGTTTAAATAAAATAATGATCATTGATCAAGTTCATGGGTTACTCAAAACCTAACAGCATTTTCCAGTACTTTAGGATTCTTCCTATATTTTATACTGTACAGAAAAATGTATTACAAGATTTATGCATTTAATGCATATTGTGTCTGTTAAAATTAGTACTTCTGTGGCCCGTGTAATTTCCCCCCCCTTTAAATCCAGAAAGAGGCACATGAAAACTATTATAAAGTTAGCGTAGCTGCTAGAGGAAAAACAAATGCTGAATTTTACCCTCACCTGAGGAAACACAAGCTTAATACTTAAAGATTGGCACAGATATGGTTCTGCTAAATGTATGGACCAACCTATTAACTTTATGTGTAAGATGATGTACTCCTTTACAGACTACTCCTCTAGTCTGTAACCTGCAGATTATAGTCAGGAATTTAAAACCGTATATTCACAGAAATGGCATAAAAATTGAAGACAATAGAGAGTTCAAAATGAAGGCAGTAAAAGCATGTTTAAATAGGACGTCAATGTGTGACTACTCACAAAAAGCTTCAGTCAAGGATTTAATATTTCATTAGTTATTTATTTTAACTCACCTCATCTGCATCCTGCAAGTGGCTGAGATTACAAACACCTATGCACACAGCTTCATCAATATCTTCTATAGTTTTACTGTCCTGGGGAAAGATTTGCAAATGAATGTAAAGTTGCCTGTATTAAAAGACAAGACATGCCATACTCATTTGCCATTCTGACAAAGAGATGCTTGATATGGGCGACTGATGATCTATTGTAAGGCTTTGAGCAACTCTGTTGCTGCAAACAGGTCTGAAATACTTAGGTCACCTGAATTACACTGAGAACTTTTACACTGTATTTCTGAAGCACAGATTGCTTTTTAATTATATGCCATTTATTTGCACATACTCACAAGTGACAGTATGTGAAGGAAAAACAAAATAAAGTTAACAGTACAGCGGAAAGAAAACATGCAAGACAAAGAACGTGGATAAAGTAGAATACTTAGGAATATCATTTGGAGAACAAAATATAAAAATAACTAAACATTATATGCTCCCATTATGCTGATGCCAGAAAATGAAAGAAAATACTTGCACATGAATTGCCACAGAAGTAAATGTAGACACCAAAATGTCTTGTTGCAGGCACTACTAAAGCTAGTGTTAAAGAGCATTGGTTAGAGTGCTGCTACTTTACTAAAGCAAAGTGAGATCATCAGCTGGGGACGTCCCAGAAAGTCAGGGATGGTGCTATCTAGGTCTATCTCTAACAGGCAACCAGTTCACCTTGCCAAAGGGCAACTTAACTAACACACAAACATCTCCAATTTCTAAAGGATTCCTCACTAGTGTTAAGGTAAAACCCCACAAACTAGAGAGAAATTAAAGTTCAGAATAAAAAAAAGCCTGATTCAGAATAAAAAAAAGCCTGACCAGACACTGGTGTAAATGAAAGGAAGTGCTGCCCACAATCTGAAAGAGTCCTCTTAGTCACACACATCATGATGGTGTTTAAGGATGTTTGTTGTCATTTCCATCTCCTGAACAGTTAATGTACATGAACATCAGTGGAGGGGAAAAGGACCTGGGTGTCCTAGTGGATGGAAGGTCGTCCATGAGCCAGCAATGTGCTCTTGTGGCCAAGAAGGCCAATGCCATTCTGGGGTATACTACAAGCGGTGTGGCTAGGTCAAGAGAGGTTCTCCTCCCTCTCTACACTGCCCTGGTGAGGCCACATCTGAAATACTGCATCCAGTTCTGGGCCCCTCAGTTCAAGAGGGACAGGGAACTGCTTGAAAGAGTCCAGCGCAGAGCCATGAAAACGATTAAGGGAGTGGAACATCTTCCTTATGAGGAGAGACTGAGGGAGCTGGGGCTCTTCAGCTTGGAGGAGACTAAGAGGTGACCTCATTAGTGTTTATAAGTATGTAAACAGTGAATGCCAAGAGGACAGAGCCAGGCTCTTCTTAGCGATGCCCAATGACAGGACAAGTGGTGGAAGCTGAGGCACAGAAAGTTCCATGGAAACAGAAGGAAGAATTATTTCACTGTGAGGGTGACAGAACATTGGAACAGCCTGCCCAAGGGGGTTGTGGAATCTCCCTCCCTGGAGACATTCAAGACCTGCCTGGATGAGTCCCTGTGTGGCCTGGTATAGGTGATCCTGCTTTGGCAGGGGTGTTGGGCTAGACGATCTCTCGAGGCCCCTTCCAGCCCCTGACGGTCTGTGATTTTGTGATCTCAGACCAACTACATTGTCTTCCTGGGAGTAGAAAAAGAAAAGAAAATCCTCCTCTATTCTGTAACTTGGATGTGAATTGTATTAGAAATACTTGCCTATGACAACTATTCCCACTCTACTCTGAGTAGATGCAAGGAGATGTAAGAGGTGTAAAAACATCATAGAATTCCATTCCTCCCTCTCTACTTTGTGGTTCTCACTACACTCAATGATGCATAAACAAAAATGTTTCCAAACCTCAAAAGACATGGATATATTAATTCAGAATATATCTTTCCATTTATCCAACACCACTGCAGCCCTGAATGACCACTTTAAAGATGTGTTGCATGAACCTTGCAGCTGTCTTGAATTTAAAGGAAAACAAAAGAGCCCCGGGACCACGTACTGTGAACCCTCAAATGTCTTTTAAGAAAAAGGGCAGCTGAATACACTAGCCTTCCTCAGCTATGATCTGGTTGGGTTTGAGCTGGTTTCAATCTTGTCAAGTTATTTTATTACAACTGTAGTTGCACATCAATTCTGAAAGATGGAATAATAGCACATAATTATTAAGGCTGCAGATTTTTGTATTAAAAGGCAATGCATGAGCTGTGAGTATATGAAAATGAGTGAGAACATAAGGAGACTCTATATTAACATACCATGTCTGCTGCTCGAGCACCATTTGAAGAAACTACATGCTGAACATCTTTCTCTTCAGTATTATGAATAAGGTGCCTGCAAAACCAAGATTTAAGGAAAAAATCTAGACATTTTAAACAAAACATCAAACTTCCTATAAATAGACACAATTTGCAGATGTCAAAATTTGTCATTAAATACATATATATACACATCTATTTTTAAACAATTGAATTATCACTGATACACTACAGATACCTCATTTTTCAAAGTTTCCTTTTAGTTGCATAATTTTAAAATTCATCTTTAGCAACTATTCTTCACTTGGCAGTTTTGGCAAGGCTGCATAAAGTCTTAGTAGGTGGTAGTGATGTTTATCCTCAGAGAGTAAAATGCACCACATTAACATTAAAAGATTTTTTTATTTGTTGCCCATGTGATATGGATTAGGCTGTTAAAACCTTTAGCACACATAACAGATTACACTAGCATAATTTACTGACAACCTGTTCGGAAAGATCTTAAAATGCTGTTGTATGGTGACCCATATCTGCTCTTCAGTCAAGAACACATGCAGCTAAATAGCCACAAAAATCTCAAAAAATAGTCTCTAAAAGCTGGCTTAATCACAGAAAGAAAGCACTGTGTTCTTCCTGTGCTCAGTTTGTTGTTTCTGATGGACTGTGAGAGGACTTGTAAAAAACTGCTGCAGAGACTGACAGCCATGCATGAAATCTTGACTTTGTTTTACTTTGGGCAAGGTTAGTGATGCACCTTTTACGTACCAGTACTTAGAATCATAGAATCAGTCAGGGTTGAAAGGGACCACAAAGATCATCTAGTTCCAACCCCCCTGCCATGGGCAGGGACACCTCACACTACATCAGGCTGGCCAGAGCCTCATCCAGCCTGGCTGCAAACACCTCCAGGGATGGGGCCTCAACCACTTCCCTGGATAACCCATTCCAGGCTCTTACCACTCTCATGGGGAAAAACTTCTTCCTCACATCTAGTCTGAATCTCCCCACTTCCAGCTTTATTCCATTCCCCCTAGTCCTATCACTACCTGATATCCTAAAAAGTCTCTCCCCAGCTTTCTTGTAGGCCCCCTTCAGATACTGGAAGGCCACAATAAGGTCACCTCGGAGCCTTCTTTTCTCCAGACTGAACAGCCCCAACTCTTTCAGTCTGTCCTCATAGGAGAGGTGCTCCAGTCCTCTGATCATCCTGGTGGCCCTTCTCTGGACATGTCCATTGGACATGTCCCCATGGACATTTTCAGCATGTCCATCTCTCTCTTGTAATAGGGATATGGACATACCTCTCTTACAGAGCAGATCTGTGTAACACAAATACCTCATGTAATAGAGCTGGAAGAATTTTCTGGGACTATTGCTATTTTTTTCAATGTCATTCTCCACAGCAATAGGAGTGGGAGGAAAGCCACGCACTTTCAGAATTCCTTCAAGTCCACATAGGCTAGACAAAATTTGCAAGTGAATGTAATTTAGATATGACAATTGCTGCCATTTATAGCTGTGACTGGTTATCTAAGTGGAAGGTGCAACGTGAGCAGCAGAGGGCTGGGAGGGGAAGGAGGCAGTTCAATTATACAGTCCTACCTACCACAGCCTGGCATTTCAGTAGCTTTCTACTCTCCCTCTGAAGCCTTACCAGGGAGCTACCACAGTGCTTAAAACTTCCAGTTCCAAACGTTTTTAAGCCAAACCAATCTGTTTCTTGTTGCCTTTCAGTGAAACGTTTTTAGTACTTAAGTATCAAGCAAGTTGTGTTCCTGCATTACTAGACACTCAGACTGAGGAGATGCTAGTGAAGTTCAAAGAACACATTAAAAACCTCAAACAACAACCAACACAGAAAAAGACCAAGAGAAAAAGCTATACATGCATCTAAAGACATAAAACCAAGTTCAGTTAATAAAGGTTTACCTTGCTAACCTTGGCGAGTTGCCACCACACAGCCCGACTTCAAAACTAGTTTTGGTCTGAATTCAGAGGGAAAAAGTAAGTTCAAATACAGAGTTAGACCTAAGTCCCAGTAAAAAATGTTCTATAATTCAGTTTTTGTCTTCAGTTCCCTCCCTGCCATTTCACTGAGATCAAGCTTCAAAGCAGTGCTGTTGAATGCACTTGTGTTGAATGCATTGAGCAATGAGAGGTGCAAGAAAACAGCTTCCAAGCCAAAGCCCTGTAGCCATCAGTGTTTGTGGTAAATGTGAAGAGTTCATACCAAAATGAATGCTGTTTTCCTGCTTGCTTTTAGCATTTTCCCCTCTATTATGCAAAACTTCTAATGTATTGCATTACTGAAACTGGTAATAACTTACATTTCAATGAAGTTTAATGATGGGGCCTAATTTCAAAGATTTAGCTTACTTGTCTTTCACAATTAAAGTTGACTCTTAATTTGACAGCAGGAAAAAAAAAAAAGGAATGGCCACACCATATGATTTGTATGAAATAAAAAAACCCTTAATAATTGTCCAAAATATAGATTTTTGTTAAACAAATGGTATTAACACAGGAGAGATTCACAAGCAGAACATTTTTTTAAAATGCAGCAATAAAAATACATTCCCACAGTATGCACCACCACACATAATAAAGTTGTTTTTCTTTAAAAAAAAAAAAAAATCAAATTTACTTGGGAGCTGACAGGGAAAGAGATTAAAAAAAATGCCAAACCAAACAACCTAAGAACATATACATGCATCAGCTGCTTTCTTACACATTATGTAGTATGGAGATGGCATTAATGAGAACTGTGAAGACAAACCTTCTTAAAACCTTCTTTGGACATGAGATGTGCACTGCATAGCTACATTTCATATAGAGAAATGCTAGCAAAGACTTGCTGAGAAGCAGGTGGTTATGAAGCACAGGTCCTTACTCCAAGGGGGGATCTGAGCTTGCTTTAATCAATCCCAATGTAAATGCAAAAAATCCTGTGAATATCACTATTTCAGACCATCACAGTAACTGCTGAACAAAAACTTTACATCAACTTACTTTGGTAGAAGAGGAACAAAGAAAATCAGTGTCTTCATCCTTCACATCAAGCAATGCTGTGAAAGCAAGTATAGGAAGCACAGCTGTGAATGTTGGTAACTGAAGGGAATGAGATAAACAGGAATACACAAGTCACCAGAGTAGCTTTCTAGGTAGCATTCTTCACATCAATGGGAATTTGGACATTGACTTTCACAACAAGAGAAATTTAAAGCTAGGAATAGAGTTCAGATAAACAGATATGGAAGTTTTCTGGCAATTACAAAAACCTACTTGCATTTAATGATCTGCGTGATTAGCTGTATTACATTGCTACATTTGGGACAGGATAAACACATGAACAGGAAAGCAAAAAGGCAAAAGAACACATACTCAAAATGTTCACCTGCAGTACAGGAAAAGAAATAGTTTCACAAAGTGTCCACAAATACACGTACTCAATACGATTTTGCAACTTTTGGGGAAAAGGAAGATATTCAAGCAGAAAATCTCAAGGAAAAAAAACTTAGGTTTCTTTTAAAACAAACTTTTAGTAGCTTCATCAAGAAAAAAACAGCAGGATGGGAAGAGAAAGTTACTGATTGCTGTGGCCAAGTACTGGAAAACTAGCAAATAACCAACACTTAATCAAATCTGGCAGCCCAGCTGTTGTCTTTAACAGCCCACAAAACCCATAAAAAACAGTGAATACTGCACACCACAAAACTGCTGTAATACAAGTCAAGATCCAAAAGCCTTACCTTTCACATCCCCACCTTTTGACATATGACACAAACCACTGTTTCTCTGATTTGCTTCTGTAACGTCCTCTTCTAGCATCTTAAGACACTGCCTTCAGAAGCAGAAGTAAAGGTTTAAGATCATGGGAGCTATTAACGAGATATGAATTCCGATTTCCATCTCTCTTAAAATTAAACTTGCTCGCTTTTACCGAATGACATTATGAAGAAAGTGCAGTTAATGAAACACACATCATGTACACAAAAATTTGGTTACCCTCCCACCCAGAGAAGAAATTTAACTCTACGATACTGATTTCATCATCCATAAAGGTGATACTTATAGGGACATGACATTTAAGATAACTAAACCCAGTAAGTTATTATATCATGCATTTTAATTGCATTAATTCTATAGTCACTTAACTAAAAATATATATTGAGTAGTTCAACAGTGCTTTATTTACCTGTAAAATATCCATACAGATCACTATGAGATACCTGCATCCTAGCAACTATTTGCTAAGAATCCAGGATGCACTCAAAATGTCTTTTTCTCTGGACCTATTCCAAATGCTAAGATCTTCCACAAACTGCATGTTTTACACACACACACCTAACACATAAAAGACTCATAACAATGCAGAATGCAAACACTGTTTTCTACATTTCCCCAATTAAATTTCCTGATAAGTATATTTAGAACTTAAAAATATGGCAGTCACTAGAATAATCTCATAATTCACATACCTTATAGCTTTTAGTTTTCTATTAAAGTATCCACTACTGTCATCCACCAAGGAAAACTCTTTCTTTCTACTCATGACGCTTTCTGGCTTTAAAAAAAGGTGAAAAATTCTCTTATATCATGCACATCTCGTCACTTGAGCAAACACTACAGGTTAGTTGTATCACTTGCTAAAAGTAAATTACAAAAAAAGGCAAAAAATTCACTGAAAACATATGCCTATTTTTCTCCTTGAAAACCAAAGCTTTTAAACACATTGATCCCTTTTGCACTATCCAGCTACGCTGCTCAACCGCTAACTAGTCACAGCAGGAGACGCTACTAGTGGTCTCCAACCCTCCTTACTGACCATATATCCTCGGTATAATGACTTCTGTTTTCTGAAGTATCTCAGTATTGTCGGTTCACGTCCTGTTTGCAATCCACCGTGCACACTGACCCCAACCCCGTTCCTTTAAGGCCTGCTACCTAGCCTTCTGTATTTGCTGATGTGCAGCACCTACACCTCTCCGACAACCCTTATCCTCCAGGCCCCATCTCCTTTTAAGTTTTTTTTTTTTTTTCTCCTGCCTTTTCCTCTCAGCCACTGCTCAAAGCCCCGCTGCTGCTGCGGGTGCTACGAAGCCGCCGGTGAAGAGGCTGGCGCAGGCACATACCGAAACGGAATGGAACACAACGGGCCGGGTCAAGTTGGGCGGGGCGGGGCGGGGCCGGGCCGGGCCGGGCCGGGCCAAGTCGGGCCGCGGCGCAGCACTGTGGGGGTTAGGACGGCCCTGCCCTCAAGAGGAAAACCAGCTCCGTAACAGGCAACCACGCGACGCCCGCCGCGCGCCAAACACAGCTACCTCAATCGCCAATCATCGAGCGCTTCGCCTGACTTTGTTCCTATCGCAGCCAATCACGGGGGGGCCGGAGGGGGCGGGCACTGATTGCTGCGGTAGGCGCGGGCAGTTTTCGCCACCATTTTGGGGCCTTGAGGTGGAGCTGTGTTGCAGCGGTTGGTGGAGCGCTGCCTCGCCCGACCTCTCCCCGACCCCTCCCCGACCCTCCCACTCCCCCTGCCTCTCCAACCCCCCCCTCCGGCTCCCCCCATCCCCCCCCTCCGGCCCCTCCGCTGACCCCCCCTTCCCCCTCCCCTCCCCTCCCTTCTCCCTCCCCTCCCCTCCCCCTCCCCTCCCTTCTCCCTCCCTTCCCTTCCCCCTCCCCTCCCCTCCCTTTCTCCTCCCTCCCCCCTCCCCTCCGCTCCCCTCCCCTCCCCTCCCTTCCTCCTCCCCTCCCTTCCTCCTCCCTTTATATTCTTTAGCTCCATTTAATAATTAAATGAACAACAGCAGAATGTTATAATTTTCTGCTTATGGATTTGTCAAAATTAATAAAAATGTATCTGCACACTGTGGTCTCTATGCCTTTACAAAGAATTGTAAAAGATAAACACACACATTATTTTTATATTATGCATGTATTATATTTGTTCGTATCTCTATCCGGCTATACATGAAAGAATAAATGAACATACACCTGTATCCCTTCAGTTTTGTGCCCACAGCACTCTGAAAATCTGAAGACAAAAGTCTGAAAAGGCAACTAGTTTTCTAGAAAAGAGGGAACACCTTCTGCCCGTGCCATTAGCTAACCAGAGAGCATCAATGAATTTTCTATAGTATTTAAAATGCAGGCAATGTGTAAGTCAGTGTTTCTGATGTGGGTAACCACAAGATGGCAGCATGGATTAAGCTTGGGTGGACTCCTCCCTTGCTACGTAGACCTGAGACACTCGGCATTGTCTCTGTTAGAAAATACACTGTGTTAGACAGACGGTTGTCTTTGGAGTGAACAACGTAGTTGTATTTACAATCAGAGTCAAATGCAAGTTGAAAACACACATACACACACATATATCTATATCTATCTATATATCTATATCTATCTCTCTATATCTATGTATCTGTATATCTATATCTATATTCTAGATTCCAGCCACAGTTGTTATTTCTTCAAATGTATGCTATCATCTGTAGCTTGCCTTTTCTCAGCAAGAATTTCTGCCTTCCAAATGTAATGACTAAATGCATTAAACTAACCAGTGTTAAGGGTTTGATTTTGGTTTTGTTTGTTTGCTTGTTTGGTTTTGATTTGGTTTGGTTCTTTGGGGGAGTTGTTGTTTGTTTGGTGTTTTGTTTGTGTTTTCTTCCTCTGCCATTTAGAACATAGGTTCTGCAAATATTTATCTTGGTTATTTGGTAATGTAATCACTATTGAATTTTTCTGTATTATGGTCATGTGATTAGATGGTAAGTAGAAAAATAGTTTTCCCCTAAATATTATATGAGGGAGTGCATGTGTGTTTTGAGAAGGAAGGAGACCTGTTACAATTACTGCAGTCAGGGCCAGATGCAATGATTCAGAAAAGTTTGTAGATAGGGAATGTGTTGCTGTACTGGAAGTGAGATTAATCAATGAAATGCCAATTACATAGCATTAACAACTGAATTATCTGGTTTCTAAAGTTCACATGAGTTAGACAAGTCGTTTCAAAATGTGGTTTAACAGAGAGATACTGATACCTGAGGAACGTGCTGTAGTCTTACCTCCTCACCTACAGTTTCTGGCTCATAATATAAGTAATTATGTTTCTTAACTATCCAAGATTCATGTTACTTACATTATGAAAGAGATTTAGAATTTTAGATTTTCAGGATTTTGTTGCTAAGTTGTACATATTAGTGATTTCTAGAATTACTCAGTGTTCATAATTTCTAAATCTTAACACTACGGTTAAGTGAAAAAAACTGTTAATGTTTTTCAGTGAAAAACAGTTAATTTCTACAACTGCAGTATCTAGCAACAGTTGTTCAAGGAAAAGATATTATTTATCATCTATTTTCATCTATTTGACATCTTTATTAATTACCTCAATGAGGGGATTGAATGCACCCTCGGTAGGTTTGCAGATGACACCAGGCTGGGTAGGAGTGTCAATCTACTGGAGGTGAGGAAGGCTCTGCAGATAGATCTGGACAGGCCAGATTGAGGGGCTGAGGTCAAGTGTATGAGCTTCAACAAGGATAAGTGCCAAATCTTGCACTTTGGTCACAAAACCCCCATGCAGTGCTACAGGCTTAGGGAATAGTGGCTTCAAAGTTGTTTGGCAGACAGGAACCTGGGGATGCTGGTCAACAGCTAGCTGAATACCAGCCAGCAGTGTGCTCAGGTGGCCAAGAAGGCCAACAGCATCCTGGCTTGTATCAGGAATAGTGTGGCCAGTAGGACCAGGGAAATGATTGTGCCCTGTATTTGGCACTGATGGTGCCGCACTTTGAGTACAGTGTTTACTTTTGGGCCCCTTACTACAAGAAGGACCTATCATATAACATAGTTCCAAGCTCCTCTGTTGCTCATGCAGCTTTGAAACACAGCTTCAAAAATGCTGGAAGTAGTACATGAAGCCTTCAGGAGACTTTATTAGAGCCTAAGAATTAGCAGTATTCCACAGTATTCCAACCTCTCCCTACACAAGTTATAATATTAAAAAAACAGGAAACACAATGTTTGTGGTGCCAGAGAAAGCTGCAATTTTATGCTTCTTGTACTTACTGTTCCCAGAAATGATTCTGTGTTGTTCATTTTTTTGGATATACATGTGCTACTTGAGAAAGTGTAAAGTGTTTCTGCTATGTATACAGAATATGAGAATTAATACACCCAGAGCTTTTGTTGAATAAAAACTACTAATTAATATTTTAAGTTGCACTTCCTTTCAAAATACAAGAAAATATCCTGAACAGAAAATAATTTTATTTACCTTGGCTGGTACAACTGGCTGCTTCATCTTTCATGTACTTATTAATATTTCTGATTTTTTTCTGGACTAATAATTGAAACATGTACTTAATAACTTTTATTGGTGAAAAGGCTTTGCTTTAGCACATTCACATATAGCTTAGCATAAAATGGAGGTTGATAATCACATTTTGAGAAAACTTAGTCCAAATCACTTACAGAAGCATGGATTTTTGTTCTTTGTATTTGAGGTTAGAGATAAAAATCACTGTGAATGATTAAAAATATATAAAAGTTACAGAAGTTTTCATAGGAAAAAACGTACAGGGGCTATAAATCCTAGGATGGATATTGCTGATGAATGGAGTATAGGTTAGAGTTTTCTGTATGAACATGGGTAGGGTGGTTGTTCATTCCTTCTAAATAACATAAGAACCAGAAGGCGTCTGATAAAATGATACAATGACAGGTATAAATTAAGGAAGAAGTACTTTTAGAAACAACCCATAATTTGACAACAACAACAACAAAATCTCCCATGGGATTATAAATTTATTAAAATAAGATCAATCGATTTTATGGTACATGAATTAGACAGAAGAACTATTAAAAAGGACGTTGCACACATGATGAATTATAGCTCTGCTAGTCTCTCATTGCTCACAGTGAGAGAAGCTACTAAGGGAAACACCATTCCACATATGTTTAGAGCAACCATTTTCATGTTTGCTCTAAACATCTGCTTTTGGCCACAGTAAGAGATCTAGACACTTCTCTCAAATTGTCTTTTGTTAAGGACCAGTACATTTTTGCCTTTATTTCCAAGCCAATAGATGCTGACCCTAAGAATGTAATAAATGTCTAATACAAAGTTAATGTTGTAGAGTATTACTGTGATATAGGGCCTCTCTTCCTGGAGAACTAAATTCAGCCACGGCACAAGATGATTCAGTATACATACAATAAATCTTTTATACACACATACTTATTTCAGGTGCATTATTAGTTTTTTATACATGGTTTAAACACATTTATGATAACAGTGACTAAGTAGCTACACGTCATCTATTTGGTAGTGTCAGTAAAATACGCTTTATATATTTTATACGTTTTGTATGTTTTGAGTTTTAGTGTATACCCTGGTTGGGTACACATCTCAATTAACATTTTGGTGAATACATTAGCATTAGCAAGATTGCAGCTGAGGTGAGAATGGCAAAAACATTCTTCCACACGAAGGTATAATCCTTCCAGGATAGGCTGATGGCTTGCTGGTAGAGTGCAATGGGGAATCATGAAGAGCAGTTATGCACAGACTTACATTTCTGTCTCATAAGAGCTGTTTTTTGGTGTGTGTGTGAGTACTTATAATGTAGTTCAAGCCTGTAGCACTTGAGAGAATATATAATGAAAATTTATAGCATAGTAATCAAGGGACAAAAAACTTGAGCATTTTCATTGTTTGTCTTCTGTGAAGAGAGGACTTTGCTGGATTTTCTCTCCATGTTGCCTTCTTCATTACTTTAGTCAACACTTGTCAGACTAAAATAATATGTGGAAGCTCTTCACTGCAAATCACATATATTCCAGGAATCACTGGAGTTCTAAATGGAAATTATGAAACCTGTTCTTCTAAACTGAACCACATACACAGCCAGATTGGAGTGGCAGAGCAGTGGCTGGGATAAGGAGAAAAACAAATCCAAACTTTTCAAGCAGACTTCAGTTAAAATAATGAAAAATACTGGGATACAATCAGAAATGTTAGAAATTTCACAGAGCATATTTCCATGTATTTACAAAGGGAAGCTTAGTCATATTCCGGGCACAAGCTGATCAGTTCATCCCTGGCCAGTTGTTTCAGTCTTTCCAAGCAGGTCATAGGTCCAAGAGTCCTGGGCACATGTTTAGAAACCCAGATCAAGTTGTTCTTGTCCTGGAGCTGCAAATGAGTCTATGAAAGACTGGTGGGGAAGTGTGTGGTTTGAATTTTTTTTTTTTTATTTTAACACTTCTAAAAACCATCTGTCTCAGATAAGGTTCTGTGTGGAGTTTGCAATTGAGGAATGTTATTAAATAAGAAAAGTTGATTCCGTAGCTTCTGGATATAGATTTGAAAGGAGATTACTTGAGAATGTAGAAGGAAAGAGCTATGGTGTTTGTGAAAGTGTAGGTGGGAGCAGAACCTCTTTTTAGCTCTGATAAGAGTCCCTAAGTTTTAGTAGCTCATGAGGCTATTAAGAACATCGTATTTTCCAGGTTTCCTGTAGTATTATTGAAAGGTTCACCTTCAAAAGGAGTTCCAGAGCTTGTACAGAGTACTATTAAGCTATGTTGGTCCCCATTATAAATTATCTATGTAAGGCTGGGAAGAATAAAGACAGCAGTATGGCTTCACTATATTCTTATTGGAAGATTCTCAAAGGCATCACAAGAAAAGATGTGAAAAAATGTCTGGCTAAATTATTCTTCTCCCTCCTGTCACCCAGTTGACACCCTCTAAACAAAGTCAAGGACAGAAAAATTCTGAACAGAAATGAATATCCAGAATAACATTTTCCAGGTGGAGCTGGTTCCCTGCAAAAACCCCATGACTGCATTTTCAAGCCTTGTTTAGCCCTAATTGTGAATAAACTGATTTGAGTAACAGTTACTTGTGAATAAGCTGGCAAGAATGACATGCCCAGGGAAGTGGAGAATACATGATCTCTGCTGTTTGTGGTGAAGAACGGTCATGTCTGCAACCATGATGGCATTCAACAAGTCCAAGTGCTGGGTGCTGCACTTTGGCCACAACAACCCCATGCAGCGCTACAGGCTGGGGTTGGAGTGGCTGGAGAGCAGCCAGGCAGAAAGGGACCTGGGGGTACTGGTTGACAGCCGGCTGAATGTGAGCCAGCAGTGTGCCCAGGTGGCCAAGTAGGCTAATGGCATCCTGGCCTGCATCAGAAATAGTGTGGCCAGCAGGAGCAGGGAAGTCATTCTGCCCCTGTACTCAGCACTGGTTAAGGCCACACCTAGAGTACCGTGTCCAGTTCTGGGCTCCTCGATTTAAGAAGGACATTGAGATACTTGACCGTGTCCAGAGAAGGGCAATGAGGCTGGTGAGATGTCTCGAGCACAGGCCCTATGAGGAGAGGCTGAGGGAGCTGGGGTTGTTTAGCCTGGAGAAAAGGAGGCTCAGGGGTGACCTCGTTGCTCTCTACAACTACCTGAAAGGTTGTAGACAGGTGGGAGTTGGTCTCTTTTCCCAGGCAACCAGCACTAGAACAAGGAGACACAGTCTCAAGCTGCCCCAAGGGAAGTTTAGGCTCGAGATGAGGAGAAAGTTCTTCACAGAAAGAGTGATCTGCCATTGGATTGTGCTGCCCAGGGAGGTGGTGGATTCACCGTCCCTGGAGGTGTTCAAAAAAGGATTGGACGTGGCACTTGAAGCCATGGTTCAGTTGTCATGAGGTGCTGGGTGATAGGTTGGACTTGATGATGTCTGAGGTCTTTTCCAACCTTATTGATTCTATGATTCTATTCTATGATTCTATGATAGCAGGCATTTTCTATGTCACCTCAAGGGTCAGTTTATAAGAATACGGCTTCCTAGGTCTTTGCAACCTGGATGTGATTTATCTGACCACCCTCTTGTGGCTAGCAAAGAGAAACAGGCACTTTTAGAATACCAGTCTTTGCATTCTCGAAGAGATGTTTAAAACAAAACAGACGAATCAAACAAGTGCCTATTTTTCTCCACTGACCATAAAGTGAACTTAGACTAGCTGAGATTGGAACATCTACAGTACAACCTTTTGCTGAGATGAATTCCACCCAAATGATTCTGATGTCTAATATTGTGTCTGTAAGTGTTTTCTCTCCAACCTGTGTAAGTTCTCTTGCACTCTGTGTCCATGCACGTTATCCATATACTGGATTTGGGATTTGTTAATGGTTTCAAGCACAACTGAGAGAAGATCAAAATGCAATTGTTTACTACAAGTGTAACTTTGAAGAAATGTGCAAAAGTGACAGCAGTGCCTGAAATCTCGGTCCCTAGGCAAAAACAAAAGGTTTCATTTTATGCTCATTTAGCAACTGACGTTTCAAAGTTGAATTAATTCAACCCAAATGGTGAGATAATTTGACAACAGAGAACACACATTTTTCATGCTGTATCAAAAAAAGCGACCCCCATTCTTTTGAAGTCATGTATTTTTATCCACTCTGATGGCAATCATTAGAATTTTTGATCTGGTATAAGAATTTATTGAAGATTATTTTTTGAAAGATTCACATAATCATAGAATGTTAGCAGTTGGAAGGGACCTCCAGAGATCATCGAGTCAAACCCCCCTGACAGGGGGGCAGGATCACCTGGGGTAGTCTGCACAGGAATGCATCCAAGTGGGTTTTGAAATTCTCCAGAGAAGGAGACCTCTCTGGGCAGCCTCTTCCAGTGCTCTGTCACCCTCACTGTAAAGAAGCTTCTCCTCATGTTGAGGTGAAACCTTCTATATTCAAGTTTGTACCCATTGTTTCTTGTCTTATTACTGTGCACCACCAAAAAGAGATTGGTTCCATCCATTTGACACTCACTCCTCAGATATTTATAGCCATTGATCAAATCCCCTCTTAGTATTCTCTTCTCAAGACTAAAGAGCCCCAGGACTCTTAGGTGAGATGCTCAAGTTCCTTGTGGCTCTCCATTGGACACTCTAGCAGATCCCAGTCTTTCTTGAATTGCGGACGTCATATACTTTGACTTCAGTAAAGCATTTAATAATACCTTACTTCAAAAAAAGGAAAGAGGGACTATGATGCTATAGCTAGTTTCTCTCCATTCAGTTTAAAGACTAGGGCCTACAGTGTAAACTTGTTTGCAAATTGTTGTAAATTGAATTAATACAACTGCAGTACAAGAGGCATTCAATTAAATTAATAGCATTAGCTGAAATTACATGTCAA
Source organism: Indicator indicator (assembly GCF_027791375.1). Taxonomy (NCBI): domain Eukaryota; kingdom Metazoa; phylum Chordata; class Aves; order Piciformes; family Indicatoridae; genus Indicator; species Indicator indicator. Next base: position 18,973,763 of record NC_072010.1, on the reverse strand, counting down.
TCTTTTGCCAGATTTTGCAAAGGTGGTACAAATTAGTTCAGTCAATTTGGCTTTTACTTTGTTTCTTTGTTTTACTGTAATTCCTGTTTGTAATTATTACTGTAATTGATAAAGGTTTACAGCAAAGAATTAATAAAAAAACATCAACAAGAAAAGCTTGGTTTTGTTTTTCTAACAAGACACAGCATTTGGTTTCTAACGATTCAAGTGGCAGGTTATGTAAACATTTCTATTTCTGACCTTTCTAAAGCTTTTGTCTCTTGTCTGTTAAGTATTTTGTGGGGGAAAACATGATCATCAGGTCGGCAATCTGCCTAGGATTTCAGAATGGGATGAACATAAATAATTACACATAATGAAAACATTTAGGATATTACATGGTGATCATTTCATATCACTGGCAGATGCGTTTCAGGAAGGAAAATAACATTACATAAAGTATAGTGGTACAGTAAACAAGGGGATTTAAAGACTGATGGATATTGCTGTCTCTTCTCTGCCTAAGATAAAGGATCAACTGTAATACTTTAAAAATTAGGTTTTGGGGTTTTTTTTTTTTGTTTTTTTTTTTTTTTTGTCCACAACAAAGAAATCTGCAGGTGGCTGTTAGTAAATAGTAGGACTTTGGCAATCTGTGAGAGCTCTTATTAGAAAGAGTAAACTAGAGGGAATGAAGGACCTAATTTCATAGAAAGATTTCCTTCCAAGATCACCTGAATTTGTAAACAATTTACCTTCATCATCTACCTAATGATTAGCAGGAGCAATGCTACTCAGTTCCGAGTTCTAGGCCTGAATACTACAGTGTCTTTGTAATACTCGTAATTCCCTTCAGAATCCAAATGTAGCTGATATTCCCCTGCATTTATTTCTTTTATCCTTGCTCTGACTAAAATGCTAATACTCATCTAAGCTTTTGCTCAGAAGGGAGATTTGAATTACAAGCTGCATCAAAGGAGGAAGTGAAAATGATCATTAAAAGACAAGGTGACCTAATTTAATGTCATTAATCTGCTGTGCTAAAAATAGCTTAGACGAGTCTGGTTTTCAGAAGTGCTACTCTACCAGAAGGCCAGTAGAACACAGTGGCATTAGCACTTTCATAAAATGATTCCTATGCCCATATGTATGTGGGAACAGAAGCTTTTGACAGCTCCTTTGGAGATATATATGTATCTATACTTTTAAATATTTGTCTTTCCTCCCTGATCTTATAGATGGAATGTGCTTAATAAATGAAGCAAATTGAAGACCTTTTTAAACAAAGCTCAAGAGATGTTGTTACATCCTTGAGTTTTGTCAGCTCTTGTATTTGAAACAGTTGAAGTAAGGAGTGCCACTTCCACTCAGCTTCTCTTGTCAACCTGCTTTTTGGTTAAAGGAGGCCTCTTGGCTTCTCCCCTATGGGAAACTACGTGATCACTGCATACTACTGAATGAGTGATAGAGGGTCTGTGATTCACATTGCTCTTAGCCTGAATTAGTGGGAGAAAGTAGAGTGACTGAACACATTTTGTCTTTGAAAGAAACAAAGAAACTGCCTCGTCAATAAGAGGCAATGCAAAAAACAGGTTATTCATAATGAGAAATTGTTTGTAGTAATTTGCGACAAACACCTGACAACATTTTTTATTCACATAGTGGCTTTTGCAGTTTTTATCTTCAACAACAGCATAGAAGATAATAGATGTTATTCACAGTGTTCATGTAAGGTGATATAGTTAGACTCTCTTGAAAGAAAGGCAAGAAGTCTTCAGGTTTGGGTGCTTAATGGTGCTATAGGCTTCTGGGAAAGACGAATATTTTGCTGTATGGCAGTAACACATCCTCTCCTGCCTGCCATTGCCATATCTCCTCTGTGGTTGCTAATCCACCTATTCTCTGAATAGCTGCCTTTTTCAGATATTGTTAGGAGGGAAGGTCATGTCCCAAGACTATTAATGCCACTTTCTTCCATCAGACATGGTGATGTGGATGTCCTCAGCTAAGATGTAAATTGAGTCTGTATGTGTTCTATGAAAGGATTTTGTAATTATGCAGTTTGGAATTCACAAAGTAAATGAGAATCCATAATGGTATGTTATTGTGAACTTGGCAAGTGACACCTGAAAGATAGTGTACTTCTTCTATTTGGTAGGCCTCACTGCTCTATTATGCCAGTTTTGGGGAAGCACATCAGGAAAAAGGTGGACTGGCTGGACAGAGTCCCAGGGAAAACCGCCAAACTTGTCAGGGGACAGGAAAGAACATTAAAAGAAAATTAAAGGAACGTGAATAACAATCATAGAATCATAGAATCACAGAATGGTTTGGATTGGAAGGGACCTCCAAAGGTCATCTAGTCCAACCCCCTCTGCAGAAAGCAGGGACATCTCCAACTAGATGAGGTTGCTCAGTGCCTGATCAAGCCTGATCTTGAATGTCACAGAATCACAGAACATTAGAGGTTGGAGCTCTCTCTATCCTTCTTGTAGGCCTCCGTCAGGTACCTCATATGGAAGATGCTTAAAGACCTCAACCATGTCAATGGCCCTCCGTGGACATGTTGCAGCATGCCCATCACATTCTTGTGCTCCCCGTCCTTGTCTTCCAAGCCTGTGTTTCCAATGCAGCTATTATACCATGTCTCTGTGATCACAGTGGTATTGTAACCCCGTGGCTACATGCACACCTGTATCTCCTCCTGCTCAGTTCCCATCTGGCATGAACTAGCATAGAGACACTCCAGAGAGGTTGTGGTGAAGGCACCATATGCCCAGAACTATGCCCCCAGATACCAGCAAACTTGTCCCAACATGTTTTAGTAAGTCCTCCTTTCCACCCTCCTTTCAGGAGAGGAAGAAAAAGGCCCAGGTGCCAACCTGCCTCCTAAGGGGTAAACAACTGCATGCACCCATCACATGGCATGCTCATGCTCTGTCCATCTAAGGGCATAATTCTAGCTTCACCCTTTCTATGAGTTGAAGCAGGTTGTTGCCAAGTGTGCCCATTGGCCAGATCCAGCCTTGAGAAATCTATAAGTACTACTCCATTTGTTTACTATTTTGCTCTCTCCTTTTGCCTTCTCTTGTAAGCTCGTGTTACATAAGCTGTAAACCTTCTCACACGCAAGCATACTAGAAGCCTCTGTGATACAGAAAGAAGCCAGCCCACCGAGCTGCTCGAGGAACCAGCAATTAAGGATGATCCCTTCGCTGAAAACCGGCGTCGTAAGCCCAATCGAGAGGACTGAGGAAAAGCCCCGAGAGTAAGCTCTAGCCCAGATGGGGAGGGACTAGGCGCAAGCCAGGCAGTCCAGAACTGCTGCAGCCATAAGCATCCACAAGCAGAAACGCATCTTGCGAGCCCCCTGCCTTTTGTGGGAGATAAGAGGAGCCGCCCATCTGTAGCTGCTCCACAGTCCTGTGTTGTCAGAGTAAAGCACCCGGGATTCCCAGAGAGAGAAAGAGAGTGAAAGATATCCTCTCTGTTGAGATCAAGCCAAAGACTGCATTGTCACCTTAATGGGAGCAGTCGCCGAGATTCAGCATTGTCAGCTCACTTCTAGCCGAGAGGGAAGCGCTGCTTCACTGCACCACTCCCCCGAAACCTGTCTCCAGAACGGCCGACCCCGCCTACCAGGAACCACCACCTCGATCGCGAGGGCCAACCCCCGAAAGAACCCGGCCCTGCCACGCGTAGAACCGCTCCTCTGGACCGGCCCTGCCGGGCCAACCCTCCGTTCAGGGAGCCACTCCAACCCTGCTAAGGGAAACCGCTCATCAGTGGAAAGCCTCGCCCCCTCTGCAGCCAGAGGAGGAGAAAGAAAGCCTTGCCCCCACCCGCAGAGGTGGGAGGAGAAAGAAAGTCGCCGCTCAGATGGACCAGCCCTGGGCTGGCAGCCGACAGACCCGTAAGCCGAGAGCAGTGAGTAGCCAGCATAACCCAGCAACTTGCCTCGATACAAAGAAAGACAGAATGTATCTTTCCATGTGTGCAACATTCAGTAACATTCTATTCAAAGCGCCCGCACGTAGCCGCGTGATATTTCTAGCTTGATTTGCCTCTTGATAACATTTATAAATATCTCTGTACATAGTTAGCAGCCGTGAAGTGTCTTGTCGAGTCTCCATCTAGTGGACAAGTGGCAGAACTGCACCTTTCATTCCCTTAATTAGAAATCCACTCTGTAAATATTATAATTGGGTATAATTGTATATACTGAACCAGTTATGTACTATATTTTTACAACCGTGCATTCGAATCAATATATAAGGTGATTAATTGGTTATTAATAATTTTAATAAGTAATAAAATAATATTTTCATAATTCATATTTCATAACTCATAATTAATAACCATCATCCTCCATCCCTAATCACCACAGAGGTACTTGGTCATGCTGATTTAAGTGGCTTAGTTCTATCTTTGGTCTGATCCTATAAGGCTACTGTCATAGGCAGCAACTAAGCACCATTTGCTCATTCCCTCCCACCAACCAGATATGTGCAAGAATCAGTTGGATAAATGTGAGAATACTTGCAGTTTGAGATGAAAACAGTTTAATAATTAAAAAGAAATAGTAATAATCATAATGAAATTTGTAAGTTGTCAGGAAAAGAGGAAAAAATAAGAGAAAAATAAGTCCTAAGAAAGACAAGTGATGCAAATGAAAACACCACCAACTAAACAACCAATGCTGAGCCAATCCCTGAGCAGTGGACCCCCATCAACCCCCCACACGTTTCAGCACCTCCAGATCCTTCTTGTAATAGGGGCTCCAGAACTGGACGCAGTACTCCAGGTGGGGTGTCACCAGCATGGAGTAGAGGGGGAGAATCACCTCCCTTGACCTGATGGCTATGCTTCTCTTGATGAAGCCCAGGATGTGATTGGCTTTCCGAGCTGCAAGTGCACACTGGTGGCTCATGTTGAGCTTCTCATCCACCAGCATCCCCAAGACCTTTCCTTCAGGGCTGTTCTCAAGTCAGTCACTGTCCAGCCTGTATTTGTGCTTGGGAATGCCCTGACCCAGATGCAGAACCTTGCGTTTGGTCTTGTTGAACCTCATTAGGTTGTGATGGGCCCACCTCTCCAGCCTGTCAAGGTCCCTCTGTATGGCATCCCTTCCCTCCAGCATGTCTGCTGCACCACACAGCTTGGGTCATCAGCAAACTTGAGGCAATGCACACAAATGGAAAAATGGAGAATTCTGTTTGAACACAAGAAAAAGATTTCTTACTGTAAAGATGGTCAAACACTGGAGAAAAGTTACCCAGACAGCCTGTAGAGGTTCCCTCCTTGAAGATGTTCAAAACCCATCTGTGAACAATCCATTCTAGGTGAACCCTGCTTTGAGCAAAGCTGTTGGATTAGATGATCCAGAGGTCCCTTCCAGCCTTAGTGACTGTGATTCTGATAGTAGTGTTAAATAGTGGATGTACAGAGAAACAATAGAGGTACACATTGCTCCTTCTCCTAGTCTGAGTTCACTATTAATCATGTGTAATAGTGATTGATTGATCTTCTTAACATAAATTTGTTTAATTACCATGAAACTATTTAGGCATATAATTTCTCTGGTATGCTGTGATAATGAATGCTACAATTTGAATGACACAAGTATAACAGTTCACACATCCATGAACTAACTCAGTGAATTCTGGCCAAATCAGAATTAAAATCATGCCAGTGAATTCTCCAAAGCACAGTGCTTTTGGCCATTGATATTGGTAAGAAGATTGCATGGGAATCAAAAGGAGAGTATGACTTTCTGTGGTAATTAAAAATGTAGGTCCTTATGATATATTCAGTGTATTCTATTTACATTTGCAAATCACTAATAAATTCTGTTTTACTGTAGGCTGCTGCTGCTGCATTTTGTTCGCTTTTATCTTTCTGCTCCTTCTTTCCCTTTCCTGTCTTTGAAAGGTTTTTGTCTTGTTTTTGTAACATTTCCCTCCATGGTGCAAATCTGAACCCCTAACAAAGATATTTTCACTCCAGTGCCTACCCAGTCTGAACTGCTAAGAGGACCAGTTATTGATGAGGTAGTTTTGGATTCCAGATGACTTTTGTGTGCTTTAAAGCAAATAGTCTGGCATAGGAGGTATGCGTACTTGGGTAGATAATGTTGAATGAACTTGCTTCATGCTTGTAGGGGTCTCTGCAACCATGAGAGAGGTTAACAAATAGAAAAGGTGACAGGTGGATCTCTAGAGATCTTTATGTGTACGTATGTAAATGTATTGTACCATCTCACACATTTGAAAGCCTTTCAGTAAAGCTTTGTGAAATTTAAGAAGAATGCAGTGCAAAGAATAATATTAGAATATGTTTATAATTTGACAACACCATCTAATCCATATATTGAGTTACAGTCTCATAAAACTTCTCTTCAAGTTTTTATCAAACAATACAAAATGAATGACTAATGAATTTTCAATAATGCAAAAAGTAAATTGTGCTTTTAAAAATTCTTGAAATGCCATTTAAATTACTAAAGCTGGTTTTTTTACTACTACTGTCACTACCAAAAATGGTTGCTACTGTCACTTATCAAAATTAACAAAGCTTTATAACTTGTCCCAATTCCGTTGAAATAAAGATGGTTATTGTGTGAAAAAAACTGGCTGAGAATGAACTTGAGTTATATTGGGTGCAATCCATATTGTTTTTTAAAATGAGTCACCCTTATGAACTTAGTTTTTTGCTTTTCTCTTTAGTAGTTCAGCACATTGTCATGTTAGACCACTCAAAAATATAAAAGTCTAATGTCATTTCTCAAAGAACATTTTGGGACAAATGTTCCCTAGGTACTATTTTGTTTTGCTTTGAGCTTAATGAATTAGGAAGTAATCCATCTCTTTTTCTGTAATTTTGAAATTGTCTAAATTTTAGAAAAAAAAATGGAAAATAAGAAGCAAATCTGTGAAATAGACAAGACGGAGAAATTATGGTAGAGAGGTCAGATTCTGAATGAGTTCAAGTCACTATGTGGGAGATATGTGACTGGCTATTGAAGTTAAATTTGCTCTTTTGGCCTTTAGGTCAGACATGGCTCTTTAGCCATAGGTCCTGTGGCTCAGGCCATTTCTGTAATAAATTTTAGGTTTCATTGCCTGTCCCTGCATGTCTATCGTAGCTGGCTGTTTATGATGCCGTGAGTTAGGCTGCAAGCGTGATGCTTGACCTGCTTCACCTCCTTCCTTGTTACATCCAGATCTGCTAGGTTCTGCTGGCTTTGAGGCCAATGGAAAGAGAGGCAGAAGGGTCTGCCTGTATGAGAAGGTTACTCTAGAATAAGATGGAGCATGTGTTTCAAAGATTGCACTTCAACATTAATATGTCCACTCACAAAATTTAAATGTCCACAGAGGCAGCTTTGGAGAAAGAGGTTTAGCTAGCATAAACTACAAAACCTGAGAAATTTGGATTAGGAATATTTCCCATGAAAACCTTTCCCCTAGTTACATTGACCCAGGTGTGAGTTACAGATAAAGCAGACAAAACCAGATGCAGAAGTGGCAAACCAGTGTCCTCCTGAGCCAGAGAGCATAAAGAGCATAAACTCCACATCCATTTCAGCAGCCCCTGTACCTTCACGAATCTGCAGATGGCTATTTCCAGCACAAGGGATGTGAGAGACCTGTAGTGACTATCGTGCTGTGCCTGCATGGAAAAGATCAGGAAGCATCTCTCAGCATCTTTGTTGTGACAGCCTTCCCTGTGGGAGCTCTGCTGCTTAGACTGCAGATGAAGGCTGACCTGCTGTGCAGGATTGAAGGGAAGAGCACTCACAGGTTCAGCAACATGCTGGCACTCACTGTCAGATCTGATAGCGTTCATATAGGAGATATTTGGTATGATTTTGTAGTTCAGGACACTGCACTGCATACACTAAGAACACTACTGTGCACAAGGCCCTGGAGAGGACCCTTGTGAAGAGACTTTTTAAGGCCACCTGGGAAGGAGACTAGGTTAGGAGGAATCAGTACTGAGAATTAATCTAGTCTAATCTAATCTAATCTAATCTAATCTAATCTAATCTAATCTAATCTAATCTAATCTAATCTAATCTAACCTAACCTAACCTAACCTAACCTAATCCTTAACATGGGATTTTCATTTTAAAAAACAGGAAGAAGAAAACAACCTTTACTGTGACGATACCGACCATGCAAGGATGGACTGGGTAAGGAAAAAACAATCGTCTCTGCCAAAAATTCTGGAATATTTTTTCTTGTTCTGTGAAGAGATTTCCTATATTTTATTCTCTATATCTTTTGTCATCTTACATAACTCATGTGAAACGGTTTTATTTGTGGTAAAATATGAACACAGGACTGAGAGACAGGAGGTTTAGGAAGAAAAGTAAATAAACAGAAGATTCAGTATAAATCATTGTAATATCAGGCAGGCTGCATTAAGTGGTAACTGTAAAAGCATAAAGAAATTAATTCCAAATGGAGTAGCATACTTTTTATTCTATGAAGGTGAAAATGTTCTTGAAACATTGGGCCTGCCAGAGTCTACAAGCCACTCAGGAATTAACAACTGCTCTTTAGAAAAATGTGCAATGCACAAAGATACTTAAAATATTGTCAGATCAAGGCAGATCCACTGGAAGCAGATTCTTGTCCTGCTGACGCAGAATTGCCCCTCTGTAAGCCAGCAGGGGATTTGCCTCCAGCAGTTTGATTATGGCTGTCCCCAGCAGATTTATGAAGAGTGCTGGATTTGCGTGCCTAGCTGTATAGCTTATAGAGTCCTTCTCAGTAGGTTACTGTCTGTGGTCTCACTACTCCTTTTTGTAAGCGTTCCCCATACACTTAAGAATTAAGAAATAAACCTTTTATCAATATGATGAATTTGGTAATGAGCTGGCTGAGTGTCAGCATCCGTGATGAAGACAGTCCAACAAGTGAGTTTTACTGGATTTGTACACAGCTGTGCAAAGCTAAGCAACAATATGTAATGATGTTAGCAAGAGCTCACCGTTAGTGGCACAGTGGTAAAGTACTAAACTGGATCTGTGGTTTTGACATTTGGTATGAGAAATGGTTCCTCTCAGAGTGCCAGAATGGATATCCTGAAGATGATGAAATAGATGAAATATGGGAGATAGAAAATGCATGAGGAAGAAAGAATTCTTTATGCAGAACTATTCTCAACATAATTTAAAATGTTTTTAAAAATGTGCTTGGAAGGCATTGCATGTTCCTGTCTCTTCTTTTCACTAACAAGCAACGGAGTTTCTGAGAAGGATGCTAGAAGTGCATCAGGATACATACCTGCCAGTGATACAAGCTCTTCCAAATAATACCATTAAGATATAAAGGACTAATATGTTAGGAAATTATTAATTAAACCATTTTTATAAATGTTGTACTTACCAGTTATTTGTATTTCTGTGTTCACCACAGTCTATTAAATTGCAGGTATCAGTAACAATCTTTTTAACAAAAAGGATTTTGAAGTCAATTGTTATGACACCATACAAAATAAAGAACAGGTAATGCTTACATCTTAATATCACACTAATATAAGGTGTCATCTATCAGAACTACCATTTATTCCAAGCAAGATCAGGCTCATTGTACAAGAGACATACACTTTATCTAAGGAAGCAAGGAGAAGTTACTGCTCACAGTTCTTGCTTTTCTAGTGGTGAGATCTCAATGTGCCTGAACTCTGATACCTGTGCATCCTGCTGAGAGGCGTCCAGCTGTTGGATAGGTGAGGTTTTGTATCAGACCATAATTAACTTGGCTGGATTTTCTTCCTCTTCTTATTTGTTCCATTGCCTTACCTGAAAACAGACATTTGCTTCTTACTTGATCTCTGTACACAATGTGACAACTTACAGTCTATTGCTAGTGGTTAACATCAACAGAGAAAGCACGTTTGGGCAGCTGCATGTGGGAAATACACTTGCAATGTGTGATTTTCTTTAAATGGTGAAAAGCCAGTGGCTTTGGGAGAAGAGTCAACTGGAATTCTAACTGTCCCAAGTATTTCTAGGTCAATACGTTTAACCTGAATACTATAGTTTTGAAATTTCTTGCAAAAATTTGTAGGTCTTGTAACTTTTCTTACCAGTTATATTGGTCATGTTTTAAATATGCTGAATTAAAGCAGATAATTATTTATGAAAAAATCACTCTCACTATTCTTCTTCATCTTTTGTGCTAGTCCCTAGCTGCCATGAGTATTAATAGCCTTTAGAACACCATCCAGTTTTGCCTTAAACATTGCAAATTAAAGATTTATAAGAAAATTATTAAATGTTGTGTTCATTGTTTCTGCCCTCTTTTAGGCCAAAATCTCCAATTCCCATGTCTACATATTGAATATCATGTCTTTCCTCTGCTAGTTAAAAGATCCTTCTATGTTCAGAAATTTCTCTGCTGTGCAGGCCTAGACTGTGTGGACCATACTTTTAATTCTTCAATAACAAAGCTGTATCTGAATGTGCTATTTGGCACAAATGGATGAACAGCTTTCTGAACCTGAGGACTGTACAAAATGCAACGTACACAATGAGTACCACTTTACCATTTCTGCTGCGCTGTGTTTGTTAATGCAATGTAAGGTTGCATTTTTGCTCTCAGCTAAAATTAAATTACTCTCAGCTTGAATTAAGTCACACTCACCTCATATTCAGTTGGTTACCTTGTTACGTCCTTGTCATTTTCTCTGCTTTCTAAAGTTTCTCGTCTGCCACATTACACAGATTTTTTTCACTCCTTTGCAGATGCATGAGTTTGTCAAAGCTATTTATGTATGTATTTATGCATGCATTCATGTAATTATACCTTTGAAAAGGTACTCAAAGGAAAAATATCATGAGAATATGAACATTTTCATGAAAGTATGGGGGGAATCAAGCAGAGGTCTAAAACTCAAATGCTTCCTTGTTACTCCTCCTTCTTGTGCAACAGGTTCTGACTCTAATTGTGTGATGTGCCAAAGACAAAAAAATATCAATAAGGAGCCAGAGATTGTGTGAGATTCACCATAAAGGTTTTGCTCATGTAACAAGAGGTGATATGACAGGTGGTCTTAGCAGTATAGCTCCTCTGACTGTCCACGTGGCCACGTCTGTCTGATATTTTCAACGAAGTATTCTGAGCAAAAAGGCTGAAGTCTCTGAAGTGATCGTGTTGAAGGGTATGCATCAGTATTTTGGAGGTCGATGCTTTCTTTTTGGTTTGCTGTTTTCATTTTCTGCTTGCCAGTTTCTAAGTGCCCTTCTGCAAGTCTAGTTCAAATTTTCAGGGTCATTTACAGAGGTACCAAATACCAGACAAAATGTTGGTTTTGGTTTACATCTGAGCAAAGCCCCAGACATTGTACTGCTTGAAATACTAGAGAATGGCTAAGCCAACTTCTTCCTGAAATATAATAATCTTTGCAGCTGTTACAATGTCCAAGATATCTTACTTAGGGAAATGTTTGCCACAGAAATTTAGAAATTGTTATTGGTTCCATCCCTCTGCTGTGTTCCTCTTTTTAAATTTTTGTTTGTTTGTTTGCTTTTTGGGGTGTGTGTGTAGGTGTTTTTAAAAAAAGTTAATTTTACAATTCTGCTAATTTAAGTGAAGTCAAACTGATGTAAAACTAGAGTGAGGAAATGAAAGACCAGATCCCCTCTGAGTGCACAAATGCATGATGACTGTTGTACTGTATTCTGACATTTAGAGAGGATAACTGTGAAAATGCCATGTTCATTATCAAGATCTGAATGTCATCATCTTTTTGACCTCAAACCTCTGTAAAGATTGGTAACTCTTAAGAAAAGCTGCTGTGTTTTCTTTCCCAATTTGTCTTCTGCTTTGAGAATGGCTCTGGCATTTGTTTGAGAACATAGTGGCAGGCACAAAGTCACATCCTGAAAACATACAAAAACTTGTTGAGACTTTTGGCAGACAAATACTTTCAACTGTCTTGCTTTTCAGATCTCCACAGGCAGATATTTTGTACGAAATGAGCATCACAGAAGAGACATGACATATGGATAATACTGACTTCTTGATAGCCAGGAGTGAATGTAAGAAAGGTGATAGGTTCCTTATGTGGTAGCTTGTCTGGCAAGTGACTGACTTGCATAACCTCTAGAAAAAAACTGCTGTGTTGCAAATGCTAATGCAGTCTGTGACCTTTGCATAATAAGAACATCGATAATGGATTTTCCAATGGTGCTCTCATTAATAAGATGTAGGGAATAGGGCTGGTACAGTGGGTGTGAGGCAGATAGGATTAGTCAGTGTCTTTAATCATCTCTTCCTGATGACTGAACTGCTTCACATATATTTATCTTGGAGGCATGAGATGGAGTTATACATCAGATCTCTACAACCTCATTAATATCCAAGTAAATGCTAAAGATGCTTTTCAAGATGATGCCAGACACCTCTCTACCTTGCCTGATGTGTCAGAGGCCACAGGTGCTGAAGTTTAACACAGGATATACTTATAAGGGCATCCAGTTTCCTGTGAGGTTGAAGGGCTATACCTTACAGAGTGTTTTCTAGAGTTCTGCCCGTTTCTAGAAGTCACTGGTAACAAAGTCCACTTTGAGCAAGACCTGAATAAATTAATTTTCATTTAAGTGTTCTGCCAATGATCTGCTAATTTGTACTGAATTTTCTGAACAAGAAGAATCACAGAATCACAGAATCAATAATGATGGAAAAGACCTCAAGGATCATCAAAGTCCAACCTGTCACCCAAGACCTCATGACCACTAAACCATGTCACCAAGTGCCACGTCCAATCTCCTCTTGAACACCTCCAGGGATGGTGGCTCCATCACCTCCCTGGGCAGCACATTCCAATGTCTAACAACTCTCTCTGTGAAGAACTTTCTCCTCACCTCGAGCCTAAACTTCCCCCGGTGCAGCTTGAGACTGTGTCCTCTTGTTCTGGTGCTGGTTGCTTGGGAGAAGAGACCAACCCCCTACTGGCTACAACTTCCCTTCAGGTAGTTGTAGACAGCGATGAGGTTATCCCTGAGCCTCCTCTAGAAGGATACTGACTCTGTGTTAACCTGTCAAGGAAGTCACTCTGCTTCTGGGGACAGCGCTGGCAAGTTTATCAGGGGAAAGGTAAAACATGCTCCTACAGGAATGTGGCAAACACCATCTATTTAGGCAGGACTTAGAAGCCTTAGCGGTATATTAGTACTGTACAACAGACTCTTTCCCTGACTGAGTTAGCCTGGAAGGGAGTATTGGCCCATGGCAGTTTTGAGACATATCCAAAAAATAATGCAGTAAATGAAGGAAACACATCCTGCAATCATCATACGCAATTATCCTTCATTTAGATGAGAATGTGGCCATCACTAGAGGCATTGTAAATCAGACTGCTATCATAGAAATAGCCCAGGAAAGTAAATATTAATCTGTAAACCACTAAAGAGGCCATGTGTGAGAAGGCTGAACTCAGCCATATTGCTTTTGTTAAAAGATGTTTGGTGCTGCTTTAAAAATGTGGATCTGAGACCCTTGGTAGAGAGTTCTCTGGTCTTGTAGTCACTTAATTACTTCACTGCAGACTTATTTTGGTGACTGTTTAGTGGTACAAGGCTTTGCAGTCAATCAGATGTTTCCTGGAAGAGGTTCAAAATTAAGTTCAGGAGTGGACTGAGTAATTATCTGAGGCTGGGGATGTTGATAGTGATCTTTCTGTTGACAGGGTGGAAATGTATAATTATTATTTTTGGAATTAGTTTAGATACTGTCAATTTGTTGCCAGTGTGGCATAGACAGTATGTATTAATGAAATAAATGTTGCCGTGGACACATATTAAAAACATGTATTACCTGTCAACCCTCTAAAGACTGTAATGCAATCTGTAGTGAGGAAAAAGGTCCAAAGTAAAGAATAAAGAAATGCACATGGGATTTCAGATGTTATGGGATTTGCTCTGAATTCCTCTAAGTAACACCTATTGCTTCAGCTTCACGTTTCAGTTACCTATATAAGAGAGAGCAATAACATTGCTGAAAATCTGTATTTTTTTTTGGAAATAAAACTGTCAAAAAGCAAAAAAATAGTAAAATTATGAACAGGAGGCCTGTTTCCTATTAACCATAAAGCTTATGTGCTACCATGGTCCCCTTCCTCAAGCAACCATAGTGCCGTGCTCTGGGAGTCTACTTGACATCATGAACTGTTTACTTTGAATGCCAGATCCAAAACACCCAGGCTGGCCCTTAGCTCATGTATACATACATCCTTCATCCAGTAAGTATGTATGATGCATCATCTTGCTCTGATACCACAGTGGGATATCTGAGACAGAGTTGCCACATGGCCCTGTTGTGCCTGGCAACTAGCCAAATTGTAGGCTAGAATGGTCCCAGGACATTTGGATAGCCTTTGCCAGTATTGTGCATATTTTAATGAAGTCATTTGGTCTTTTAGCTTATACTGTATATAGCTGGAACCAGTGTGGGCTTAGGTCTTTTGCCCTTTTCTCATTAGACAGCAAAAGTTGCCCCAGCAAGGTACTGCATTGCAATGAAGCATCAGCCTTAGCACATGTATATGTATGTCTCCTTCTGGGCACAGTGTTCTCGTGTTTCCCCATTGCTGCAGCTCTGCCTCTTCTGCTACTTGTGCCAGAGTCAGTCTATCTTCTCTTGTCACTCCCTAAATGCCCTGTACCGTGTCCATTTACATTCACACTCGGGTTTTGACGTTGAAAGGAGAGAAATAGCTTGGTCTTGGTGCTCTGCAGATCAACACCTTAAAGAGATTCGAAATACTCTTGCCATGGTGTTCTTGAGGGGAAGGAAACATTTTTTTGGGGAGCAACTAGTCATATGTGTAACTGAGAAAAACCCCAAATGAGTCCCTCCAAACTTAACTCTTCGTACCTGTAAAGCCAGCTAGCCAGAGATGTAGTGCTGAGAGGGCTTTCAGACTCACATCTTTCAGGTGGTGTTTGGGCAATGGTAGCAGCTGGGAACAGGCCTGGACTCTTCCACTAAGATCTGGGGATGATGGTTTGTGTTGAAGTTTTGAGTTGCCCTTGTCCAGATTTTGGCAAGCAGCTTTTGGTCTTATCTGTGTTTTATGAAGTCTGTCAGAGGATCCCAGAGAGGTGGCAGCCTTTGCTCCAGGAAGCAGCTTTTGCAAGGGAACTTACATACATCTTAAAGCTGAAAGAGAAGCTCGTGAAATCAGGAAAACCAGCTGCCTGTTAACATTTTAAATACACTTATCACTAACACCCACATTTTCCTTCTGTCGTTAAAGGCATTTAGTGTCCTTATATCTCTGTCAGGACATAAACCAGTCCCTCCTTCAGTGCAACTTTCAGGCAACAGCATTTCTCACAGGTACCCTCTAAGAAGTATGTAGCATTCACTGGTTCTTCAGCACATCTCTTACTTGATTTTTGTCTACAGCAATTCAAGTTTTTACTCCACTTGCATCTACAAACCTCTGACTTTTAAAAAATTATTATTAAAAAAAAAAAAAAATCCCCATTTGTTCCAAGGGTGAATTTTGCCTAACTTAAGACAGCAGTTTCAGGGTGGGGATTTATAATTCTCACAGATGTCTTTACCATGTTCAATGGCTGGAAATTACAGTGACAAAACCTCTGGGAAATGACATGAGCTCTATTAACCGTAAGAAAATGTCTCTTAGGAATTCAACAGCAGAAAAAGAAGAAAAAAAGTGAGAAATTGTACTGTCATGAGAAAATGTGAACTGGCATAAAAACAAATAGTGTCATGCATCTTCCTTTCTAAATTCTACTATTGTGTTTGTTCAAGCTTGTATATACACAAAAAGCTCTGCTGTATTAAATGGATTTGTGATAAAACTGAAATCATTGTCTCACCAGTCAGCAGGACTTGAAAGTGTTACTGTTACAGTGCTTACTGGATTTGAAGTATTATATTGCAATGGTAGAAAGAACAAATTTTCCTAGACATAGAAACTGAAAGATATGAAAGAATAAAAATAATATTCATTAGATTGTAGCAGGTCCATGAAGCCCTGCTAACCCTAAGAGCAGATGTTTAGTTAGGAATATAAGAAACAAACATCATTTAGTGATGCTTCTTCCTACCATTTTGGTACAGAGGAGTAAGAATTTTCCACAGTTTTGAGGATGTAGTTATCTGATGACTTGTGATACCTTTTTTATCTTCTAGGAATTTCAAAATAATATTCTGTATTTCTTATAATGCTATAAAGCTATTTCATGTGGCCCCAGCAGAACTTCATAGTGACCTCCCACAACATGAAAACAGTGAATATTCTTACTCTTTGTTTTCTAGTGATGTATTAATTAAAAAACCCCACCAATATATCCCAATACATCACATAATGTACTTAGCCAAATGTCTTCCTATCTTCAGGCAATAACAGCATTTCAGGCTTTCCTTTCCTATGGCCCATCTATGACCATGATACTGAACTGACTAATCTAGTTTGAAAGGCTGAAGCATCCGTTTTTTTTGCTTTATAAGCTTTTACTGCAAGCCCAGAAGTTGAACAAAGTATTCTAAATTTAAAATAGCAAAATGGAATGACTTGAGAAAGTTTTTTTGCTTCCTAAGTCACCTTTCAGACCTCTGGAGATATTCAGTCTATTCTGAATCACAGATGAAAAAAATCTAAAAAAGGAAAATGTGAGAAAGTAGTATACACTGTGCGGCTATAAACAGAATTCAGAAATTAAATGTATTAAAATTCTCAGATACATTTTCACTTGCAAAATTTACAATTAGTGAGGCAAAGCAAGCAAAACTGTACCTCTTTTGCAAAGAGTATAGGTCAATTACTTTTGAGCAGACTTTCCCCAGATCCTTTTAGATGAGTGGCAGTGAACTCTGATGTTTGAACTACAGGGAAGCAAATGAAAAGAAAACCTCTCCTCACTCCGATTTTTTAAACTAATTTGGAAAAATTATCTACCCCTGCACTACAGGAAGAAAGTGGGTGTAAGAACAGATAAGTAGAGAATACCTGTCATATGGCTTTATTAAAATGTAATGTATGAATACCAATTTGTGGGAAAAATAATTGTCATACATAATTGTACTAATGCAGTATCTGCTTATAAGATACATTGCCTTTGATTAAATTCTTCGGAATTCCATGCCTATGAAGGATGTAGAAGGTGATGTATTTTATCTGAGCCCCAGAGAGATGCATCTTTGCTGCTCTGCATGCGTGTTTTGGAGATAGATTATCTCAGCTGCATACCTAGAAGTCTCGGTTTTTTTCCCACTTTCTTTGGCTCTTCACCAAAACACAACGGAGACATTTCATGTTTCTTTTATTAAGTACAAGAATATCTCCTTCCCTGAAGGAATCTGATTGTGACCTTGGGCTGTGTAGCTTGTTGGAGTCTTCTCCTTTAGCAACAGAAGTCCCAGTACATTTTCTCACTAACCAGAATCATCAGTTCAGAAGTACTCAAAACAGTTGGGATGCTGTGCTGTTCATGATGGGTAAGTAGATTTCATGATGTAAAAAGAAAGGTTCCATTACTAATGTAGCTCCACATTGGAACCCTGTTTAGACATTCTGCAGAAGTAACTGCAGAGCCACAGTAAGGAGGGAAGGGTCACATCTTTCTTGTCTCTGAAAGTTAGGTATATAATACAGATTAGGCAAAATTTCTCTGAAGTAAGCAGCAACTGAGATAGATATAACAAGAGTCAACATATGCTCACATGATATGAAGGAATGCTTTGTGGGAATGAGAACTGCTAGGTTACAAAATCACTTCTGAAAGCAATCAGGAACAGGAGGAACACTGAGACCTGCAACATTCATAATTGGCAGGCTATAAAATGTACTGAAACTGCAAATAAGAAAATGCAAATATAATCATATAGATGTAGGCAGGTAGACATCATTGCACACTTTCTTCCTCTCTGTCTTCAGTGATTCTTACCTAAGTTATTACTCTTCCCTTTATTCCTGACCTTAGGATTCATTCAGATACTGAAAAAAGGTCACATTACGACACAGGATGAGGAGAAATTGGTGGCAATATGAGGACAAGATTTTTTTTTAAAAGTGGGTAAATCTTGCTTAAGTCTCATTTGACTGTTAGCAGATGGCAATGCACTCTCATTCTTGGCAAATTATTTTAGCAGGCTCTCTGAGCAAATGCATATGGGGGCGGAAGTTATGATGCAGTTCTAAAGCAGAAAAATAACTTACAACTCAAGTTTTTTTTATATTTGAAGCTATTATGAGCAGCTGTGAAAACACATATTTATTTTGATTATTTGCCTTAGCTTCAAAATTTGTAATTGGAATGAAAAAATCACAGGGTGTTCCCTTTCTGTTTTCTTTTGAAAGGATTTGTGTGCAGGGCTTCTTTACACCTGTGGATTCCAGAGCTATAAGTAATGCAATAAAAATCTGATCCAAATCTCACTAAAATTCACAAGTGGCTTTCCATGGGCTTTATGGGGCTTTCCAATGGACCTTCTATAGCTTTGGAAGCTTTGCTTTTTTCACACCTACATGTCAAACTTTGGCTATTTTGAGGGTCTTGTTTTGAAGCTGAGATGAGACATCTCATCCTCAGGGTCTGACTAGTCTGAAAAAGTTGCATATGTGCAACTTTGCAAAGCTACAACTCTGTTTACTGAGGTGTAAACCAAAGTATAAATAACAGCCCAAAGGGCCTCATGTCTGACCTGAAAAGGATTTTAAGAGGATGCTGAGCTGCAGAATATGCAGGAAGATGCTAAGGACTGTAGTACTATGAGCATGCACCAAAACACAGGGTGCCAAGAGAACTTAGGGTCCCACCATCTAACTGGGAACTTTTAGCAGTGATAGACTTGAGCCTTCTGACTTGTTTCTTGGATCTGGAGACACTGGATTCCTACTCTATCCCAGTGTGAACACTTTTGCGTCTTGCTATTTTTGTATTTCCCTCATATAGACTACCATCTGCTTCACCTCCTTTGCTTAGCAACTAAATGAAAGAGTTGCTTTAAAATCCAGACTGTAGAGTGATTCATGACCAGATATAACAGGAATAGTTCATTCTTAACTCATTCGAGAGTTCGTTTATATTTTCGGGATAACTTTCCAGAACATACAGGAACCTACAAATTCAGATCATCAGAAGAAATTCATACCATAACAAACAAGAAACTATAGATTAATGCTGAGAGGTTCCATGTAACTGACTTCATGAATGAAAAAAAAGGAAAGTTGTCTTCTGCCAGAATTTCCTGGGGCCTTACAGATATCTCCAGGGAGTGAAAACCATTAGATGGGTCTACCTGGAAACACTTGCTGGAATGATCCATCCTTCTAATGGTATTGGGTTTCCCACTGAATGTTCCACAACTGTAGGCTTCACTTGTGTTTTCTGGTCCCCTAAATATGTAGGAAGACCTTTCTTTTAAAAGATGAACACACTCTGTGGTATCCATGACTATGAGATGCTAATCTCTGTAATTATAAACCACTGTGAATCACTAGGTACATTTTGCCACTCAATAGGAAAGAGTTTATGTTGCTTAGCTATGGTTGCTGAGATCAAATCTTCTCCCTACAGTGGCTTTAAGGGACTCTGAGGAGGGTTGATTATATCCACACTCTGCTTACTTTAAGCTCATTAAGCTACCAGTAAAATGATATCTGTAAAGCTTATTGAAAAATTAAATTGCTTTTAAGGTTGCTGATTAAGTTCTGTTTTGTAGGATATAGTATTTAGTTTGAAGAAATCATGTATTTTAAAGCCATAGAAAATTAGTGAGATAACACATAATACTATTCTTCAGTATCAATGAGGCAGCTTCATATGCATCACAAGGACTGCTTTTTGTGTTTAAGTGTGAAGCTAATCCTCTCTTTCAGAGGAAGTCTAGAATGAGAAAGCAACCATTTGGTGAACTTCTTTCTCCAGCACTATTTATGGGGTGCTGAATCCCTACCTGGTCTAATTGTTCAAGTTTTGCTTCAGGCTTCATACAGATATTTGTTAGGTCAGAATTAGTTTATATAGTTCTTATGAATAAGATAGGCACAAAATTGGAGAAAGGGTCAAGCTGAAAAAGCAAGCACTGACACTTAGTAAAAACCCCTGCGTCCTTACAAAATATTTAATCTAATTTACAGACTACATGCACAATGAATTGAGTTAAGGTTGATCATGCACGCTGAATTCTGGAATATTCTGTCTTTCAGTCATAATTTGGGTCACAATTTTAGGCACCTTGATTTCAGAGAGTAGGGTGGTAGGTGTTCTGTTAGAGTTCTTGACTACATCTTTCTCATGTAGAGTTCTCACTTGCTTTGAGAGAAGGGTGAGACAGGAACCAAAGGGTTTCATATTGGTTAAGTCTTCCACACCTCATAAGATGCATCCGCTACTCAGAAGGGATAGAGATTGCCTCCATCATGAATTTTTCTCTGGACTGATCTTAAAGGCATTTGCCTGCAACATAAGATCTGTGAAGTTAATGTTGGAGAGGCTTAAGCCAGCCTTTTAATTTCTCGTTAGTGCTCTGATTTCTTTGTTTGTTTGTTACCCGCCCCCTGTCTTGATCTGCTTTCTTCTTTTCCTTCAATCACTCCCGTTATTGCTCTCCTCTCCTCTTCATCATCTGTCCCTGAATGAGGGTGCTGGAGTTCAAATTGTGTGTGTAAGCTGGCAGCCATGGAGAAGGCCTGACCGAGGCACTTATGGAGATGTCTGCTTGCACACCTGACCTTTTGTACAACTTTCCTTGTTGGGTGTTCAGAAAAGCGAAGTTATGTAGGGGATGCCTAGGATTCTTATAAAGTCAATGGTCAAACAAAACACCTCATTCAACTGCTTGTAAGCCCTTAGAATATGTCTTGACTTCTCAATTTACTGTATGGAAAGCCTTATCAAGTGGTGGCAATTTTTTTGGGAGGGAAGTGGGGGGGCTTAAGACCAACTAATGAAAAATCAACTTTCCTGTAAGTAGAGGTGCTAAGGCAAGTCCTGCACTTTAAATTTAAAGTGATTTAAAGTGATGCCTGATAATTCAAATGGACCTACATAATCCTGTAACTTTAATGTGGCTACTTTCAGAGTTACAAGTGTCAGGGTTATTCACTCCTATTATTACCAGCATGGTCGTGGAAATGCTCTCTTCTTATAAAAGTAGATTCAGTAATAGGAAGCATTTTAATTTTTCAAATGTAATCATAGAATCAAAGAATGCATTGTGTTGGAAGAAACCTTGAAAGGTCATCTACTCCAATCCTGCTGCAGTCAGCAAGGACATCTCCAACTAGATCAGGTCACTCAGTGCCGCATCAAGCCTGATCTTGAATGTCTCCATGGATGGGGCCTCCACCACCTCCCTGGGCAATATGTTCTAGTATTCCACCACCCTCATAGTTAAGAACTCTAATGTCAAATCTAAATCTGCCCTTCTCTGGTTTAAAATCATTGCCCCTTGTCCTAGTGCTACATGCCTTTGTAAATAGTTCATCCCCAGCTTTATTGTAGGCACCCCTCAAGTACTGCAAAGCTGTTATAAGGTCTCTCCAGAGCCTTCTCTTCTCCTGGCTGAGTAACTCCAACCCTCTCAGCCTGCCTTCATAGGAGAGGTGCTCCAGACTTCTCATGATTTTTGTGGCCCTCCTCTGGACCCACTCCATCAGGTCCGTGTCCTTCTTGTGTTGAGGACCCCAGAGCTGGACACAGTAGTCCAGGAGAGGTCTCACCCCAGCAGAGTGGTGTGGCAGAATCGTCTCTGTCGATCTGCTGGCCACACTTCTTTTGATGCAGCCCAGGATACAATTTGCCTTCTGGGCTGTAAGTGTGCATTGCTGGCTCATGTTCAGCGTTTTGTCCACCCTTAAGTCCTTTTCCACAGGGATGCTTTCTGCTGATTAGGAAACTAAACCTTGAAAATAGTTTCTCTTGAAGCTTGAGCGTGCTTTGCATGTTATTTTTCCATGATCTTGAAAGAGATGTTTTGACATCAGGATTAAAATTAGTAAAACACATTAAGCCTGTTAGCTACTGTTGATAACATAGTTATGGATAATTCTGGCCAGTGGAGGGTAACCATGGTATTACCTCTTCCAAAGTCTGAATAAACACTTGCATATGACTAAGTTGTCCCATAATTTTATTCATCAGCATCACTGAATACCATGAACTCTCTTTTTCCAGAAGTTTCTGGAACGAGTGATTTTCAGTATTTGCATAAAAATTTCATTTGTATTTTCTTCATGCTTTTCACATATTTGTTATGTTTAATAACTTTTAGTCTCAAGTCTTTTGTTTTATCTGAGTTGCTTCATATGTGGCAGTGAAATGCCAGCTGAATGCCCAGTTATTTTTTTCACAAGGGTAAGAGTTCACAAATATCTCAGGTTTGGTTCACCATTTGCTAGGAAATATGGATATAACAAATCAATCTCAGGCACTAAGTTCACAAACATCTTTGATTTTGTTGTTCCTGGGGCTTAGTTACTCTTTTAATACCATATGATACAGATATTTAACTGTAATTGTCAATATTGGCTTTGATCTCTGTCATCTAAACAAGAAGTACTTATCCTTACCCAAATTATCTTTCATTAGATTTGTAATATATCTGAAAGTACTCATTTTTTCCAGCTCTATCCCGCTGTATATTTTTGATGCATTCATCAAGAATGACTTAACAGAAGGCAATGTAGGATTTTTTTTGCAGTTTTTGTCAGATAGGAGCTTTCCACATTGAATAATAGAACATGCCTCCTAATAATTTATTAAATAATAAGGTAGAGTGTAGTCCTTGTTGATGTGCATCCCACTAAAGCCTATTATGAGCTTTGGAGACAATCACAAGTCAGTTAAAAAATGAACCCATTCTTCTCAGAATATTGTAGTATCACATTACTTCAGCCAAACGTTATTTCCTATGCATGTTGCTCAAGTAATAAGAATTCTTCTTCTTTCCACTTCAAAAACCATCTAACAATAAACATTCTACAAAATCTTTTCATTTTAATATATTTTCTCTTTAATAATGCTTTGCTCTTTCATTGAATCACTATGTGGTTGACTATCTATAATTTTTGAAGACATCTACTAGCACTTGGTTTTACTTTTTTACCTCTAGGCTTCACTGTTATTAAGCTAAACAGTTTAAGGGTCATGGTGTATGCATGTAAGACTTCACAATTTTAAAACTTATTTTAGGCACTTTTAACTGGGTTAATCAATGTGTTTTCCCAGAATTGAAATCGTCATATCAATATTATTGAAACAGGAGATACAGTTGCTTCTGAAGTGGGATGCAGGTGAGACTTGGCACTAACTCTCACACAGAAATAGCCCCTAGATTATGCCATTCCGCCAGAGGCTTCGTTCTTTCTCTTCAGAACATTTGCATGTAGGGAAGTTTTGTAGGGGTGTTTTAGGAAATCCTTTCATAATAAGAAGTGTTGTAGACATTGCTATTACCCACCCAGATCTCACTGGGTGCTCATGGAGCTGGTGTTTCATTACTGCTGGTCTAGATGTCTGCTGCAGAGAGTGGGGTCCTTCAACACTGAAGAGTGGTGTCTGAAGCAGATGTACAGAGCTGCTCTTCTTTGTTCCTTCCACTTCTGTCTGTCTCATATTCTTTATAGCCCATTTGGTTCTTATTTTCCATTTAATATTTGGTGATGTTGTCTATGCCACTTCAGATGTCATTGTAGGTCTACAGTTTTCTATCCCAATCATCTTTATCTCTCCCAAAACAAGCTCTTCAGATCATGTAAGCAAAACATTTCTAACAACCACTTTATTTTTTTATTTGTTGCTCTTTACAAAACTAAGGTCTTCAAGTAAGTGTAATGGGATAAATCAGAATGCAAATAAATACAGATTGAGCAAATGGTAGCTCTTGGAATTAACAAATGCACTGAACTTGCAAATAATTATCTTACAAGTTGTTGGGGTGTTACATTGGTGTAATTTTAGCTAAATTTAAATACTGAATGATGTCAGTCTAACTAGCCAGCATCAGGAATTCCTCAGAACTGATGTCAGCAAGGGACTAGGATCGTTTATTATTAATATGTTTATTACTAGGATTAAGATAAATAGACCTATTATTCCAAAGCCTTTTTTAAAAATGCAGTTGCACAGTATTAAGAAAAAACTGAAGGGAACTTCTGTGAAGTAACAGAAACTCCAGATGCATTCTTGTCCAATGATAAATTTTGTATCTAAAGCATAACTCCCTTGGACTGTTTTCTATGACAGCAGAAGAACACTTTTTATTCTTGCACCTTGAAGTACACAGATGGCCTGTGTCAATGCAGTCACCTTTCTTGCTTACCAAAGAAGAGAACAGATGATAGAAGTTAAATTTAGAAATGTGAAAGTTTTAAGTAAGAAAGTGTTTGAGAGAGATCTGTTAATTTACTCACCTCCAAGTCTGCAGTGTCCTCCATGTACAAAATGTGGAGGCCTATAGTCTGCAGAATCACAAAGGGTGTCCACTGGAGCTCCTGGAGGCTATGAAAAGGCAAGCTGAAAGGCACTTACTTCAGAGAGACATTTTTAGGTCTAAGAAGAAGAAGACAGTCTTCAAAAGTGCAGTAATTGAAATGAAAGAAAACCATCAAAACCAGAACTGTGTAATTAGGAAGTAATAGAAAATCATCTTCTGCAACAATGTAGGAGTTTATCACTACAAAATACCTGACCAGAAAAAAAAGAAGCTGAATTATTAAGAGCTGGATGTAATTAGCAGCAAAATCATGGGACCAGTATGAGCAACAACTTTGTTACTGCCATGAAATACACAAATATGTTCCCATGATGAACATAGAAAGATATTCCCATTGTATGTAATCTCACCAACAAGTGCTTCCCTGGAGTGTTGCTCTCTGCTCTGGCTGTGAATGCTCAAGGAAGTGTTAATTGCAGAGGAGCAGATGCAGGGAAGGGTTGTTTGCACAGTGTGGGGGAACAGAGAGGATCTTCCTAGAGACAAATAAAGAGCTTGCTTTATTCTGAAGTTAGCAAGTGAACATAATTGCTCTCTGTAATTTAATTGGAGATGGTAGAAAGGAGAGGAGAGGAGGAAATGAAAGCACAACATAAATGTGGGAGAAGAAACAGGATTATTTAAATGGCGTTGATAATTTTGGCACATGACCTAGTCTTTCCTTGAAAATTCTCAGTCACACAGACAAAATATTATTTTGCTGGAAATAGAATCCTTTAGGCAGTAATTCAGTTTTGCAGTAATGGCAGATTAGATGCCACAGAAGAACAGGAAAGGATGAGCACCAGGAGTCCTTGGGGGAGATTCTGGAGTCTTGTGGAGGGCCAAGAGGAGGCTGGGAAGGAGAAGGAAGGCTGGCCACTTCTTGTGGGGCTGTTGGAGGCAGGACTAAAAAATGTATTACGGGAAGGTTTCTGCCAGATAATAGGCCAGTGACTCTCTAGGAGGCACTGGTTAAGCTGGGTGACTGAGAGGGCTAGTCACAGCTTGATGGGGAACTTTGAATGTGAGTAAGATGATGTGAGACATCAATTTCTGTGTGCTGTGGAAGACTTTGTATGTAAATGGGGATTTTTTTTCTGTTTTATTATGTGCTTTTCAGAAGAGAGGAAAACCTTAGCACATCTCACTACCAAGGTTCAGCAGACCCTCTCCTACTTCTTCATCTGCCCACTGACTCCCTATCATGCTCCAAGAATACATTTTAAGTGGGAAATGAGAAGAATACTTTTTTGCCATCACAGAATGTAGGCTCTGGAACAAGATCAATGGAGACAAAATACCCAGCAAATTTAAAGGTGAAATTTGTTCACTTTATGAAGGTCTTTATGGAACTTTTACAGCAGAACAAGGAAAGACCCAGTGACCCTGGACATCCTTTCTAGTCCTGTATCTCTGTGAAAATAAAATATCCTGAAGTTTTGTCTTCTGTTTCTTTAAATAAATGTTTTATGCTTGAAGACACAAGACAGTGAAAGCACTGCCAATGTCTGTATACATCAATCATTTCTACAGAAAAATCACAAAGCACAGGCAGGCAAAGGAGTGCCCGGGAAGGTAAAGTGCTTTTATGAGAATACCTGACCCCCTCTGTGACTCTCTCTTCCATCTTGCTTCACTACAGATCTGATTTATAGCATACTGGAGACATTCTGTATAAGTTTATGCAGGAGTAGAGAAATAAAACTCAATAAAGTGATGCTACCTTGGGCTAGGTTTTCTGTTCATATTGTAGCAAAGGGCCAGAATTCACCAATTCACTTTTGCTTTTCATCAAGTCACTCCAAAATATCATTGTGAATTTATTCCATTTCACATGACGAGATATTGAAAAAATTCCTTTAAATTCAAATCTTTGTAATTTTTATTAAACAAAATATATGAGGTGACAAGAATGCAGGATGAATGTGTCTGTGAAGGTAAATAGTAACAGCATGGAATTGAACAACAAATCTGTCATTTTTATCTGCACCATTAAATAAAATGTTTGTTGCCAGAAAGAAGGCTTTGGCTGAATGGTCATGATTAAAGCTTTTGACATCTATTCTGATGAATAGCTACCCTGAATTTCCAAGAGACAGCTCTTTTCTCCTGTCAGACATAATTCTTCCAGAAATAACAAATATGCTTTGAGTATATATTGTGGAGGGAGGTCAGCTGTGATGTGAAATATCAAACACCACTAATGCTGGACTTGCTTTCCCTCTGTTGTGCCAAGAATAGAGGTTTATCATCTGCAACCTTCAGAAAACATTCTTAGAAAGAGGCTTTCAGGTTCTTTTCATAGGGAGGCCTTCTTCCATTCCCCAGTAAGGTCTCCCTCCCATGTAAAGTACCTGCCCAAGTGTAGATTCAAGAAGGAAGGGGAAAAGCTGCCACGGGTGTTGAAGTATTCAGTGCTTCTTTAGCCAGAAAGCTTTCCGCAAGGCAATTGGTGTTGGCAAGGAGTGTAGACTCCACCCCAAAGCTATTCCTTGCACAGTTAAACAAGCTATTGGACTCTTTTCCAGGCAGCATATGAGATTTCACTTGGAAAGAGAAAATCAAGGTCAATTCATCTAGACCATGAGCAATCAATAGTGGTTTTTTTGTCAGGGAGATGAGCTGAGTGGTTACAGTGCAACACCCCAATCCACAAACTTCGCACAGCTAAGGTCAAGAGCATTGTTTTATTTTTCTTTTTTAACATGAAGAGGGAGGATAAAGGTCATGCTGAAATCCCATCTCTACTTGTTTATGAATGCAATCTGTAGATCTGCTTTAAATTAGGGGACCAGTCCTTGCTTTCTGCTGTCAAAGATTAATGTCAGCATTAATGAGGCCAAGCTTCTTTTTGGAAAAAAGTCTCTCCCAAATCAGCAACTGAGGTGTGAATCAAACCCGTGATTGTTTTGTACTCCAGTGACATTCTTTACCTTTCTTTCTTTAAACACTGGAAAAACCAATCTGATTATGTGCTAAACATCAAGAAACACATATTCAGATGCAGATAGAGATGTTGTGTCCAGTATGGTTTTCAAAAGGGTAGAGCATCCACAGCACAGATTGAAGTAATTGTGAAATAAAAAAGCTTGACACCACTGAAGAAACCAAGGCCAACTTATTTTGACTGAGCTTCTCACTAATGGTCAGTTTGAAAATGTGTATGCCAGGGATTTTCCCATATACACATTGAACCTAATAAAGTATTTGAACTGCCAGAAGCAATTTAGTCAGTCTGGCATTGTACAGAATTTTTCTGCTAAACAGTAGAGATTAAATTTGTATTGCTAAAGGAAAAATTATAGCCTACAACACAAGCTGCATCAAGAAGTGAAACATGAAGATTAGCCTTTGAAAGAGAAAGCCGAACACCTGTTTTCTCACACTGCAAAAAGCACGGCAAGAAGATGGAGGTATGTGGTATCCTGTACTGAAAAAAGTGCTTAGATTAAGTTGGAACAAGTAAACAAGCCTGAGAAGCAGCTTGTGCTGCTATGTGACAGAGCCCACTGTTGTTGTGGGTAGATAGTAAGAGCAAAAAGATACCTGTTTGTTTGAGTAGCTGCAGAAGGCTAAAATACAGCCCTGAAAATAGCCAAGAACTTCCTTTTACATCACACCAAATCTCATAAACCTTGTTCTCAATCTGTGCTTCATATTATAATTATGAGAATTTAGTACAGAGCTACAGGAGCCACAGCTGCAGGCCAGTAATGTGTGCTGATATTTCGTACTCTGGGAACTCATAGCCACAGGGATGGCTGTCCTGGTGCAAAGTCTGGGTGCAGGCACAATTTGCAGTACCACTCTGCAGGTCATTCAGCGCTGGTGAAGGGTATGTTTACCTGAGAAAATTGCTTCAACACAGTTACACCAATGGCAGGTGTGCCTCTAGGCAAGAGGTGCATTACATACTTGATTGACCTCAGTCTATGGAGCTGGCAGCTTTCCAAACCTGCATTTTGTGCTGGCTGGGACATCTGCAGCATGTGCTTCTCGCACATTGAGCGTTAGTACCACATCAAACAGAATTAGGCTCTTTTAACAAACGCAGGTACCTGTGATTACCATAAAGCAATCACGTGGCAAAGCCTAAGTCATGTGTCCCCCATCACACTGCCCACTGATTCTGTTATTCCCAATGTACCCCAGCCTCAGTTGGCAGCCTTCAAGCCGCTGGTTGCCCTGCTTTCTGGGGCCAAGGCTACTCTGACATAATTCCGTGTAGGCACCTCTACCTAGCACAGAGTGCTGTGAAGCTCATTTTACATGAACTTGCACCACAATCTCTCTCAATTGGCAGCACTTAAGACAAAGAAACATAGGGATCTTTATCGTTGTCATTACTGTAATGATGGTTACCCAGGAAAAAGGGGAAGGTAGTTAAGTGCAAAGCCTAAACGACAAGATTCTTATGTTAACTTGCCATTCTAATCAAGTAATCTGGTTTAAGTAATTATACTATAATTATTCAGAAGGTACTCATTTTAAGATCCAGAAATCTAAATTTATGTAAGGCCAAAGCCCTGTATGACCTGCATTATTATTGCAATGCATATAATATTGTCTGGATTGGATATGGGAGGACTTTTCTAGAACATTTGCTTTGCACTGAAATTTAGGTCTCTTTACAACATATAAATACTTTAAATCAATTCCTTCTTCTAAATTATGAATTTTCCTTTCTTCTTTTGACATTTTAAAGACAGATGTATTTAAACGTCTAAGGTAAATTTCTCTAGTTTTTTTTTCTGTGTTAAGAGGGAGAGATGAAAAACTTCTATATAAATGTGCAACAGCTAAACATAGTCAATATTTTGTCTAATGTACCAAAATCTATAGAAATCATGAAGATCAACTGAAGAATTTTCCTTTTATGCTTAAGTGACACGTAACATTGCACAGTATCTGAATAAATCTAATTTAGTGTTGCTCTGCTGTTTTTGAAATACTTATTTACTAGCAGTTTGTTATGCATTTCCAATGACAGTCATAGTAAATTTAGGCTGTTTCATCCTGTTACTATCTCACCTAATTAGTTTAAGCATATGGCAAGGAACAGAACCCACAGTTAGTAGTAGAATACAGTCCTGAGTTCACAGCTGCATAATTAATTTCATTTATTGCTGCAAAAATGCATGTATGATTCAGCTGCCTTTATTAGTTGATGTTAGATGGATTATTTGAAAAATTGTTTCCCTTTAATTTTGCTCTGCTTCATCTGAAACCTTCTCATATGTGTCCAGCCAGCTTGATCTGCTGTGATCTTCAAGGCAGCCTGTGCTCCCAGTGAAATACTTTTCAAGGTGTGTTGGCATGACGTAAGGTAACACCATAGGTTTAGGATTTCTGTTAAGCTTACATGAACCTTTTCCCTCACTTGTATGCAGAGGCTCTTCTCCAGTTGTTGTCCTTCTGACTGTTAACCTCTGTAGTTGCTGCCTCAAAGAACACCTGCATCTGTTTGCTTTTTAGTCTCCTTTTCTGGTCCTTTTAACTTCTCTCAGACTCTGCTATTTTCCCCTGTAGCTGTGGATTTACTTCTGTAAAGCCTTTTGGACAGAATTTACATTTAAAATATTAGACAAAATAAGCCCATATTACATGAAGCTTGGGCTTACTCTGCATCCTCACCTGGTAGTAATAGAAATACTGAAACATTATCAAGTTGATTGTGATACTGATTGAATCAAGAGCTGTGACTTCACACAGAATCTCAATTTTTTTTTTTTTTAATAGAAAGCTTTGTCATATGTTTTCATGCCATTTCATTAAAAAAACACATACTTCAGTTTTGCTTGGCAGGAAACAATGGGCACTAACAGCCCAGTGACCAGCATTTGGCAAGTACCCTGTCCAGAACACTTATTTGCTGGGTAAACAAACTATGTGGAGTTAGGAAACTGCTGATTTGATGCTGCATAAACCTGTGAATATCTTCTCATGTAGAAAGTATGTGGTGCCTTTCTCATAAACCCTACAGGTAGAGTGTATGTCATTGGGGAAAATTGCAAAATGGAAAAAAATACTAATAAGCTTTTCCAGACGGCAGTATAAAAACATTATTGCTTCTGCTACTATGTCTGCTATTTATTATATCTCCTGTTACTCAAGCATGCCTTAACTCTGTCAGAAGTTTCCCTCAGAACAATTCTGTTGGAAATGCCTAGGACAGAAATATGGAGGTCTTCTGCTGGAGGTAGCTTAAGAGTACACTTCATTTTCAGAATTTTTGTATTAAAATTCTAGGAGTGTTTTTTTTTTTTTTTTCTCCAGTTTATCTGGTTCTCAGATTTGCAATTCATCTTTTTAGTTGGCTTCTAGTTCACGTATTTGCTATTCCAGCAGTTTTGACTTACACTATACGGAAGGGAAAGGAAAGCCACAAAGCTTAAAGACATGGAAACACGTTTAAAGTTATGGTTTAGCTAAACTGTTAGGCTCAGGTCTTTTGTTGGTGTGACAATGGGTAATGACATTATGTATGATGTGAGCCAGCCATGTGTAAATGCTCTGGAGATGAGTTTCTCAATGCTTAACCAGGGATAAGTCAAGGATTGTAAAGGAAAAAGCAGTTTCCTTAGGAAATCTCATTGAAAACCATTGCAGAATAAGAACTGATGGCCAAGAGGGGCCCATTGAGGGGCTCAAGAAGAAGGAGAGGCTGGAGGTTGGATCCAGCCTGCAGGAGGAATCATCCCCATCACCAGAAGCCTGCAGCCTCCTGTCAGCTTTCCTGCTAGCCCCTCAGTCACAACATCTTGTGTACATTTCTGTACCTGGAAATGTATTCACTACGTGATGTGCCCTGCCACACGTACACATCTGTGTTAAGGGTTGTGAACATACTACAGTTGTAATAGTGGTCTAACTGTGCTAATAATTGCTCCTGCAACATAACAGTGACTCAGACCAGTACTATCCAGAGAATGGGCAGCAGTTTGCTGGAAAATATATGAATCAAATTAGTTGCTGGGAAAATCAGTGAAATCTTACAGAGATGTTTTGGATTCACAATGAGAAATTAATCTTGAATCAAGCTTTTTTTTTTTTTTTTCTAGAGCCTTTTTATCGCGGGGAGAAGGATCTGCTTGACAGGTGTTGGAATGGGAAGAGCTAAACAAGCACTAAATATATGGTAACTGGGTACTGTTTCGGAAATCAAGGTTAAAATCAGAGCTACCACTTTTCCACACAAGAGACTTATGAGGTGAATAGCCTGAGAGCCTGGATACAATTTTCTGCTGTGAACTCATCTGCTAGGTGGATGTTTCCTCCAGAAGAATGTATTGTGAAAGAATAAAAAACTAGTGCCATGTAGCTCCCCAGGAGGGAGGAAATTGTTGCTCACAGTGCACAGAATGAACCAAAACATGATGGCTGAAACGAAGAGGAAATCATAAAGAAGATTTCTTTCCAGCAAAAAAGGTATTTGCCTGTAGGTGTTAAAATCCTGTAATCTGCGAGATCAGTGGTTGAAGACCACAAGGAGAATCTACTTACTTTGAAGTAATTCTGCTAGAGACTAGTAGAAACGATATTCTGAGCAAGGTTTGTGTATTTTTCTGGTGTCAGTGAATACATGTCATTGCAAAAACTGCCTGGGATTCTTTTCCCCAGATTTATGAGGATTTGCTTTTCCCAAGTATGTTCTGATGTTACATGTATTTGGCATTAATAATTTTGAATTGAGTCATTAATGAGTCTGAGAGCTAGCTCATCTGCAAGTTGCTCTTGGTGTATTTCTGGTTTGGATTTTGAGATGTTCTGGAAGAACATCTTCTGGGAAACCTAGTCCTAGATCTCTCCCAGGGTAGATGAATGTTTGCCATTTTTGACAATCCTCTTCTCTTAATGGCTTGAAATTTGTGTGCTTCTAGGCCAGTCACTTACCTCTTGTTGTCTCCTGCTTGGAGCAGTTCCTAATCCCCCAAGGTGCTGAAGGACTTTCTCTTAACATGCATGTGGACTGTCATAAAAACCTGGTACTTGAGAGGAAAAAAAATGACCTTGAGTGTGCAGCTCATCTTACTTCCCTCAACCAAAATTAATTTCTTTTTATATAATTCCTAATTATCCAATGTTCTCTTGAAAGCTGTGATTATAGAGTCCACACAGGCCTCTCAGTTGTTGTCTTCTAGTGCCTCAATATGCCTGTAAGTATGAAGTTTCTTCCAGCCTGCTCTTTTCTGGATTCCTAGTGATGAACTTTTCTTCACGTATGGTGCCCAAACCAGGACATAGTGCTCCAATCACAGTTTCACCAAAACTCTCAATATATTGCACATTACAGTCCTTGTAATCATTTGAAAATGCCAAAAGTTCCTCAAACTACTTGAGCTTCTGTTTCTCACATTCTTGGAAATGAGTTTGTATTTCTTAATATACAGGATGCTGACTTTTCAGATGTTAGTTTTGAGGTCTTACATGGATTTAAGAGTGCCTTATGTTTTACAGAAACTCTAAACCCAAAATTTCTGATTGAATGGCCTAAACCTGTGGCAACCTAATGTGTTTTGTTTCTCTTTTGTCTAGTCTAAGTCTAGACTCAGTATGATCCCATATATTCATTATATTTCTAGGTTTCCTAAAATACATAGTTAGTTTTCTTGTTTATTTAGGATATAATGTCCAGTGTTTGAAGAAAACCCCTGTGTGTTTATGCCTTTTCTTCGTATTTCAGATTTTAAAGAACACTTCATCTCTCCATGGGTTATTGATTTGCTAATACTCAATCAAATACTGGAGTTATATTCAACAGATTTTGTGAAGTCTTCAGCACGTGATGCCTCCAACCCACTAACCCCAAAGGATATTTTCAAAGCTGGGAAGTCCTGATAGTGGCATTGTGGCAGGCAGGTTGAAAAATCTTTATTGAGTTGAAGATTAATAAATCCTTGTGAGGGGAAGGATTTGAATGCAAATAACTCTCTGAGTTTTCCCTGGGATCTAAAAGCTAGCTTTTCTTCTGTGGAAGCAATCTGAACATAATAGAAATAAGATTCTCATTTGTTTGATCACAAAGCCTATGAAAAACACTAAAGAGAATATGATGGAAACACACTGAGCTGCCTGTCCAACCTGCTCTGTCTGTATTTTCATATGATGCTTCTGTAAATGTCAGTGTAAACTATGATCCTAAATTTCTACTGCTAAAAAGTTTCCTTCCTTCTCTATGAGAATCAGAACTCATGTGGTCCCTAAACAGATTAACAGCTTTGCAGTAATGTCTATAGCAAGAGCCTCATTTGAGTTCCTGTTAACCAGCACTGGGAGCTGGAATAGTATTTCTGAAGAGGACATGCAGAATGTCTGCTTTAGGACCTTTTCTTAGTTATAGATACATGGGCCTTTAGTTATTTGGGCCTTTGTGAGAAATGTCCTGAGCTTCTCACTTCAAAACATGGTATGAGCAAGGGAGAAAGTTTCATATGGGGATAGATTAGAGAGACAGATGACCAGTCTCTGTGTTATTTTGCTAGGCATAATTTCATTTAGCATCAAAGAAATAGGCATTACCTGCAAGACACAATGCACTTTGGCCCAGCATTTGCAATGCTACAAAAATACAAAGAGGAGATACAAGAATGACAAACTTGTAAACCAAAGAGCAGCAATGTTTGAATACCTGTGCACTACAAAACTCCTGGCTGATGGAAAAGACATCTGTGATTCACCCTGCTATGTGATGTATGAGGTTGTCCTACCACACTTCCTCAATTGCTGGGGTGGGAAGCTAAGAAGTCCATGCTTACCCATTGCACCTTGTTCCACTCTGAGAATGTCGGAGCTCTACGGAGGATTTTATGGTCTCTGACCTTGCCAGCTGTGCTCCATCATCCCAGCAGACAGGGACATGGAAACACTCTTCATATGAATTGGGCTGTTCTAGCTCCTGCAGTTCTAAAACTGGAGACCCTGTCTTGCCCAGCATGTTCATCTTCTCAGACTTACCTGCTCTATACTTTTGTAGTGCAAGTGAAACACTGCAAAATCCCCATCATGTTGTGTTACGTGGTCCAACTTATAGAAAAAGAAATCATAGCAGAAGGGAAAACAGCAGATGGGTATGCATTGGGTAGGAGAATACTCATCTGTGCTTAAAATGGATTTAAGATCTTTTTCTGTTATCACAGCTACCTTGGCTGCTGAAGTAATATAGGATATTGATTATGTCTAGTTAGAATGATTTGTCTGACTTACTTTTTTGTATAAAGTGATCTCATCAGGTGTTAGGTGAAACCAAACGCTAGAGCCCACACCAGAATTAAGGATCAGTGTCAGAAAATGAAGAATTAGAGCAAGGAGATAGCTTGGTCATCCCTACAGAAACATGCAAGACCATCACCTTCTGTGCCTGTGCCTCCCTCCCCAGGTCTAGCACAGGGTGAATCTGTGCAATGTGGAGTCAGTGGTGGAAAAGGGCAGTGTCATGACTCCTCATGACACACCGATGTGACATTAATAGCAGGAAAAGGGAGGTAAAGTCAAGATGAGGCGGAAGAATACAATCATCCTCTTCCATACCAGTCTGCCTGGTCCCTTGCAGTGGATATAAATTAATACTTGTCACAAATTATTAGAAAGTTGCTTGTGCTGTTACTACCAGTTAGCCATTGCATTTGTTCTGGTAAATGCTTTTTTAAAAAAATTATGATTAGAATACTGCAAAACACTGATACATGTTAATCTGAAAGGAATGAATTTAATGACAGTGTTACTCTGTCAGAGCCAAGTACTTTGA
Organism: Indicator indicator; assembly: GCF_027791375.1. NCBI lineage: Eukaryota > Metazoa > Chordata > Aves > Piciformes > Indicatoridae > Indicator > Indicator indicator. Next base: position 18,938,573 of record NC_072010.1, on the reverse strand, counting down.
CTGGACTGGCATACTCAGTTCTTCAAAGAGAGTTTGCTCTGAGTATGGTTTTGTTTGTAGGAAGGTTGGTGTTCTGCCATGGTCTTGGGTACAGGCAAGCTCAGTTACAAGCATAAAAGATTTATCTGTTTCTATAATCCTTCCTTGTTTAGCTGTTGAGATCATTGCAGATGGATGACTGTGCTGTGGACCTCAACAGAAAGAAGTAAGTCTGAGACAGGGTAACTGAAAATAGACAAAAGGTGAGAATAATAAAAATATAAGTAATTACAGGGAAAAACACCTGATACAACTTTTTATCCAAGTTTCTCACCAATATTAAACCAGCTATTTCTTTTGCTTTCCGCCATATCTGGTTTTTTGAAGCAGGCAAAACTTTCAGCAGTAATTTAAATCAAGAAAACTTGAAAGCACAAAAACTGGAAAACAACCTACTTTTGACTTTCTTTCTTAGGTCCACATGGCTGCCTAGAAAGCAGCAGCAGCTGGACAGAGAGAGAAAGACGTTTTGTGAAACACAGAAACAATAAGAAAAGTAAGACTTGCCTTTGGAGGAGTGGAAACAAGCTTCCCCATGGACTTCAGACTTGCAAACATTAAATGTGTTTCTTTTTGATGTGATTAACGGCACAGTCTTTCAAGTGCTCTGTGAACTGGTCAAGAATTGGCAAGTGATAAAACGTTATTCAGCTTATCAGAGCCACTGCCAAAACATATGACTGTTAATGCAAGGCAACTCCTGAGATAAATAACTGGGTGGCTGTCTGTGCTGCCTGGGGAGGACTCGAGCATTTCGTCCTCAGCTGCTTTGACTTTTCAGAATAAGCTGCTGGTGTGGTCTTCACTGAAGCCTCACCTGAGCTACAACAGCAGTGCTCTGCAGAGTGATCTCTGTCTCTTTTTAGATGCCTTATTAGAATTATCTGGGATAAGGAAATGACCTAAGCATGGGCTGTCACTAATACTATCCTATCAGCCTAGCTAGGTTCTGATCTGTACCATGGCAAGAGTAACATTTCTGTTGTTTTCAACCTTTTCATACTCTTGTACTTTCTTCTGATTTTCTGACACATGCTGTCACTTAATAAAGCTGTCAATGGTATCAGCAATTGATCAAGATATGATATCAAAAATTCTGACAAAAGCAAAGGGGATGCCAGATTTCTTGCCGCAGGTTAATTTATTAAAAAAAAAAAAAACAACTTGGAAAATAATTCAAGTTCCTTTTATATGCAGATGATGCCCATCAAGGCCAGTGCCTGCAAGATAGGATTCTGGCTGCAAAAGGATTCGGTGTGCATGAATTCCATTAAGTAAATGATTTAGCTACAAGTCAAGCTAATAGCTAAAAGCTGTCTGCTAAATATCCTGAGGCAGAGCCTGTAAGAATAAGTTGCAATTGCTATTTATTTGAATAGGCTGTGAATCAAATTTTCAATTCCCAGTCTATATTCCTAGGTGGTCTTTGCACATAGATAAACTGTTTCAGAAGAGGCAGGCTCAGCGGCAGGTTTTCCTGGCCTGGGAAGACTCTTTTCTAGAGGATGTTGGGTGCTGCTTTGTGCTGGAGAATACAACACTGTTTCTTTTAATGAATATTTTTCAGGTCTGCTACAAGCAGATCTGTTAGTAAGTAATCCCCAGGAAAGAATTCATTTTTCACTGAAGAGAATTATTTTGCTTTGGTAAATTAGTATTGTAGCTGTAATAATTGTAGAGGTTTTTGTTCTTTTTAAAAGTTATTAGCCTGTCTTTTGTGTCCAGTAAACGCATACAGCATCTACTTTAGAGAGGGTAGTTTATCACATTCTGAAAGGAGGAATTTTTAACTGCCTCCAAAATGAGGCATTCAAATCCACTAGTCACTCAAAATATCTAGAAAACCATGTCTAGGAGATGCCAAACAGTTTGAAAATATTTTGTATATTGCTTCAAGATTAACAGGGCATTTTCCTTGCGACTGGATTCAAACCATCAGAAAAATAAAGTAGTTTTCTGTAATTTGCAGAGGAAGACCTGAGTCACCGCTATTGGGTTTTTTTATGTTCCTTTGCCAAGTTTTCCTTGTCATCAAGGAGGGCAAACAGTGGACAATAATGGTTTTCAGCTGAAGTGAAAGGTGAAACACTGATTACGTTTTGATAAATAGTAAATTTTGTTTATTTCTGTAATTTTTTTTAGAGCCAAGAGGGTACAAGAGAGCAAGAATAATATGGAAAATGAGGCCATCTGCGAACAAATTGGATGAGTGAAAAAAAAGAATTCAGCAATCCTTATGCTTCACTGCATAGGCCAGTGACAGGTCATAGGAAGATTATATCATCTTTTTATTTCCTCTGAAACATCAGGTAATTAATTAAATTGGACTGATTTATTCCACTGTGTCAACTTCTATGTTCATGTGACAGATAAAGACCGTGCATAGCAAATCATGCATTTAAAAATCAGCTTGACAAAAGACATTATTTTCACCTTTTAGTCTCCTCCATCCTCTTGTGACCCTCAGAACACTGTCCTAAACAACATCAAGTGCTTCCCAGTATTTCCTCCATGACCATGTTCATCCAAGATACTTTTCATTGTCTTGGCTAAGGTCAGCTGCAAGCTGCTCTCAGGAGCATGGCTGGAGATCAAGTGCTGCAGCAGAATCTGGCTTCAGCTCTGCTCATCCTGACCTTTCGCTTGCTGTGTCTTACCAAGGCAGAATGAGTGCTTATTTCTAATTCCTTGTAGTGCCTTTTGGCATTCAGGGGGCTGTGTGTAACGTATTCAGCAGAAGAGCTCAGGCTATGCTGCCTGCTCAGTAAACTTTTCCTGTCTACCCACTGTACTGTTACACATGTCCAAGCTCTTACCTACCAAATCCTTGCTGACGTTGTTTTTTTTTGTGCTTGCTGTCAGGGACATGGTTATTTTTGTTCTGTTTACAACAGTGACAAGTCAGCCTTTGGCTATGTTGTTTTTTGAGGATATTCACAATTAATTTCTGTTCCTTTGGCTGAAAGCTGAAATAAATCATTAGTATGAGGAGAAGATGCAGATCCATGCCTTTGTATCCTCTCCTACCAAAGGAAATACTCCAGCTGGTAGTGCATCTTCTCCCACAGGCCTGACAACAGTTTACTTCTCTGAGCATCTTAGTTCAGTTTTAGAGGACCACCATTCCTCCTGGTCTGAAAAAAACCCTTTATTCCATAACTCCTGTAAGTTCTGGCTGATCACAATGTGGCATTGCAAACTGACAGCTTCTTCTACGCACCCTTTCTGCTTCTGTTATTGAAAACTCAACATATACAATCCACATGACCATAATTTTTGTTTTCCATGAAAAAGAGAGTTACAGAGGAAATTACCATCAGAAGCTCAGGTTTTCAAAGATGACTTACAAACATATAATCTAAGTCTTCCTGAAAGGTCAATAAAGGTCTAGGACCCCTAAAGGTCAAGGACTGTGACTTTTGACTGATGCTTTTGAAAACTCTATTATGATTATGATTATAGAGGAACATGACCAGACAGGTCCTTAGTAATAATTTTTGTTACGTGATTAGACATAATTTTGTTTTAAGAATTGGTAAATGGCCGTGCCTGAGGAAGAACGAGTCCTCTGAACAAACGTGAAGGGATCACAGAGCACTGGAACCATCTCCCCAGAGAGGCTGTGGAGTTTCCTTCTCTGGAGACTTTCAAGACCCATCTGGATGCATTCCTGTGTGACCTGCGCTGGATTCCATGGTCCTGCTCTGGCAGGGGGGTTGGACTCGATGATCTCCAGAGGTCCCTTCCAACCCCTGACATCCTGTGAATCATTGAAGTCCTATAGTCAAATAATCATGGAAGGCAATAATACTGGTCAGTGAAAAAGGTGTCAAAGGGTATTCGTGGGTAGATATTGCAAACTTAACACCAGTACTGTGTTGTTCAAAGCACACATATTAAAATCTACTAAATTCAGTGATAGTTCCCAAGGCCACCATGTGACAGAGAGGGGTTTACCACAAACCTGTGGTGACCGGTTTGGGTTCTAATCATATTCAGGGATCATTACAAGGCAGGCTTTTCAGAAAAAATGGAGAGAAACAGACAGAGGTGGGTCCTCTGGGAACTGGTATTTAATATGTTTCTTGAACACCAGACTCCCGTGCCATGTATGAGGAAACAGCTATTAAAAAAGTAATTTCTAATTACAGTAATTTATTAAACTTTAATGAAAAATTATGCTTTATTTAACTGCTCCTATGAAGTTCATACTGTATTAATTCAAGGTAATTTTCCTATCATCTCACTGATCTGGGAAAAGATCTCTTAGAAATAGTAGGAGAGTTAATCTGAAAGAGAATTGATCAAAGCATTCCATTTAATTCCTTTAAAGGGACATGAGAAAACAATGAAATCTGTTCCTCCTCTTCCTTAATCTTTCAATTTTTCATTTAACAGATTTGTGTATACTGTTTTTCAGCTCATATAAGTCTGCAAATCCAGTTCATTTTAATTGCTGGCAATCATTATAAAGAGAATACACATCTGTATTGCACGAACACTGCTGAGTTCATCTCCACTGTCATCTAGCCATCTGAAATGGCATGCAGACTTCTACTGCTTCAGGGATCTGCTGGTCAAAGTATTGTGGGACAAAGCCCTAGAGGGAAGGGGGTCCAGGATAGCTGTTCTACATTCAAGGATCACCTTCTCTGTGCCCAGGAGCAAAGTATACTGACAAAGATGAAGGCAGGAAAGAATGCTAGGAGACCTGCCTGGATGACCAAGGAGCTCATAGACACACTGTCACACAAAAAGAAACTCTACAAGGAGTGGAAGAAAGGACAGCTAGAATGGGAGGTGTATAAGGAAGCTGCCTGAGCAGCAAGATACCTGGTTAGAAAAGATAAAGCTGAGTTAGAGTTAAATCTAGCCAGGGAGATCAAGGGGAACAGTAAAAATTTCTATAGGTACATTAATGGCAAAAGGAACACTAAGGAAGATGTGGGCCCTCTCAGAAAGGAAATGGGAGAACTAGTGACAAGTGATGTGGAGAAGGCTGATGTTCTCAACAACTTCTTTACCTCAGTCTTCACTGGCAAGGGCTCCAGCCACACTCCTGGAATCACAGAAGATAATGGCAGGGACTGGAAGAAGAAACTGCCCATTGTAAGTGAAAACGAGCTTCATGACCACCTGAAGAATTTAAGAATGTACAAGTCCATGGGATCCGGTGGGATACACCTACAGGTGGTGAGGGAACTGGGAGATGAGGTCACTACAGTGCCCTCCGTTATATCCCAAAAGTCACTGCAGTCTGGGGAAGTCCCCACTGACTGGAAAAGGGAAATCATAACCCCCATTATCAAAAAGAGAAAGAAGGATGATCCAGGGAATTATAGGCCAGTCATTCTCACCTCTGTGCCCAGAAAGATCACGGAGCAGATCCTCCTGGAGACATTGCTGAGGCAAAAGAGTAATGAGGAGGTGATTTGGTATAATCAACACGGCTTCAGCAAGGGCAAATTGTGCCTGACAAACCTGGTGGCTTTCTATGACAAGGGCCTTCTATCACAACATCAATAGACAAGGGGAGAGCAGCCAATGTCATTTACCTAGACCTGAGCAAAGCCTTAGACACCGTCCCCCATGACACCCTGGTCTCCAAGCTGGTGAAGTCTGGGTTTGATGGATGGACCACTTGGTGGTTAAAGAACTAGGTTTATGGCCACACCCAAAGAGTGGCTGTCAATGGCTCCATGTCCCAGTGGAGGCCAGTGACAAGTGGAGTCCCTCAGGGCTCAGTCCTGGGACCAGTCTTGTCCAACATCTTTGTCGGTGACATGGAGAGTGGCATTGAGTGCACCCTCAGCAAGTTTGCTGATGACACCAAGCTGTGTGGTGCAGCAGACATGCTGGAGAGAAGGGATGCCATCCAGAGGGACCTTGACAGGCTGCAGAGGTGGGCACAAGCCAACCTTGTGAGGTTCAACAAGACCAAATGCAAGGTCCTGCATCTGGGTTGCAGCAATTCCAGGCACTGACATAGGCTGGGCAGTGACTGGCTTGAAAGCAGCCCTGAAGAAAAGGACTTGGAGGTGCTGGTGGATGAGAAGGTCAACATGAGCTGTCAGTGTACACTTGTAGCCCAGAAAGCCAATCACATCCTTGGCTGCATCAAGAGAAGCATAGCCATCAGGTCAAGGGAGGAGATTCTCCCCCTCTACTCCGCCCTGGTGAGACCTCACCTGGAGTACTGCATCCAGTTCTGGAGCCCCTATTACAAAAAAGATATGGACATGCTGGAATGTGCCAGAGAAGGACCCTGAGGATGATCAGAGGACTGGAGCACCTCTCCTATGAGGACAGGCTGGGAGAGTTTGGTTTGTTCAGTTTGGAGAAGAGAAGGCTACAAGGAGACATTATTGTGGCCTTCAAATATCTGAAGGGAGCCTACAAGAAAGCTGGGGAGGGACTTTTTAGGGTGTTGCGTAGTGATAGGAGGGATGGATCCAAGCTAGAGGAGGGTAGATTTAGACTAGACATTATAAAGAAATTTTTCATCATGAGGGTGGTGAGACACTGGAACAGGTTGCCCAGGGAGGTGGTGGAAGCCCCAACTCTGGCCGTTTTTAATGCCAGGCTGGACATGACCTTGGGCAATCTGATCTAGTGGAAAATGTCCCAGCCCATGGCCGGGCGTTTGGAACTGATCCTTGAGGTCCCTTCCAACCCTGACAATTCTGTGAAATATATGATATGGTTTAAGCTAATTATCCAGGCTTTCTCATTTCCTCTTCTGGAGAGAGGTGGACACCTCTAAGGAGTAAATCATCCCATTGTAAGATAGGTCTTTTATTCTATTTGGTCTCATTTTCCTTTAATTTTCCACAAAAGGTAATAGCACTTCAGCATATGTCAGTGCTGAAGGCAGTTGGGTCAGGAGAGCTCCTACTTCATGGACCCCAGTTTCCTGGGATCCCGAATCTGTCTTCCTTTGGAGCAGATCTAACCTCTAACTGTAAGAGCTGATGTCAGTGTTAGCACAATGCCTTAGAGATAACAATAATTATGAATTATTTTTCTTTTATTTCACTTGCCTTGTACAAGATTGCTTCACTAAAACAGGATAATTCTATCTTCTCACATGTAGCTCTCTCTGCCTTTTCCCCCACTACTTAACACTGCAATAATTCCACTGCTAATATACATTCACAATTACTTTGTGCTTCATACACAAAAGGAAAGACAGGACACCTTTCTGAACATCAAGCAATACTCATGAAACATTCCCTTCAGCCTCAGGATATATTTAATTTCTCTGCAGGATTCAAAAGCCTGTGCTTTGTTCTGTATGTACAGCTCTCACTGCAATGACAAGGCTTTCAGTCACATAAAGTTTAGCCCAAGGTGTATTCTGCCACCAGGAGATGACATGTTGCTTCATTTTCACAGTAATATGCAGCCTGTTGCAAGATGAAATATTTCTGGGACTCTTTTTTTTTTTTTTAACTGAATCAAACATATTTTGAATTCTGTTCACTGCTGGACTTAGCATTTCCTATATTCCATTTAAGTTCTGGAAAAAATGTAACGAGTGAGTAGGTTTTGTATAACTTTGTGTACAAGGGTAAATTTCATGTCATCTGACTGTCCTTCAACCACATGTGCACAGACAGAGGTGATTTCTCTTCATGCCTTTATAAGAACCCTCTATGTTAAAATCATTACCTGCCTCATAGGTTGGGATGTGCCCTTTTGACACTAACTTTGTTCATGATTTTTAGTGCTCTTTTTGCATAGAAATGCAGGTATGTGTCTACATGTAGGTTTTATAACTTCAAAACGGCAAGGCAGACCCGTAGTTCTGTTGCAAAGTAAAGGAAGGTCAAGTAATTTCTGTGGTCTCTGTGATAACATCTCTGCTCTCTTGGAGAGCCCTGTGGGCAGCTGGGACTCTCTGTAGATGCATGGAACCGTCTGATGCAACTCTACCTTTGCTAACTGTAACTAATGACAATGCAGCAAACCTGGTGGTCAGGATGATCAGTTACTTAATCTTGCCTGCAGTGAAGCCAGAACCAAAATTCATTTGAATATGAAAGATTATTCCCTTATTTGTGTTTCTGCCTATGGATCCACATAGGTTGTTCACGTTTATGGCAGATGCTCTGACATCAACAATATACAAATTAAAGCCAGAAGGAGATAATCTGTAGTCCAACTTTTTCATACTGTAAATCATAAGATTTTACTGACTTCATTTATGATCTAGAGCAGCATTTCTGGAGAAGCAATTAATCCCAGTTTTCAAATATGCACAGGGGAGGACTCCATTGTAATCTCTAGGGAGACGTTCCTATGGGTAATTGCTCATGCATTTAACTTCAACTTCCACCTATTGAATCCTCAGTCCTTGTGTTTTTTTTTTTTTTTCAGTGTAATGAAAAAAATTAGAAAGAGCTGTCAAAAAATCCCATTATGATATTTTCTAAGGTATTAAAAAATTGATCATCAATTATCTCTAAAATATCCTTCTTGGAGATTAGAGAGATTATGCTTTTATCGGTTTGGCAGCTTCTAGTGCATGTAAAACATACCATGTTGATATTCTGCAGTTAGACTTTGTTTAAAATGTCATGCAGTCTTAAGCCAGCTTGCTTACATGAGTCTGTTGTTATTACAACAGCACTAGTCTTTTTATCATTCAGATATATACGTTTCACTCAGCTGTTTCATCAAATCTGTTTTCTATAAATTCCCTTTGATATTAAAAGGTTGCATTAACTTCTATCTTTCTGTAGTTACTGAGTGCTTGTCACATGCATTCTCATTTTTCTGGGCATCAATGTCAAGCTAACAAGTTTGTAAATGCACAGGTTACACTACTAGCTCAACGCTATTTCTCTGAATGTCAATACCTTTAAAAAGACCCTTTGAATGTCCACATTTCTTAAGGACTGAATGAAAAATATCATCATGAATGATCCAGAAAACTCCTGGGCCAGCTCCTTCAAACCCTTACATACAGTTCAAGTAAGTGTGCTTAAATAAATGTTTCATAGCTGCTGATCGACACTGTCATTTGTTGTTCTGCTGAGATGAAAATATTTTGTCGTCATTCAATATCAATACACATTTTTATCCAAAGAAGAATTAAAACATGTATTGAATGCTTTCTACTTTTTGTAATTGCCCAAGACTAACATTTATATACAGTACGGGAATTTATTTTTAAAGTTTGTGTTATAGCTGAGATGCTTAAAATCCACTATATTACTCATAAGTCTGAAGCTCATGGAAGCATCTTTGTGGCTTTGCTTGCCCTTTAAATTTTCTTAAGTTTCTAGGTTTTAATGTGAGTATTCTTATTTGCATTGATAATGTTACCCCAGCTGTACTTCTCTAAGCCAGGCTGACACACTAATCAATTAGACCTTATTTTATGTTCATGCATTGGCCATTTGTGCACCTGGGGAGGTGTTCTAAACTTCTCCCAGTGGTCATTCATCTATTTCTACTTAAATCCATTCTTATAACCAATTTAGTTCACAACAATCTTTGGCTTTATGAAACTAGCCCTTTCAAGATGCCAGGTACAGTGATCAAGACATTTGCTATATCAATTGTAAACAATGCACAAGAGCTTTTTCTGAAGCAGCCACTCCTTTTGGAGCACCCTTTTCTATAATCAGTTTGATTTTCTGTGTCATGATGAAGCCTAATATAGCTTTTGTTCGCCCACATTTTCCATGAGTTAGGAAAGTGAGATATATTTTTTTTAGAAATTTTAGGCGTCACTTCGTACTGGCAACACAAAAAATTGAGTGCATGTTGCTCAAATCAAAGGGACTACCAGAACACTTTTATTCCCACTGTATGAATTACAGTGTTTTTAAAGGAGCTGCTATGGAGCAGACATCAGCTGTTGTCATCTTATATATGCTTTACATAGTAGAATGTGAATTTCTAATTGAAAACTACATGCTTCTGAGCCATTACAGCTACAAGGACAGATTGTGCTGATTTTTTGAAACAAAGGGTGGAATCTATGTGACCAAATATAATATTGACCATGTCGATATCGGCATCTGCACTACTTACTACCATCGTGCCTCCTTTGTAGTCAGTCGACAGACACGTTAAGGCCACACTCTTTTCATCACAAATCTGAAGCAAGTGAAGGGAATCGTGCCTCAAAATCATCTCTGTCTCTGTCCTTGGACACCAAAAGAGCTGAATTCAGCAGAGAGGAATCTCACCTAGAGCATCATTCCCTGTTTAAGAGAGCTCAGCCCATTGCACCATGGCAGGTTTTTGTTTACAATGCAGGTGCTTGCCATGGAAATACATGGGTATAACTGAGCTGTACCAGGAGGGATTTTTGCTCCTGTAATTTTACCAAGATAGCTGAAGCAGTAAGTTCTGCACATGCATTGAAGATTTGGCAGGTTGTACTCCAGCACATACTATAAGTACAAGTACCCCAGCACGGCCTGGTATTTACTGCAGTTTTGGATAACAGAGTTTCAGGTTATATCTTCACTGCTAAATAAGGTGAGCTTTTGCTTTAGAAGATCTTAAGGAAAAAGGAGAGTCTACCATCATACAGGTGGTTCTTCAGTTCTTACCCTTCTTTCTTGGAAAAGGACTGTTTTTAAACAGAATTAACTAACTACCTGAAATTTCTGTGAAGTCAGTTTACAGTTTGTTTGCTTGTCTGTTTTTGCTGGCTACTCAGGTTGAGACAGAGTTAGCCTCTTCTAATTATCTTCCATGGTAAAGATACTTGTTTTATTAAGAGAGGGTCCCTGTCTGCAGCTGGTTTGCAGAGGTGGGCAGGAAGTGTCTGCTTTCTCCAATAGTAAAAGTGACAAACAGATGTCTCTGTCATCAGCAAAACACAGCGCTGTGGATTTAAGATGCCAGGTTTTGAGTAAATTTCTCTTCTTGACTGTGCCTACCTAATCTACCCAGAGACACACAGTCTGTTTTACACAATGCTCTGTTTGGTGTGGTTAAAAACTGTGTTTGTTTTCCTACCTGTTATGTTCCTTCTGAATTTGCTATCCACAAGTACAAGGCTGTGATTTTACTTCCTGAGTCACTCCAGTCTCTGCTTTGCTCAAAGGGCATTTCCTTTGCCCAACCCTTTTGTTCCTGGTGCTTTTCAATGCATTATTTGGTTACCTGTAGTGTTTGTGCTTCAAAGCACGCAAGCCTGGTGAAAAAGCCCTACTGTTAATTTTTAAGAACAAAGTTAGAATTCATGTTAGTATTTTAGCTTCCCATATTGGCTGTTACCAGGCAATAAAATCCCTTTTGTTCCTTTCACCTACTCTGACAAAGCAGGCTTTCATGTAACACCCAGAGCAGTAAATTGGTTAGACTTGCCTTCCAAAATCTGCAGTCTTGTAAGTGGATTCCTTCTACAGACTTTGATCTTTGTGGAACAGCACTAGGAGATGGTACAGTCTGTTCCTTACAGACTATTTGAGATAATAAATAATTCAAGGAAAGCTCAGGGCTTACAGCTACAGCAACTTTCTGCATCCCATTGAAGTCAGTGGGGCTGCTGACTGAATGAAAGTTGGCTTCCTTTGGCAGACCATGGTGGCTTTGAATTGAAGGGTTACTTCCTCTGGCCCAAATTTCTCCATATCCCTTACCAGCTCACCGTCTCCATTTCCAGTGAGCTTCTCCTGACCAGGGCGCTTGTACCGTGTTCCTCATATCCTGTGCTGTGATTGCTGCCTTTTTTTCCCCCTTCTTATGTCATAACTAAAACTTTCCTGTTGGAGCCCTTGCTGTATTGGTCAGCCTGATACCTGCCTTGTGCAAGGAGCCTGATCCATAACAGAGCTAGGATAGCCATGTTGTATAACAACGCAGAGATGGAGTCAAGAGGGAACAAGAAGGAAGTGAAGCATCTAAACTTATAAAACTGGACCCAGTAGATAAATACTGCACTCAGCAGCTGTGTATGCCCCGAAGAAAAGTGTGGCATTGTGCAGCACAGGAAGAGCCAAAGAAGGTAAAACCCTCATATCTATGCTTGCTTGCATCTATTTGTATTTGCCAGTTGTACTGGTGAGAAATGACAGAGCTTGAGGTTCAGAAGTGTGTTTCTGAGTGTAAGTAAGGGGTGTTTCTGAGAACAGACTTACAAGGCCAATCCAGCCTTCTTTATTAAAACCAACTAACCAACCAACCCATCCACCCAGTATTTTTACCTGCTTTCATGGTCAGTTAGGCAGCAGCTGCTAGTATTGTCTAAAGAAAACCATGAGGATTAAATCACAAATTTGCAATGGATGAGTAATAACTTACTAATGTCTAGTTCTTACAGTTTCGTTTCTTTTCAGTTTGAAAGTGTTTTACAGCAACGGTCACTTAAATCCATTTACAGAAGAGGTCCAAGATACAGAGGAGTGAAGTGAGTTTCATTAAGCCCATAGACTGTCCTAGAGGAAACCCCTATATCCAGCCTCTCAGCACAGCATCCTGCTCACATCACTCTCCCTTGCAGTCCATCTTGGTTTATCTGGCAATCCTAGCAGACCTTTTTACATTTTCTTCTACATTACCTAAATACCTGGCTTTTTATTACCTTTTCTTTACTGTTGCCTGTTCTGCTTTGGAGTCCAATTAAAACAGAGTTGAGAACAACTACTGGCAGCTTTCTAGGTTGTTGTCATCACCTTCTTGCCTTCCCAAACAAGGAACTGAAGGAAATGGCTTTAGATGTCCTATTCTTAGCAGCTATTGAAAAATGTCAGGAACACCATTGAGCTGTCTATGATAACAGGCTTCTTACACCAGCCCACACACAGAGAGTTTTCAGTACTGTGATTTCTGTAACAATATAGCTGTTTAAGTAAATATCTCATCTGGCATGAAACTGACCTGGCCTGTGCAAAATGACATTTAACAAAGGTAGTAGCTGCAGCTATAACTGTAGTAGTATTTCAGCTGGAAGCCTTCATTTTCCTAGAATTCAAGACAGAAGCAGCTGGACAGATAATTTAATAACCTTTCTGCACATAAGCAATGAACCTATCCCTAATGCATGTGTATTTGTATTATACCAGTACTTAAATGAAAAACAAACAAACAAGCAAACAGTATTTCAAAAATACAATTTTAACACAGGCAAGGCATAGTGAAAAAAAAACCCAATTAATGGTTTTCTTCATGAATTTACTTTGGAATGGAGCTCTTCTGTTGTAACTACGCATCACAGTTTGCCTACCTTTAGCCCATATCGAGGGTTAAACTATAGCAGCTGTTCTGTTACCTCATGACCCCTCCCCAGTACACAAGGAGGATCAGGGAAAGGAGAGATGATAGGTGGGTTAAAATGAAAACAGATTTAATGAAACAGCAAAACTAATACCAATATAAACCATACAAAGTTATACTTAGCCAGGCAAATGTATTACAGTCACAAAGAAAGCAAAGACAGTCCTCAAGAGAAGGAAGAGGAGCAGCTCACACAAGAACAGGAACCCAATGCAAGAAGCCCCTTGCCCTCAGCAAATTTCCCCCTTTATACTGGGTGTGATTCTCATGGTCTGGGATACACCTGTGAGCCAGCTTAGGTCAGGTGTCCTGGAGGACTGAATTGTTAATGGTAGCCCATGGCTGGCTTGGGATTCTGTTCCAGCAACACAGTTTAAGGTAGGAAGTGAAAATAAGGAGATTGTTGGTATATGTAGGGAAGTTCTGAGCTGGGTAATTACACCAATTTGAGTTTGAAATTGGCCAAACATTGCCTTGCTTTGTCATCCTTGCTATGTTATGCTAATTCCTCAACAGACTACCTTCTCTGGGTGATTTCTTTGATATAACTAATAAGTAATATGCTTTTTTTGTTCCTTTAAGAAAAAAATTCAAGTTGTTTAATTTTGAATGCCTAAAGTAGATAGATCAATATGCATGGTATGACTCTTTCGGGAGGAGACAGGGTCAAAGAAATGTGCTCTGCCCTGAGAGGAGCAGTAGTAGTTCTAATGCAAATGCACCTCAGCATTTAGTGCTGTCTCTGGAGGAAGTTCAAGGGTTTTTACCCTGTACAGAGAAGTTTTTATTCTTACCTTAGTAAGTCTTATTGTGCTGCATACATTAAATATCAGCTGGAGATTTTATCTACAAGTATCTGCAGGCAGCAGTGTGCCTTAGAGACATGTCTGTAATCTTGATTTCAGATTTATTACTCGGGGATGCCTAGGAAAAACCTGTGGGGCAGTAAGGGTGGTTTGGTTTGTTTCTTAGAGCTAGCATGTCTGAGGATATCACAGACAGGAAGCTTGTGTGCTAAATGTAATCTTCCAAGTCCTGAAGAGAGTCACATCCAATGTATTGTTTATTTAATGTGCCTCATTAATAATATTGCTAATATTGATGCCATTATATCTTAGTCCAATAAGGAGGTAACAAAACTGTAGAAGCTAATGGCCAGACCACATCTTGCAAGGAATGGAATCTTCTGGCCAAGCAGAGAAAATTAAGTGATTTGAGGCCTGCCGACACTTTTCTTGTTTTCAGGAAGTCAAGTTTTTGTTTCTAACACCACAATATGATCATATTGAGTTTCTGGAAAGTTGAAAGTGGAATACATTTGAACTTCAGCAAGGAATTTATTGTTGATATCACACCATAGAAACTGGAAAAAATATGAACTGAATGGTTTTAAAAAAAAGAAAAGAAAAGAACAATCATCCTTACATTTCATCATGAAAATATGCATATCAAATAACTTTGCTACTTGGATGGAGGTAAACAACTGCTTAAAAGAAGTGTTAGTTAAAACCACAAATTCAGAACAGGAGCCGTGTCATTCTTCTTGGTAAAAGTGCTACAGTGCACGGTAGGACTGGAGAATTTGGCACAGACTTTGTGTTTCTGGAAGAGTGTATATGGAAACATGCTGCAGAGGGCAAAGTGTCAAGCAGCACACTTCAGCTCACTTTAAAGACTTCAATTACCGCAATGAGTTCAAACCTCAGAGTTGAAAATACCGCTCATGCAGTGCTCAGAATTGTTTCCTCTGAAGGATGAAAGGCAATGTTCGGCTTAGGGAAATTTCTTGAATTGACTGAAGTTGTCTTGAAAGCTGAACTTATGAAACTCCAAAAGGCTCTGCAGCAGCTAGATCAAATTCAGTCTTCTTGATGAAACTCAGTGCTAATTTTCACTGAAAGGGACAGATAGTAGAAATGAAAATGCTTTGCTGTGATGAATTAATCTATCAGATTTTCTTCTTGTCCATTGCACAGTTTTCTAAGCACTGATGTCCAACTCTGTATTCAGTGCTACAAGAGAAAAATCTTCCATAAGTTTCTCATATACTATTCTGTTGTAGAGAGCTTTCAAATTAGTTAATACTTGTGAATATTCAGACTCCTTTTTTTCACATTTCGAGATCCATATGGTGATAAACATAGCTTTATGGTCTACAGCCCAAGCTTACAGAGAACTTCAGGGCTATTAATAGAGCTGGTCAAAATGCAGAATTCCCATCTGTGGGCCTATTTCTTACTGTGGTATTTGAATTTGTTCTGAGCTTGGAACTGCAGAAGTTCTGAATGTACTTTATCATACATAACAAAATAAAATATTAAATTCTTATTGTTTTGAAACTTTTTTTTGCCTGTAAGTCACATGGCTTCCTGTTTTAATGAAATGGTGCCATGCTCTGATTGAGAAAAAAGAATAAGTGCTGTGTAGCATAGAATAGAATCATAGAATCAACCTGGTTGGAAGAGACCTCCAAGATCATCCAGTCCAACCGATCACCCAGCCCTATCCAATCAACTAGACCATGGCACTAAGTGCCTCATCCAGTCTTCTCTCGAACGTCTCCAGCGATGGTGACTCCACCACCTCCCTGGGCAGCCCATTCCAATGGGCAATCACCCTCTCTGTGAAGAACTTCCTCCTAATATCCAGCCTATACCTCCCCTGGCACAACTTGAGACTGTGTCCTCTTGTGCTGCTGGTTGCCTGGGAGAAGAGACCAACCCCCACCTGGCTACAACCTCCCCTCAGGTAGTTGTAGACAGCAATGAGGTCACCCCTGAGCCTCCTCTTCACCAGGCTAAAGAACCCCAGCTCCCTCAGCTTCTCAAGAGGTGCAACTGTTTTCATTACTGATGTCTGGGAGCATTTTCCTCTATATTGAAAATACTTGATCCTAGTGCTAAGTGAATGGGATTTCATGAACAAATTTTCAAAGCTTTTTTTTTTTTTTTTTTTTTTTTTTGAGAAGCCTATCCCACAAGGTTTTGACCAGAATTTGTGACAACCAGATTTAGGATACGCATCTTTCTGAGTAAAGCAAGTGTAACTTGGCAGGACAGAGAAGCTTTGTCCAATTTCTTCACTAGAAACCATGAATTTAAAAACACTTCAGAAAAACTGTTTCTGCACATATTTTTATGTCTGTAGCTCTGAATTTATAGATGATCACAGAAGAAAACTGAAGCAAGGTCTGATTCCTCTCTGACTTCCACTGCTGTTAATCAGTAATCACTGAAATCTGTGCAGTTGTAAACAGAAATGATTGGTGAGGTGAGTTCTGGGGCCTCAAATCACAGAAGCTAAGTTGACTTACAAGGGTGCAATAATACCCTGAACAAAGAAGGTAGACAATGGCTTGCGGATGTAGCAAGAGACACATGCGGTATCTACCTCCACAAAAGGCTGCTTGAGGATGATAGAGATGTAAGAGTCAACTTCAGGCTGAAATGAAAATTCTGTTACATTGAATTTCTGTAATCTATATATTCAAGGGTTTGTATAAAAATATGTAACATTTTCTTCTTGGATATCTTCTGTTATGTTGCAAGCACATAGTTCATCCCTTTTAACTGCATTCTACTAGTTTAAACAATCTGCTAGCATTGTCTCTAGAGTGATTACAATAAAAACCTGTTTGGTCCAGATAATTCTCCCTTTGGTCACCTATTTCCAGTTCAGCAGCTAACACATTAGTCAGCATTTTAAAATCTGTGACAAAGTATGGGATGGGCAGAATGAATACCACCTACCTGACATCTTTGCTTTTCTGCTGAGACATATCCACTGACAATCAGCATAGCAGCTCTGGAGCTGTGTAATCTGTCTAAAAAGTGAGAGAAACAGCATTGACATTCAAGTACTGGCACATGATCTTTAAAGATTATGAAGAAAATTATCACTATCTGGAGACTTCCTCAGTGGCCTAACAATATTTCTGTAGTTAGCGTTCATATTAAAGGGTGAAGGGAATATCTACAGTCATTTTTGTGAGAAGAGAAGCAAATGTGCCCCTCACTATGTTCACTTTTACAAAGGATCTCAGTAAGACCAGAACTAACACCCACAATCATTTGCATGGAAAACATCTACCTGCGAGGCCAAATGACATAGTGCACAATAAATTCCCTAGGTCCCCTTTTAATTAGTAAGCCCAACATTCATATGGAGATAATTGCATGTTACGCATTATTTGTGTTCTGTTAAATCAGACCAAGCCATTTTTGTCTGAGAAGAGAATCCAAACATCTGCTTCTAGAAAGCTTTGTTATTGCTTGTTTGTACAGGACCAGCCATGTGCCAGCTGCTTTACCAGCAGAGAGAAGTCAGGTCCTGGCTCCAAAATGTTTGTAAATGAAATAACCTGCTTGGGGACCAAGGGGGATTAAGATGAATGAAAGACAGCAATACTGTTGAGACAAAGAGTTCCCCTGGATCCCACCCGATCTCTGATTTTTGCAGTGATAGTAACAAAAAGCCCTGTGTGTTGAATATATGTTACTCCTACCCAGGTTGGAGGACACCAGGACTATCCTCATCCACATTTAGCCACTTGATGGAGGATCTAAACACACTTGGTCTCATCTAATCACTGGGGAGAGAGCTGAGCTGCTGTGAGTAGGAGGTTGGGCCAGAGGCTGACCAGACAGAGATGTGTTTGTATTCTGTCAGACTCACTGGCCTTGAATGACTGCAGAACACAGAGCCATGACCTGTCCTCCTTGAGACACCAGTGCACTGTGTGCAGGTTGCCAGTACACTGTGTGCAGGCCATCCCAGGATGGCCATCCGTGTCTGACTGAAACTCAAGAGACTGACATACATGTGCACTGCAGGGATCTTCCTGTAAAGGGCAGGCTGCCACTGGAAGGTGACCTTGGTTGATCCAGTTGTTGAGTATTTAAAGCAAAACTGAGTAAGACCACACACTGTATAACTGGGGAATCATAGAATCATAGAATACATTGAGTTGGAAGAAACCTTGAAAGGGCCAATCCCCCTGCTGTAAGCAGGGACATCTCCAACTGGATCAGGTTGCTGAGGGTTCCATCAAGCCTGACTGTGAACATCTTCAGGGATGGGGACTCCACCACCTCCCTGGGCAACCTATTACAGTGTTCCACCACCCTTGTAGTAAACAACTTCTTTCTAATGTCCAATCTAAATCTACCCTGCTCCAGTTTAAAACTATTGCTCTTTGTCCTAGTGCTAAGTGCCTAAATAGTTCCTACCCAATTTTATTGTACAGCCTCTTCAGGTACTGGAAGGCTGCTATAAGGTCACCCTGGAGCCTTTCTTCTCCCAGATGAACAACCCCAACTCTCTCAGCCTGTCTTTGTAGGAGAGGTGCTACAGCCCTCTGATCATTTCTGTGGCCCTCCTCTGGACCTGCTCCATCAGATCCACATCCCTTCTGGACACGAAGACTCCAGAGCTGGACCCAGTACTCCAGGTGAGGTCTCACCAGAGCAGAGCAGAATCACCTCTCTTGATCTGCTGGCCATGATTCTTTGGATCAGTCCAAGATGTGATTTGCTTTCTGGGCTACAAGTGTGCACTGTTGGCTCATGTCCAGCTTTTCATCCACCAGTACCCCCAAGTCCTTTTCCACTGGGCTGCTCTCTATCACACCGTCCCCCAGCCTGTACTGATAATGAGGATTGTCTGGACTCAGTCTTCCCCTAATTGGTCTCTACATGGAGTTCTGTAAAGCCTTTGGCACAGTCCCCCACAACATCCTGGAGAGATATAGATTTGATGGGTGGACTGTTCAGTGAATAAGGAATTTGCTTGATAGTTGTATCCAGAAGGTAGTGGTCAACAGCTCGATGTGCAGATGGAGATGGGTGATAAGTGCCTCTCGGGAGTCCATACTGGGACCAGTGCTGTACAATATCTTCATTAATGATATAGGCAGTTGGCTCAAGTGCATCCTCAGCAAGTTTCATAGTTTGCTGATGATACCAGGCTGACTGGTGTAGTTGACATGATTTAGGGACTTATGCTGAAGAATTGGGCTCTGGTGAAGCCCATGAGGTTAAGTAAGGTGAAGTGCAAGGTCCTGCACCTAGGTCAGAGCAATCCTCAGTACCAATACAGGCTAGGGGATGATGAGATAGAGATGAGCCCTGCAGAAAAGGACTTGGGGTACTGGTGGACCAGAAGCTGGATATGAGCCAATGATGTACAATTACAGCCCAGAAGGCAGATTGTATCCTGGGCTGCATCAAAAGAAGCGTGGCCAGCAGATTGAGAAAAGTGACTCTGATGCTCTGCTCTGGTGAGTTTCACCTTGAGTACTATGTCCAGCTCTGGAGTCTCCATGTCCAGAAAGGACATGGACCTGCTGGAGCAGGTCCAGAGGAGGGCTGCCCAGGGAAATGTTGGAGGCCCCATCCCTGGAAACATTCATGGTCAAACTTGATGTGGTCCTTAAGAACCTGATCTAGTTGGAGGTGTTGCTTACTGCAGGGGTGTTGGACAAGATGACCTTCAAGGGTCCTTTCCAACCTGATGTAATCTACGATTCTATGATTCTATGTCTTTGTTCTGCCAACATAGCTTTCTCCTTGAGGAGCTGCAGTGATCTGTTGAGGTTCACCTCTCATATAAAAGTTTGTTAATCCTATATTTTTAAATATGCTAACCACCACATTAGGGAAACTCAGAGACACAATATGACCTAGATTAAGGGCTATTGTGAAAATCTGCTCTTATTAACCCATCCCCTGCTCTGACTCTGGCTGCCTATAGCTCCTCTTCTTCCACAGATTGTCAAGAGATGCTGTCCAGGGCAGTGCTCTCATGTGCTTGATTAACAGCATCAAGCACCTTTCTACCAGGGCACCTTCCTGCTGAGAGTATAATTCCCCTCCTATTTTGTTAGCAACTCTATCCATGTCTGTAGGAAGGCTGATGAAGGGAATTTGACCTTCAAGGGTTATGGCTGTTCAAAGAGTGTACACACCTTCTTGCAAAGCATGAAAAGCCAGTGGAGCATGAAGTTTCTTTTCAGGAAAACTCAGTAGTATTTTGCTGCATTTGATTCAAATACAAAAGACCATTTTTCTCACATCTTGACTGACATATACCTTGGCAGTTTTCTTGGAGTCTTTTGTTAGAACACATAGCAAATATCCAACAGGTAACTGTGGGACAGGAGCAGTGGAGGACCAAGATATTTTTTTATTGAAATCTGTTTTTCTCCTGAGGACCAGTAATGCTCCTGTCTGAAGTCAGTGTCATCAGAGTGCTAATGGCAGAAGTAGCTGCATCAGTGACAGAAAGCATTTCTGAGTTGAGCTCAAAACCAGGCTGCAGTTCAGTAGTGTGGCAGTTTTAGGCTTTACCTAGAAAAATTTTCCACAGATCTTGTACAGAAAGTGATAGAATGCAAATAAATTACCATTGGATGTAAAAGGGAAAATAATGATGAAGTCTTAATAATCCCATTGGTCTGGAAACTAACATAAAGCTGGTTGTACAACTTTTCTTTTTTCAACTTCTTCTCTATAGCAGATACTAGCTGGTAGCTTTTGCTAGCTTGCTGACCTTGAATGTGTTCTTATTGTGGCTAAATACTAACAAACTACTCTCTGATTTTCTCTTTCTTTTTCCCTTGTATAGGGTGGGGGAATGGAACAAGGAAGAGGTAGCTGTTGGTCACCCCCTGGTTTTGTCCAGAGGGGTTCTCGTGTTGTTTATAAATTGTAAATACATGTAAATATTTTATATTTTGTACATATTCATTGCATTCCATATTTCTAGATTGTAGTTTTGCTTGTAAATATATCTTGATTTGCTTTCATCTGAGCTGGTCTGGCAATTTTATTTTGGGAGGTAATTTGAATCCACCACAAGTGTAACATCCAGAGAGTCTGAAGAGCTCACTGAGACAGACACTACTCACTTGGAAGAAAAATGTCACAGTGGAGCATTTGCCTTTGTCTAAACAAAACCTGAAGCCCTTTTTGTATTGAAAGACTTCATGGGAATGGACATATTTCATTGAAATGCCCCTCTTACAGGTGCAGCTTTAGCAGAAAACAAGATAAAAACAATAAAAAATGTTTTGAGCAGCTCCTTGTGAAATATTAGAGGATGTTATTGTCATGTACAGTAGCAACCTGGATTAAAAATACAAGGGCTACCCACCATTGAAAATGTCCAGCCTTATGCAGAACTGAAATAAAAACCCACAGACATTACCCTAAAAGTCATGAATTTGTCTAATCCCCTGATGGGAGATGGCCTTCCCAGTTAGGCAATGAAATGCTGACAAAGCAGTATGTACAGTGACAAAGGGCTCATACTCCTGCTCAGCAGTTTCTGATCTAAAATACATCATCTTTGTCCTGCTCTTTCCCAGAGGTAAACTTGAATCCTCCCTGGAGTGACACAGAAATTAAATGAGAAGAGATACTTTGAAAGATTCCAGCCTGGACTTAAATAAAAGGTAAGGCATCAAGTGGAACAAAGAGCACTAGAGAAATTGAACTGGATTCCTGCTTGAAAGCAAAACATGCTTCCCAGCTCAGGCTGAGGCTCAGATTTTCTCCCTGTGACACAGTGCTGCTCAGCCATCTGGGTGCATTATGTAGCATGTTTTCACTTCTCCTGATGCCAGAAGCAGGCAGCTGAACCAGATGAACCTCTGGTCTTTTTTGGTGGAGCATTTTCCACATAACCATGTCATTTGAAGAACAACATGTTGCCTTTTTAAGGCCCCCTAGTAAATAAAACAATTTGCTGTTCATGGCGTAGTTCTGTATTTCATTGAAAGTGTATTTTTTGCCAAAAGTGCAAATGTACAAATGCTAGTAACTCTGACTATCTCTGCTACAACAGATCTATGATTAAGAGGTTGATAAACTATGTTAATGTTTATTTATGCTTTCTGTTAGTCACCTCTGATCTACATTTTCAGACCATTCTTTGCTATGTTCAAGCTATTCCTAGATGGCCTAATTTACACACATGCCTTCAGTTATTTTCTCTTGTTTTGGTGGCTCACAGTAGCCTTTCAATGGCCACGTAAATTGAATTGCTTTCCTTTGTGAATAGCTGTTCACAGTGGAAGTTGTTTGGTGAAATTCTAAATCAGACTGAACTTTAATTTTTATTTCTGGCCTCAAAATCAATGAAGTACCTCATATGCAGCTGGCATTTCATCAGATGCTGCTTACCTTCCATCCTCTGTGCAGGTTCTTGTAGCTATCTCTCTACTGAACTAGTCTAGATTTCTGCTGCCTTAAAATTGGATTGCTGTGGCTCTCTCTCAGTCCTGTACTGTGTCACCATGTCAGCCAAAGCTCCGAAGTGAATGTGCATTTTTCATAAGGGACACACTATGTTAAAAACATCTAGGACTTACCAAGTCAGATATCTGTCTGATCTCCCCATATGCAGGGTTCCTCTAATTTTCTTCCATGTATGCATTTAGCTCTTTTTTTCCAGTGTTTCCTCCTTAATTCTGCAACTTTGCCAGATGCTAAAATCCTAGCTATCTCCTCCTCACCTTCCACCTGCAGCCAGACTATAGTCAATCTATGAACTGCTCCTCTGTTACTTGCCAGTGGAATGCGATTCTGCTTACCTGCTGTTGGACACTATTTCTAAGTACGATCCATTGTGTGCCAAGAATAATAAAATGCTATAAAGCTGCAATAAAAATTGCAATAATTTAATCATACTGAATTTAGTTTCAGCAGCCTATCCCACCTATTTGTTTTGGCACATTTATATTCTTGGAAACAGTTGCAGAGATCTTTGAAAATAACTGAAGATTTTTGAAGGAAAATAGGTTGTGGTTGAATGTTGGCTTTCCAAATGACATTAAGAAGGTGGTTATTGTAATTTTTTTCTTTTCTAAGTGGAACAGAAGAAACGTGTCAATGTCTTTGTCAGATCTGCTGCTTACAAGTGTATTCTCTCTAAGTGTATCTATGCCACCATTGTGAACCCTGGTTGCCTTTACTGAGAACTTGCATGATGAAAGGCAGGAATAGATTTTGTATTTTTCTGTTTGCTTTGGTAATTTTTGGAACAAAACTCGACAAAACCTCTGTATGACATAAAATTTATTATAAAGCCAACTAATGTTGAAACTTTTTTCATTCATCTCTTAATGTAGAAAAGTTACATCTGCATGAAAGTATATTTTTATTTTCCTATTTACAAACCAACCATAACTATATATGATGCAGAAATAAAGATGCCGTGTTGATTAGTAACCTCTTCCATATGTGATATGTGAGGTTATAATATATATGGAGGTGCTTTTAATGGGATTCTTACAATTAAACTCTGGAGTGCTTGAAAACATGAAGGTAGATATGCAGAAACATGGGCTGGAACATACCTAGCAGCAGTGTAAGCATAAGAAGAAACTTGTTTTTCATGTTCTGTAAAATATTATTTACCTTTCTGTCTGAAGTATTCTGGAGCTGAACCTTAAATCTCAGCAGTGGAGCTGATGGAATTTAGCATGAATGCTAGCACGGAATTCTGTAGATTAAACCTGAGTGTCTGTTGCTGATTTAGGTGTCCAAGAGTGTCCAAGATTATCCAAGAGGGTGGCATGGGACTGGCAGGTATTACAGAGGACCTGTGAAAGGTCCTTGTCTTTTGGGATAGCCACTGAGTTGGGATACTTAAGAGCATTTCAAGATTATTTCTGTAGGCAGGAGAGAAGCCCCTGGTCAATACAGTCAGTAGAGTTAAGATAAACATGTAGGTCTGTATCTATTTTATGGTGAACTGACTCTCTCTCTCTGGACTCCTTGACTGACATACCTAGTGTGCTTCTGGACTTCTAAATGTAGGTATATTAGTCTCTAAGCTGAATCCTACCTGAAGAGTTCTAAACATGGCTGTGCCAGAAGTGGTATACAAAGGTTTCCATTGTCAGTTTTCATCAGCCAGTACTGGAATATCTTTCTTTCGTGTATGATTTTATCCAGAGCAACAGGTGAAAAATGTACCATGGGTCTCTACTAAATGCTGTCATTTCCTCATTTGTTCTCAGGTGAGATATGGCTACTGCTGTTTGATTTTCATTCTGCCCATCTCTCCAAACATAAAATCACAGAATCATGAAAGCATTTAAGTAGGAAAAGGTTCTTAAGATCATCAAGTCCAACTATAAACCTAACTGTGCCAAGTCCACCATTAAACTATGGCCCTGAGTGCCACATTTACACAGCTTTTAAATACTTCCAGGTAGGGTGACTCAAGCACCTTCTTAGGCAATTCCAGTGCTTGACAACCCTTTCAGTGAAGACATTTTTCCTACTCTTGAACCTTAACCTCCCCTGGCACAACTTGAGGCCGTTTCCACTTGTCCAGTTTCTTGTTACCTGAGAGAAGAGACTGACACCTACCTTGTTGCATTCTCCTGTCAAGTAGTTATAGAGGGCAATAATGTCTCCTCTCAGTCTTCTCTTCTCCAGGTTGAAGAGACCCATTTCCCTTATGAGACTTTTCTCTACACTCTTCAGCAGTTTTATTGCCCTTCTTTGGTCATGCTCCATCATCTTGATGTACTTCTTGTAGTGAGTATTTGAGGTGCAGCCTCACCAGTGCCAAGTACAGGGGCATGATCACTTCCCTACTCCTGCTGGCCACACTGTTCCTGATACAGGCCAGGATGCTGTTGGCCTTCTTGGCCACCCTAGCCAAGAAAGCCAACTGTTAGCTCGTGTTCAGCTGACTGTCAACCAATATTCCCAGGTCCTTTTCTGCTGGGCAGCTTTCCAGCCTCTCTTCCCCAAGCCTGGAACTTTGCGTGGTATCGTTGTGACCCAAGTGCAAGACCCAGCACTTGGCCTGGTGAACCTCATGCAACTGGCCTTGGCCCATCAATCCAGTCTGGCCAAATCTCTCTGTAGAACCTTCTTGCCTTGAAATAGATCAAGATTCCCACTCAACCTGATGTCATCTGCAAACTTACTGAGAGTGCACTCAATTTCCTTGTCCAGATTGTTGATGAAGATATTAAACAGGACTAGTCCAAATACTGAGCTCTGGGAAACACCACTTGTGATACGTCCTTCTCATCCTTCTCTTTTTTTTGGCTCTGTTATTTCCTCTCTTGATCATATATACAAGTGGATGGTGTTTGTTTTAATTTGACACTACATGTTAATGATTATCAGGTGCTTATATTTGCCATGTCTATCAGAGTGACATCCAATGTTTTAAAATACGATTGTGCCGTCAGGGAAAGATACTGGCTGATGGAGAGCAGGTTTGTTAAAGAAAAGTGCACTGAAACATCTGACAGAGAACTGCAGAGAACTGCATTAACTCTCATCTGTTTTACTATAAGCTTCTTATTTCAAACTGTGCACTGTTCAGAGGAACACTAGGATAGATGGAGAAGAAAGGCTAGAAAAGCCCAAGGTATTTACTGCAGTGCTGTAGACACAACCACCTACCTGGTGATATTGCTGTTGCACTAAATGCATTTTTCAGATCAGTGTGTGTTAAACAAAAGCAGAAGCTCTTTTATTTAGCAGCTCATTTTGTGGAGCTTTTTGTACAAAGATGCTGTTGATGTTCTGGGCAACATTTTCTCTGCCTCTCAGGAAATTGCTCTAATGTAAAAGGCTGGGTACCAGCTATTCCAGAGATCATAATAGCTGTCATGCTGGCTCACACAGGCACAGCACTATCCATGTAACAGTCTTGAAAGCTTCTTAATAGATGATGCCAACCAAACTCAAATGTGTTAGATCTCCCTGCATTATCATTACATTAGTCTGCCATCAAAAAGTTGGTAGCAACAAGTGAGAATGGGATCAAAATATTACATTCTACCAGGGTTTTTTTGCCTTTATACAAAATAATTCCCCTTGAATGTCATCTAGGCACATGAATATTGCAGATTTCATGCAGATTTATGAAGGCTTGATTAATTTCTTTATAATTCAGTTTCTTCTCAGCTGCTGATGTGAGGAGGGAATCGTGTTTGTGTATATAGATTCTGTTCAGCATATGGTCCACAGCCAGCAGCAGATAACACCTCCCAGCTGTTGTATCCTCCAGGACTGCTCCCACAGAGTCGGTCTGTTCAGAGTCGATTTTCCATAAAGCTTGTCCATAAAGGGGCGAAAACCCTGGCTGCTTGCCACAGACACAACAGCAGGTAGTAAGATTTAAAAAAATAAAAACTCTGAAAAAAAGCACACAAGTTGTATGTCAGTACCCTCCATTACGCTGGTGTAAACACAGAGAAACTATTGACCTTGTTAACATCTACCTTACCTCTGATTGGGGAAGAAGGAAAAATTTGTGTGCTTGGTGTTGGATTTGGAACTTGAAAAACAGGGTCCTTAGTCCTCTGTGAACAGCAGGAGAGGATTATACCTCTTTTCCCAGTTTGCAGTAGTAGCTAACAGTACCCAGCATGTACTCTGCTGCATACCTGTACCAGCTCTGTGGTAGTTTTAGGCTGTACCTTTAAAATTTTCCACAGATATTGAACAGAAAGTAGTAAAATATAAATAAATCACAATTGGGTGTAAAAAGGAAAATAATGATAAGTTTTAAACAATCCATTGGACAGATAACAAACATAAGCTAGTAATGAAAACAATCTCTCTCTCTTTTGGCTGCTTTGGCTCTGGCTGATGCTTCTTCTGGCTTTACTGACCTCGACTTCATTGCTTTGTTGTGACTGGTATTAACAACAACTTCTCTCTGCTCTTTTCTCTCATCCCTTTGTGTACAGAGGGGTAAGGAGGGGGCAGGGAGTGGAGAAGCTATTAGCAGCTCCCCTGGTTTTGGGCAGGGGGGTTCTTGTGCTGTTTATTAGTTGTAAATACCTCTGAATATTGTAAATATTGTATATTTTGTACATATTCATTACATTTCATTGTAGATTGTAGTTTTGCTTGTAAATACAGCTTCATTTGCTTCCAACTGGGCTGGTCTGGCAAATTTAACGTTGGGGGGAATTTCCAATCCACTACAAGGTCAAAATCAAAGTGAAACTGCAGTGCACTTTTTCATGTGTGACTGCCTGGTCATAGCATCATAGCAAGCTGCAGTTGCTACATATCAGATTGAAAGTGGTGGCTATTTTCTCTGCTGGTATCTTTCTTCCAAGATCTAGCACATGATGTTACGTGTCGTTTATAGGTTCAGCAAAACACGTTTACCCTTCTTATTTATAACACTTTTAACAGTCACCAAGGGTTGAGTAAATCTGCTGGCATCCTTTGTTCTGCAGCTGCCTATTATGACTAGCTCAAGTTTGGTATGGCTCTTGCTGGCTTCCTTAGTGCATTGCTTTGTTTAAATTGGAGAGTTATGTTACTTCTTATTGGCAAAAGTTTATATCCTCAAAACACCATACACTGGCTGAGACTAATCAAATTTATTCCTTGCTGACAGGAATATGGGAGGGACTGTCATTTACTAGTTTCACTATGAAATGCAATTTTGTGCTGACTCTCCCCAAAAATGCAAAGCCAAACAAGAGTGTTAAAGAATGGAGATATTTTAAAGATCCTGACAGTTAGGAGAGTTTTGCATTTTGCTCAGACTCTGATGGCTTTGCTGTATTTGCAGTCTTAATACACCCTCATTGATCTATCATTCTTGTTGGATTTAGCTCTGTAGGGTCTAATATTTGCAATCATGGAGAGCTCATATGATTTAGTAATTGTTTTAATTGAAGGAGATTCAGCATGTTATGACACCGGAGTAGCCTTTTTGTAGATTTAAAAAAAAAAAAAAAGTCAAACTGTAAATGAAAATTTAACTTAAAATCTCATCCTTATGACCATTTGTCTGCTTCCTTGACTCAGCAATGCTTTTCCTAAGAAGGAGAATTTCTATACAAGCATCTCTTGCATGGTCCAGGGGATTCTGGATTCTCTTAAATGCCAGCTGCTGCATAACTTGAACGGGAAAAGAGGGTTTAAAGAGGTTCTTCAGACCAGAAATAAGACATAGATACCAAATTACAGAACTGCACTCTGTGCTGGGTTAGGAACTGGCTGGAGGGCCAGGCCCAGAGAGTGGTGGTGAATGGTGCCACTGCCAGCTGGCAGCCTGTCACTAGTGGTGTCCCCCAGGGATCAGTGCTGGGCCCAAGCCTGTTCAGCATCTTTATTGATGATCTGGACATCAGTAAGTCTGCAGATGACACCAAGGTGGGGGCAGGTGTTGATCTGTTAGAAGGTAGGAGGGCTCTGCAGAGGGACCTTGACAGGCTGGACAGATTGTCAGAGTCCAGTGGTATGAGATTTAAGACATCTAAGTGCCAGGTTCTACACATTGGCCACAACAACCCCATGCAGTGCTACAGGCTGGGGACAGAGTGGCTGGAGAGCAGCCAGGCAGAAACGGACCTGGGGGTACAGGTTGACAGTAGGCTGAACATGAGCCAGCAGTGTGCCCAGGTGGCCAAGAAGGCCAATGGCATCCTGGCCTCTATCAGGAATAGTCTGGCCAGCAGGAGTAGGGAAGTAATTCTGGCCCTATACTCAGCACTGGTTAGACTACACCTTGAGTACTGTGTCCAGTTCTGGGCCCCTCAATTCAGGAAAGATGTCCAGAGAAGGGTAACGAAACTGGTGAGGGCTCTGTAGCACAAACCCTATGAGGAGAGGCTGAGGGAGCTGGGAGTCTTTAGCCTGGAGAAGAGGAGGCTCAGGGGAGACCTTATTGCTGTCTGCAACTACCTGAAGGATGGTTGTAGCCAGGTGGGGGTTGGTGTCTTTTCCCAGGCAACCAGCAACAGAACAAGAGGACACAGTCTCAAGCTGTGCAAGAAGTTTAGGCTTGATCTTAGAAAGAAGTTCTTCACAGAAAGAGTCATTGCCCATTGGAATGGGCTGCCCAGGGAGGTGGGGTCAATGTCTGTGGGAGGAGGTGTTTAGGAAAAGACTGGATGAGGCACTTAGTGCCATGGCCTAGCTGATTATTTAGGGTTGGGAGATGGGTTGGACTTGATGATCTTGGAGGTCTCTTCCAACCTGGTTGATTCTGTGATTAGGAAAATCATTATTGATAAAAATATGAGCTGCCTGACTAATCTGCTGACCTTCTTCAATGGGGTAACTGCATCAGTGCACAAGGGAAGAGCTATGGGTGTCATCTCCATGGACTTCTGTAAGGCCTTTAATAGAGTTTCCCAAAACATTTCTGCTCCTAAATAGGGGAGATATAGGTTTGACTGATGGACAAGGAGTTGACTGGATGGCCACATCCAAAGAGTTACTCAGTAGCTCAATATTCAGATGGACACCAGTAACAAGTGGTGTCCCTCAAGGATCCATACTGGGACCAGTACTGTTTCATATCTTCAGCAGTGACATGGGCAGTGGGGTTGAGTGCTGAGTGCACACTCAGCAAGTTTGCCAATGACACCAAACTGAGTGGTGTAGTTGATACACTGAAGGGAAGGGATGCCATCCAGAGGGACTCAGGCAGACTTGAGTAGCAAGCACCTCATGAACCTCATGAAGTTCAGCGCTCTCTTTCAGTACTTTATTATCTCTCAGATATCACAAAGATGCTTTTTTGCTGTCTGAAAATCACTAACATTTGAAAAGAGGACTTCTGACTACTGAGAAGTACAAGGTAGATGTTTAACACTTACTATACTGTATAACCAGTAGCAACCTGAAATGAGATAGGGAAAAAGAAGGAGTGTGGCAGTTTAGGCTGGGTGCCCCCTGCCACTGCTGCATGAGATACACCTCTGGTGTCCCAGGTACTCGCCCACTAGGGGTGGACACAGGAAACGACGTATTTCTACCCATAAATCCTGCGCCCTATAAGGCCATCTGCAGAGTCATTCTCTTCCTCTTTCTTCCCTCTCTGCTCCCCTGGCAGATGTCCTCTCTTATTGGGTAATGCCGGGGGGGGGGAGGGTATCTCAGGCCTCTTAGGCCTGACTAGGCCTAATGCCAGGAGGAGAATGGAGGGGGGGGGGGGGCAGTCTCAGACCTGGCCAGCCTGAGACTTGCCTAGCAGTGGGAGGTGGGGGGAAGGAAGAGCCCTGAGGGATTGGATAGACCCTTGGGTGGGAGGAGGGAAGGATTGGGAAACCTCTGGGTACTGTGTGGGGGACTCTGTATGCTTTGGGATGTTCTTTTCCACTATGCTTTGTAGTTTGTAGTTTTTTCTGTATTTTCACCAATCGCTTTTCCACTTAAACTTTCGATCACTCTCCAATCCGTTTGTGTGAGTCTCATTCTTTTGTCCCTTTCGGGGCAAGAAGGGTTCTGGCTCGTCTCAAACCAGCACAGGAGTACAGTTATTTTTTACCTTTTTTTTTTTTTCTTCACAAAAGCTTGTGGTTTATAATGCTTCTTAGTATTTTCACAAAAGCTTGGTGGTTTATAAGGCTACAGCTCTGTGGTGGGGTGCTGTCGTGGAGACTTTGTACAAGACTGAAACAAACGTTAATTCAAATGATTTCTTTTCCTCACTTTCACTTATATAATGAATTTTAGACATTGATTAGCACTGTTTTTACTAGAAAGAATAACTCCACAAGGGATGCTCTGTTGCTGTCAAAATATTGAGAAAGGGGCACAGGCAGGCTGAGTTCAATTCTCTGCCCTGTGGTGATTCTCTGGATGAGTAGAAGCAGGCTGAAGCAGTTAAGGTTTAGAATCCTTGCTGCCTCCTAGGATTCAAAGCCCATTTGTGGGTGAAAATCTGCACACAGAGCCTGAGAACTGTACTGAAAGCTGCCTACACAACTATTTATATGAGAAGTGTGGTGTCAGATTATAGTCAGTATTGGTGAATTTCATCTGTGTAGACCCTTCCAGTGTGGGCACCTCTATCAGACCTGGTTATTCTTTTCTGTCTGTATAGTTAGACACAAACATTTCACAGCAGTGAATTCACAGGAGTGAATTGCTCTGAAGACCTGTTGGAAGAAGGTTTCTCTCTGTCTTGTTCCTGATTTGCAGAAGGGCTTTGGTGAAAGATAGAAAAGAGAGTTGCACAGAAAATTACACTTGACCAAAGAGAGAACTCTGCTATACAAAACAGAAAATCCAATGCCTTTAGATGCCCTCTATATTTATTTATTTGTTATTTCTTTACAGTCCAAGGTGCAGAGAACACTGTGCTGGGCTTTGTTGGACTGTCTCATCTATATTTTATATGGATTTAAATTATGGTACATCCATGTTGTCAATGGACTTGCTTTGTGTTTTGGACTTCAACTCTTCTGTGTGTCCAAATTGCCTACATACTAACTTGTGCCTGAGAATACTGCCTTGACTAACAGGATCATTCTCTCTGGGAGAAAACCAACACAGAGGTGAATCACAGGATAGCTGAACCTGTAAGTCACCTCAGGAAATCATCTTGTCCAACCCTCTGCTCAAAGCAGGTTCCCCAGGATCACATTCAGTTGGGTTTTGAGCATCTTCAGGATGAAGACTCCACAGACTTCCTAGGCCACCTATGCCAGTGTTTCACCATCTTCACAGTAGAAAAGTGGGTTTTTACATTTAAATGTAATGTCCTGTATTTCAGTTTGTGTCTGTTCCCTCCTGTCCTCTCACTGGGCACTACCAAAACACTGCCTCCATCTTCTTTATATCCTCCCTTCGGATACACACTGTTAAGTTTCCCCTGAGCATTCTCTTCTCCAGGATGAACAGTTCTCAATCACCCACAAAAAGATGGACAACTTGTCCACCAGGTCCTTGTCCACCAAGAGCCCCAAGGTCCTCTCTCTGCCAAGTTGTTTTCCAGTCAGTGAACTCCCAGTCAGTACTGGTGCCTGAAGTTATTCCCCTTCAGATGCAGAACTTTGACTCTCCCTTTCTTGAACTTCATGCAATTCCCACTTGCCCATTTCTCAAGCCTTCCAAGGTCCCTCTGAACAGCAACACAACCATCTTGTGCAGCAACCACTCCTCCCACTTTTGTATCTGTAAACTTGCTGAGAGTGCACTCTGTGCCTTCAACCAGGTAATTAATGAAGCTGTTAAGCAATGTTGGCTTCAGCATCAGTCCCTGGGGTATGCAGGTCTCCAGCTGGACTTCATGCTTATGATCACAAGCTTTAGAGTTTGGTAGTCCAGCCAGTTTGCAATTCACTTCACAGTCCTCTTGTGTTGTCCATAATTCAGTTTGTCAACAAGAATTTTACGGGAGACATCTCTGAATGCCTTGCTGAAGTCAAATTAAACAACATCCATTGCTCTACCCTCTTCCACTGAGGCAGTCATCTCCTTTTAGAATGCATACACATTGGCACTGATGTGTATACAATGTGTGTACCATATTGTGCAGGTGCATGGCTGCTTAACTTTTAAAATGTACATCTCCTAGATATTACATAAGAGAAATAATAGGAACAGATCCAAATTATCTTGAAAAACCCTGAGGGCAACTGAGTTATCTTTGCAAAAAGAGGGGGTAGGTTTTAATTTCTACATTTTTCTTAATTTCCTGGGAATTGTTGGAATACAAGAAAGTCCAATTATTTTTTTTCCTCTGGTATGTTACAGAGACAGAGTTGAAGTCTGGTTTTAAGGAGTTTTAGGACAGAATTAGGAGAATAACTTTATTTTTTCTCCTGTATTTTCAGTCCAAGAGCAAAAAACAATTGTATGAAAAGAAAGTGTTTTGTAGGGTTTCTAGGACAACATTGAGAATGAATAAAACCAGAGGTGTTTATGACAAAATGTTCAGCTTTGGAAGACTTTTTAATATCTGAACTCAGTCTAAATTATCTTCCTATTTTTCCTAATACCAAAGTATGGGCAGGAGAGATTATTTTCCACTGGGAGTTCTATGTTATGATAGAAAAGGATGCAATCTTTTATTTTATTTTCTAGTATCTTAAAAGACTTAAAATCTAAACTGAGAAAATAACTCCATTTCTGAAAGAGGAAACTGGTGGAATTGCCAATTTTTAATCCACCAGTGCACAAGCCAACAAAAGCTTTGCATAAAAATTCTTTTCATATTTACATTTATTGAGTACATCCAACCACTGACATGCTAGCTCCTTCCTTAGAATTCTGTATGAGAGGAAACCAATTTAATTCTATTAGAATGAGGCTGGATTTGCAATCTGAAGAGCCTGGGTAGCTGGAGACTAATTTTTCTTGAAACAGCTAATTTCACAATAATTTCTGATATTCCATTTTGCATGTGGTTTAAGAGAGTGTGTTAGAGTGCTTTGGAGCTTAGAGAGCAATTACTTTTGACACACTACAGAATGAATAGTGTACCCCTTGGAATATAAAATCATTCTGTGTTTGGAAGCATACTTGGCCCATGATTCATAAACATACCAATATGTTATTATGTGCTATGTGAAGTTTGAAAACTACTGTTGCAATGCCTCTTCCATTGAAAGAATATTTCTTGCTTTTAAAGTGCAAATAAAAATTACAGAGGTTTGAAATAATGACTGTACTAGTATTGACAGTAGCCTAAGGAAGGCACAGAGACAAAAGTCAAAGTATGTTGACCTTTGTAAGCATTTCTGATCGTGATAAAGCCATTTGATTTTTTTTTCTTTCTTTCTTTTTTTTTCCCCAGAAGACCATAGGATGCTCTTAGTTCACAAACTCCCCTCTGACTGCTGGATGCATTATGTGTACAAGGAAACTGGGACTTTCCAGTGTTTCTAGGCTAAAGCTAGATCTGCAGAATGTTTCATAATGACCAAAACTCTATTTTGTCTCAAAATGACATTTCTGTGAAAGACAGAATCTACTGCAATTTATCGATGTTTCCTGAATTATTGCCAAGGATCAGTTAAAAATGGACCAAATCCTGAAATTTCTCCTTCATGTGAAGTCATTCCATAGCAAGACCTACTTCAATTAAATTAGAGAAATTATTTTTTTTGTAGCGGAGTTTGGATATTAGGAATGAATTTGGCCAAAATCATGAAATACAGTGCATCCCTTCATGCAAAGAGCTCATGAATGAAATCAGACATGTAGTTTAAAGAAATTTTGAAGTCAGAATTTAAATTGTATGGTCCACTAAAAAGGAAAGATTTTATAACAACATACTTTGAAAAAACAATGGAAGAGGACTAATCTATGGGTTTTCCCTGCCATGTACTTGGAACTGATGCAGTACAAGACATAAACAAATGTGAGTAACTCAGAATCTGACATGTGGATTAGGAAAAACACGAGGCTAGATATATACATGTTATTAAGAAACATACAGCATTGGATATAGATAGGAACAGTCCCAGATAAAGTAATGTAGTATTCAATACTTGTCACTTCTGAAGTCCTGGAGTCAAGTTTGCCTGGCAATTGTCCCAGTCTGTGCTGCCAAAGAACTTTGTCCCTCTGATAGATGTTGTTGGAAGTCAGCAGAGTTTTTATAACAATGTTTTTAGTAAGGGGACACCAAATATTAATCAGCAGAAATTTAAGAGATTGTATGCAGGACACTAACAGGATTTTAATCTGCTGCAGATAACTGCTTGTTTGTTGTAATGCTATGAAATATCTCTGGTTATCTGACTGCACTCTTGGCATATTGATGCATATGCCACCTACTGGGAGCATCAAAACAGATCCTCCTTCTGCTCCAAGCCCCTAAACCAGGAGTTGAAGTGTCGTTGCCTGTTGGATAGAGAAAGCTGAGCAGCTGACACAAAGCTGAGCCAATGATGTGCACACACCAGGTCACTGTAAGACACATCAGATCATTGCATGGTGGCTTGCCTTTCCTGGGAGGATTTTAAAGAGATTTGGTGAAGTTGGATGTCACTACTCTTCTGCCACTCTGGCTACAGAGCTGCATTGTGAAGGGGAACGAAATAGAGAGCAGGTAGTCTGAAAGTGTGTCTTTCAGCTATCCACCTTCTCTGGAGACTTCAGGGGTTGGATTTGAGAAAACATTTTTTAATGAACTCCTCAGACTCCCTGAACCTGGAAGTAATTGGGTTTTAATTCACTTTTCATAATCTGCTTTGCTTTTATGAACTCTGTGTGAAGCATTCACTATGTAAATAAATTATACTTCCACTTTTTCCTCTTCTTCCCACACTGGGCTCGTTTAATAGTACTTTTCTTCTGTCATAGAAGAAAACAATCACAAAGTGTAAAGACCAGAGCACTTTAGTTTAATCACATCCCTTACTCTGGAGTGGAAAATTTAGTTTAGCCTCACCAAAGTAAAAAGCATATGCCTCTTTGAAGGCATTTTTATGAATATATTAAAAAGCTTATTAGATCATTACTGCCTGTCTGCCTTAGTGTGTAAAGGCTGCCTTGTCATCTAAAGGTAAACTCAATGACATAGCAGTCAGGTATCTACAGTTGGACTTCAGTGGAATTTGAGGTACATCTCCAGGAAGCAGCAAAATACTGTGCAGAGCTACCTCAGCTAATGATTGAGAATGTTTGGTTATTGAAAGCAAGGCATCCACACAAGTATGGCCGTATTAGTATATGGTGGAGCTCTCTAGTAGGAGAGGATTGCAGTGAGCAACCCTTTTGACAGGTGAGACCCCATCCTGGTGAAGGGCTGTGCCCAACAGTGAACCTTGTGATACTGAAGTACCTTGAACAAAATGTCTGTCACTGTCAGCTCAACTCTCTCATATCTATAAGTCATTGCCCCTCTTGGATTTAGCTTTGCACCTAAAGTTAGCTGCTTCATACTCTCTACCCTGCTGTTTTGGTGGTGCTTCCAGCCCCTCTTGTAGAAATGGTACATACTCTCCATGTTCACCCCTCTGTCACGACACCTTACATGCCCACCCATGTCAGGCCACTGAAGTGGGATGGCAGAGTCCAAGGTACAAACATAGGCTGTGTCCTCCTTCCTTATTCTGAGTGGTAACATCCTGGTGACTATGGAAGATGTCATATCTTCAGCTAGTGGGAACCCACAGCCACCGTTCAAAAGGCTGCTCTGCAGTGTATAGACTCTTTGAAGAACTGAGAGTTGCTCTTGAGGGCCTGACTCTTGGAACAGGTATCCCATAGTCTGTTTGACGTTGTATGTAGCCTTAGTATCTGATTTACTCTGATGTTTTTATGGGATATAAGTCCACCCAGCCCTTTGCTGTCAACAAGAGGGATTTGGGGCCTTTAGACTACCTTACCTTGGCCTGTTAGACAAATACTGCTAAATTCTCTACAGGACTTGATTCAGCTAATGTAGGTCTTGAAAGAAGATCCAGCCTCCCCATAAAAACCACCAGGAGAGACTGCTTGTAATTTAGATGTGACTAAAATGTCCTTTTCTGCCCTCACAGAATGACAGAATTACAGAAAACACCTGGTTAGAAGAGACCTCAAAGAGACCCAGTCCAGCCCTTGACCCAGCACTGAAGGGTCAATCCTAAACCACGTCCCCAAGTGTCAGGTTCACATGCTGCTTAAACACGTCCAGGGATGGTGACTGCACCGCTGCCCTGGGCAGACCATTCCAATATTTGATAACCCTCTCTGTGAAGAAACATTTCCTAGCATCCAGTCTGAACCTCCCCTAGTGCAGTTTGAAACCATTTCCTCTAGCCCTGTCACTTGCCACCAAGGAGAAGACGCTGGCCCCCTCCTTGCTTGAATGTCTCTTCAGGTAGTTGTAGAGAGTGATGAGGTCTCCCCTCAGCCTCCTCTTCTCCAGACTGAACAACCCCAGCTCCCTCAGATGCTCCTCGTAGGCCACGTGCTCCAGGCCCTTCACCAGCCTCATTGCCCTTCTCTGGACACGCTCCAGAACCTCCATGTCCTTCCTGTAGTGAGGGGCCCAGAACTGAACACAATACTTAAGGTGTGGCCTCACCAGTGCTGAGTACAGGGGGATGATCACCTCCCTCTTCCCGCTGGCCACAGTGGGTCTGATTGTGGTGGAGAGGTTATTAGTTTATGAATTATGAAATTTGAATTATGAAAATTAATTTTTTATTAACTATTAAAATGTATTAATAACCAATCAATCACTATTTTATGTACAGATTCTAGTGTACGGTTGTGAAATACACCCCATAACCGTTTTAGTATGCACAATTTGGACCCAATTAGAATATTTATGGAATTAATTTCAATTAAAGGAATGAAGTTGCAATTCCACTGCTTGTCCACCAGATAGTGACTCGACAAGATGCTGCGGCTTTAACTATATACAGAGAAAGTGTTACAGTGTTTCAGAGGCAATGCAAACTAGAATGTCATGTGGCTAGGTGAGGGTGCTTTGAACTGAATGTGAGTGGATGCTGCACACATGCAAAGATATATGGTGTCTTGTGTTTGTAGTGAAGCTAGTTGCTAGGTCAGCCCCCCTGCTTGCCGTCTGCCTGGGACTGGCCCTGTGCTGGTCCGTTCCAGGCTGGGGGAGGCTCCCAGGGCTGAGGCTGCAAAAGCTGGTGGGCTGCAGGGGGGCTTCCCTCCAGACAGGGTCAGTGACTTTCCTTCTCCTCCTGCCTCTGCCTCTCAACCTGCCTTTCAACTTTTGCTGGTTGGCAGGTTCCCTTGGCAGGGCAGCCCTTCAGTGTGATTCTGTCGGCTGGAGGCTGGCTGGGCTGGTACAGCTCCCTGGACGGGGTCAGCCCTTGCAGGGTTGGCCCGCATGGTGGGGCAGGGTGACGGTTCCTGGTAGGTGGGGTCGGATGTCTCTGATCCCGGCGGCAATGGGCTTTGGGGATGGTGGAAGCAGCCCTGGGGAAGTGGCCAGCTACATGAAGCGGCAACTTCCCCTTGCTTGGCTTGAAGTGAGCCTGATTCTTCTCGGCGACTACTTCCTGTTTAAGGTTACAAAGCAGTCCTTTGCTTGACTTAAAGAAGAGGCATCTCTCTGTCCTGACTTTGAGTTACCCTGGTGCTACAGGGCTGTGGATCGGCGAAGTGAGCAGCACCCTTTATCTCCCACGAACGGCAGGGTCACGCAGGGTGGCTGAGTGCTGTTCCTGCTTGTGCAAGCCAGTACACACAAGGCTGTGGCTCATTGGTCTGCTGCTTATGACTGTAGCAGACACCTGGACTGCCTGGATTGGGCTAGTCCCTTCCCCTCTGGGCTAAAGCTTACCCTCGGGGGTCCAGTCCTCTTTAAGACATGGCGGGCTCTTCTTCCGATCTGGTAGGACTGGGCTTTTGACACTGTAGCTTCCAGCGAAGAGTTCTCCTTTGCAGATTCCTCAGGTAAACTGAGGCATGGCGGCTCTTCCCAGGTGTGGCAGTTTGGGCTGGGTGCCCCCTGCCACTGCTGCATGAGATACACCTCTGGTGTCCTGGGTGCCCGCCCAATAGGGGTGGACACAGGAAACGACGTATTTGTACCCATAAATCCTGCGCCCTATAAAGCCATCTGCAGAGTCATTCTCTTCCTCTTTCTTCCCTCTCTGCTCCCCTGGGAGATGTCCTCTCTTATCGGGTAATGTCGGGGGAGTATCCTCAAGGCCTCTTAGGCCTGACTAGGCCTAATGCCAGGAGGAGAATGGAGGGGGGGGCAGTCTCAGACCTGGCCAGCCTGAGACTTGCCTAGCAGTGGGAGGGGGGAAGAAAGAGCCTTGGGGGTTTGGGTAGACCCTCAGGTGGGAGAAGGGAAGTATTGGAAAGCCTCTGGGTACTATGTAAGGGACTGTGTATGCTTTAGGATGTTCTTTGCCACTATGCTGTGTAGTTTTTCTGTAGTTTCACCAATCGCCTTTCCATTTAAACTTTCCATCACTCTCCAATCCATTTGTGTGTGTCATTCTTTTGTCCCTTTCGGGACAAGAGATGTTGTGGCTCGCCTCAAACCATCACACCAGGGCTCTTGAGGATGTTTGCTTCTCTCCACATTGCAGAAGCCGCTAGTATGCATGCATGTGGGAGTGTTGTGGAGAGGGGGAATAGGGATGGAGGATGGTGATTATTAATTATGAATTATGAAAATATGAGTTATGAAATTATTGTTTATTATTATTCTTACTATTCAATTAATTAGTTTATATATATTGATTCGGATGCACGGTTGTAATAATATAGACCGTAACTGATTTAGTGTTTACAATTATACCCAATTATAATATTTACAGTCAATTTCTAATTAAGGGAACGAAAGGTTGCAGTTCCACCGCTTGTCCACTAGATGGAGACTCGGCAAGGTGCTTGCGGCTGCTAGCTAGGTATAGAGATATTTATAATGTTGTCACGAGGCAGGTTAAGCTGGAAATATCACGTGGCTATGCGCAGGCACTTTGAATAGAACGTTACTAAATGTTATACACATGAAAGATACATGCAGCGAGACAAATTGCCGGATCATGCGGGCTCGCTGGGTATCTGCCTCTGCCCAAGGTTGGCCCCGTTCGGGCAGTGCTTTCTTTCTCCCTGCTGGCTTTGTTGGGGGGGGGGCAAGGTTGGCTTTCTCTTTCCTGCGGTCTGCGGGGAGGGGTGTGGCTCCCTGACCGGAGGACGGCTCAGGAGGGCCAGGTCTTTTTGGTGCTCGGCCCTACGATCGAGGGCAGTTTTCCCGTAGGCAGGTCTCCGGTGGGGCGTGCGGTGACGCGATGCTTCCCCACCTCGGCTCGAGGTGAGCTGACTGCCGCTTCTCTGGGCGACTGCTTCCATTTAAATTATAATGGTACAGTCATTGCCTTGACTTCAATGGAGAGGCTAATCTTTTGCCCTCTCTTTTCCCTCGGGGAAACCCTGGGTGTTTCTCCCTGATACGGGCTGCAGAGCGGCTACAGAGGGCGGCTTCCTTTCACTCCCACAAGCGGCGGGCCACGCAAGATGCGTTTCTGCTTAGTTGGCTGCTTAATTAGCTTGCAGCATTTCTGGACTGCCAGGCTTGGGCTAGTCCTTCCTCCTTTGGGTTACAGCTTACCCTATCTGGGGGCTTTCCTCAGTCTCTTTCGACTGGGTCTATGGCGCCTCTGGCGACGGGGTCATCCTTTGCGGGTCCTCGATGCACACTCCGTGGGCTGGCTTCCATGTTTGCAGAGGCTTCCAATTACGCTTGCGTGGAAAGGCTTATAGCTTACACAATCGTGAGTTGCATGATGGGTGAAAGCAAAAGGAGAGAGTAACGTGGCACCAAAATGGGGCAATACTTATAGACACTCGAGGCTGGAAACTAGCCAATGAGCACATTTGCCAACAATCTGCTTCCACCTATAGAAAGGTGAACCTAGAATTATGCCCGTAGATGGCAAGAGCATAGGCATGCCATTGAGATGGGTGCCTGCAGTTGTTTTGCCCCTTAGGAGACAGGCTGGTGCCTGAGCTTTTTGTCTTCCCCTCCTGAAAGGAGGGTGGAAGGGGGAACTTCCCAGAACATGTTGGGACAAGTTAGCTGGTATGAGGGGGCATAATTCTGGGCATGTGATGCCTTCACGACAGGGAGTGAGAAGACTTACAAGCGATGAGCTTAATAGCAAAGGCTTAGCTCTTAGGCAACAAGATTACAAGCTCAGGCAAAAGGAGGGCAATTTGTTTACAAGTTGGGGTAATACTTATAAGTTTCTTGAGGCTGGATTTGGCCAATGGGCACTCTTGTGCCTGCTTTAGCCTACAGAAAGTGTGAAGCTAGAATTATGCCTTTACTTGGAAGAAGCATGAGCATCCCATGAGATGGGTGCATGTAGTTGTCAACCCCTTAAAAGGCAAGTTGGGGTTGTTTGTGCCATCTGGCCAGTGCCTGGGCCTTAGTCCCCCACTCCAGAAAGGAAGGTGGAAGGGGGAATAGTCCACACACATTGGGACAAGTTTTACAGTATTTGGGCACATAATTTTGGGCATATGGTGCCTTCACCACACTAATACAAGCCAGCATGCCATTGGCTTTCTTGGCCACCTGGGCACACTGCTGGTTCATATTTAATCAACTGTCAACCAGAACCCCAAGTCCCTCTCAGATTCGCAGCTTTCTGACCACTCATCCCCAAGTCTGTAGCTTGCCATGGGGTTGTTGTGACCCAGGTTGAGGACCTGGCCTTGTTAAACTTTGTGCAGTTAGCCTTGTCCCACCAGTCTAACCTGTTCAAATCCCACTGCAAAGCCTCTCTACCCTCTAGCTGATTTACACAGCCACCCAGCTTGGTGTCATCTGCAAATTTACTGAGGGTACACTCAATTCCCTCATCCAGATCATTGATAAAAGTATTAAAGAGGACAGGCCCCAGTACTGAACCCTCTTCACGATGGGTACTTGCTTGGTTTCTGGGTAAATTGAGACATGGCATGAGTCTGGTGGCAAGGGGAAGCAGGCTAGGCTTGTGGCTTCTAGGCTTGTGGATTCTCTGGCTTGCATGTGTGTGGTTCATGGCTTTATCCCAGGCTCTGGACCAGGCACTCGAGGCAGGATAGGGCAAGTCAAGGCAGCTTCTATGAGACAGGTCTAAGTAGGCTTGAAGCAAGACAAGGCAAGGCAAGGGTGACTACCAAGTCACTTGTATATATACAAATTGCCAGAGATTGGTTGGTCCAATGGGGCACTGAAGCTAACGTGTAGCTGCCCAATGGAAAAGCGTTCTGCCAGACTATAATCATAAAAGGCAGAAGCAAGGATCTTGTATATGGGGGAGCAGTGGTCAGCTTACGTGCTCTCACCCCAGATAAACCTCTTGTTTACCACACA
This sequence comes from Indicator indicator, assembly GCF_027791375.1. Lineage (NCBI taxonomy): Eukaryota > Metazoa > Chordata > Aves > Piciformes > Indicatoridae > Indicator > Indicator indicator. The sequence goes on along the minus strand of NC_072010.1, from coordinate 18,896,756 downwards.
GGCAGGATTCCTGTCCCCTTTGTTCTTTTCCCTGCGTTGCCCTGTTTTCTTGCAGGAAGGAGGGGAGAGAAAGGGACCCTGTCTAGACCTCTTAAGGCTTGTCTGGGTTTGCACTGGGCCATGTCATGGCCCTACCAGGACAACAAGCCACGTAGTCAGCAGCTCAAAAGTGATACATGGCTCTCAAGTATTCTTTCACTTTGAAAGAGAAAGGGATATTCAGAGAGAGTTAGAACACGTAATGACTGCTTTGGGGAGGATGTACACAAGATCTCTTATGTCATCTCTGCCGGTATATTGAAAGGGTTCTCAAAGACTGAACCAGCCTGCCTAGGGAAGTGGTTGAATTGCCATCCCTGGGTGTATTTAAAAGCTGTCTAGATATCGTGCTCAGGGATATGGTGTAGTAGTAGCCCTAGCAGACTTATATAATAGTTGGACTTCATGACCTTAGTGGTCTTTTCCAGCTGTGGTGGCTGTGTGTAATTCTGTGAAGACTTGTCAGAACAGTAATTGTTCACATGGAATTGATTCTGAGCTTTTGGGGGAAGGTATCTCAGCTTCCTCCAGACTCTGCATTCACGTACTGCTTCAAAGGAATTGTGAAACATCTTGGAGAAATGCAACTTCTCTTCAGCCTCTACCTGACACCACTGTGGCCATCAGCTGAAATCAAAATGTCTCTGATGATACAAATTCTGAAAACCTTTGGAAGAAAACACCACAGCAGTCCTATCACACTACAGAAGAGAATGGATAAAAGTTAATTCAGGGATATCATCCCTCCAAAGTCCTGCCATGGACAGTTAGATTATACTCATGAATTCATTACTATTACTACAACTAGAACAATTACAATTGTAACAAAACCTGCAACAAAATATCTGTAACAACTATTACTGTAACCACTGTAACAATACCTATAACTGTAACCACTATAGCTATAACTATAACTATAACTAACTATAACTATAACTATAACTATAACTATAACTACAACTATAACTAACTATAACTACATTGTGGCAAGGGGGTGGGGAGGAAGTTCCTTAGCCTCTCTATAAAAAGCTTGAAAGCTTCCTAAGGAAATCAACCAAGGATAGAACAATTCAAGCTAGATAAAAAAACGTTGAATGAAGTCATCAGCAATTGAAAATGAGGCCTTGAAACAGCAAATCTAAGGATATTTTTAACTGCATCTGTTGCTATCTGTACTGCCTGTCAAAACAAAAGCCTGTTTCATCACCCCTTTGTTTCTGACAAGTTATGTGTGAGGTGTTCACTGACCAGTTTTGCAGTCAGAGGGAAATGCAGCTGCTTGTGAGATGGTCACAGCATTAGGCCAACATTTTCAGATCAGGGAAGGAAGAGAGATGCATTCATCAAGTCTATCTTTAGTAAATTTTGTGTAGCCAGAAGTGAAATATTTAACTGGAATGTAGTCAGGATTCCAGCCCTTTGTGTAAAACTAAATCAAATCAACTTAAAACGCTTATACAGATTTTTACTTCTTTATTTTTCCCCCATTTTGCTCAAAACTGTTAAAACGTATTAGAGAAAATAATTCAAACTTGCAGAAGTCTTTATTGTATGAAAGGAAAAATCATGTAACAGCTGTAGCTGAAACAATGCTTTTCACTTATTACATTTCTGAGATAATTAAGCTAAATATTCAGACCATATATATGCCTCTAGGCAAAGACTTAATCATTTGCTTTTTTGTTGCTGCTGTAAAGGTAGTTATTTATGGTAATTTACCAGTGATGAGTGGAAAGCAATGCTTCTAATCTTCATCTTCCTTCACTGTTCTGCTGAGCATGCTGTACTGCAGATAGCACCCTGTGGTATGTTAATCTTGTGCAGGGATTTATGGTCACAGTTCCCACTGATGTTAATGGAGATTCTGTACATTCATAAACCCTTCAAGCTTCCAGATGACAGCATGCTTACTAACTAGCAGATCTGGCTGGAAAATGTTGAGAAATATACAATTATTGCCCTAATTTGCTTCAGGCTTGAGGTTCCCTGAAAGAACCTGTGTGAGCTTAAGATGCTTTGGTAAGTGTAATCAAATTATGAAGTGTGTATGGCAAGTGATTTCTGTCCATGTCAAATAATACAATAGCAAGCTTCAATAAAAGACTAAAATTCCAGATTGCCACCCCATCCCCAAGGTATTCTTTGTGTGACAGGCAGTGGGAGAGCAATGGGACAGGTCAGCAACTGCTAGGAGATTACAGCAGATACCTACCATAAGTTCATCCATATGTAAACTCATACACATCTTTCCTACCCTGAGAAAGATGCTCACAGGAGGTGAGAACCGAATGCTAATGTCAGTAGTGATTTGAGTGATTGCCACTGGAACCCAAAGAAGGTTAAAAAGGGATGAAGACATACTAGACAGCCCCAGGTGCAAGCAGAGCGCTGACACCCTGCAGTCTTGACCCTGAACCCCCGGGGGTGAAAGGAGATCTAATAGTATCAGATATATTGCACACAGGTTGTGTAGTTGATGCCACAAGTTCATAGGCATACTGGTGGGAAGGGTCCTCAGGAGGTCTCCACTTCAGCTTCCCACTGAAAGTGTTACTTGTGCCAACACTAGGTTGAGCTGACTGCAGCTTTGTCTAGCAAAGTCTGATGAATCTCCAAAGATGAGGATTACCAGTCTCCTGGTATACTCTTTTCAACCACTCCTACCAATAATTGTAGTCTGCTATTAGATCCCCCTCTTAGACTCCCGTCTGCCAGGCAAAGTAAGCTGAAGCTCCTCAACCTTTTGTGGTAGCACTGAAAAGGACTCTGCAGTTTGTCAATAACGTTCTTTAACAGGAGGCACAACATTTGTTTAAGAAGTGCAACAAGCCCAATCTACTGGATTTACTGCAGAGGATTTACTGACACCCTGAAGTCACGTATGGGTGCTTATGCAACACAAAACCTGCTTTTGTTATGTTTGTGATGTAGAAGCACCTGTGCATGTGCATATTGGTTGGGCAGGGAGGCAGATGCTGCTTAGTACCTTCTAGGTTAGGATGACTGAATCACAGTCTTAGCAGATGCCTGAGCCTCTAGAGCATCCTGGAGAATGGGAATGGAGCTTGATTAAACAAAAGCATACTGAGTGTGGACTACAACTGACATACATGAGCTGGCTACATTACTGTGAAACCCATTGATCACTAAAAGTTTTTCTTTTCTTCATGAAGATAAGCAGATTGGGCAATAACTTCCATTCATGCACTAAATAATAGCTTTATATGAATCCCTTCAAATATCTATAAGGTCTGTACAATGCAACCTGATCAACTTCTTAAATATATGTGTGTTATGCTATATGTTATAACAAAAAAAAGTGATCTGAAGCTGTGTTTGGAAAGAAAATAATTCAGCTGCAATTTCACAAAGGGCTGAAAAGAACTGGTTTAAAAGTATGCATTAATTAGCATTTCTGTATCATTGTCCTTGACCATCCAAACCTTTGGAGTCCCAAAATGATTTGCTATAACTTGGACAGACATGGTAAAAGGTATTTTCATCATTTACTTCCAAGGCCAAGTTCTACAGTACTGCTTAAAATCTACAGTACTGCTTAAAATGCAATTTTCTTGGCACAAATAAAGACATTTTCTTTAAATAAAATTAGGATTTTTTGGGCATACTTCAGCTGGCATCTTTGAGAAACTTTGCAACATCTGAGGAAATAAACTAAAACTGGAAAGGAAACTGGAGGCATCTGACACCATGTATAGCTTTTGCTTACAGGCTTTATTTGGAGGGTGTTGGATTTCTTCCTCAGCTCTGTTGCACAGTCTGTGTGTTACTCACACTGAACGTATCTGTTAAAGCCAGATGTGACGAGGGACAGCTCTCTACTTTTCCAGCAGTACACCTGCATGTACTCATCTCTCCACCTGCCAAGGCACTACTGTGGGATACAAATCAGCTGTTTTGCACTGCATTGTGTGATTTGTGTATTTGGGGTAGTTCTATCATCTCCGTGGCATACAATGCTTTCCTCATGAGGCAAACAGTGGCCAGAGTGTATATGTGTGCTGCAGATACCTTTTGGGTGGAATTAATTTCAAGTAAAGCTGCAAGTCTGAGAGCTGGTCAGATCTGAAGGTCATTATATGAACTCCCTTCACAGTCACAGGATAGAAATAGGTGCCTTTGGAGGGTAACCTCCAAACACACCCTCTGTGTGCTGTAGGCTTGTGCCTGTTTCTCCTGACTGATTCCTAAGGAAGCGTCATTAGCTCTCTAAGGCTGACAGCTCAGTGACATCGTTCAGGTTAGGTCCTCTAGACCTCACTTCTGGGGATTAAATTGAAATAGCATTCTCTTGCAATTCAGCAAGGGGTAAAAAGTCATGGCTGATTTTTTATACATTTTTTCACAAAGCAGTCTGACTTTTTCCCTTATTTCCTCCCACATCCAGGCACAGGCTTGGTTTTGACCACAGTGATGAGTTAGAGACTGGAGCCAAACAATTGTGAGTGACAATCAATAGGGATTAGTGTTGAGGGTGTAAAACTGTATCACTAGGAAGAAAAAATAGAGGCTGTAGACATTAAAATTATTGTTTATGAAATGTTTGCCAAAGTTAATTTATTAGACAAGTAACACCAGCCCAGCATTCCTCATAATTCTTCGTTTAACTCATCCAGCATTCCTTCACTTATGGTTATGATATATCACTTTTTTCTTTAGGACTGTTCCAGCAAATAAGAAGACCATATGAAGTCCTAACAGGACCTCTGGGACACAAAACACTCTCTAAGTACTTTGAATACATTCACCTTTAAAAGCATAAAATAAACTATGAACTAATCAGATTCCTCATTGAAATTCACCTACAAACCATACATGTTTTTGAATCTAGTTTTTAAAAAATGTCTCCTTTATTACACAAAGCTTCCCCAGATTTCCATTGCTAATCTTAGAGATACAGCAACAAATCAAACACAGTAGTTCTGTTTCTAAAAGGCAGTAAAAAGAATCCTTAGAATGTTAAAACTATAAGGATACATTGTCATGTATTTTATTACTGGTGCATATTTGCAATAGCCAAAGTCACACAGCTAAAGAGTATTAATAAAACAAAGAAAAAAAATCCTGATATCACAGAACGTTAGGGGTTGGAACGGACTAATAGAGATCATTGACTCCAACCCTGCTGCTAAAGCAGGATCACCTAGGGCAGATCACACAGGAATGCATCCAGGCAGGTTTTGAAAGTCTCCAGAGAGGAGGATATCATTCACACATCTGGAGAACCAAGTTTTCTTTCAAATGATGATGTAATTTTCCTGGTACCAACTACAGAGGAGGGTCAAAGAATAATTACAATTACTATTCTTGGAGTCTGGTCTGGTTTGTAAGATTTGTAATTGTTTTTACTGTACATGTGCCTGAAACAGATGTAAAAGCACATTTTAGGAAAGAAAACCATCAAAACTTATTGGAATTTCACAGGTTTCAGGTGAAAGTATTTGAGCAACTGTGCCTGTCTCAGTTTGCCTGGGCGGCAACAGTCTCAGCCACTCTAGCAGGTCTTCAGGTGTGATTGTAGTGCTCTGCAAGTGGCCCAGTGAAACATGCAGTAGAACTGAGTATGTGAGGATGTAATACACTGCTCAGTGAGGGTAGAGCATGAGAATATAGGTGTGGGACCTCTAGAAGGTAAAGTGATTATTAAGCAAGAAATGTCCTCTTCAACCTACATGCTGTCTGCATTCCTACACCTACCATAACACATCTTCAAGGAAAAGGATAAATAGCCACCTAACAGAAGTGGTGTGTGGCTCAACAGAAACAGTAAGTAGGCTATGAAAAGAAGGTAGAATTTACAGCATGGAAAGATTACCAAAATGAGGGCATTGACCACCCATAAAGCATGGCAGGTCAAATGTGAACAGAAAAGTAAGAGAGCTAAAGGAGAAATGCAGTGTACCTTGCAAAGGGGGCTGGCAAAATAACTCTTCGAATAGCTCAAAAGCAGGAATACAGTAACTGGATGACATTCATTTGGGAGTGCTGAAGAGCTCCTATACAAAATTAGGGGGCTGTGGGCCAAGGTAAAGGAGTTGTCATTAAAAACAGCCTTTGTGCCAGAGACCTTACGGTTTTCCAGTGAAACTCCTACCTATTAGGGGGCTTCATAAATGGAACTCTCAATTGGTGACTTCCAGCCCTGGTAAGGTGGCAAACCCTAGTGCAGAACACGGATCACTAAACAAACAGGTTAGCTGATCTCTTGGTAGAAACTCAACAGAGGCCTTGTGAAGTTGTTAAGACCTGATGGGCTTCTGGGAAGCTGGTAATGTAGATAAAGGCATGTAGATGAAGGGTTCACTCATACTTAGGTATACCAAAGATGGATTTGCAAAAAGCTTCTGATAAAGTTCCACACCAAAGGCTGTGAAAGACACTGGAGGTTGTCAAGGCTATGAGATTGCAAAAAAGTCCTTCTTTGCACTGGATACTGGTTGAAGGATCACTGCTGGGACTGAATTATTCTGTATCACTGTCTGCCACTTAGTAAAAGAAGCGTGCAGGGAAATGTCCAAGTTTGCAGCTGATACAGAAGTCTTGTCTTTGAAATGGAAAATCGATGCTGAAAAATTCTAGAAAGACCTCACAAAATTGGATTAATTTAAAGATGGCAGAGGTTTGGTATACATAAATTTGAGGTCACATACCTAGAGAGAAGTAATTCAAACATGCATGTTCAGTGATGGACTTGAAAATGGTGATTACAAGGTGAGCAAGAGAACTTGAAGTCCTCATGGGCAGTTCTCTAAAACCATTGTCTCAGTGTTTAGTGGCACCCAAAAAAGGCCAACAAATATTATTCCAATTTACAAAGAGGGGGTGAGAGAAGATCCAGGGAACTACAGACCTGTTAGTTTAACCTCAGTTCCTGAAATAATTCTGTGGAAGATTATACTAGGTACTATTGAAAGACGTTTAAAGAGTGTGATCATTAGCCACAGTCAACACAGGTTCACAAAGGGAAAGTCCTGTCTGACTAAATATAACTAACTCTAAGATAAGATCATCTGCCTGATGGATGAAGAGAAACTGGTGGATTTTAGTAAGGCTTTTGATACTGTTCCTCACATAGTCCTTCTGGACAAGTTGTCCAAATAGGGGATGAGTGGGTTTGTGGTGCACTGGGGGAAGAACTGGCTGGAGGGCAGATCTCAAAGGGTTGTAGTAAATGGAGCTACGTCTGGCTAGTGGCCAGTGAGCAGAGGGTTCAGTGTTAGAGCCAATTGTTGTTCAATACATATATCTCAGTGATCTGGATACAGATGTCAAATGCATCATTAGCAAGTTTGATGATTGTTATGGGTTGAATTAGATCCCGCACTAAGCTAAGTATCTAAGCTATGGACTAGCTCAAACCACTACAATGATGATACCAACATGGGAGATGCTGTTTACTCTCTTGAGGGACAATTTGCCTTGCATCTGGATAGATTGGAGCGTTGGGCTAAGGTCAATGGCAACCCCACCATTCTCGACAGCTTCCAGAGGAGGGAAAGTGGGGAAGAAGTTGCTGATCTCTTTTCTCTGGCATTTTGTGATAGGAAATGGATCGAAGCTGCATTGTGAGAGGTTCAGATTGGACATTAGGGTAGTGAGGCACTGTAACAGGTTGCAACCTGATCTAGTGGAGGGTGTCCCTGCCCATGGCGGGGGGGTGGAATTAGATGATCTTTGGGGTCCCTTCCAACCCTGACAATTCTGTGATGTTTTGACTGAGATGGTGGTCGAATGCTGAAGCAGACTTCCTAGGGAGGCAGTAAATGCCCCAAGCCTATCAGTGTTTAAAAGACGTTTGGACAATGCCCTTAATAACGAGCTTTAACTTTTGTTCACCCCTGAATTGTTACAATCTCTTCCAACAGAAACAGTCTATTCTACTCCGTTCCAAATTGGAACGGTGCTACTAGTCTCAAAATTTTACTACTTCTCAGGAAGAGTATTGAGAAAAAGACACCTTTTTGCCAGTGTATACATTTAGTCACTACAGATCCACTTTGTGATCCACACTGTAGAAAACATTTGCAATTCTGCTCTGTGCATCTGAGTTAGAAGTACGGGGAAGGGCAACTAAAACAGTCAAGAGAAACCAGAAGAGTAGGACTGTTCAATTTGGAGGGCAGGTGACTGTGTACAGTCAAGCTGCAGTATCACAAAGACAACAAAGACAGCAGCTAAGAATAATTTATCAGCCAAATTGTACAAGGGGATCATTGAAACCAGTATTAAATAAGCTTTAAGCAGATCTTGGTTTAGAATCTAAATATCAAGGGTTTTTTTTGTTTCTGTTTTAATTTTTTTCAAAACAGAAAGCAACTCTTTACAATTAAGTAGTGGTTTTATTTTTTTCTCCCCAGGAGATTGCAGAACTACTTAATTAGAGGAGATTCAAATACGAATTAAGCAGATTGATAGAAGAGAGGTCCGAAACAAGTACTAAAGGCAAAATGCAAAATTATTTAGATTAGAGATGGGAGATCTCTAAAGAGAGAGAATGGGGGAGTAGGATGGGAAAAAACCACAGAAAAGTGGCCACGTTTCTGTGCTCTTGAAATGAATTCTCCTAGATGAGACAGGTCCTGTTCTTATCCATGTCCCTGTATACAATACAGGGGGTTTTATTTGTTAAGATTTATCCTTGCTATAAAGCTCCTGACAACATTTATCATCCCTAGAAAAGTCAGAGTTCTGAGAAAGAAATGTTACTTGTTAAAATTATCTGTGTTTTTAATCTCATCCAGGAGCTGAGGGCTGTGTAGGGGAGAGTGTATATTTTAATGAAAGGAGTCATGCCAATCACATATAAATTAGCACAAGTGAAAAAGAGGGAACTCTGGGGCAAATCTAACTATTCCTCAGGTACAAGTATAAGGCCTGAAGCCCACGATGAAAATGGCAGTGCAGGATTGCATGCCAACATCATAATAAGTCAGCTGTGATTACAGTTGTCATGCAGTCCATGGAACAAAATATCCTTTAGTGCTTTGCGTTGAACAAAACATTTCTCTGCTAGGACTTTGTCCTGACAAGAAAAAGAAAAACAATCAAAGAAGTATGGCTTTATCCCACCTGTATCTCTTCCTTCTGTGGCTTGGCTTCACCTCTGCTGTGTCTTGTGGAGCCCATGCCCTGCTCTGTTCTGATACTCCTCCATCCCAACACTCCCCGCGGCAGAGCACTTCCATGAAGCATGTGTGAGTGCCTATGGAGATCAAACTTATGACTGGAAAGTGTTCTGTCTCTGTAAGCCAGAGAAATTGTTCTCTCCAGCTGGAGCTCTACTATGGGCTGTAAGCTGGCAGCTCTTGCGTTAACCAGAGGAGGGCCACCAGGAAGATCAGAGGGCTGGAGCACCTCTCCTATGAGGATAGACTGAAAGAATTGGGGCTGTTCAGTCTGGAGAAGAGAAGGCTCCGAGGTGACCTTCTTGTGGCCTTCCAGTATCTGAAGGGGGCCTACGAGAAAGCTGGGGAGGCACTTTTTAGGCTATCAGGTAGTGATAGGACCAGGGGGAATGGAATAAAGCTGGAAGTGAGGAGATTCAGGCTGGACGTGAGGAAGAAGTTCTTCAGCATGAGAGTGGTGAGAGCCTGGAATGGGTTGTCCAGGGAGGTGGTTGAGGTCCCATCCCTGGAGGTGTTTAAGGCCAGGCTGGATGAGGCTCTGGCCAGCCTGATGTAGTGTGAGGTGTCCCTGCCCATGGCAGGGGGGTTGGAACTAGATGATCCTTGTGGTCCCTTCCAACCCTGACTGGTTCTATGATTCTATGATTCTAACCACCTGTCATCCTATCCGCCTTAATGGACACTGCAAGGCATGATTTTATTTCATCTGTACAAATCCCAAAGCTGACCTGGCACCTACCTCACACAAACTTACCTGCTAGATGTTTTACATTCCATGGTTGGTACTTGCTTCAGCCATTAGATATGTTTGAAAATTTTGCCTTAAATCGTACTTTGAAATTGAAAGTTTTTTCCATTTGTTGTTCCCACAGGATTTCTCCCATCCCAGGTGTTCTCTGATTTCTACTGGAAAAGGAATTAACACTTGGACTAATTGCTGGATGGTGTCACTTGATGTAAGAATGTGGAGGGCCAGGTGCAATTTTCACACACTTAAACACTTTAGTGCTGTATGTGAAGCATTAATGCATGGAAGCTGTTCATACAGACAGTTGCCAGTCTTCCTGACTCAGCAGGCAGAAACATCTAACTATTGGTATTAGATGATTTTCATAGAGAGAAAAATGCAGGCACTAGTGGCTTGATCTGAGTTCTTCCCCAGTGCCTCTGTGTGTGTTTCTGTCTGTGAGGCCCTTCATCCTCTGCTATGAGGACAGGCTGAGGGACCTGGGGTTGTTCAGCCTGCAGAAAAGGAGGCTTCAAGGAGACCTAATAGGAGCCTTCCAGTACCTTAAGGGGTACTGGAAGGGGTACTATGATTCATTGATACACATTTGCTGGGCAAAATAGCATCACATGGATTTACAGCAGACAGACATGTGCCTTTGAATATGATGATTTTATTTATATGTTATGCTTCATTTCTCCCCCTTTTATATCTTGATCTGAGCCTTATTAAATTGCTATTACAAAGCATTATGTGGTCAACATTATCTTTATGGATCTGTATACAAGATAATTTGGTGTTGAAAAAGGAGGAAGAAAATGGAATGAAGGCATTCTGTTAAACTGACCTGCTCAGTTGCTAGAAACCTTCATGCAGTGCTGGGAGGCCTGGTAAAAATTCTTAGAAAACCTCTAGGAACTCCATAAATGTTGGAATGTATTTGTCCTCATAGGAGACACCCCTCTTGTCTAGAAGACTCCTAAAATCTTGACAGAAAATCATGCTTGGTAGTTCTTGTTTTGGAGGTGGGGAGAGCTGGAGATGGTTTGCTGGGTTAGAAGGTGCAGCAACAGAATGAATTCAGAGCCTGGTTCATCTTCACAGCAACAGAGGCTGTTTGTGAAATCACACTTTCAGCACCAGCACATAGGCAACCTATAGGAGTTTCAAATATTCTGGGGGAAAAAACAGTCCGTTAACTCAGGCTCAGAAGGAACTGCCCCACTGCTGGTGTAAAGGATGGAGTTCACTTTGGGACAGAAATTGAGATGAAGGGTCTTGTGGGACCATATCTTCATCTTCACAGGGGTTTTCTGAGAGAGCAGGTGCTCCAGAAATGATAACTGAAGAAGCTTTTTGCCACCTGCTTGGCTCTGTATTATTTCTGAGCAACTCATGGAGGCTATGTCTCAGAGGACCATAACTAGTCCCTGAAGGTTTAGACTCTGTTCTTAGGACTCTGGAGGCAGAGTCTGTCTTTGGGTTGCTGTGATGCTTGTGACAAATGTGTAGAGTTGGTCCTGCCAGGCACTGAACACTCTGCATGAAATGAATGTAAGAAATGGTTCCTTCGACAAAGTCATTCAAGTGTTTAAAGCCACAATCAGACCCCTTTCTGGACCAAGGCAGGTACCCTACTTTGGGCATCCCCCTACACAAAGATCTAATAAGAAATATCAGAGCATGGTGTTTTTTGCTGATCCAGCATATATGTGGGAAGATTTTGTAAGAGATGGGGGTCCTGTGGGGGATCAGGGCAGGGGGGTGAGAGAGTTGGAGATTCTGGGTCCTTCTAAGCTTGGATGGGGGAATAAAGTGAGAGCTCTTCTCCAGAGAGATCAAGTTGCTGGGCAGTAATCAACTTAATGGGCATCCTCCACAGCCAGGAGCCCATGTGAAATTAGCTTCTTGTAGTACACCTGGTAGAGGAGCAGGACCCAGGGGCATAGCCCAGGTTTTTTTCTGATCACTCTGTACATCATATGCACCTTGCTTGCGGAGAAGGTGCCAAGGTGTGGAGAAGATCCATCCTGGATCTCATCCTTCGTTTTTCTGTTTGCCATGGATGAGCAACACAAGTCATCTGAGACCAGCAGTAGTAATAGTTCTCATGGTACACTGAAGTCCTATCTATGGGCACATTTTCCCTTCATAACGAAAACAGTAATTAATTCTAGCTAGGAGAACCATCTGCATGAGAATGGCATGTCCTCAGTGACAGGTGTGTGCTAAGCCAGGGGAGGATCAGCCTCCAGCAGATTCCCTGACAGATTCCAGTAGGAGGAGTTGGATGCTGCTCAAGTGGGCCTTTCCCAGCCCTACCTCCCCTCCTCTGCTAACAAGGGTAATGCTTAATCCCCATCCACTGTTGTGTCAACCCCCTCAAACTGCCATACACATCTCTTGAACTCCTTTCAATCTGCTGTCCTAAAAGTTTAATAAAGGTAATGACTGCTACATGCCCCAGGCTATCCCTGTAAGTCAGCAAAGAGTTCTCTGATCTTGTAAATCACACTGTAAATTGCTTACATATCTCTCAGATTTGGTTAGTTTATTTGTGTCAGTTTTCCTCTTCAGCTCTCAGCTGGTGTCAGAGAAGGGAGACTGGATTAGATCGGACCAATTATGGATTTGAGCCAACATGGCAAAACATATTACATTTTCTTTTCTTTTTTCTTTTTTCTTTTTTCTTTTTTCTTTTCTTTTCTTTCCTTTCCTTTTCTTTTCTTTTCTTTTCTTTTCTTTTCTTTTCTTTTCTTTTCTTTTCTTTTCTTTTCTTTTCTTTTCTTTTCTTTTCTTTTCTTTTCTTTTCTTTTCTTTTCTTTTCTTTTCTCTTCTTTCTTTTCTTTTCTTTTCTTTTCTTTTCTTTTCTTTTCTTTTCTTTTCTTTTCTTTTCTTTTCTTTTCTTTTCTTTTCTTTTCTTTTCTTTTCTTTTCTTTTCTTTTCTTTTCTTTTCTTTTCTTTTCTTTTCTTTTCTTTTCTCTTTTCTTTTCTTCTTTTCTTCTTTTCTTTTCCTCTCTTTTCTTTTTTTCTTTTCTTTTCTTCTCTTTTCTTTTCTTTTCTTTTCTTTTTTTTTTTTCTTTTCTTTTCTTTTCTTTTCTTTTCTTTTCTTTTCTTTTCTTTTCTTTTCTTTTCTTTTCTTTTCTTTTCTTTTCTTTTCTTTTCTTTTCTTTTCTTTTCTTTTCTTTTCTTTTCTTTTCTTTTCTTTTCTTTTCTTTTCTTTTCTTCTCATCCCTTCCCTTCCCTTCCCTTCCCTTCCTTTCCCTTCCCTTCCCTTCCCTTCCCTTCCCTTCCCTTCCCTTCCCTTCCCTTCCCTTCCCTTCCCTTCCCTTCCCTTCCCTTCCCTTCCCTTCCCTTCCCTTCCCTTCCCTTCCCTTCCCTTCCCTTCCCTTCCCTTCCCTTCCCTTCCCTTCCCTTCCCTTCCCTTCCCTTTCCCTTTCCCTTTCCCTTTCCCTTTCCCTTTCCCTTTCCCTTTCCCTTTCCCTTTCCCTTTCCCTTTCCCTTTCATACAGAAGCAGCAAGTTTGCTTTTGAGCCACCTCACAATTCCTTGTGACTATCAGAGATAAAAAAAATCATGTGATGTTGCTGGGTAATAATCAAATATAAGTACTGTACACGTCCCAAGGACTGCACTGTATTTAATCAACAGTAAGAAATACTATATAAACACACCAAATTCAGGGGCATCTGCTATTAATTCAACAAAGGAAGGGTAATAGTGCTGCTCATAAATTTGAAACTCTTTACATATTAAATAGGAATTGCTGACAACATTAATGCTTGCCATACAATCTGTAAAAGTGGGGCAAATATGATTTGCTGGCCGTTGATAAATCAAAGAAATTAAACCTGTGGAGTAAACCCAAGACACAGTGAAGGCAGTCTGTCAGAATCAAACAAAACAGCATCCAGATTAACCCGGGAAAGATCCAGACTCAGGCTATAGTCACACATCAAAACATTCCTCTGCATGTAAACATCCTGCCATGGGGGCTGATCAACATCTCACACTAGTAATACTATATTCCCTGAGAAGGGCTTTCAAGGCACACATCAGCACAAAAGATGCAAAGTTCAAAGCCAACAATAAGAAAACAATTAGAAACAGACATCTCCTACTCAAGGCTCCACCAAGAATGGCAAGCTTTTTTGTTAGCACAGTAATCCCTGCAATGGCAAAGGACAGCACTCAGAGAAGTCAGAGACAAAATAGTCTGCAAAAAACAGTATAACAATATACCGGTGGACAATACTTAATACACGCAGAACGGGAAGCAAACTTTTGCTTCAGGAGCTCCTTTATCCAGGTTTGTTTCAGCTCCTAGGTTTTTGCTGCAGCTGTTAAAAAAAGCATCCTATAGTTACTGTGATGGTGCTAATCTTAAAGTGTGAAAAGAAACCTTACTTCTGGCTTTAAAATAAAAAAACGATGCAATGCCTGTGCAGCAAGATCACGCTCTTCAGTCTTCCCTCTTTCTGTTTCCTGACAGCTGCTCCATCAGGTAAAGGGCTTTAGCTGCACCAGTCCAGAGCTGCATCCAGAGCTGCCGTTGCTGCAGTTGCTTTAGGCCACTCTGGAATGAGTTTGTCTTCCTCAGTATTTACAGTTCCTGTGATTTTTTTGATTTCCTTGGCAAATGTAATCTTGGTGAATTAACACTGAAGAACCACCAAAGACAGGTGGTTGCTTAGAGGTTTCCTGTGCAGTAATACAGTGCAGGAAGAGACATGAGACCACTGAACACAACAGGTGAGACCTTCCTCGAAGGGAGGCCTGCACAGAATGGTTGAATATTTGCCCCATCTGAGCACCAGCCCTGAGATCCTCTTACTACGCTTATGGTGAAATGTTGTATCCACAACACTTCTTTTAGGTAGGGAAGGCAGTTGCACAGTAAGCCTTATTCGAGGATCATCAATCATCTTCAAATGTTCTCTTTCTTTCCTATCAGCACTTTGATGTGCTGTATAGTGAAAATGTTGGAGAACTTTGGCTAAGATTCAACAGATTTTTACTGTTCAAAACTGTTCAGAAATATTAAAGAGAAAGCTAAGCCACAGGAAGAGGTTTTTATACCAGAGGAAGGAACCCCTGCAGTGTTTTCCATGTGAGATGACCAGGGTTACCTGTCACTCTCCTCTTCTGTGCTGAGCAGACTTTAGAGGAAAGGAAAGAACGGGTGTGGGAGGACACTATAAGCTTTTTTCTTAATTTTGTTTGAGAAAACATACATCTCCCTGGAGCTGGCTGTCAGCATGAGCTGATTTGGGGGTGGGGGAGTTACAGAGAGATTGCCTTGGGGTAAAATCAACCTTCCCCTCCTGAATTGTTCAAATCTTTGTCAGCCCCTAGTAACATAAACCAAGTAATTTTGTAACTGTGCCTTATTAAAAACAAGTTATAGAGAAAAAAATGAACAAGTTTCAAAAGTGGATAAAAATGGTGATGAGTTCCAGATCTGGTCCTGAGCATCAGCTGGTTAACAGGAACCTTCAAGGAGCCGTGCTTGAAAAGGTGCCCCAGGGGCAGTTTCTGTGGTCATACCTGTTAGCAATAATTTCTCCAGCAATTCTCTGAGGTTGTGAAATAAATATTGGCTCCAATAAAATAGATGGTGCTTGTATTTAATGATGACTGTGCTCAGAAGAGCTTGATTGTGTCAAGGGGGCCATAAGGTGAATACAGAAAGTATCCTGAAGAATATTATGTGGCTATGAAGTTACATTTAGAACAATTAAATGGATGTAGAGAGTAAAAAAAAAAAAAAATCAATGCAGGTCCTCCACTCTGGGATATGATTGTGAATATGTTACTCTTAAATCCTCCAAAGACAGGTTACAAGAAAACTCACATTTAGGCATTTTCATCCTTCACTGACTGCCCCAAAATGAAGTTCATTCAGTGAACCCAATCACAAGGCAAAATTTTTTCAGGGACCCTAGATGCAAGAAAATGAGCCAACTAAAATTTCCAAGTATAAAGCACAGATGTCAGCCCTGGTTGCAGGTCCTGGGTTTATTCCTCTGGTTACTTGAGATGCTGGTTTCTGCACAGAGGTTGGGTGCTTCACCTACTCTTCTGTGAAATAGTGGCCTACGAAAGGAGCAGTGAATTTGGGCTGTTAAGAATAAAGCATGTTTAGATAACAGTGCTAATCAGCAGGATCCCCTTATGACACAAGTGTTTAGACAGAGTCTGCTCTGCTAAAGGTTGTTTCTGTTAAGAGGAGAAAATGATCCTACCATAAGGTTTTAATACTGAACCATTCTGTTTACTTATTGTGACTAATGCAGCTCTGTTTCTCAGAACACAGCAAAATCAAATGGCAATTACCCATTTCTTTGTCCTGAGTTTCAACCCTCTGCTAGTCAATTCTCAGCCCTAGAGGTCTCCCTTTTTAGGTTATTGTGGGATCTATAACCTTCCACCTTTTTTTCACAGTGGCATAAACTTTTGGGAAAAACAGCAAGTGACATTTCTTCATTAACACATCATTTTTGTTTAAAGAGTTGTGCTACAGAAGCCATTGCTATTTCAGCTATTTGAATTCATAATGGAGCAGAACTATTCCTTGATGGTATCATGAGTATATGCCAGCAGTTTGCACCACATCCATAACACTGATTCACTAGAAATGGCTGAAATTACTGTAATGAATTATCTAGAAGTTTTGTCATTAGACAAGGTGGATGTGCAGGGAGACTAATCCAGAAAAAGCACTTTAACAGTCACAGAAGCAAATCACTCCATCACATATGACACCAATAGTTGATTAAGCCAACCCAGGGAAGCAATTGCACTTACAGCCCAGAAAGCCAACCAGATCCTGGGCTGCATCAGGAGAAGCATAGCCAGCAAGTCAAGGGAGGTGATTCTCCCCCTCTACTCCATGCTGATGAGACTCCACCTGGAGTACTGCATCCAGTTCTGGAGCCCCTATTCCAAGAGGGATATGGACATGCTGGAACATGTCCAGAGAAGGGCCACCAGGATGATCAGAGGGCTGGAGCACCTCTCCAGGACAGACTGAAAGAGTTGGGGCTGTTCAGTCTGGAGAAGAGAAGGCTCCGAGGTGACCTTATTGTGGCCTTCCAGTATCTGAAGGGGGCCTACAAGAAAGCTGGGGAGAGACTTTTTAGGCTATCAGGTAGTGATAGGACTAGGGGGAATGGAATAAAGCTGGAAGTGGGGAGATGCAGGCTGGACGTGAGGAAGAAGTTCTTCAGCATGAGAGTGGTGAGAGCCTGGAATGGGTTGTCCAGGGAGGTGGTTGAGGCCCCATCCCTGGAGGTGTTTAAGTCCAGGCTGGATGAGGCTCTGGCCAGCCTGATGTAGTGTGAGGTGTCCCTGCCCATGGCAGGGGGGTTGGAACAAGATGATCTTTGTGGTCCCTTCCAACCCTGACTGATTCTATGATTCTAATTTGGATATCTCCTTCAGACAAGCCCAGTTCCAAGCCTCACTATCTTCTGAGCTATACATTTCAACTGGGATGAAGATTCAAGATTTCTAGATAGCCCTCTGTTTTCATATCAGTGTATAAACCACGTTTTCACAACTGGGGCAGTGTTATTTTTGTTGGTTTCCACCTTAGAAATTTGTCCAAAAAACAATATATTCAATTTTTTAATTTCTTTTCACTACTCTGTAATTATTTTGTAAATTATGTTCACTTCTAATTTATAGAGTTGCTCCTGAGTTTTGGGATCATGGTAGACAATAAAGTGAAACTATTGACCTTTTTTTTCACTGTGCCTTCTTTTTTTTTTTATCAAGGAGAAATTAAACACTGTAAGAAACCCATAATTTTTTCACAGTCATTTTCAGATGCTGTGTCTTGTTCAATACTTTCAGCTGGAATAATGATTTTTTTAAGAGGGAGCCCAATTCATTTGTGTGTTGTGGGATTTTAGTTAGACACCTTGACAAAAGTGCTTTGATTTGCAGTGTCCCAGTTGTTGAATTGGGAGAGCTGCAGATTTTTCATCCGGGAGAACGCCAGTATGAGACACACTGCCTGGGAATGACATGCTATGTGGCTCCTGGAGAGCCATGCAGACTGCCCAGGGATGTAACTCTTATTTCATCTGTGGCAGATGAAATGTAAAATTCCTTTTTGCAAGGAAGCCCTTATAACTCAGGTCTGGTTCACTCATTTGTTGCTAAACTGCTCTGAAGGGTCAGTTCCCTATTGCTATGTGGAGCAGGGGAGGTCAGTGTGAAGGTCATGCTTAGTTCACTGTGTGGTGGGGTTCATTGGGACCCACCAATGACAGAAGCTCACCACACGTGTCACTGAAGCATCATCATGACACCTGTCTACCAAGAGTATTGTTGGGCCAACTATAGTCACATTTTTTTTTAAATTCAAAAGCAGGTTGTGCCCCAAGGCAAAGTTCACCCCTGCAACAGAGCACCAGAAAAATCCTTGAATTTGCACTAAATGAAGACAGAGCAGTTGACTGGAAAGCTTGTAGTGTGAAGGCCTTCTCCAAACCTTCAGAGCTTGCATCTTTTCCAGGTTCCCACCAAATTGCTCACAAAAGCTGTCACTTGTGTCCAATGTATGCCTGTGCAGCATGTAGAGCACAGACTAGAGGCTACCCCCTTGGCCAGTGCCATAAATATTCATGAAGAAACAGTGAATGAGGGGACAGTAGAGGCCTGGAAAATGCAAACAGGAGAATATTACTTAGGAGAGGATGCATAGTGGGAAACAGTGTCATTTACATGAAGAAAAAATGATTTGGTGACAAAAACACGAAGATGAGAGGGAGCTGGAAGACAACAGATTGTGAGTATGGCATGGTAAGCAATGGGAAGCAGGGAATGGTCATGACAAGCTGAATATCTTTGTAATACACAGTAGTAAAGAAAGGTGAGCTGTATCTCTCCAATGAAATTAAACAAGCCAGGGAACAGCCCTGAGTACAACTTTGCTGTCTGTCCTGGTCCTAACTATTTATCAGGAGAAGTTTGTAAATGGCAGTGGTTTCAGTGGCTAAGAGATCTAACTGTGGGTCATTCTGAGCCAGCTGACCTTGCCTTCACTGAGCAGTACAGATATAGACAGCCATTTTCTACATGATTTTTAGATCATGTGCCATCTCAAAGGCCTTGAGACATGAATGAAGTGCCTACAGAGACGTAAAGTGCCATTAAACAGGATAGAATTTAGTTTCACAGCTCATGTGATACAGATTGGGTTAATCTTTGTAACATGAAGCTGGATCTCAGGGAGCAGGCAGTAAAGCCCTAGTCAGAGCATACACAGCAGTTCTGGTGCTTTCTGCCTTTGCAGAGTGCTGCCTGGTGTGTATGCATATTGACTCAGGGATTTGTCCAAAGAAGACATCCTGTGCCAAAGGACTTAGATCTTACTGTTTAATTAAGTTGAAAAAATCAAGTTAGAAAACAGAGGGACAAAGACTGCAAGATGATGGATGAGATAATCAAAGCCCATCATAAAGATGTGTTTGGAGAGATGAGAGGAACCTCAGAAGAGCCCAAGATCTACCAAAGTATACACAGAGGAGCCATCAAATATGCTGAAGGCTCATTGAGATAAGAATAAGAATATGAAGCTCACCGAAGATGCTAGAAGTGGCCAGTCTCAATCACACAATGCTGACAAACACAGTAATTTAAGGTATCAGGAGAGAACTGGGAGAGGCATTAAGGGGACAGGTCTGGAAGAGTTTCCTGATAGAGAGAAGCGACAAGGTAGTGTTTGCTGTGCTTTGTAAGAGGTCATTAGAGGGATTTTGAGGAAGAAGAAGATGCAGAAAAATGTTTTTCTGATGGTATTGAAGAGGGAGTGCTTTCTCTGTAACAGCAGTTATCTGAAATAGCAGTGTGCTACTGCATAAATTATTCTGTCCCTACAGTAACACATAGCCATTTGTTTTTCCCTGCATTCCTTCCTTCCTTCTTTGCCTCCATCCTTCCTTCCTTCCTTCCTTCCCTGCAAACACATACAAACTGGAACATTGCAGGTCTAAGGCAAGCAGATGGTCTGCAGGCAAAAAGAGATGTTCAATCTGCCTGGCCCAGAGGCATTGCTGCACATCTATTCAGACCAGGGTCTATTTTGAGATTAGCCCCCTCCTTGGCACAGTCCTGAGCTCCTCCTGTGACTCTGCCAAACTGTGAGCTGAGTCTCCTTTTTTTTTTTTTTCCACGGAACTGGCTCATGTTGTTCTTCATTCACAATCTGTTTTTTAGAGTCATTTTTGCAGCAAATAGCCAAAAGAAACAATATTCTATTGCACAACAAGACAGGCAAAAGATAGTGAAGTGAAGGTGAGAAATGCATTATCAGGAATTAAGTTAATCATCCAAAAAAGAGTTTGAAGAGCATATTAGCTCACGCCTTTGTGCTGTTTTTATGACCCCTGCTATCGTATTGTCTGGTCCTGGCACAGCACTGTGTCTGGAGTTGCAGCCTGTGCTGCTGACTGCAAAAAAACCACTCACTTTAGAATGCTTTCCTCATTTTGTAAATCATCTTTCTCTAAAGAAAATCAATGAACAAGTGACCCAGACAGTTGGGTTCGTTCGTTCCAGCAATGCTGCAAGATGCCAGAGTCCGGCTGTACTCGATGCTTGCTGCTCCCACCTTGCATTTGAACACTGGTTACATGGAGCAGAAACAAATCTACCTCCTCCCAGCCTCTGAGCACATTATGCAGGTGAGGACTCATCTCTAAGAAAGGGTGCATGCCGTGCTTCTAGGTTCAAACAAGCCACAGCCACTCAACCACTGATGCCCTTATTTCCATCATTGAGCTCTCCAGCAACTCTATCCAAACCAAAAACATTGCTTCCATGTTCTTCTTGAACATATGCCAGCAGCAGTTCCTGCAATGGTTGTATATCTTTTGTCAGTCTGCATTGCTCCCAAACTTCACAAATGCTCCTCTAGTGTCTCCCTGCAATGGCAGCTTTTCCTATCAGGGTAGTCATGGACAAGACAAGTTGTCCTTTAAGTCCAGCGGTATGTCTTTGCTGGCACACTGGACATGCCCAGTACTGCCACCTAGGCCAGCACTGAAGCAACAGGATGCTTACCTTGAAACAGCTTATTGGGAATGCCTCCTGAACTGTACCCAGTGACTGGCTGGGATGGGTTAGCTGATCTACTCCAGGGCAATGCTGAGATTTTGCTATCAACTTTACAGGGAAGACAGCCTGGGAGTCTTCCCAGATGCTTACTTAAAAATCAGGCTGTTTAGCCAA
This sequence comes from Indicator indicator, assembly GCF_027791375.1. Taxonomy (NCBI): domain Eukaryota; kingdom Metazoa; phylum Chordata; class Aves; order Piciformes; family Indicatoridae; genus Indicator; species Indicator indicator. The sequence continues at coordinate 18,875,606 of NC_072010.1, read as the reverse complement.
GTAAAAGAGATACCTGTGCAGTGTCTTCCTTGATAATGGCTCCTCTGAATTTGCATAGGGCTAAGGCTCTGGGTCTCTCAGTGCAGTCCAACTTTATGTTTCCTAGTCTTGGCCATGTTGAAGTTTTTCCCCATCAGGAGATCAAAGGTGTCTATAATAAAAGTAAGAATGGGCAGAAGGAGAGAGAACATTTTGCTTTCCCAGTTTATTCCTACCTACAGACCTTGTTCTGAAAGAGAGAGCAGTGCTGGCATGGTGTAAGGAATTTTTTTCTTGAGAGGTTGTGTGGATGGATCAGAATGGATGGAGAGCAGAATAAAGAACAGGTGAGAATGAATAATTACAACATATTTTAAAGGTTTAAATGCAAACAAAAGAAAAATGACAATATTATTCCTGGGAGCATAGAATCATAGAATTAGACAGGGTTGGAAGGGACCACAAGGATCATCTAGTTCCAACCCCCCTGTCATGGGCAGGGCCACCTCACACTAGATCATATTTAACCATCACAAGGCATATAGCAACATCTTGTGACGGTAGGGATCCCCACCCCTATCTGTCTGGACTCTCCCAAGGTTCCACAAAGAAGTGTCCACTTCCAGCAGCTTCCCTGCCTGTGGCATTCAGAGCAGGCACATACATCAGAAACTCCCTTGCAGCAGCCTCTACAACTGGGTTTCATGCCTGCCTCTGTTAGGAGCTTGGTCTGGGTGCTTGTGTAAAGCTTGGCTTGCAAGTGTTCAGCAGATGACCTCTGGGCTGGTGTAATGCTCCTGGGCTTTGTGGGCTGGCTAAAACTTGTCATGCACAGCCAAGACTTTGCTCTCACTGCCCTGTAGCAGCTATCAGCACAGTCTGGCTTATGGGAAGCATCTTCCTACCTCACAACCTTCTTCTAACCACAGACCCCAGATAACATCTGGATGTGAACATGTAAGCTGTTATTAAACAGAAGCAACTGCCCTTAAAGTTAGGGGAGGTGTTTTACATGTAACAACAACTATTTTTAGCTTGAAACTGGTCTTCTCTCTTCCTAGATTCCCATAAATGTTGTTCTTCCTACATGCAGACACAGATAAGTACCAGTTTTACACAGACCTCTTTACCTAAGAGAACTAAAGGGCATACTTTCATCTTCAGGTGTTTTGTAGGAAAGACTAACATAGATTGAAGTGATTGCTTTGCAATGAGAACTGCACAGGTCAAGCATAATAGGCTTTGTTTCAAACTGGTCGTGGCCACACTGTAGTTTTTTGAAGGTTTCAAACCTCAGTGAACTGAAGAATTGCAAAGACAGGTAGAGAATTTTTTTGCCTCTAATTTTCTCTAGAAGTCTTCCTGGTAGGAGTTCAGAATTCACATTTTTTGCCCATTGACAGGATGATGTATGTGGGAATTCGTGTGGCATATGCTCTGGTTTCTAGTTAAATCTTTGTAAAAGATTGTAAAAATTGTAAAAAAAACTAATTCTCACTTGAATCACCACTATAAGAGGTTGCAAATGTTTGCAGCTGAATTATATTGAAATATAAAATGTTAATAAACCAAAAGAATTTTCAACCTTGTGTAATGTACACCAATACATCAGTCTCACTGTGTATTCCATTAATCCATACATTTCTTTTATCTTACTTCTTTTTCTTGTTGTTTCAATTATTAATTATCAAGACCCACACAATCTAAGAAAGTAGAAATAAATGTTTTGATTTTTTGGGCTATTTATTACTTACTGCAGTTCTTCCACAGCAGAAGGAACGTGAATTCCTCATCTTCTCTGTCTCATGGCTCTGGGATTTGAATGACCAGTAGCTTCAAGAAGCCATATCCTCTCCTTCCTAGCAGTTATGCAAATATTTCATTAATGGTACCAGAACTATTCCATCTGGCAAGTGCTAGCCAATATGACTTCTATATGACAATGTATGGAAAAATATCCTATGCTGAATAGCTGGATTAAACTGAACTCTCTTCATATAAAAAAATTGCTCAATGATAAAATAAGTGATGACTTTATTTTATAAATTTGGATATTGCAATGATTGCTTCTGTGAAACTATAAATTGATAAAATACCATGGGCAGGCTCACTGAGATATGGGACTGGTGCTTTTGCAAACAGATAGGAAAGAAGAACCAATATAATGGCTTCTGCAATCAAAAAACCCAATGAACTAAGAGTTGGTGGAGCATAAAATGCATCTTTGCTTGCAACAGTGTCTGTCCCATATCTCAGTGAGCCTGCCATTGGTGGCACACAGCCTTGCAGTTCTCCACTGAAACAGTACTGGTGGGCCATCACAGCATCCCATGTTGCTACCAAGTAGTCTGCAGTCAAGAGTAGATCAAGTTTTCTGTAGCTATCCTGAACTGCCAGTGATGCAAGTAATCCACAGCTGAGCTTTCTCCCAAAATATAAGAATCTTCCAGTGCTTCAGAAAGAAGGTCTGAAATGGGAGGACTTGAATCTGTCTGATCCTTCTCAGCAGGCTGTCCCTGGATTCCCACAGCCTTTGGACTGGGGAGGTCTTGTGAGCAGGTATGACACATCATGGTCCATCCAAATCTACCTAATATTGGCATTTTACTGAGGGACTGCTAAAAACTGCCCCATTGCTGAGCTCTTGCACTGCCTTCCTTGGTGGCACTTGGAATTATTTATATGAGTCAATGACAACAAATTCAGTGGGAGTGTTGATCTGCTCAAAGGTAGGAAGGCTCTGCAGAGGGATTTGGAGAGACTGGATCAATGGGCCAAGGTCAATTGCATGGGGTTTAACAAGGCCAAGTACCAGGCCCTGCACTTGGGTCACCACAGCCCCATGGAACACTACAGATTTGAGACTGAGTGGCTGGAAAGCTTTCCAGCAAAAGGGACTCAGGGGTGTGGGTTGACCCTTGAGGTTTTTGCTGCTTCCTCCAGCACATATGCTGAGCTTGGAAAAGGCTGGGGTGTGAGAAAAAAAGGGCATTGGCTGAATACAGCAAACAACTCACTAGCTGTTCTCACGGCTGCCTGGCAAAACCCCCTTAACTGCTAATAGCCTACAGTTTAATAAAATGGCAATTACTCTGCATTTGTCTATAAGCACATCAGACAGCAAGAAGGTCCAATATGCATTTGTCTTAAAAAAACCCCAAAGATCTTGCATTTTGCCTTTTGTCCTGAGAGATGCTGCTGCTGTCTCTGCTTCATGGCAAAGGCTTAGCTGATGCTTTCAGTTTCAGGCAGGTTCTCTTTCACCTCAGGACTCAATTGCTGTTCTCACACCTCTACAGTCTCTAGCTAATTTCTTTGTTTTGATGAACATGTTTTACAAGTGCCATCGTGCTGGGTCTTAGCATGTGTCTGGGCATGCAGTGTAACAGCCACAGCAAGACTGAACAAACTGCTTGGCAGCAAAAGAGGGTCCCTAGCACCATGTGCAATGAGCATCCCTGAAAGAGTGGGAATGAACCTCATACTGGGAAAGTATTCAGTTGTAGAGAAAGGAGATGAATTCAGCCAACAAACATGGCTCCTTTATTTGGATAGCACAGGCTGCTACTTTTTCTCAATATCTGCCTGACAATCAAGTTCTACAAGGAACAAGCACCATGTCTCATGCTTTCCAGTTTCTTGACTTTTACCCCAGCCTTTGACTGCTCTTCTTGGAGCTGTCACTGGTATTTTCCTTTGATGGGAGAGGTGGATGCCATTTCCAAACCTACTGCCACAGTTGCTTAAAGCTGAGTGTCTCTCAGAAAACCATTACTAATAGCTTATGGCTATTAGTATTACTGTTATGGCTGCAACAGTAGGAGGTAAGAGTTGTGCATCAGCTCCAGAGTCTTCTCTCAGGCTATCAAATGCCTTAGTCCTCCTGAACTGTACTCAAGTTAAAACTTTATACTTCAGAGATTCATGCAGAATGATGGCTTTTGAAAAATATGTCAAAGGCATCCTACATTTTCCCATGCATTTTCCTTCAGTGTAGTGTTTCATCTATCTCCTCATACAATCTGCTGTGGATTAACATTGGAATGGAAACTTGTGCAACATATTTTCTGACACAGGAAAAAGCAACTTGCTTATGTTGATACTTGACATATCACTGTGCATATCATCCAGAGAAAATGTCAATAGCTGGGATCAACAATTTCATCAGAGGGACTGAAGTTGAAGTGAGCAAATGTAACTGTAGCTGATTTCCCTTCTCAGGAAGGACATGCCTTTGAAGGTTGTTGTAGGTGAAGAAACAGTTTAAATTTTGAATGCTAACAGGCAGCAGATCATTTGGTATGTGTGGGTGGGTGCCTGACTGTCCAAAATTGAACTTTAGAGCACTGAGGCAGAAAGCTGGTACTTACTAGATGTGACTGGGATGATCTGTGGGCACATTTTGGTAATACATGAGCTAAAGAAAAGCAGTGAACCTAAATACTCCAGATAATAAAGAGTCATGACACAAAGCCACCGGGTAGGAGGCTGATCAGATGCTGGACCATTTAGGTTTGAAAAACCTGGTATTTGGTGTTCTGGAGAGAAGAGTTGGTCCGAAAAAATTAAGAAACCCTGTGAAGAAGTGATCTCAGAAAGGAGAATATTGGAGGGAAGATCCTGAGAGTGGGGAAAGGACCCAGGGATCAAAGAGATATGGGGTGCCTGGGGGCCTTGGCTGCTGACACCCCAGGGCAGCAGTGGGAAGAAGCAGCACAGCAGGACCTGATCCAGCTTTCTGCCCAGGCTTTCCAGGGCAGCCATGACCTGCCAGTGGGTGGGATGTGGAGGCCTAGGGGAAGCAGAAAAATGAATGCAGGAGATAATGAGAGAGGGCAAGAGCTTGAATCATGCCCACTGTTAAATAAACCCTGGTGCCCAGATCCACTATATGTTGTTATTTACTGCATCTCACTCCTGACAAAGCTGTAATTAAATCTTTAGCAGAGCGGAGAGGGCTCCACAGATGGGTAATGCAAGGAGGTTTTATTTAAACAAGCATCTGTGGAGCAGAAAGGGGAGAATGTCTGACTGGACATTTTCTTTTACAAATAAATTTTGGGGTGTTTTGAAATAGTTGTCCCAACAGCTGGCACTTATTTGACTGCATAAGATTTGCAAAGTGGGATGAGCATATTTGGAATACATTTTTTCTGCATTATTAAAAATATGTTGGCAGGGCAAGAGACACTTAAAACTATTTTTTCAAAGTGTACAGATTTTGTTTTCTAGATCTAAAAACATTCTTATCCCAAAAGAGTTCTGTCTGAATCTGAAGCAAGTGGTATGGCAAGCAAATAAAGAAAATGCAAAGAATGATAATTCTGTGTCAGAGAAAATGTAGGTGTGTGAAGTACAGTTTTCTTCTGACAGGTCAGAGAAAACAAGCTGCTCCAACAAAGAAAAGCACTCCTCTTTTTTTCTGACTAGCTTTACAGTCAAAGTGTATCTAGAGTTTGGAAAGTATTATTGCTCATTATTTTTGCATTGAGAAAACTTAAGAATACCATATAAAAGATACATAAACCACTTAAGAAGATACTCCATGCCTCAGAAAACTCACAGAAGTGGAGAAGGAGGCAACAGCAAAAAGGATGGATGCTGGCAGTGACATGAATGTGACTGCCATGATCAGTGGCACTTGCATCTCCTGACTAAGCACATTTCTTAAATAAGTGCTCCAGAACATCATTCCCAAGGTGGATTGATAGTGCCTAAAACTGTAAATAAACTATGAAAATGAAGAGGCCAGGGAAAAGGGCTGAGCAATAGTCTGTATTTAGTGTGCACCCTGGCATGGTACTAATCTATGACACTAGAGCACCTGGAACATGCTTATCCTGAGCTCCACATCTCAGCTACAAGCTGTGAGGTTGAGGAGATGGTGGATTGTGCAAATGTAAACCTCAAGCAACACAAAGTGGAAGCCCAGCAAGCCACCCATCACACACCAGCACTGCTGCCTGGAGCTGGCTGCAGACACAGGGAAAGTTTTCACTGCAGTTTATAATAAATAAACATAAAGAGGTTCTCTGATTTTGTGCCAATATTTGCCTGGTGCTGGATTACAGCATCTGTTTGCATGCACTCCTGACACCTTAGCAGCAGTGAGCACAGCATTACTAAGTTTTGAAGGGTGTCTGCAGAGGGATACACTTGTGCACTGCTGTGCCATGCAACCTACACTGTTTGTCCTTGAGGGGTACTGAGGCGTCTCAGAGGGAGTCTTTGGGACAAGTGTGGAGGCAGGTTTGTACAGCCTGGGTCAGAGTGTGAGTAATGCACAGCTCCTGTTTATGGCATCTGGTTCAAGCCCTCCTTTTGGTGTAGTTGAGAAGACAGTAGAATAGTTGCTTTAAAGTTATTATCACTCTGTTTAACCATCTGCTTGTTGTTGTTGAGGGGTTTTTGTTTGTTTTTTTCTATTCTTGTACGTGAAGCAAACTAGATCTAAGCACTGGAAATCTCTGTTAAACTTAGCCAGGTTTTGAGTTGGCTCAAGCATGTTTCATTAGTGACCCCAGAAATCCACAGATTTCCCTTTTTACTGTTGATCAGAGGGAGCTGTACGTGTAACTTAGTCTTGTCGTTCTTGGTTTTCAGAAGGTGAAGCTCATCCACTCTCCACATGCTGGAAGCCCAAAGACACCTCAGCAGTGATGAGCTTAGGAATTTTTCCATTTTGGTCAATAATCTTTCCTTTCTCCTCTTCTGTCACTTGCTGTGGTAAGGCTTACGCCAGACACAAACAGCACTGCTTCTCAAATAACTCAACTTCATAGAAGGAAGTGGGCTGTCATTTATTTTTTATCCTGCTCAAATAACTCATAATCTGAATGACTAATTTACCCTGCGCTTGGATAAGGACAGGAAATATCAGAGGAATGCAAATAAGCAGATTTTGCAAAGCTAACCTTCAGGCAGGCTAGTTCTCTCCATTTAAATTAATTCCTTATCCTCACTTCTCTCATTCCCACCATCCAATGTACCCAGAATTTCTTTCCAGCCTCACAATGCTTTTGCACATCTGTATGCCAGAACAAGCCTTGTACACTATGCCTCTCCTTAAAATGTTTAAATGCTGCCAAAATGGTGCACAGGCTTTATGCTGGCCCTCTGGTTTCCCTTGCCCTAGTGCAGGGGAGCCCTGGAGAGTCTGCCAAGTGTGTGCTCTCAGGGCCTTGGGAAATGCACACTGCTAACACCCAGGCAACCTGTAAATCTGCTGCTACTCACAGATGCTTTAATAAGGTGGATGAATGACTGATTAAAGTCTTGCCCAGTCCTGTTGGAAGCTGTTTGCTACTCATTCTGGTAGCATCTTGGCTGAGGGAAAGTGCCTCCTGCAGCTCCATGGGAAGCTCCAAGGTGATCTGCCCTACAAAGGTGTCATGTCCTGAAATGTCAGCAGGGAAATAAGCAATGATTTTTCTGGCACCTCAAAGATGGTTCTACATGTACGGCTTCATATCACAGCAAGACTGGGCAGATGATAGGCAGGACTGGTGATAAAAGCTATTTTCTCTTGGATCTCACAAGTCCAGAGAAAGCTCATGTCACTCCAGCAAGTCAGCTTTGTACCAGCTCCTCAGATAAAGATCACCTCCTTGACTGTGGGCTTTAAATAGCCCTTAAAAGGCATCACAACATCTAAGAAGATTAAGGTGTTTCATAGCTTTCACTTGCCTGGAAAGCTCTTGGAGCAGGGAATTTTCTCTCTCCCATAAATTGTCCAGTATCCACAGTGGTTTAACACCTTCCCAGCAAGCAAATCCACGGAGTATCTCAGAATCATTCCTTCTAGCAAACCTCACTGCATGCCTTCACAGACAGATTCAGCACCAGTATCTGCCGTGAAGGCAGGATCTTGTTCTCCTTCATACTTTGAACTAAAAATTAACTCCTTGCTCCTAACTCCTGGTAAGCAATACTGGCTTTTTCTTTATGAAGATTGACAGTAGAGCAACTTAGTGATTCAACCTGAATTTAGTTCCACTTTAGTGAGACAAAAGCTGCCCCTTCATTTTTGAAAATGCAGCATCTGCTTCTTGGTTTGCCACTGCATGTGGTAACTAATATTACCAGCCATTTCCCCCTCCATACAACTGTCTGTAGGTGTGCACAGATACATATCCATAGCTAGGTGAGATGCATTTAGCCCCGTTCTTTTACTCACATACTCGTGTGTTAGTAAAGCCCTCTCAACAAACTCCCCTCCTCACTGCTCTACCTCAGCATGTGGGGAAGATAATTTCCCAGACCCTTTGGCCATGCCACAGGGTAATCATAGAGTCAAAGAATGTTTTGAAGTGGAAGAGACCTATGAAAGTCTTCTAGTCCACTCTCATCTACAATGAGGAGGGACAACTAGAACAGGTTGCTCAGAGTGCTATCCAATCTGACCTTGAATGTTTCTGGGGATGGGATTTCTACCACCTCTCTGGGCAACCTATTCCAGTGTTCTACCATCTTCACTGTGAAAAGTTCATTCCTTATATCTGATCTAAATCTACCCTCTTTTAGTTTAAAACCATTACCTGTTGTCCTACCACCACACATTCTGCTAAAAAGTTTGTCCCATTCTTCCTTATAAGCCCCCTTTAAGTACTGAAAGGATGCAAAAAGGTCTCCCTGGAGCCTTTTCTTTCCCAGGCTAAACAATCCCAGCTGTTTCAGCCTTTCTTCATTGGACAGGTGTTCCAGCCCTCTAATCTTTTTTGTGGCCTTCCTCTGGACCAACTTGAGTAAGTCCATGTCTTTTCTGCATTGTGGACTCCAGAGCTGGATGCAGTACTCCAGGTGGGGTCTTACCAGAGCAGAGTAGAGAGGTGGAATCACCTCCCTTGACCTGCTGGCCACACTTTTTTGATGCAGCCCAATATATGACTGGCTTTCTGGGCTGCAAGTGCACATTGCCCATCTTATGTCCAGCTTTTCACCCACTAGTACTCCCAAGTCCTTCTCCACAGGGCATCTCACAATCCCTTCATCCCCTAGCGTGTATTGATATCAGGGGTTGCCCTGATTGTTGAAACTCAGGAGGCCTGCTTCTCAAGCTTGTCCAGTGAGTCTGGAAGGGCTTACCAAGCTGGTGGGTGATTGCAGCACATGGCTATTAGGAGATGCTGAGGGAGCTGGGCTTGTTCAGCCATGACAAGAGAAGTCTGTGGATGACCTAACTGCATTGTTAGCTACATAAGGAGGGCTACAGAGAAGATGGAGCTGGACTTTTCTTGAAAGTAAAAGGAGAAAAACAAGAGGCGGGGGAGACAAGTTGCAACACAGGTAATTTCTCCTGCAAAAGGATAAAATCTTCTGAGAAGGATGAAGATGAGAACAGGGGCTCAGAGAGGCAGTGTCATCTCCATCCTAGGGGTGTTTCAAAACTCACATGGGGAACCTGCTGTAACATTCAAGTGTACCTTGCTTTGAGTGGGTAATGGTGAGCAAAGGTGGGAGGATTTCCAGTAAAGGGGATAAAAAAGTTTCAAAGTTTTACTGGGAAGATACTATAGCAAATATTTCCTGTAGTTCATCAACTGGTGTAATAAGGATTTCACTATCTGTCTTCCATATTCTCAGTAATGCAGAAATTTTTAGGGATTTGTTATGATTCACTTGGCAAATGCTGCCAACAGAAAAGAGTATAACGCTGTCATTATGTTACATGGAGCTTCCTGGTTAGCTGTCAATCCTGCTTTTTGTCAAGGAAAATCTCATTTCTTGAAAAAATGTATTCCTTCATTTACTTTTCCCACCTGAGTTGGGGTGACCCAGGATCCTATGGAATTTTATATGGTATCTGTTGTCACTAATGGACAAAATTAAAATAACATAAGAAGGGTCATTTCTGCTTGATATTTGATCTCTGGTTTCCTCAGCAGTAAGGATAACCAGTGTATGAAGGAGGAATACATGCACCTAGTCTCATGACTTTACACATCTCTGACACAACCAGGTCACTGGATTTGCCCTTGCATTCAGAGAGCAACTAGAAAGCAGAGTTTGAAATATGGATCTAGCTCTGGTACAGCTTGAAAAGTCCCATATTTCAGGGACACCTTGTACTGATGTCAAGCCTGCTCAACATTTGCGTGGGGGGTGTGAATACAACTGTGAAGCTTGTCCTTGTGAGCCAGGGGTACATACCCTGAGAGTGACAAAAAGCTGGGGAGTGAGCCATCCTTCTGCTGCTGCTGCAGCAACATTTTTGCACTGCTGGGCTTGCCACCAGCATGCTCTCACCTGTCATCTCTCTGTCTACTGCCCTCACCTCCAAAATAAAACTGATAAATCACACAAACTAATCACATGCATCCTGACTTGCTTGTATGCAAATAATTAAGCATTTGGATGGAGTGCATTAGCTCTCAGATGTACAGGGGTATCTGTAAGTCCATCTCCTGCAGATGAGAATTTCCTGAGGACCTTTGGACTGAGTGAAGAGGTGCTGGGCTCTTGCCCACAGAACTGAACAGGAGCTTGAGCTGGGCTGGACTCTGTGCCACCAGTTAATTCAATACCTGCTTTTATTTGAGTAACAGCTGAACACTGTCTCCATTTCTTATCACATCCTGGCTAAAGCAGAAGGAATAAGCAGCTTTCAAAAAGGGCCAGCTTCCCAAAGCAGAAAATATTTATGATAAAAACTGACTGTAAAAAAAACTGACCCAGACAAATGTGAGAAATGTTTGGAAGTTAAGGCCATGTGACTATGTGTCTTAAAACTATAATCCCACAAACACATTAGACACTTAGAAAGGTAGGTTAAGAAAGCAATGTGATGTAGGTAAATAACTGCAACGCTTCCCTTGGGAAACCCTTGAATCAGCCTATTTCTCACTGCTGACTTGATGAGCCACTTAGGCATCTTCCCCAGGAAGCTTTTTTTGCCTTCACTGCCAGCTACAGACTACAGTCAGGCTCTTACCACTAGAAAAACAGTAAATAGTTTAAGAGGGAGGTTATAGCAGTGAAAACATAAGCAGCAGGGAGAATGCGGAGAGAATCAAAAGGAACCAGTGAAGAATTGGTGTCCAGAAAGGATAACATGGAGGATGCCCTCCTGAGGTCCCTTCCCACATGAGTGGTCTTGTCATTCTATCATCTTAAAAACACTCTGGGGAGGACCTCAGTGCAGTGCTAGACAACTGGAACACATAATCAGTAACAGCACAGACAGGATGCACATGCCTAACAAATGCTTCTGTGCTTCTTTTAGATGATATTTAGCACCATGTAGTGATAAGGAGTTATTTTTTATCCAGCAGTAACTTGAAAGGGATGTTAAACAGTAACTGCCACCAAATGAAACTCCACTGATCAGTATAGCTTATATCCAAAAGATTGTCTGAAGTGCAGCTGTCACAGGGAGAGCAGATGTTGCCCTTGGACACTAAGGCAGGTTCCAGCGCGTGTTCCAAAGGATGAGGCTATAGCAATATTTAAAAGGGGGAAATAAACAGTTGACGTAAGACAGGTTTGCTGACACCACATAGCCCTTGCACACGATGATGGAATGGCTCCCTCCTCCTTGCAGTCTCCAAGCACTCAGTAAGGAGTACAGAAATACCAGGGAAATTCATGTAGAGAAAATAATTTATGTCCAACATCATTAGCCTTGCCATTCACCCAGGAGCTGTCCCCTTACTTAGAAAAGCAGGAGTTTAAGAAATGATTGCAGTTTTCTTTTGGGGATTTGTAATGGATCCAAGGGAAGTTGTAACTATTTCAGTCCTCTTCTTATAGAATACCACTGTAAGAAAAGGCTATCACACAATATGTCCTTAAAATAATCACGATTTCACTTGTGTTTCTCAATGTGCATTGTATACTGCAACATCAGCTAAAGAGGCTGAAGCTCAGTATTTTGAGGAGTGTTCTTTCCTGGATGTCCCTGGTACTAATTCTTTCCAGACACTCATTGCACTGGTTGATTCTTAACTGCTTTTGTGTACATGTGTGTTTTCCATGTATTTGTATATTTGGATCCTATTTTGTACTTTGCAGCCATTTTTAGAAAGCAAATATACTGTTTAATCCAAACATTTTCCTATTCTCAGCAGAAATATTTTAATAGTGATTTGAACAATTTTCTCAAGAGAAAGAACAGTCTTGAGGCTGGTTTATGTTAAGGCTTTCAAACACAGTTGTTTAACTTCTTTTAAGTGTCAGAAAATTATTCTTTAAATGAAGGAGAGCTACAAAACCCTAATGGGGACTAGACAAGTACTTAAGTGTACTGTTTAAATTTCACCTGTTTCCATTACGTATATGGTAAGGAATCCACACAGCCTCTCCCGTAGCTATGGTTTATGTCTTGTGGTGCCACGTACCAGTATCACACTGGCACAAAGGGTCCAGATAGCAGAGGAGTTACCATGATGTTTTCTAGAGAGAAGGAAGAGAAGGACAACATGGTGTAAATGACAACAGGTACTTAAAGAGTGCAACTGTGCAGTTCAGGTATCCTCAGCAGGAGGCTGATAACAGAAAGAAAAGCAGATAGTGCCTTTAAAGAAAATGCATTTTGGTCTGGCTGGCCTCTGTGGAGCAGCTGTCATTCCCTGCTGTGTGTTCTCTCCCAGGGCTGCAGTAGGATGCTGCAGTCTTCTTACAGGTATGGGTAGCTCCTAAGGGTTGTTCAATGTCCTCCAGTTTGGAATGGGCCCTCAGAGGTTTCTTCATGATCTGAAGCAGGCAAAACCACAACTTAAAATGGGGACAGATTTTTCCAGACCTTGTCCACACACTACATAGCCTCATGGATGTGAGCAATTCATACAATCACTCTATGTAGTGTGCTAAAAGCTATAAGACATGGAAATGCTTTGGGGAGGCAGAGTTACAAGATGGACCTTCCTGAAAACCTGAAAAAGCAGGTGTTCAGGGACCTGCTGGCGCACCATCGGGAATGGTTCCCAATCCTACTGCCCCACCAAGAACAAAGAGGAGTAGGGAGGACAGAGCAAAGCTGAAGTGAATAAATACCTAATTTCAGGTGTCCAAATTAAGTAAGATGACTCTGAGCAAGGATATCCTTATTGCAAAATGCAGGGAGCTATCTATATTTTGTTAGCAGGCAAAAAGTGCATTTTGACAATAAATTCCCATAGGAAACTAATCTTTCCCATACTGCATCTGAGGTCCTTCCTGGTCAGGTCTCCAGACTGAAAAGCTCTTTTGCAAGCCAGATGACTTCCAGCTCATTTTGCATGGCATGTAAACTTAAAAGGAGGTTCTTGTGCTTTTGTTCTTGTGGAGAACATCACCTTTCACATGCAGCCTCATGGAGTTACCTGAAGTAAATTTTTGTTGACACCAGCCTCAGTAGGTATGCTATTTCCCTGTGTGGAAACGGCAATGAAATTAAAGGATGTTTATATCTTCTGGCTCCACAGGCACCCCTCTGAGACATGCATCAGCCTTGGAAGCTCTATGTACCATTTGATTTTGCATTTCCATCTTACTAGCTAGCTTTCTTTGGCTTTTGAAAACAAGATACTGATTCCTGCAACCAACCTGGCATCGCTGAGGCTGTGGGCTGGAGGCACACAGATCCCTGGAGAAAGGGGCTGCTGGCTGCATGTTCACCATAACATCATCTGCTTGATACAAACCAAAACTCAAGTACTGTAGCAAATTACAAATCCATTCTTCCTAGGTCCTGCCCCTTGGGAAGTCAGAAATGGGGTGCAATGAGAGACCCTGATTATTCTGGTGGGTTTGGTTTTGTTTTTTTTTTTTCTTTCAATCTGTCCAGTCTCACCCATGATAGGTTATTTTAAAACGACAGTTCTGGCAAACTAAATTTGCCAGAAAACATATCCCTATGTCATCCTGTAATTAAGCATAAGGTCAAACTGAATTCACTAGAGGGTTTCATTTGGAAAAATATTTTTCTGGTTGGGACTTCTGTAATCAGAGGGCAAGATGCCACCATGCCTCCTGCATCCCAGGGCTTACTGCATTCCTCCAAAATACGTGAAGTCTATACTTAGTGATCCCCTGCTGTCCAAAGGCAGCTGTCTGCAAAGTGGAAGGTAGAGAGCTTTCAAGGGCCACCTGAGGTGATGTGTTCACCTTTGGTGTGGACCATACCTGAATAGTGCTAGAGGTAGAAGACCAAAAGCCCATCAATCTCCTTTGAGCATGCTGCTTTGTCATGGGGGTACACAGGAGCTCCAAGGCTGGAGAGTGGGATGGAGCATTCCACTCACTTGAATATTCTGTGGCCATAAGTCCTTGTGAGGGGTGTAAGCCCTTCAAATCAAGCTGTAGCCTCAGCTCCCAAGAGAGGGGCTGTCATGCTTGGCAAGACATTTGTCTCTCTGAACACATTATTTGCAGAGCCTTACCTTGTCTCATCCAGCTGGCTGCATGGTAGAGGAATTTGAGTTACCTCACTGCAGCCAGAGTGTAACTCTTGAGCATTCATTCACCAGCCAAGCAGGAGAGGCAGAAACTGAAGAAGACACAGCTCTATCCAGGGCAGGAAGGTCTGTAAAAACATAAGCAGAGAGGAGTTGAGGAACCTTTTGTGTGTGACAAGTGATGAACAGGTGAGACCTTGCTACTGGATCTTGGCTTTAAAGAAGTTTTCTTCTACTTACATGTGTTAGGGCTGCTCTGTTTAATTCCTGACAACAGCTCAGGGACAGGCAGCAGCTCTGGCTCAGGGTGGGATCCTGGCAGCTTGTTTGGTACCTCCCATACCCTATTTCTCTGCTCTCTTACCACTGCCAAACACAACTGAGCTGTGTGCAGAAGCTGCACTGGGGGCACAGGGCAGCCTTTGAGCAGCCATGTCATGATGCTCTTTTCACCTGGGATGCATGGGGAAAGTCAGATGAGCCACACTTCACTAGTACCCTTCTCTGGGAAAACCTGCTCTCCATTCAGCCAGCAAGGTCTAACGGTCACAGCGATGGCACCTGCGTGAAAAGGAGTTGCTGGGATTACAGTGAAGTAAGCATGGCTGGCTGCAGGGAGTCACTTCTTACACTTATGTGCTGACTTTAATGGAGAGCTCTGAGTTATAAACCCATGCTGGTGGAACACGAATTAGAGCTAGTATGTCTTTATTTCTTTCCCTTGTTCAGCTTTGTGTGTAATCAGCACTAGCCGCTAAAGTCAGTGCAGCAAAACCTGGGGCTGAGGTGAACCAAAACTCAGCACTGGTGATGACCAGTAATATCAGTTGATAGGACTGTTTCCATGGAAATTGATTTGAACCCCTCAGCTCCCTACCCTGCTCCAGAAATACTCAAGACAAGTAGAATACTCAAGACAAGTAAAATCTAAGGTGGAAAAACCTACAGGTCAAAAAAAGAGAAATGAACACCGGCTTTTCCAAGATCTTTGGCTTACCCACTGCTATCACCACTGAAAGAGAGGGGTTTATACCAAACACCTTCAGCAAAACTCTCACAGAGAAATGGCCTAAACAAGTGGCATAAACCTCTAAGGAACACACCTAAAAGAGTCAAAGCTGCAGCTCTCATAACCACATAAATTTTTCACAAGCAATTTAAAAAATGTTCCCTTTCCTTGTTTTGCAAAGATGATGAGCTATAAAGCTGGCTTCTACAATAATTATTGAAAGGTGGTCTGATATAAAATGACACACAGAAACAGGGTAGAGGTGATGAAGTCACCAACAGCTGCCCACAAACATATCCCATGTTGAACAAAGGGAGACTTGGGGATCCAGCAGCATCCTTTGCCTGGAGTCCACAGGGACTGGTGGTTGTCAAAACACCAGACAGTGTAAGAGCTCATTTCTCCCATGCTATAACATAAACAGGACCACAAGGGGCTCTAGGAGTAGAGAAATTGTCCCAGAACACACATTTTCTGTGTGCTGGATGACCCATAAGCTGCTTCAAATGAAAACAGACATCAAGGTAAATGTATTCTCACCAGAAAACAGCCAAGGAAGCACAGAATAGCAAGGTATGGCCCCATTTTGGTTATGATTTTTAGGTGTATTAAATCAAACAGGGTCCCACTACAGGCTCACTTCATTCCTCCAGCACCCTTGTCGTGTGCATGCCATATAAACTGACCAAGCAGAGATAAAGCCTGATGCCAAGGAGCCCGTTTAGCATGTGTTTCATGTAACCATATCCCTAGAAATGCCTTTCTGTTTAGATCAAAGTCCTGTCTTGACCTGTCTGAGGTGAATAATGAGGGGCAGGGGAGTATTTTTAACTCTGCAGCTGGAACTGTAGGCACATCCCAAAAGGGAGATGTAGGGTACTAGTGGCACCAGTCTATAAAAGGGATGGTCAAACAGCCTAGCCTTGAGCTTGTGGGGCTGGGGGCAGTGACCTGGCTCTACAGGACCTCCCTCAGCCTACTCCCAAGAAAGGGACACCACTGCAGGGAGTGGGAAGAGGATGTTAATTTTTTAATGAGGGGTTGATGCCAAAGTCAGAGGGCATGAGGGAGGTGATACCTTTTGTATCCTGGCAATGGTGTCACAGGGTACCAGCTCCATCACTGGGTGGGAATCAACCACCCTTGAAGCTGGTAGCTAGCAGTGACCAGCTCCTGGCCCAGAAAAAAAAGGGGGGACCTAAAGCCAAACTTCCACTTTCATTTTTAAACATCTGAAAATGTGACCTGGAAAAGCTTCTTTGAAGCAGCCAGCTACTCAGCATCCCAGAAAACCAGATTTAAGTGCTGTTAATACGAATTATGAAATTAGTGTGAATTTAACTAGAATTCTTGCCACTCATATTATAGAAATCTAAATTTTCTGATCTAACCATTGTGGAGAATTCTCAGCCTTTGCAGGTTTCTTTTCCAATGTGTCTACATCTGAGAAATGATATATGTTATATTTTAATTTGTGAGAAGATTAGGGAGGGGGCTAAAGATTACTTGCTATTAATATAGAACTGAAATGCTAGGAGCATTTTAGAAACAGATATTATGGGTAGGAAAAGAGAAAACAGCTAGTGAAAGAGTGGAGACATGGCATCTTTAACAAAGGAAAAATGAAAACAGTGGAGTATATATAGTTTATACTGTACTTATTATTAATTGGACAAGTCAAATGAAAAGCAGACCAGCTGCGTGAATCTAAGAGCACTTACATGCACATGCATTTCTCATCTCCTGACATCCTGGAGATTTGGGGATCATTTGATATACAGTCACTGACTTGAGCTAGTTCTCTTTATGGGCTTTATTTCAGTAATATGGGTAGTACTAAACTCAGTCTGGTCATAAATCCTCAGCTGGTAATTCAGTCATAAGTGATGATGCTTTGTCAGTGCTGTCTGCTCACCCTCCCTCATGGGGCCATGCATGCCTGTACCTCCATCCCTGGCTGCTCTCTCCACCCTTGTTTCTATGTATAAGTAAGGGTCCTGGGGAGGGACCCTGGTCTGCTGGAGCAGGGAAAACATCACTGTGTTCACAAATGAGCTATGTTTTTGAGGAGAAATGTTTAATCACAGTATCATTCCTTCTTAGCACAAGAAATTGCTCCTTTCATGGGAGCAACTGATGGGGAAAGAGGAGCAGGATGACCTTTTTCATTGTGCTCCCCTGTTGCACAGGGCTTAACGAAGGAGCTGTGGTGGGTGAGACAGAGCAGTGACACCACTGCTGGCAACAAGCAGTGCTGGCTGCATGGCTTTTTAGGGGCTGGCATGGAGAGAAACAGCATGCTGCTGGCGTGATACCAAAATCTGCACCTCTGTTTGCTCTCAGGCAGGGCAGTGCCTGGGAATGCCATGACTACTTTGCATGGAATAAGCTTCTCATGCTGAAAGGGTATCCACGTCCACAGGGGAAAGGACAAGAAGTCCTGATGCCTTGAAAGGAATCAGGGGCAGTGTGGGCACAAGGCCAGTTTGTAATGGCACAGGCAGTGAGTAGCGGAGGCACTGGCTTGTCCATTGGTGGAAATTTTTAATTAAACTGGCCAAAGGAGTATACTGGGAGCAGCAGCTGCTTTCCTAGAGGGCAGTGGGATAGACTAGCAGGGAGCAGAACCCACAGATACCCAGAAAATGTATCTCTATAAAATATGCTGTGTGGTTCTTCTCTGCTGTGGCCATTTCAGTTGTGTGTAATAAATATATATACCTCAGTAAATTAGTACATTTGATTTTACTAAAAATTGTAGATTTTGGAGGACAAGGTGAGATGTAAGGGGCCGTAGTGTCTTCAGTTTAAATCTTCCCTTAAACTGCATCCAAACATGTTTATGCTGTTAACATAAAAGAAAAGGCCAAATCACTTATTGCTCTTTGAGTCTTTCTGTCAACAGTGATACGATGTTTCTTTTCCACATTTTGGAGTGATACTCTCTTCTTGCTCTGAAGTTTTACTGGTCACAACTATTTTTCTGTATTGTGCAGGATTCACAGATGTCTATATACAGGTCACATGCATTTCAGTGACTCAAGGCTTGTCTTCCAAGAAATAGCTGATGGAGACTTTTGTTTTAAAGTAACAGAAGGCTGAAATTCTGCAAAATATATTAGGACCTCGAGCAAGTACTGCTATAAATGGATTCTTCCCATCAGTGAGAAAACAAAGCAGGCTGTTTGTTGAAATTTCCAGTCTAAGTTTTTAACAGCAATTTTATCTGCAAAACACCTTTTGCTTGCAGATCATTAACATAAAGGTGCACGCGCTGTGCGTTGGTTGTGTCCTGACCACCCTCTAGTGGACTTGACATATCCATAGTTGGATGCTGGAGGTCTTGCACTTCTCTGTTTTGAGAAATGCTTTCTGACAGGGAAATCTGAAGTTAATGTGTCAGAAATGCATTCCCAGCTCTCTTCTAAGAAACAGTGGCAGAGTGGAGAGTCCAAAGTATTTCTAAGTGATTGCTGCCTGCTGAAATTTATTCAGAGCACTCTGATCTGGAAAAGAGGTTAGTCATGTCATGAGAACAAGTTGTTCCGTTCTTACCAAGCTTTTGGACAGGTCAGTAATAATAAAAAAACTCTGTCAGACTGTATATAACCTTATCTAGACAACCTGCCAAGGCATGTGTGCTGTGCTTATTAGAGTGCTGATACCCTGCTGATACCCTGCTTTGGCTGAGAAAATAATTGTGGTGGCGTCACCAGGAGAGCCTCAAAGTGCAGGGTAGGATGTATTGGAAGAGATAATACCTTTTATTAGACCAATGGACAGAACTCGTGAAAAGAAATGTGGACAGATCACCTTTTTCTGGAAGCTGACAAGAAGCTAAGGTCACCCCATCTCTTCTACTGTTGACATCCTGTGTTCTCCCAGGTACATTTTGTGACCAAAATTAGAGATTAATCTGTCAGACTAAACCCAGAACGGTTGTTCCAGTCCTGCATTTTCTCCTTTTGCCATGTTAGTCCTAAAGAAAGCTCTGGTTTCCTTGAGACTTGTTTTCTCCAACCATATCCATCTGTCTAAAGATGACATTAGCTCTCTCTTCATTAGCCTCAGTGACCTTTCAAACCAAAGGGAAAACCGGGCATAGAGAGGAATGGGATATTAAAATCACAATAAACAGCAATGTTCTACCCAGTGGCTTCACCTGGTACTCTGTGATTTCATCCTCTGCCTCTGCTTGCAGAGCTCTTGACCTTGCAGATAGCAGCAGGCAGCTCTTTACAACCTGGCAGAAGCTAACCACACTGGGGAGTAAATTCCAGGTTTAATGGAGCACTTACAGCCCAGGCTGGGTCTCACTGGGTTCATTAGCTCATGCTGCAGAAGTGGTTCCAGAACATGCATGGGTCTACGGTCAAACCCTACCATGCACCCACATGGTCATGGGTGGGGAGCAGCCCCCTGTGGGCTCTGGGATGTGCCACCTGCCTGGTGACTTCTCAGAGGGATGGGAAGAGCACAGATGTCCTGTTCTTCTTGTTCCTGGGGGAGCTGGCTCCTGTCTGCTGGCAGTGGTGACAGCTGAGTGTCTTCATGAATCATCCCACCAAGCACCCAGACCTGTGGGAGCTTGCACTGGGAGTAATAGATGGGTTTATTTCAGCAACCACGTTGTGCAAATAATTCCTCAAGAATTTATCTTCTTGCCAGTTTTTAGGGTTTTTATTTTTTCCTCAGCATTTCTTTAGACTTCATCTGCACAGTTTTTCTTACTGACTCAGACATGGATGCTAGGACAAGCTATTAGGAGATCAGCAGGAGCTTTGATTTTGGTACAGCTGTATTCATGTAAACACAATAATAAAACACAGCAGTGTAGCACAGCACAGTGTAGTGCAGTTACTCTATCATGCAAAGTAGATGCCATCTAACCCTTCAGCCACAGCTAGTCTCTGTCAGCACAGCTATATAAGAAAGCCTTACCCCAGACTGATGGAGCTGGGATTTTAATGACAATTCATATACAGTCCGCACAGGCAGGGTGATGCTTTCACAAGAAGTTATTTTATCTGGTCAGAACAGATAGCAAGGCAAGAGAGAGTCTAGACCTACCTGCTGTAGGCCCAGCAGTGCACTAGCAGGGCACTTTTTATACTGGCCTGGCAAGAAAGAGATCCCCCTTTGCATGAAGTTGCTTGCAGCGAAATGAAGTTGCAGTCTTTCCATAAATACTGTTCTGAGTTCACACATCCCAGGTGCCATGGTAGAGAAATGTGTGTGGGGCCATGTTTGCATCTATTGCCTAGGGAATGGCTCTCAGCACAGCACAGACACCTCTGTGAGCAGCAGATATTACTGGATGGACAATGATTCCTATGAACATGAAACTTCATACATGTGTGTATCTGATGGCAGTACCTTTATTTGCTGCAGTGGGTATTGTCTGCCTCGCTGGTTCCTGTTATTCTCTTAGACATCTAAGTTTTGTTCATTAGTGTTTTAGGCCAGGAAAATATTTGTTTTCCATTTCTTTATGCAGTTTGTCTCTTTCTTTAAGCATTTGTTTTCCAAATGTACCCCTCTCATTCTGCATTGGCAATTAGATCAAAACTAAGTAGGCTGTATGACAGATAGAGTGCAACCAGGACTCTAATTTCATTTAAAAAGTGAAATAGAGTCTTGAAGATGTGAGCTGCCTCTAATCAAAACAGTGTTTGGAGGAGATACTGCCACATTTTGATGGTGCCCATATCTTGGAGAAGAAAAATGTTTCCAGTGAGGCTGTGCAAATGTACAAGATGGGTTCACTTCTCTCTTGCACAAGGGTTTTGTAACCTTAGGAGGATGCTTTGCCTCAATTTCCCCGTCTTTATATCAGATGTTGCTGGGTGGGTCTTGGCATCACTCATTGCCCAGATACTGCAAGACTTTGTTCATCATTGGTGCCAAAGTACTTGGAGTAGAAAGTGCTCCAGGCAAGCATATTCACATGTTGATGTTGGTGGAGGCAAGGAACGTAACCTGCACCACTCTTACTACAATTCCTAGGGTGCATTGAGTCCTCCTGCTTCCCTTTCCACGTTGTTGCAGCCCAGCATGCCAAGATTCAGTGCAATTCTTTATGGACTGCCAAAGAAACAAATTATTATGCACTACAAAATGAAACTGGCATTTTAAATCTAAAACACATGACATCAGCATTACATGTGGAACCAGATACCATCAAATCACATGTCACCTCATAAATATTCAGGCTGGTGGGTCAAAAGAAATGAGAGGTGGATTTCTGGCCAGTAATGTTCCCCAGGGCCTAATGCTTCGTAAAAGTCTTTTAAGCAGTACGAGGAGTGTACATACAGTCCATTTCAAATAGCCCATGAGAAGCTGACTCCAGTGCTTGCAGATTTGCTTGGGAGGCTGTAAGAGGGAAACTTTTTGCATCAGAGCTCTGAGGTAGGTGTGCATCCAGAACAATGGCCACAGGAGGGCACAAAGGCCAAGAAGCCAGTAGCAGGAGGAAGAGTAATAACAAGAGCAAAGTCAATTGGCTTGACCCTATGAGGAGAGGTGTGCAGCTGGGTCTTGTGCTGACAAAGAAGGTTGGAGGCAGCCTTAGATGCAGTGACCATGAGATAGTGCAGTTCAGGATCATGTGAGGAAGCAGCAGGGTAGTAAGTAGTGTGAGATGTCCCTGCCCATGGCAGGGGTTTGGAACTGGATGATCCCTTCCAACCCTAACAATTCTATGATTCTGTATTCAAGCACCACCTCCTCCACTCCTGGGCACTCTCCACCATCTTTGAAAGGTCCTGTAAAACAGCAGACTTGTGTGAAGACTGAAGGAAAACCAATGTCACTCCAGTCTTCAAAAAGGGCAAAAAGGAAGACCTAAGAAACTGCAGGCCAGTCAGCCTTACCTCTATCTGTGGAAAGGTGATAGAACAGCTCATTCTGGGCTTCATCTCAAAGCATGTGGAAGAAAATATCAGAAGTAGCTGACATGGATCCACCAAGGGGAAGTAATGTCTGACTAATCTGATAGCCTTCTGCAAAGGCATGTCTAGATAGATAGATGAGGAGAGGGCAGTGGGTGTTGTCTACCTTGACTTCAGCAAGGCTTTTGACACAGTCTCCTATAGCATCCTCATAGGCAAGCTTAGGAATCATAGGTTAGATGAATGGACAGTGGAGTGGATTGAAAGCTGGCTGAAAGATAGAGCTCAGAGGGTTGTGGTTGGTGACAGATCTAGTTGGAGGCTGTAACAAGTGGTACCCACAGGGAGTCATTACTTGGTCCAGGCCTGTTCAATATATTCATCAACATCCAAGCACAAATCCAGGCTGGGCAGTGACTGGCTAGAAAGCAGCCCTGAGGAGAGGGACTTGGGGGTGCTGGTGGATGAGAAGCTCAACATGAGCTGTCAGTGTGCACTTGCAGCCCAGAAAGCCAACCAGATCCTGGGCTGCATCAAGAGAAGTGTGGCCAGCAGGTCAAGGGAGGTGATTCTCCCCCTCTACTCAGCTCTGGTGAGACCCCACCTTGAGTACTGCATCCAGTTCTGGAGCCCCTGTTCCAAGAGGGATATGGACATGCTGGAATGTGTCCAGAGAAGGGCCACCAGGATGATCAGAGGGCTGGAGCACCTCTCCTATGAGCACAGACTGAAAGAGTTGGGGCTGTTCAGTCTGGAGAAGAGAAGGCTCCGAGGTGACCTTCTTGTGGCCTTCCAGTATCTGAAGGGAGCCTACAAGAAATCTGGGGAGGGACTTTTTAGGCTATCAGGTAGTGACAGGACTAGGGGGAATGGAATAAAGCTGGAAGTGGGGAGATTCAGACTGGATGTGAGGAAGAAGTTTTCCCCATGAGAGAGGTGAGAGCCTGGAATGGGTTGTCCAGGGAGGTGGTTGAGGCCCCATCCCTGGAGGTGTTTAAGGCCAGGCTGGATGAGGCTCTGGCCAGCCTGATGTAGTGTGAGGTGTCCCTGCCCATGGCAGGGGGGTTGGAACTAGATGATCCTTGTGGTCCCTTCCAACCCTGACTGATTCTATGATTCTATGATTAACCTGGATGAATAGACAGTGTACCCTCAGCATGTTTGCTGATGACACAAAACTGGGAGGGGTGGCTGACACACCTAAAGGCTGTGCTGCCATCCGGCGTGACATAAACAGGCTGAAGATCTGGGCAGAGAATAACCTCATAAAGTTCAACAAGGTCAAGCGCAGGGTACTGCACCTATGGAAAAATAACCTCTTGCATCAGCACAGGGCAGGGACTGACCCAATGGAATGCAGCTCTGTGGAAAAAGACCTGAGAGTCCTGGTGGACAAAAGGATGACCATGAGCCAGCAAAGTGCCCTGTGGCCAAGGAGGCTCACAGCACCCTGGGGTGCATTAAGAGGAGTGTGGTCAGCAGGTTGAGGGAGATTCTCATCACCCTCTACTCTGTCCTGGTGAAGCCCCATCTGGAGTACAGTTCAAGGACAGGGAACTGCTTGAGAGGGTACAGCAAAGGGCTAAAAAGATGGCTAGGGAACTAGAACATCTGTCTTATGAAGAAAGGTTGAGGGACTTGATTTTTTTTAGCCTGGAGAAGGAAAGACTGAGTGGGGATCTTATCAATGCTTATAAATAGTTAAAGGGTGGGTGTCAGGAGGATGAGGGCAGTCTTTTTCCAGTGGCACCCAGCAACAGGACAAGAGGTAATAATCTTGAACACAAGTTCTAAACACAAGGATGAACTTCTTTATTTTGAGGAACACTGGAACAGGTGGCTGCCTAGAGAGGTGGTGGTGTCTGCATCTCTGGAGTCATTCAAAACCCACCCGGATGCTGTTCAGCGCAAGTTGCTCTAGGTGAACCTGCTCTGGCAGGGGGTTTGGACTAGATGATCTCCAGATGTCCTTTCTAATCCCTACGATTCTGTGAAATCCTACAGGAGAATGTTGCTGTTCAGCACTACACTGCTGACCTGCTGGTACATGTGGAAATGTGTAAAAGCACCTGCTTGTTGCCTCTTCCCTAGAGCATTCTGCAGAGCATGGAGGGGCAGCTCAGCTTGTCCCAGAGTGCAACACTTGTGGTACCTTCTGGAGAAGGACTGAGGCTTCACATTTACTTCACCAAGAGCCCAGGAAACTAATGCAGAAGTTGGAAGTTGTGGCTTGATTCCTGCCCCTTGTGCAACCTCTCTCCGAAGCAATTTCCAGATATTTGAAAACTAACACAGCATTTGATTAAAATGATCATCACAAATTTCCCTTTCTTTCTTTCTTTCTTTTTCTCTTTCTTTCTTTCTTTCTTTCTTTCTTTCTTTCTTTCTTTCTTTCTTTCTTTCTTTCTTTCTTTCTTTCTTTCTTTCTTTCTTTCTTTCTTTCTTTCTTTCTTTCTTTCTTTCTTTCTTTCTTTCTTTCTTTCTTTCTTTCTTTCTTTCTTTCTTTCTTTCTTTCTTTCTTTTTCTTTCTTCCTTCCTTCCTTCCTCCCTTCCTCCCTTCCTCCCTTCCTTCCTTCCTTCCTTCCTTCCTTCCTTCCTTCCTTCCTTCCTTCCTTCCTTCCTTCCTTCCTTCCTTCCTTCCTTCCTTCCTTCCTTCCTTCCTTCCTTCCTTCCTTCCTTCCTTCCTTCCTTCCTTCCTTCCTTCCTTCCTTCCTTCCTTCCTTCCTTCCTTCCTTCCTTCCTTTCTTCCTTCCTTCCTTCTTTCCTTCCTTTTTATTTTTTCTTCTTTTGGTGGCATTGGAAAAACAATAATTAATTTTCAAAAACCAGGACTCATCCAGACTCCAAAATACTTTGGTAGATTAGAAACGTGACCCTCCCATTATCTCTCTGCACAAGCTCTGTGAGATACTCTATTTAAATCCCATTTACATAATTCTAAGAATAGTCTTGGTACCCACCCATCCTTCATTTATTACGGGTTCACCAAATATTTGCCCTTTTTTTCTGAACATGAAAAGGATATGAATTCAGACAAGTCTGAATATAACTGGATGTTAAGCTTATGGAAGATTTGGAGAGCACACATTATAATGCAGTTAAGAACTCCTCCAACATTTCTGCAGTAACTATGCCATAGTAATAAATATTTCCTGATTTTTATGCTTTACTTGTGAAGGGCCATTCCCCAAATTCAGGGATGATAAATAGAAATAACAGAGATGCTCAGGAGAGGATGAATTAAGACTCCAGCAAAAGAAGGAAATGACTCCTCTGTGGTGCTCCTAGTCACCACAAAGAGGTACAGACAAGGTGTGTGCACCTACTGGGAGATGGTGGGAGGGGCTGCTGGGGGCACCTCACTGCAGAGATCTGGCAAAGCTGTCACAGCTATGGCACTTCAATGTCAGTTTTGGCTCCAGAGGGGAGTGCA
Source organism: Indicator indicator (assembly GCF_027791375.1). Classification (NCBI taxonomy): domain Eukaryota; kingdom Metazoa; phylum Chordata; class Aves; order Piciformes; family Indicatoridae; genus Indicator; species Indicator indicator. Next base: position 18,849,920 of record NC_072010.1, on the reverse strand, counting down.
GGAAAACTTTCAGGGAACTCTCTAATGAACTCTGCTGTGTAGCCTCTGCAGCCCAGCATCCCCATGCTGCGTAGATGATGCGTACTTGAATGTTGGATGGTGAGCAGAGATGGGCAAAAGTTTGGTTCGAGCTAAGATTTAATAAAAATAAAATTAAAAAAAAAGATGAAGTTTGATTTCCTGTTGAATGACCTTGCTAGGAGTTTGTAGATGCTTCTGCTCTCTTGTGTGTGTCTGGAGAACAGGGAATACCTGGTTCTGTAGTGGTGGGCAGGAAACACATATATGAAGCTAGGCTCTGCTTGGTTAGGGTCTTTATGTGGGTGTGAGGGGCATGCTTGTCTATAGAGTTATAGAGTGTATGCAGCTGTATTGTGGGACTACAAGGGAAGCCAAGGTGGAGATAATCCTCCTGGCATTGCCTACAAAACAAATTCCCTAGGGGCTAACCACCAGAGACCAGTATAGCATACAGCAGAAGCCTCATCTGGAAACACCGGAAGGACAAACGTGGCTGTGGTGGTCCAGGGAGAACTGCTGCTGGCCCTGGGCTGGGTGTGCCATGTGTTTGCTGTCTCCCGCACAGCTGCAGTCAGAAGGGTGATTTTCATTCCACTTCTTGCAAACTGCACATTTCAAACTGTAATGATTATCTGGAAAACGTGACCCATGAAGGGTCAGACACCAGAAGGTGGGAAACAAGAACCCGTTATTCATAACTTTTATGATATTTAGAGGCAGCCCATGGCTGGGCAGCAGCCCCACAGTGTTTGGACAGCTGGGGCTGGGGGCAGGGCAGCTGCACCTCCAAGGCTGCTCAGCCTGGCCTCAGGAGGCTTCTGCCCCACCACAATAGCTGCCTCTCCCTCTCCCTTTCTAGAAATGAATGCACACTCATTCTTCATTAGTAAAAATAAAGTGATTAAGGTGCACAGCAACAAATGACAGAAGAGCAAGCAACAAGCTCACTATTAGAAATCATAGCAAGGTGAAAAATTAAGCCCTTTTCATTTATATTTTACATTTACATTTAGTTGGCTTACAAGTGTGGGAAGAGTCTCTGTCTTCTTCCCAGCTCCTGATACCATTTCTGCAATAAAAATACTTTTCCCTCTGCTGCAGCCTTACAACGAGCCTCTGAAGAGGGAGAGTGATTGTAAATACAAAGAGGCAATAGAGGGCTGCCAAGAGATAGAGGGCTGTGTGAATGCACAAACTGGGGGGAAAAAAGCAAAAAGCAAAGAATAACAGAGACTTGCTTTTGCCTTGTTTTCATTGGTACTGAGCTATGGTTTTATTTGTAGTGAGGGACAGTAATTTCTAGGTGGTGATGCAGTAGGTTTTAAATTGACAGTGCCCTTGCTTGGTTTTATTTCTAATAAACACATTTAGTACAAATCAAGAGAATTGAGGTGACTCTTTTATAAATATGGCTTTTTGCTGTTCCCACAAACCTCTGGCTTTTATCCTCTTGCCTGCAGAGTGAGGGAGTTTGTGTCATGTTTTCCCCTCTCTGCTGGTAAAACAGACAGAAACTGAAAATGAAATTTTACGTGAAGAAAAATACTAAGTGAAATGGAATAATGAGTAGAAAAATGCCATCACCTTTAACAAGCACAGGGGATTACAGAGCTTAATAAGGACATATTTTAGAGTGCCTGCTTATCATGAACTCCACACACAGTTAGCCAGTGCAACTGTTGATTAATTCAAGTGGCCTGTTATGATTGCCCATGATGAGAAGAAGCAGTTGGAGAATTGTAAGAAACAAGATATGTGCTGTGCCTCAATGGTTCTGTTTACCCTGCTTTTTATTATTCACTCTCACCATCACCTTCCAGTGTTTATTTTTTAGGCCATATCTATAGACAAACTTGCTTAACTGCAGTTTAGACCATGTCTCTCTTCTTTTCTGTGCCTGTGGGCACTTGGAAGATTCTCTGTTCAGGTAGGATGTGAATGTATGATTTCTGGTGGCTTCCCAAGGTGTTGCCTGCTGGTTCTGGTACCAAAGCTGATGAACAACAGCTAGCCAACCCTGGCCAAACCAGTGTTAAATCGCTGCAACCAAACGCTGAGCACATCTCTGCCTAAGGGAATGACCCATACTCCAGAAGTGTTGTTCCTACAAGGGCAGCTTTGAGTGAAGTCTCCTAAAACATCCATACAGTGGCATATAGTTTTCTGGGGAAGGGAAATGTGTGCATGAGTGTGGGTGATATCCATAGTATCATGATGCTGACAAGACCCTTGGCAGCAAGCCAAGACCTGCTTAATCCAGCCCTTGGCTGGTCCAAGAGTGGTGTGAGGAAAGGGATAACAGCCTGGAAAATAATCCCACTTGCCACAAGGGCAGTGAAGCTTGCACAGCACTTGGGAAATATCTCTACATTGTTGATGATGCCAAGTGAGCATACAACTGAAAACTGGTGCCTGCACACTGTCACTGGGGAAGCTGGTAATTCATTATCCTGAGTATAAACACCGTTATGTAAAGGGACACCATCAATTTATCCCTCCACACACATGTACACAGTCTCTGTTCAGGGAGGCTGTTTATTTGTAGTGACTTCTGAATACAGAGAGTCTGTCTGTGAAGCTCTGGTGCAGAGTGAGGCTGTGGCTCATGCTATGGCTGAGTCAGTGCAACCTGGTGATGGGAAGGACAGTGTGCTTTTTTTCCCTGAATGATTGCTTTGCACATTGGTCCTTGGACTGCCTGACCAATCAATAACAGTGGGAAAAGACCACAAGTTTCACTCAGAACCTCCTCACTTTTTTTAAGCTATTGCTAGGTTCTTAATAAAAAAACCCCAAACACTCAAGTTTCTAGAAGTACACCTGATGTTGAATTGTCACTTCTCCAAGGGACCCACCTACTTCTATGGAAGACTTAAATTATTCATACCTCCTTCAAGACTTGTTTTTAATTATAGAATCACAGAATGGTTGGGTTGGAAGGGACCTTTAAAGGTCATCTTGTTCAACCCTGGCAATAAGCGGGGGCCTTTTCAACTAAATCAGGTTGCTCAGAGGCCTGTCCAACCTGACTTCAAATGTTTCCAGTGATGGAGCATCTAAAACCTCTCTGGTCTGATTTTCATGTAAAGCTTTCTTGCAGAGGATGACACAAGCACAAGGTGAGTCCTTCTTTGAACATTCCTGACTGAAGTACAGGGACTTGACTTTTTGTTGTCAGATAGGGATCCTGATAGGCATGGATCCCAGCTCCAGGAACTTGCCTCTCCTGTTCCTGGAGATTAATATACTAAGAGGCACAATTCTTCTAAATTACAGAGAGTTTATTAGTTGATTTTTGCCTGTTTTGTTTTAATAAAAAGCATTTAAAAGTATAAGATATCAGTCTAGTGGTGCATCACCACTAACTCCAGAGCATTTGGAGTTTGGCAACTTCAACAGTTGTTTTACAGGTGGAAAGGCTTTTCAGAAGTGATGATGCCAACTACCCAACTTAGAAGGTTTTCACCCTTTCTTCATCAAATTATGTGGCTGCTTGTCACCTCCATGTCTTAGCATACGAAACACCATCACATTTTTTTCTCAGTACAATTTGGTGTTTCATGTTGGGATGCATACAAGACAAATCTCAAAATGAACTCTAGCAATGCATGATTCATCCCAAAACATCTCATCAGTGAAATGAATGATGAGGAACCTCTGCTATGGAAGAGCTTTCTTAGTGGTGGCAAGTTGCCTAGAAAGACCACAATTTCCAAAACAGTTGTGAACTTTAAAACCCCCTGAGTGCTGATGTTCTTCAGAGATGCTAAATTAAATACAAATATGTTAGTCCTTGCTTCTTCTTTTGATTTAGCTTCAGCACTGACCTTCACTTAAGAACAGGAGACCAGATGTACTAAGGGGTGAACATTTCGATTCAGAACGGACTATTCAGGAAAAAGCCATTTTGAAAGCCCATCACTTGCTTAATATGCAATAAATTATGAACTAATATCCTTTGTTAAAGACCAATTCATCTCCAAGAAAAATGATTCAAAAGGAATTTAAACTTTTATGCTAATTTTCAAATCCCAGTTGGGTTGTGCTGTTCCAAAATCAGCATGTTGCTTAGCTCCAGGGCTGGATGAAGATATTTAAGAAATGGCATGAGCTTTTTGGAGCTGCCTGCTCTGAGTACTTTTAAAACTTGCAGATTCAATTCTCTGTAATTTTGGTAGCCAAGAAGTAGTTGCATTTCAATTTGTGATTATTTGTCTGAGTCTGAAAGCACAAGAATCCTCAGTATAATTGTTACAGGGTGCAATAATACACTGATTCCCCCAAAGCATCACATTTTTTGTCGGAAAAGCCTTAGCAATGAGCATACTTGCTACTGAGCCACAAATCACAGCTCCAGAAATGAGTTCAAAGCATCATTATTTAGCCTTGTTCTGATAAGAGCACTTCAAATTTTTGTAGTGGAACATTGTACCTTGTTAGCCCAATCATCCAGACACTGATGGTGGCTGAAATTGTAGCAATCTGTGACAGAAGAGTTTCCCTCCTTGCAGCTTCAAACTTCCATCTATTCTTTTTTTTTGCATCCCCTCATATTTCTGTCCATTCCATGTCTCATCTTGGCTACCAGAATTTTCCTCAGATTCTGTGCCTTCTGTTTTCTTGAATAGCATTTCAGCACCCACATCAAGGTTCATGATGTCACTCCTCTAGGTTACAGAAGAGGCATGCAAATATGTTCTGTGACTGCTGCAATATTACTAACTACCTATGAAAGGCAGAGATGTGGCCTGACATCCTATGGGGACAAATTAGACTGTTGAGTTCTAGGATTATTTTAACAAGCTACCAAAATGTCAAAGTATGTATTTTATAGATTTGCTGATATGCAAAGCCATTATTTCCTTAGTGAACTAGGCCATCTCCAAAACCCACAATAGAGATGAACCTGTCAAAAAAACTTTTGACCTAAAATACATTGAGGGAGACTGGCATATTTAGTCAATAGGTAGGGATATGTCAGAGCAAAAAGACTGTAGAATCATAGAATGGTTTGGATTAGAATGGACCTTAAAAATCATTCAGTTCCACCCTCCATGCCTTGGGCAGGGACACCTTCCACTAAAACAGGTTGCTCAAGGCCCTGTCTCCAACCTGAACTTGGACACCTCCAGGGATGGGACATCCACAACCTCCCTGGGCAACCTATTCCGGTGACTCACCCTGACTGTAAAGAATTTCTTTCTAATATCCTGTCTAAATCTTACCTCCTCAAGCTTAAATTCATTCCCTCTGATCCCATCACAACAAACCCTTGTAAAAAGTCCCTTCCTGGCTTGCAGACCTGCTTCAGGTACTGGAAGGCCACTATAAGATCTGCCCAGAGTCTTCTTTTCTCCATACTGAACATCCCCAGCTGTCACGGGTGGTTCCCACAGGGGAGGTGCTCCAGCCCTCTGATCATCTTCGTGGCCCTCATCTGGACCCACTCCAGCAATTCCATGTCCTTTTTATGGTGAGGGCCCTGGACGCAGTACTCCAGGTGGGATCTCACGAGAGCAGAGTCAAGGGGGGAATCACCTTTCCCATCATGCTGGTCACACTTCTTTTGATGCAGCCCAGGACATGGTTGGTCTTTTGGGCTGCGAGTGCACATTGCTGGCTCATGCAAGTTTTTCATCAACTGACACCCCCCCAAGTCCTTCTCCTGAAGACTTCTCTCAATCTACTCCTTGTCCAGCCTACATTTATGCTTGGGATTGCTCCAACCCACGAGTAGGACCTTGCACTTGGTTTTGTTGAACCTCATAAGATTGGCATGGGCCTACCTCTGAAGCCAGTCCAAATCCCTCTGGATGGCATCCCTTCCCTCCAGCATGTCAACCAGACTACACAGCTTGGTGTCACCCACATATTTACTGAGTATGGACTCAATTCCACCGCCCATATCATGACAAAGATGTTAAGTAGATCCTGGAACTAGTCAAAATCAGGTAGCTACTCAGTAAATTATAGCCCTTTCCCCCCAAAATGCGTTTGGCTACTATTTTTTAGTAAGTGGCATCGCCCATGGCTGACTAACCTGCACTTTGAGTGGTGTGGGAAAGAGCAGGACCACAAGGCCAGGATGGAACCATTGGAAAAGAGACCAATGTTTCTTTCTTGATCGATTTCGACTCTCTGAAGGAATCCAAAGGCTGCCTTTGCCTTAGGCTAGTACAGCACTGTAGGGCTGCTCAGGGCTGCAGAGCTGTGGTCATACCAGTGCAGGAGTGGTTTTGATATGCCATTCTTATTATGCTTGATTTGGCTGATAAGTATTTGTGTCTGGAATGGAAGAGAAGTGTTAAAATCCATTTTTGCCTGGAGTGGTTTGCAATCTCTTTGCTTATCTCATTGGCTGGCACACTGCAAATCAGTTGACTATTCAGAATTGAGCGGTCTTGGTTCAGGCCAGCGGTTGCTTTACCCATCCATGGTTGGAGGTCAACCAGGTAGGGTAGTTTTCCTTTGATATCTATGACATTCTTATCTCCTATGGAATTTATGACATTTTCTTCTGTCTTGTGTGTGATTCTTACTTCTTTTGCTTCTGCATGGGGCTGCTTAGCCCTCTTGGTCTGTGCTTTCCTCTGAATCACCTGGGTACATGCAAGCTGCCTGGCTATCAGAGAAGGCAGATCGCTGCAAAGTTGATGAACGTGAAATGTGAGTCAGACCAATTGATTTTGTTCAGCCTGCTTATCACAGTGGCTGCTACTTTGGGGTCGACTTTAGATGTGACTCATGTTGTACTAGTACTTGCAAAAAAAAAATGCCTTGAAAATATTTTGATAGGACATCTCAAGTAATTGGCAGCATTTCTGTTAATGCTGTATCCTTTGAGTGCCAGCTAACCTTTGCAAACACAATTTAGAGCAGGTAGACCAGAAAAAGAGAATGTAGATTAATTTTGCTAAAGCTAAAGTACGTGAGAGAAGCTGACACAAAACTGCTATTCTTCCTGACCAGCTCCTTGTTGTGTTTCTCCTTGTGAGGATGCCTTGCACTACAGAAAAATAATCTTTCATGAGGTGGGCATTTCAGCAGTTAACAAATTGCTGATTAACATGAGCTACCTACATAATTTATCATGTGCCTCAAATTAAATGACTGAGGAACTGGTTCAGGTCAGAATAAATTAAGGTTATTGGGGTTATGGGCTCTGATATACAGAGGAAGCTGTTCAGCTCTGCAGGCTGGAAATCAGCTTGATGAGTGAGATCCAAACACAACAATTCTTCAGTCAGAACAGTTTCCAGGAAGACGTAACTGAAACTTCAAAATGTGATGATGAAAGTGATCTGCAAGCAGTTATCACTGGTGTCCAGTGAATTGAGCTGCTGCACTGGTGTTACTGGAGAAATGCTAATGGGGGCTGCATCAAGATCTGACACCTTGACCTTCAGAAATTGTCATCATCCTATTTTACAATCTCAGCTGGTGTTCTGCAGCTTCTTGAACCCAATGAAATAACCGTAAGCTGTGAACGGCTGACTGCCGGTAGGACATCCGAGGGGCACTGTGTTGTGGCGTGGTGCAGGGCATAGCCCGCTGGTCACCCACTCATACTCTCTCAGGGCAGCTTCTTCTTTCACTAGTGTCTGAATTTAGCAAGGGAAAACGGGACAGTAAAATATCTGCTCTGATATCTCTTGGACATCCAGAAAATGACGACAAGTTGAAAGCATTTCAATAAGTGGATCTTACCAGAGTGTGCCTGCATAGCTGCAAAATTATTTCTGTTTTCCCTAATCATTTCCCTCAAGTGTCCCCAGCTTTCCAACATCTCAGCTGTTTATGAATCATAACATGTGAGTTGCTTGGGTAACCAAAGTCTGCCTGACCCCCTGCATCCAGATGCCTGGGAGACTCGATGTCCCATGGCTTGGATCAGTCCTGGAAAGAAACCTTGGCCAGGCATGACCTGGCTTCCCTGTCACAAGCACCAGCAAGGTGCTCACAGTGAGCTGTGAGTCATGTATGCAGAGGGATCTTGACAGGCTGGCTGGGTGGGCAGAGGCCAATGGGATGAAATTTAACAAGGCTAAGTGCAGGATTCTACACTTTGGCCACAACATCCCCATGCAGTGCTACAGGCTGGGGACAGAGTGGCTGGAGAGCAGCCAGGCAGAAAGGGACCTGGGGGTGCTGGTTGATAGCAGGCTGAACATGAGCCAGCAGTGTGCCCAGGTGGCCAGGAGAGCCAATGGCATCCTGGCCTGTATCAGGAATAGTGTAGCCAGCAGGACAAGGGAGGTTATTCTTCCCCTGTACTCAGCACTGGTCAGGCCATACCTTGAGTACTGTGTCCAGTTCTGGGCTCCTCAGTTCGAGAGATGTTGAGGTACTGGAACGTGTCCAGAGAAGGGCAATGAAGCTGGTGAGGGGCCTGGAACACAAGCCCTATGAGGAGAGGCTGAGGGAGCTGGGCTTGTTTAGCCTGGAGAAGAGGAGGCTCAGGGGTGACCTCATTGCTGTCTACAACTACCTGAAGGGAGGTTGTAGCCAGGTGGGGGTTGGTCTCTTCTCCCAGGCAACCAGCAGCAGAACAAGAGGACACAGTCTCAAGTTGTGCCAGGGGAGGTATAGGCTGGATGTTAGGAGGAAGTTCTTCACAGAGAGGGTGACTGCCCATTGGAAAGGGCTGCCCAGGGAGGTGGTGGAGTCGCCATCACTGGAGACGCTCAAGAGAAGACTGGATGAGGCACTTAGTGCCATGGTCTAGTTGATGGATTAGGGCTGGGTGATCGGTTGGACTGGATGATCTTGGAGGTCTCTTCCAACCTGGTTGATTCTATGATTCTATGCAGATCGCTCATGTCACTATGTGAGGAGGAATCTCAAGTTGTGGTTTCTGTCCAGACTCTGTCTGTGGGACAGCAAGATTGAACATTTGCACTGCTGCAGAAGACAAAAAAAGCAAGCTAGCTGTTTCCAAATGTCGCAAACAGCATGAAGGTCTTGTTCTTCTGTCATATTGTCTTTTGTTTAGGTTGATGACTAGGAAGCACATTCTCTGCAGAGAAGAATAAGTGGGACCTGTCTGCCTTTCTGAAAAGACTTCTGGGGAACAGCTGATACGTGTATCCCATCAGCTCAATCCACTGTAATTTCCACAGGGTGCTGGCTTTAGTCAGTTTGTTTTTATGCAGGCTTTTGAATTTGGTCAAGTTTTTGAAGCCACAACTGTAATTTTCAGTCTGGTCTCTGGATGCTATGCTCAGAACTCATGCTCACTGTTGAACTGAACTGTTGCCTCACACATTGATTGGAGGGATTGATACTCCTGTCAAAATTTTGTATCACTTCACTGTTTAAAATTACATAAGTCTCTGCTACAGGCATTAGGAGATGTGTCCTTGGAGATGCTGAACACTAAGTACGGACACTAACAAGCTCTGTGTTACAGAAGTAATCATGCTCTGGAAGAAGAAAGGAGACAAACTAGATTTCCTCCCACAAAAAAATCACTGTGACCTCCCACTGGAAATTTCACTATATCTCAGATGAAGTTGCAAGAAAGGATTATGCTGCTGCCCACCCTATTTGCTTGTGGTGGTCCCAGTGGATGTGGGGATTTGTCAGTCCTCTTTGAGAGCTCTTCTGGACTCAGCCTGGATCTACAGTTCCTTGCTCTGCCTCCATTGTGGATTTTGCTCTCTATAGTGTCCTTCACATATTTACCTTCTTTTGGTGAGGAAGTGTTAGCCTCTTTCTAGAGATGGGAACACAGATCCTGTATCATTTACACAGGACACTGAAAAATCTCTCATGAGTGCAGGGAAACTAAGTGCTGGGAAATCCTAAAGTATGACCTAAGTCATTGGTCACTCAGCTTCTGCTCAGTGCTTGCAAATGTGAATTCTGCAAACTCAGTGGGAAAAGGCATTAGATATTAACTTCACTGAAGGTTCTAGAAGCTATGTTGGAACCATGGACTTACCCAGTAAGATCAGTTATTACCAATATTTCTGCATGTAATGGATCCTAAAGCATAGTTAGATGTATCACCTACAGTCATTGAATAATTTTAATAATTTATGTTGGATTTTTAAAGCACAGCTGGATTTGTGGAAAGAAAATAAATAAATCTGACACAGTCCCTACATAGGACAGTACAATGCCAGGTGGCACTGCTGACCCTGCAGCACATTCAAGAAATGTAGTTAATCTTACGTACATTCCAAGATACATCACACACCATGTCAGACTCATAGTGTTATTATTCTGCCTCTAAGTTGTTGTTGTTTCATTGCTTGTAAGTTGAATGCTCAAATAAAATTTGGCAGACAGTGGGCAGCCTTTTTGCCTAACAGATGCAAAACTAATTGTCCATGTCCTCACCCCATAAAGCATGGGCAGTCTTACAAATACAAAAGCAAGTAGATTAATTTTATTCCAGGAACAATCCTTTTTTAAATTAAAAAAAAAAAAGAGAGAGAAACATAACACAGAAAACATAACAAAACCCAAACCAAACCAAATCAAGCAACAAAAACCCCCAACAAAACAAACATATAAACAACAAAAAAATTACTGCAATCTTTTCCACCATGAACTGCTAAACTACAAGATACAATGAATAGAAAGCTTGATTTTGCGAGCAGAGGGCATAGACTGGACCTTGATGTTTTTAGGACCCCTTTCCTGGTTGTTCTTTTATGCATATTTCAAGTTGTAAGTTCTAATTTTGTGACTGTATGCTGGAAAGTTTCATCCTGTCCCCTGAAGATACTGCACCAAAACCCTTCTCTCTATGATTTTCAGACTTGATGTCATGCTCTTCCCTCCCAATTAATCTGTTCACTTGTACTGTGCTACTGCTTTTGCAGTTATGCATATAACTATTAGAAATGTGATGAGTCATTTGTCTTTTCCTGGAAATGTACTTGAATCTTCTGCAGAATTGTCTCCACTCCATCTTATCCCTTCCTGTCCAAAATTTTGCATATGGCTCTACTGTGCTCCTCAGCTGGAGTGTTACTGAGTTCAGGACTGAGCTGGTTTGAATAACATTTCTCAGAGCTGTTATAACAAGATGTTCTTTTGAAAAATAATTATTTACTCCACTCTCTCCAAAAAAGACATGCAGTGATAACAGGAAAAATGTCCTTTCTCTGGGTGTTTGTCCTGCAGAAGCATTTTAGCAAGGCAGGCTGAGGGCCCACTGTATTAGCAGGTAAAGTATAAGCATGGCACAGATGGTCCTAATCCAAAGCACTTACAAGCTAATTGCCATGTACTCATTAGTACACTTTTCCCAGTCCATGGTGCAGGGCAGTATGCATGCCTGGCCAGCTGATCTGGTACTGGTACAGGTACTGGTACTGGTATTGGTATTGGTACTGGTACCGGTACTGGTACTGGTACCGGTACTTCTCAGCTCTGCTTTCTCATCTCAACCACTAGCATTGCTCTCCTCAAACCACCAACCTCCAGAGCTGGGTTAACAGCTCCTCCACTGCACCAGTGTCTCATCCTGTGCAGGAACCTGTGCAGAGGCTGTGCAGAGCTTCTCCATCCCTGATCTGTGCTGTGATGCTTGCCAGGCAGGTCCTCCTAGGACTGAGGAGCCAAGTGGTCAGGAGGATGGACCCTGCTGCACTTGTTTGACCCTGCTATAAACATCAAGAGACATTTGAGGACTTACCTAATAGTGTGTAGCCTAACCAGGGAAATGTTTTCTTCTATTACTGCCCCTGAAAACGAGCATGTTACTGCAAGCAGTGGTAGAGGAGATAATCGGTGAATATGTGTTTATCTAAAAAGCCAGCTCTTTGCCCATCTGAAGCAAATTGTTTCCAAAGACTCACTTTCCCTCCTTTTGTGTTGTGTTCCTGCTATGAGGGCTGCCCTATTTATCTCTTGGGTTTTTTCATATTTCCAAGTTACTTTCTCTGAAAAATACCTGTGAGTAGTTAAACGGTGCTAATATATATTCACCAAGGGATGTTGTAAAGTTTTTAAATGGTGATTGGGTGTTTGGCAAGCAGAAGGCAAATTGCTCTGTCTTTCCATGATCTCACACATCACATAAGAGCGAACAAGGGATTTTCTAAACTGCAAAGTCCCAGTGCTGCTGTCATTTGGCAAATGCTGAAGCCATACATTGAACAGCCCCTATTTTTATTGGAAATATTTCACTACAGTAAAAAGGGGTTGAAAACCAGAATACCATCCAGTTTCTCAGCCCCAGAAGTGGTGTTCTCCGGGCCATGGTTGAGTGGCTCTGGAGGATGCTACAGTCGGGGAAGTTTGCACTGCTGTGCAGGGGGGCTGAAATTCACCTCTAAATAGAGGCTTTAATTAGGATATGATTAGCACCAAGGTCTTATATTTTCCCTTTTGCTGAGCTGTGTTCCACGCTTCAGGGACAGAAGCTATCATTCTTCAGTGCCTTAATTCTGACACTTAAAGAAAAACAGTCACATTAATAATAGATAGAAATAAATAACTTCGCTGTGTTGCATAAACCAGAAAGACACTGCCACACAGACTTGTGTTCTTGCTGTCACCTGTGCTACCAAGCATCACACACACTGAAGCATCCCCAGGGCTAATAAACAGGAAAATGCATGGCAATCTTTCATATGCTTTCTGGTTTTACCTGCTTCCATGCCCAGCGATTTTCTTTTCAACTTGTACTGAAATATACTAGCAAGGTGTTGGGGCAGAGTGTCTGTATACTCAGTGGTTGTGGCTGGAACAGCTTTTTGTTGATGCTGAGCATATGCTTATGTTAACAATAATGACACATAAGACTCATTCCTACAAAGAATCATATCCAAATGATATGGATTCCAAAGCCAATGGAATTATTCATCATGCATGGGGTTAAACATGCACATATCTGTGCAGAAGCAGGACCTTGGCTGGCAGACTGCAGGGTGTTTTGCATGCTGTATGTTGATTCTGAACCAGTATATCCCATCCTGTCCTTGTGAGGACCTCACCAGAGCTCCTCAGATGTGGTTTTGATGCACAGAAACCAGCCTGCTCCAAGAGCCTCGGCATAGGTTTCACATCAAGCATCATGTGAGTGACAACCCAGCCCAGATGGTCTCCCTCTGGAGAAGGGTGCATCCCAGAAAGTGCAGCTCCTCCACCTCCAAGGCCCAAATAGATCTTTCTGCTGCTTCCAAAAAGCCCTTTCTCGGGAGCACACTCAGTAGCCATTTTGCTACGCCTTTACTATCTTTCTGGAGTTACACCTGCTTTACCAATTTCTGATTTGTGGCTGTACAAGGCAGCATCCTGGGCTGGAGAAGCTTGCTGAAAAAACTTTGCTTGCTGCAATGGGGAAAGGATGAGAAGGGGGAGTGCCAGATCAGATGCTTGTATAAAATGATTTCTCAGAAGAAGGGGGAAAGAATTTGGTTTGTCTTTTTTCCCCCTCCTTCTTTTCTTTTTTTTTTTTTTACCAATGTAATCCGGTACATAATGTTCCAAGTTACCATCATCTCATATTGTGTGTTGCTTCATCCACTCTAAATATCATCTCTTTGTGCAGTCTGGCCTGACATATTCCTCTTTGATTATCTCATGTTGCTGTGTACAAATGTGTCTGTGGCTTTACCCGAAAGTACAAAGGAAGCCAGGGAAATAAGAAATTAAAGTTCTCCCTTAGTATCTCAACATAAATTTCCTCATAAGCACCTTTGGTACTAGAAAGACAGTTTAGTCAAGTTAAATATTAAACATGGGTCACAATTCATCAGAAGACATTCTCAGCTTTCAGTGCACAGCTGCTTCTAAAGATGTGTAGTGCAATATATCAGGTTGTGCCAAAACCCTATTGAAAATACTCAGAATTTGGAGCTAAACGTCTTTTGTGCCCTTGTTACTGGAGCCTGAAATAAAGGAAACACAGATCACAGCTTTAAGCTTTGAAAATTGGTCAATGCATAGACTCTTTTGGCAGGCAGGGTATAGAGAGCCTTGACAGACTGGATGCACAGTTGCAGTGGACAGCAGCTATAGTAGTCCCCACTACAAAATCTGTAATATCACCAGCACATACTGCCAAACTCCACTCTGCAATGTTTCCAAGGAGATATTACATCACTTTAGTGTCTTGTAGGAGTTTGAAACCTGCTGCATCTGACAGGTTATTTGATAATTCCATTAATAGAGCTTTGTGAAACACTAATTTGTGATCTGAATTCTCTCAGGTCAGAGACAAATAACTACCCTTGCACATGGATGGGAGTTTTGGTGTTTGCATGGTAAAGGATGTCAAAAGACCTGCGAGAAAGCAGAAAAAAAGGTTTCAAAATGTTTTGAGGTTAGAGAGGCAACTTGTAGTGAGAATCAAGGTCAGGCTTGATGGGCCTCTGAATAACCTGATCTAGTTAGAGATCTCCCTGTTTACTGAGGGGGACAAACAGATGACCTTTTAAAGTCCCTTCCAACCCAAAGCATATCTGAGCCAAATCCTTGGTTTGTGTGGGGCAGGAATAAGAGCAGAGATGGCCAGAAAAATCAGGGAAAAAAATCTGTTCTCCAAAAACTTGTGTCCATCAAAAATGGAAATATTTGATCAAAGCAGCACTTTGCTCATCATCTGTTCTGAGGGAAAACACTGACTTTTGCTGTGTGAAGTTCACAGTTTTTTCTTTCTCAACAGTGATATCACACTGAATAGCAGTGAGCACAGAATACACGAGGGAGATGCCCAGGGCAGGTTAGAGAAGCACGCTCCTGAGCACATGGGAGAGAGACAAAGGGAGCAGCAGCACTCTGTTTCATGCTCTGACATGCTCATTTATTTTCTCATCTTTCCTCATCCTCCAAAAGACCTGTCTCTGTTTGTAACAGTTTCACTAATAAGGCAGCAATGAAATCCTTACTTTGGCCTGGATTTTGACCCCAAACCCCTATAAAATACCAGTGAACACTCAGAGCTCCACTTATTCCTCTTATCTGTTGTTACATTACTTCCCTGGGGACCAGTTTGGCACACAAGAGGTGATCAACTAAATTTGCAGCCAGAGACGTTTCTAATTATAAGGATAATTAAAGATTTTTTCAAGACAAGGTTAGAGAAATATCCATCAGGGACAATCTAGAAGTCTTGTAGCCTGTCTCAGCTCAGGATTTGGACAGCTTGATTTCCCAAGGCACTTCCCAGCCCTCTGCATTCACACCTTCTGGTCTGGTCAGATGGCTGCAGTCAGCTCAGCTCTGGAGGAGGCACCCTGCTGTGTGAGCCTTTTTTCTGATAAGGAAGATGGGAGGTTCCCCAGGTGTGAGAAGATTAAAAGCAAGTGTAATCTCATATCTTAAATGACAGAAATTAATCTTTTCCCATCCATGCCAGAATGACTTGCATGTCACCCTACTAGTTTTAATTTTACTCTCACATCATGCTGGAGAGCAGGACCATGTCATGGACAATGACTGTAGAATTTGGCTGCTTTTAGTAAAGGTTTTGGGCTGCAGACTTCTGCCTTCCATCCTTGTGAGAGGCTCTCATGTGAATGACCACCACTGTCCAATGAGCCATGTAAGTCATACCCGAAAAATTTGCTTACTGGGTTAATGGACAAGGGGGAAACAGTAGGCATAGTTCATCCAGCTGTCACGAGGGCATTTAATACTGCACTGCACAACAGATTGATTTGTAAGATCAGAAAGCATGGCATAGAATGGGCAGAAAAATGTTGCAGAGGATTTTAAAAAAGGCTGCAGGACAGATAAAAGGCAATGTCATTAATGGGAAATGTGAGTTCTCTTAATGTTCGGACCTCTTTCTTTTTGCTGCCAGTCTCCTTGAGGAAGGCACTGGAAAAATAGGGAAGGGGAAGAGTGGTCTAGCCTGGGAGAATGGCAAAGGATGCAAACACAGAGCTGAGATGCCTTCCAGCATGCTCCTCTCTGTCCTAAGGAACTAGGCATCAATTTACATCAGACATTGATTTGATACAGAAAGTGGAAATTGATGAACAGAGGAGTCTGCTTCTACAGGAACTCCAGGTCCTTCTTTTGGACAGGAAGCCACAGAAGAGCTGAGGTTTCCCTCTTTGCTCTCACATCTCCCAAGGCTTCCCCACTGTTTCAAAAAGATATTTAATCCCTTGGTTTCAATTAATCCAATAAATCACAGAATTATAGAATCATAGAATCAGTCAGGGTTGGAAAGGACCACAAGGATCATCTAGTTCCAACCCCCCTGCCATGGGCAGGGACACCTCACATTACATCAGGCTGGCCAGAGCCTCATCCAGCCTGGCCTTAAACACCTCCAGGGATGGGGCCTCAACCACCTCCCTGGACAACCCATTCCAGGGCCTGTGTCAGTGTGAGCTGAAATTCCCCCCACACCAACAATAACCAGGCTAGCTCAGTCTGGAAGCAAATGAAAGCTGTATTTACAAGCAGATCTACAATCTATGATGAAATGCAATGAATATGTACAAATATACAAAATTCACCACATTTACAAATATATACAATCAACAGAAAAGCACAACCAAGCTCCCTTTGCTTTCCCCCAAAGGGGACCTTTCCCAAGGGACCTCTCTCCCAGGGGCCTCCCCTCCCAGACACCCCTAGCAGAAAGCAGTTAGTTAAAAGCAAAGAGGCTGTTAACTTAGCTTGCCAAGGTCAGTGTGTTATCCCCAGCCAGAAGAGAAGAAGAAACAGCAGCCAGACAGCCCAGCAAGTAAGCAAACTCCCCACTCCTACTGCAGACTGCCCCAGCTGTGTTTTGAGAAGTGGTTCTTAAACATTTCTATCTATCCAATGGAAGTGTTTAGAACAATCATTATTTTGCTTTCTTACACCCAACAGTGATTTATTTGCACTTTTTCACTTTCTCTTCTTGAAGTCTGAGATGAAAAATTAAAGAGACAGTTTCAAACCATCACAGGCTCTCACCACTCTCATGATGAAGAACTTCTTCCTCATGTCCAGCCTGAATCTCCCCATTCCCAGCTTTATTCCATTCCCCCTAGTCCTATCACTACCTGATAGCCTAAAAAGTCCCTCCCCAGCTTTCTTGTAGGCTCCATTCAGATACCGGAAAGCCACAAGAAGATCACCTCGGAGCCTTCTCTTCTCCAGACTGAACAGCCCCAACTCTTTCAGTCTGTCCCCATAGGAGAGGTGCTCCAGCCCTCTGATCATCCTGGTGGCCCTTCTCTGGACATGTTCCAGCATGTTCATATGCCTCTTGGAATAGGGGCTCCAGAACTGGATGCAGTACTCCAGGTGGGGTCTCACCAGAGCTGAGTAGAGGGGGAGAATCACCTCCCTTGACCTGCTGGCCACACTTCTCTTGATGCAGCCCAGGATCTGGTTGGCTTTCTGGGCTGCAAGTGCACATTGACAGCTCATGTTGAGCTTCTCATCCACCAGCACCCCCAAGTCCCTCTCCTCAGGGCTGCTTTCCAGTCAGTCACTGCCCAGCCTGTCCAAGGGTTTGTATCTGCCACTCATGTGGCCAAGCAGTCTTGAACTGCAAAACAGCTTGGGAAGCTGTACAGAAGAAACCTACACAGCTCCAATTCTTCTGCTTTGTAACAGTCTGAAAAATTTGTTATAATGCACCACATTGAACATACCTAGGCTACAGCCCTCTTTGAGGGCTAAAAGTCTCTCTGAGACCTTCCTGACTTGTGAAAAACAAGCCAAAAAGGTAAAAAATGTAGGTTTCCTGCAGTGCCACCTTGCCTCGTTATCACCTTTCCTGACACCACTTTCAGATCAACTTCCCCATCAAAGGATTTGAGGGCCTAACATGGCTGAGACAGCATTGCTTTTGGAAACTTTAGGCTTTTTTATTTCTGCTTCTTCCTGATTTTTAGACTTAACACATTTTCTTTTTTCAGCTATATGATAAGTAACATTGAACTGTAATGAGAGAGAATGATTTAAAAAATAATTTAAACCAGCCAAGAGTTATAAAAATAACAAATCCTGTGGGTAGCATCCAAAAGACTTTCTATCATACTGACTGATTAGAAGGCTCATTTAATTGTCTGTATGCAAATTTTGTGTCACCAATTCCTGATGTTCAGAAGTCTTGAGATTTTAAAATTAATAGGTTCACATCACTTTCATTTGCCTTTTGGCAAATAAAAAGAGACCTCCACACTGCAGGCTCCATTGTTTCAATGTAAAGATTTTTCTCTTGGAAAGCTGAGAAAAAGAAAGGTTTCTTTAATTCTTAAAAGCAAAGTGACATTTGCTGATGTTCACTGAATTTCAAGTACCATGGTCTTAAAATATTGCAAGTGCTGGGCATGCCACAAGTGCTGTAAAGAACTTTAGAAGTGGACAAGCCTAGTAGGACAAACAGGCCACACAACAGTATTTTTTAAGAACTGCATCTTACAGAATTTAAAATCCTGATCTCACAGTCTCCTGAAATGCCTGGAAAGGGTCTCATTGCCCTTGCCTGATTCAGGTATGCCTGTCACTGCTTGTCATGCACACTAGGAAGGTGCCCCATTTCTTTAAAATAGACTTTTAATTACTTGAAGGACATTGCCACCTCCATCCCTGTCCGTGTGTCTCCATTGAGCACTTCCTGAAAGCCTGGCACAGACTATCTCAGCTGCTATCCAGCCCTGGGGTGGGCTGGGCTCCTTGGGGAAGATGATCCAAGACACATGGAGCCAGCAGAACTGCACTGCAGAAGCTAGACCCCCATCACAGCACTGGTTCCTGGGGCAGGGTACTAAAGCCCTGCATTGCAGTTGCCTTTGGGGGAAAGGCATAACAGGAATGCTGGTGCTGGAGAATACATTTCTGGAGGCTAGATCCTGCCAACAGCAACAGATATCTGGGGTATTAAGCTGAACTGGTAGCCAAACAGTTTAGCTCTGATTTTTCCTTGTAGCTGAAAACACGTCCATTAGCCTATGTTGAAGAGTGGTTTACAGAAGCAGATCTGGTGGCAGTTAAATTGAACATAGCCAAACTTTCTTCAAAAGTTTCTCATCCTCATTTCAGAGGGTTTGCTTAAGGCAAGGTCCTGCTTGACCAGCCAGGCTGTATCAGAAAGCTCAAGAGCCATGTAAAAGTGATGCAAGAGGGACAGAGCTGCATTATCAGCACTGGTAGGAAACACAACTGTGGCCATAACTGAGTTGTGCAGATACTTGCATTGTTTAAAATTTGTGCTCAGGCCAGGTTCTCCTTGATTAAGAGCAGCCAGATGGACACCATAAATCAGCTGGAAACCCCTGGGCCAAACTCTGCTCAGACTGATTCAAACAGCTCCATTTAATGTCACAAATGGGATTTCTGCAAAAGGAGCTCAGAGCAGAATTTGGCCTTTCATGTTTGTTTAGATTAAGAAATTTGGAGAGTAAAAGCCCACTTATATTCTGGCTAGCAGACTGGGTATTACAGCACTCGGATAGTGGGAAGCCCAGACAGATGGTTACATGAATCACAGAGAGACAGGTCTGATTATCTTGATACTTTCCATGTGATAGGGGGATGTGGTGCCGTATGGTGGATATGGCTGAAGGACCCTTGTCAGCTGGGCAGGATGTGAACTCTTTCCAAGGCAAATGGCAGAGTGCAACAGCTCTGGCAGTGAGGAGGACAGACCAGGAAGGGGCAGCTTTCTGGGAGAGATGGAGATGCTAAGCTGTTACCAGCATCCTGATGCGGGGATAGGAAGAGTAAAACAGGACAGGCTGGTCATGTCCCCTAGTGCAAAGCCACTTTGGGATGCACAAAAATAGAGAGGGTGAAGGTAAATGTGTGATGGTGGAAGGAAGAAGGAGGAAAGAGGTTTTACACTGAGGAGGAAGGAAGTCAACAGCTTCTGTGGGGATGAGTGTCTACAGGAAGGGCAAAGAGAACAGTAGAGAAGCACTGCCAATGGGGAACAAGTCTGCTCTCTGTTTCCACAGGCTGCTGTTGTTTTGATGGACCTTACAGTTATTTCTTACAAACTACCTTAGAATAGAAACAGCCTATAGTTTGCTGCTCTGTCTTGTCCTGAGGGCTGCAGAAGAAAGGAAATTGCATAAAAGGACTGGATTTCCACAGTCCTCTAAGAGCTGTTTTTTAACAGTGAACTTGTGCATGGAGGTTATTTAGAGTCACTTCACTTTCATAATCTGTTGGCTGGGATTGATAGTCCAAGGCTTTCCATTTTGCATATGACAAATCTATTTGCAGAATATCACATTAAAAAACCAAAAACCAACACCACAACAACAACCCCCACACACAATTTGCTATTTCAAAGTAATCAAAGCATATAGTGGGTTTATTCTTTTGGACTCAAACAACAGGAGCTCTCCAACAGATGGTGCCCATGGTTAGTGGTGCCCCAGAACAGTGGGTGCTGACTGTGTGGAGAGCATTGAAAAGATGGGGCCCACCAGAAATAGCTCTGCCCTCACATTGGCAGTGAATCCAAACCACAGTGCTAAAGAACACATTCAGAAGTTAACAAAGATTTTAGCAGCAACTCCTTGGTTAACCAAGGACCTGGGCACCCCAAATGGGGTGGGGGTGGGGCATCTGGTGCAGAGAGATGTGCAGTGTGTATGACAGCTTGACCAGCACTTGCCAGAGAGGATGGTTTGGGTTTTTTTGCAACATCTGACAGGAAAATATCACATGTTTAAATTGGGGAAGTATTGTAGATGTCATTTGGGTCTGGTCAGGGAAATGAGGAATGAGTTTTCTTTTGTTTGGGTTCTGTGGTTTGCTTGCTGATGCTTATGGCTGTCTGTATATTTAGCAGACTTCAAAACTAAGGTTAGAGACATCAGAGGGCAAGTGGAAAAGTACTGAGGAGAAAGCATGAGAGAGCTGTCTGGGAGATACCATGCAAGCTGCTGGACCACAGAGCAGGTGCACTAAAGCTCATGCTCTGTTGTGCTGAATCTGGCTGGGGACATGAACCTCACAGGACAGAGCATATGAGCCGTTGTGATGATTCACTGGTGGCCTTCCACCTTCAGAGCCTCCACTGATGGAAGGTATCCCAGTTTGGCAGGACAAACTGGAAAGGCAGCATTGGAAACCACTTCAGGGGCAAACATATCTATAACACAAGCTGCAAGGAAACAGCAGAGCAGGTGACTCTACCTGGAAGTAAATGGGACAAACAGTTTCAAACCAGGTGCCTAACTTTACACACTCAAGTGTAATATAGCATGCAGGTAGCTGCTCAGATTTATTATAATTAAGTGATGTCCAGCAGCACAGTTCTAGAGTGAAGCCATTTTTTCCACCTGTTTGCACAGAATCACAGAATATTAGAGCTTGGAAGGGACCTCAAAAGATCATCTAGTCCAATCCCCTGTTCCAGAGCAGGATCACCTATACCAGATCACACAGGAACACATCCAGGCAGATCTTGAATATCTCCAGAGAGGGAGATTCCTCAACCCCCCTGGGCAGCCTCTTCCAGTGATCCATCACCCTCACAGTGAAATAATTTTTCCTCATGTTTCCATGGAACTTCCTATGCTTCAGTTTCTGCCCATTGCCCCTTGTCCTGTCATTGGGCATCACCAAAAAGAGCCTGACTCCATCCTCTTGGCACTCACCCTTACATATTTATAAACATTAATGAGGTCACCCCTCAGTCTCCTCTTCTCCAAGCTAAAGAGACCCAGCTCGCTCAGTCTCTCCCTGTAAGGAAGATGTTCCACTCCCTTAATCATTTTTGTGGCTCTTTTATGAGTGTAGACATCTCTAGAGGCTGCTGGGAGTACATGGGCAGGCAGTGCAGTGACAACTTTTGATATTTTCAGAGTGGAGTTACATGCTGTTTTTTGATTCTTAGAATAGGAGAGGACAGTACCTTATTGTTTTAAAGTTATTGCCCCACAAATGAGCTGATTGCCTCCTGTGTGCTGAGGAAGTAGAAAATGTCCCTGTTTTGCTGTAGGAAGATCAAACGGTCAGATTGCACAACAGAGGAACTGGGCCCTTTGCAAGGAGAAGTAGCTTCCTGCAGTAGGTGATGCCTTTTGAGTCAGCAGAGGGCTTTGTCAAGAAATATGGGGTACATTTGTAGGCATGTTAGCTTGGCTAACCTCTTACCAGAGGCAGTGAAGAGAAGAGGCCAAAGAGAATGGAAGCAGTGAGGAGCAACCTCGTTATGCTCCTGAGGTAAGGCTCATGTCACACAGTGTGATTAATTGTGCTTGCCAAAAAAGCAGGATTTAGGGTGAGAAAAAGCAACTGATATCAGATTTAGCATCTGAGGCACCTAATGGAATGTCTCTGAAAATTTGTTAGCCAGATTAACATATGATTTCTTACTTAGAGAGGAAATGCTCATCTCTGCTCAACACGCCAAAGCAGGGATAGCTGTTAGTAGAGACTACTAAGAAAAAAGTACCAGTTTACCACATCTGGTCTCTTTTGTAAATGTCTTCACTTCTGGTAGTTTATAGCTTGCATCTTTGCCATGTAATTCAGAAACATCTCCAAGTAAACCCTAAATTCAGAGGCCAAGCTACAAAATTATGTGCCAGCAGTGAGCCAGTACATGGCAGAGCTGGGAATCAGTTGCTGGTCCTCTGCTGCTTCCACAGTCAGCAAAGGAGCAGTGAGAGGTGGTTCAGGGGCAGGTGTGTAAGGGATTTTGACACACTCCCAGCCAGCGGGGTCTTCATACAAACCATCTGCCTGGATGGGCTGTGCAAAGCCAAGCTCTGGGCATCAGGACTGAAATTCTTGGAAAGCAATGCAGACTTGATGCTTTGCTGGAGTTGCTACGACTGCAGTACAACACCATGCGTGCTGTGAGCAAATGGCAACTAACCAGTTTCAAAGCAGAGGTCACTGTCATTGCTGCCAGGGAGCATTTCTGAAATGCAGAATGATGCAGTAAATAATAACATCCATCCAGCCTGTGAGTCCACCTTACAAAGCACAGGTTCTGAGGTTTGATTTTTAAGATGCTCAGCCTTACCAAAGGACTGTAGTAGCTGTACCCTGATCAGACTCCTCTCCTGATGATGCCAGCTCATGTGTTGGTCTCATCTCAAACCTGTGGAGAGAAAGTTGTGTGGGTTTGTGAAGCTCACACCGTTTGGTTTTTATGACTGCAGAAATCTCCTGTCTCTGCAGGCTGCAGGAGGGTGGGATGCATCCTCTTTTTCCAGCTGGAAGCAGAGATCACCTGTTTGATTCCTGCTGCAGCTGCCTGTGGTCCAGTTGAGTGGGAGGAACATGCAAGGGCTTGCTGAAAGAGTGGGTCAGGAACTTGTATACCAGGGCTGTGCTGCCTCATGAGCAGCCAAAGCCCTGAGGTGAAAACTGTAGGCAGTGGGCAGGAAAACAATGAAACTGTCTAGGCAGGTGTCTGCGC
This sequence comes from Indicator indicator, assembly GCF_027791375.1. Taxonomy (NCBI): domain Eukaryota; kingdom Metazoa; phylum Chordata; class Aves; order Piciformes; family Indicatoridae; genus Indicator; species Indicator indicator. The sequence continues at coordinate 18,826,597 of NC_072010.1, read as the reverse complement.
ACACAAATGTGTGTACGTGAGAGGTACTGAGGGTGATGCAGAGCCAGAAATGCAGGCAGGCAAACCTTCCAGGACACATACAAGAGATTCTAATGCTTTTGATTTACCCTAAAGGAGATTTTCCTGTTATGTCACGGGGAAAATGAACATGTACTTACTGTTTTATGGCAATCCAGGTAAAAATTTGTGGATCTGCCACTGTAATGATACAGAAAGCCTGGGCCGTTATAGTGTGATACTGAGTTTTTACAGACACAGAGAGGTAAGATGAGAAATGCTAAGGAGCAGTCATACCTAGAAAGGACAAGGGAAGCATTCCCATTGTTTCTTACTTTTGGAAGTGGGAAACTCACTATGGACAAGCACATGCAGAGACATCATTTGCAATCATCTTGCCTGTGAATAAAAGCAACCATTAACAACTGGAAAATCTGGAGTTCTTTTTAGCCTTCTAGGTGTGTGGATTTTTGCAACTTCTACCTATGCAGTTGAATTTTATTAATTAAACTGAACTTTAGTAAGTTTCTTAAGTAAATTTCAGAATACAAAACATTTTAAACCTTCACCTACTTGGACAATATTTTTTTGTTTTTAATAATGGGTTTAGTGAGACATATTTCCCTTAGACTTGAGTCTGATTCTCCCTACTTAATTTCCTTCCCAAGGATACTACCGTTTCAGTTGGGTACCACTGTTTCCCACTCTTCTCCCTTCAACTCTACCACTGCGAGCGGAACTAATTTTTTTCTGAGTGTTACAATTTCAAAACAGAAAACAGCTTTGAGATAATCTAGTGGCTGACTCAGCAGTTTTCCAGAAGACAATTTATAGACAGGTTCTAAATTCCCCGTCTCTGAGGTATTGAAAATCACATCCCCCTCACAGATGACTCACTGCACATCTCAGTGAAGCTCAATGTCTGCCCATCTGGGCACGTGGGATGGTGATCAGTGCGACGTTCAGTCTCTCTTCAAGTGCAGAAGAAGACTGTTGAAAATATTTCTGGGCAGATGCTCAACTGCAGATCCCAGGCAAGCTGCTGTCCTTGCCTGCATGACAATTTATGTGAAAACTGGCTTATCACAGACTTTTTTTGTATTGAAAATCCCACAATGAGGAAAAGAAAGAAATGGTCCCTGTCCCGACGTTTGGTGTGATTATTGCTGCAGTGCTTTGCAGCATGGCTTTCACCTCTCCTTGTCAAGTGGATGCCATGAACTCTAAATCAAGTAATGTTATCTCTGACACCTTGGCTGTTACAGTACCAGATCAAAAGATTTATATCTTGCTCAACATAAAGTAGTTACAGCTTGTCTCTGCTGAGGAAGAAGTCAAAAGTGGAATTTGACGTCATTAGAAAAAATATTTCTCCTTAAATCAAACTCTGTTTATTACAGTGATTTAATTCAACCTATCCCTGTCCTTACCACCGGCTGCTCAGAGATGCCTACTCAGCTTTCAGCTTGTGAAATAAGTCTCCCTAGCAAGTCCCACCAGTATTTTCATGTTATCAAGGCAAGAAATAGAGACTTTATTTTAAGAAATTCAGCTTTAGACAAATCAGAAATACGAGCCACCCCCTTCCAAAAACCCAGGTCATCTTTACGTTATATACCAAATATACATCTTTCATTGCCTCAATCAAACATCATTGTAAGATTCCCATGGGCAAAACATGTAAACATGTATACACACCCCCAGGCTCACAGATATATGAAACAATATTTACTTGTCCCTGTCAGGCCTCTATTATGTATATATGAGTTTATTTTCGAGCTTGCTCTCCTTGCAGTGAGTAGTAAACTATATAGAAGTCACTGACTATACCCAAAGTGACCAAAAGTTCTGTAGAAGGAAAATTCTTGTGTGGAAATAATATATTTAAACCACAGATCAGAAGGGTTTAAAGGTTAAGACTGAAAAGACAACTGACAAATATGAACTAATATTTCCCAATTCATCAACACCCAAACGTTTCCTGATTGTCACTTTTTCTTCTCGCTGGGGATCTGTGATAATACTTTCTTAAAGGGAAGTAAATAGAAAAGTGGAAAGAAACCAGTCCCAAATCTTCCCCCCTTCACCCCAAGCACTGTGTTTACAAATTGGCCAAGACTGGGTTTACTGATTAAAAGCTATGGCTCTCTGCTAAATTGCGGTAAGCCATGGTGTAGTGGTAAACCACTGCTCTGCATACAGAAAGCTCTTGAAAACATTACTGAGTTGGCATTGCTCATGCATTTTACAAGTATTAGATCTGCGATGCAAGTTATGAGAGAAATCTTCTTTGGTTTGTGAAAGTAATAAACATCTGGGGGAAAGGATGACCTTCTCACTGAGAAGTAATGATAAAATAAACAAACATCCTAAACCACATGGAAAAGTAACAGAGTTCCTTTGAATATGTGTTATGCATTATAGGACATGTGTAAAAACATAAAAAATTATTGGTCAGGTATGAAAAAAATGCATGTGTGTGTGTATCCCTTCCCTCCACATTAATATAACATCAGGATTGAAAATATAATCATGAAGCATCATGAGGGCAGCAGAATTAAGTTCAATAAGCCACATATGCTTCTAAATAAAAGATCTTGCCAAACAGTCTTGATTACATTTTATGATGGAGTTTTACCATTACTGGACAAAGGCAGTGACGTAAAGGAAACATTCTGGGATTTTAGTGAAGCAAATGATAGGGTAGCCCACACCAAAGAATAATAATCAAAACTGGCCTGGAAACGAACACTGTCACAGGGACTGAAACCTGGCTGGAGAGCTACGAACAAAGTGCTGTGAAGGATAACAAAACATCTAGCAGAGAAACTTTATGAGGGACCAGAGTGCCTGGTCTTTGATTCAGTCTTATAGAAAAACTGTGCCTAACATCCAAGACTTGGGGTAGCCAACCTGCAGGCTGGGGCAATGTACTCCCCAGAACAAAGGACTTGGCCTACAGCCTGCTTTCTGCTGCCAGCTGTCCTCAAAGTCCTCCAGGCGCAGGCAGGACATGAGCACCACTGAGAACAAATGACTAATGCTAGCAGCTATTCAGAAAGATGAACAAAAAACACGTTGGTGCGAAACAAGGAAAAAGAGATTTTTCTTTGTTTGTTTGTTTGTTATGCCTGGGAAAATATTCCTTGCTGTAGGTAACTATAGAAAGCAAAGAGGAAGAAGTGATTATGAGGAAAGAAAACTTTAAATAGAAGCAAAAGCAAAGTTCTCAGAGATTTTTGAATACCACCATCCCTGCCACCCCTCATGCAGTGCAGCTCAGATATCAGTGACATTGTATCAGACACAATTATTCTACTGAGCTGCACTTCATTTTTTATATTTACTGCTGTCCTATGACCAGCATGATGAGGGAGGTGACTCTTCCCTTGGACTCTGCACTCATGAGACCCCACCTGGAGTACTGCATTCAGTTCTGGGGCCCCCACTATAAGGAGGATATTGAACGCTTGGAGTGGGCCAAGAGGAAGGCCACAAAGATGATCAGAGGGCTGGGGCACCTTCCCTTTGGAGACACGCTGTGAGACATGGGGGTGTTCAGCATGGAGAAAAGAAGGCTCCAGGGAAACCTTACAGTGGCCTTCCAGTACCTGAAGGGGGTCTATGAGAAAGCCAGAAAGGGACATTTTACAAGGGCTTGTTGTGCTAGGACCAGAGGGAATGAATTTAAGCTTGAGGAGGGAAGATTTAGACAGGATAATAGAAATAAATTCTTTACAGTAAGGGTGGTGAAACACTAGAACAGGTTGCCCAGGGAGGTCATGGATGCCCCCTCCCTGGAGGTGTTTAATGCTAGGCAGGCCAGAGCCTTGAGCAACCGGTCTAGTAGAAGGTGTCCCTGCCCATGGTGTGGAAGTTGAAATTAGATGATTATGGTAGTTTTAGGCTGTACCTTTAAAGTTTTCCACAGATCTTGAACAGAAAGTGGTAGAATGTAAATAAATCACCATTGGGTGTAAAAAGGAAAATAATGATAAGCAACTCCCCTGGTTTTTGGAGTTCTTGTGCTGTTTATAAATTGTAAATACCTGTAAATATATGTAAATATTGTATATTTTTTTATATATTCATTGCATTTCATTGTAGATTGTACCTGTGCTTGTAAATACAGCTTCATTTGCTTCCAACTAGGCTGGTCTGTCAATTTAATGTTGGGGGGAATTTTCAACCCACCACAATAATTTTTAAGGTCCCTCTAATCCAAACCATTCTATGATTCTATGAGATTTCTTAGAGTATTGTGAGAATAGGAGCTTTTACTCCAATAACTCTTTGGTACCACTCAGAAACAAATATCGCAACTTTACTAAACAATAGGAAAATGTGCACTGTACCTGATATAATGCCTGGGACCTGTAAATTTACAGTGCTTTACACAGGAAGATGAATGGCATCTGGGCCAAGAAAGATCCTGGTCCCGCTTGACAACAGCAACAACTGGTAGACAAAACGATGCTCATTCCACATAGATCAATATATAGGCCAGAAACAAAGTCAGCTTCGTAATGAAAACGCTTCAATGATGTCATTTAGGTATTAATTTAGCAGAAGGATACTATCATTCCCTAACATGGTATTTATTCTGCTGCCATACATTAGAGTGTTCAAAGCCGTGAGTAAAAGAAGGAGCTTTCAGTAATCAGCCTGCTCTGATGGCTAGCCTTTCGGTGCAACTCTCTGGAAGAGCAAATCATTGTTATCTCCATTACCATGCACATAATTAATTAGCAAACGCTCATATGCCAATTACACATCAATACGTATACACCAATTAAGCAATGAAGCAACCAAAGCCACAGGCTGGTACGTTGAGCTCAGCTTCATCCTGCAGTCTCTACAGCACAGAGGTTAAGGAAATACTTTCTCTGTCGGGTTAGGCAGCAGATGAAGGCATAGCAGAAAATACTTCTCCCCCTGCTGAGAGCTGTTTGTCTATAGTGAGCAGCCACTGCTCCAAAACGCAGGGTGGCCATCCCAAATTAGAGGGGGTGGACACAAGGGCAGATGGGGTGTGCTGGTGTCATGGGATAGTCAGGGGTGGCTGGGGTGGGTGAGACACCACCAGCATCTTTCTGTTTTCAGACTTTGAAATGAGGGAGAGACAGGCAGGGGCTGCAATATTCTGGCATATCTTGGCTATTCAGCAGGTTAATGAGACTGCAGGTGACCTTGATCTGCTGGGTGGTGTGAGGAGCCAGGATTTAAGAGCTAAGCTTTTGTGTTACAACTTGCAGAACGGAGACATTAATTCTTCAGGTCAACAGGAGCAGCTCCTATGCCCTGCAAACTGGCACATCACCTAGCAAAGTACCCACTAAATTTCCCCTTAAAGGCCTGCAAGGCTGTGACACAGCTTTACACCTGTTCTCCAGCCTCCTCCCACTCATACAGCACTAGAAAGAGACATGTTTGATGTGAGGTAAGGAGCCCTTCACACTGCTGGAGTGGTCTAAAGGGCCTGGCAGCAGGCAGGAAGCAGCACAGCTGCTGTTGTTTTGGGACCCAGGCAGTGAAGCAGCCAGGGCCCTGGAATTTGCAGCATAAACTATTCATGAGATGCTATGATGGATTTTTATCATCCTGCCAACAGTAACTTTTGAACTGAAGAAAATGGGAAAGGTCCTGCACTGATGTAATTCCGAAGGTTTCCACTGATAACACTGGAGGTATGTAACCATATATCAACTTGCTTTCTGGTCATGGCTCCTTCTCAAACACAGTGTTACTCTAGAGTCTTCATTAGCATCACATCATAAAACTCTGTTAAAGAAATGCAATTTGCAAGCATCTTGCATGTGAATGCAGAGGTTGAGACTTCCTGAGTCACTTTTAACAGGTTTACATTCAGGTGGAGAAAAAGGAAAGACGGGCTGCTGCTGACTTTGTGTGTTAAATAACCTTCCTCTGGCAGCTTTTTACTTTTCCTCATCTATTCAGTGAAGTAACTGTAAAATTATGACATCTAAATAACATTGCAAAGAATTAAATAAAGTGAAAGGCCACAGTATGTTGCAGAATAAATGCGACATCAGTGTCAGCTCAACCTTTTGAAGCCAGCGGAATAGTTCTGACAAAAACATGTGCCATTATGTCATACTGCAGTGTATTAAAAATCCTGCAGAACCCAGACTGTACATTTATATACATTTTAATTTCAGCTCATAGAAATGGATTGTTTTGCTGCCTTGGTTATAAAATTGGCCTGATAATCCCATGATTTGGCCAAAACCCATAATTCATCTGTTTTTCTTGACAGGCCTCTTACAATCAACATTTTCCAGTGACCAGTAAAGTCTTTGAGCCAACAGCAAACCTCTTTAATACAGAACTAAGCCATGAACCTTGAAGAGCAGCAGAATCAATATGATAGTCCTGTGGCTACTATTTCAGGTTTCTTTTTAATAAATGCACAGTGCTCTTCCTGTTACCAATTTCAGTCTGTTTTGGTTTTTTTAATTATTTTTGTGGCCAAGTACGCATCTTCACAGCCAACTATGTTTTGACAACTGCAAGTACATGTGAAGTTGGTAGGCTTGCGTGCTGTCCTGAGAAGGTAGTGCCTGGGCATCTAATTGTGATTATCTCTGCTATGTGTTTGCTTTCTCCTCAGGCCTGCCATTGGCTTATATCTCAATTACATTTAAATAGTAGTAAGGTGATCTTGTATTCAAGTTGTGTGCAAAATATTGTAATATATGGTAATGCTATCTTACTGATGGTATTATTATTTACCCCATGCCTAAGGGTCTTCCAGAAGAAAAGCCTCCCTGAGAAGCAGATATCTAAGTGCCATATTTAGAAGCATCTGAGGAAAAAAAAGAAATAAGAAAAAAAGAAGAGTCATGTTCCTTTAACAAAAAGACATAGTTTTCAGCAAAGTCACTTGAATATGCCTCACATTAATTAGGGTTTTTTCCACACTCTAGCCTTGTAACAGTTATAATGAATGCATACACAATATTTATGTTGTTATTTTTAGGCTGAGGGAAGATCCAATTGTTCCTTTGCCAAGCTGACGCTGCTCCCTGCTCACAGAGGGAGCCAGGCAAAATGGTCCAAAGGTATCCTGTCCTCCTCATCCAAGTCACTGACCTGAGGTTTGCCCACAATGATCTCCATGATAGCAACCCTGCAAAGCCCATGCTGCTGCTGAGCAGACTCTCAGGACTGTGCATGTGATGCCCTTGCCACCTCCTTGTCCCCTCTGCTGCACATGGCATTTCTTGACTCAGCAACACCCTGGCTGCCACCTCTGTGCCTTCTCTGACCCTTCATTTCCTTCCCACCCCTTCAGGTCCTCTCCTGCTGCTCCTCTGCCCAAAATCATGTGCATTCACAGCAATTAATTTCTTCACTTTTCAAGCATCCTGGAAGAATTTTTTTCCCAAAACATATTAATTTTTTATAAATATTATTTTTACCCTACTTTCCTTACCAAAAAAAAATAGTTTTATTTTTAACAAAGTTTACAAAACAGTTTTTGTTTTGAAGAGTCTGGGAGTTATTACAGTAACAAATCTTTCTTTTTCTCTCCTAGAATAATTTAAGCCCACAATTATCCTACAGCTTAGGTTTTGATTCACATATATGCACCTCAGTAACCATCATCTTTCTGTTAATTTAAAAGTAATAACCATTTAGCTTTGCTTGACAGCCAGGGCTCATATGCTGCTGATTCAGGAGAAATCCTGGGTCACAGCTTTTGTATTTAGAAATAAGTGTGATAAGAATATTTGCTGGAATCTCATCTAAACATACACTATCCAAGTATTTTAAAAGCCTTTCCTGGCTTCAACAGATATAATGACACTTAAGAAATATGAAACTAATACATTTCACCTTGCTAAATGGCTTTGCACATCATAAGGAATTACAAAAGTTCTGGTAAAATATTAAGGATGATCTACCAAACTCCCCACAACCCTCCACATGGCTACACCTTTCTTTGGTTAATAAAAAAGGAGAGAAACATTTGTTTTGGAGGTGGGGTGTGAAAGGAAGAAAAACATGTGTGTGTTGCCCTTACAAACAAAATGTATCCTGCTTTGGAAATGATGATTTAAAAAGGAAATGTACCAAATGGAAAGAATTCAGAGAACAAGACTGGTCAGAGGACCAGGAGCCTTCAACTGCAAGGAAAAGCTGAAGGATTTGGTATTGTTTAGTCTAGAAAAGATGATTGTGGGGGCATAGCATCCAAATATGTAGAAAGTAGCTCTAAAGAGGAAGGAATAAACTTTTTACATCCCTTGGGCTTAGGACAAGTTGTCACAGGCTTAACTGAGGTGCTTCTCAGGCATCAGGGAAAATTGTTCCCAGTTGTGGGGACAATGCAGAGACAGACTCACAAGGGAAGCACATCCCCATCAGCATCCATTTCTAAAAATAAGTTACCCAGGAGGTCTTCAGGAAAAACTTATGTAAAGCTACTTGATGCAAGGTTAGGTGATCTTCTGAGGTCTGCTTCCTATGATTATTGTGTTGGAGTCATGAACAGTTTGGATAAACTCCAAATCCATTGTTTTTTCCCATAAAATTGGAACTAGGACTTGAAAGGCAGAGTCGCTGTGGTGGGAGCCTTGCTCTCTACTGTCTTGGGCACAACTCTACCCCACTCTCGCTGGCTATCCTTTTCTGGCAATCAATCCTTCTTGCATTGCAACAAAAGCCAAACACCCTTTGGAGGCTGACAGCCCTCATTGTCCACATCAGCCAGAAAATCAAGGTGTTTCAGCTCTCACTGCATTGTGTTTCCATGTCAAGGTTTTGGTAGTTGGGAGGCTACAGGGGTGTCTTCTGTGAGAAGCTGCTAGAAGCTTCCCCAGTGCCTGACAGAGCCCCATGATTCCAGAAGATATCCACCTGCAGCCCATGGAGGACTCCATGTCTGAGCAGGTGAATTAAACCAAAGGAGACTGACTCCATAGGAAACTCATGCTGGAGCAGGCTCCTGGCAGGACCTGTGGCCCTGTGGAGAGATAAGGCCACTCTGGAACAGTTTTGCTGGCAGGACTTGTGACCCTGTGGGGACCCACACGGGAGCAGTCTGTTCCTGATGAACTGCACCCCATGGAAAAGTTCTATCCTGGAGGAATGCCTCCCATGGGAGAGACCCCACACTGGAACAGGAGGAGAATGTGAGGAATCCTCCCCTTGAAGTGGAAGGAGTAGCAGAGACAAAGAGTGAAGAGTGGCTGCAAATCCCATTTCCTGTCACTTGTGTTGTTGGTGGGGAGGAGGTGGAGAAATTTGGGAGTAGTTAACCTTGAGAAGAAGGGAAAGGTGGAGAGATGTTTTAAGATCTGATTTTATTTCTCATTATCCTACTCTGATTTGATTGGCAGAAAACTAAACTAATTTTGTCAAGTCTGGTTTGCCCACAATGGCAATTGCTGAGTGATCTCTCCCTGCCCATGAGCCTTTCATTGTTTCCTCTTTCCCATCAACCTGAGGAGCGGAGTGATAGAGCAGCTCTGGTGGGCATCTGGCATCCTGCCAAGGTCAACCCACCACGCTCATATAACCCACCATTTAATCTGTAAATTGCTAGTGGTGTGGTTAGAGGATGAGACATGCAGGAGAGCCAAGTCCTCGCTCAATGGAGTGCAGTGAAGTTTGGGCTCCCACCTTGGCTTACAGAAACTGAAGACATGTACACCAGGTTATAGTGAGTAATTCAACACTGTGTACAAGAAAAGTAGAGCCATTTCCTCCTGGATCCCTAGTGAGCAGGAGGATGTCTAGCTCATTTTTTATTCATCTGAGTCAGTTTTGAAAGCATCCCACTTTTGCAGTGAAGGATTTTGCAGCATGCTATGAAAGCACAACTAAAAGTCTTGCCCATCATTTTTTTAATGTCTGTCATTCACAGCTTGACAGTTCCACAAGCTATTAGGAAAAGGGAGTTCTCTGTGGTGAATGGAAAACGGTAAATCCAGGCAGGAATCAGAAGTACAACACAATCCACCAGTATGTTAAGAACACAAGCTGACAAAAAATATGACCCTCTGGGTTCTTAAATACACTCACAGTAAAAACTGTCTCCATTGTGAATTAGAGACAAAGTGATGCCTGAAATGAATTCAGAGCAAAGATGATAACATGATGACTTTTATGGATGAGTGCATGATACACTTGAAAGCGTCCCCTCTTCATGGGAGTTTCCTTCATGTTTCCTAAAAAGCCAATGTCAACAGTCCACTTTCTGCTTGCAATAAATTTAAGTCCCATCAGCCATAAAACAAAGATGCTCTATTCTTAATTCAGCTCCAGTAACTTCCCCTTAAAGTTACTACAAACGTTCCTGTTACGAATGTATAATTCTCACTGGGCACATATATGCCAACCTGGCTCATGTTACCTCATTTATCACCCTCTGCCTCAACCCACTGAAATGGAGTTTGGCTGTCTACATGGCCGACGCTTTGTAGAGCTCCAGGGAGTCCATCAGCAACACCTGGCTATAACATAAAAAATAACATAGGTTATTTATGATCTGTGTGCTGATAACCATGCTTCTCAACCTTAATTTGGGGACAAGCATCTGAAAACACCCCCTTCCCAAATTTTAGGTGATAGGATGTCTTTTCTCAAGAATACATTGATGAATAGAAACCAACTCCAGTGCTGATCATCACTTCAAGGGCTGTGGACTGTGGGTTTTCCAGGAGTCAAGTTGCATGATGGGTACAGTGAGATCCAAAAAAGCTCAAGATTGTACTGAAGAGATGTGTATGCTGCACATATCTGAACACTTGGTGGATGTTTCCTAAAGTCACCCTCACTTCTCTTAGTGACATTTGCTTCCTATACTTAGGATTATGCTGCAGATTCATTTCAGAGTATTTCCAGCACTACCCATCTAGCTGAGAGCAAAGTTAAATGGCTCCAGGCACAAGTGCTCAGATTTAGTTCAGAAATGTTAATCGCAAAGGGAAGAGATTAGGCCTTATCTTAAATAAAACGCTATCTTTTCATGTCTAATACTTAGCTCCTATGGTAGGTCCCTCATGGATGAATATCCAGTTATTGACTTAACATTGCCTTGCAGTATGCAAGTGAAAGATTGGACTCTGTACAGTGGCTGCAAGAAAATCTTCAGTGCAGGGAAACAAAAAATAAACAATCAAGATAATGCATAAGAATCAGAAATAAGGTCCAGAAGAGCCAGGGAAAATGTGAATAGCAGGAAAATTTGAACATCACTTGCTTATGGGTGGTGTTAATATCAGGCCATACACACACCGAGATGCTTACATCAGTCACAAGCACCATACTGGTTTAACTACACTGATTATAAAATCAAGCTTCATTAAATCAGAGCAATGCTTGCATGCAGGAAACATACAGTCCTTCAAAGGCAAGATTCCCTTTGATGCACTGGCCTTAATTTCACATGGCATATGTAATAAGGCTGAAAGGGATATTAAGAATTGCTAGGATCACTGGTAGGTTCCTCTGTAAGGCTAGGTTGTAAAAGTCTTCTCTCACATCTGAGCAGCAGGTGTGGCTGTGGGATGATGGCTCTAGCTGACCATAACAGTGATACCACATGGAGCACCCAAAGCTCAGACTGTCCCAGTACTTGTACTGTCCTCATTTCTACAGCAGAGCTGTCAGCTGGGGTTCACATTCAATGTGCACACTTTGTCCCTGCTGTTGGAAACATGCCACGTGCTGCAAACTCAGGCTCCACATTCACGCATGGCCACCCTGTATTCCTGGGACAGAGAGAGCAAGTAGATTTTTGTTTATGTGACAATATTGGCAGAACTACCTAAGTGAGGCAGGAAAGTCTCTGAGACAGAGAATCTAAGGCCTTGCAAACCTTAGAGCATGGGAAGGGACAGAATGGAATATTTCCTCTTAAGGTGAACCTGTCTGAACAAAGCATCAATAACTGCTGTAACCTGAAATCCAGGACATTCATGAATTCTGCCTAGCAACTACTCACACGGCATTTAGTAATTCTTTTAGCAAGCTGCTATCAAAACAGAAGGGCAGGGCTTGGTACCTGGGCTTTCTTCTGGCCAGGCCCTCCAGGATGACAGAGGATGCTCTCAGCTTAACACAACTTCTTTGTCAAGGAGCAGCATCAAATACTGTAAACATGAGCAGCAAAGGATTCATACTCTAGGGTAAATACTTGCTGCTAGAGCTCCTATGCTGAATTCCATCATCCATTCCATCCATCCCTTTCTCCTTCTCCAATCTTTCATCTCAGCTTTTCTGCACTAGAGTATCCCCAAACTGTTGAGGAGATGGCCCTATTTTAAGCTGCTCATAAAGCATGAGCAGCATAAGATTCTAGGTGTCCAGATATTAAAACAGTAAGTTGTTGCATCAGATCTCATTGAAATACAACTGCCTCTGGAGTTTCAAATTCAGCCCTACTGCATGGCTTTAATTGCATGACACATTTGAGAGGGTCATAAAATTAGTGCTCAGGCAAATGTACCCTTTTGGGGCAGATTTGATACAATCACAATTGTTCAGTGAAAGTTAAGTACAGCTCATTCATTTCTGGCCTCACATAGTTCTTTGGATATCATGATTTTCTTGGAAGGGAATGTCTGCTAGTGCTAACGTGTTTGGAAAGCTCATAAAACCTGGAGGTAGCTGCAGCCTGTGTATCTAGCATTCGCTAACAGTTCACTGTGGGTTTCCCTAATGTGGCAGATTTACAGGGGTCATATTTCCATCTGGATGGGTTTGCCCATGAATAATTCTCCTCTGTCTTGTGCACAAATGTGATTTTCCTACAACACCCATATATTTCTCTGTTCCAGTCCCTGTTCTGTCTCCCTAGTATTTTTCTTCACACAACACTGTGGCCAAGGCAACAAGAAAGAAAATCTTTCTATGAACATGCATGTTATTTTGTGAGTCTTGTGTGCCTTCTCTTAGCGCAAGGTTCAAGCACGATTTTAGCTGGTGGTGATGATAGTCTGTGCAGTTTAAGGATGATTTGGTGCAAATATGTACTTGGATTTTCAGACCAAGTATGGGTGAGAAACACCCGATCTAATGTCAAAACTCAAGCAGCATTGAGAGTATGAGAGGAAATGCCCAGCAGACACTTCATGACCTGGATGACTTCAGAGCATGCCTGCTCTGTGCTGCAGGGTGGCAAGGACTTGAGGTGCTTTGGGCAGTGGCAGCCCTGTCCCTGTGGCTGCCTCTACACCAGCACATGTGGGAGTTCCTGCACTCCTGGTCATGCACCAAAGAAGAGAGTGATTTTCCCATTGGGAATCTCTGCACAGAGGCAGATATGGGTCAGGCAGAGGCAGCACTGAGGATGCTGCACATGATGCAATTGCACCCTGTCCACAGCCTCCATCACACCACCAATCCTCTAAGGTCTCTCAAAACCCAATCTAAAGTCAATTAATAAAATTCTGATCTGCCAGAAAGAAACTGCCACTTAACCTAAGAACAGTCCTTTGGGAGAATCTATTTTTCTTGTTTCCTGGTTTTGACATTTCTTAGGGGATTGGTTTGTTTGTTTTTACCCTTTGAGGTCAATCACTGTAAGGCATGGGACCTGCTCACTGCCAGCATCACACCAGAGGTCTTTTTACAACTGGGGGGCTCCAGGCTGCCTATACATCACTGCTGTACCCTATGTGCTCCCTCCATGCCTCTATCATTCATACTGCAGCGAGGGAAAATGAGGCTTGTAGAACCTTGTCCCTGCCAAGTCACTCCTGAAAATTCACATCCTGGGTGCTAAACTTCCCATCCACTTTTCAGGCAAAGAAGAGTTATGTTATGGGAGAGTTAGTACCAGAGAAGTACTGCAGCTAACAAAAAGTTGATGGCTTTGCGTTTGCATATACAAACATATTTGTGCTGTGCCGAAAAGAAAGCTCCTCTGATTTTTATCTGATTTTTCTCACCAATGGCAAGATGTTCATCTATTCATCTTCAATGAAGAGCGTAGGAAACATGCTCATGGTAGTAGATAAAAGAACCTCTAAGCACATACAAGCATTTTGTAAAGCTTATGTAATGTTTCCATTGCAAAACAAACATATACTTACAGCCCCACTTCCAAAATGTCACCAAGAATATCTTTGCTTGCACATGTTTCTGGGGAGAAAGTTGCCAAATTGCTAAGTATATACTGGGCTTCAAATAGACATTTTGGACTGTTTCCTTTCTACCCTGACAAATCTTTTCTTAGTCCTCTTGCAGAAGCTTGGAGACCTGCCTGGGGAGGGCATACCACTGGGTTGGGTGCTGTGCAGCAGTAATCAAAAACTCACCTCCCAGTTTTAAAGCCATGGGCATTGTGCCAGGGGAAGCCTATGACTCTGCTTTTTCTCCACTTGCCACCAACTCCCCACAGGACTGGCATCGCGGTGGAAGGAGGTGAATCAGGGACACAACCAAGGGGATAGGAGCAGAGGGATGGAAGAACTAGCGAGAGCATTAGGACAAGGCGTTGTCACCACCCAGCCAAGGCCTAAAGATGCAAAAATCAGCTGATGTAACGATTTTTAGAGACACAGGCTTTAAAATTTTAAGTCTTTTTTATATGTTGGTTTGTCTTAGTGATGTATGGGTATCTGTCTGTAAATTGGTGCAGATACCAAAAATGCATCATTTCAAAGTTTTTACACTTCAATTGAAAGACCTCACAAATACAGCGAAGACAAAATGGTGCAACTCATGTTAACATACAGAATACATACAAACCTCTGCCCTCACCACCCATTTCTCTTTCCAAAGGATATTACGGACAGCCTGCTGAGCTTTCTCAGATCGGACACACAGGCATGATGTTATCCAAGAACTATCCCCTAGTGGTTATAGATGTCTGTGGTGCCTTTATTTTATTATTATTTTTTTTATTGGTTAGGCACAGGGTAGGGAGGAAAAGTTAACGGTCAGATCCGGAATATCCCAGTGCAGGCAGAAGCATTCATATTGCATCAAAGGCTTTAATATTTCACTTCTTCTTTACTCACACAATTCCAGTGACTTGTAGAAATGAGTGCAATGAGAGGGCAGGTGTCTACATCAATCTCAACAAAGAGACTGCTGAAGCGCTAACACGTGGACATGCTGGGCTACATAACATGGAACCAAATCCATCATTTACTGCTATTTCAGTTGTATATGGCAAGAGCAGTCATC
Organism: Indicator indicator; assembly: GCF_027791375.1. NCBI lineage: Eukaryota > Metazoa > Chordata > Aves > Piciformes > Indicatoridae > Indicator > Indicator indicator. Next base: position 18,811,435 of record NC_072010.1, on the reverse strand, counting down.
ACCAAGTTAAGGAAGCAGGACATACATTTCTGCTTCCAGGAGGAGAATCAGCCTGAGTTCTCCAGATGAAAAATAACCTTGTTAAAGCTGGATCAGTTCCCAATCCAGTTCATCACAGGAATGTAAAAACTCTTCTTGCAGAAGAAAAGCTGTAGATACGAAAAGCTGCATGAGATGGCAGATCTCTCTTTTTCTGCCTTTTCAATGATCATCATGGAAGAAAATGCATGTAAAGCCCGTGACAGCTGGAAAAGCTGGAGATAAAAATATCCCTCCAAAAGTGTATAAAGACAGGATTATAAAGAACCTCTTGGGCAATCAGAAGCAGCCCTTTGCTAATGAAGACAACATATTTAATGAGAGTATACAATAATGTATAAATATGATAGTCATATCAGACTGGCACTGTTCATGGATCTATGCCTTCTGCTTCTGGATGGCGGGGCTGCCCCACAACCTCCTCTTATGATCACTCCTAATCGGCATACTTTCTCCCATTCTCCACCCCAGATTTATTTATAGCCTATTTACATTCATTTGTTCGTGAGCCAATGCCATCCACTAGCTGAAATACTGGGTCCTCCTCCTTATTATCCACGGCTTTCTGGAGCACAATAGCACCACCTCAGCCTTCTCCAGATTGCCCCAGCACACTTGGAGCCTGTGCTGTCATGGCCACTTTTACCTTGTGCCAGAACCTATACCTGCACTCAACCCGCTGCTTGCTCCTCAAATGGGGATCACCCCGGGAGGGGTCTGGATAGGACCATGAGTTGCGCTGACCCGCCTTCTGCAGGGAGGTGGTAGGGGAGGATAATCCTGGCGCAGCGCAACACCCGCCTCAGTCCTGGGATCACGCAACACTCTGGCAAAATCTGAGACCCGGCAACGCCCACCCCAGCCCCGGGACCCCACAACACGCACGCAGCGCCCCGGGGCCCCGCTGCTCCCCGCCAGTACACAGCCCGTGCCCATGCCTGTGTCCGCGCCCCCGCCCCGCCGGTCCCGCTGCGCGCGGCTCCCCACCCCCCGTACCGCTGCAGCGCGCGCAAGCGCGGGACGAGGCCGCGCGCCCCTTCCCCAGCACTACCGCACTCTCTCCAACCCCCGACTCGCGGCGGCGGCGCACGCGCGTGGCATGCCTTCCCCGCCCGCTCCCACGGAGCGGTGCGCGGACCTGCGAGGAGGGGCGTAGCTTCGCAAGCGGAGCTCCTGTCCTGGGCGTGTCCCCGGTCGGAGGCGTGGCCGCAGGGGGAGTGGCGCGGCGCGGCGCGCCCTGTCCATGGTGCGGGCGGCGGCGCGGGCGTCCCCGCGGCGGCAGGGCGGCGGCGTGGGGCTGCATGGACGTGATGTCCCCGCAACAGGAGCACCTCGGGCCGAGCCGCTCGTCCTCGGTGAGCGGCGAGGGCAGGGGCTTCGCCGCCGCCGACAGCAAGAAGGTGAGGCTTCCCTCCCTGGAGACACCGCGGGAAGAAGCACCCCAAGCCCCGGAGCCCCCCGCGGCAGCCGTTCCCCACCGGACACCTCACAGTTCCATCATCCTTCGTCCTGCGCCGCCGCCTTCAGGGCAGCTGGCCGGGGAGGAGCTGCCGGGGGAGCTGGGGCTGGGGATGTCCGCGGGAAGGGGTTGCCCCGGGGAGTCGGGGCTGCGGCGATGCCCGGTGGAGCTCACGGGGCTCTGCCGAGTGGATAACCCGGGGATCTCAAGGGAGTTCTTGCACGGATATCCCGGGAGCAAAGGGAGGCTGCTGCCTGGATGTCCGGGGTAGGTAACGAGCGCTGCAGGGTAGGTGTCCCGGGAAGCTAGGGAAGGATTTGCTGGGTGGTGGTCGGTGGAGCCAAGGGGCTCTGCTGCTTGGATTTCCCGGCAAGATTGGGAGGTTTGCTGCATGAATCTGTTGCGGAGATAAGGGGGTTTGCTGCATAGATGTCCTGGGGAGACCTAAAGGGGCGCTTTGCTGGATGGATGTCTGAAGGTTTTGCTGGGTGGGTATCAGAGAGAGATGGGGGGAGGTTTGCAGAACGATTATCCGGGGGCGCTGAGAGGGATCTGCTGCATGTGTGTCTGTGGGGAGCAAGGGAAGGGTTTGCTAGATCTGAGAGGCTTTGCTGGTTTCTCTGGCACGTGCTTTCAACAAGAGCAATGTAAGAGCAGCTTCCCGAAGAAGCGCCTTGCACTCTCTAGGTATATCACAATCAAAGAGCGTTATTCCATCTTCAAAATTGGTTGTAAAATCTGTTTCATGTGTCAAATTGCTTTTTCAGCATCTGACACGATCAAGTGCAAGGTACTCACTTCTGTGTATAGCCAAGTACGTTTTTCTGCCTCATACTTAGCTGTAACAAATGAGCTGCAATAACCACATTCTTCCCACTGTGTAAAACGGGAACTCTTTTTTTTTTTTTTTTTTTTTCTTTTCCCCTTTGGCTTTTCAAGTGCTGTCGTGCTTTTCTACCCAAAGCAATGCTTCCTACCTTGTTAATTTTGCCTCACAATGACATTCAAATCTATACATTGCCTTGTCTTTAGAGGTTCACAGTGCTACTGACTGCCAAATAGACTGGCAGGATTAAAATGACCAGCCAGGTTATGGTGTGCTTTACTTAAGTCTGTCTGCTGGTGACATGAATTTAGGATGTGTGATGCTGGTGGCTGAGTTTGTGTCCAGTCCTGCTGCTGGTTAGGGCTTTGCTGACCATGGCACAGCAGTGTGGAAAGGAGCCCTGGTGCCTCTCTTCTTTCCGAAGTGTCTCTTTAGACTGGGGAGCAATGCTTTTCATTTCTATAGGATGTGTCTGTGTGTACTGTGTCCCCACTAAGGCATGCAGTGCCCTAGCCTGACTGCAGTCCTGGGGACCTCATCTCATGGCAGCTGCTGCCAATGGTGAAATGGTTGCCTGGAGAGTGTTTGGCCAAGATTTCTATCACACTTTGGTGCCTGATCAGTTTCTGAAGAGACAGTGGATACACCTACATGAAGTGGTGGAGTACCTCTTGCTGCCTAGCTGGACAAAGCGAAGGAGTAGGTACTCACCCTAAGTACTGCAATCTAACTTGAGATGGCTGAAAGTATGGCTTAGGTTTTTCTTTTATCATTTCTTTCATTTTTGCTGAAGACAGAGTACCACCTACCTTCCAACCTGCCAGAGCCATGATGCTCAAGTACTATGAAGATGAACATTATTTTCTTCCAAGTTCTAATTAATGATTCAGCATTCTGAAGACAAATATTAATGGTAGCACTTGCATTTCCTATTCCTGCTCCAAAGAGCCCACAGCAGGGATATTACATATTACAGATCTTGGTAGTCCTGTTGGAATTCCTCAATGTGGAGGCACATGCAGCAGGGGTACAGATAGAAATCCTCCTGCAGAGAAGCAGCTTGAGACCCTGGCTTGGCCATGCAGCATATGGCAGCTTTTCACACCACCCACAGTCAACATAGGCAGCAACCAACATCCAGCCAACCACACAACTGCTTGTCCACAGTCGTCGTGCTCCCTTGAGATATGCCATCTCTTTATGCCTGTCTGGAGAAGAAGATTCCTACATTTATGCATGTACAGCAATACTCCAGTTGTAATTTTGCCTGAAGCCGGATCTCAGTGACAGTTCAGATATTTTTTTTTTTTTACTACTTGGGTCCTACAGACTCTATATACACCTCTGTTTTGTCTTCCAGTCCTTGCCAAAGCATTGTATTATTTTCACAATACAGACATTCCTCTTTACTACTGGGGAGATTACACTGCTTGTATTGGTTAAATGGAAAAATATGTTGGCAAGAAGTCAGTTTTGATACTGGTGACACAACATGTCAAGTTGAACAATTTTGTTTCAAATATGTATTTAACATAAATTATTTTACTTTCTGGCACAAATACCCCCAGATATGGGATGCTGACCACTGAACCTTTCTTCCTTTTTATTATTGTGACTGTACCTTTCTCAGACTAAATGTATTTAGCTGAGATTTACTACATTGTTCTGTGGTTGTCTGAACTCCTACTTCATCTTCTGCTTGGCTAAAGGATCACATGCTTGATCATATCACAGGACCAAGAGACAGAAATTGTGTAGAACTTTAAGTATTTTGTGTGACCATTTAAGCTAATTTCCTGGAAACTAATTTCCTTTCATTTTCGTGGCGTGCAGAGTAATTTGAACTGCTAACCTACCTCACAGACACTGGGAGGTTCTCTCTGTTAAATGCTTACAAGGCATTCAAGACACCCTGCTAAAAGATTACATTGAAATGCAGTGTTTCAGTTAATGCTTTTTGAAAAATCTGGACCAGATTCCCTCCATGGCTGGACTTATTGGAGTCACTGGACTATGTGCAGTTGACCTACAGAGAAATTTTGTACTGACTGCTTAGTTTAGTGACCAATACCAGTAAATTGACGCAACTCTGAAGTGGATTGAAGTAACATGAGTAAGAGTGATTATACTGACAGAGCTTATTTCTACAAATGTATCAAAACAAACAATGCAGCAGAAACATCTTTTATGCCAGTGTAACTGTGTCAGCAGTAGCAGCTGTGGTCATTTATAAGTTCCTTGTGTTTTACCTCACTCTTCTTAGTGGGCTGGATTCCAACCCTGAATATTTTACACAAGGCAATGTTTGGTAACACAAGGAGTAACTCTTAGGATTTTTTTGCTACCTCCTTGAAGATTTCAAGTAACTACTTATAATGCTTCAGAGGGTTAGCAATTTTTAATATCTACTCATACAATGTGTGCAAAAAATTAACCATTTTTGCACAGTAAGCGAAATAGTGTTTATGCTTTGAGACTTGAAATATGGTATCCCATCACTATAAAAATGTATTTCTTTGTGATTCTGATGACAAATACAGCAACTGTTTATTGGCAGGGAAAGAAGACTTAAAGTGTTCCCCAGCAGTGTACTAAATGGATAAAATTCAAACAAATTAACGCCATCTGAAGAGTAGAGGTAGTCATACATAATCTTCATCCCTTTGCTGGTTGTCTTACTCTACAAAGATTAATTGTGTATTTGCCCTTATGTATATGTTTTTTAACATAAAGTTCCTTAAGCAAAGATTTCTTCTTCCTTGTCAGGCTGTGCTGGCTTATGATAACTTACTGTTATGATGTACCTCCTAGTACTGCTTTAACTATGAGCTAGCATTAGCAATGCTTCCTCTGTCTGTCCCCAAGAGAAATTGAAAATTATACATCTAGCAATGTGTTCTAGTTCTTGAGTTTCCTAATCTTGGTTTGTTGTGGGGTTCTTTTTTTGTCCCTCATGGTGGCAACAGGAAAGAGAGGGACTTGGCAGATTGTGTGAGATCTAATACCCAAGAACTGCATATATCAGGTTGTCACCTGTTTACTTAATGCTGCTTGAAGTATCCATGTGGAGTGGGGAGAATCTCCTCTCTCTGTCACCTGTAAGCTGCTTCTGAGAAAGCCTTGCTGTGCAGACACTGGGGCAGAATTGTGTCCATGTGTTAATCATCCTGCTTTATGTCAGGTTCCATCAAAACCACCACAGAGTCGCTAGTCTGAGCACTGTGGGTGCAGTGCAGCTGACAGTAGGATTCAGGTAAAATATTCAATGCTCCCTTCTTCCACAGATTTAGTAATCTTCCACGTCTCCATCTTTTGCTCTCAGTTTCAATCATCCATTTTTCTGTCTACTCTGAGATGGCCTCTGAATCTCTGTCTTTGCTGTGCTGCTCTTCCATGGTAATGTGCTTTTGCATCCACTGTATTGATAGCTTTTTCCTCTTGTGCCCCTGCAATTGTCTTCTCCTTGATTATCTATCCAAAAATGGCTTTCTTTTTAGGAAAGTCCTTATAAGTAAAAGTATTCTGCCAGCATAAACAAAAGCACATAGTTTTGTCACCTGCTCAGCCTTATAGTAAATGGGCTCTGCATGGGACCTAGACAACTCTGCTGCCTGAGCCAGCAGTTCAAAAGCAGTCACCTTCTCACCCTGTTTATAAGGGCTCAGGAATGTTACAGGTCAGTATAGGGCCATTTCTTGCTTTACCAAAGTATGAGATTCTTGTTATTGCTGGTATTTTTAGACAACCATATCTTGCAAGCCTAACAAACACTGGGTTATAGCATGTAGGAAAAAAATATTTTGTGCCTCTCCTAAGTAGCCCAGTGATACAGGGAAAAGAGAAATGCCCAGTGGTCCTGGAAAATAAACTGCTAGGTGCTGAGATTTTTTTTGATTGTTAGGCAGTTAGTTGAACTTTACCTTACAGTTTTTGCTAAGCGATTCTGTTCTCTGCTTTGGTTCATGTCTGGCTAAACCAGAAATGTGTGCCACAGATAGGTTTTGTTGCTCAGAAAAGAGAGTTTGCATGGGTAAAATGCCCCACTAGGGTTACTGTTAACTTAAATGCTTTCAGGCAGTAGACTTTGTTAAAACCAGACTTCCTTTCATTAGAAAAATAAGGCAGTGAGAGGGAGCGCTTTGCCACCTGAGTGCAATCCTCAGCTCAAGGTATCAGCACATCTGAGTGTTGTCCCTGTCACCCAGTTAAAGGCCCCGGGCAGATGTCCCAGCCTTGACCCACTTCTGGAGCCAGGAGCCTGAAATCCTTTCATCTCTAGGGAGGCTTTTACAGGGGTGTCTGCACATTGCTAAGGAGGCATTTGTCCTGTGTTCACCTGTCAGTCAGGAAATTAATATATTTTTCTACTGTTCCTTATACAATTCTCTTAAATAGACATCAAATAATTTCATCTTTTCATCCTGAGCTCAAACCACTTTGTGAGAAGACAATTGTTCCCCATGTTACTAAGCTCACAAATTTGTCTTTTCCCTGTCCTTTGTAAGACAGCAGGGAGAGGGTTGATCTCTTTAATTCCATTTTCTTGGTTGCCTTAGGTTTTTTTTTTTAGCAGTCAGTAGAGGGAAACAGCACTTCTAGGACAAGATGAACTGCATTCTAAATGTATCCTTTTCTCTCTGTTGACTACAAAAGGAACAGAGAGAATAGCTCAGGTGTGCAGGTCTGAGGTTGGGTGAGAGAAATCCTGCATGTCTCTGACCATCTTATCACTCAAGCACCATGAGCAGTGTGCTCCTAGGGAATGACAGCACACAGCCCCTGCATTAGGCTGCCTGCTCCAACCTCCTATACCCTTTCTGTGGGATATCAACTTACTGTGTGGATCTTCACTTCTGTAGATACTTGTAAAATATTATAAATGTTGTATATCTGCTAATTACTTGACAACACAAAAGAAATAGTAAATACCACATTTTTTTTCACATACTCTTTATTTAATTCATGCTCTACCATTTTCTTTCTAAGCTTGATCTAGAGAAGTGATATACACAAAATACAAGAGAGTGCTTTATCTTCAGTTCCAGTTATTTTGGAGGACATCATGCAGGTGCTGTTCTATGTTATCTTTTCCACAGAATGGGGATTATTATAATAATTTGGCAATATGTTAATTTCCATAAATTCCATAATTCCATGCCATTTCAGCTGTGAGAAAAAATTATTTGAATACTGGCAAATAGCAATAGATATTTCCTCCAGCCAATTACTTGCGAGATACTTGTGAAAGTTTTACTGTAATCCATAGGGATTCTGATTCCTGAGGAGAGACAGCATATTTTCAAAGATGGTTTACAAGGTTACTGTCCTCAGCATGGTGGGCTGATCTGCTCATAAACCACCTACAATCACAGTTTACAAAACAGTGATTCAGAGTGTAGGTCTGATCATTATCTGCTGTAAATTCATTCTTTTGAAACCTATAGCCTTATGTCTATGTCTAACAGATGAGAAATTAGCCAAATACTAAAGTGTACCACCAGTCCAACAACTGAAAAGGCAAAGGTTTTTGTTTCTGTTAAAAGAGAAGTCAAGACAACCACCCCCAAAAATGCAGAAAGTATGAAGTTAAACCTGAATCAGAGGTGAGGTGGGCAAGAACTGAAGCTTTTGAATGTGAGGAAGGCAAAAATAACTACAGTTGGTCCTGACTGATACAAGATTATAATCTTTGCATCTGGCACACTGTAAACATTCATTATGGATACTGATTTTATGATACATTTCGCATGGGTGTGATTCAGAAAGCGAATAAGAGGATTTCTCTTTGTTGACCTCTCTAATATTTACATGAAAAAAATGGGAGGTTATGATGTGGGACACATATTGAGAAACTCTTCTCTGTGTCCCAAGCTTAGATAATTGGTCACTGCATCTCCTTTTGCTCCCAAACATCTGCTCTCACTACAGCTGTCCAGGACGTATCCTCTTTTCTCTCCATTTCTGCACATGTAAATGCAGAGTGAAACTGAGAAGGCCAAGCATCTGGGTCTAGCTTAGCCAAAAATTGTTTTGTCCTCTTCGTTCTCAAAGTAAATCAATTCCAGTTATCATGATGGTCATTTATTTTCTCTTCCTGAACTTTATGCATAGAAAAAAAAAAACAAACATCAACAAACACATTTATATTTGTAGTTAATGTCTTTGTGTAATGTTTGCATACAGCTGACCTGACTCTTTCCACTTCTACTCTGAAAAAATTTCCTTTTCCAAATCTCATCAGTGATCTTTTTATGCTTTAAGGCTCTTTTTTATAAGCTTTTCTTAATAGCTTAGGTCTGTATTAAGGAGCTGCCTGTAAAGGCTGTGGAATCTCATCCTTCGAGGTAATACAGACCTGGACTGAAGGCAGTCTGGAGCATCCTACTTGAATGGATCCTGTTTTCAGCATGTCCACAGAGGCTGAACCTGAAACCTCCTGGTGTCCCCTCCAATTTGAATTTTTCCATGACTCTCTGCCAGTCATTTGAACTCTAGTTAAAGTTGTCATGGTCCTGATCTTTACCTTGGTCCTCAGGTATTTAAGCTGACGGGAATCTCACTGCCACAGACACTATTCAATATTGTTAAACCAAGCATGAAAAAATTTGCCATAGATGAGATTATTAAGTGCTGTGGTTTTTTAGTCGCTTCCTTATCAGACTTGAGAAAACAAAGTATGAAAACATAATCAAACCTCCACTGTGTTCACAGGAGCTGAGATGCTCTACTTCTAGCCACCCCCTAAAGCCACCTGCCTAATAATTAGACTTGCAGTAAATTTCCAATTGGTAGTGGATGCCTTATATAAACTACAAAAAATCTGGAAGAAATCTGTGACTTGTCTTCTGTAGGATGTTAGACTGCATTGTTACACAAGGCTATTTTTGCTTTCATGTTTGTAGATATGGTGCTTTTTAAAATGCTAAAAAAACTTCACAGATTTGCTAGAAGTGAGACAAACTGATTTCTTTTACTAGAAAAATTTAGTGAAGCTTTTTTTCCCCCTCAAAACTAGCAAAAGCAGGCATCTATGTTGTTAGTAATCTTTTAGATTATTATCCATTTATTTCTGATCAGGTAGAAGACAGCTAAATGGTCCCAGGTTTAATTTATCAGTCTTGAGAAGCTTATTGTTTTAAGAAAGAAAGAGGGAGGAAGGGATAATTTTTAAAGGTGAATTGACAGTTGAATTTATAACAGTTGCTGTGCAATGGCTGTAACTGAGTATCTGACAAAATTAACAAGCATGCTCTCCCTAGATAAGAGGGGAATCAAACAAATGACACAACAAATGCACTGCGATGAGTAAAAGAAATGCACTTGTCTAAAGCACATAGTACTGTAGAATGTCCTTTCCCTGAGGGGAGCACACTGCCCAAACAAAATGTGTGCCATATCCAGCACATACATTGGCAGAAGAATCAGATGTTCCCTAACATATCCACCCCTGGTAGTCTGTGGATATTTTTTGTATAAAGGAAAAAAGCGTTGCTTTGCCATTCTCTGAGAACAGAGACTTTGTGACTGTCAAAGGTTCACCTGTGTGACTGCTCTCAATAGTTACCTGGCTGCTTCAAGGGACTGCTCCAGCACTGGATACTTTCCTGTCAGGGTTTCAGGAGGAGTTCATCTGCAGTGCTTTTGTTCACCAGTTTATTCTGAAAAAATATTTGAGCTAAATAGGGTAACAACCACCCTGGTGGAGGGTCAGAGAGAGGAGAGGTCATGCACCTTGGCAACAGGCTGCACAACTGGTTCTAGAGAACAGCTCCAAAGTTAGGGCCAGGACTCCTTAGTCCTGCTTCTGGCTGTAGGTGGGAGAGGTTACAGTGATGATTACACTTGTGTTCAGGGAAATATTTGAAAATGTCTACCTCCAGGGAAAACAGTCTTGTTTATTTGCTCAGTATTTTTATGGTAGCATTCAACTTCAGTCAGTGGGAATCCATGCTCCCTTGCTGTCATTTTCATCTCTTCCCTATGCTTTGTCTTTTTTTTGGTTGTTGTTCGTTTTTTGTTTCCTGCTGCATTCTCTGTCTTTGAGTGTCTCTTTTTGCCTGTTCACTTCCTAGTTCTGTGCTTAGAAATGTCTTTCCTCTCATTTTCATGTTTTGTCCCATACGCAGTCAGGAATGAAAAAAATGTCATTTTTGACTACTGAGGGACAAGATGTAATGCTCCAACTAGATTAGCAGGGAAGGAAAATGCCTTCATTTCTGAAGATCTGTAAAAAAACAGGTAGCCCAATGTAGCATGTACAGTTAGGTGGGCAAAATCCAAAGCTTAATTTATGTTAAACATCAGACCTGACACAGAAGTATATGAAGCATTTGAAATTTGAACCACTGTCTGAATATTTGATAAATTTAAAGTACAATAGATTACTAGGGGGCAAAAAGTGGTTGAGAACAAGCTCTAGGTATTTATTTCATATGTGCCGTATACGTCAGGTATCTGTGTATAGATCTTAATTACCAACTTTTCTTTATCACTGGCTTTCTGATTGTGCTCCTATTTTTCTCAGTATGTCATACTTTACAACCATTTTCCTCCTCCAGGCTTTCTGATGGCCACAACTCAGCCTTTTTTGTTCTGGTCTGAAATCGGAGTCCGGCTGTGACGGGTCTGTATCATGCAGTTACTGTTCAGAATTTCCCTTATTATTTCATTTTGTTTCTCTTTTCAATTAGAAAATGAAGAGTTTGGCCCAAAGACGGCAGTCTGCACCATCTTTGATCTTTGTCAAAGCACTGAATAGATCTAGATCAGTCTCAAGGTGAGTCAATGTATTTTTTTGTCTATACTGTTCTGTTGTTTCTTATCCTCAAACTTGAAATATTGTTGAGCTATTGTCCACACCAGGTTGTAAAACACAACTGAGGCTGCTTTGTAGCTGCACAGCTATAAAGGCTGCTGAAAGATGTGATAGACCCAGCCCAGATGCTGTCTGATCTGCTAGAGGGGGTTTCCCCAGTGGTAACACACTAATCTGTCTACATCCAATTGGGCCAACAGAGCTGCTCTGCAGGTTTCACTTGAACTTAAGAAAAAGCTTCTTTACTTTGAGGGTAATGGAGCACTGGCACAGGCTGCCCAGAGTGGCCCAGAGAGACAGAGGTTGTGTAGTCTCTCCTTCTCTGGAGTCTTTCAAAACCCACCTGAATGTGTTCCTGTGCAACCTGGTCTAGGCATATCTGCATTAGCAGGGTGGCTGGACTAGCTGATCTCCAGAGGTCCCTTCCAACCTCTACCATTCTGTGATTCTATGCAGCATTTGGGTTGCTCAGTTCTACTTAATTTGTGGCTAGTTGTGATTGCCTGATGCAAAGATGGCATGGGCAGAAGAAGATGAATGTTACCTGCTTTTTGCCTTCTACACTTACGTGTACATGCATAACTTAGGACTGGTTGGTGTGGAACTGTAGAGTTTAATTTGAGCTAAGTTGCTGTCATGAACTGTTGCATGGTACAAACTCTGTGGCTCTGTAAGCACCTTCTGGTTTAGGACAATGCTGTGGGCCAGGCTCTGATGGTCATAGCTTTCTCCCACCCAGCACTAGCAGCTTGTGAGGCTGCGTATGTGGGTGTGTGTTGGTGTGAAACATTCAGCACTTTCTCTCTTCTTTTGCCATGATCAGCTGTTCCCTCCCTACTCCAACCTAAAGCTACCATAGAGATGGGAGTTTCTACGGAGCTAGTCTTCTGGCAGCCCCAGCCCTGACCTGCCATTTGAACCACTCCACATACATAACTTTTGTCTTCCTGCCCTACAGTTCATTAGACTTTAAACTCACACAACTTAAGTGTTTATTGAGAAGTGAACCATCTGGAAGGTTGTTGATGCTTCCAGCTGAGATGAGCTCTTTACAAAGAAATGTTATTGAGGGAAATTAAAATATGGCTTTGTAAGGAATACTTTTTCTGGCTCTGTGGTGTGTTAAAAAATCAGTATGCGAATTTTGGAATTTTCTGTGTGTTTATTCTAACCAATACCTGATTTTGTGTTTGTCATCATGCAGAATCCCACAGTGTTTCAGAAACCTGTGAAAGTGTTCTGTGAAAACATCAGAGTTTCAAAATAGGAAAGGAAAATAAGTTGAAACTACTTGAAGGTCTTTTTGCTGGCTACGACATAAAAGAGGAAACTTAGAAATTAATTCCTAAAGGCATTTGCACCTTTTTGTGTAGTCTAGTGGCATGAGCCTAGGACTGAGAGCCAGCAACATGTAAGATTTCTTCTGTGGCCTCCCTTTGACTTTGTTTCCAGAGTAAGCTGAATGGGTATTTTGTAACCACTTCATGAGAATACTGAAATAGTTTAGATTGTCTGTACTACTGTATTTATTCTTCATTTACTATTATTTCTTCATTGTATTTGTAGCTATGTTCATAATTGTGGTAACACCTTTTAGGCATAGATGACGCATTCGTAACTGAGATTGTGAAATGAGAGATGAACTATGACTATGGGGGAGTAGCAGTAAGTGCAGAGTACAGAGGATTTAGAGATGTGATCTCTCAGCCCTTGGACTTCAGGGTTTCCTGCAGTTTATACACATATGTGTAGTTTCCAGTAGTTTCCTGCAGTTTATACACATATGTGCAGTTTATACACATACATATATACACATACATATGTGTATAAACTGTGTATACACCATAATATCTTCCCTTCAAGCTGTTTTAACCATTGCTGCTAGATATTAAGAGAATGAACTATATTTGATGCTTATCTTTTAGTCTTCTGTCATTTGCCTGCTAGAGTTCAGACATGAACATTTTTCTTCAGTTCTACTTTTGTTTGTTGGTTTGTTTGTTGTTTTTTTTGTTATGTTGCCTGCTCTATAAGCATCAGAAATTTGCCATAGCTGGAGAGCCCCTGAGTGGGAGGAGACATACTCAGAGCATATATTTTCACCTCTGAATTTCTTAAGTGTAAATAACTCTTGCTTGTATAACCCAGATCAGAATTATTTCCAGATCTGGTTTGTGGAAGGTTTTTGGTTTTGTAAAGCCAGTTGGCAGAAACTTTGTGGTGGAGAGGACTGAAGGAATACGATACCTTGTTCTGCAGTAAAAGCAATGTTTTACCTACCCAAAGGATCCTGCTACTTTCACTTGCTGATGGATACTGCCTCAGTCACCTCTGACCTTTCCCTGTGGCATGCAACAATTTATTTGTCCCTGTTGTTTAGAACTGAAGTCTCAGGCCTTGGTGAAAGGTATTGGATGAAGTCTGAGGACCCTGGAGCCAGAGCAGGTGGCACTGTAGATTCGGTGTCTATCAGTTGGAAGGTAACACTTCGGATGGTGTTAATTATTGTTCACAGGAGCAGTAATTCTCACCTGTGCCTGACTTCCTTGTTTGTCTGTTTAAAATGCATTCCTCCTCATCACCAAACTGATGGATGAGTCTGAACTTTCTACTTGGCTTCTCATGTGAATGCTTAACTCTTGTGCTTTCTCTTAAGACAAGCTGAAGAGCCACAAAATGGCTTCTCATGTATTTTAATCTTCTCCAAATGTTTTATCTCAGACCTGTCTCAGCTCTTAGTTCCTCCTCTCGTAGACACAGCCAGCCTGTAAAATCCATTATTCTCCTCTGGCAATAAACCTTAATACTGGGACTCCATAACACTTACTTGTTAATGGTTGATTAATGACTTGTAGATAATAAAGCTCCTATCTGAAGTTAGCAAACATCTGTGAGGGATTTATATGAATCCTCTCACCTCAGCAGCTGGCTCACCTCAATATTGCTTGAAATTAATGAACAAGTGCAAAGTTTAAAAGGGCAGGAAATACTTAGAAGCACAAGTCAGCTTGTATTATTATACTGCTTTATATGTCAGGTGACTGGTTTATATACAGGGCACTTTCATAAGATGTGGTGGCACCACGTTGGACAAACTTACTGTAGGGCATTTTAAAGTTTATTAATTATATTTATTCAAAGAAACCATTGTGATATCTGGAGATGACTATTTAGCATTCAGAGGGTTAAGGGTTTTTAATGGTAGCATATTTGTAGCTGTGATGGCACAAGAATGTGAGGTTAGATGATCAAGCTGGAAAAAGGAGATGCTTGTTTGTGCCATTGTCCTCTTCTTAAGTCCTAAAAGAGAAGCACATATGAAAGTCTTGTCAGCTTACAAACTTGTCTTTTTTTTCTCCATATATATAATTTGGTTTAATGAAAATCAAACCTTCATTATAAATCTTGCCTTGCCATGTCAGTTGTATAAAGGGAGTTAAAAGATATTTAGCCTATGGAAGAATATTGGGATGGCTGTGTGGCACAGTGGTGCACAGATGTAGTCCCTGCCTCACTTGACTATGATTGCAGAGGAATATAGTAAATAGTACAGATATTATAGTGGAATTTGGGCCCTTACTTCCAAAGACATGAAAATATGCAGACTATTCATTGCATCCTTCTTGCTTCTCTGCCATTTTTTTTGTACAGCTTCTCTTTCCTCACAAAGTAGTGATAAATAGGCATGTAGTGACTCTCACATCATCAAATGTCCTCTTTGGAAACACTTTGAGCAATGTTATTCTAGACATACATTGTAAAAGTAAGCTTTTGATATTTTTCTTGGCTGATACTAAAATGCAGAGAAATACATTTGATTGTTAATTTCATTAATGTGTATGAAATCAGCAAAGGATTCAAGTTAGTTATATTTGGCCCTGGACCTGTTCCACAGTTGTAATTTTGCTCTTACGTTTTCCTGATGTCCTTTAATGAAAACTGCACAACTTACTTAATGATATACTTCAATGCAACACAAATTATAGGCTTGAGACAGAAATATCTGTCTTGTAATCTCAAAATAATTGATACAGAATAATAAAGGCTTGTTTGAAGCCAGATTTTCAGCCTTTGTTCTGCTGTCCTACAAAACAATTTTCACATGTGACAAAGCCCAAGCTACCAAGTTTCTGCTCTGCATTGCTGGACTTCTGCTCACATCTTGGATTTTCACAGACAGCCAAATTTTGTGCTGCATCTCTGGCAGCTGCCATTTCCCTAATGCATATCTCATCAGATTTTTGAAAGTGATATTTTTACATGCTGAAACTTATTAATATAATTTCACAGTTTCTGACTCTCCATGACCATTTATAGATATGTGTGTCAGCACACTAAAGGTTTTAAAATATTGGGAATGAAGCTCCTCTTTATTACAGTGTGGGGCATGTTTATGATGTTATTTTGGTGAAGGCTAGAGCAAGGGCTGTTAAAAAAAAAAAAAGAATTAAGCATAAGTTTTAAAAGGTTTTATAAACAAATCTTTAAAGAACCTGAAAAGAAAATACCTAAAAAGTCACCCCCACCCAATTTTATTATGTGACTTTTATGGTTAAAGAAATTCAAGGTAAAAACTGAGGATTTAACGAGTTTTCAAGGTGGATTTTTTTCCTCTTTTCTGTATGTGAAACACTGTTATGCCATTCCCAGGCTACTCTTCCTTCTCCTAGCACACATACAGTAAGTGATTCTGGCATGTTATCTTCCAAGGGTCCCATGCCAAATGCTAAATATCCCAGATAATGAAGATCATATGTGTAATCTAGTAATACATTCCACTTGGCACTAGTCAAATACAGAGTGTTCCCAAAGTCTTGGACATTGTGTTTTCAGGGTTTTAATCAGAAGATATGTGGATGATCCAAGCTATGTGACTAGATGAAGACTAAAATAGAGACTTTTAATAAATGTAAATCGCCAGAAGGCCTTAACTGTCTGTTTTTCATAGGGAAGATGAGTATTTGGTGTTTCAGGCAAATCCAGTTGTGGAGAGGAGGAGAATAAAAGTTCATTGTGAATAACTAACTTGTTAAGTAGGTATCTTGGTTGTAATCATTTTACTCATTCTTCAGTGGTTTCCATGGTAGCAAATAATTTTGCTTAGCAAAATAATCTCTACAAGGCACATTTGGTTGGTGAGGCTCAGTAGCTCAGCACAGTACTGGGGCATCAACAGGGGGTGCTGGTCACCCTGTCATGCCCCACAACCATTTACCGATTGGCAGCATGAGGTCTTTATGGACAGATATGCCCTGAACCATTACAGTGGAGGCAAATATTGTCCTCAGGCAGCCTCTATGGCACCATTTGTGACAACACTGGATGGAGGGTGTCATGGGGATGGCAACCACTCAGCTGAGGCTACTCTGCTGCCTGGGTACCTGTCCCCTTAGTCAATACAGAAAAACCTGTCTGTCAGAAGAATGAAACCCTGGGCCAAGGCTGCCACAGCCTGGCTGATCAGTAGTACCGATGGTGGCATGTGGGGCATGGCCTAGGGCCACTCTGGGAGGGATGGTGTGAGACATGTGACAGCTTGTGGCTAAATCTGAAGGCCTTTGAGGGCCAAAGGCGACCATTTCTTTGTATGTGTGCCTTACACATATGATCAGCGTGGGGTTTTTGCACACCACCGGCTGTGGTGGTAGCAGGGGCAGATTGGCTCAAGACCAGGATAGGAGGTGGCATGGCCAGATGCTGCCCCAGTGTACTGCCATTTCCAATGCAAGTGTTGTAGTTTGGGTGGGAGATGGTTCCCTTACAGGCTGAGGTAGCGGGATTGGAGAATGGGGTAACAAGTCACTTTGATTCTGGTGCCATGTGCTGTAGGAGAATATTTACAGTGTCTGAGGCAGGAGTGGCTGTCAGGCGAGCCAAGGCCTTGGGTAAGGGTTACTCCCTGGTGTGTCCCTCACTCGACATCCCATGGCTTGTGAGAGGCCTGCTCAGGTGGCGAGGGGACAGGTAGCTAATGCTAGGCATGCACATGCACAACTCAAGGAACATTTCTAAAGCCTTCCCCTGTGCCCTTAGCCCCCACATGGCATGGTCGCAAGAGATGAAGGCTCTTAAATGCCTTCATGCACCCTTAGGAAGAGACATGCCATGGAAGGAAGTCCTTGCAAGGCAGTCTTTCTGAAGCCACAGCACTTGTGGGTTTTTGGGAAGCACAAGGACTGTCACTGTTGTCAGAGTGGTTCCCCAAGGTGAAAATCAAAATGACAGCACCTTGGGAACAACGCTGTGTCCTCTACTCCTCATCTCAACCATCCTTTATTTGAGACTCTAATACGCTCAAGAGTACAGAAGACTTATTTTGTGAAAGAAAGGAAGAATACAGGCAAAATTCCACAAAACAGAATTCCTCAATGTGAGGGATTAACTGCAGGCATCGCTCACTTTGTTTTATTTCATAGCTTTTTCCGTGAAGCTTCAGCTGCAGGAATCATGTGGTTATAAAAATCACATTTCTAATCATCAAGATGGAGGGAAAATCCTGTTCCTAAGGACTCAGTCAGCAAAGCAAGTCAAAAGTTGTTTAATTTTTAAATTTAATTCAGCTTTGAATGTTATGATCGGGATTTTTTTCAGAGATTTTGCATTTCATTACAAGTTTTGACGATTTAACAGTTTATGCTTGATCTGAATGAACAGAAATCTCTATATGAGAAATTTCCCATATTTCTTCCTTCAGTATGTCATGTTTCCCTGTACATGAATGTGTAGAAAAATAGTGATTTTTTTTAAAGACACTGTATTGTATCAAATTGCTCTTCCTTTTTAATGGAACTGCATGTAATTAAAACAACTTGTGACGATATTGTACAAGCTCCATCCCAAACCATTCTATGATTACGTGATTCTGTGAAGTTGTTATTTTTATAGTATTTCTAATTCATGCTTGATTTAAGCTAATTATGGCACTGGAGTATTGTTTCCTTAAACCGTGTGCTTAAGCGCAAAAGTTATTTTTATGTAGTAATAGCTAGGGATAAAATTTTATTAACTGTTAACAAGGACCAAAGTGAACTTTCTGAGGCCTCAAATGTCCTTTTTACTCAGAGATTTGCATTCCTGTCCCCCTGCTGTGTTTTCTCTGTTTTGTTTTTTGTGTGAGCATGTGTGTGCATGTGTGCATATGTTTGTTTTTGATAAAACCCATCAGTTCTTCATTTCTGACATACAAACTGGCTTACAGTGATGTTTGTACATCTGGAGAATGAAATGAGCTGCAGCTCTCAGAGATATGCTGCCCTTTTTATTAAAAGGACTAGAGGTAACAAGAAGAAAAGCTTGGAACCAGGGCTTTGGAGGGATTGGAGTTTAAATGGGGGATTAATTTTACAATAAATGTCTAATAGTTTAACACTGGTGCTTTAAGCTGATTCCCCTTAGGACAGATTTGTGACAGTTCTAAGATGAAGGCAGCAAGGGGTACTGCTCATTGGGATGAGTGCGGGGCTCTGCTTGTTCAGATTTCTCACTGTCCACATGTGTTTTTGGCTGCAGCTCATTTTGGGGGCTTTTTGGATTAGGATTTGAGGAATGGCAGAATGCAGCTGTTGTCCAGTCATTGTGTATCCCCGAGTTTTAGATAATAAAATCTCTGCCAAATGACAGTCTGGCCAAGCGGTTTGGGCAGCAGCATACCTGAGGAAATCACAGACCAACTCGATCAGACTGCTATGTGATCATTTATCTTGTATAAACAAGCAGAAAGCCTCTAATGATGTGCAGGCTGATGTGCAGCCTCTGGTGCTCTCACTTCTGACAACAGCCAGCACAAAATACACATTGAAGTCTCCTCCTAACTCATACGGCACTGGTTATCCTAGTCCAGTTGTTTCTTCATGGTGTGCAAAACTGCTGGTGAAGGAGTTTTTAATCACATCATAGGACTAGCAGTCTGTCTTTAGATTTCTTCTGTGCCCATGTCTTAAGGGGCTATATCAAATAAAGGACAATAGGCATCAAGGGCAAGACATGGGAATAATTTCAGTACCTGCATCTAAACCCACAACTTTATAAACATCATTTCAGTGGTTTCTTGACTTCCTGAGTCCCTTTGTTCTTTAGTGATTCTCCTACTGAACAGATTGCTCCCCAAACATCTAGAGTTGTCCTTGTGCACATCCCAGTAAAGCATGACTGTTGGCAGCACTGAACAGGTTTATGTCTGTCCTAGTTTCTGCTTCCTGGTAGCTGGTATAGTACTGTGCTTTAAGATGAGAATAAACACTGCTTTGTGAAAAGCTCCTGAATAACTCTATCCACTAGTCCACAAACCCTATTTAACTTACCTGGGCAAGAGCAACACCCTCACAAAAACAGTTGTAAATGTTGCTCTCTTTTAAACTTCTGGCTGACTCCAGTTTTCTGGAGTATTTTTAGTAATTATTTAGAGCAGTGGTTTCCAAACATGCAATATCAGGGCTGAAGTGGGAAGGAGTCTGTCTCACTGGGTATTTTGTCAGGGAGAGACCCTGTTATTCTGTGTTGTAACCAAGGTTTGTGCCATCTAGGAAGCTTGGTGTAAGCTATGGTAGGTGTTTCTAGCCTGCTTCTCAGGAAGGCCTCCACAGACCACCACTGCTCTTTGACCTTGCAATCAGTGCACTTTCAATAGAATTTAATAATGAGGTTCAACTTTTTGCCTACTTATGTAATCCATCTTCTGCTTCCTGGAAGAGTGGTGTAACGACTAAAGCAGAGGGTGTTTGGAGTGAGTGAAGACTTTCCTTCTCTCTCCTGCAGTTGAAACTGGGCCATTGTGCAGAAGGACATGCAATATTCCTGGGACCAAACCCCTTATATTCACAGTAGTGATCTTGGCTCTGTAGATGAATAGTAAAAGTAGTTGAGAGGGAAAAGACCAACATCTGTTCCCAGAATTATTTTTGCATATCACTCTCTGACACATCCAGGTTCAGCATGTCCTATCCTCTACCTGAAAGTGGCTATAAGTACTGAGATGAGTGTGCTGGTTCAGATCCTTGTGCACTCTATTGAGAGACTGTGCACTGAACACTGACTGCATTCAGTAGGAGTAGGTATCTAAGTACACTTAGGTGCGTCCTAGGTCTTCATGGCAGGATTGTTCAGAAAATGCAAAGAATGTTAAAGACCTTTACCTGAATGAATAAACAGAGCTGAAGTGTTTTTCATCCATCTTCCTTTCCATCTGCATGTTCTCACAATAAAAACATCCAATATTTTGTCAGAGCTCCTCTTGAAACATTTGGTTTCTGAGCCCCTTGGACTAAGCAACCTCACACTCATTCTCCTCAACTTTATTGTCCAAGAGCAGGACAGGTTTTCCAGCAGGTCATGTGTCAAGTTTCAGCAAGGAGGACACTAATTGGACATGGGCAAGCTCTTCTGGTATATGAAAAATGTCATTGTGTGAAAGGCTCTTGTGCTTCCTCTTCTCCAGGCTGCAGGTAAATGGTCTGTGCCTGATTCTCCATCACCATCAGTTGCAGAGATATGAGGAATCCTTTAACAGCTTTTGCCCTCATCTCAGATCACCGGTGGAATAGAAACCCCTGACTAACTTGCCTGAGTAGCTATGTGAAAATCTCATTGACTATGTAGGCAGTTAGTTGTAGTAGAGCAAACAGGTGCATGTGGCTGCAGCTACTTTATCTGCTGGCTGTTCATAAGGAATCTGGGTCGTCATTACTCTTGCAGTAGCTGACAGTGGCAGGCATATCAAGTAATCTCTTCTCTGTAATAGGATAATTCCCGTGCTGTAGTACTAGTATCAAAATATGGTTTAAAGCCCTTGAGGCGAGCCAAAGCCAGCTTTGTTTCTGTTACAGCTGGGACAGGTACAGTGAAGTCAAAATCCCTTCTTCCCTGCGGCATCCATATCAGTTGTCTCTCACAGAGAAGGGATCCTTAAAAACTTAAACCAATACAAGGTCTGGCCAGATCTTCCCTTCATGTCTGCAGTGGAGCATTGTGGAGTTCACTCCATAGTCTCCCATAGTTGTGGGGATAGAAGCAAGGACAAACAGCAGTGGCTGCAATGAGAGCTGCAGCTTGTGGGAGGATAAAGTGTGGTGAAGGGGCTTATCTTTTAAAGGCAGTACTTGCAGCTATTTATAGGCCTCCTTCTCTGTGATTACTTTGTTTATAATCAGCAAGTTTTCTCCTGCAAAAGGGCAATCAGGGAATAGCAGCTGGTGGATTCCAGGTTTGCTTTACCTGGCTACATATTTGAAGTCTTGTACTGTGTTGAATGCATTTGTTTTCCTGAAAACCTGTTGTTGCCCAGCTGCAGACTCTACCCAGGTGACATGAGCTGCAGAAGGGAAGAGCCTAACTGAATTACTTCTTGAACAATGGAAAAATTGGAGGCTAAAGTGGAATGACTGTTGAGCAATGAGATGTTGAGAGACTGTGAGCAGGCCCCTTGGTATTATCTGATAATTGAGTGATGGGACTGACAGTCAATAAAGCTAGGCAGCCACCTAGAAAATGCTGTTTCTGTGTTAAAAGGACACACAAGTGCCTTATTCTTGCCCATGTAGTATGTAGCTGCAGACCATAGGATAGGCAGATGCATGGAGGCTCACTAACAGCCATATATGACCTGTTTCTGCAAAGGTCTGCAACATGTCCTGGCTATTTTTGGTAGTCCAGAATTCCTGGCTATTACATGACCTGCCCTGAACTCTTGCAATACAGTTTGCAAGAAGATACCTGAAACCTCCTTTTGAAGGAAAAGTTAGTTTTGTCCATGAGGTAAGTCAAAATTAGTGGAATTGAGCTAGGCTTTAAAATTACCTAGCTGTGATTAAGTGGGATTAAATGTCCCAATAGTGATTACTGCTTCCCGCTTCCCAAAAAAAATTAAGGAAGGACAGAAACCTTATCCCTCCAGACTACTAAAATAATACTGCATCCTCCTAGAGGGACATGGGTGAAACTGAGATCCTAGAGTGCTCCCCTGTATGCTTCTGTGGAATGGGTAAGAAGGAACTAGGGTGGAATTGACAAAGGTAGGCTGAGCCTCCAGACTTTTTACAGGCCACAGGAAGCTCCAAAAAGCCCAGAATCATGCTGCAGGACTGCAGTGCTGGGGCTTTTTTTCTGGGCTTTTTTCCTCTCTCTCTCTTGGTTTTTTTTTTTTTTCTTCTTCTTGATTTTTTTTTCTGATTTTTTAAAAAGGTTTTTTCCTTCTGAACAACAAAATCCTTGTTTGGGTAGATAATGCCTGTAATGGCGTTTCTCTGGTGCAACTCAAGTTGATGCTGCTTTGTCACTCAGTAAAAACGAGTGGGAACAGTGGATCAATTCTTCCAAAGTTCAAAAAGGTTTTCTTGATTTCTACAGGTGAACATGTCCTCCCTCAAACCTCTCCTCTGTTAAGGGACACTTGGACCAAAACCCCTTGAGTTTGTTGATAGAAGAACTGTATAGCAGGACTGGAGGACACCCACACTGCAAGAGCTTTTCAATACGGTTTAAGTAACATGCACTAAATTCTTTACTGGTGGAAACAGGCAAAATATCACCAAAATGTGTGGTGCTAATTTATACCAATAAAGAATTTTGCCCTTGTGCTAAATTTTCAGAGTAAACACCTTGCAGCTGTTTGTTAAAATAAAACAAAAAACCTTGGAAGCAAACCAAACCACAAGCGTGTTTCCTGTCTCCAGCCACCATACTGTAGTACATATTTGCTCTGCAGAGAATATTATCCTTTTGGCTATGTAGAAATTACTTAAGTGCAGCTTGTTTTTAGTTATGCTGCCAAGCTTCCATCCTGAAATGTGTGAGGATTTTTTTTTGATGATGCATTTTTACCCTACAGCCATGTGATATTTTACTGCAAGTCTTAATAGTTTACTGATTTTTGGAAGACTGCAGAAAAATAATACAGTTACATGCCTCAACACCTGGAAGGTTTACTGTAAGCCATGTTATTCAACATAATAATTTTTATTACTTTTAATAACATTTTGACATCATGCGAAGATTATTTCAGATACTTACAAATCAATTTTTAGGATCCTAGGATAATTTTCTCAATATGTTCTGAAATAAAATGTGTGCCTTGGATTTTAGAAGCAGAGGAATGGTACCTGACTTCCTAAATGTAAGTGGTAGCCCTGATTGCTGCCCCAAAATGTAAATTTATCTGTTTACCTGAGCAAAATTTGCTCCCAGTCTCTATTAATTTTCATCTTCCTTCCATCTCCTGTGCTGGAGAGGGAGTTGCAGTGCATTTTGATCCAAAAGATCTGTGGTGCTGTTGAGACACACTGCTTTATCTTGGGTGCTGTGATTTCTGCTGCAGCTTGCTAAGGGCCAGTCACTTGCACAGGTAGAATGAGGATAGCCCTGTGCTAGAGGCTGTGAACCTAGAGGCTGTAAACCTAGAGGCTGTAAACCTAGAGGCTGATGCATGCTCCAGAGCATAAGGCTTTCCATGAGATTCACAGGCACAGTCCTTAGCAGAAAATGCAGGGGTAGAAGGTGACTGCCTTGGATTTGTTCAAATACAGTACTCATAAAAAAGAAGTTGCAATCATTAAAGTACACTTATAAAGTGGGAGCCTGCATTTTAATACTTGGTAGCTAATGTTCTTTGAAAAACTGAGCAGACCTTGGTTGTTTAATTGTACGAAAGCTACCGTACACGTTGGTGATGGCCTAGGGGACTTTAACAGAATGCCGCAGAAAATAGATGTGCTATTTCTGGAATGCTCTGCTGCTTTCACAAAGTGCTGCTTCAACTATGTAAGATTTACCATAGATAACAGCAAGAAAACATGCCCAGCATCCTCCTTAGCATAGCAGGGAGTTGACAGTAGATTTTCAGACATGGGTTGGCAGCATATGCGATTAAAAGAGTTCTGTGCTTGTCTATCCAGGTCCCTTCTATAAATAGTCAGTGTAAGATTACAACAGCATACTAACTTTATAACAGCCCATATCTTACCTATCACCTTCCTGAAAAACACTCCTACACTCCTGGCTGATACTTTTTGTGCCTACTTTCACCCTTCAGCTATAATTACTTATTAGAATAAAGTGCAGTATAAAATTAGATTAAATGCATATTCCGGATCATGAGGAGTTGATGTGGGAAGATCCTGAGCACATCAGGGTGACTTGCCTGGACACTGGTCATGGCTGGAAGGTAGTGACAGTAGGAGTAGCTAGCACCTTTAAAAATGGAGAGGATTTTTTAATATATATATACAATATGCCTGTCTAAATAATGCTATGAGCTGCAGATTACTTTGTGTGGGTGAGCCTTGTCTGCATGGATCCTTGTTTGTGACAAAAGTGAACTGCGAGTGCTGGGTCCTGAAGCCAGCAGGTCTTTATGTGGCCATTCCAAAGAGGTAGTGAAGAGGGGGCAGGCTGGTCTGAGCAAGTCATAGGAACTGGGCATGGTGATTGTCTTCCTCTGTAAACAGCGAACGGGTGCCAAGCCAGAAGTTATGTCACAATGACAGCTCTAGCTAGATAGCATTAGTGTTCAGAATCATGTAGTGTCTCCTAGTTTCTGTCCCATTGCATCTACAGCTGGTTTGAGTAAATGATCAAGTACCTGCACTGGGCTTTTCTTTTTTTATTCTTCAAAGACAAAGTCCCTTGTTGATGAATTTTGGAAGCATATCAGCTATGTGTAAAGCAATTGTAGCCTCCTTACTCTCCCCAGACTATTTAGCATGGGGTGTGACTCTTAGGGGCTTTAACGAGCTGTCAGCATGACAGACACTAAGTTCATCAGGAGCATGAACAGGGCTTTGGTGTTTCAGTGTACAAGAAAGGCTCTTCTTTCACTTCACTTTTGCATACAGAATGTGATGAACTGGTGTCATGATTTTGTCAAGCTGGTAGGATACAATACAAGCCACATCCAAACTGTCAGTTATGATGAGATTAGATATGTGTGGATGTCCTGAAATGTTAATATTGCACTCATATGTGCTCTAGCAGCCCTGCGACGCAGATCAGTACTCACTGCTGTGTTGCAGGTTTGTGAGTATTTTTCTAACTTATCTCAGAGGACACACACCAAATTTGAGCTCCTTTCTTTTGGTTGGTTAGAGAATTGTTCTCAATGCTTATTAAGATAATTATCTTGAATGCAAAATACCCTCTGCCCACGTGATATGGGTAATATGTCTTACGTTTTAAAAGATTTCCATCAGCAAACCACCTTGGCTTCAATGCTCTAATTAGCAGGGTCTGGCTCATTAGCAAAAATATGAAACAAGCATCTATTAAGCTGCTATTAGGTTTCTTCTCACAGATATTTTTGGAAGCTTAAGGATCTGAGTAGGAGGTACAGGGGAAAAAAAGTGCAAATAGTGTTACCTGTTCTATTAAGAAAATCAAAGATCTTGGCTTCTAGATCAGGCTTTCTTTTGGGAGCATCTCTGCTGGTCGCAAATCACATGTTGTCCCTGACTGATAAATCCATTTTGGCAAAAATCTGTAATGTGGGCTGGGCGGTAGATGTTTCCTACTGTGCAGATAGCTGCTGTTTTTACTAGCCTTGAACGGATATGAACAGCTCCTGCTTCTCTCAGTGGGTTGCTCTACCCCTATGCTGTGACTCAGTGTAAACGCTTTACTGAGAGACACTGAAATTCGCAATTCATTTGCTTTACTTTTCCTAAAAGATAAATTGTTTGTTACTTAAAGCCATCCAAAACTAGCCTTTGAGATACAGAAAATAAGTCTATTGGCACTGAACACTGTGAGGAGGGTTGACAGGTTCTCTGTTTGGTGGTCCCTCTAGCCTGTAGCCAAAACAAGGTTAAGTTTATACCACAAGCTGCAAGCTCTGTATATGTAGGAACAAACCTGAGCTTCTGGTCCTTCTGGGCTTCAGCACTGTCACAAGCATGCAGTATTTTTGCCTGTGGTTCCTACATGTGAAATGAGTACAACTGAAGGCGAGAGGCATTTTGAAAGGTATTACTGTGTATGTGTATTTGACAGATCAAGCTCAGTCTCTCACATGGCTGGGCCAACTCACATTTCAGACTTTTGAATAGCTGCCATTTCACTGCTCTGCTAAGGAAAAGGTTCATTTCTTATCCACCTCTTGTGAAGGACTTCAGAGGTTAAAGAGCAAAGTGGTATTTTATGTCAATAGATGTCAGTTGTGTGGAGTGCATTAGTGCTGCATCATAAGAGGAAATCACCTTCATCTTCTGTGGCTGCAGAGATGCCATCAACGGAGAGAAGTTCCGGCAGAGAACAATAACAAAACCAATGGAGTAAGATTTAGGATGGAGCGTGAGCAGTTTGTGAGAGGGATGTTGTATAGCTGAGACACCTGCAGTAGCTCATTCCAGCTTGGGTACCTTGGAACAAACGGAGTGTTCCCCTGAGGCATCTTATAGCTTAATCCAAATCACAGATAGGCTGAAGTCATCATCAACTGAAGACAAGGGAAAGCTTCCCATTGGCATAAATGACATTTGGATTATGGATTTAGTAACCACTCAACATGGGCTGTTAAACTCTCCTTTGGAAAATATAATTTATTTAATTGTTTTCAATGCAAATAGGGAATAAAGCTGGCATCTCCATTACACCAAGAATAAACACATTGGGGGTCATTCCATTACTTCTTCCCCAAGGAAGCTTTGCAGGGGAAGAAGAAGTATTTTTTGTGCTTTTGTGGTTTCTGGTAAATACAGGATTGGCAAAGTGAGCAGTGATGTGTTTGCTTTCACACAGAATACAGCAGGGGTGTATTTTTTGGTGTTTGGCTACTTTGGATTTCAACTTCATGTATCACACCTACATAATTGAAGAGTTCTTTTAAATCATTGTGTCTGTTGTATAAGTACAAAATGCCTAGTTTGATTAATTTGAAAAATAATAGGTATGAAAAAGTAGGTTCTGAGAATGCCAGGAGAAAAATCATTATCTTTCCACTAATTTCAGCCAGTAGATATCTTCAAATTACATAGTTTACTCCTTGGTTAAAACCACACATGGAACTTTTAGATGCACAAAATATTACTTTTAGTAAGTAATGTCCACTTAAGACTAGAGTGGTACAATGGCAATGCCGTCTAAACATCAGTATCATCTTTGCTTCAACCTGGAGCTGCTTTCTGACTCTGCAAAGGTATTCCCATATTTTGGCAATCAGTTCACAGTTCCTTCTTGACAAAGCTGGGTGGTGCCTTTTTTTCCTGGTAACTGGAAAGATGTTACTTTGTTGGGGTGTTACATGTGTTAATCATAGAACAGCTTTTATGGCAACTCAGTGAAGACAGAAAATGCAGACATGGCTCTAATACCACTGACTTTTACTTTTTAAATTATGTCAGAAATTGCATTGACTTTAACACTGAGTTTTGCATAATTCTATTAAAAGGAATTTTCAAAGAATGAGTATTTGAATGCTTAGCACTTCTTCAAAATTAAAGCCATTTAATGGCCAGAAAAGTCAATGAGCCATTAAAAGTGAACTCCAAAAATATCTCTCTTACATAAATCCCTACTCCTGAGGGTACAGCTGATCTGCACTTTTTTTTCAACATAACAAAGCTTGTGTTTCATTCATATCTTGTAACAATGGAATATTAATTGAGAAGATCAAAAATATGCTTTCCAAAAGAGATTTTTGTTACTGCTGGTGAAATTGCTCCATGTTCCTTCATCCTATGGCTTTAGAAGGCTCTGGTTGAATTAATGGCTTTGGTTTTTTTCCACTTTGCTTCAAAGGAAGTAATATTTTAACTTTTTTTTTTTTTTTTTAATAAGACTTAACAGGTAAACTATCAAAGTAAGTGGAAGGTCTTATCAGAGTTGATAGATACACTTGAAAGGCACTGGGTCAAATGCAGATTTATTAAAATAATTTTTTTAGTGGACCGCCTCCCCTATGGAGACTGGCTGCAAGAGCCGGGGCTGTTCCGCATGAAGAGAAGGTTCTGGGGAGACCTTATAGTGGCCTTTCAGTACCTCAAGGGGGCCTGCAAGAAGGCCAGGGAGGGACTTTTACAGGGGCTTGTAGAGATAAGATGAGAGGGAATGGATTGAAGCTTAAGGAGGGAAGATTTAGAGTAGATATTAGGAAGAAATTCTTTATAGTAAAGGTGGTGAGACTCTGGAATAGGTTGCCGAGGTTGTTCCCTGAGGTGTTCAAGGCCAGGTTGGATGAGATCTTGAGCAACCTGGTCTAGTGGAAGTTGTCCCTGCCAGTGCCAGGAGGGTTGGAACTGGATGACTTTAGGTTCCCTTCCAACCCAAACCATTCTATGAATCTGTGAATCTCTGTAGAAAATGACAGCAATGGAGATGTAAGACTCTGACCCTATAGGAACTTCAGTAGGGCCTGAATTGAATTCCTGCAACCTATCAGTCACTGATGAACTGATGAATTCCCAGTCCCATGGAAGTGGCGGGGTAGGGGATATGCTTGCTGTTCCCCTGACTCCTGTTGCTGGCCACACACTATATGTCATTGTTGTAATGGACCAGAACTCCTCCCTCTGCTTTAACCTTCATACTCCTGGACACCATTTCTTCTCAGGAATAATCAGCTTAGATTTGGATCATTCATTCTGAAAGTCATTCCTCTTCTTTCTCTCTTCTATGAAGAGGCAGGTAATGTAAGACATAATTAAGACACGGTTTAAGACAAATTAAGTTGAGGAATTATTTCAAAGACTTAAGACGCCCAGCCAGAAAGGGGAATTCAAGGCTAAACAAGGCTCTCTCCAGAAGGTAGAGATCCTCACTGACTCCTTACAGATCAGTGAAAGTGTGTCCTGCTAATGCAGGCCAATCTCAGATCTTATCCTTTCTCTCCCAGCTGTCAGGATTTCCTAAATATTTTCTTGAGTAATGCAGCTACAGGCATCAAGAAAAGTAGAACTGGGAACAGTGCAGGCTCAAAGAGAAGTACAAGAAGGTTTGTGACCTTCTTTGAAGGTTTTCTCTGCTCACTCTGGTTTTCTTTCCTATCTCCCATTTGTTTTGTGACTTTCACTACTGTGCCTTTCCTTGCCAAGCTACTCCTTTTTTCTTTTTTTTTTTAACAAGAAAAAATAAGTAAACACATTTGAATAAAAATTGAACTGATTCAGAAATGGTTCATTTGGAGGTACCTTTAGGGAAAGCAAATAATTGAAAAGTTGCATTTAAGAATTATGAGTGAAGATGCTGATGGGTCCTAGTTTTAATCCAGAAATTCATGGTTTACAGTGCAGGAGACCTAATTTCAGTTCTGTCACCCGCCTATGAGAATTTGAAGCCGTATCTCTAGGTTTCTAAGGGCGATCCTGACCTGCAACCAGCTTCTAGAGAGCCCTAAAGGAGGAGGGAGTGTTCTCCTCTAACACCAGTTTAGTGTTGTATGAACAGATGTCTGCTATCAAGGCTCAGAAACTAGAGAGAACTTCAGTGATATACTGAGTGAGCTATCACTATACTGGAGAAACTCTCATTTCTGCCTCAATAGCTATTAAACTACTTTAGATAGAACAGTTAGATCAGAGGGGTTGAGGGAATCATGTCTTCACCATCAGTAAACTTTGACTTCAACCTCTGTAGCAAAGATCAGCATCTTCCAGGAGAGACCCTGATCTTTTCCCCACAGGCTTGGGTTTGAATTATCCAGCAGCATCCACATATGACAGCCACAGAAAAACATTCTGTACACACAAAGAAACCCTACAACAGGAGCTTACTTCAATGGGTTATGTGCTGGAAGAGAGAGAGGCTGAGCAACCTCTTTCTGTGTTGCATCTAGTATGTAGTCTGTGTCTGGTGAGGTTCAGTTGCACCTGGTGTTTGTCCTTGGTTCTGAATGTTTTCTATTAATTGCTTTTAACCCCAAATATGAGTCCTTCCCAAGATGGGTGTGCAGTTAGCTATTCATTATGTTTATGTCTCTTCTCTCTTTATGGAGAGCCTACAGAAACTTCAATATCTTCTCTAAGACAAATACAGACAAAACAGAGTGATCTATATTTGAACTTATGTCCTTTGCTAAATGCTGACCATGTGCTTGGGCTACAAGAGACTCAGAGTGGACAGTCTTTAAGAGATTTTCTGTCAGAATTTGACTGCTGAATTATATTCATTGTGCCTCTCACCTGTCACTGAATTGTGGTCAAATAAATTGCCTTTTGGCAGTGGTAGTGGGAAGTTGCTGCCTGATTCTCACTCACAGGTAATCAGATGATTTGCTTTCCTTTGTTCCCTTTATTTCCTTCTGCAGGGAAGGCTGCTTCTCTCCCATCAGCCCAGAGGCATGTCCCCTTGTGCAGTCTTTCATGTGCCACAACCGAACATTCATCCTGGATGGCCATGTGCAGCTGAAGACAGGTCTGCAAACCCAGGAGCGACACCTTTTCCTCTTCACAGACCTTCTGGTTGTTGCTAAGTCCAAGTGAGTATGGCCCCTCAGGCACATCCCCTACAAAGCAGCCCTTTTTCTTGGTGGAGCATAGCACGGATTTCCATAATGATTTTTTAGTATCAAATCTTCCCTAAATCATAAGCAAGCTTTTTATTTAATCAACAGAACTTAGGTACCTGACTTCTCCAGGTACCTTGAAAAACCCCACTGCCATAGAGGAATTCCATAGAGGAATTCCAGGACACAACATCAGAAGTTATCAGATGTTCTTGGCTGTATTGGTTGCATTTGTCATCTTCCCTGCTTTGGGAGCACAGCGTCATAGAAAAGACTCATGGTGCTCAACTGTGTCTGTCACTCTGCCTCCAACTGATTGTTGTGTTTTAGAAAGGTCATCTTCAGTCCTGTGGGGTGTAGCACCAGTGGCTGTGTGGCAGAGGAGTCAGGGATCTTAATGCTTACCTGGAAGCTGCTTTGATTCACACCAGTGACAAGCAGCTGTATAAAAATGGAGATTGCAGTGATCATTGGCAGTGTCAATCCCTGTAGGTTGTACTGTGCCAAGAGGGGCATGGGGAAGGAGAAGCTGACAAGGAAGGGGAAGGGAAAGGGGAAGAGGAAGGGAAGCAAGCTGAGCAGTCTGAATAGTGTTCATGTGTAATCAGGCTTGCTGCTGAGCTCTGATTATTCACTCTACCATTCACAATTAAATCAGATTTACAAGCTGTGTCTAGCATGCCAGCTTCATGCAGCATTTGTGGTTTAAGGCAATTTCAGAGGGTGCTTTCACTTGTTGTTATGGGTTATGGGAAATAATAATAAAAAATCTTGATGCAGCTTCATTCTCTGTTAGGCACTGTTTGTGGTTTCAGAGGGTGGGTAATATTGAAGTGATTCCTGGGCTTTTGCAATGTGTCTTTTCGCTTAAGCAATTGTTTCAGAGGCTTCTGGGAAAAGCCAGACTAAATCTGTGTTTTCTGTAGAAATTTGAGCTGTGTCCATTTGAATCACACACAGTAAACATAATCCCCCTTCCCCCCAGCTGAACTCCCTTACTTGATTTGGTGTGACAACACAGAGGATATTTTACCCAAAATGTATTCCACTATGGGTGGGTGGTGAAGATAAGAATATTTAGGGGAAATGTTGCTTTTCTACCAGCAGTGCCACTAATAGCATTGTTACTGTATTTATTTATGTGTCTTCATCTCACCTAATTTAAGCTTTAAAATGTTAAGTATTTGCAATTTACCTAGGTTTGTTGTGTCCTCTTAAAGCCTCTGAGGAAAAACTAACACCATCCTGCAGCAGACTCACCTGACCTTGAAAGAGTGTCAAACGTGGTTAAGGCAAATTGTGCTCTTTGGGATCTTTCCTCCCATGGTCAGCATACTGAGCAGAGGCAATGTTAGAACCTGAAGCTGAGCTGCATATTACTGCAGGTTTGGCTGAGTCCCAGTGGGTCTATTTGGATAGGAAAGCACTACACAGTGTAACCACTCCAAAATCTGGTCCCCAGGTAGTAATAACGGTTCTTACAGCATTTGATTTAATGGAGTGAAGAGCCTGCAATGTTTGAAGAAGGTGGAAGAGAACAAATTGTGCTTCTGCATGTGAAAGAAGAGGGAAGGGGGAGGAAGTCTCTGCTAGAAATGGTAAAAATAGTATTTTGAGTGATATTACTTCATGTATTTCAAACAACTAATTGGAATGTTCTCTCTACGGCTGCCTTGTCAGCAATTAAAGCATCAGAGCTGTCACTAATGAATGCTACTTAAAAATCAGCATTTTTAAAGCTATCTCACATTAAAATGCCATTGCTGATTCCCAGAGGGAAAACCTGAGTGAGGTGTGTTCTGTGTGGCTGTGACTGTTGATCGTTGTTGACGTTTTAATAGCTGATGCAGAGTCAAAGCAGCAGGTCACCAGAACAGAATTAATAATACAGTTGAATCTGACTTAACTTTAGAATTATTCCTCATAAAGATGCTAAAATTTTGTAGTACATTTTGTGTTGAATAGTTTTTCAGCTTGGGGCATATGAACACATAAGATATCTTAGGTAGTGCTCAACACTACTGGTGTCAACTCAGCTGCAGGTAGTCAGTCACTATGAAGAGAGCTGAGGTGCAGACTTCCTAGGAGAAGCAAATGGGTACAAAGTTTTGTTAAGGAGAGCAACAAGTATTATGTATCCTCTGAGCTTGCTAGGTAAACTCTGGTACAACACTGAGCTCCTGCTTAAAGGTGGTGAATTAGCATTGCTCCTGTGGAAGTTTGTGAGGGATAAGTTCTCTCTACAACTGCTTGGCAAGGTGCCTGTAGGTTTCTTTTCTGATATTTTCTAATGATTTTTGAAATGTAGACTGTTATCATTTCAGGTCATACATCAGACCAGCTTACAAAAAATAATCCTGTGTTTCTCTGCTACCCTGTCCATTACTACCTTCATGTGAGGACTAAGTCATAAATTAATTGATTGAAAGAGGTTGTCTCCCTCAACCAATGCTAAATATTTAAAATGTTTTACTGTTTTCTATGTATTGGTTAGATTTCTTACAGAAAGTATGTGCTTTTATTTGACAGAGTAAATATTTCAAGGGTCGAGGTTTTTCATGTAAGTTTTTGTGTGGGAAGCACAGAGAAATAGCTTCCTCTTCCTCCTTTGTAACATGTACATGCATATATACACATGAGTTTTAAGATTACTGTCCCAACCTAGCTGGACATAGAAATTAATGGTTGGGTGCATACCTGGAATTATGGTAGCAATCTCAGAATAGATCCATTAATGCTTTTGTCAGAGGGTCCTGTTAAGGAGATTAGCAGAACTAGTGAGAAGTTCATCTTCCATCTGTCGATGGCTGCAAGCTATCCAATTGCCACTTACAAAAAGCAAAAGGAACTGAGTTTATTTGCAGAGGTGGCACAGTCTGAGGTGCATCAATACCCACACCATTGATGGCCCCAATTTTTCTCTTGATTTCAGTGGAATCTGGATTTACTTGATATTTAAAATGTAACACTTGCAAGGAGGCTTGCTTCCTTAAAAAAAAAAAAACTTGATTATTTTGTTATTCTTCCCATTTTTCAAATGTTCAGTCATGCTGCTTCCTTAGTCAGCAGTGGTATATTAATTTCTAGAGGTAATGCTTTGGCACTTAAATAGAAGATTTATATTTCACAAATGCTGGGAACCCATGGATTGAATAAAGGATATCACAGATAGAGATAAAATTATATTTCTTTGGATGTTAATAGAGGCTACTGTTTCTGTACCTCTGGAAACCAGGCCACTTGAATACTGATAATAGCTGAGAGTTGTGACTAGGCAAGGCAAACAGGGCTTACAAGAATGTACATCAAGCATGACTGGAGAACATCTTTGTGCTTCTGCCAACACCCTGCTGACACCTGCTACTGGCACTGTACATGTCTGGCTTTATGAACTGTAAATGTTAAAAAAGTGAAACAGAATGTAGAGAGTTCACTGTACTGGCTAACAGGAAAAAGAAATTGAGGAGAAAGGGAAGGTCAACAGATTGATTTGGTGGAGTCAGACCAGGTATACGTCTATTGACATCTGTATTAGAATCCAGAGCTTTATTTTTTGGTAAATCCACATTTTCACAGTTCATTCTGTGGTCAGTCAGTTACAGATATTTATGTATTTTTGGCAGATCTTATTTGTTGCATTATAAACTCGTTTGTTGATGAGCATGTTTAAACATTCTACTATACTTCAAGTTTCTCTTTGATGAGTAAAAAAAAGTCTTGCTTTTAGTTTAAAAAATACATGAACTTGAGATGGTATTTTCAGTATTTTATGTCAATCTAATTGAAGTACCAGATGCAATATGGTCTGATTGCCACCACTGTGAAGGCTGCTGGGTAGTAGTGCACTACCCCACTACACCTGTTAGCACAATGTCACCTGGAAACTTCACACTGGTCAGAGTACTGCAAGTTCATCTGTGTCCTCTTGAAAGCTGTAAGGTTCAAGTACTTTCATGTTTCAGACTGTATTGGTTCAGTCTGTCCTACACTGAATACCTTGTAAATGAGACTAATCTCAGAGAAGGTGTTCCATGTGTATCAAAGCTCTAAGAAACTGCTTGCCTGGTGTATTTATTTACTTATGGAGCACTAATCACCTGGCACTGTCCCTATCCACAGTTGCAAAACAGTGATGAACTGACACACCTCATGTGCAAACCCACCTTGAATTCAGTGGCTGTTGCATAGCTGAGGAGCTGGACTAACTTTGCCAGTAGTGGTTGTCACTGCTTATACTCACTATAATTGTTCACCCTGGAGCTCAGCAATCCAAATACACTGTAAACTCACCAATACCATTAAAGTCACTGAAAGGAGGGTCCAGCACAACTGCCAATCTTTGTCTCATGGCAAAATTTGAGGGGAATTCTAGACATGGGCGGTTTTCTCCCAAGAAGGGGTATGTCTAGGGATGTTACAAACAGCCCAAGTTGATCCCGTTTAAATGAGAAATTGATATATTTTTATGTGCAACCCAAATAAATAATGGTTTTCTTTAGTTAAAGCAGAAGTGCTTCTTCCATCAGCTCCAATGTAAGTGACTGAAGAAAATGAGTTGTTTAACCTGCCTTGCTGTGTTTTCATCAGTGTGACATACCTCTGAATTTCTGCCAGCAGGTCGCACTCTCATTTCAAACTTAAGTGCCAGGCACGTCTCTGTGAGATGTGGACAGCATTTTGCACAGAAGAAGTCTGTGAAGGCAGCACAGACCCAGAGAGGTCCTTTGTTTTGGGCTGGCCTACTACAAACTGTGTGGCAAACTTCAGGTAAGAATTGAGATATGTTTTACTTTCCAAGTTACTTAAATGTTTTAGGCTGACAGGTGATGAGACTATCAAGGGTTCATTTCAGCACCAGTGAACACAGGAAGCAGGAGTGTACTGGGTTTTAAACTAGTTTCTCCTACTGCTATGAGCAAGTCACTTACACTCCATGCCCCATCTTCTGTCTCTCTGCAAATATGGCAGTGACACTCACTTATCACTTAAAAATTAGAGAAAATATGTGGTTTGACAAAGCACTGCCAGTGCTGCAGCCTTGCTCAGTTTAAACTTTTTCTTTCTCTTTCTTTCTCTCTCTCTTTCTCTCTCTCTCTTTCTCTCTCTCTCTTTCTCTCTCTCTCTTTCTCTCTCTCTTTCTCTCTCTCTTTCTTTCTCTCTCTTTCTTTCTCTCTCTCTCTTTCTCTCTCTCTCTTTCTCTCTCTCTCTTTCTCTCTCTCTTCCTCTCTCTTCCTCTCTCTTCCTCTCTCTTCCATGGGATGCTTTTAGACAAAAGAGCTTGTACTGGAAGTAGCAGGAAACATACAGTGAAATACTGACCTTGTCCTGTTTCTCTTTTTAATTTAATTATGCCAGAGAAAATGTTCAGAGTTCCTCTTAAACCAGAATCTCTGAATTTTAACAAAGAGAAAGATTTTTGGTCTGTATTTGCAGCATTGACTGTAGGACAAAAGGGCTGTAGAGGTAATTTCAGTGATTAGGCTAATTTTAGTCTCAGCAGGAGGGCTCTGTCGTCACTTCGGATAAGGGAGGGCACCGTCCCCCTGAATCCCAGCTGCTTAGTCACAATAAATTGTCTGGGTCTTGGAAAATGCATGTTCCTCTTTACCAACGGGGAGCAAAAGCTGATGCATAATTTGTATGTCACACTGGCCGTATCCAAAGAGAATGCTGTGCACAAACTACTCTCTGTTGAGCTGGTTGTGCTGTTTATGTCTTTTTTCCGCTTAATAGTCCTGAAACAAAGCTGAAATTTTATATTGATTTTCAGTTGAACTGTTGCAAAGAAACAAGATCTTTGATCTAGAGACAGTGCATGATCCTTTATAGCTATCAGAAAGTAGTTGGGTAGGAAAGCAATAGCTTCAATCGAAACAAAGTCCAGGATTTTGTAGAAGTTAAATTATGTCTGCACAGAAAAACTAGCTGCACAGAAAAATATAAAACACCGTGCATAAGTCCATAGGGGCAGAGCTGACATAATTGAAGCAGCCAAAGTAGAGTCACATTCTAAATGTTTATAAAATGCATTCTCTTCACATCATCATTCAGTAGATTTGTTGTTCCTTAAATGCCTGCTCTTAAAATTTGAAGAATTTGATTTGTAGGAGCAACAGTGGGAATAATAGTTGCTCCATCTGGGGCAGGATTTAAACCAAAAGAAAGCTGAAGCAAAACTAGGTTAGATTCCTTGCACTATCCTGTTATTAGCTGCATTTAACTGGGCAGTTTTGTATCCTGTGAAGTGTATAAATGAGATAAAGATAAATGAGATAAGCCTTAAAATGTTCAAAGTTAACTTCTACCAAGTACAATGAGACCAGTTTTCATTGTCTTATGTGTATGTTGTGATGTGGTTATAAACCAAGTATTGAATAAGAACAGTGAAAGTGGAAAGAAGACTATATATCTGAGGAAATACCTTTAAATATCTGAATTAAGTTTGTATTTTAAAGTGACCTCCTCTTCTACTTGAACACTTGTTCAAGAATTCAACCAATTTCCTACTGCAAAGCTCACTGGTAAAGCTCATTCAGTGGTAAAGCTCTAACTTCTGTGACAAAAAATAGCAACTGGGACTTTTGATCTCAGTGGCAGGCTTTTCAGTTGATTTTGGAGGGAAATAGGTGGTTTGATTTTTTTTTTCAAATCTAGAAAAAACTTTTGGTTTTTGTAGGTATTTACGGAAATTGCAACTAAGAAGCAATTCATTCTACCATGGTTTGTACAAAAGCTATTTTGGTGTTAGAATGATGGCTGATCTGTCTCTGTTTTGTTGTAATTCTTGCAGGTCTGCAGAACAAAAGGAAACATGGCTGTCTTTTTTGCAAAGGTACTTTACTATACAGTCTTTGAAGACCATGAAGAGAGTTCCAGTCATGTAGACCAGTAATTCCCAAGCTGTGGTGCTTATGTCATCATGATAGATAAGCTCTTTGAAAGGGGTATTAAGAAAAAAATCCATCTCATATCTTCTCCCTGCAGAACATATGGCACTGCATGTGCCTTTCATGCAATGATCACTATTCAAGGAAGGAAACCCTTCCCTGTGCCTGAACTTGGCTCAGCACAAAACTGGAGTGATTACTGTCACACATGGTCCCTTCCCTATCCAGCTGTAGGAGCCTCTGTCACCATCACTCTTGTTGAGTGTGGAGCTCTTTCCATGGTGATGGCATCTAAGCAAGCCCAGCTTATGAACCTCTGCTCTAATCTGCTGCACATGTCTGGCTGTATTTTTGTCCTTCAAAATCTACCCCAAGCCAAAGAGTATGGTGAGAGAGCTTGTGTAAACAGAGCTGTTTTATTTCAGTCTGTGTTTGGACAGAAAACTACTAGGAGTGGATTTGTTTTCCGGTCACCTAATTCTATTGGTTAAAGTTTGTGTCTTTATCGAGTTCTTCAGAGTTCCTGGGGTTGTTTAAATCTTCCTTGCTGGGGATGATTTCTAACTCCTTCCTGCCCAGTCCTTTGAACTGGTCTGTACATGTAATTCTTTCCAGTTACATCCATCCAGTAACATCCAGTTACATCCCCAGCTAAAGCAGTCTGCCTGTAGCGCAGATTGAGGCATTGCAGTAAGGGGTAGTTTTAGCTTGATTCAAAAAAACGCATTTTCTCTGCTGCTCACTCTGATTTCTACAATGAGCTTTTAACACAACAGGGCATTACTGGGGGCCACAGTCAGCATCCCTTCCTCATAATGCTGAACGCTTTCCTGTCATGGGAGATCTTTCTACTGCAGTACATCTGCAAACTGCTTCTTATATATTTGCTCAATTGCTATTTAAATCTCTGTCTTGCTATTTATGTTTATTATATTAAAAATGTACTTGTTTTGTACTTGTTATGTTAGTCGAATAAGAGAAGAGAAAGAAAAAGACTACCCGAAAAGCATTCCTCTGAAGATAATTGCAAAGGACGTGGGAACCTGTGCATATGTAAGTGCTCTTGGGCTGAACAGGGGTCTAAAGCCATATCATCTGTGAATGCTAGTCACCTGTAAACCCACTGGATATTGGGAGGGTTCCTTTGGTTTGTAACCTCCTTAAGGATCCAGCCCCTTTAAGACTTGGCCTATGCAGCTCTGAAGTGTTTATTTCCTGTGTTTAACACGAGTTCCATTTTAAAGACAGTGTCCTTGGTAAGAAATGCTGGTTCTGGCACGCAAACTGAAGACTCTACAGTGTGAGATCTCCAGAAACACCTCTAGCGGAACTTATGCACAAGCATCTTCAGAAATGCCAGTACAATGTACTCTTTTTTGGCTTGTAAAACTGATCTAAACCCACAGCTGCCCTGATTCAATTCTGCAAAGTCACAGTGTGTTTTATTGTTTACAATGACTGCAAGTAGCAAAGCTGCATATATGAATACCCTGAAATTGCCTTAAGCGTGTTTTTCATCAACTAACTGATTCTGGTAAATTTATAGGCATAAGGTAAATTAGTAAAAAAACGTCATCCACAGAGTGATTTGCATCTTTTTTACGCAGTTATTTCAAAACAATTTACCCTCAACTCTTGAATGTGGCCAGTTCCCTAGGGATGCCCTAACATTCAGTGATAAGCCATCCATTCTTCCTTTGCTTCTTACACATTTGTCTTTTCAACTGTGCTTGTAAGATCAGTATTTCATGGACAGAAACCTAAAGACCACTTGCAAGGACAGGAGAAATTTTCACTGAATTTAGACTTTACTGGAAGTCATTGCCAAGCAGTGAATCTCCACTTGGAATTTTGTATTTGCATAGACTTAAGCATATAAAGAAGTCTCCCTTTTTTCAGAAAGTCATTATTAAGGTAAACTATAATAGTTGGAATTGCAGGGTTGCTAAGACAAATGTTAATAAACAATAGCAATGACTGTGATTGTTCAAATGCAGAACTACAGATCTAGGCATGTTCAGGTGTCCATAGATCATACGTGCATTCAGATGTTGCACTCTTGTACCAAGGGTTTTTGGGATTTTTTAAATGTCTTCTTAGCTATAGTTAGCTTATGTGCCAAGTATGGTTTCCTAATCCTGACAGTCCTAGAAACTACACATTGGCGTCTAGCTGTTATCAGTTATAAAACAGAGGAGGAACAGTTGGAAACTTTGTGATGCAAATAGTTCTTATGACAGCATGGTCCCTGTGCTACAGCAGCTGGAGATGCCCAAGAATTATTTCATTTTTTGAGGGTAGGGAAGGCTGAACACAAGGCACAAGCGATTTTATTATATTCTAGCCAAGAGCAAAACTTATGCAAATGTGCTGACCTACTCCTGAGAGCCAGATGTCATTGCTTCAGGCTAATGTTAAATTTTTTATGGTATGAGTGTCCTGAAGCAAGTTATACGGTATTCTCACTACTTTCCTTTGATTACCATGGCAGCTTATTACCGTCAGGGACTTTCACAAATGTACAACTCAGATCTCTTCCAAACACAGAATATCAGGAGGCTGTTTCACTGGAACATCCTATGGCTGGTGTAAAATTGATATGCTACAGGGTAGCAGGGTATAGTAAACTCTTTTGGGACTGACAGTGAACATTTACATCTTGGCTCTGCCACCTTCCCTTCTTTGGATTATTGGACATTTTGCTGCAGTGTGCATGCATTTGTTCTGCCAGAGCTTTAGGCTGGCTATGAACGTCATGCAGTCCAAAAGCTATGTGGTCTTGTTAGCCAAGCCAAACTAACATGTCTCTAAAGATGGCTTAGTAACTATTTCTTGACATATGAGAGTTGCTTGTCAGCTTGGAAGTGAGGACAGAATGGCTGTGATGATTAAAGCAAAAACCACTTTGGTCACAATGTCTCCACTTGATTTTGCCTCTGCAAGGTGATGGCAGCAGGTGCTGCCACATTCTGGCAGGGCTGAGGATGGAGCCATTAATCCTGATGTGTTTGAAATGCGTTGCCCTGCAGAAGAGCAACCTGTGGTGCTGAATTACAGAGCCCAGCTGTACAGGAGTAACACTGGTGCCAGGCAGCAGGTGCTGAAATCTCACTCTGGAAAGACTTCCTTGTGGAAAATGGCACTTCCACCAACACAAAGCTTGGCATTTGATAGTGGTTGCTGTAGCAATTTAGAAAGTGGTGTTTCTGCTGATCCATGCTTTTCCATACTGCTGATCAGTAGATTCTGGAAGATGCTAGACAGATAGCATTTTAATTGGATGAAAGATTACCAAGAGGAAGTGCTTTTGGCACTAAGTTAAATCTAGCTTTGAGAAATCTATGTAGAATGTGGCAGAGGATATAAAGATGAACAGCCTGTATATAATATTTTCTGACCAGGGACATTTTCAGTAGAAAAGGACAGAAATGATTAATAATTGATATGAGGAGCAATTAATTCCCTGAAAAAACCCTCACTGGAATGTTTCTTTTTTCTTTTTTTTTTTTTTTTTCCAAAGGAAACTTGCATGCTTTTAAATTAATCAAACTATTACATTTCCCTTCTCCAGTGTCTAAAGTGCAATTAGTGGCTGTGTCTTTTTTGCATATTTTAATGTGGCGGTCTTGTCTCCAGAAATCATGGCACTCTCCCTTCTGATGGAACTGTTAGGGAAGCAGGGAGCCAATACAGAAAGTGTGTGATCAAACTCTTGGTCTCAGACAGCTGAATCTTTATCTGTATAATATAACTTACTTATCAAGTAAAATTTTAACTCTCAAATTTTCCAGCAGTTAATTATGCTTAATTAAACTTCAGATACTCTTTGCAAACACACAGTTTTAATGCCTGTTTCCCCTTCTCTTTTTCTTTTCTATTCACAGTCAAAAACCCTAAGTGTAACCAATGTTGATACAGCAAATGATGTAATTCTGATGGCTCTGCAGCAGCTGGGAATTAATGTAAGTCTTTGCATCAGTTTTAATGACTCTTCTTGTAGTGATTTTTAATAAGCAAATAGTTTATTGCACTTTTCCTAAGTTTTAGGATAAAAACCTTAATTAAATCCTTTGTCATAGAAGTTCAGTGTTGTTGAAATGAAGCAAAAATGCCTTGTTAATATGTAGACCTCCAGAGATCATCAAGTGCCTCAAAAGTTTGAATAAGTCTTTTATCCTTGTAAGGAATCCTTCACATTTGAAGTTGCTTTTAAATCTGTTTCACTGATGCCTAAGAGGAGATAGCTTGACACAAGAAATGAGAGTTTGATTCAGCTCCTTTTGCATATTTAAGTGTGAAGAGGAAACCTACTGACCTGCTTGTTAGTTGGTTTCAAAACGTGCAAACCTGGCATGATCAGCTCTGTCCCTAGATTACAAGTACAAGCACTGCTCTCAAGTGTCCAAATCAGACACTCTAAATATTCATGGGCCTTTAGTGTAATGTGAGATATGAATGTAACTGGGTGATTGCACAGAATCTAAATGCACTCAATGTAACTGAGTGATTGCACAGAATCTAAATGCACTCAATGTAACTGAGTGATTGCACAGAATCTAAATGCACTCTATTTAAGCAATTTAAGCAACTGTTTTGGAAAAAGGCTTGTATGGGACTTCATGGAATCGTTGAATACCCAGTTGGAGGGAGCCTTGAGAATCATCTGGTCCAACCTTCCTTTGCAAAAGCATTTTCTAGGCTGGATGTCCCAGCACCCTGTCCAGCTGAATCTCAAAAAGTGTCCAATGCTGGGGAATCCCACTTCACTGGAAAGATTATTCTAATGGTTGATTGATCTCATTATGAAAATGTTTCCTCTTCCATTAGGAATCTCCCCAGGAGTGAGTTGTACCATCTGACTCCTTGTAAAAAGGGTATCTCCATCTTCTTTGTAACCACCCTTTAAATGCTGGAATGTGATGATAAGGTCTCCCCTAAGCCTTCTTTTCTCAAGGCTACACAAACAGAATTCTCTCAGCTTCTTCTCATATGACAGGTTTTCCAGATCATCTTTGTGGCCCTTCTCTGGACCCCCTCCAGCCCATCCTTATCTTTTTTGTTTAGCAGGGACCAAATCTGAAGACAGTATTCCAGGTGTGGGCTGACAAATGCTGAGTAGAGTGGGATAATGATTTCTTTAATTCTGCTGCTGTTGCCCTTGTTGATGCAACCCAGAATCCTGTTGGTTTTCTTTGCTGCAGTAGCACACTGTTTACTTATGTTGAGCTTGTTGTCCACCATGACCCCCAAATCTCTTTCCGCAGAGCTGCTCTCCAGCCAGGCAGATCTCAGTCTGTGCTGCACTTCTGGATTATGTTTTCCCGGTTACCTTACGCTTGTGCTTTTTGAACTTCTTCAGGTTCTTGTTAGCCCACACTTCCAGCCTGTCCAGGTCTTCCTGCTGGGTGACTCTCCCTTCCAAAATGTCCTCTTCCCCACTCAGTTTGGTATCATCAGCAAACATGGGTAAACTTGATCCCATCATTGAGATCACATATGAAGATACTAAACAGTATTTGGCCTAGTATTGATCCCTGGGGAACCTCACTTTTGACAGGTTGACAGTTTGAAAATTATTTACCTCCACCTTCTGCGTGCAACCTGTCTGCCAGTTCCCCACCCACCACATGGACCACTTGTCTAGGAGGTGGCGGTGGGGAACTGTATCAAAAGCCTTAGAGAAATCCAGATAGACAACGTCCATCCTGTGCCCCAGGTTGCTAGGTTACTTTGTCACAGAAGGGGATCAGGTTTGCCAAGCACTCTTTGCCCACGGTGAATCTGTGCTAGCTTTTCCCAGTCATTTGACTTCATTGGACTTGTGGTAGCTCACAGGAGGTTTCGTTCCATAGCTTTCTAAGCGACTGAAGTAAGACTGATGGACCTGTAATTTCTTGGATCCTCCTTTAAGCACTTCTTGTAACAAGGGTGACATTAGTTTTCCTTTGGTCTGCAAACTCCCCAGATCTCCATGACTTCTAAAAGATTGTGGAGAGCAGTCTCACAATGTCAGCCAGCTCTCTTGAACACTCTCAGGTGGGTAATGTCTGTGCCCATCGATTTGTAGGGATCAAGCTCACATAGCAGTTCACATGCCCACTCCTTCTTCACTGGCAGGGGGTCTGCGTCTGCATCAACCTGTGTTTTTTGTTCCCAAGGCCTGGAGCCCAACAGTGCTGGTAAAGGGCTTTGAAAGTGTGAAAACGTTTTAAAGCTTAAAAAAAGTTTGAAAAAGCCTTATTTACCACCACCCTCTGGGTGTGGCCTGTCAGCCAGGTCACCACCCACTGCACAGGCCGCTTGTCTAGACTGCAGTGCATCAGCTGTGATGCAATAGTGGCAGGCAGTGCACCAAGGAGATGTAGCGATTGCTAGCAGACCAAGTACTGCCTCAGCTGGCTCCCTTTGCTCTAACCCAGGCAAGGTATGTCTGGTATGCCTCAGGTGTAGTAATTAATCAGTGTTATGCACAAGAATTCTGGCTCCCTTACTCTGTTTCTCTCACTATTTCACAGAATGGTTCCAACTGTCACTAGTGGTCATAGAAGCTTCTGGGTGATAGCTTTTTAACTGGACTGTCAGGCTGATGTTTGGGTCACAAGATTTTTTTAAAACATCCTACTATTGATGCATATGTTGATCTCTTTGCATGGAACCTGACAACTCTTTCCTTACTATAGCAGTGAGGGTGAAGGGTCAAGTATGACCAAAATGCCATGCAAGTGCTTCCTGAGGCTTCTAGAGAGCCCCAGCAAAAGTTGGATTTACCTCAGAATTTGCCTTCCCTAGCACTTATTATCCCTAATTTTCAGAGGCTTTAAATGCATCCAGGGGCCTGTTCTGCTAGCTTGGTATTTCTCAGGCACAAAAAATTTCTGTTTAGCCATTTTCATGTAGCTCAGACATCCCATTTACACCAGGACTGGGGCTGTGGCCTGAGCTTAGGATCCAGCACTCTGTCCAACTTAAGTAGCTCTTGGAGCTGATGGAGGGACTGCAAAGTGAAAGGGATAAGATGCAAGTTAAAATAGGATTTTAATTGCACATTGCCTTCCCTAGTTTGTACCAAACAGCAAGAGACTGTACTATATTGCAACTGCAAGTCTTTATTATGCTGTATTATAACTGCAAGTCTTTATT
Source organism: Indicator indicator (assembly GCF_027791375.1). Lineage (NCBI taxonomy): Eukaryota > Metazoa > Chordata > Aves > Piciformes > Indicatoridae > Indicator > Indicator indicator. The sequence goes on along the minus strand of NC_072010.1, from coordinate 18,766,849 downwards.
ATGATGTGCTTCATTTTTACCCGTTTTATGGCTGTCATTTGCATTTCTTCATTTTGTGTACAGAAAAAAATAACAGGAAATGGTAGTATTGCAAGAGAGCATTTTGTTTGAGACGAGCAGGAGGAGGAGCTGCTTAGGTTTCGGCTTTGTGTTCTTTTGTATGTATCACAGTCGACCCTTTCCCCTTCTTTACATTTTAATTTCGAGTGCAAAAAGATTGAAAGCTATCTGAAAGATTTAAAATCTTGCCTGCAGAATTATTTGCCCAAGTAATATTCAGTTTTTTCACTGCCTCTTCATAGCATAAAACCTTTTCCAACAGAGGGATGTTGTAAGATTAGCATTAAAATCAAGCAAGCTAAATAAATTAAGCTGTAGCCTGTGTATCAGTCAGACACCCAACCCCCTCAAAGGATTGTTCTGATTGTGAGGAAGCTTTTCCTTATTTGACATCTTGAGGGTTTTTATTTATGCCCAGAGAGAACCACTTGAAAGGAGCTCTATGACTTTTCAATGGCAATTATAAAAACTACATTTCACACATTGTGTGATTAATGGGGCTATTACTTTGGCTGAGTTCACTCTGGTTCAACACATCAGGGTTTTTCCCTCTGTGGTTTCTCTGGTAAAATGACAACTAGTTCATGCAAAATGGCATTGATCATCTGTTCCAAATTATCAGAAAGGCAGAAAGAAGAGCCTTGGGTTTCCTAGCTTCGTAAGTACACCTGCTGATTTTTCTGGGACAGTCACATTTATACTGACAAATGGCCTCATAAAGCCAGTAAAGTACAACATTTGAAATCAAGAGATGAGCAGCCTGCCTCCTGAAACTGTGCTTATTAGCTCTTCCCCTGATTCTCCTTCCCAGTAACAAACCCTTTCATATATATGTTTAAAAGGAAAAGTAAATACTCCTTCTTGTGCTCCTCAGCTGTATTTATTTGTGCCTGGCTGCTTGCCCTGAGGCATCAGAGATGCCTCCAAAGCCTATTTATTTTCCTTCTGCCCCCTGCTAGCTAACTTAACAGCAGTGGTAATATGGCCCAGAAAGCTCTGTCAGTCAGAGAGCAAACTGCAAAGGCTTTTTTGGGTATATCAGCATTACACCGGGTGTGTACAGCAAGTAGAAAGAATTACAGATGGTAGAGGTTGAAAAGGACCTCTGGAGATCATCTAGTCCAAGACTCTCAAGAGATTTAGGGGCACTAGATGAAGGTCCAGAAAACGCAAGATAAGTAAACATATTTAAAGGTAGATAGGATTGAATTCTAGAGCTAAATAAATACTGTTATGTGGTATTTATCATCTTTTATAGCTGAAAACTTCTGGGTTTTAATTATCCTAGTTTAGCAGTGTCACTGAAAAGGGATTTAAGGTGTAATAGATCACTTTTCATGCAGTGTTATGTATCCACTTGCTATTACCTTTTGTCCTGAGAGTGGTTTATATTAAAGGTCATTCTTACTTCTATTGTCTCACCATCGTATCTGCAATAGTGTACTATTCTCCTTCTTCAGTTAAACTGAAACATTGTATATTTACACTAAATGTAGTGTTTAGACTCTGCTTTCAAATCAGCAGCTTTTCCCAAAGATGTTCACATTTTCCAGTCCTCTGGAAATTCTCTGATGTAGATTTATCTTCTCCACTGTAAATTTTAAAAGAGGACTCATCAGTCTTAAAGCACCGTCCAGCACTCCCAGGCCCTGCCACACAAAAGGGCTCATGGCAGGCCCAAGAGGAGATTTTGGGGCAGTGTTTAGTGCCAGGAGCCCCTTGGGTGTCATCCTTGCCTTGGCATCATTAACACAGTCTCAGGTCTCAGGCAAAGGTGCACCTGGGGGACACAGTGGGGAGATGGCGGAGCAGAGGTCTTATGTGAGAGTAAGGGTGTCTGTGTGCCAGAGCACATCCCAAAGGTTGCAATTGCCCTGGTACTCAGGACAGAGCTGAAGGGTCACCTTAGCTCACATGAGCTGTCTGCTGTCTGCCACAGGCTCCACAGCGGCCCCTGCTTTGTGCTACTTATCTGTAATCGCTCTGGGGGATCAGACCTGTCTCTCCTGGATGCTGGCATTGAGAAGGGGGACACAGACTTGCTGGGGGTCTGGAGCAGCACCTGGGGCCAGAGGTCCTCTCCATGCTGTGTGCTGTCTCATTTCCAGCCTTCTGGGAGTGGGGAGGCACATGGGCTGAGGACTGACAGCCACATGGCATGGAGGGCTGGCATAGCTATCATCTTGATTTGTCCTGAAAAGCAATCCTAAGCCCCAGCAGGCTGTTACTTCTGTCCCTCTGCTTCCAGGAGCAGTGAAAGAACTGGGGCAAATTTCCTCTTTTTCCTTCAGAAATGACAGGCTCCAGCCCCTCTCATTGCTCAGAGCTGGACCCTGGTCACACAGACTACATTGAACATGACAGACACAGTTCAGAAGCTTTACTGGTGGCAAATTTGGGCACTGCAAAAGTAAAGGGAGTTCCTCTGGCCCTGCTGACAAGGTGCAGATTATCTTTATATTGTGAGAAACCTAATACAAACCTATTCTTAGTGGCTGGCAAACTTAATGTTGTTTTTTAGGGCTCTGAAAAAGACTACAAGCTGTGGGTGATTTCAGGAAGAGAAGATGCTCCTTATCCTCTCATTGGTAAGTTCCTGACATGATTTCATTTTTCAACATTCCCTCAGTTTTAAGTGCTGAAGGAAGCAAGAAATACAGAGAAGACTGAACTGCAGTTTCCTCTTTTCTTTGTTTTGTTTTTCCCATTTTTTCTCTTACTTCCCTGTCACACAAGTTTGTCTATTTGGGGAGCTAGTCAGATGCTGATCCTTTTTTTTGACGAGCAATTGTCTGCTTGTGTCATTAAGAGGTTGAAAAAGTTCATTTATCTCTGCCCCAGTTTTGCTGCAAGAGCCTCAGTCTTCCTACAGTCAGCCTCTCCACTCACTCCTCTCCTCTCCTGGAGTTAGTCCAGCTTTACCATATTTCTTCCTACACTTCCATAGCTTTGTTTACTCCCCTCCTCAGCAAAACTCAGCAGAGTTTTGAGAAATGTTCTGTTCTTCCACAACTCAAGTTAACAGATTCAAGAGGCCCTTTCCAATCCTTTGTCTAACTGGCTTGACAGCACCCCTCTGATTAGGAGCAAATTATCACTTACTCACTATCTAAAATGCTTTTTAAAACATTTCCTCTCCAGGAATCAACCCAAAGCACAGAAGTGATTGGATGGAGTGATTTGATTTTGGCCCATGATTCACTGAGGCAAAAATCCTGTCTTGTTCTTAAGAACCTTTGCCTGTAGAAGCCCAGTATTGCTTGTGCTATGTAAGAGCTCACAGATGACTAGAACAAGAAAAATGAGTGGATTTTCTGTTTTCCTCTTGCAAATCTAACCCCAGTAAATCTTAACATTCCTTCTTAAAGCAGCCTTAGCTACAAATGCCTTTCTGGAGTTAGACAACATTAATATTTATAACATGTCCAACTTCTACACCTTAAACACAGTTCAAACTGTTTTGTCATTGAAACATGCCAGACTTTGTCTTTCCGATCATGCGTAGCTTCTTCAGGTAAAATCAGAGCCATGGTTTTAAATGCAGAACCAGAGAATTCAGAAATGGGAAAGGCCTTTCTAATTGACTGACTCTCACTGGAGGCTGGATGTGGCTCTAGGCCACCTGATCTAGTGTGAGGTGTCCTTGCCATGGCAGAGGGGTTGGAACTAGATGATCCTTGAAGTCCCTTCCAACCCTAACAATTCTATGATTCTATGAAATTCAGGTTGCAATCATTTGAAAAGAAGAATCTGATAGTAAACTGATGCTGCCTTGATATTTATGCAGACGTTTATTAGATAAGACCAGCTTTTATCATCAGAAACAAGGTCTGACCGTGCTCCAGCTTTTATCATCAGAAACAAGGTCTGACCGTGCTCCACGGAGTAAGACTGTGCTTCAGCTTCATGCTGCTGGTAGTCTCAAATAACATCTCTTCCACTGTCAGTGTTCAAGTCTAAGTGCAAAGTAACAAAGACCTCTTAAGACTGCACCCATATTTAATGTATTTCAACTGCCAGGTCTTTAAACAAGGCCAAAAACTATCTTGCTGGTGGCATTTTTAAAAGCTCCTCCAGAAATAAATTGCCTCTATGTAGTCCTCAGAGATGGTGTTTAGTGCCAAGCACGGCTTACTTACATTAGCCCTGTGATTAACATTTCCTTCCTGTTTCAGCCCCAGACGGGAACCATAATTGTGTCTCATTTGACTGAGCTGATGGTGGTTGCATGAAGAGGGAGGGAAGATCACTTTCACAATGTTTTTTTTTTTGTTTTGCTTGCTTAGCAAAAGTCTCATTTCTTGCCAGAACCATATGGGCAACCAGTACCTAAACTTTCTGTGTTACAAGTAACGAAAGAATAAACACTGAATTCAGAAGTAGTTCTGTTTTTTTTGTTCTGATGAATTTTTATGTGATATGTCTATAGTAGGTCTGACTTTACCTTTATGTCACTTTAACTATACTGAACACAGTAACTCCATATCTGCTAGTTTTAGATTTTATGCCAGTGCAAGTATGCAGAAATGCATCAATTCTGAGATTACTGAGAGAGAAAGTGATGCAGGCCAGCATGCAAAATCTGCTTTTCCTCCAAGGCAGATGGAGTTTTGCAAGTCTCCAGTCAATCCAACACAGATTATTCTGATTTTTCTTTGAACAGGGCATGAATTTCCCTTTGGAATTAAAATGAGCCACATTCGCGATGCTATGCCCCATGGATCAAAGCACTGTGCCTGCCCTAGGCAGCTTCAGGGGTCCTTCTTGACGGAGCAGCTGCCCCAGGAGCTGCAGTGCCAGTTTGTGCTGAAGCCAAGCCGCCTGGCTGTGTGCCAGCAACTGAACGGTACGTCACCCCTCTCACCCCTGCATCATTCACCCACAGCCAGACTACATCCCTGGCTGTGCTGTAGAAAGCAGACGTGCTGGTGTTGGAGGTGGGGGCTGTGAAAAGCAAAGAGAAGCATGCAGAAGTACCTTCCAGCTGCACGGGGGATTGTGCAGTGGAGCTCTCCCTGATTTGAGTGTGCTGTTGTGTATGTGTCATCTTTGTAAGTTACATTTTGACAAGCTGCCTGTCAAGTTTTTGTTCTAAATGCAGCAAAAGAAGTACAAGATCCCTGCCCTGCAATTTTTTTGTAAGTCTGTTAGACGACCTTTTCTCTGCAGCCCTTGCTCTGCTCTGTAGCAAGGCAGAGTGGTTTTATGGTTGAGGAGTCAAGGCTTGAATTCAGCACAGAACTCCCATACAACATTTAGCAACATTATTTATCTCAACAAGGTACTTAGAGCTACGCACCTGCCTCACTGGGACCCTCACATGGCAAAGCAGCCTAGGCGTGTGCTTGAGTACCTAGATGAAGTGAGCAAATATAGCTTCTTTATTTCAGTTCTCTTTGAGTGAAATGAAGACAGTAACATTTGCTTCTGCCTTTGGCTTTGATGCTAAAAAAATGGTTACCTGCTCTCTGTTTTGCACTCTGTTGTCAGTGACACAATGACTGCTTACTGCTCATGAGTAACACAAATGAGGTGATCTTTGCAGGATTGGGGCATTATACTAAAAACTTCGCAGGGCAAGGATGTATCCCATGTGTTTTTGTTGTACTTAACACACTGGCATGCTCATCTCAATTAGGAACTCATCCCTACTTCACCATTAATGACCTCATAATAATAAAAATAACATGCATGCTGTTATCCTGTGCACTCCTCAGTAGCTAAGATCTCCTACAACATATGAATACAATCCATTTGTAATAATTTTAGAAATTAAATATAGTGAGACTATACCTGTGCCTATTATGAATTATTCCGGAAATTGATTGCATTTTGTATAAATTAATTTCCTTTCCACATGCCTTTACCCACCCCCCCACTTCCCAACCCCCCTTTCCAGTAATTTGGATCATATATTACTTCATGGCATAATTTAAGAATGAGGCAATCTAGCAAAAGGGTGTAATTAGGTTTACAGGCCCCACTTGGCAGCTGACGTTGACTGGCAAGAGAAAATAGAAATGCAAATCAGGCCTGTAAAGTTCTAATGCAGATGTGTTGTCAGCAGTGCTGTGCAAGCTGCAGGAGGGAAAGCAAGGCTGGCCTTGGGGCAGCAGAAGCCTGGGGCATCCTGCAAGTCATGCACAGGGACTGCGCTAAGTGGGAGAAAGAGACCTTCAGTCCTTTCAGCTTTCCTACTTTCATCAGACAAAACCTTTCAAAGTGATGCATAGGTCTGGCTGCTTGCAAAGGAGATTATCTTGCATACAGCACTGGTTGTTGAGCTCTTCCTAACTCCTCACCTACTGAGGTTTTGGAAAATGTTAAAGGATACCTTACCTGCAAGCAAGCCAAGCTCATCTTTAAGGCTGAGAGGGGACCTTATCAATGTCTAAAAGCGAAGGGTGGCTGTCAGAAGGATAAAGCCAGTATCTTTTAAGTGATATCCAGTGATAGGATGAGGGGCAATGGACACAAACTCAGTCCAGGAAATTCCATCTCAATGTGAGAAAAAACTTTTTTACTCTGAAGGTGATGGAGCACCAGAACAGGCTGCCCAGAGAGGTTATGGAGTCTCCTTCTGCAGAGATCTTCAAAACCCACCCAGATGCATTCCTGTGTGACCTGCTCTTAAGTGGTCCTGCTTTGCAGGGGGGTTGGACTCAATGATCCCTTCCAAACCCCAGCATTCTATGATTCTATGGTTCAGATCAGCAAGCAAGAGTCTGTGCTGTTATTAGGTAACCACTAGGCTTACCTCCATATACAGAGCAAATTCACAAGGAGTGAAGTCTGTAACCCCATGTTTCACTGTCACACATGCCTGTGCTATCCTCCTTGCCATTGCTTCCCTGCACAGGTATGGCTGTGCTGGACATGCTGCCTCTTCTAGAGGCAGCAAGGAGTATCTGCCCAGTTGTACAAGCATGCACCAACTGTGCTTAGGCAGTGTTGTAGGTGTTGACAGGCAGACATAATTGACAACCGGTCATCACATCAAAGAAGTAGCTGTGTGGACGCTGACTATGGTGGTGTAGTCGCATCAGCTGTCCTGGCAGGGTGGTTAAAACAAGTACAGAAGAATTTACTGTGTGGAGGAGCTGGACTGGTCCTGTTGTTTCAACACATAACAGGAATGGACACCTATCAGTTAAACATAGCTATTAAATAGTGGTTATGTCTGAAAAGTGTTGTAATTGCCAATTGCTTGAAGTTTAGCTTGCAGGAATTGACTGCTGTCAGTGACAAGTCTGTAATCCAAATGATTATTTTATCATCTGTTAAAAGAGAAAGCAAAATTTCAACAAGTTAGTCTCAATACAGACTATTGTTTGACAGTTAGAGGTTCGATCAGAAAGGATCCTGTGTTGTTCAGTAGATCTGAGGTTTTATTTAGAAGTTTCTCATTAGTTTGCAAGAGGAGAAAATGCCACTTGCATGGCTGGCACACTACCTATGAATAGAAATTCCTTGAGAGCAGAATAGACAGCTGCTGAGATCTCTGAGAACTGCCACCAAAGAAATACTGCCTTTTTTTCTGATTCTGGCCTAGAATAATCCACCAGAGGAAGAGCCTGATGTTTTTAATGGAAGCACTTCTATAAAGCAATAATTGGCATCTGTAGTGCCTGAGAGGAGGCTGGGCTTCTCCTAGTGTTGAACTTTACACAGGTTCAAGAAAAGAATGTCTGCATCCTCCTCATCTTCCTGTCCCAGGAGAGAGCTGCATGCTTTTCCATGTTGTCAGTTTAAGGCACATCTTTAAGAGTGTAGCAAACAGTGAAAGACTAAGAAAAGTTCCTAATTTTAAGACACCTTCTTTTTTTCCACACTTCTGCTATTCATTTTTCTCCAAAATAGCATCTTTTCTTCATTTTCACTTCCACTGAGATCTAGGTGGTTGCCAGAAAAACGGCACCAATATGTATTTGCCATTATGTGACTAGAACTCCAGGTGAAGCAAACCATATTGGTATGCTAATATCCAGCTCAGCTGAAAGAAAAACTGTCATTTTGAAAGTTATAGGTTAGTTATGTTCTCCCAAAACATGATGTATCAACTAACACCTTAGATGCTGCCAAGTTTATATTTCTTGAAGCTTTGGACTGCTTAAAATGTATATCCTCCATATTAATTTTTATGAAAAGAATTTTTCATCAGGCGTTCACCTTTTGAGTTAAACTGTAACTTTTCATCCTGTAAGCCTCTAAAGAAATGACTTCCACCCATTCCCAAAGGGAGCATGATTCCCAAGAATGGAGTGACGTATAACGAAAATCACTATTTCGGCTAAAAAACAAGTGCTATAAAGCATAGGAGAGAAAAATCTGGTATTATGCCATAATCCTTACTTCTGCAAGCCTTGCTTCTACCCTCCATAACAGCAGAAAGCAAAATGTTTGTCAAGGTGGAAGAAGTAGCTAATAGAAAGGTGCATAGGGTAGGCAAGCAACTAACTTCAAGCTGACTGGCTTTGAAAACCTTTAGAAAAGGAAAAATGTAGCAGAATAGGTTTTTCCCAGATAGCACTTTCATCACAAACATTCTCAACCCACCCTTAGCAGTGTGCTGTTAAGAAGATTTATACTAGCTAATGTTGAGAAAGGTCGTATGAAAAAATCCTTTTTCTATCCCAATTCAAGTCTTTCCTTCTCCATACACTACAAATAAGAGCTTCAATTAGTGGTGCTAATGTGCTAGCGAGTTATTTAGCACAGTTCAGCTTTGTGTGAAGTCAGCAGGCTGAGGTTTGCCATCCCACGCTTCACAGTGAGCACTGATGCTCTGGTCCAGCAGTGCAGTCCAGCACCTGGTGATCCTCTTAAGAGTGTGGGTAAGACAGCACATTCTGCACACACACACACAGGTATGTGCTTGGTGCATTATGCTGAGCAGGATGCCAAGAGCTGGTTGAGTCTGTGACATTTTTTCCTTTGAAACCATAGCTACCACCACAAAACAAATACTGGAATTAGGATTGAAATGCATTTCTTCTAATAAACACCTTTCTCTTTTCCCAGACCTAAGCCAAAAGTCATTTAAAAGGAAAAGATCTATCATAAATTGGGCTTTTTGGCGTGGCCCAGGCACTCACTTGGACAATGCACCCCTCTCTTCAACATCTGCTGCTCCTGGGAAGCTCTTTGGCCTCTTGCTAACAGCCATCTGTGAGGATGACAACCTGCCCAAACCCCTCTTGGTGAGTCCCAGGCTCAGGGATATCTATTTACAGTGTTGGAATTTCTTTGTGTAGTGAATGAGAACATGGGGACACTTTGTAAATGGGACACTGAAATTATCCAAGCAAAGAAACCAGAAGGAAACCTCATTTGTGGTTCTCAGCAAGAACGTTGTTCTTTAATGTATGCTGTGGTCATGCCTGATTAATAACAAACAGCTTGAGAAATATATGTGATCAGTCAGCTGCTCTGGGCTATTTCTTCTTTATAGTCCACGCTACAAGGCTGGTTCCATAGTCCTCACTTACACAGTGTAAATAAATACCTCGTTCAAACACAGTTTTTAAGCCACTCCCAAGATCTCTGTAAAATTCCCAGTTCCATAAAGGTGGCATCTACTGTTCTTCATAGACAGTCCACACATGCATGCAAACACTACCTGTGCTTCAGTAAACTGTTTCAGAGCCCTTTCTGGAAGTCGTCCCAGGGTAGGCATGCACTCTGGGTCCTCATTTCTGATCTGACAGCATCACTGCAAAAATAGGTGGGAAGGCAGAGGCTCCAGGAGCATCTTTCGGTCCTGTCCCAGGGAGCACTAGTGCTATGGGTGCCCTCAAAACTGGTCCAGAAACATAAAAAAGGTTTTCCTAGAGCCCATTCCTAAGCATAATTAAGGGAGATGTGTGTCATTTTTGGTCAGAACAGAGGGCTGCCCTGTTGTCAATGCAGTAATTGGAATGTTTAGAGAGTGGGAGTGAGCCACCCAGGGCTGGGGGCCTTATCCTGACAGCCCAACTTTCAGCTGTAACAACTTGCCAGAACCCCACTGAAATCAACGGAGTTGCATCAGTTTATAGGAAGAGATGACTTGTCTCCTAAGCTTGTGCTTGATGTGCTGCTTTATCACTGCCTGAATAGTGAATCATACCAGGACTTTTCAGGTCTTTTAATACTGTGGGTTTGTTATTTTCTTTTGAGGGTGAAGCGTGCATTTTGAACATTTATGTTGTTAAGTCCTCTGGAGATGGAATCTGTAAACCTTCTTTCTGAGAGATAAGCCAATGCTGCATTTCAGAAATTACTCCAAAGCATAAATATTAGTAAACATCTACCTGGAAAAACCCCAAGGTACTAAGCATAGAATCACAGCTTGGTAGACTTTGTGCTTTGAATCTTAAACACTGTTTATGCCATAAAATATAGCTTCTGATTTCATGAAGCATCTCTGGTGAGCCAGTAGTATGCTCTTGTGGCCAGGAGGACCAATGCCATTCTGGGGTGTATTAGAAGGAGTGTGGTTAGTAGATTGAGAGAGGTTCTCCTCCCCCTTTACTCTGCCCTGGTGAGGCTGCATCTGGAACACTGTGTCCAGTTCTGGGCCCCTCAGTTCAGGAAGGACAGGGAACTGCTTGAAACCCACCTGCATGCATTCCTGTGTGATCTGGTGTAGGTGATCCTGCTCTGGCAGGGGGGTTGGACTAGATGATCTTTCGAGGTCCCTTTCAGTCCCTAACATTCTGTGTGATTCTGTGTGTGGAATACTGTATCTGAGGGACTGTGTGGGATTTACCTGCAAGCGAAGGGAAATACCAGAGAAGAATGCTGCAGGCACATTTGTTGTCTGTGCTTCAGAGCTTCAAGCTTGCTTTCACAGCTGAAGGGTTCTCTTTTGGCCATTGCTACAGTGAATTGTCTTACACCATTAGCTTCATTGTATAATTTTACCTGGTTTTTCCAATCTGAGAGGGGCTTCTCAGTTTTATCTTGTGGGTATTTTATCAAAAATATATTTTCAAAGCATTCATTGTTGTGCTAAGATCCTGCGCTGGGAGACTCAGCCCCTTTTGAATGTAGAACTCAATCTCTGCAAAGAAAAGGGAAATGCTGACACAAGTCCTGATTCCATGAATGTGCCCTTTCAAAGTGACTGCACTTACATGAGTGCTTGACTTTCAACTGTTGCAAAAGCAAGAAAGAAACATTAAAGAACAGAAGTAAAAATAATAGTTTCCACTAGACCTATCTGCAGTGCTTTGTGTCAGGGACCTACTTTACAGCCCAGACTAGCAAAGTCACCAAATCCCACTTAGACATTACTCTTAGAGTAATGTTGATAGACTCTTCCCCAATGTTCTTGCCATCTCTTTGGATGACGTGGCCCTCACACCACTGTGTCTATGTGCATAATGCCAGAGACCATCTGCACCCATTTCTCCCTCGGGTCAGAGAGACAACCCACAGGACACAGCAGACAATTAAGCAACTGGAAAATACCATGTACATGTTATCTCAAGAGAGGTCTCTGATTTCAGCATTTCCTTTTCTGCTTGCTTTCTTCCCTCATCTAGAAGAAAGCAGGCCCTCCTGGATTTTTAAAAGCTAGTCAGGAATTTGTTTGTTTTCCCTTTCCTTTTAAATATCTCATGTAGTAAGCTGCCTACCTGTTTGCTCCTTTGCAGCCTGATTGGCTTCAGAGAAGCCATAAGACAAGCTTTAGCCCCTTCTGGCTAATCTCCCAAGTGGGAGTACCTTGCTCCAGAGGAGGCCCTGCTGACAGCCCTGAGCTGCTTGCAGAGTACAATAACACTCACAAGAAACAAAGGGGGCAAAAATCTGACCCAAATCTGCTGTAGAAGTGTAGATACTAACAAATAAAGAACTTCCCAACTTAGATAAAACCTCATTTTTTCCAGACATCAGGCATGGAACAGAAGTCTTTGTCTCTGGTCAGTGATGACATTGAACACTCTAGTGAGGAGTAAGAGTCTTACTTCTTCCTGCAAAGTGATGTCTGGCTGAGGCTACTGTTAGATACAGATTTTTGGATTAGGTTGACCTCTTTCCATAGTGTGGCGTTTATATATTTAAATGACTTGGCTAAAACTTGCACAGATACTGGAAGATCATGCAAAAGGTTAGTGCTCAGTAGTGGCAGCACAGTATGTCTGTGGATGGTCTCCAAAATCAGTGCCCCAGATGACAGCTTTGCTCTGCAATGTGGCATGGCTTGAAGGGTGAGCCTTAACTTGTGTTTGATTTGTGATCTTTATCAAGACTCGGAGGTTTCCTCCTGTGGCACAAGTGACAAAGCTACATTTTAATGGCACTAGGCAATAAAATATACTACTGAGAAAACCCCTCTCTTCATTTTGTTTAGGACATGCTTTCCCTCCTTTACCAAGAAGGCCCTTCCACAGAGGGTATTTTCAGACGCTCTGGAAGTGCAAAAACCTGCAAAGAGCTTAAGGAGAAGCTTGATTCAGGTGCTGAAGTGGACCTAGCCTGCGAATCCATATTTGTGACAGCATCCTTGTTTAAGGTTTGTGAAGAATGTTCCTTTCCTCCTTTTTAGGTGAGAGCAGTGAAGATCTTGGGCACAAAGAAGTAGGACTTTTCTCCAGGGACAGGTCCAAAGGCAACTTTGTGGGCTGAATTAAGCAGCTGGCACATTAACTTTATGAGTATCTCCAAAGGAGGCTAGCACTGAATTAGGATGGAGAAGAGGACTAGCCAGCTAGCTTTCCTGAAGTCTCAGCTATAACCTGGTTCTGTTACTCTCTTAATCTCTGCTTAAAGTCAACTAAATACTAGAAAGGCAGGTTTGCAGACCTGTTTACCTACACTACAGTTCCTAGTGAGTGTATAGTATTACCCAAAATACTTGGATTCATTTTACCTTGCATTATCTTTTCTTACAGATTTGTACATTAAAAACAATGTTCCTTGTGCAAAAAAGCATTGCAAGCCTCCAGTAAAACTTCAGCTACAAGGAGGATCATCATATTTCTTTTCACATTTCAGTGCAGTGTATTTTTTTTCTTAAAAGAAGTAGCAATCTCCATTCTCAAGCAAGCAGTGCTGGGGTGGGATATTTTTATTGCAGAAAGCCATTCCTCTTGCTACCATGTACATGATAGATTTTCATGGGTGAGACACCATCACTTCAGGTGGATTTAGAATGTGCATTTAGGGCAGGATAGCTACACCCTGCAAAGTGCTGGTTTATAGTAGCCATCTCATGGTAACAGTTTCAGGGAGGGGCAATTGCTTGGCATTTATAACAGTGAAGAGTTGCTACAAAAGAGCAAATGTTTTACATACATCATAGATTCCCTTACTCTAGCTTGTTTGGGAAGCTAGAGTTTGGGGTTCTCCCCAAGCTGCAATAGTCTCTCTGCCAACGGTTGAGATACTAGGAAATGGGAGCAGCAAGGCTATCAATGACTAGCCTAAGTACTTTGTTAGCAAAATGGATTGATTAGGGGAAGGAAGGTAGGGCTGGCTTGGAATGCTTATAGTCTGGAAGTATTTGAGCTTGACAGCTAAGGAGAAGTGGAAGAAGTGGGGTCTACCGATGAAGTTAAGTGATATGTAAAGACAGGTATTATGCAGCATCAAAATAACTGCTACCACTGCAGATTTTTTAGTTCAGCAATAGCTGAGGAAGCATCCAAATACCTCTAATTTGACAGGAAAGGGTGAGGAAAGGGCAGAAAATGTTCCTTTCAGTACAATTCAAAGTATTTTGTCTCAGATGATTTTATGCTGGTTTTGGTTGCTATATGGAACAAGATGCTTGTCAGCTAGTGCTGTCCCACCTGTATTTGTATATCTTATTCCTACTCCCTCCTGGGCTCCAGAACAGCTGTTCACATGTTTTCTGTTCTTTTCTCTTGATAAGGATTTTCTTCGCAACATCCCAGGCAGCATTTTGTCATCTCAGCTCTGTGACAAGTGGGTCTCTGTGATGGATCAAGGAAATAATGAAGAGAAGATAAAAAGCATCCAAAGGTAGAGTAATTTATATTCTCTGTATTCTTTTCCTGTAATTTTATATCCCAGGATGCAGAATCCAAAATATTCAATGTACAACTCACAATTAAGTTTTGGGTTTGTTGTTTTTTGTTTGTTTGTTTGTTTTTAGAGAGATGCTAGACATATGCTACAGAGCATTCAAACTTAGACATATACTTACATGTTGTTGTGGGGTTGGATTTGTCCCCCCAGGAATCAGAGATTCACTCCCAGAATGGAGAGTTACCTCCAGAGTAAATCACCAGACTAGCTTAAAAAGAGTGGAAGCAAAATGATGTTATATCTACAAAATGAACTTAATATGAAATTATATAAGGTGATAAGACATGTACAAAATATATATACATGTATTTACAACTTATCAACAATACAAGGACCCCCTTGTACAGATCTACACCTTTCTGGGCAGCCCAGAGGGGCTGCTAGCAGCCTCCTACCCCCTCCCTTCCCTGGTACCTTCACAGGCACAATTAACAGTCAGTTGAGCCCACAGAAGGTCATAAGGCAGAAAACCATGCAAGCAAAGCCTCAGAGAGAGAAGAAGGAAAAAAGGGAAGAGAACGTCTGTGCAACCAAGTATAAGCTATCCAGCAAACAAATGAGATGATAGAAACCTATCAATTATTACTATTCTGTGTCCAACCCCTAAATTTATTTACCTTTTACTCCAAGTCTCTGGGCTAAAGTACCAGCTCCAAACCATAACACACTTGCCTCAGAGGGACAGTTTTCTGACTCTCTTTTGTCCTGCTTTTCTGCCTTTTGTGGATACCAGTAAATAAATGAAATCTCCTTTCATTTTCTATCTATCTATCTATCTATCTATCTATCTATCTATCTATCTATCTATCTATCTATCTATCTATCTATCTCTATATATATGATGTTCAAGACTTGGATTTCTGCTTGATACCAAAGCAGGGCAACTCCAAGGCCCTAGGTGAAAATGTATCTGAAAAAAAATCCTCATATATTCCCCTTCATCCATCTCAAATTTTAGTGACTGTTTTGAAGCCAGGATGGAATTGTGAATCAAATACTGGAGCATAGTGACAAGGGAAGCATCCACCCTTGCAGGTGATATAAAAGAGAGAGGGGGCAAAGTTTATGTCATGGCAAATAGAGCTTTGGTCACTAGCTGACCTCACATGCACTTAATATACATGTATACTCATGGCAATTTGGTGGCATGGAGAGACAGCTGAACTATTTGGTTAAGCTAATAGTGAATTATCAGGAAATGAGCTGAAATGTAGTATCATGTCATCCATTGTACATGGTTAATTAGTTTGACAGAGTGTAATTTTAATTATATGTTAGTGTTTTCTATCCTCCCAGAAAACTGTTTATGGGTGTACCACAGTAAGGGAAAGCAACTGAACAGGGACACCTCTTTGACTCATTCCCTGGTTTAGTTAGTGGCCTATGTTGCACTGTTTCTGTATTTTCATTATCTTGACTTGTGTGTATCAATGAAAAATGGTTTTATTTTGTCCAGTACCTAATTTGAGGAATGTGTTTATGTTTTCAGGTTAATAGAACAGCTCCCCAGAGCTAACGTTGTTCTCTTGCGTTACCTCTTTGGAGTGCTGCATGGAATAGAAATGCGGTCTGAAGAGAACCAGATGAATGCATTTAACCTGGCTATCTGCATTGCACCTAGCCTCCTCTGGCCCCCTGTTTCCTCTACTCCTGATGTAGAAAGTGAATTTACAAAAAAGGTAAGAGGCACTGCAATGTAGTAAAAAAAAAACAAACCCACCCTTCGTCTTGGTCAACCAGGATGTTGGGTACAAATGTGAAAACAGTCAATACCTCTTTAGATCAGCACCTGTCCTCTGATCATGACTCCAGAAGCATTCATCAATCTATTCTCATAATCTGCCTGGAAGAAGCGAAGGGAGTCATAAAGCAAGACCCAGTGTATTAGCAAAGTGTTTCTGTCATTTGAAAGATCTCTGGTTGTGGTGACCTTGGAACAGGGCAGAGTAGAAACAGAGAAGGATGTATACAGTGACATTTTTGGTGAGCCTGACTATTTTTCTGAGGCTCAGGGGATCAGAAGAGGAGTTCTTGATGGTCAGGGGACACATCATTCCTGTTCCTTATCAGTGTGGTGAGCTAGCCCTGAGCAGAATAATGGAATATCTAACAAGACATCTCTGTTGCTTTGTTGCAGATTTCTAGTCTGGTGCAGTTCCTCACTGAGAATTGCTGCAGGATTTTTGGAGAGGAAATCACCTCCCTCTTCGGAGAAATACTGATGACATGCAAGAGAGAGAACAGCTCAGGTAGTACAGATAAGGTTTTGATCCTGTTAGATGACTAAAACTTAGTCAGGCAAAAGATCAGTATATTCCATGGAAGAATGCTGTTCCCTCTTCATGTGGTGTTCTCAGATACTGCTGTTCTCTGTCCTTTGCCCAAAGTATTGGTGGTAATCAATGATTCAACTTAACAGACCTGGACCATGTCACAAAATGCTCTCCCAAAGAATCCCCTTGCTCCTGTTTCAGGCATCTGAACCACTATGTTAAGAACTAAAAAAAAGGGAAGAAGGGTAAACAAAGAAAAATAAAGAAAATAGTCTGGAGAAGATTTCTTGTCAAGTGCAGAATTTTTACCCCTGCCTATGTTTTCTCTAAATATCAGGAAATCAGTGATCAACAGTGATTGTAATACAGTGGTCACACCATTATATTAGGGTTGAAAGTGTCTATTCTTCATTGTCAGAACAAAGACATCTCCACAGTTTCAGTAGAGCATCCAGATTTTCCTACTAGCACTGAAAAATCATGGAACTGGTAACTGAAGATGCCTGACAATCTAGTTGGCATAGCATTCATGAATGTCATTAATGCGCTTTTTCTCTCCAACTCTGTGATACTGTCGATTTTGACTGGGGTTTTGAGTCTCTCCTTAAAATATTTCCAAAGCTGCATTTCTGTAAAATAGATTTTGGCACAGCTGACATATTAAAAGTGGTAATGGCACTTGCTCTGGCATGCCAGACTGACAAAAGGTGGTCATCCCAAATTCCTCATGCTCTGTCTCCGTGAAATTTGGGGAAATCTAGTGAAATTGGCCTGCCTCTTCCCCAGGAGTGGAAGCATACGGTATCTGCTGTGCTGGGACAGAGAGCTCAGACCCACAATAGGTTATGGCAGCTGAACAAGTTTTCAGTCATGCATTGAGGCATGGTGGCCACCCATGCGTGAACTCTGTCTGCTGCAAATGTGAGATAAGTCAGCTTAGGGTAGCCCAGAGCAAGAGAGATTTAATGTCACTCCAGTTGCTGCATATAGGGAGTAAGGCCCAGGTGTGCACTGCTCAGTGGAAATGAGGTGACTGTTTAAACTGAGACTAGAACTTTCTTCCTAACATTGCTCTTAAAAATATTATGTTTTCTGGAAGACCATAAAAGCATGAGTAACCCCTGTTAACTTGTCTAAAAGAAGGAAAGAAAGGCTAAATGTTGCTTTCAACATTCAATAACAAAAAGGAAAATTCAGTAAATTACTGATTCAATATCCTGTATATAAATCATTGTTTATGGCTGGATTACCTACTACTAAACTTTCAGATTTAAGGAAAAAAACCCAAACAACAACAACAAAAAACATAACCCTTACTTGTTTGTGCCATTATCCTATTGTTGACTGAGCTGCAACTTAGCACTCATGTATTTTTTTTCCATTTCAAAATCAGACAGTATTCTTTTCTGAAATCATTGCCATTTCTGCTTGAAGAATCTTTAAAGGGCAAATGCTCCTGAAGGTAAAGGAGACTTGCCAAAAAAAAAAAAAAAAAATCCAAGCAGCTGCTTCTCCACAGGGTGGTTCAGTCACTGATGTGTTAACACTTGGTTTGTCCTTGCAGATGCTGCTTCTCTCCATCTGAATGACTCTTCCTACGACAGCCTGGAAAATGAGGCAAATGACGAAGCCGATTCTTCTTCTAGCGACTGGATTAAGAACCGAGATCAGGATAACAGGAGCAGGGAGTCTGTCTTCACTCTGAGTGACGGCGATTCGGAGCAGACGGAGGTGGATGAAATCCAAAGTAAAACCAAATCCAAGCAGTTGACAATTTCTGCTGACGTACACCGAAAGTTTTCATCGCAAGAAAACTCAGCGGAGGCTCTCCGCTCCGGCGCACGGGGCTTCTCTTCAGCAGCTACCTCAGGTACTCTCAAAACCTCGAGGAGACACAGGCGCTCCTCAGAGCCCACGATTGGCCTCCTTGCACCCAGCTTTGCCCACACTGGTGATGGTCATGAGAAGGCAGCACGGAAAGCCAGCTGTGACGTTGTCCTGTCTCATGAAGATGAAGATTATCTCCATCAGCTTCGGTCATTGCAGATGGAAGGGCAAAAGCTTATCAATCAGAGCTTGATTATAGGGATTAATATTGGTAAAAGTGACAACACAAATCAAAACATTGAAAAGAAAGACTTGTCCCGTTGCCTCCTGCCTCCAGCTCTAGAGGGATTAAATATTTGCTCAGGATTTAGTTCTTCTAGCCTCTCTTCTCCTGGGACATCTCCATCTGTGTCATCGATGAGCTCTCTGGACAGTGCTTTTTCTCAGTTTTCAGACCAGTCTGTGTTTACCCCAACTGAAACCTCCTCCCCTTTTGATAGCACTTTTCAGTCGCTAAAGAAGCGTGATGACTCTGCTCCTGAAGCAGCTGATGACTATTTGGTTACACCCATTAAGGTGCCACCATCTCCACAACCTACCAATGCTTTGGCTGAGGGGGGCTTGGTGGAGCCCAGCAGCAGGCCAGCACCCCTGAAGGCTAGTGATGGCGTCAGCTGCTATTTGTTTAAGCCAGATACTCAGTCATTACCTTTGAAAGGCACAGAAAGAGACAGACTTCATGATCCCAGATCAAAGAGGAGGTCTAGAAGAGCATTACAGCTATCCAAAGTTTGAAGAGACTGACCAGAGCTTTTTGGCAGAGGAATCTTAACACTTCAAGTAAACACCAAGAAGGAAATGCCTTTGGTGTTGATGTGTGTTCATTGTAAGTTTACTATCTGGGTTGTTCAAATTTAATTGAGCAGTCCTCAGATTCACGAGTTTTCTTTTTTTAGGAAACTGAGTAATGTTCCCACATAAAAGCTTTGCAAGAACATTGTAAAAATCATAAAAATTGCTCAAAAGCAAGCAAACAGAAATCTCCAGAAAATCTGGAAAGGTCCCAGGAAGTACCTGAAAGCAGCACCCTGTTCTCTGAGCCTGTCAGGGCAGTGGGGTGCCTGCTGGGCCTCTACCCTTGACCACTTGTGTGTTGAGCCTAGCGGATGTGAGTCCCAGTCCTTTGTGGTTCTGATGTAGCGTGCAAAGTCAGCATAGATTCCATAACTGTGGTATGATACTACTGTTCTGAAACTGATGGGTATTACCTTCATCGTCCTCCGAGGGGTAAGTGTGTTGTTTTCTGTATGTTTATGAGGTATGTTCAATAGGTGTAGTTATTTCTTTCACACTGCAAAAGACAGAAAAAAATAAGCCCAAAAATATGTAAAGAGAAATGCTGAAGCTTGTGACTAACACCTTGCAACCCTGTGTGTTTCATTTACTGTGCTTCCTTGGCTGTTCCATTCGTGTTTTAAGTTGTGAATAGTTTCTTAACATTGCTGTAAATGGCATTATGTATTACTGCAAGCAGAACACATGTAATTTTATTATGCAGCATCTAAAACATCATATAATATATTAAAAGTGATGCATTATCTAAATGCTTTGAGTTTGTATAATATATCCTGATAAATTTTGCTATTATATATGTTCTGGAAAAAAAAAAGTGTATTTTTGTACTTGCAAGAAACTGCTGCTAATTTTACGAGTTCTGTTTTGTTGTTACAGCACTGGTATTGATGTGTATGCATTCAATGCTATATATTAAATATTATTTGTTATGTCATGAATTTATATTCTGTGCAGTTTTATTTTTAGGTGTCAGTTCTGCAAGCTATTGCTGAAGCAAAAGTTCCAATGATGCCACTGCAAATCTTGCATGAGGAAGGACTGCAGCGGTTTTCCTCCACTTTGGGTGGCATCATTCATAGTGTATGTCATAATCCTGTTGGCTTTTGTAAATTTTAGTAAGATTCAAACAAGAATTAATACCTTTTTGCTCTTTATCTAGAGAGATGAGGATGTTTTCAGCTAATGAGATGCAGTTAACAATATGGAGGTGCAAAGAGATAACAGAGTCACAGAATGTTGGGTGCTGAAAAGGGACCTTGAAAGATCATCGAGTACAACCCCCTGCCAGAGCAGGATCACCTAGAGCAGGAAACACAGGTGGATTTTGAATGTCTACAGAGAAGACAACTCCACAACCTCTCTGGGTAGCCCATTCCAGTGTTTTGTCACCATCACAGCAAAAAAGTTTTTCCTTTTCCAGTAACAGATACTAAGGTTGAGAGGAAGGAAAGGAGGGGAGCAAGACACTGGATGCAAGTAATTTTTGGGTTATAGGAAAAGCAAGAAGGATAGGGACAGGGCTAAATTAAACTCATCTGGGTGTGTGTGCATGCATATAGTGCTTCTGAAATTGCATTCATTAGCTTTTTGTTTTCAAAAGTCCTAAAGTCCTTTTACACTGCAGTTAATACTGGCTAGTTTCAGATCCTGTTCTGCTCAGCTTTGCTCTTGTAAGGTGCTTATGCTCCTAAATTACTGCACAGTTCCAAAAAAATGTCAACACTATCTACTGCACTAAGCCCTTTCCAGGTATTATCAGCATAAAAGGTTTTTAGCTCTGTGTCAGACAGGATGGATACCCTCCAGCAGATTTGGAGGGGTGGGTGGGGAGGGGATGTCTGATAAAAAAAGTTAGAAATATCCTTACTTGAAAATATAGAGTCAGAGGTTATTATTTTGGGCTCTTATCCTGCCAATGTTGTATCTGTAAGCAAAGGTGCATTTGTGGAGACTGACATAATGCAATAAACGATCATGCACTTAGAACTAGACCAGCATGTCTAATTGTGTGCAGGCTCAAAGACTTCACTGCAATTCCTTCTTTTTCATCTCTTCCATATTCAGCTATTTTAATAAAAATGGTAATATGCAGAGTCTGATCTGTAATAATCACCTTCTAAAGGCAAAATCCTTTGTATGTGTTATGAGACCTGTCAGCTATAGCCCTGTTTATGCACCTCCTCTAAAACAAAACCAGAGATGCTATTTCGAAATAAAACAGCTACTCTGCATTTCATTTTGAGCCAGTAAAAAGCACATTGCCATGCTGCCAAGATTACATCAAGTAGCAAATGCTGAT
Organism: Indicator indicator; assembly: GCF_027791375.1. Lineage (NCBI taxonomy): Eukaryota > Metazoa > Chordata > Aves > Piciformes > Indicatoridae > Indicator > Indicator indicator. The sequence goes on along the minus strand of NC_072010.1, from coordinate 18,745,498 downwards.
TCATTGCAACAATAATAAAGAGTTTAGAAAAATCTCTGCTCTCTGCAATATAAATGTTCTGTCCTACAAATGATGTCTTCCAGCAAGTCGTTTATCTTTGCTAGTCTGAAGTAAAAGTATATCCAAGAGTGCTTCAATGTGAAACAAATTATGTGTCTGCATTTGCGCTAGAGTGCTTTCAGCTTTAAACATATGGTGAGCAAGCTGGATGTAGACCCAGTACAATTTAAAATGCTCTTCTGTCCTACAAGACCTACACCCTGCTGCTGCACGAGGCATGTTCTGTGACAATCACAAAAAAGAGCTCTAATGGAGAAGATCACTGTCTGCAACTCCTCACTGAAGCAATTAAATGCTGTTAAGATGCAACATAGATTATGCTGAACATTTTCAAAGTGTCAGATGTGACCCTGAAGACCACAGTAAGCAGCAGCTTTAGGTATATTACTGTTGGGAAGCCAACATTTAATGTACAGAGGTGCCTGCTGCTCTCTTCCTTTCAGCTGGGACAGGATCTGGGTCCAAGGGAATATTAAAAAGTAAGTTTTGTAACTTTTTTTATGGCTCTGCTGATGACCTGTGAGAAGGTGTTGGGATAACACCAGCCTGAGGGCTGAGTTCCCCCATCTGCCCTGGCTCCAGCTGCATATTCCAAACACTGGGATCTCTAACAAGGTCCTACCCAGGTGCCAGTCACTACAGGACACGAGCCATTAGTCCTACCCCAGCTGCCTCTGCAGTAGAGAGGGGCAGCTTTACAGGATGTGCCCAAGTGTTAGTGACAAATGGTATGTGAGATGTTTGCAAAATGTTCTCTTCTGGAGTACTGAAGCCTTACACAAAAATGATGACCAACTTAAGGAAGAAACTGTGGCAGTAACTCCTTATTCACTGCTTTCAAGCATACAAAATGAAGCAAACTAATAAATTACCTCTGTCTTGGGCTTTCTGTCCCACTGCCATTCATGATCTCATCATTAATGAGTATCCTACCTCTGTTTTAAAAGTACTAGCCATCATTCCTTTCAGGTGATTTCAGAGATTAATATAATGTACACTTAATTTGTTCTCAACCTGCATTGAAAGTTTTTGCCTTTTTTTGGAGCTCTAGTAAAGGGCTTATGTACCTGAAATGTCTTTCATTTTTGTTTTTTTTTGTGGGCTGTTTTTGTGGACTTTTCCATTTTTTTCCATTTGTCTCATAAATACTCTAGCTTCGTCCCTGCAAGCTTTATCTCTGCATCCTAGCCCAATTCAGGAAGCAGGAAGACACATCCCATCTATTCTCTAGTTAAACTGGTTTGTAGAGTTCAAGTAAAATAGATTATAGGGTCTGGGGCTGAAACATGACCTTTAGACTGAAGGTGTCCTTCCATCCATGCCTCCAAATAACTAAATTTCTGTTAATACCTGCTGGTCTAGCTCCTTTCTTGTTCAGGGGTCATATATGGCTCCAGGACATAATTTTCAATGTCTTGTTTCTATCTCTGCTCCAGATCTGCTGTTTTCCTCCTCTGCTCCTTCTTTTTCATCACTGGCATTTTCTCTAAACATCCAAGTTTGCTGGGGCAGGTTGGCAGGTGCTGGTGTTTGCACAGCAACCAGCATAGCACGGTGCTGGCTGCATTCACAGATTGCAATGGGTTGGAATGGACCCCCAATGGTCACCTTGTCCAACCCTGCTGCAGTCAGCAGGGACACCTCCAACAGGGTCCCCAGGGCCACATCGTCTGATCTTGAGTGTCTTCAGGGACAGGGCATCAACCACATACCTGGGCAACCTGTTCCAATATTTTACCACTCTCATTATGAAGTTCTTCCTTATGTCCAACCTAAATCTAAACCTAAACCTGTTTCTGTTTAAAACCATTGCCCCTCGTCCTGTTACTACAAGCCCTTCTAAACATTCCTTCCCCATTATTCTGTTGGTCCCCTTCAGATACTGAAATGTAGTTATAAGTTCTCCCCTGAGCCTTCTCCATGCTGAACAGCCCCAATTCTTTCACCCTGTCTTTATAGGAGAGGTGCTTGAGCCCTCTGATCATCTTTGTGGCCCTCCTCTAGGCCTGCTCCAGCAGGTTTATGTCTCTCTTGAGTTGAGGGCCCAGTACACCAAATGAGGTCTCACCAGAGCAGAGTAGAGTGGCAGCATCACCTCTCTTGATCTGCTGGCCATGCTTCTTTTGAAGCAGCCCAGGATGTGATTTGCCTTCTGGACTGCAAGTATGCATTGTTGGCTCATGTCTAGCTTCTCGTCCACCCCAAAGTCCTTTTCTTCAGGGCTGCTTTCAATTTCGTCATCACAGAATCACAGAATGTTAAGGACTGGAAGGGACCTCGAAAGCTCCTCTAGTCCAACAGCCCTGCCAGAGCAGAATCACCTATACCAGGTCACACAGGAATGCATCCAGGCAGGTTTTGAATATCTCCAGAGAGGGAGACTCCATGACCCCCCTGGGCAGCCTGTTCCAGTGTTCCATCATCCTTACAGTGAAAATTTTTCCTCATGTTTCCATGGAACTTCCTATGCCTCAACTTCCACCCATTGCCCCTTGTCCTGTCATTGGGCATCACTGAGCAGAACCTGACTCCATCCTCTTGGCACTCCCTCTTTATATATTTATAAACACTAACAAGGTCACCCTTCAGTCTCCTCCTCTCCAGGCTAAAGAGACCCAGCTCCCCCAGCATGTATTGATATCGAGGACTGCACTGTACCTTAATTAAATCTCATGAAGTTCACTTCAGCCAACCTCTCCAGCCTGTCCAGGTCACTCTGGATGACATCACATCCTTCAGTCTTATCAACCACACCGCTCAGCTTGGTATCATCTACAAACTTGCTGAGGGTATGAACAGAAGTTTGAGAGAGATTCTCCTCTCCCTCTTCTCTGCTCTAATGAGGTGACATCTCATTTATTGTGTCCAGTTCTGGGCTCCCTAGTTCAAGAAGGACAGGGGGCTACTGGAGGCAGTACAATGGAGGACCATAAAGATGATTAGGGGACTGCAACATCTCTCTTACAAGATGGGACCAAGAGACTTGGTCCTGTTTAGACTGGACAGAAGACTGAGAGGTGATCTTATCAATGTTTATTAGTATTTAAAGGGTGGTGGTCATGGGGATGGGGCCAGGCTCTTCATGGTGGTGCCCAGTAATAGGACAAAGGGCAAAAGACACAAAGTAGAACACAGGAAGTTCCACCTGAACATATGGGAAAACTTCTTTCCTTTGAATATTATGGAGCACTGGAACAGACCACCCAGAGAGGTTGTGGAGTCACCTTCTTTGGTGACTTTCAAAACCTGCCTGGATGTGATCCTGTGCAACATAATGGTGAACCTGCTCTATCAGGGAGATTGGACTAGACAATCCTCAGAGGTCCCTTCCAAACACTACCATTCTGTGATTCTGTGGGTGCTGCACCTGTGGGACCTGTACAGAGGTGCTCCTGCAGCAGGATGAAACCCACCGAGAGCCCTTAGTTTATTACGACTGCAGTGACCTCTGTGTTAGGTGGGGAGCTTATTAACAGGTTTCCTGGTAGCACAGAGCAGTTATTTAACTCTCTGCCACATCCACAATCCCCTCCCATGCCCATGCCTGGAGTAAGGAAGGAGCTGAAGTTTCAGCTTGAGAGTATTTCCTCCCATCCCAAACATAATTATTCACCTGTGCATAACCAGAAATGGGAGATCAGCAGATGACCACAGCTCTTGTGGACCACTCACATGTTGCTCTCATGCATGTGCACACAAGGTGAGGTTGCCATGACCCGTGCAAAGAGACTTGCTTCACATGTCTTGCGGCCTGCTCTGTGCATTTACACCATGTCCAAGACACCCTCCATGACTTGGGCCTATCTCCCTTTATTTTCATCTGTAAAAACACAGGGGCATGGGATAGTTCAGCCTCAGGAGGTTTGTTGTCCAACCTCCCAAAATGGGCTTGCCCATCCACATTGTTCATGTCTGGAGGAAGGATAGCAATACCCTAGCAATTCACTCCTGTTCATTAAGGCCAGGGAAATTTAGCAAAAGGGAGCTGTCTTAAACAGTTAAAGAATATCTTTTGGAAAAGATGATGGTGATTCTTTCAAAGAACCCAGACAATGTCTAATATACAAGCAAAAACTGTAGTCTTGCATCCAATTTTCAGGTTATCCCAATAACCTTTTTTATCAGGAGCAGAGACTATGCGAGATGTTTCCCCCCAGTAATCAATATCTTCCCACATCCTGTGTCCAAAATACCTGCATATGCATAAGGAGATAACCTCGGTGACACCACTGGACAACCTCATGCACTAACAGCATTTCAAGAAGTCCTCTAGAGGAGGACTCAAGGCATTGGTCACACTCAGGAATTTTCCCTCTCAAAGGACTGATGTGGTAAGAGGCTGAGGGATCGGCTGCATTGGACCCTGTCTTTGGCATTTGTGTATGGCCACTTGCCCTCGGAAGTGTGCCTGCCAAGTGTAAGAGGCGGTGGAGCATGATGTCTGCTGGCTAGGCAGAGCCCTACATAAAGATCAGGGGAGGCAAGCCAGCTTGCCCATTCACAGAAGCACTTGCATGATTTCATTTGCTCTCAAGACTACTTACCAACATCTCTGTCTCCATGCCGCTGTCAAGCTGAGCTGACCGACCCACCAGTGTCCAAAGGGGAGGACTCCTTGGTTAAAGGTGTTGAATGTTCTGTTAGGATGTGGTTGCCACACAGGGCCTAAAGGTTTTGGGCATCGTTTGTGTTTTATGCATAAAGTACAATGCACTCTGTAATGATTTTTCCTTGATGCTAGGTTTGCTCCAAGCTTTATTTTGTCTGAGTTTCACAGCAGCTTCACTGTAAATGTCAGCAGTTCCTTGAGGACAAGTACTCCAGTAGTTGCTGCCAGTTGCATTAAGTTAAATATTTCAGAATTTAGCCGTTCTGTGACCCTGCATGGGAGAGGTGTTTCCAATACAGAAATTATTCCTCTGCACTCAATACTCTTGTCACAAACTATTTCTGTCAACCTCCTACAAATCTGCTCTCAGACACAGCTGTAATTCTGATGTGACCATGGAAGGCAAAGTTGCTGCTTCTCTTCCTCCTGGGTATGGAGAGCTTCTGCAGGGTTTCATGCTGCCCTGAGAGCTAGGATGGGCAGGGGGTGGTGCATGGTCTGCCACTTGGGGAGGAAAGGAATAGGACCGTGGTGCCAATGTGCAGAGCTGAGGCTACAGGATCCCAGCAGAGGGTTTAGCCAAAGAGCCCTAACAGAATCACACAGAATCACAGGATGATAGGGCTTGGACCACTGGGAGGTAGGAGTGACATGTGGAGGGCACTTGCTGGTGGTTAAGCCTGGACTCAAGAAGATGTCCTCCAGGAATCAGAAGGCAATGCTGAGCATGGGATCCCAGTCAGCCTACCTGTACCAGGGGAGCCCAGACTTGCTCCCTTGGACTATTGTTGAAAAGCAGTCAGTTCATGGCTCCTGAGCGAGCCCCACTGAGCATCCAGTGGGGGCACCCTCTCCCCAGGCTGGTGGGAGTGAGCATCTGGACGTGTGTTGGACTCACAGGGTGCTGCAGGGAACAACCATTTGAGGGTGTTGTACAGCTTCTTACGAGATGTTTTAAGGGGATTGTGGGAATTTTGCAAAGGCAAATCATGTGCTGGAACCCGTGTGCCTATTTTCTAAATAGATTAGAAATCAAACCACATGTTTCCACCTTGTTGGAAAAAAATTGATTCCTATCAAGTTTCCCTTTGCAATTTTAATTCCTATTACAGGGATCTGTCCGTTATTTTATAAAGTAGAGACTTTCACTATGTAAGAGGTAAGAAAAAGTATTCAGTACTTACGCATCCTGTCAAGACTGAAAAGAAAAAAGAGAAGAAAAGAGAAGAAAAGAGAAGAAAAGAGAAGAAAAGAGAAGAAAAGAGAAGAAAAGAAAAGAAAAGAAAAGAAAAGAAAAGAAAAGAAAAGAAAAGAAAAGAAAAGAAAAGAAAAGAAAAGAAAAGAAAAGAAAAGAAAAGAAAAGAAAAGAAAAGAAAAGAAAAGAAAAGAAAAGAAAAGAGAAAAGAGAAGAAAAGAAAAGAAAGAAAAAGAAAAGAGAAGAAAAGAAAAGAAAAGAAAAGAAAAGAAAAGAAAAGAAAAGAAAAGAAAAGAAAAGAAAAGAAAAGAAAAGAAAAGAAAAGAAAAGAGAAAAGAAAAGAAAAGAAAACAAAACAAAAGAAAAGAAAACAAAAGAAAAGAAAAGAAAAGAAAAGAAAAGAAAACAAAAGAAAAGAAAAGAAAAGAAAAGAAAAGAAAAGAAAAGAAAAAAAAGAGAAAAGAAAAGGAAAAGACCTTGTCCAATAAAATGTTTGGCAATGCTAAACTGAATTTTTTGCCTTTTTTTTACCTTGGGATATGAGTTCTCAATACACTTGTCTGAAGTGTGTAAATTCAGCAGCATAATAATTGGTTTATTACACAGAAACTGTAGGCTCCAACTTTTCTCACCTTCAAAAAAGGACACAAAAGCCTCAATTCTGCAAATGAGTCTCTGTGAACAAAATTCCAGCCCTGCCTCATGGTCAAGAGACCAACACAATGTAGGTGCAGAGCAAGTCTCATTGTAAAATGTGTTGTTAGTCCAGGCCTGTAAGTGTGCTGTTGACACACCTGAGAGATGGGATGCCATCCAGAGGGACCTGGACAAGCTTGAGAAGTGGAGCCATGTGAACCTCATGAGGCTCAGCAAGGCTAAGTGCAAGGTCCTCACTTGGCAACCCCTGGTGTCAGTATAGGATGAGATGTGGAGGGATTGAGAATAGTCCTGTGAAGAAAGACTTGGAGGTACTAGTGGATGAAAAACTGAACATGACCCAGTAATGCGTGCTTGCAGTTCAGAAAGTCAGCTGTATCCTGTGCTGCATCAAAAGAAGATACTTACAGGCATTGGTGAGATCCTCTCTCAGTCTCCTGCAGGATAAAGAGTCTGTACAATGATTCATTAATCTCCCCAAATCACAAACAAAAAATATACCTAATCTGTAGCCCAATGTAGATTATCTGACTCATAGGAGAGTGTGTCCATTACAGCTGGATTAAGTTAATAGTGGTGTAAACCACCAGCCCCTGGTACTTCTCGATTTCCTATGACAAAGTGGCTCCAGGATCACTCCTGTCACCTTCACTGGAAGAACTCAACCACTTTGTGTTGTTGCAAGCACCCTTCTTCTAGTCTCTCATCCATTGATCTCCTACTCAGGTGACACTGAAATAACTCAACTCTGCAATATGGTTGCATGTGCCAGACCCAGCATTCATTCCAGCAGGTGAGTCCATGTGGAGAAACATCGACATTTTACCACAGATTTCCATACATCTGCAAGTCAAAATGAAATTTAATGACTCACATCTTACAGGAATATACTGAAAAGAGACTTCAGGAATGGAGTATGTTTAGAGGCTCATTCCCAGGATGGAGAAACCATCTTGCCATCTCCTGAGCATCACGTCCAGCATCACCTGCTGGATCTGGACATTAGGAAAATTTTTTTCACAGAAAGAGAGGTCAGGCATTGGGAGCTGCCCAGGGAGGTGGTTGGGTTACCAACCCTGGATGTGTTTAAAGGTTGTTTGGATGTGGTGCTTGGGGATATGATTTAGGGGTGAACCTTGCAGAGTAGGGTTAGCCGCTGGACTTGGTGATTCTGAGGGTCTTTTCCAACCTCAATGTTTCTGTGATTCTGTGACCCCAGCCAATGTGTTTGAGTGATTTCCTCACTTTGGTCTTGGAGGGGGTTTGGTTGAACACCCAACATACCCAAGATAATGCATCATGTTTGAGGCAAGAGGCTGCATCACTTTGATTTATTTTCCTCTCAGCAGATGTGACTACAAAATAGGTCAGCCCAACCATTATGGACCCAGCCTGTTCCCTTGCTGATGCTTGATTTCTTTTTTTTTTCTTTCTTTCTTTCTTTTTTTCTTTTTTGTTTTTTTTTTGGCTTGGATGTTATTGATTACAAGGAACTGACAGAAGCATGAACCTAAGATTTCTTTTTCTGTCAGTTTAGCTATTTCCAAAGGGGAAAAAATGCATAGGATGGTCTTTTAGACAGCAAAAGAAACCTTTCTTACAAAGATGACCTTATTCTTTAAAAGAAATAAATGGGGGGGGGGGGAAGTTTTGTGTTAAAAGCTTGGAATCAATGATTTTCAGTCGTGTTCATTTACCATGAGACTTATACTTGAGAGTTAGTGACACATTGCTGTGTGCCCAGCATTTCAGCTCTTGCGTCAGGAATATCCATGTCCAACCCATCTGTAACTTCCCCCATAGGGACCTGTCCTTGACAGGCTCCCTAGTGTCCACCAAATCTGGGTAGTTCGTTGTTCATGAACACACAGGAACACATCAAATACTGATGAAACTTTTGACAGCCTCAGGACTGGAACAGATTCTGGCTCTCTTTTTCTTCTCCCTCCTCAGGGACAGCCAGTGGGGAAGTGGGAGAGGGAGACAGCTGTGGTGGCCTTTTGCCTCCTTGCACAGGTGACAGATGAGCATTTACATTTAGGTGAACTAGGCAAACGGCTTTTTAGCTCCATCTCAGCTTTTTTAGCTCCATCTCAGCTTTTTTAGCTCCATCTCAGCTTTTGGCAACATGAACCTGCTGGCAGCAGCAAGTTCACTGATGAGCTCTGCCCACGCAAGAAAGGCATTCTGGGGCTTTGTTTCAGACCTGCCACTTACAACAAAGTGCTGATGAAGAGCTGGTTATCAAAGTGTCCTGAAGCTCAAGGCATTCAAAAAGCCCTGGGATCCAGATGTAGACAGGTCTGAACCTATGCACTGCAGGACCTTGCCCTCCTGAAGTACCCTGGTCACACACAATCTGCTGCTGATTTTCCTGAAACAGTGGAGTTCATGCTCACTTTGAGCAGTTACATTTCTCTCCTTCACAATACAGAGATTTTTATGGGATAAGGGTATGGTGGAAAGGATTTTATCTGCCTGAGCATCAAGAAGTGGCTGTATTTTGTCAGTAACATTGAGACTTGTATCAAAATCAGTTGGGAAGGATGCTGTTTGAATCCCTTCTTTGTAGACTTACCAGGTGCAACTGGTCTTAGCTGGAGTCTGGGTACTGTAAACTCTGTGTACACGTACACATGGGTGTATTCATCTACGTGCACAGATGAGGAACATGCTCAGCACCGCTTATTGCTTTCTCTTGCATTCAAAGAGACCGTTAGAAAGACCTGGAGGCTGTCGACCTCCCTCCCTCAGCCCCAACACACGCCTGCATGCTCTCGCAATTAGCAAACAGCACAAAGAGCTGTGCACTGTAGGTTATTTGCCCAAATCGTTGTAGAGACACTGCTGACTATGGAAAAAGGCATTAAAGAAAACAAGCTGGGCTCGCAAACAGTAGATAATTTATCTGCAATGAATAATTCAGCTAGCTTTTGCTGTGAAGCTGAATTAAACACAAAGCGTTAAGCACACTGACATCCCCAAATAAAGGACACTATTCACTCATGGCACAAAGGAACATTGTTTACTATCATTAATTAACTTCCATACAAAGCCACAGCCATTTCTTTAGGTTCTGAGAAGGAGTAAGAGGAGAACGTGAGCCCAGAGCTGCTATAATTGCCGTTTGGTTTTCTCCCTCTCCACAGACACGTACTAGCTGCGTGATGAGCTTGAGTCGCGACGGCATCTGTGACACCACCACCCCCCGCGCTGGAGCGCAGGCAGATTGCTCCTTATAAGCCGGTAGGGATACACCGCTGAATCCATCATACCTTTGTGAACGGTGCCTGTCCCTCTGCTGCATCCAGGCTTGGATGGTCACAGCCAAGGGGCAGCACTGAGACCTCCCAGCGCTGCTGCAAAAGGCTGGTAGATAGTAAACTGGCATTCCCTGAGGGTATGCAGCTGAAAGGCTTCAGATAGCTCTGAATAAAGCCTGCGGAGGCAGCACTGCATTTGCCTTTGGGAAATGGGTTAACGGCCTGGATGCTCCATCTACATAGTGAGAGCATTTTTTAGCATTTAATGAGCCTGTGTGCTAATTAGTTCTCTGAAGTCTCTCATTTGAAATACCAAGCTTTAGGATAACTAGAAATGCAAATTCTTGGCAATATTGGCAATTGTTATTACTGCTGCAGTGGTGATTAGAAAGCAGCTCTTTACAAGCAAAAAGGGAGATAAGAGGCTTGTGCCAGATGGTTATGGAGCTTCTCTTCAGCACTTATATTGTACTCTTTGCAGGTGATGTTGTAGATCACCAAAAAAAGCTAAAGAGAGATTTTTGTGCAAAAGAGTTTTCTTTTGGAAGACAAGGATTACATAGAAACATTTCACAAGGATATGTTAATTTTGCTTAATTGTTTCCATTTAAAAACAGCTGAAGGCCTGTTCCCTTTATCCATGAAAGTCCCCATTTTCTTCTGACACTTTACATGAAAAAGGCAAAATTAAATTCTATATCAGATCTTGCTTCAATTTATTTTGTATTTTTAGAAAAGCAAGAAAATGTCAGAATTTCAGTATCCCAGGTTGAATTAAATGTTCCATTTTATCCCGTGTGATTTCCTTCAACTTCTGTTTGTTAGGAAACCTTCATGGTTTTGCAGCCTGAACAATCTCCTGGGAAGAGGATGTGAGGTAGCTAAGTGGGGAACAGAGCTGTCAGCTGTCACACAGTTCTACAGTAGTCAGCTCAGCCTGAAGCTGCAGACACAACTCTAACAAAGGTTAGGATAGAGGGATGTAAAGTGCCATTTTTTTAATTTAAATAACATCCAGCCAAGAAGACATGGCTCTCTGCCCTGAGTCCAAGATAATCTCCTGTGCTGTGATGCAGACAGCTGTCCCAACCTGGATGTCCTACAATCTTACATGGCTGAACATCTTCCTGATGTCTTGTTTTTACTCCAGAGTTATCAGGTCCTTTTGAATATAGAATGTCCTATTGGGAATCACTTAAAGATTTAGCCCCCTAATTGCAAGTGTCCACACATGCACTAGGTGTTTTGGCTCCCACTGCAGTTGGTATGGTCAGCAGAACACAGACAGCAGCTTGGTCTAAATGACATGGAGGTGTGTTTGGCAGGTGAGATACATTGCCCAAACAATAGTTACATGAAATGTCCTAGGATAGTGGATGCATCTGCACTGGGCCAGCAGAAGCCACACAGGATGTCCAGGGCCCCTGATCCCCTCGGCCAATACCTGAGGACCAAGCAGGTGGCACTACATACCTACACTTTGGCAGACAGATCCTTTCCTGGTGCTTGCTTTAGAGGAAAGGAGTCATTCTCTGTACTCCACTGACCATATTGAGTGAATCCCCAGCAGCTACCAGAGGAGCTCAGGACTTAGCTTACATGTGGACACCTGTGTATACATCCCCAAATCTTGGTGGGCATCCAAAGAGCTTGTATCCAGTCTGATATCCCCTTTATCATTGTCTGCAAAAGAATCTTTCCAGTCTTCAAATGATCTTGAAGAGCAGAGGCAAGGGGGGAAGGACAGACCCCAGTGAGGCCTCTTCCAGCGCAGACAGCCATGGAGCCTCTCATCTGATGGTGATGCTCTCCAAATGCAGCTGTTAGTCCATGCCATATTTTCCCTGTTACCTGTAATTGAGTCATGCTGTTTGGAATCAGAACTCAAGTCCCTACTGCCTTTTTTACTTCCTTTTATCCAATGATTCTCAGAAATAAATGAGAAGGCAGAAGAGACAGATAAGAGTATTTTTTATAATAGATTTTCCTTAATCAAATATTTTTATCTTTTTTTTCCCCAAATTTCTGTTTATATTTGAGTTGAGCAAAGTTTGTGCAGGAGCAAGAAAGGCTCCCAGCCAGTGTGTGTGTGTGTGTGTGTGTGTGTGTGTGTAGGGCAAGAAAGTTCAGCTGGACTCATCTAGGGAGAACTTCTCTGCTCCCCAAACCATCATTACTCTCTCTCTCATGGACATTATGGGGAACTTTACACCAGAACAGTGGCTCAGGCTTTATTAATTACTTCTGTCTAGTCAAATGAACTCTTCCTCCTTAATTAAACCATTGAGGAAATGCTTCAACAATGACCATTAGTATTGCCCTCAGCAGTCAGTGATGCACTGAACAGCAACTAATGAGGCAAGAAAGTGAGTATCTCTCTGCACTGGAGAAATTAGCTCAGACAACGAGAGTGAATCAAGCTGATCTTACCATGCTCTAAACACCAAGGTCAGAGCTCTCCACTCAGCAGCTTGATTTAGGAATAATTATTGGAAGAGTCATTCTCATCAACCACGAGGGACAGATAACCACAGCCCAGCTCAGGATGGGGGATAGCTCATCTTGCATTAAGCACACTTGCAGTTATGGTTATCTCTTGGGGGCCTTCAAGATTCTCTGTTGTTTATGGGACCCCACAGGCTTCTAGCAGGTTCCTGCTCCATAGCAAGCAGTGTGAAAAGTGCCAGATGCCAGCTCAAGCCAGCATGCTGGGCTGGGGGCACAGTGCACCCATCCCAGCCACCCCAAACACCCCATAGACCCTCTTGGGAATGATGTCCATGGCTCATGAACTGGCTCAAGGCCTTGCAGCTAAAGGAGCTGCATGACTGCATCCAGCCCACTTTTTTCTCTAACACTGTATTTACTTTCCAGCAGTTTGTTACACAGCATCGGACTCCAGCACGGCCTGAAAAAAAAGGAAAATTGTACCATGTTGTGAGCTTGTGCTCAGATACTGACAAGGGGAAACTGACACTAATGTGGCAGAAATAGGGACACTGCCTTCTAATACTCGTTTTTGAGACGATGCTCTACTCTTCACAGTATCACAGTACCACAGTATATTAAAGGTTGGAAGGGACCTCAAGAGATCACTGGGTCCAACCCCCTGCCAAAGCAGGATCACTTAGGGTACTCCACACAGGTGGGTTTTGAAAGTCTCCAGAGAAGGAGACTCCACAACCCCCCTGGGCAGCCTGTTCCAGTGCTCCGTCACCCTCACTGTAAAGAAGTTTCTCCTCATGTTGAGCTGAAATCTTCTGTGTTCAAGTTTGAACCCTTTGTTCCTTATTACTGTGAACCACCAGAAAGAGCCTGGCCCCACCCACTTGACACCCACCCCTCAGATATTTATACACATTGATGAGATACCCTCTCAGTCTTCTCTTCTCAGGACTAGATAGCCCCAGGGATCTCAATCTCTTTTTATAAGGGAGATGCTCAAGTCCTCTAATCATCCCTGTGGCTCTTCATTGGATTCTCTCCAGCAGTTCTCTGTCTTTCTTGAACTGGGGAGCCCAAAAGTGGACACAGCATTCCAGATGTGGTCTCACCAGGGCAGAGTAGAGAGGTAGAAGAACTTCCCTAGACCTGCTGGACACACCTTTCTTGATACATCTCAGGATCCCATTGGCTTTCTTGGCCACAAGGGCACATTGTTGTTCCATGGAGAACTTGCTGTCCACCAGCACTCCAAGGTCTTTCTCTGTGGAGCTGCTTTTCAGGAGGCAGCCCCTAACCTGTCCTGGTGCCTGTTGTTATTTCTCCCCAGATGCAGGACCTTGCACTCGTCCTTATTAAACTTCAGGAGGTTTGCCTGCACCCAGTTCTCCAGCCTGTCCAGGTCACTTTGAATGGCTGCACAGCCTGATGGGGTGTCAGCCAACTCCTCCTTTGCTTAGGTGTTCTTCAAAGGTGTCAGGAAAGACATTTCTATTGCAAGCTGTACTCAGTGGCTCCCTGATCAGGATTATATTCTGTTTGGGGAAGGGGAGGGGGAAAGGGAAAGAGAAGGGGAAAGGGAAGGGGAAGAGGAAGAGCCATAGTTGACATAGTACATTTGGGTCAGAGGAAACAGCCATCAGTTCAGATACAGCCACTTACTCCTTTGCCTCCCAGTCTTCACAACTTCACAAACTCTTGTTTCCTAAAAGAAGATAACTCTGAGGAAAGCATTGAATGCTCCCATAACGTGCCCTTAACTAACCATATCAATTCAATTGATTTATATTTCTCAGATCCTTCCCTGCAGAAAGCTGGCTGCTGCCTGGAGACTTAACCAAGCAAGTCTCTGGCTTTCTATTTCTCTCCACTGTAGGCTAAGGCAAAACTGAGCTGACATTCTTTCAGCATGTCCCCTTCACTAGGTCAAATGCACATTTCAGCCTCTTAGGGTGGCTGTGGGACTTTTTGTGGCCCAAAACCCTAATGTTTCTGTGCCCCTGTCCCAGCTCTGCTGGGATGCAATGCTAGGCTTTCTTAACCTCTGGTCAGCCCCTATGTGTAGGATAGAGATGATGTTCATCCATCTAGAGAAGAGACCCTTCTGAAGATTGTTATGTGTGAGGACTAGACATTTACAAAAGGGAAAACACACATGTGATGTGTGCAGTAATTGAGAGGATACAAACTATGACACGAGCAAGCCCAAGCTGCTGAAGGTGCCATTCATTGGGGACCTAACAAGACTGGTGGGATAACCTGTGCATCTGTAATTTCCACAGTCTTCAGACAATCCAGTGACAGCCACCTCAGATTTTCTGCAGAGCCATCCTGCACCCTTTTAACTGAAAATCCTGCCTAAGGAAGTGTGGCAAACCAGGGGCTTGCCATCCATGGGAACTTCAGGGACCACAGGACAGAGACAGGGCATTGCTAAGTACTCAGGAACAGGCCTTAGTCCTCAGGCTTTTTCAGTTAGAGGCAATCCTCTGGACTGAAGTAAGCTTAGGTAAGAGAAGACTACCCTCTTCCCCCAAAAGTACTGCATCCCAGCATTCACCCAATTCTGGCTTTAGGAATGAGAAAACTGAAGTTCAGTCAAGGAGACATCTCCTGAAATAGGTGTCATGCCACAAAGGACTAGAAAGGAGGCTAAGTGGTTCTCTAGGATTTAGGGGTAATTTAGGTGCCTTTAATTGGAATTTAGGTTAGATGTCATTTTAAGCAAGACTTAGAAGGACCAGCTCTAGCTATGGTTACCTCTGTTTTACTGTCTGAAGTACACTGAAGGGCAGACACAAACCCTCTAGATATGACCTAGATGTAGTGGGGTGAAGTAAGAAGAGGATTGCCCATTGCACATCCCTAGAGCCAGAGGCAGCTGTAGCCCATCGAGGTGGTTACTGCATGCACAGGTGCCCTTTGGACCCCTCAAGCTGCCTAGGGGTGACCTTCTTTCAGCCTTGTAGAGGTAAGAGCAAGACTGGAGCAGGGGCAGGAGGGGAGGAATGTGGATTTCAGAGGGAGAAACCTGGCATGGAGCACGGGTCAGGTTTTTTCACATTTGTCCTTTCTGGGCATATACAAGAGCTCCATCATCCCACTGAGCTTCTGATACAGGGAACAAGCTGTGATTTTTAAAAGTAATTGCCTAAGGGAGATACTAATTCTATTTTTATCCTTCCCTGTAACAAAACCTTTCCAATAATGTCCTCACCACTCATCAGCATTACACACTAAATGCATTTAAATAACACAATTACTGTACTACTTTCTTTTTTTTTTTTTAACTCCCTGCTTGTTGCTTGATATTTTGCCAAATAAATAGAAAAATGCATGCCATATTCTCTTTACAACTCTGATGTGTTTATATGGTACCAGGACACCTTCCAAAGATCATTTCCTAAGACTGAAGGAGTCTCTTTTGTGAAGGGGACTGTCCTAACCTGGAAAGCATGAAAGCAGCACAGACACACTGACCTCACAAATCAGTTGTGTACAAAACACTGTACAAACCAAGAGATTATAGGTCAGTTTGGATGGCGCTTCAAATTCCATTTGAAAAACAAAGATTAAGCAGTGGATGTATTAAGGCACCTGGTTGCATAGTCCCTGATAAAACTGGGATTAGTAAATATTTTGAGCACAGAGATCCATCAAATATAAGATGTAAAACCACAGCAAACCCCCAGGGAGCAGGAAGATCTGTCATGAAGTATTGAGCTGAACCTATGCTGAGTATCACCCTTCATTAATGTCCTCCTCCCACAAAAAAAAAAAAGAAAAGCCACCAGGGATTACAGGGAAAGAAATTAACCATAATGGCTCCTCAGATCAGCCCTCAGCCCTCATCCTGCATGGCCCTTAGGGACTTTGCGAGACAAAAGGTGTTGTAGGGACTTGTGTACTGTATCTTACATAGGTGCCTTGATGGCTGCAAGAGTGGCAGCATGCCCTTGCATCATCCCTGAGCTCCCATCGCAGGCAGGGCAGTGCAGGCAGGGAGCGGTTACACAGCCCTAGGAGCAGAGATGTTCCTTACCAAACTCTCTGCGTGCAGACAACTAAAACAGCCCAAGATCTATAAATGGAGAAATTAAGAATCAACTTTCAGCAGTGGCAAATGAACCTAACTGCAGTGATCTGGCCACAGCTATGGGGTTTGCACCCTTTCAGCGGGTCAGCAGAAAAGTCCTTTGCCCATGATGAAGAAGAAGCACGGAAAAAATCTTTGGATATAGAGCCAGGTGTGATTAAAAGTTTCTCTAATCCTCCCGCTCTAATTTCTTTAATTTCCTAAGACAAATGATAGCATCTGAGTATTTATGCACTTCATATAGACTGACAGGAAAACAAGAAGCCTCCTCTTCTCACCCAAGATCACAAGTTTTCTCCTCCTTCTGGGTGCTTTTTGAAATGTGTTGAGTAATTACGATCTAGCTGAAATAACCTTTCTCAGAACTACTTCTTTTACTCAGAACCTCTCTATCCCTCCAGGCACCTCCCACCCGCCCTAAATCTCATCCCCAGAAGCAGGGTATTTCTTGTCCAACAAACACCAAACGGAGATAAATCTTGCCAAAGCACATGCAAGCCAGGTTGATACAGCTCTACAACGATAGAAACACCAAAAGCCATGGGTGATAGTCACGTTCAGCCAAGATGCTTTTGTGGAAAGTATCTGGGTAAAAACTAAATGATGATTAGTCACTAAAACTAACTAGAAGAACTGATAAATACCCAGAAGTTATGAGAAACATAAATTCACAACACTCCATTTCTGGCCCTTGTCTTGTATTCTCAAGGGATACAACCACCTTCAAAAGGTGAAACTGAGAAGATAAACTCATAATTACTTCAGACACTAGATACCATAGACTCCATGAGCATGACTGTTTTTCCAGCTGAGGGGTTCCCTTACAGTCATTATTCCTTTTCTCAGACTTGATCTATGAAGAATTTTTAAAAATTTTTTGGTCTTTTCCTGGGACAACAGTTTTGCCTCCTAAAGGAACATGTCTTCTTGGTGGACACTAAGCTCATGTTAGGTAGGACAGACACATTGGGTCCACATGTCACACCAGAAGCTCTACACTAAGCTTGAACTGTCAACTCAATTCTTCATCCTGGGAATTGCATTTATAAAAAACAGTAACAAACCCATTTTCACAGCCCAAGATCCTCCAAGTTAACCAACAGGCTATAGTTTAGGGTAAATATTAGCATATATATTAATATAAATATTAGCATAAATATATAAATATATATTAATATAATAATATTATTAGCATAAATATATAAATATTAGCATAAATATTGGCACTTTGACTCTTCATAAACAAACACAATCAGATCCACATTCAGCTATCACTGGACTTTTTCTCTACAAATTGTCTGTCTGTGGATTGACTTTTTCTAGCTGAATTTTGATAACTTCATTTAAACCTGTTCTTACTGGTTTCAACTCAAATACCTTTTTCCATCTAACTACTCAAGCCACCTTGTATCCAGGCCCTCCCAGTCTGTGAATGCTGTCTTGTATCTAGCCTCTTCCAGTCTGTGAGTACCAACAAATTCCTGGATAGTTAGTACCCTCAAGGGCACTGGAGACACCATCCAACATGTTGGTAAATTTGTTAACCTACAGACAAGTCAAGGTTTGTCTATTGGCTATTTGTCATGGTAGCTATCACATGGTGGCTATCACAGCCACGCTGCCCCTGATCCCCAGCCCCAACAAGCCCTTGACCAGGAAGACAAGATCCATGCCTCAACTTCTTTTTTGTTTTACTTCTTGATTTTTTAATGGAAATAAAATATATCTTTTTCCCTATAGATCAAACTGAGAAAATATCACATATAGACAATAATCCTGGGAATCACACTTGATTAAAAGAAAAATAATGAAAGTTGTTTTATAATGCGTCAGAAATTACTTAACAGATTAAATCAATGAAGTCTGTGAGAAGACACCAGTTCTCAGTACAATCAATTTCCTCAAAAAACCTGGACAAGTTCTACAATAAACTTATCAGATACACTAGGGATTTATTTGATGCACAAATTTTATTCAGTTGCTTAATCAAGTACTCAGGGGCTGGAGTAGGTGATCTCGGAACATCCTTTCAAACCCAAACACTACAGTGATTGTGTGACTCCTCAACCAAATATCCTGAATTTATAGCCCCATGTCCATCATTTTGGAAAACAAAGCAACATGAGAAAAGAGCTTTCAGAACCTATATTATAGAGAGACTTAAAGACAATGTCAGTAATTACCAGATTCTGAAAAATGTTATGAACAAGCTTACCAGAGTTAAAAAGTATGACTTGCAAACCAACAGAATTGTTTTATTTCATGTTTTCCGTGAGAAAATAAAAGCAATAATTGTGAACATACTGTAGCCTGAAATTCAGTTTGGAAGTCAAAAATCTCCCAGCCAGGACCTTGAGGAGTTATCAGCACCATTATCAAGGCTGTGAAATTAGAAAAAGCACATTTACAGTACAGATGGAGTCAGAGCTGTGGATAATCTGTGGCAGCACTGAGAAGCAGGCTCAAGATTTCTGCTGCTTCATCTCTTCAGAAGTAATTAGGATGAATTTTTATTTTTTTTTTTTTAAAGAAAACCATCAAAGTTAATATCAATTGCTGTGCCTGGCAAAGACAGCATAGGAAGGATGCAGTATTGAATGAAGCTGTTCAGACATGAAGTTTCTAAGTAGACACTAATTAAATTGTCTCTTCCTGTACACTCATCTGTCCAATGTATGTTCAGCATTTTGTTGAAGGAGCTGTGGTGAAGTCCATGCAGCAGAAATGTGAGGTGTTTTGGTGTTGCATGGCTCTGAGAACATGTATACCAAATTCATTTTGGCTGCTGCTCTAGGGTTCCCTGCACCACACTGTACCTCACCATTATGCTGGGGTAGTAGGCCATAGAACTCAGTTACACCCTGAGTTCCCCCTACAGGTCCTGGGAGTTGCAAAAGAGCCACAGCCTCTGAAACACAGGGACGTAGCACTGGATCCAGGGGCTGTGCCTGTATCCCTTCTGTTTCCACTGCCAGCTCCTGCAGGGGCTTTTACTTCTACCAGCAGTTTACCTTGTTGGGGTTCCAGGTATTGTGGTTACTCATAAAGTAAGAGAAAGCTAAAGAATTTCATGAGCAGAGTTTTCTTGTAATGCAAATATTGACGTAAGTGATGAAAAGGAAATTTGTGCAGGATACCCTCATGTCTGACAAAGAAACACCACAAAAACTACAAAAACTGATGAGAAAAAAACAGCCCACAACAGATGTACCCACTGAGAGAACGGAAGTCATGAGGAGCTTCAGGCAACAGAGCAGGAGGGAAATATTGATAAATCAGGGGTCCAGCACCAGCAGTGTACAAAGTAAGAAGGCAGAAGGTTGACAGCTCAGTGCATGCACCAGTGGGGCCTGGCTAGGTGGTTGATTTTTATATCTAAATATTCATCGTGCTCTGGAACGAATATTGCAGTTTTCACCTCTGAAATAGTACTGTGCCTTGTATCAGATGTAATTTATTTCAACATTTTTGCTAAACCAAAACATACTGGTCTGTTTATTTTGGAGAGGTATGGAGAAAGTGGCAAGCATCAGCTCAAAGCCCTTTTTCTTCCCTCAGTGGATTTGGGTCAAGTGTTCACAGATTCAGGCCTGCCGTAGAGAGAAGCACCCACCCAATTTTGCTGCCAGGAATGACCTCCTTAAACTAGGAGAGTCATGAGTTTTCAGTAAAGGGACCTTCCACTGTATTTCTGAATACACTCCAGATTTGAAGGACAAAAAAAAACAAAAGGGGCAAAAAGAGACCCATCAGTCTGGTAAATAATCTCTCATTGCAGAAACCATGCATTGCTGACTGTGTCTGCTATGTGCAGGATGGCAAGCATCAGGGCAGTTGTACTCGCACTAATCACACCACAGCTCAACCTCACTTCAGGCTCAGAGCTGGGATTAATTTTTCACTCACTAGCAAAAAGATTTGGGAAAATCATTTTGCCAGAGAGTAAGAATTCCTGGCACTTGGCCCTGAAAAGAAGGTTAATGTTACAAAATTCCCAGGATCTAGAGCCATTACAGAGGCTATTCATCTGGAAGGAAGCAGAAATGGATTAGATGTATTACTGATGGTGTATGTTGGGCTTTATGGTAAACTGGGAGCAGCCCAGTGCTGGGCAGTTGACAGCACCAATTAACCAGTTACATAAGCAGTCAAATACCATAGCAAATACCCTGCCATGCTGATGTACTTTTATTCTAAGTACTTCTGCTCCTTGGTGATTGGTTTCCACCCCTCATTTCTGTGTGCTGCTGTAAAGGCCTCTGATATATTGTGGCTCCCTTAGGCATTTTTATGTCCAAAAAAAAAAAGTACTAGAGCAGGAAAATCAGAAGCTAAATCTCTCCTACCTTTTTTTTTATCCAGAGACAAACACTGAATAAAATGCAAAAGTGGTAGAGAATAAAGACCAGCAATGAGGTCTTTAATTAAGCTAGTTTTAAATGTGAAGCTCACATTCAGTGCTCAAACACGGGCTGTTGAAATTGAAAATACAATATTTTCTGTAAGCACCACTCTGTGGAGGGAGATGCCTGCCTACTGAGCTTCCCTGCTATGACAGCAATGACCCTTAGGGCACCTCCACTCTTCCTACCCAGACCTCTGCTTCAGGGGCTCCTGTGATGCCCTTCTCCTGCAAGGACAGCCCCAAAAGAGCAGGAAACTTCATGGCAAGGGACTTTGATTGTTTTTTCTTCTCCATGTCAGGGCAGAATGTGTTTTTCTTAATTTACTGACAAAAATCCAATATCTGTGATGATCATAACAACCCAATTAGGCTGGAAAGAAAAAAAAAAAAGAAAAAAAAAGTGCTGAAGGCTGAAGCAGATATTCTCCTGCTCTAGCCAGCCCTGCTGTGCTCCCCCGACAGCCATGCAGCCCCTAGAACTGAACCACAGCCTGAACGCACCTCTCCGTCACTCTGAGCTACCATATGCCTTGTCTCTGTGACACCATTTGTTTTCTTTTACAGCTATTTTCATCTGTTGTTAAACATTCCTCGGAGATGAGACCTTCTGCCTTTATCCCCAGCCAAAACCCATCGCTGGCTCCCTGGGTGGTATGCATCTGCCTTCCACTCAGATCCAAGAGGCTGCAGCTGCACCACTGCGATCTTGCATCAGCTCCCCCCCCACACACCCCTTTCTCCCCTCCAGTCACAGTTTTCTAGGAAGGTGATGCCCCCTTCCAAACAGCTACCAGCAAAGTCTGCAAGCATGCAAAAGCTTGTGCTGGCTTACTGACACATAGCAAGGTTGTTACTTGAAGAAGGGTAAAACGAGATTGGGCTGCTAATCTGTATCTGAACAGATGCACTTGGATGAAGTAAGAGCATCCAACTTGTCTAGGTATTTGCTTGATTCAAAACTGGATCCTTAAGGACAGACATTTTTGATCAAACACAGCTTGAAGGAGAAATGCCATCTGTGGCCAGGCATTTCCTTCAGTGGGACAGGACAGACTTCTCCAAACCTAGGGATTATATCCCACCAGCTACCAGTGGGAAGAAAATCAACCCAGTCATAGCTGCAATCCAGGCACAGCTGGCACAGGCACCCACAGACTTATGTGGAGTATCTGGAAGTGGTTCTTACTCAGCACCAGAGTCTCATGTTGGTATCACTTTGTGTGTGCAGTGCATTCTCTGTTGCCTGCTGCAGCAGGAGTGCAAATGTTCCCCTTTGTCATTGAATAGCATTAGATTATGTGATTGGTGGCTCATCCCCATGAACACAAAGGAGCAGAGGCACCATGACAACAGGGGCTGGGGGCTCATGGGGCAGATGGTCAGTGCCATATTTTCTGTCTGCATTGATCATCATGGCTGACCATGTGTCTGCACATCTGTCTGTCTGTGGGACCACATGCTCAGCCTCCCCACTGGCTAGGTGTACATGCCTGGAGCCACGGCAGCCTGGTCTGATCCAGCAGTAGCTCTTTTCCCTTACCCTACATTTCTTTCAGAGCTACAGCCATCCTAGACAGTCCCACAGCAAGCAGCTCCACCCAAAAGCACCTACAGCTGCTTTAATGTGCTGTGCTCTTCCCACACACAAATTTAAATCCTGGCTGAACATGAGCCAGCAGCATGCTCAGGTGGCTGCATAGGAATAGTGTGGCCAGCAGGAATAGGGAAGTGATCATTTACCTGTACTCAGCAGGGGTGAGGCTGTACCTCAAGTAGTCTTCAGTTTCAGGCCCCTCTCTAGAAGAAAGGCATTGAGGTGCTGGAGCATGTCCAGAGAAGAGCAACAAAGCTGGTGAAGGGTTTGGAGAACAAGTCTTATGAGGAGCAGCTGAAGGAACTGGAATTGCCTAGTCTGGAGAAGAGGAAGACCTTATCAGTCTTTACAACTACCTGAAAGGAGGTCATAGTGAGTTGGGTGTTAAGCTCTTCTCCCTAGTGTCAAGTGACAGGATGAGAGGAAATGGCCTCAAGTTGCACCAGGGGAGGGTTAGATTGAATATTAGAAAGATTTGTTTACTGAAGGAGTGGTCAGGAATTGGAATAGGCTGCCCAGGGAAGTGGTATAGTGTCATTGTCACTGAAAGTTTTCAAGAAACATGTAGAAATAGCACTTTGGGACATGGTTTAATGGCTATGGTGGTGTTGGGTCAACTGCTAGCCTTCATGATCCTACAGATCTTTTCTAACCAAAACTATTTTATGGGGTTTATGCTTCTATGATTCTTTATGACTTCTTTATGACTTTATGACTTCTGTAACTCTAATCCCTACCAGTGCTGTGCTGCATGGGTTTACCACCTGGGGTCAGCACCAGCAGACAGAATTTCAGGCTGGATCCTGTTTTCTAGCACAAGAGCCAGAAACAGGAAGGTGAGCAGATGTAACAGAGACTGTACCAAACCTATCCAAAACCCTTCTTTTTTTAATTCCCCATCTCTACCAGATGTGAGAGATGCACCCTACAGCCTCTTGAGGGAAGAAGGCACAGTGCTATGGAAGAGGTTATGCACAAAGGAGGTTACACTAGCCAGACTAAGGTAACACTGCATAACACTGCTGGTGGAATTCACACAAACAATGTTAGTGCTCTGCTGCCAGGCTGAGATTAAGGGAGCTTCCAGAAGCATGGAGGGGGAATTCAGAGATACCTCATGGAGCACAATGAGGACACAGCTTTAGCAGAGGAGTTTGCCCCAGTTGCAAATGCTAAATCACTGCGAGCCAGAAATAAGATTTTTTTTAATTCAGCTTGGTTCAGATAAACTTTTTTTTTTAAACTTTATAAAAAAAGGAAGTAGTGGCCAGTAGATCAGACAGTAAACCTCAGGGCTACTCTTACTGCCCATTGTTTCATGTATGAACCATGCTTCTTGTGGCTCTCCTAGCAGCACAATGGGCAAAGAAGGAGCATGGAGGAACCCTTGCCCACAGCAGCACGTGGATGGGAAATTCCCATTCCACTTTCACATCTTTGCAAATCATTTGAGGGGAAATCAGCTACAGCAGCTGCAGCCTCTTCCCCATGTTAAATCCAATGGGCAGCTGGTCACAAGTGGTGTTCAGTTTTGCGGCCGGTCTTGTTTAATATCTTTATCAATGATATGGATGAGGGGATTGAGTGCTCCCTTAGTAAGTTTAATGATCACAAGTTGGGTGGGAGCACCGATCTGCTCAAAGGTAGGTAGGCTCTGCAGAGGAATCTGAACAGGCTGGATCGATGTGCTGAGTTCAGTTGTACAAAGTTTAACAAGGCCAAGTGCCAGGTCCTGCACCTTGGTCACAACCACCTTGAGGCAGAATGGCTGGAAAGCTGCCTAGCAGAAAAGGATCTGGGGCTGCTGGTTGACAGCCAGCTGAGCACGAGCCAGCAGTGCACTCAGATGGCCAAGGTGGCAAACAGCATCTTACCGTGTTTCAGGAACGGCGCAGCCAGCGGGACTACGGAAGCGATCATGCCCCTGTACTTGGCACTGGTGAGGCCACACCCCGACTACTGTGTTCAGTTTTGAGCCCCTCACTACAAGAACAACTGAGGTACTGGAGCACTGACAGACAAGGGCAACAAAGCTGGTGAAGGGTCTCCAGAACAAGTCTTATGAGGAGAGGCTGAGGGAACTAGGGTTGTTTAGTCTGGAGGAGGCTGAGGGGAGATGATATTCTTCTCTACAACTACCAGAAAGGAGGTTGTAAGTGAGGTGGGTGCTGATCTCTTCTCCTTATTATCAAGTGATAGGATGAGAGGAAATGGCCTCAAGTAGTGCCTGGGGAGGTTTAGGGTGGATATTAAGAAAAATTTCTTTAGAGTGGTCAGGCATTTGAAGAGGCTGCCCACAGAGGTGGTGGAGTCACTGTCCATGGAGATGCTAAAAAAACATGTGGACATAGCACTTTGTGACGCAGTTAAAAGGCCAAGGTGGTGTTAGGTTGATGGTTGGACATGATGATCTTAGAGGTCTTTTCCAACTGAAACAATTTTATGATCCTCATACACCACATTGTCCTTTGTAAAGGCAAGGCAAAGTCAGACTGTAGGGAATATTCTTCATGCCCTATCCCAGACCAGTAAGTGGGAGAAGCACTGCCACTTTCACTGCAGCCCCTGTGGACATGACCTTTTCAACTTGCCTCCAACCAGGATGTGAATTAAGTTTGGACACAGCTGCCTTAAATCATTCAGCGCCCTATAGTCAGAAATGCTGAAGTTCAGATTTAATTTTTCAGTCCAAGAACTAACAAGATGCCTGGAGAATCTGCCTGTTTCTCTCCCTTGTAACAGTCCAGATGATGGAAAATTCCCCCAGCAGAATGAGATTCGGTGATCTGGGTTCATGTGGTACCTCCTTCCTTCTACTTCACAGTCACAGAATGTTGGAAGGGAACTCAAAAGACCATCTAGTCTAACCCCACTGCTAGGATCACCTAGAGCAGGTCACACAGGAACACATCCAGAGGAGTTTTGAACATCTCCATAGAAGATGACTCCACAGTCTCACTGGGCAGCCTGTTCCAGTGTTCTGTCACCCTCACAGTGAAAAGGTTTTTCCTTGTTTTCACATGGAACCTCCTATTCTCCAGCTTGCACCACTTACCCCTTGTCCTATGACTGGACATCACTGAGAAGAGCCTGACTCCACCCTCCCAACACTTGCTCTTCACATATTTACAAACATTAATGAGGTCACCCTTCAGTCTCCTCTTCTCACAGTCACAGAGTGTTCTCCAAGTTAAAGCAACCCAGCTCCCTCAGCCTTTCCTCATAAGGGAAATGTTCTACTCCATCATCTTTGCGGCTCTGCACTGGACTTCAGGCATCATACACACAAGATGTCACAGAAGCAAGGATGGGGACTGCTGGCTCCTATGGTCAGCTTCCCTGCCCAGTACAGAAGAATTCAAAACCCTGAACCTGACCAAGGTTTAAGAGGGTGGAGGGGAAAGGACATGACCTCGAGCCGCAGATAAGCTCTCCGACAGTCTCAGAAAGGCAGAGATGACTACAAGACCTTTCCTTTCGCCAGAGGGTGGTTTTGGACTGGCTTCCTAACAAATCTGAGCAAAGAACCTTTCTACCCACCAGAAGGTAGCACCAAATCCTTGAGAAATAAAGGTCTGTTTCCCCGCAGACTGCAAGCATGTGTTGTAAACTAATGTTCAGAAGCAAAGGGAACAAAGTCAAATCTGATTTTCTCCACATTTCTGAAGGGAGAGAGACCGAAGAGACTCACTGACTGTTTTAACAGAAAAAAAGAAATACTTTTAGAAATCAAACTTCCAGCAATCTTTACTTGGAGAAGGAAATAAACATGTATTTAACCAGTTTTGGTTCTTTAATTTTGTGTCATTGCACAATAATTCACACTCACACTTGGATGTGCATCTTTAACTGTTGAGTTCCATTTTACACCCTGAAACACTCTCAATGGCTTGGAACAAAAGGAAGAAAAATCAATACAAACAAGGTGTGTCAGAAAACGGTATAAAAAAAGATTTGCAAATAATTCTGACAATAAAGAAACAAGTATCTCTGAGCTGTCCACTTTGGGGAATACCTATCAGTCCCTTTCCCTTCTGAGATTTCCATTTGCCTGCAATATGGGACAGCTCTAGAATTCAAAGTGAACTTTGAAGTGCCTTTTTTTTTTTGTGTTTCTGTGCTTAATAAGTTATTTCCACAGGCACACCATTGGAGAGTCAAAGTCTTTGCACTGAGGAACTGTCACAGGAAACACAATGAAACAACCCTAGCTTAGAAAGAAAATTGCAGGAGAGCTGTTTCACACTCAGTGTTAAGCGCTTCAAGATTCCCACAAGAAGTGATTAGTGCTGTATGTAACAAAAACAACAAACTCAAAACAAACCTCAAGAAAAGCACAAAATCCAAACACCACCAACACTATGCCTAAATTTCACAACTATACCAGAACCTCAGATTTCTTTCTGATGTAAGAATGCACAGTGTATCTAGTTATGACCTAGGTCCCCCCCCGGAAGCTAAAGAACTGTGTCTTATGTAAAAAAACCCAAAAATTCAAATTGTAATAATTACGATTTATAAATGAAATCAGAATAAAATGCAATTCAAAGTGATATTTACCTCCAAATTATGGATAGAGTCACAGCAGTATCTTCAACACATTTCTTCAATTTATTTCTACCTTTCTTTTTCCTTGACTTTTCTCTGTTTCAAAAAGCCAGGAAATTTCAACTCTGAGGTCATGCACATAGAAAGTGCATTCTGACCACCCTGCATGATTAAGGTCCAAGCAGATCACGTGATGTGTATCTTGGTTTAGGGGGAAGTCCAAAGGGAACAAAGTAATGGCTGTTCAGAGAGCAAAACAAAGAATCTGAACTAGGCCTAGTTTCAATAAAACTCTAGAAAAATATTTCTTTTTAAAACAGAGGGGCATTTTTTTCACCCCTCTTTATGAAGCTCAAAATAACCCCAATATTCAACACCGGAGGAAACTGTAATTTTTCCCCCTGACCCATAAGCACAATGCTGCAAGAAAAGATGTCATTGTCACCAGTTCAAATAAGGCATTAATGAATGCATTAGGTAATTTACATGAAAATAAACATACATATATATATATATAGACAAATAAGGCCAAAATATTAAAATAATCTCAGAAGGGTAACAACTATTGTATTAGTGACAAGATTGAAGTATTTAGGCAACAAAGATGGAGAGGATCATTAAGAATCTTAGATATATTTATTTTTGTCTACTTCAGAAAGACTAAAACAAGATCCAGCTGAAATCTCTTCATCAGTCACCATGAAATTCCAGCATGGGTGTTTCCCAAGCCCTTCTGGGAAACCTAGTCAATCTTTAAGGAAAAAATAAACTTGATCAATTGATACCAACCTTCTTGAAACGATCTGAGGACATGGCCCAGAATCTAGGGCTTTCTTTAAGCTGAATTCCCTAGCTAACACTGGTCTGACTCCTGAACAAGCTCAAAATTGAAAAAGCTATGAACATTTAAAAACAAATCTTCTGTTAATAAATACTGCCCTCTTCAATCACATCTTTAGAGAACAGCAAGAACTTAGAGCTGCATCCAATGCTCTCCCATTAGGCAGCTCCAGTGCTCTCCTCTTCTACACCATGTGTATCCCTGTATTTGTGGTGTAGTCAAACATAAGTACAGTTAATGTTTACTGACTTCCGATTTGGGCCACAGAGATGCACTGCAGTAAAGCTGCAGTTGCCAGCATTCTGTACCGGCCCCAGATTTCATGGTTTTAACATTATTTCTGCAAAACAAAATTTGCCTCATCTCATTAAGATTCCAAAGTTTGGAAAATCTCTATCCTGGAAACCCACTACTTGCTGAGGAAGTATTATATTTACGGAGAAGGTGAATTAGCTCTGAGTGTACCATCTTTAATGGTAACACTTTAAAAAGACCCCATGCAGTCTTACAAGTTTTGTTCTCTTACATATCCAGGTTTGACACCTAGAAATATGCAGGGTTTTTAAGGAGAAGTCTTGTAGAAGTGATACAGTTTTCAAATGTCATTGAAGGTTTTGGCAGAATAGTATTATATGAAATATGTAGTACACTTGCTAATGTTTATAATCCAGTGATCACTATAAGAAGTATTATTGCATTTTAAGCGTAAAAATATAAGAGGTTTTATAAAGAAAATTAAAATAGCATTAATCTAATATTGATAGTCATATAAAATAACTCACAATTATGTAAGTTCTCATTTTTAATTACACATTTAAAAATAAGTTATAAAAATAATTAAGCTTCTTTAAAACCCCTAAGATGTTTTCTTTTAGGAGTTTTTACTCATGTCTACTGATTGTCTAACATCAGCAACAGCTTCTGGTACTCGAACAGTCATATCATCCATCCATTTCTTCAGGCAGATTTGGCAGCCCAGACGTGATCTGTAGGGAAATAGGTTGTCATTAGTTTTAGCCAAACATAAATCTCCCAGCATTTACCCCCTTATAACCCCAACATTCAGCCATTCCAAAATGTTATGATCTAGAAACAACCACTCTCATGCACGGTCTTAAGACCAGTAGTGAACTGGATGCATCAGTGCTAAGATATACGTGGCAATCATCCAGATTTATATTAACAGAGTTCAATACATTGGAAAGTTGTAAACCAAGTACTTCCTGCATGCTGAAACAACATATAATAATGGTGACTCTTCCATTTTCAGTGGGTCCCTAATAGTACAGTCAAGTGCAGGGAATGACACTTGATCACCCAAGGGCCATTCAGCATCTCTAAAGATATGAAGCCAATGAAACCAAATGAAAGCCTCAGTAAAAGCTTAGCCTAACACATTCAGAGTCCAATGCTTTCAAACTAAACAACTCAAGATTGGGTCATTAAACTAGAAAGTTAAGACTGAAGAGACAAGAAATGCAAGGAAAGTGATAAAATACTCATGGCATGTGAAAAGTCTCAATCTTTCAACTTTTCTCCTATTATTCAGCATGACAAAAATGTTATATGAGCAATTGAAAAAAACTTAATTAATACCACAACAAAATTCTGAAGACATCACAAACTATTGATGGGATATCTTTAATTCAATGTCCATACTTTGGTACAGAACACTTAAAACATCAGCAAGGATGGGCAATGTTCTGCAGCCCCACCTGCATAATTTCATCTGTATAGGAATGTAAGCAGAGATATTGCTACATTACTAAACAGTGCTATATGAATACCTCTACAAACATAGTGATCAACTGCTGCTAAAGATCCAAATTCAGTACTATACCCAAAAGTAATACTCCTATATAAATAACTGTATACATCAACTTAGATTACTGCAATGCATGTATAAATGTATATATCACCAGAAGATGGAATCTCATGAATATGCATCCATAAGAATAGCTTTGGAAATGAAATCTAATAGAAAAATGTCATTTATAATATTTATACACAACACTGCTCCTAAGCTTTAATTTTCCTGAAGTGTCTCTTTTTCACTGAAGACCAATGCTAATTGTTGATGGACTCTGTAGTGTGGCAATGGATTCATTTCATGTGAAATAACACTGGCATTTGGTTTGAGCCTGCTACACAGTAGTACAGAAAGTCCTAGGCAGCCCTATATAATACTGAAAAAGAAGCTACCATTTCCTACACAAATTCTTCCACAGCATTTACAATTTTAGAGGTATTTAACCAGATCCCTTCACCCCTTAAGGCTGAAACAGCCTGAACCCCAAAACAAGCAGATTTAGTCGATCATTGCAAGAAAGCCATTCCCCCGTTAACCACTTATATATGCCCTCTTTTTATTTCCTCTCATTCCATTACTTAAGAAAAAAACCCCAAACAAACAAAAACCAAAACACAAACCAAACCCAAACCCACAACAAAATAGGAAGTCAGAGTTGCACAGCTATAAAGATATGACGAATCACCATTTTGTCATGTAATGGTATTTTGTTTCCCTCCATGTTACTATTAATAATCTCTAATGTTCCACAGTTAATCAAAATTATTTCATTCTAACCTTTCTAACTAGTCCCTCATTTTTAAAAAGCATGAACTTTCATGGCAGCTGCTAGCTGAAACTTCCCCAAATACAGAGCCACTGACAGGAAGAAGCTTTTATTCTAACACTTATGACAGAGCATAGTAGTGCATTTCCATTACACAAGTTTGTATCAGCACAGGGGACCAGGTAACCCATAGCAAATACCAGTCACTTAAAAGTTCTGTCTTTTTCGGAAAAGTCAGAGATCCCTGGCCACAGGAGGAACACATGGTGTTAGGAAAACCTGATAGAAACAAGCGTCTTCAGAGAGTCTAAAACTTTATTTGGTCTGAAGCCCTTTGAGAGAAATATTTAAACAGAGAGCTCTGGCTTTCTGCTGTTTTTCAGTTCATCAGTAAAAGCTCCTTGCTTTAAAGCTTTAACTAGAAGCCAAATAAAAATGTTTATTAGATTATTGGCTTCCAGAGCTTTAGGAATTGGTTTGGCCCACAACCTAAAAGTTAGTCTTAGCAGAATGATGGTAGATGGTACAAGTGAAGTAAATTCACACTTAACAGGCTTATGTTTTTTTCCAAATTGAAAATACTTTCTGGGAGACAGGAAAAATTACAAAGCAGAAGAAGCTGAAACATTAATTCAGAGTAATTCTTTGCAAACAAAAATATCCTCATGCTATACAGGCCAGGTATAAAGCCCTCTGACAACACTAGAAAGATCCTCAAAAACTTCAACAAGCAGTTCCACTGAAGCATGAAGGAGAGGGCTTATAAAACCTTGTACAGCACCTAGGTTTCATGTAAGTATGATCCAAGATACAGGCTGCACATACATCAGCAAGTAATGCAGCGTACTAGGAATAGGTCTCTGATGATGATGTGACACCCTAATTACTCTGATGGTGGGGAGATGTAGAACAGGTTACTTTAGACTATCACTAGTCTAGTCCTAGGTACTGAAATGCCCATTAGTGGTTAGAGCACACTTTAGGACTAGTTTCACCCAAAAGGGAACCTGGCTTATGCACATCAAGAGCAGTCTAACTTGACAACTGGGGACACTGTTTATGCTAGAGAAGGCTCAGGGAGAAGATCTTATCAATGTACAAGAATACCAGAGAGATGCAGAGTATCCATCCCTGAAGATATTCAGAAGCCCTCTAGACATGATCCTGGGCTCTAGACGGCCCTTGTTCGTTGGACCAGATGATCTCAAAAGGTCCCTTCCAACCCCAACCCTTCTCTGATTCTGTGAAAAGAAGATGTGACCAAAACTGCAATACTAATAATAGCAAATACATTAATAAAATACATTAACTATCTACAGGCTAATACAAGTAAAGAACAGAAGGGAAGGGAAACAAGAACAGGAAAATTCACACGCAGTAGCAAAGTTTTTGTTGAAGGAACTGAGGTTTTTGTACTTCTTCACTATCTGACACTTCTGTATCAGATGTCTCTTAAGAGCAAGTACTGGCAACTGCCACTCTTCAGTTGAAAAAACTATACTGACAACTTTTTAATACGAATTCATATAAACAATATTTAAACTTGTGTAATAGAATCCAGCTATTTTTTAAAAGCCCATTAAAGCATTCTAAGAATACTGGAGTGCCACATCTGCAAATCCTTCTTTCCGTTCTTTGATGTACTAAAGTGTTACATTGTCTTACGTTTCTGTGAGGCCATATGCCAGGTCCAGCATGTCCATCTCTTCATCAGTAATTGCATCTAGTTTCTCAAATATATGATCTTCAAAGATTAAATGACAAGTTGAACAGGCTAGCGTTCCTTCACATGCACCTAGAGGTTAAAAAAAAGGATAACAAAAAAATCCAAGTTTCAAATTACAGCAGAATTTCAGAAGAAATCATTATATATGTTTGTCTCATACAAGAAGTCTCTGTTGATCAGCAAAATCTGTATTCCCACATCCATTTATCTACACTGCATTTAACTATCTGTAGTATTTCTACAATTCCTACAACCTTTATAGCATCCAAAGAGAGAGTTTTCTGCTATAAGCATGCAAACACAGACAACATTGTCAACCAACACCAGATAATTTATTTCCACAGTTGACCCTTCCCCATGGTTTTGAAGTTTCTTCAAGAAATCCAACAAAAGACACCTGCTATAGAAAAAGTTCCTCAGAAGTACAGGAAGGAGGAATTTTATACTTGGTATTTCTTCTCACTCAACAGAACACTAATTCAGAGCAACAAAGGCTGGCTAATTAGAGATGGTTTTCCCCATGTTAAAGAGGCCTACATGTGTTAATAAATAATTCAGCCTGAGCCAAGGATCCAATGATTGTTGTGGTCAACCCTAGCAAATACCAACTACACCTAGAGCAATTAGGTCATCACAAGACAGTAAGAGTTCAAACACTAACAAATTTGTCTTGGCACCAGCTCTATACAGTGGCAAGCAAAGTTCTCTGCTTTGCTGAAAAAGAAACATTCAACTTCAAGTGGAGGAGAAAGCTGAACTCTTTATACTTGTGTGAAGATTGGCATCATTTCCATCTCCGACTTAAAATTGAACAGAAAAGCAGGTAATGCATTAACCAAGTTTACTCATTTTCAGGGAAGAAGTACAGTGAACACATCACCTTTGTACTCATGGAAACAAAGAGAAGCAGGGCTGCATGTATATTAACAAATCATATGATAAGAAACAGTGAGATTCACCATCAGACCACAAAATACATACAGAAAGCACTGTATGTAGTAAAGGTATCAACAGCATATATTCAAAATGAGTATGACATTGTACTAGAAGACCTTATTTTTAAAACATATCATGTCTTCATACAAATGCATGCAAAAAAGTAGAGTTTAAGTAAAGTGCCAAATCTATGATACGATAATGTAACATTTTCTGTATCAGCAGTTTAAACATTTTAATGTTGGATGAGGTGAGCAGAGAAGGGGAAGAAAGAACATTGACAGTCTGTTTGAACAATGGAAGGTCTTTCTGCCAGTCTAATGCTAGCAGAAAAGTGAGCACAGCTGAATCATTCAACTGTTTTGTAAGTCTTTGTATAAAGGTATTTCTGATTATTACTGCACATGGGATGCCCCCTAGTGACAGAAGTAAATCAGGAAGATTTATATTTTTCATTTTTTCCCTAATTACTTTTTCTAACCATAGAACACTCATCATTACATTATTTCTCTGCTCCAGTATGATGTTTCATTAGAAAATTATTATTGAAATGGGAGTAGCATATGTTGCAGTTACAGTATCTCAAATTTTTAGTAAGGCTTTTCTTTATTGACAGCATTATCTTTCCTTCTCCTGCCCCATACTTTATCACAATGCCTTAATATGGCTGACATTTACACAAACAAAAAATATTTACTCTACAAGAGAGTAGTCAGAAGTCTGTAAGACACGTAAGACATACATAAAGGTAGTCACCCCAGCATATTAAGAGATTTTTAAGAGACAATCCTTCTACCCCCACGTGAATTAAACACACCCCAGATTTTAAAGTGTGGAACACTAGCCTAGTTTTTCCCCAAATCACTCCATGCTATGCATTCACTCATGCAAACTGGATTTTGCTTCCCACTTGTGCTATTAGCTTAAGCTTGTGTTGATGTAAATACCTGTCCTGAAGTACTAAATTGCCTTTACCAAATACCACTGCTTTGCAGAATTGCAGAATCCTGCAATTTCAATGGAACTAACTATGGAAAGTGCAAAAACCTTAAGAAGTAGAAAGGTGTTAGTACTTCTTCCTATTTAATTTTAAACAGATTTTAAACAAAGCTTATACAGAGTTGCAATTTCACTAAGACTCTGGTCTCCTTTACACCTGGTCCTTTAACAGGAATTAAACTTTTTGCTCTTTCCTGTTAGCTGACATGCTTTTTGTGCTACAAAAAGCCTGATAATAAAATAGAGACAGCATATCAATACAAAAGTAACCAGACACTTCTAGAAATACACCTGTTCTGTGTTGCCTCCAGAACCTTTCAGCTCAGAAGAGTCTATGGGTAGCATCTTTCAGATTCTGCTTTGATAGCACTCTGTCTACATTCCCCTCCTTTAACATTCAAACAAGGCTCACCCCCAATTATTTTTTTTTAATACTAGACACAAAATATTCTATGCATTTGCAGAAGAGAAAAAAAAAAAAGATCAGTATGGCTGGGGAGGTGTAGGTCTGTACGAAATCCAAATAGAGTACAGGTAGGTTTTATAAATAAACTCATCAATATTCAGTCATGATTGGACTTGATTATCTTAAGTGTCTTTTCCAGCCTACTTAC
The DNA here is from genome assembly GCF_027791375.1 of Indicator indicator. NCBI lineage: Eukaryota > Metazoa > Chordata > Aves > Piciformes > Indicatoridae > Indicator > Indicator indicator. The sequence continues at coordinate 18,710,937 of NC_072010.1, read as the reverse complement.
CAAAACCATCTATGTCTAGATTATTATCAACAACAACATCCAGCAGCGAATCTCCAAGTTTTCCTTTGGCTGTTAGTTTGTCACCATCACGATTTATGAAATGAACAGTTACTTTATCTTCTGAGCTAAAAAAGAAAAGCACATAATGGAATTGAAGAAAGAATTCTACATTTTTTTAATCTTTAAAATACACTGACTACTACTAAACCAGTAACCACTATCAACTCTGAGAGCACAGAAACCCAAGTTACTGGCTTTTAAAAGCAATAACAGGTATAGTCATTTACTGCTGTGCCATGAAAAATAAGGAAAAAAACTGCCCTTGTTTCTGTTTTGTTATTAGAAACTATACAGGATCATGATGTTTTGCCTTTCATTTAAGAGAGTCAGCTCTTTTCTTTCTGGCACATATATGTATAATTATCAAATAAAGAGCTTACTTTAAATGTTCTTATACACACCTTTCTGAGGACTCTTTCTTTGGACTGACGAAATTTTAGCTGTTCTCATCATTACGATTAACTTTTTTTCCATTTCTGCTTAGACTTTGACTTCATTTGTTCCAAAAACTAATTCTCCTCTCCTCCTCAAAACAGAAATACTGCAAGAGCGTTCCGAGGTTTTTCTGAGCACAGAGTCTTCTCGGATTTCACCTTGTAAATATTCATCCTAGTGAAGGTCATAGTTTTGACACCACTTCAAAGAAAAAAGTTTCTGCATTTTCTTGCTTCACTTCTCTGACAATTCAAGTTTATTTAAGAAAACATTATCTTGCCATCTGCATAAAAATTTCTTAAGACTAAAGCTTTTGATATGGAAAAAAAAAAAAGATATCTTTCTGGTTCCATATGATGTTATTTCAAATGCAAACTAAAGGAAAGCAAATAAAATACAGTTTGTTTGTTTTTAAATAGACTATCTTCTTTCCTACAGTAAGCGAGGTTAACCAAGAAAAACCTGCTGGACAGATACTGAAGTAATCTGCCAAGAGGTAAGAGATACAAATAGAACAACTGAAAGCTAATGCACGAATGTGTTTCAACGTGAAATCCATGTTTAAGAACAGTATGCTTAATATTACCTTTAATCTTTTTAGCAACTGTGGACCTTAAGTGATCTATGATATGGAAGGCATACAAGCTTGAAAATCAAGTCACCTTCTAATCTGTAGAGCTGCATATTAAAGCAAAAATTTGAAAGCAGACAGAGAACAGATTATTTCTGGAACTGGCTGTAAGAGAAAATATGTTCTTAGCAACCTGTGTCCTACCTTGTTTTGAAAAACAACAAACGTTTATTCCCCTAGGCTTACTATACTTGGCACAACTGCAAGCTCAGTTGGCAGCGGTATGCACGATGATTCCTTATGATGACATGTTCAATTCTCGTCATATCATCCCTCAGTCCATTCTCTGGAAGGCAGCCACAAGCTACTACTAGGTATAAATTAATTTAAAAACTATAATTGATAATGAAAGATTGATCTTGCTGATGTGCAGAATGCAACTGAAGAACACACTATGATAACCTTCAGAACTCTTGGAAATATCTCTTTACAAAATGCACTTAATGCTGCACGGTCACCTGTTATATCAAACAACTACCTCCAGCAATCTGTTCTGTGAGGGATTAAGTTAGCTCTCTGCTCCATTTTTGCCCCACTGCTATACTCACACCTCCCACAGCACCACCAATGATACACCAGTACAAAATTCACCACTTCCATTGGTAGTTTAAGAATGATAGGTTTAGATTGCATCTGTACACATCCTGACAGCCAAAGTGAACCACTGACTGTATAATTTTAAACTGCTTCAAAAAGCCCTTCCAGAGCTCACCCAAATATTCTCACTGACTGAAATATTTGTCAGCATGACAAACACAACCCTGACAGAAGAATCATTGCAAAATGTACTTGCATTTATAGGCATCCTCTGCCCAACGTAGAGACATGGCAAGTAGTAAATATTTGTTCAATACCCAAAACATACCCCTTTCCTCTGTTATAGGATGATGGAATCACAGGTAACATGGACCAAACAGCAAGGTGTCTAGCCATCCATTAGACCACTGGAACCTCTGTAAAAATACAAGTCATCTCCCTCCTAGTTTTCAAAACCCTCCTGAAACTGTCTTCACCTATGATTACACTTTAACTTGCCCTAACACCACAGTGGCACGAGAAAAACGGTCCTGCCCTCCCTCCTTTGTTCGTTCTATCCCCAGCACTCACACTGTCATGCAGAAAACTGGCTGTGGCTGAAACCCAACTCTCACAGATCAAAGGCTGTGTGCATGACAGAACAGTATGTACTCAGATCTTATGTGAAATTCACATCAGTTTAAAACAATTGTATTACTGCAACTTTATGATCTAATAATATAATCTAAGATTAATGATCATCTTAACCCAATCTCCTTCTAATATAAAAACAAAGGCTTGGGCAATTCCCACTCCAAATCACCTTGCCATTGTCCTTAGACCAGTATTACCACAAGTCAACTCATTATGCTAATCTGGCTGAAAATCAATCATAAAAACAAGTAGTCCTGGCTGAACCAGCAAGAACAACATCATTGCTCACAGCAGACATGAGGAAGCAGGAGTGGGATCCCCTTTTCAGTAGAAACAATCTTGCATTTGCTTCAGACAGTTGTGGAACTGCACTGCAGCTGTGCATGCCTAACTGGTGCAGCATGTAGCAAGGGGACAAATCAAAGTACCACCACCAAGTCACTGACTTAAAGAGCACTAGAGTAATTCTTTCTATGGGACCTAATCCACACTGGCTGATAAGTGAAAGTAAAATGTATTTATTTTTAATAAAGTTAGAGATAGCCTTCTTAAATCTTCGAATCTGATTTGTGGTTGGTTTTTTTTTTTTTTTTTGCTATTGCCATCTTTGCCACTCTTTGCATAGCCAAAATGTTTAATTTTTTAAAATCACTGAGCTTTTACTGTGCATAAGCCCAAGTGATGAAAATATTTTCAGAGGTGTGTACACATAATAATCACACTAGTCAGACATTCAAAACACACCTCACAGAACTTTTTAATTACTGGGAGATATCATTAAAAATAACACCCACATGAAATATTTAAGCTTGATAAATTTCAACTAATAGGGCTCATTGTTTGCATGAAGAGAACAAAAACAACCAACCACCACCATACAGCTAACTTGTCACAAGCAATTAACATGAAACAGAATCACACAGAATCACAGAATGTTAGGGGTTGGAAGGGACCTTGAAAGATCACCTAGTCCAACAACCCTGCCAGAGCAGGATCACTTATCCCAGATCACACAGGAATGCATCCAGGCAGGTTTTGAGTATCTCCAGAGGAGGAGACTCTGCAACTCCCCATGGCAGCCTGTTCCAGTGTTCCATCACCCTCATCATGTTTACATGGAACTTCCTATGCCTCAGCTTTCACCCATTACATCTTGTCCTGTCATTGGGCATCACCGAGCACAGCCTCACTCCATCCTCTTGGCACTCACTCTTTACATATTTATAAACACTAATGAGGTCACCCCTTAGTCTCCTCTTCTTCAAGCTAAAGAGGCTCAGCTCCCTTCATCTCTCCTCATAAGGAAGATGTTCCCCTCCCTTAATCATTTTTGTGGCTCTGTGCTGGAGTCTTTCTAGCAGTTTTCTGTCCTTCCTGAACTGAAGGACCCAGAATTGGACACAATATTCCAGCCTCACCAGGGCAGAGTAGAGGGGGAGGAGAAATCTCTCTCGACCTAATAGCCACACCCCTTCTAATACACCCCAGAATGGCATTGGCCTTCTTGGCCACAAGAGCACACTGCTGGCTCATGGTCAACCTTCCATCCACTAGGACCCCCAGGTCCCTTTCTCCTTCACTGCTCTCCAACAGGTCAGTCCCCAATCTGTACTGGTACATGGGGTTGTTCTTTCCCAGGTGCAAGACTCTACGCTTGTCCTTGTTGAATTCCATTAAATTTCTCCCTGCCCAACTCTTCAGCCTAAGTCTTGCTGAGTGGCAGCACAATCCTCCAGATGTATGGATGTCCAGATTACTTAACTATTCCCTAACCCAGTCCTCATCAACAGAGGAAAACTCCTCCTTTGTCCCGTCTTCCTCTGGGGCCTCAGGGATCTGGGGCTCCTGAGGACAGTCTCCAGCAGTATAAACATGTGCCAAGTGTATGCAAGTATAGTCTTGGGTTTATCAGGAAGAACAGAACATATTCTGTGTAATCTGCAAAAAAACATAAATATCCCAATACACACTCTGATGAACCTATCACCAGGTGCGTGCTGTTGGTTGCCACAGTATCATCAGCTTTGTTCAAGATTGCTTTGCTAGGCTACTCTAAATTAAGCACACTGCAAATACACAGAAGAGCACTTGAGAACTGTAAATGCTGTTCATTGTCCTTTCCATGCAAAAAGCATTCCTGCAAGAATCCTGATAGCTACCTCTTTCCCCTTAAAAGAAGTATCTTTTAGAATCTTCAACTGTTACTCCCAACCTAAGAACCACCTCTTGCATTCCTCCAACCACAACAAAGGCCTGTTTGTGGCACATGATGAGCCAAACTCTATTACTTTCAGATATTTTATTGCCTGAAGAGTTTCTCAAATGAAAGTATTACACAGGTCTCAATTAAAATGCAAGCTACAAATATGAACTGACCTTCAAAACATATAGTAATTATGTTGTGGACCAAATGGCTACCTAAACTGGCATAAAGAATTTTCAGAAAACCAGTGCTCACCGTGAAACGAAAAGAAAGGATAACACATAAAAACAGAACAAGAAAACAAACTAAATGGAAATGAGAACATAATGCCTGATGCTTCTCTGGAACCCTTGGGAACCTCTGCTCACAGGAACCACCTCAGCTGGCAATTTTATATAGGTAGGTCTTCATCCTCTAGACATAAATGCAGATAGTCTTACATAACACAAACAATGGTGTTTGACATGTAAAAAAGGCAGAGTTAATGAATGCCACCTTTGCTTCAATCTTTACTGCTAACAACAGCCCTCAGGAATCCCAGACCCTAGAGGTAAGAGAGAAAGCCTGGTGGAAGGAAAACTCTCCACTCATCAGTGAGGATGGTGTTAGAGATGACTTACATAAACTGAACATGCACTAATCTGTGGGCCCCAATGGGATGCACCCATGAGTGCTGAGGGAGCTGGCTGATGCTGTTGCTCTACCACTCCTCATTATTTTTGAAAGATCATGGAAAACAGGAGAGTGGTCTGATGACTGGAGGAACGACAATGTCACTCCAGTCTTCAAAAGGGGCAAGGAAGATTCAGGAAGTTACAGACCAGTCAGCCTCACCTCCATCCCTGGAAAGGTGATGGAGCAGCTCATTCTGGAGGTCATCTCTAAGGACACAGAAGAAAATGAAGTTGTAAGGAATACCCATCATGGATATACTGAGGAGAAATCAAGTTTGACTAATCTGATGACCTTCTATGATGATATAACTGAGTGGACAGATGTAGGGTGAGCAGCAGACATTGTGTACCTTGAATTCAGCAAGGCTTATGACACCATCTCAAACGACATCTTCATAGGTAAGCTCAGGAAGTGTCCATTAGAAGAGTGGATGGTGAGACGGATTGAGAATTGAGTAAACAATAGGACTCAGAAGGTTGTAATCAGTAGTGCAGAGTCCAGTTTGAGACCTGTAGCTAGTGGTGTTCCCCAGGGGTCAGTACTGGGTCCAGTCTTGTTCAAAACCTTCATCAACAACCTGGATGAAGGGATAGAGTGTACCCTAAGCAATTTTTTTGATAACACAAAACTGGGAGGATTGGCTGATACATCAGAAAGCTGTGCTGCCATTCAGTGTGATCTGGACAGACTGGAGAGCTGGGCAAACTGGACCTGAATGATGTTTAACAAGGGTAAGTATAGCGTCCTGCATCTGGGAAGGAATAACACCATGCACTAGCACAGATTAGGGGTTGATCTGCTGGAAAGCAGCTCCATTAAGAAGGACCTTGGAGTCCTGGTGGATGTAATAAAAATGTATATTTTTATATATTTTATGATTAATATCTTAGGCAGTGGTATCCTCCAACACCACTGTAACTTATTTACAGAATAAGTATTCACAGGTTCAATTATTCAGTTGTGGGTTTTACACTCCACATATAAAAACAGCTAAATGATTTAAGCACAGATCTAACCTTTCCAACACAGCAATTCGAACTGGACATACAGGTACTGTGATCTGTGGGTTTCCCACAAATGGGATTCTGTGGCAGACTGCTGCATCTATAATATGAGCAGTCCTTGGCTCGGAGAGGGCCAAGGGGCCTCTCTCTTGTCGTGCCCAGTTCATGGTCTGGAGTTTGCCTTTGGCTCGGGGAGGGCTAGGGGGCCTCTCTCTTGTGTGCTCCCTTGCTGGGCTGCAGCCTCTTCTGGGATTCAATTCCCTTGGAGGTTTCCCCCTTCTGCCTTGGTCCAGGTGCAAGGCTTGGGTGAAGTTGTTGGTCTACTAAAGCAGTCCCTTCAGCTGCTACTCGGGCAGCATTTGGCTCCTGTTGCTATCTGGGTGAGGACATGGCAAGTCGCCTGACTTCTTCACTGGTTTAAATACTGTCCTGAGACAATTAATGCCCTTTGGTAACACAAGACTCTGATAGCTGGACCTATGGGATGGGGCATATCCAAACATGGCCAGGGGCACACACAGTTCCCAGCTGTGTTCCAAAGTTAATTACACGTGGTACATGTTTATCTGGACCCCAGAAAGTGTCCAGGTTTGCACACTCACAGGTGCTTACAATGTTAATCACATGTGCTATACATTTGCCTTGGGCATCTGCCCCCAGGAACTGTCAGGGTAAGCATTTTGCAGGTGCTTAGCCCATTGTCTGGGCTAGGGCATGTTTAGGGGTTTGACCCTTCAGGACAGTGGACAGTAAGTTATGCACAGGATAGCCATGTACTCTTGTGGCCATGAAGGGCAAGAGCATCCTGGAATGCATTAAGAAGAGTGTGGCCAGCAGGTTGAAAGGAGATTCTCCTCCCCCATTACTCTACCCTGGTGAGGCCACATCTGGAGTGTTGTGTTCAGTTCTGGGCTCTCCAGTTCATGAGAGACAGGGAAATATTAGAGAGTCCAATGGAGGGCTACAAGGATAACTAAGAGACTGAAGCACCTGTCTTACGAGGAAAGACTGGGAGACCTGTGGCTGTTTAGCCAGGAGAAGACTTGAGAGGGGATCTTGTTAACGTTTATAAATATATGAAGGATGGGGGTGAAGGATGGACCAGTCTCTTTTCAGTTGTACCCTGTGATAAGACAAGGGCCAACAGGTACAAACTGGAACACAGGAAGTTCCACCTCAACATCAGGAAAAACTTCCCTGTGAGGGTGACAGAACACTGGATCAGGCTACGCAGAGAGGTTGTGTAGACTCCTTCTCTGGACACTTTCAAAACCCGCCCAAACAGGTCCCTATGTGGCCTGATGTAGATGATCCTACTTTTGGTAGGGCAGTTGAACTAGATAATCTCCAGGGATCCCTTCCATCCCCTACCATTCTATGATTCCATGTATCTTTTTACTGGAATTACGCTGACCAACTGTATAAAGCTTGTTAATGGGATCTCAAATGAACAGAAAAAAAATAACTTGCACATAAATGGAGAAAAACTAATATACAAAAAATCCAAGGATTTTCATTTTCTCCCAACTCACACAGCCAGGTTATGTCACGAGGTACATAAACGTTACATTTGAAGTACTTGCGCAAATTTTTTTTACTGTCATTCCTGTGCAACACATATAAATAAATTCCTATTTGTATTCAGTCTGTTTGTGAAAGATGTGAGGGATTACAATTCTTGCAGTGCTATTAGGCACAGAAATGTTTTCCCATTTTACTATTTTCTTCCTCCCATTTTAACCCTGTTCAGTAATTTTAATAACTTGCAAAGACTTGACAAAGACACTTAGGTTTTGTTAATTAAAAACTGCAACTCAGGGACTTCAAAATAATAGCTTGTCAGGGCACTCACTCAGTGGAGAGTTATTTTTAAGAAACTCAGCAGGATCACTCAGAGACCAGATCTAAATCAGCAACTTACTCATCTCATATGGGAGTCCTATACTAAAAAGTTAGATTGTCTCTCTGCATTTAAAGTATCTGCTGGAACAAAGTAAAAGAACACCTATAGAACAGTTTAAAAGCAAACTATTGAAACAACTTTGATGATGATGGCACTACTCAACCTTCTAACAGGCTATGCTACACCCTTGATATTGGGCACCTGATTTTGGGTCCTGTTACAAGTTCCCTGGCAACCAAGTAAATTAGGCTTTCAAAATTATGCATTTTAAATACTGAAAGTTAACTGTAGGCTCTGCCCTATCTTTGAACATACAAGTGAGAAGCCAGAAGGCCATCATAAACACAGTCTTTGACTACATGTACTAAGTTACAAATTTATAGTTGTGGGCTGTGGAATATTAAATGTCTACAGATGTGCTGCATTTTCAAACCCCTACTCATAACAACTGCTGATGAGAACAGGGGCTCTGCACACTTAAATACATGAGTGCTCTTCAGTAAAGAAAAACTACACCAAAGGCAGAAAACATGATCAGTACTGAGATCAGATAGAAATACTGCATTTACAAGCCTAGCCAGACCTTCTTAACAACAAAAGGCAAGTGCTGCACTGCATGAACAACCAACACTGACATGGTCATAACCTTTCAGAAAACTAATCTGAACACTATGAACCCTACTGTAGCTCTCCATTACGGCCATAAACTCTTTCAACGGGGTTCCTGACATAGGCCCTGTGGTTGACCATGCCATTGGGTCGGTGCGGTGCCTAACCAGGGCCAGCCCACGGACACCTCCAGCTCACACCACCCGGTACAGTCCTGCACAGCAGAGCTCACCTCACTCGCTGAGAGCGCTCAGCCGGCACCGCAGGGTGGGGTGGTCCGCCCGGCCCAGCCGGGTGGAAAGTCCGCCCGCAGAGCACTTCACTGACATCGCCACGGCAGCCGCCAGAGGGATGGCGAGAGCCAGGCTGAAGCGCGGCCGTGAGGGGACAGAGGAGGCCGTGACCTACTCTGGACGGGCTAAGCAGAGGCGAGGCCGGGACTACGGGGCACCGAGGGCTGCCGCGCGGCGACAGACCAGAGGAAGGTCACGCGCGCTGGCCTAGCTGGCCGCCCCCACCCTGGCGGACCGTGCCTCTGGCGGCCGTTGGCCCCAGGTGCCCTCTGCACCGAAGCCCAGGCAAATTGGCCTGGTACAGCGCTGCCACGGCGCGGAAACAACCGCCGCTGTGAGAAGCCCGCCCGGCGCCTCACTGCTCCGACTCTCTTACCTGAGGACCGCCCGGGCAGAGAGGCTGAAGAGCCGGGCTGCCCTCACGGTAGCGGCGCCGCTGCCGCAGCCTGGCCTCGTCCCGGCTGCCGGCAAGGCAGTGAAGAGCCAGCGGCGGGAGGAAGCGGCGGCGGCGGCCCTAAGGAGCCGGACCGGCCCCGGGGCAGCCATGGCGGCGGCAGGACAGGAGCAAAGTCCCACGGCTTACGCCTCCGGCACGAGCACCAATAATTCTCGCAGCCGTCTACGTATAGCGCACTTCCCGCCCCCTTTTGACGGCAATGAGAGGTGACCGCGCGACGAGAAGAGCGGGGTTACGCAAAGTGCGCAGCGATGCGCGGAGGAAAGAGCCTGGGGCCTACGGAAAAGGCGGAGCGCGCTGCTAACGGGAGCGACCTGCAGCCGTCGTGCTCCTCGGTAGCCAAGAGAAGCTGTCTTGTTCTCAAATCCAAGCCCTAGCCCTAGTTTTCCCTGAAAGTCGGTCCCGTGGAGCTCAACATGTCCTGTCCACCTCCCCGGTTGGCTCTAGTGAGACTTGTCACAGCTCCGGCCAAGCCCAGGGCTCAACGCTGACTGGGCCCTGGCGGGGTGCCTGACACGCCGTGGAAGTGGCACTCGAGAACTCGTCGCTACATCCCAAATGCTCCTTTGGGAGGCCTGGCCTGAAGGGCTGCGCTCTTTGGCTCCAGGCAGAGCAAAAAGCACGGCTCCGAGGAACTGGCATCTCGGGGTGCTCAGCTGTCTGCTGGTTTAGCTGTGTAGGCAGGACCATCGAGAAATTCCCAGTTTCTCATTATTATTTCTTATGACAGAAGATCAACTTCTAAAACCCAAGCAACAGCAAAGGGTCAGCAACGCTACCGGAGGTTTTAACAGAGGTGAGCATTTAGGGTGAATAGGTCAAGTATCATTATGTGCAATAGGAAATGTTGAGATTCCCTAAGCAAAATTAAATACTGCACATACAGACTTAATGTGGCTCTCTGTAGTGTATACTTTGCATCTAGTTATGTAGATCCCCATCACTCTACCGCTCACAGACTGGAGGATGCTGAGTGAATTTATAAGAAATAAAACACTGACTTTGAAATTACTCAAACAGGAGTGGAAATAAATGGGAGAAAAGAGGAAAATTAACTCTGATGTGCCTGAGGTAGCTAAGATTATTCCCGATGTCTTTTTATTTTAGGAGTGTGGTTTTGTTGCATGAAAATGAGATCAAACAGGAAGATAATGTTACACTGTATAACTTAAACTGGTGTGTTATATTAAAGGAGAGGAGAAAGTTGTGGTGGAAACAAGAGCATCTAAACTGTCTGGCCATAAACCAAGGGACTTGAATGTGCCAGTTTTTCATGCTTCAGCTGTATAGTTTTTACTCTCTACGTTAGATTCTCTAAGCTTCTACTCTCTCTCAAGTTTGCATAGCCAGCAGGTTGAGGGAGGTGATTCTCCCCCTCTACTCCACTCTGGTGAGACCCCACTTGGAGTACTGCATCCAGTTCTGGAACCCTTATTACAAGAAGGATCTGGATGTGCAGGAACGTGTCCAGAGAATGGCCATGAGGATGATCAGAGGGCTGGAGCACCTCTCCTATGAGGACAGACTGAAAGTTAGGGCTGTTCAGTCTGGAGGAGAGAAGACTCTGACAAGACCTTATTGTGGCCTTCCAGTATCTGAAGGGGGCCTACAAGAAAGCTGGGGAGGGACTTTTTAGGATGTCAGGTAGTGATAGGACTAGGAGGAGTGGAGTAAAGCTAGAAGTGGGGAAATTCAGATTGGATGTTAGGAAGAAGTTTTACACCATGAGGGTGGTGAGACACTGGAACAGGTTGCCCAGGGAGATGGTAGAAGCCCCATCCCTGAAGGTTTTTAAGGCTGGATGTGGCTCTGGGCAACCTGATCTAGTGTGAGGTATCCCTGCCCATGGCAGGGTGGGGGTTGGAACTAGATGATTCTTGAGGTCCCTTCCAACCCTAACAATTCTATGATTCTGTGATTCATTGTTGTTAGAGGGATTCCCTTCACCCAATGTAAGGTTTTACATAATCTAAATCTTGTCTTTCAAGTGTAATTTCAATTACTGCTATGTCAAAGTAGCCTTTATAGCACCTATTCTGTATGGATCCTGTTGTATCAAACTGATTTCATGTCATTATCCTTTACAATTCAGTATTCTTTCCATAAAACCAAATTTATTAATGTCCCCACCTAGATTTCGCATAGGATTTTAAAAGTGTTACAGTTACCTACATGCACATCACATCTCTATATTTCAGTTGACATGTGTGGCCCTGATACACCCTAAGATTGTATTTAATTTTTTCTATCTACACATTAAATTAGTAGCCTCAAATAACTTTGTGATCAGTTAATAACCCAAACGTCCCTTGTTGTTTCTTATTAATGAATCCATCATTAATGGCAAGAGTTCTTGGTTTCCCCAAACTGAGCATAGCAAGCTCTTTGAACGTGGGTTTGATCTACTTTTGTGTAGGGTTTTCATTCATACGTCATTTTGACGAAGAAGGCCATTTCCATGAATTAACTTTACCCCCGTGCTGGACATATTCCATAGCTCTCTTCCAACCCTCAGACTGCCATAGCCCTGAGTACATTAACCCCTTGCAGAAGTTTAGCTGGCATAGTCCAAGGTCAGCTCCTTCACTGGTAAGAGCAGTTGTGAAAAACACTTTACTATTTTTTTAAGTTATATTTGTGGGATGCCAACAAACCACTAGATGGCAAACAATTCCAGCAAGATAATTTACAGGTATTCACACAATCTTCTATTCTCAGCTTTGTCACTAAGGCCATGGGGTGTAGTCCCGTGGCAATTTTTAGAAATCTGGGATGAATCTGATAAGATCTTTCTCCTCCCTACCTCTCCCTTTGTTTTGCTGCTCATGAGCCATGTGTCGGGTGGATTCATAAAGGTTAACTATCTAAAACCAAAACATGGGTAGATAAAGAAGAGACATAAGAAGGAAAGGGGAAAAAAAAAAAGAGAAAGTGGTTTCCAGCCATTTCATATCCATCAACAAGTCTACAGACCTCTTGTGTAGAGCAAGAGGATGGGAGAACAGCAGTCTCAGCATGGATTGTTTTATGCTACTGAGCATGTTTTTCTATTTTGCATAAAATTCCAAGGTTCACAATGATAAAAACATCACATATGTATACCAATGATCAGCAGATCATTTCCTTAAGTTAGTACAGGTGATCTCTCTGAGTCTTAGTTTTCTGTCTACAAGAGACATAGTGCAAGTGCGTATGTGGTTTAAATAGACTTTTAAAATACCAAATCCACTATTTGTTTGATTACTTAATCAGACTGTGTGCACCATTAGCTTTGCTGGTCATTATCAAAGTTTTCTGTAAATGTGTGTTTTAACCTGGATTTTCTTGGAAGCAAAATTGCGTCAAATTATCACTTTCAGTTGAAATACTCAAGGAGATCTAGGGAAAGGAAAGGATCCATAATCTATGTGGAGCTTTTCCTTTTGTGCTTGTCCTCTATTAACCAGCATGGGAGCAGAACCACCTCCTCCAATGTTTTTTTGTCTAAGGTAGAATGATTTGTGATATCCTAAAATTACCCACTCTGTGTTTTGGCTTGAGTCTTTCAGTTCAGTCCTCTGGCTACAGCTGCTTTTTTAGTACAAGAGTATAACTAAGCCCTCACAAAAAAAAAGACAGGAGAGCAGCAGACATTATTTCGTGTTGGAACCGTCATGTGACTGGGTGCAGGAGTGATCATATGAGCTGCTAACACGTATTTCCTCCATGTTTGTTCCTCCAAATGATGCCATCTGTTCAACCTGATTTTTCTAATTCTGAGACCATGTGAATGACCATGGTCTTTCCCTCTACCTGCCCCTCACAGTTCAGTAGCACAGACCTTGATTTAATTTTAATCAATCAAACTTAAATAAAAATGTAGTTATTGATCATAGGATGATCCAACTAGTCAGAAACTGAGTATAGTCAGTACAGGCTGAATTAGCAAAGATTGAGTCTGTAGTTGAGTGAGTGGGAGATGCAGGCTTGGCACTTTGTTATTACCTTCATCTCAGGAACATGAAGGACTTCAGAGTGGTGAGGCCTGAAGGAACCCATACTTGCAAAAAGGCAGGAATGTGAAGGAGAGGTCATCAACTAATGAAGGATAGACAAAATGCTCATGGGGTGGCTGTTTTTATTTTGGGAATTAAAGTGGTTTGTAAGCCTTTCTGTAAAAGGCAGGTAATCAGAGTACCAGCAAAGTGTGTGTATAGTTGCCAAGTGATTCTGCAGCTAAAGGGAGATTTAGGAACTTCAGCACTTTGCTGGTGAGGATCCGGTAACTGCAGTGCAGCAGGGCATGAGGGTATTTTGTTTGCAATGTTTTTGTCTGTGCGTCTGAAAAACAGTGGGAAACAGAAACGTTAGAAGTTTTGTCATTCAAAGAGGTGGAGATCTGGAAATAAACCAGAGCCTGGTGTTATCCACTCAGAGAGGAAAGCTGAGGAGGTGGGTTTGTCTTATGACAGGAAGGTGAGTTACTGCAATGGAATTCTGCTAAACTGTAAATAATTCATCGCTTCAAAGCCATGGTTCTGTCATACATACGAGAGTGTGAAATTTGAGAATTTGCATCTCTGTGTAGGAGATTTTAAAGTTAGTTGTTTGAAAGTCTTGGTACTCTTTAATAGAAAGATGTGTGAGTGTTGCCACAGGAAAATGTTTCTTTACTTGTCTGAATTTTGAAATTGTTCTACTTCATGTTACATATTTCACAGCAACAGCTCCTTCCTATGACAAGTTGAAACAGAGTATGAACAGTTTAAACAAAGCAGAATTTGTTGTCACTTAGTTTGAGCCAGACTTCCATTGTCAATAGGGGATCTTAAAGTGTGTTCAAAATACAGCTGTACATGTCATGAAAGGGAAATCCACTGCAGGCTATTAAATACAAAATGACCCTGTCAGGCTCATTTCTAAAGCCCTTGATCTCCAAGTTGTTTGAAGATGGGAAGGTATTCTGAGGAAGTCAATGCTTCTTCGTGCATGTAATAAGATCTTGAAGCTGAAGTTGTGAAGTTCTTACTAGACGATAAGAATTGAGGACCAAAATCCACAGCATGCTCCCGAATGAATTTGGGCTAGGGCAATTTTTTTCACTAGTACCAGTGTCCCAAATCCTGGTCAAGATTTTCCAGTTAAAGAGAAAGCCATTTTCTGACTGCACAAGATTCATGCTGACAATGATTTAGAGCCTGGTGTCTACTCCTTTTGCCTACTGATGCCCACTTCTGTTCTCTGGATAATCATGTTACAAATTATCAGTAACAAATTTTTATTCTCTTCCCAGGAGTCTTTACAGTTGTTTTGTAAGATCACCTATGGCAAAGTGTAAGCAAAATCTCTCCATTAAGCAAGGATGCTGAGTGCTGTAAATGCTGCAATTACTGCTGTCCTGTCAGTAGCAAGAGGAGTGAGTGATGTATGAGGTCTTGCATGCTGGTCTTTACTTCCTTTGAAAAATACATCCTTGCGTAGCTCACTAGAAAGTAGTACCTTTACTTTTAATAACGAGAAGCAGTTCAGTTAAACATAAGAAAGGCTTTAGTACAAAATTCTTAGAGAAAGTGTTATGCACAAAGGTTGTGTACTAAGGCAGGAAGTTTGTGTGTCCACCAGGAGGCACGGCAAGCTAGGGCTCCATCCCTGAACATGCTGCATGTAGGGGCAGCGAAGGGAGGCAAAGGTTTTAATCAGATTTTTGCATCCAGAAGTAGGAAATTGAGAGATTTCTAGAATGGAAATGAAAACGTGGAGAACTGGCAAGAAGCCAAAGTAATAAAATGCATGCATATATATATATATACACACACACACTTATACATATATATAAAAATGTTCTCTGGGCAAAGGCTATAATTTTAAATAGATTTTGTTGCTGTTGTTCACAGCCAGTGGGAGGCATAATTGATATGACTGAAAATAAAAACGCTAATCAGGGTAGAAAGCAATACTGGGGGCTCATCTTCTTAAAGTATACATCAGCAGCTATGTAAAAGGCCAAATTAGATACCTCCACATATGTTTGGGGAAGGACAATGTTTTGATGCTGCACATAATTATATGTGTGCAAGATCATATCTGTTATATCTTAAAAATATAAAAGCTATTACAAAACCAGCCATAGGCTTACCAAGAAGTACTTGCACATTTGGGTCTCCATGGGATTCCAGGCTGTAATAAGTTTATCAGTTATGCTTCTCTGACAGCATAACTGGAGTTAGAAACAATAATCCTTCTCTGAGACCCTAGGAGCATGTAGATCACATCAGGAACATAGCCAATGGTGTTTTCAGAGCTGCTAAATTTTGTGATTTAGCTGCTTTTTTTTTTATTGTTATTGTTAAGTATTGTAATCAAAGCTGCCTTTTCAAAATCTGGTGATCAAATAGAAACCAAAAATCTAAACCCAGGGAAACAAAAAATTCTTTTCCCAGGCTTGAAGAGAAACCTGAATATAAGAGCACAGAAAGGAAATAAAGAAAACTCCAAATTATTATTAAGGCCTCATGAGCTTTTTTTTTTTTAATGCCAGTCTCATGACTTTATGGGAACTGATTTATTGAAAGCCTTGGTTTGGCAATTCTGTGCTTGGCTAGCTTGGGCTTGACCCAAGTCCCCTTTTTTCTTGGCAGCACTTAAAACAGTTGTGATGTAGCCTATGCTTCTTCGTAATTCAAGATTGCTGTGTGCAGTCAAGACCCTTTAAGCATGGGAAATGAACAAAGTGACCCAAAGCACTGAGGCACGTCTGGCAGTGCAGGCTGTGGAGCTGTGGTGAGGAGCCACTGTGCTTCCCTGGGACCAGCTTCTACATGTGTTTAGTGCAGCTGACACACTCTAACTGGTGTAGAAATGCTATTTTACTTTTAAATTGCTCTAGTTTATCTGGCAATAATCCAACTGCTGGAAACTCAGTTGTGCACAGAGAACTCATCTGATATTTCCAGTTCTTCAGCATTTGCACAAGCTGCTGCTGCACATCAAACAGGCACCGTGCGCAGCCATCTCCTGCAGCAAGTCACGTCCTGCTGGAACAGTGCAGCAGCAGGGCCAGGCATTTTCATGACCGTTCAGCGATCTCTGCAGTAAGGCAGCATTAAAACAATGCTTCCAATGTATTGCACTGGCATTGTCTGTCGGCTCTTATTTCAAGGCAGAGCACTCTGTTGTAGTATGTATATCATATAGTAGGTTTCTCTTGCACTCCTCACAGGGCTCTTAGCCAAACTACTGGCATAAGGTTGGAGTTAGCTACCCATAGCAGTATTGCCATTATTCCAAACTGCTGAGGTGGCACTCTATTCTATTACTTTTTTATACACAGAAACAAGGGTGACAGAACCATGCAGCTCTCAAGTCTTAAAATGGGACAATTTTTTTGTTTTAAATTTCCACAGCTGTGAAGTTATGAGAGCCCTGCTGCATTATATCATCATGATGCAGAGGCCTGTGCAAAAACAAGTAGATGAATGCCTAGTTCCACTGTTCATGTCTTATGTGATTAAGCATGATAGTTCTTTTAAAAACCTTTAAAGTAAACAAAGTTCCCTTGTAACATCCTGGTCTCACTGACTGCAGTTGTGATTTCAGGACTAGTCTTGTTGCACTTGACAGCTTTTATCTGTCTACTGGTGCATTACTAAGGAGGAAGAAACTTCAAATATATTCAGTTATATAATGGAGAAGCAAACACTTTTCCAGAAATTACTGTTTGTTTGTCAAGGGAGGTTGGGGCTGTGTGAGCTCTTTCCTGAGCCACCATTGTTGCAGTCATAGCAGACCTGCTTGCGTCTGTGCCATTTGCTAGCTAGGACATCCAATTAATTAGGCTGAACTTGTTTCCTTTGTATCTACTCATCCTAGGTTAATAGTTCAGAGGGTGTATGTGAAAGACTGAAGTTCTTGGCACTGCAAACATATGAATAGTTTTGCTCAAAAGGTTAGTATCACTGCTTAAAAGACCAAGATGTCATCACACAACAGCTAAAGCAAAATTACTTGGATTTTCATTCCTGTATTCACAGAATCACAGAATCAATAAGGTTGGAAAAGACCTCAAGGATTGTCAAGTCCAACTTGTTACTTAAGACCTCATGACTACTAAACCATGGCACCAAGTGCCACGTTATTATTACAAAACGCTCAAATTTTAATAAACCGTATATAAATACTTCCATGGAAACATAAGATCACGGAATTCCCTGCTTGTGTTTGAGTGCATTATATTTTAATAGAAGTACAGCAGAAGTTAGCAGTTATAATTGCATCCTCCTACATACTGGAGCACAACCTGTGTTGGGGTGTGCCTGCCCCTCATGCAGATAGCAGCCTCTCAGACAGCCCGTATGACTCCAGCAGAGATGTCCACAGGCAGCCCATGGGCATCCTGTCTCCATACTGATACAGCACAGTGCCCAAAACTGAGCCATGCTTGGTGTGAACTCTGAGGTGTGCTTACTTGCTCTCAGATCCCTGAGCTCTAGCAGGTGGTTTGACATTGCACAGCTGGGTTTATGTCTGATGGAGTGCATCTATTCTAGAGGAAGAGCATGGCACATCCTTCAAAGGGTAGCCTCAGCCCACTCAGATCAAATATGAAACCAGAGTTACGCACATCCTATTCTTCAGTATCAATGTCTCAAGTGCATTTTCTTCTGCTTGGCAAAAAAGAGAAATCTGGGGGAAATCTTGTGTTATCTTCTCAGATTTTTGCTAGAGGTCTGATGTCTTGTGTAAAGAAGTATAATGGCCACAGCTTAATTTAAGGTAAACAGTATCTCATACTTCATCTTTGATTGATTTGCTGAATTATCTTTCTAGCCCCACAGGTTTGTTAGTGGCTTTGTCTATTGTACAGGAAAACCAGCAGTCCAGTGGCTTAGATTTCACTGAATCTGGAAAAATTTAGATCACAAGTTCTGCAACCCAAAATGTGTATCAGCAGTTCTTTGACTAAAATGATCAGGACTACTAAGAAGAACCAAAAGTCTTGTGAGAATAACTTTACTCTGTATTTTAACATACTGCAATAGAATGTAGTGAGCCCTTGAGTAATAGATTACGTTAGGTACTACACAAATATTTTTGTAACTAATTTTGGAATATATTAAGACAAGGATTAGTAGGCTGAGTATTTTAAATGGATGAAGAAAAATGTTAGCAGTTAAAAATCTCTTCCAGGAATTTTGAAAATGTGGTAAGAAGCAAATGACATCTGGTTATACTAAGATCTTTGAGAAAGCCTGAACCTTCTATATGGTGTTTCTCTGAAGGCTAGTCTTGATGAAGAAATTTCAGCAGCAGTTCTTATGTGGCAAGGTGAAAAAGTGAACACAGAACTGGCCTAATTCTCAGTGCAGGTGACAATATAGCTGCTGGTTTTACTCACAATATGTGGATTAAAAGCCCATATGCAGATTTCAGGTATGTCTTCATCTTGCTCATGAAACCACCTTAACAATAGAGCCTCTCCTGCCGTGTGTTCCAGGATGTGGTGTTTCAGTGTTAGCATGAAACTACTAATGAAAAAGACATGTAAGCAAAAATGTTGTGTTCTGCTCTGCTACTGTTAGCACTAATAGTATGACTAGATTGCTACTGAAATATAAAGTGGGTTATAGTAAGAGCTGGATTCTCTTCTTCCATACACAGCTGTAATGTAGGACTATTGCCATCAGATTTTGTATATGTGGGAGAATGAATATCAAAATGAACCTTTGCAAATACACTGAACTCTAAAGACTCTTGGGTGGAACCAAGACAGACACTTCCACAGGGAATGGTAGGGCTTTTAAGGATCATAATAGTTTGTGATTGCATTTTAAGTTGGAAATTTTAATTGCTAAGCAGAGGTATAAAGAGAAATCTAACTTGCCACTTTCATGGTTTGTTGCATTTGTGAAAAAGATTTTCTAAGCCCTAATATTATTTAGCCTGGTGAAAAGGAGGCTCAGGGGTGACCTCATTGCTGTCTACAACTACCTGAGGGGAGGTTGTAGGCAGGTGGGGGTTGGTCTCTTCTCCCAGGCAACCAGCAGCAGAACAAGAGGACACAGTCTCAAGTTGTGCCAGGGGAGGTATAGGCTGGATATTAGGAAGAAGTTCTTCACAGAGAGGGTGATTGCCCATTGGAATGGGCTGCCCAGGGAGGTGGTGGAGTCACCATCGCTGAAGACATTCAAGAGGAGACTGGATGAGGCACTTAGTGCCATGGTCTAGTTGATGGATTAGGGCTGGGTGATCGGTTGGACTGGATGATCTTGGAGGTCTCTTCCAACCTGGTTGATTCTATGATTCTATGATTCTATTTGTACAGTAACACTGAAATGGGCCTTTGCATAAAATAATTTCCCAAAAGCCCAAGTTGCCTAGAAGAACTGACTTCCTACAGTAAAAGATTTTCTGAACAGTTGTGTAACATGTATTTCTTACAGTCTCCTAAAGGGAACTAAAAATTGACCTTTCCGAAACAGTTTGGAGCAATTACTTGCTCTTCAACAGTCTCTGTGAAACTTTGCTTCACAGCATTAAACCTTAGAGATTCCTTCCCATGTTTTTCCTCAAGGCATGTGAAGTTTGATCACTGACATGCTCTCTCTGTGGGCTAAACCTAGTTTTATTTCTAAGAAAATGCTAAACTCCCTGGAGCATATAACTTGCCATAATGTATTATGCTCATTTAGCCCAGTTGTGTATCTCTAACTGTTGTCAATTCCCAATGCTTCTGAGAAGATGAAAACCAAAACAAACCCAAAAATATTTTCAACAGAATTGGGGTGATGAAGACCTCATCCTAATTACTAATTATCTTGTTTGAACTTTGTATTTCAAAGTATTTTTTTTAGTACCTCTTACATAAATAGCAAGACTGTCCAGAAATATATAGTAATTCAGGACAAGAGAATGTTGCCCTACCTCTTAGACTTCTTGCTTTGACTTCAGTAACGTCCTAGAGCAGTGAGTTTCAGAGTCTATTTTGTTCTTCCATGAAAAGACAATTCTCAATTTCAAATATACAACTTGGCAGCTGTATAGTTTGCCTCCTCTTGTACTACAAGACTAAAAAAGCTCACAAACTACATTCTTTATTCTATTTTTATGTTTGCAAGCCTTTTGCTAGATCTTGACCCAGATTTTCTAGAGAATATTTACTAAAAAGTGACCTAAATAATACTGTACTTACCATTTACAAACAGCTTAAAACAGAACTTAGAAAGGAGAAAAGTAAAGGAAGGGAAGTGGAACAGCAACTACACTTTCCCTAAAGAAGAGTAGTAATAATTTAGAGTTGCTCTGTGATTTCTTAGGGCAAGTCATAGCTACTTACTTCCTTAGGTGGTACTTTATTCACTGGTACTTGTGTCAGTTCCAGCAGATTGTCCACCTGCTTTAGTTTAGGCTGTTGCATGCTGAATTGTCACTCTGTAATTTGGGTTCCTAAATTACCTCCCAGTCACCTGCTGCCCTTTTCTACTTACCATCCTGCTGGCTGTTTCTTTTTGTTTGTCACTCATTAATGATTTTGTGCTTTTTCACGTAGGTGATCATATATAAAGACACAAATAATCCTTGGCCAGGAAGATTATTTTTCACAGAGCTTTCCATTCCCCCTCTAGAAGCTGCTGCAACCCCAGGCTAGAAGGAAGGGTTTTAGATTAGGATGATTGCTTGCCCCAAGGCCATTTACACTGAGTTAGTTTGCCCAGGCTTTTCACACATTACTGCAATTAAATCACTGTTTCAAATTTATACCATGCTTCTTCTGAGTGGCTGACTTGCTAACTGAAATACAACAAAGCATAAGCTTCCAAGAGAAAGTTTCATGCCTGCCTGTTTCTGTTCAGCAACTTTTCTATGTACATGATGCCAATGGAGCACTCACTCCCTCTTGGTTTCCCGTTTCTCTACAGTCCTCAGGAAAAAGCTGGGGGTTTTTGTTGTCTTGGTTTTCTTTCTTTGGTTTAGTTTTTTTTTTTTCCTGTTTTTTTTCTTTTATTTTTTTTTTCTCCTAAGCCTCAGGCTTGCATATTTGAATCACTTCCTATTTATTTTATTTCTAAGGCAAAAAGTTCTAATTCCGTTTTTTTCTTTTTCATGTCCTTTCAGTATTTCCAAATCTCTCCCAATCCTGTAGTCTTTTAGGCTGCAACAATCAGAACTGTACACAGACTTCAGCTGAGGTTGTATGTACATATACGAACACAAAGAGTTGATCATAGCCACATAATGTACTGTCTACATTGATAGCTATTCTTCTGGAAACAATATTGTTAACATACAATGAACAAAAGCAATTTTTAAACCTTTTCTACTTTGTGTAAACTTAATTTGCCATTGTGCTTCTAGCATACTGATGAAATTCCCTCGGTTTCTTGTAAACGGACAATAGAAATAAAATTTGCTGGGCTCAGCTGAAGCAATGAGGAAAACAATTCTCAGCTGTATTTACATGATAGAAAATGATGTAAAAAAGCAAGAAAAGGAAAATCTTTAAGCTACCAAACTTCAGTTTTCATGGAAAGCCCCAGCAGTTTTGATTGGCTCCATGTAGAAGAAACTCCATATAGAAGATGATGAGCAATCAGCATAGAAACCACAGTGGCTCTCCTCTTGATATGTTCAGTGGGAACAAACAACATATTTTGTTTAAATATTTTTAAACTATTTTCAGCCCAGCTTTTGCCATCAAACTTGGTTCCTCTGCAAGTTTACTTGATAACTTTAAAGCCTATTAGCCAAACTCAACCAAACGGAAACAAAAAGTAGGGGCCCTGGAATACATCAATATCCTACAAATTTCATGTAAGTAGCCATCAGAAAAGAAGATAAAGACAATTGAGGTGTTCCCACCTGGGAAGGATTGACCAAGCAATCTCATAATCCACACCAGGCAGTGCCCTCCAGTTTGCCTCAGACGCAGAAAAGAATTACAGTTAAACCAAGTCAGCCAGTTTCCAAGCACACACAACCTCAGTCAATGTAGTTTCATTGAACAACTTAACTATTTTGTAATTTCAATTTCAGCAGCATCTGAAGAGTCAGATCTGTCTGTATGTGCCATCCATTCAATCTCTGTTCGTCAGTAAACCTCATGAATGATGTGTAATAGAAAACCATTAGAATATAGAGCCTTAAGGGGACTAAGTCAAAGTAATTTTCCATTTCAATTTAATCTGGTACTCTTGTTGTATTTTATCCCACCTGGTTCTTCAACTGCCTTTGAGGTATCCTTAAGGATAAACAAAGACTGTGGCTTTTAATAGTTTTTCTAAAAGCAGATAAACATTCTTACATCTTCCAGACTTTCTTTATACTGAGTGAAATGAAAAAGGAGCAGCCTTTAAAAGTGTATTTGAAGACACAGCACACTGAAGTTCTTAGCATCCTTGTCCTGCCTTATGTTTCTCTTCGCTGAACTTTCTGTAACATTTGATTGCAACATAATAACTGCTGCAGGAGCAGGTACCCTCTTAAGGATAAATTATCTTCCGGTTTCAAAATTGCATCTTTGTAGGTGTACTGATGATAAAGCCTTGAGATTAATCTAGCTCTGCAAATTAAGTGCCTTGATACACTCCTCACTTGCTATGCTTGTGAAGTTAAAAAAAAAATAGGATGTGGTGGTATCCACTTCAAGCAATGGAGCTGTAGCTGCTTTTAATGACACATGCTTTTACTAATACAAGCTAAATTATGATAAAGCCTTGAGATTAATCTAGCTCTGCAAATTAAGTGCCTTGATACACTCCTTACTTGCTATGCTTGTGAGATGGAAAAATATAGCACCTGTGGTGCTAGCCACTTCAAGTAATGGAGCTGTAGCTGCATTTAATGACACATGCTTTTGCTAACACAAGCTAAATTCCTTCAGAAGCCCAGAATGTCTGTGGTCTTACGACCTTGTACTCAGTACTAGCAGATTAACTCTGAAATAAGCCAGTGATTTCAGTGGAGGCACAACATTTAAAACAAGAGAGGAATTGTATTCAGTTTCTACTTCTTTGGGTAATTCTCATGCTGGGACTTTTTTTTTTTTTGGCTACTGTTTTCTTCATCAGAGTTTTGTGATTAAGGGCTACACAAGGTTTAGCTGAACACACCATTGGCAGAAGTTGCTGTTTTCTTCTAGCTAAAACATTTTTATAATAAAAGTGGGTTGCAGGGGAGACTGTTCTGGAATATCCCCTTTAAAGAAGTGATGGAGTGTTTGTATCTTTCAGTTCTGCAGGCATTTTTTCATCTTTTGTGATGCCACTGGCATGCTGTCAAAAATGTCCTGTATCCTGAAAAGACAAAGCTTAACACTCTTTTTCTCTGAATATATGAAAATATTCCAAGAAATGCCAATCTTGAAAAAGGAGTCTTAGCTACTGTATTTGGCTAGAGTTGAGGGGAAAAGTGGACCTGTTTTGAGGTTTTGACATGTCCGTTCTGGTAGAATATTTGACCCATTTTCCATATAACAACATCTCAGATGACACAAAGGCTTGAGAATATATTTTGCCTGAAAATTTGTAACTCTCTTTCCACAATCTTTCCTATTTCTGCTTGTATAAGGAAACCAAGTAAATGCTGTAAAATTAAAAGGGGTAAGGACCTAAAAACACTTCAGTGACTTATCCCTAGTAAAAAGTTCTACTTTCTAGTATGATTTTGTTTATTCACCAACTTGTATGTCTGTATCAGAACAGTGTGCAAAACAAAACAAACCCAAAAGCATTTGCTTCATCTGCAACAGTTGTATATATTTTTCAAGCTTTAAAACACTTGCATCCAATTCCTTGGTAACCACATTCCTTTTTCTTTTTCCCCCACAGAAGCAGTTTCATTAAAGAAGCTGTTGTCTGGATTGGTTTAACTCTGCCTAGTACTTTACATCCTATTTTATTTCATTATAAGTACTTGTCATTATTTCACTAAAGTGAATACCTCCATAATTATCAATGACTTTGATTTCCAGTGCCATGGTCATGACCCAGCTACAGCCACATTATAACTAAAATAAACGCTGTCACTAAAAAAACAATGCTGTCATTGAGTAACAACTTGCACTTGTCATAATAATTATAACCATGAATGAGATAAAAACATGAAGTGGCCAGAAGCAGGAACTGCAGCTACATGTCAGCTGTTAAATGACAACCTTATGTATCAGCGAAGGCGTATTTGGGTGACATAAGAGCAGTGACATTAGCAGATGATGTCCCTTCTCAGATACAGGAAATCAGACAGCTTGTCCCAACCTTAACTGCAAAACAGTTTAATTTTTTAACTTGTCCCTTGTGCAGCTACCAATGGTTACAAAACCAAATCATAAAATTACTATGGTAGTTGAAATAGATTGAATGCAAAGACTGCATAATACCTATTTTGTGTAAGAAAAAAATATTAGCAAATTATTACCACAGAGATAGAAATACTTATTCACTTAGAAAGAACTATTAAGAACTGTATTTGATACTGTTACATAAACTTCTTTACAAATGATTTTACTACTTCTTGTGGTAAGCAATAAAGGTACTAAATTTGGCCCTGAGATAGGCTGACATCCCTGTGGTATCTCTGCTGTAGTACCAGAGACTAAACATCCAAAAGCACAAAGATGTTTTATTGGAAAAGGTCCTGACACCTGAGAGATGCTCAGTGGTAAAGCCACAGGCCGTAGGCCAATGTAACATGTCTGCTTCTCCTGGGCAAAGCCATCAAAAGCAGTGGCCTCCTTAAGTCTTTCACTGGCAGGAAGTTGTTTGGCCCCAGGACAAAGCTTTTGCAAACAATCTTACAGGTTTTCAATGGTAAATATGTCTGCTGGCCAGGCAAGTTTCAGTGTCAATGTCAGAGACTACGCCTCCTCAGCTAGGTTATTAAAAAAGGCAGAACGGCCTGACACCAAGCCAGCTGCCTACACAGCAGTTCATTAGTAATTATCCTGACCGCTGTTTTTCAGGTGTTTTGATCAGGCTTTGTGGTGCCAATTCATCCTGTTTCCTCTGTGTCCCTGATGAGAAGGAAAAATCTCCTCTCCACGTAACTTCTTGTGCACTAGGTCCTTCATCTGAACACTCCTGCAGGGGAAATATATATATCCAGCTGAAGTCCTGGATCTGGATTCCCTGACATCTTCCCCAGAACCAAGGCTCATAGAGGTGCTACCAACTGGAGGATCATGGCACTAAAAGACACCTAAGTGAGCTTCACACAACTGTAGTATTTTTGAAAAGAAAAGGATAAATCCCTCCAGACTCATACCATATTTTGCCTTTGAAATTGATCTAAGCAGAGATTATATATATGCATGCAATAAAGGCAATTGGAATGCTCAGTGTAGCTACTGTAACCCTTGTATTTTTATTGAAATCTAGTATTTCAATAAAGTATGAAAGATAACTTTCTGGAATTAGACACATTTTAGTGTAAATGACAGGCAAATTTAGCAACAGATATAAAAACTACTGTACCAGACATTTATTGTAGTTTCATGAAATATTTAAAATATCTGTGAATTGAATTAATCTAATAACCACCACATTCTTTCAGTTCCATTTGTTTCTAGCAAAGACATTACAAGGCACTCCAATATAACTGTTGGAAAAATAAGCACAATTAATGTTCATTAAAGTAACATTGTTATTCAAATGCTAACAAAAGAATACACAATTTGTGTTTAGACCCATACAATTAGTAATAATAAAATTATCCTGTGATTTTTAGGCTATGTAAGGTCTGCTTCTGTATACATATTAATAGATGAGTATGTGTGTGTTGAGTCATATGCATAAATATTCCCAGCCACAGTGGCTAGCTTCCAGGCTTGTAGACTAAGTCCATGTATAACTTTTCATCTTAGGGGCACAACACAGGCAGAATTACACTTCTATCCTAGCTGATGGCATAAATCTTCATTGAATTAAAAGTGTGTTGCATACCATTTAAGATTCAAAAGTATTCAGAAATTCCTCAAGGTGATTTTTTTTTATCCTTAGTTCTCCTTTCCAAAATGTCCAGTCCAGTAAATGCTCCTTGGGTAGTACACTGAGCTTTAATAAGAGTAGATTCTAGCACACAACTGGATCTTTACTGAGTAATGCTTTATGCCTTTGCAGGTGAACTGAAAAAGAAGGGAAGCACTGGCCCAAAAATCTTTACTTTCAAAAGTGATTCTAGGATTGATTCCTCAGATAGTGCAACGAAATATTAAAATCTGTTGTGTTTTTTTTTTTCCTATGAAGAACTGTATTTTGGCATTACTGTTGGAAGACAATCTTTTGTGTCTTGCAGTTATGGCATCCTTATCATTAACTTTATAACCTACCTCTTACAGAACTGTGTAATTTAAGTTGATAGGAGTATCTGAGAGCTCTCTTTATTGCCTGTAGTTTCAGTTTCATGGTTAAAAAAGAATCCAATCCCTAACTACACTTCTGTTTTTACAGCCCTGTTTTATCAGACAAAGTGCAACTTTACACCTTGTTAAGGAAGCAAGGTGAGAAGAAAACCACATTATACTGTTGACAAGAAAGATAAGGCTATTATTTACCTTGACATTTTTGAGCAATAATATTCTTCATGTAACAGGATAAGAGATAAAGCATATCCTATGGAGATAATGCACAAAATGAAAGGAACTTTCTTCCACATCAACACTAGCAAAGAAACCATGTCCTAGTGCAATAATCCTATGTTTGAGCCAGCTCACAATGGACTATTTTGCAAGAAAAACGAGCCTCTAATTCAGTCAACTAAAGTAAACACATTTTATCTGTGTGCTGCACTGAATCCAAGACAATCTTTTTCGGTGACCGAATGAAACAGGGTTTGGTTTTCCCTGGCGTTTTTTTCATTTCCTTTGGAACCTTCTCTGACCTGCAGGGAAAGGTTGTCTGAACACGGAAGAGTATGTTGCATACTAATGGTGTATGGTCAGTGGAACCACATATCTGCAGAGGCTGCAAGACACTTCAGAAGTTTAATGTATTGGAAAATGCTCAGTTTCAAGCTAGGATGTTCTTCATGATGAAGAACAGAGAAGGAGGCATCACTGTCACCTCTTACTTGGAACAAAATGGCATAAACAAAGCTGGAACTGAAATTTTAGCCCACAGGAGGAAACTGCACATACCTTTAATAGATTTGAGATGTCTGGGTTCTGTGGTGATGCCTGTGTGAAGTACACAATAAAATGCATAAAATCATCTCAGATTAAACTCAACTGTGTACCTCCAGAAGAAGCAATTAAACTCAATCTTACATAATTAAATTTAATTTCATCATAGATTGTATTATGCAGTCTAATTTATTGGAATGTTCTTTAAAATTTGTCCAAACAAAAAAAAATTTTTAGTCACTGAGGCTCCCACAGATTCTCTGGAATATTATTTCTTCTTGTTTGCCAGACTGCTCTCCTCATCCTCTCCTTCTTCCAACCACTGAATCATCCTAAAATGTTATTATTCTTTTGAAGCAGCTTTAATTGAAAATTCCTCTTAGTTCTTCCCCCAAGCTTCCCTTCCTTATCAGCCAGCCAGAGGGTGAGGTGTATTAATAGCAGCTGCATGACTCAGGATTGGTAGCTCAAGTGGATCCCCTTGCACTGGGCTTTGCTGTTTTGGCCTGCCTGGCTATGCTACCAGAGAGCTCATGGAGCACCTTCACTTTCTTGCAAACAAAAATAAATTGCAGAAGCCAGAGGGGGTTGGGATTGCCTCAACCTCTGTCCTTCAGAAGGATTCTTGTTACTGCAGTTTTCTTCACTCCCTTTAGGGATTGTCCAAGAAAAAAAATTAAAATGTGTATACTAAAAAAAAAAAAAAGTGACCTTATCCCCCAGTGTGACTCTTTCCTCCACCTAAGTGATGAAAATGGAGCTAGAGTCCCGTCACTTCAATGAGAAGGCAGAGACAGCACTCTCCATTCAAACTGCATGATGTGCTCTTTCTCTGAAGTTCTCCCATTTTCTCATGAGCCATCACAGCTTGACCATTCTCAGGCCCTATCTCATCACAACCCGAATCCGGTTCCGGTCCGCTACGTCCCTCCCGACTGGCGACATCGTCAGGTCCGTGCCTCTCTACCTGCCGAAACGCCCGGAACTCCCCACCACGCCCCAGCCGGGCCTATCGCACCCACAAGGGGCCCTGAAATAGGCGCCTGCCTTTTCTTCTCCGTCCAAAAAGCAGAGCGAGTTACTTTCTCGCGGGGCTCTCAATGGAAAACAGCCACGCTGCCAACTGCTCCCTCCCTGCCTCAGGTTTTACTTTCCCGTCTGCCCTTGGAGCTGGCTGTGCTCACGGGAGAGCTCTTCTCATCTTCTCCTTACTTATATCAGAAGTTTTCGAGGACCGCTGAAACACGCGCAGGTCGAGGTGGGCTCGGGTGATTTCGGCGGGACACTCGTGTTTCTCAGCACGGGTGTTCAGCCCGAGGGCCGCAGCGCACTGCCGGCTCTGGGGCACTTCGAGCCGCCGTGTCCTGGACACCGTCTCGCAGGGTGGGTGCTCGACGCCCTCTCCTCACGGGAGCTGCGTTTCTCACCATCGCTGTACCTCTATGAAAACTCTTACCCGCCCCGACCCCCGGTGGGCACCCTGGCTGCTACCTCCTTACGGACTGCCATGGCTCCTTCCGCGCGCGCGAGCCGCTCACGCTCTGCCAGCCCCCTCGCCCCTCCGCCAGCGCCGGCACTACGGGCAGCAACTTCGCCCACCTGACGCGCATGCCCTGATGCTTTACGCATGCCCAGTACAGGCGCAGGAGCAACATCTGATAGGGGGGAAAATCTGAACGGCGGCCGTCGCCGCCATATTGCAGAGCTGTCAGCGGCGGCAGCGCTTGGCGCCTCGTCCCCAGCAGCGCCGCGAGCAGCACGGGGTGGCCCCGCGGCGCTTGCTGCCCCGCTGCGAGGGGGGAGCTGCGCGGCGGGGGGACGGGAACACGACATCGCCTTGCTCCACGAGGAGTGGAGAGCGCCGCGCCCAGCACCCTACCCAGGGGTCCCGTCCCCCCTTCCGCCCGACGACGCGGAGCGGCTGCCCCGCTCACGGGGGAGCGGAACCCCAGGTGAGGTGGGTGCGCGGGGATCAGCCGTGCCGAAGCCGGTGCTGCGCCGTCCCGGCGGGGTGCTTAGGCGAGGGGAGCGCGGGAGGCTGTCAGCGGGGGCGGGGTCTGGGTCTGGGTCTGCCCTGCCGCGACTCCCTGGAGGGCAGTGCGGGGGTGGTGGGCAGCGCGGGACTGGTGGGCCGCGCCGTCGGGGGCTTGAGGGAAGGAGTTCTCCCGCAGCCCTCGGGGGTCGGGTGAGACCAGCGCGCAGCGAGAAGACTTGTTGCGGCGGTAACGTGGCATTGCGACGCGCTGCTCGTGTACGGGGCTCGCCGCCCCCTGAGACGGGGGTCTGGCTGGCGCCCCCGCCGCCGCGAGGGGGTGGAGGGCGGGCGCTTTGTTGGGGAAGCCCCGAGAGCGCGCCCTCGGCGTGCCTGTGCCGCGCAGCCCCTTCTTGCATTATTCATGTTCCCGAGCGTCGTGGCTCTTGAGGTTACCGTAGACATGTGGCAGTCGGGTCGGCCAGCTGACTGAGGCAGTGTGGAAGAATAATAAGGAATTACTTCATAAACAAGTGCTGTGAAGCATCTGTTGCTGTCTATTGTTTTCAACAAATGCACATTTTTGGAGTCCTTAAACACTGACCGACGTAATGGGCACAGCGGCCCTGAATGAGCCTTTGTTTTTTTGAATGGATTAATGTTTTGCACAAGTCGTGGGCATTTGTAATTAACCTTGCCGCTTAAAGTCTATCTCAGATAAGGGGTTTTAGTTTCAATTTTGTGGAGTTCATTTCTCTTTTGTCAGTTTTCATAAATTGAACGTGAGGAAAAAAAAAACCTCTTTGGATTTTATGCCAACACAACTAATCACATCACTTGCAAGGTGCTATTAAGCTGTCTTTTCCAGTCTATGTAACACCCTAGACAAGTATTTCATGTTCTTCTTTCTGGTACAGGCTTTAAAAATATGCCTTTTTTTTTTGGTTGGTTTTTTTTTTTTTTTTTGAAACTGAGTTATTAGAGTTGCAGGTCTGAGTTTTAATTAATTCCACCTTCGTGACTGGTGTGCGTCAGGCCTCAGACATGTCCCTACTTCTTACTCTGTTTCGTTTTCATCAGTGGTGCTTGTTATCTTGTTTATGTCGCAGAAGTGTTTTGAAGGTGCATCAGCCTGCACAGTGCTTGACATATTCAGACGATTGTAGAAATACCATTGTCGCTGTCAACTCTTGTATAGTGCGTTGGCACAGTGTTGCTGGGCAATGTGTGTTGCGAGGGAAGATGTGCAGTTGGTACACAGTAACATGTCTACTGTGATGAGGTAGTGTTTTAGTCATTAAAGATGTCAGACAAGTGGTTACTTTTTATTGGATTACAAGACTTACCTCTATTGATCTATTGATTTAGCATAAGGGGGCTGTGAGAAAAATAAACTACGAGTCAGTCCAGTGTTCCCAGATAAGCAATTTCCCAGGAAATGGCAATTGCAGGGCAGTGGCCTGTTTCCAAGCTTTGTGCTGAAGTGACACAGCTCTTTTATTGGGTTGGGATACTAGAGAGCAAAAATACAACAAACATCTTTAGAAAAGACATGAAAAATGACATGCTATGACACATCAGGAGCTGTCCAGAGAGTTTTCCTTGAGTACTGACTAAAAGAAAGGATGTGAAAGTATTAGTAGAGATGACAGAGTTCTGCTCTGCCTCTCTGCCATTGCAGTAGAGAGCATTGCAGGGTTTAATGTTAATATAACTATTAGGAAAAAAGTTGATTCACAGAAAATCAGATAGAACTGAAAAGACAGAGTGAGAATATGGATCCATTTACAAGATACAAACTTAGAAGGTTAAGAACTGTGGAGGCTTTGATATTAGAAGGCAGTTCCTGGTAAAGAATGTTAATTTAGCTATTGCTAGGATAGGTATACAGCTGGCCTTTCTTAACAGCCTTGCTCTGCTTTTTCTGAGAGGTGGTACTTCTGCTGGCAGAAGTGGACAGGGAAGTTCTTTAAGGTATTGCTGCTTTATGTTGGATGCATTAAATACATCAAAGCTGTTCTGTCACTTTGTATTGCATTAGGAGTCTGTGGGAGTAGAGGAAAGAGAGGATTTTCAAGTCTGTAAATGTAAACAAAGCTTTATACAAATTTCTAAAGAAAGTCCTGATTGTTGAAAGATACTGATCCATTGAAGCAGCACCTAGGTAAACTCTTTCCTTTCAAGGCTGAAGGGCTGCATCTGTGGGCTAATTTTACCAGTAAGTTAATCCTTAGCAGTGCTTTGAATTTACTTTTTCCCTCCTTTCTGCTTTAAATATTTATTAGTCACTTCAAAATGAAACCTTCAAATCATGTAGTACAAGGAAAACCAAACATTACATTGGCCTTAAAAGTCAATTGTTAATCTTTACACTGGAACTTTTCTATTTAAGAACTCTAGCTGGTGTTCTGACACTAGTGTTAAGAACCCTGCCTAGGAGACTGATGTGAGTGGCCAGTTCATGTTCTTAAGTTTCCTTTATTTTATGGAACTTGTTCTAAGATACTTAACAGCATCATCCAGGAAATAGAATACCTAGTTTTGAAACAGGATTACCCATAATTTTGGTTATACCATAGTTCTTTGCTAACTAATTTCAAAGAAAGGTTTATTTCACTTTGAAACAACCAAGTACTTAAATCAGTCGCACTTCTTAAATTCCATTTTTCTTGTATATCAGAGGTACAGGGGAAGACTGGCCATCCTGTCACTGTAGAGCTTTTCAAAAACTAAATTTAATAAGTATTAACTGTATGTAAATTGTATGGCACACCTATAGCATACCAATTTATTAACTGGTAAAACTGCAAGTGTTGCACAAAATAGCCTCTGGCTGGTCTATGTCGCTTTTTAACTATTGTGTTAGCAACTGCCAAGTTTTCATTTGAACTTTGGAAGTTCTCAGGAACTCTAGTTTAGAAGCACTTAACTCTTTGAAATATATTTAACTATAAATACATTTAATGTATAACAATTACTGTCTATATTGCAATTATTTTTCAGAGACACAGCAAGCCTATCTCAAGTGTTTCAGGGGAAGGGCGTTTGGGGGAAAATGGTGGGGGAAATCCAGCTCTTTATTTTTTATCATTTTCCTTTTTTGTAAGACAGCTTGTTTTGGCCCTTCCTTAGTTTGCTTATGTCACAGACAATTGTGCAGCCCGCTTCTCCGTCTGTAAAAGATGCATGCAGAAGGAAAGTCTGCTGCGAATGAACTTCTTTAGTGGACTGCTGCAAGGGTGTCATTAGGGAGCTGTTAGTGTGAAAGATGGTTGCCCTGCAGGTTGTTCA
Source organism: Indicator indicator (assembly GCF_027791375.1). Lineage (NCBI taxonomy): Eukaryota > Metazoa > Chordata > Aves > Piciformes > Indicatoridae > Indicator > Indicator indicator. Next base: position 18,678,146 of record NC_072010.1, on the reverse strand, counting down.
CAGGCTGCTTTGGAACAGAGAGAAGTTTTTGTAAAAAAACAGACCAGTTAGTCAGGTACAGCGGCCTGTAAATTGCCTATTGCTGCCTTTTAGGTGTCACAAAAAATGGAGTGGTGTAAGGCTCGGAAAAGAAAAAGTATATTAATTTAAAATAAGTCCCTTGAAATAAATGAGTTAGTTACATTTCTGTGGCTGAAGCTCTGTGGGCTCTGCCATCTCTGTGTAGAAAATAAATGATGAACCTCTTGATAGAGCTTAGGCTGCATACTGCTGAAAAGACTGCTTCTGATAGAAGGTCTTCAGCTCCATCTCATTGGGTTCCTGCTTCTGAGGGTTAGTTTTGTTCCAGACAGGCATTCTCCTCAAGCCTTCTGCCTCTTATCCCATCCTCACCTGACCTCAGACCCATGGCTGTTGTGTATGAATGTTTCCTTTGAAAACAGCTGCTGCATAAATTATTTGACAGATTTTTGGCATCAAGCATTTTATGCACCATCATTTTCCGAAGAAAGCTTTCTTTGTCATCTTTCAACAATTGCTTTATTTGTTGGCTTCTGTGACATAACTGGAAGCATGGATGATTCTTTGCAATGAAAGGAATTGAAATCACAGCACATAATGTCAAGAGAATTTTTAAAATTCTGGATGATGTTTTGTTTGTTTGTGATGTAGAGCTTGTTGGTATTTTGGTGATTTGGTCCAGGATCCAGATTACTGTGTATACTTTTGAAGGTCTTGAGGGCTGGAGTGTTGTAACAGTAGGATCTCTGCAAAGTCACAACCCTGCTAATCCTGACTTGGAAAAGGCACCTTTGGGAATTGAAATGCCAAAGTGATGAGCCTTTATGTCCAGTAGGTCACAAGATGGTTTCAGAATGCAGGAAGTGACAGGGATATCGTTCCTAATCCCATTTGGATGGCTGAGTTTTTTCCTCTGTTTGCAATGCTGTTTCACATGATTATTAAGATAAATCTAATGATTACAAAGATAAAAATTCAGTAAAACATATGTTTACATCTACTAAATATAATTTTATTGGAAATGTGTAAGTAGCAGAAGTGAACTCCCACTCCAGTAATAATAGTGGTGATGTGCAGTATTTTGCCTGGCATTGATTTTTAGTTTCTTTTGGCCAACTATTTTCCTTAAGTTTGTTTTGATGGTTTTAATGTTAGCTGGTGTCAATAATTGAGAAAGATGTTAAGGGTGTTATTTTTCTATTCAGTGCTTCTTTTATTTAAATTTTTGCACAACTTTTGAAGTTTTTTATTTTTATATACATATAGTACGTAGTTGCAAGGTGTTTGTATGAATCTATTGTTTTGAAATTGAGTAACATTTTGAATATGAAAGCATATAGACATGTGGTGGCTTTGGTGTTATGTATAAAATGGAAACAATGGACCATGAATTTAAGTTGTAGACCCTACCAGATGAGGGTTTTTTCCTTATAATTTGGCACTAGGTATGATCTGAAATAGAAACAACAATGCCTACCTCTAAATTTATTAAATTTGGTTCTTAAAGAAATGGTGGTAGGGTTCTAATTTTTTTTATTACTCAAAAGATACCAGAGCAAGTACCTCAGCATTGTTGTGAATACTTTATCAGGCCCACAAGATCTGAAGCTGACAATGACACTTCATTTTAGTTGTGTTTTACACAAGAGGATTCTTAATTTTAGCTGATAACTTTGTTTAATAGCTTTGTTTCATTGAATATGAACAATAACTGTTACTTCTTTAAACTCTTTAAATTACGCTTACAACTTGTGATTTGGTAACAGAATTATCTTGTAAAACTTTCTGATATTAAAAATTACCTTGAGGTTTTAAATTATGTTTTCAAATAAGTAATTTAGGGTTGGTTGGTAGTAGTTTTACAAAACATGTGGGTAAAACCCAAAGCAAATTTGGATATATTTATGGAAGAATTTGCAGTGATGAAATGGCTTTGACAGTGACTTAAACTGAAAGTCATGTTCTCTCTTCAGGAAGATCGCACAGTATTCAGCTGAAAACAAGGATTTTAGCCTTGTGCCATGTGCTGTCATTTCTCTCCCAGAGAACAAACATACTTACCAGTCATCTTAGCATACTCCTTCTTTTCAGTGCTAATATAACTATTGCCACATGAAAAGACTTGTATTATTTGTAGTAGTGCTGAGTTGGCACTGTTACTAAATGATGGGTGAGAATCAGATTTAGCTTTTGCATTGTTAATTAACTGAGTTTAAGGCTTCAATCTGCCTTCAGTTTTGCAAGCAATGAGCCTCTGTTGTCAAGAAGGTGGTGAACACAGGAGTTACCACAGCTCAGACTGCAGATAGTAAAGCCAAGCTTGTTTTGATTACTACTTGAATTTTTCAGAGGAGTACATTAAGGAAAAGAGGGCCGTCTTTTCTGTGAATTGGGAATGTGCTGCTGAATTTTATCAAAAGGCAGTTGTAGGCACCCAAAGAACCTTTTCTCCACCCTCAAAAACTTCTTTTGATTTAATAAAAAAGAGGCACAGGATAGAAGGAAATTGCAGAAAAGCATATCCATAATTTTCTAGAAATATATTAATAATACCTTAGAATAGCACTCTTACTGATATTCTACAATACTTCACAGGATCTTCCATAATTAAAAAAAAATTAAAAATCTACTGGAATGTAATTATCTTTATGCTAGGCAAATGTAGTATTATGCCTTTCTAGTTGTGCTATATTAATTATGTCATATCGTAATTAATGTAACTTAAAGCTACTGTTCTAATTTTTCAGGCTGATTTTTCTTTAAACAAAATTTGCTCTGTATCTGCATTATACCGTATCTCCCTTTCTGTGATCTTTAGTCTTAGCATTCATTTTTCTTTATCATCCACCAACACTGATGTTTCTTAAATTCGTTTTTCTTCCTTTATCTCTATTTCCAGTCCCTTTTCTCAAACATATATCTACAGATCAGAGAAAGAAATTAAGATTAAATGCTACCGCATCTTAGGTTGCTGTGCAAATGTTTCTAATGTTTACTGTATTTTTTTATTGCCCAGAATCAAGGAAAATAACTTAGTTTGTAAATACATATCACAATACATTAGAGGTTGGAAGGGATCTCGGTCAAGAGACCATCAAGTCTAATCCCCCTGCCAAAGCAGGATCACTTAGGGTAGTCCACACAGGAACATATCCAGTTGGTTTTTGAAAATCTCCAGAGAAGGAGACTCCTCAACCTCTCTAGGCAGCCTGTTCCAGTGCTCCGTCACCCTAACTGTAAAGCAGTTTCTCCTTATATCGAGGTGAAATCTTCTATGTTTAGGTTTGAACCCATTGTTTCTTGTCTTATTACTGTGCACCACTGAAAAGAGCTTGGACCCCTCCACTTGACACCCACCTGTCACATATACACATTGATGAGATTCCCTCTCAGTCTTCCCTTCTCAGGACTAAACAGCCCCAGGGATCTCACTCTCTTCATAAGGGGGATGCTCAAGTCCCCTAATCATCCTCAAGGCTCTCTGTTGGTTTCTCTCCAGCAGCTCTCTGTCTTTCTTGAACTGGGGAGCCCAAAACTGGATGCAGTATTCCAAGTGTGGTCTCACCAGGGCAGAGTAGAGGGGGAGAAGAACTTCCATAGACATGCTGGACACACTTTTCTTGATGCACCCCAGGATACTGTTGGCTCTCTTGGCCACAAGAGCACATTGTTGTCCCATGGAAAGCTTGCTGTTCACCAGCACTCCAAGGTCTGATAATACTTTATGACAATACTTTGTATTTTTTCTTTGGAAATGAGAAAGCATTAGTACAGAAGTTTGCTTTTGATAAATTAATTAGTCTAAACATTTTGTGTTTTTCTTAATGTAGTTATGGAGTTATAAGACTGGAATCTCAGATTATTCTGAGTAGTGTGTCACTTTCATTTTTCTTAGTATAAATGTAATTTCAGTTAATATTTTTGAAGACTATGCCATCTTTGGTAGTCTTGGCAGACCACTGAGAGGATGATTCATGGAAGTAATTACTTTAAAAGCGTTCAAGAAGGTGACTAGCTGATTACTCTGTTCTGAGTTAGAATGAATTGACAAGGAGGAAGGGTGCTATCTGCTAGTAACATTGCAAACATACTTTTTTTAAGGCATAAAAACTTTTTTGGAACAGAACACAATATTGAATACTTTCATTACTGCATAGACATAACTTCCGGCCTTTCAGCTTAAAAAAAAAAAAAAAGAAACTATTTTAAGCAGAGCAGATTTTCTTCCTTTTTTTTTTTCCTTTCTTTTTTTACTGTATTATACTTCCATCTTTCTTCATTTGGGAAAAATGACCATATCATTCCTTCAGTGAGAGAAACAGATGCTTTTATAGACATGAAATATAGCTTTGATACTTTAAAATTGTAGAATCATAGGATAGTTTCAACTAAAAAAGACCTTTAAGATCATCGAGTCCAACTGTCAACCTAACACCATTGTGGCCATTAAACCATGTCCTGAAGTATCATGTTAGGTTTTTCCTTTGTTTTCATGCTGTTTTGATGACTAGAGTTGACAGATTAGATTGCAGCTTTGGAGTAACTTGTACAAATTTTACTTCCTCATAAATAATATTAAAGGGTTTTAATGCTAGAAGATGTCTGATATCAAAAGTTTTAAAAAGCTTCTAGCACTTTATTCTAATGGTGTATTAATATTCTTCTAAAACTAAACAGAAGATTACTACTTGGAGACCTGAAGATTCTGGTACTGGCTAACAGTTGCTTTTTATGTATGTCATCTACTGAAAAATGTATTTTGTACATTTAGAGCATTTGTTTACTTGCTTTGGAATTTCTGCAATTTGCTGTGATCTACTTGAACTCTGTTTTCATAAATTTAAAAACAACTCTTTTCATTTTTTTTTTTTTTAAACAGGAGGGGACAAAGTTTGTAGGAGGTATAAGTGGATAGGACACTGAAGAAAACAAGAAAAATGCCGAAACCAGTAAGTAGCTTTTTCATACTCATCTAAAATCTAACAGGGTTTTCCTGTATTAGAGTGGTGATGTTTTAATAGTTTGAGTTGTTTTGAGTCTGTCCTTTCTGGATTTCATAAGATCTGATAACATACAATTGGAGTTGAGATAGTTTAATACCAACATGGGAAAAAAGGTCAAGAAAGCTTGGTACTGCAAGTTGCATGGAGTACACTTGGAGATGAGGGCAGTACTTAAACTACAATGAACTTAGAGTACATTTGGCTGGCAGGAATAATGATTTTCAAGAATTGTTGAATTTAAGATGAGATGACATAGTGGTTAATGGAGGCATAATTTGAGCCTGATTGAACATGTGTGTGAGAATCGGTGGAAGGATTTGGCAAGGCAAGACAGAACATGTGTAAAGCATCAGGTATGACAGCAACAGCACAAAGTTGGGTGGTCGTTTTACCGTGATAGAGGGTATAACCTAGAGAAGGTAAGTATGGAACGGAGGAAATAAGCAGTATTTGTGAACTCTGATTTATCTCGCTTCATCTAAGCATTCATCTACTTTGTATCAAGTGGGAAAAAGAAATCTCCAATTTTCCTTTTGATAAATACTTCTAGAATTCTGTTTAAGCAGCTTGTTTCTTTTGCTGCTGATGTAGCATTGGTAGTTTAGGATTTCATCTGCCCCCTGTATCCAGTAAGCAAAGCATTCAGAAGTGGAAACAGATTGTCAGGATTCAGCTCAGTTGGTTTGTGTAACAGTCTTAAGGCTTTTTTGGTTTTGTTTCACTGAGGTAGTGGATTATGAGCAGGTCAAATCTATTTCTAAGAATACAGATATACAAAATATTTTTGCTATTAATCAGAAATTAACCAGTGTCAATAGTGTGTATTGCATGCTAGTATTTGGAACTGGTACAGCCCAATGAATAATATAAGTATGGGACTGTTCAATAGTTAGGAACCTCTGTTCTGGAATAATCCAGAAAGTCACTGTGAGTATGTGTGGTTCTTGAAGCCCCCAGCTCTATGTGGCTACAAAGCAATGAAGTCATAGAAGTGATGACTAGGAAAACAAACAAAAAACAAACAAACAAACAAAAACCAACAAAAAACAAGGAAAGGCTTGTGTGAGGTTACTGCCTTTTAAATTCTGGAATTGAAACCATGAAATTTAGGCAGGCAGGGTTCCCTCTATTTTAAGGACCTGAGAAAATTGTAGGAAATAGAGTTTATGGTTGTTCACAAGAAAAGCATTATCTTTAGAACTGAGATTGCAGAAGTGTTAGAAGAGCTCACAATCCACCCTAGGAATGGAAATTAGCTACTGGGTCTTAGGAAAAGCTGGACTCATGCTACAGATGAGATAATTGTTTTGGTTTGGTTTGGGGTTTTTTATGAGGAGTTTTATATAAGGAGCTCTCATAAGTTGGGCTGCTTTCGTATGTCTTCTGACAAAGTAGATGCATATGAGATCCTAGAGGGAAGCCAAGTGAGAGGAGCCATTTAGACATGTGATAAAATTTATTATATTTCTCAAAACAAAAGGCCATATGGATTTCTTCTTTTAAGTTACAGGCTGCTATAATTATCATTGTTAATCAGTGAATGAAGAACTAGCAACCATGCCAAAGATTTTAACTATTAGTTTTACTGATCAAACCTCAGATTTTGATTTAAGAAACAGCCAGAGAGCTGTTACTATATATATATTTTTTCCCCCTGCTTTGGAGTCTGACCACTGGTTGTGTTTAATGAATCCAGTGTTGTTCTTTGAAGAGTTGTGCTGTTATCCTAGGGTTTAATAACACTGGACACTGCAGAAGGTCTCTTGCTCTAGAGATTCACTGTAGCTCTTACCAGTTGTCTTTAAAGACAATCCACAATAACCAAACGTACTTCTAGGCTGGAAACTGTGCTTCAACTCTTTGTTCTCTTTTGTGACAGCTGTTGAAATACGTGTTGTCAGTGTTCTGTAGTTTTATTATTGGAGGTCTTTAAACCTGAAAGCTAATGAAAAAATCATGGATAAGAACTAAGAAAACCCAGTTAACATAACTGGTGAGAATTTTGACAGTGTCGTGTTATACCTCTGTATTAGTGTGACCTATTTAGGTATTTATTACTTTTGTTCTAGATTGTGCTGTAAAGATCCAATTGATAGTTTTCAGAAAATCTGGTCATCTTGTAAATATATGAACTGTGCAGTACAACAAAGTTTTTCCTTTTTTTTTTTGTTATGCATAAGAAATAGTTAAGCTATAGATACATTTAACAAAGTCAGTAAAAACTAAATCACGGGAAAAATGGAGTGTGTTTCAGTTTCACTGTTTTGCTTTCAAATTGAAAAGTTATGTAATATTTTAGACAGAATTAACTAAACGAAGACCAGTAAAGGGTCTGACATAGTTGAATTTTAAAGCAGAAAACCTTTTGTTTTTTCAAGAAGACTCAGCCTGAAATAAGGTTCATGCCACTGTGAATGATCTTCTTATACATGGTAGTAAAAGGTCACTGTTCTTACGTGTTTGGGATTGTCTCTCTTAGAGGCTAGTAGGTTAAATAGCTTGAGTGAACAGGCTGTTTTGAAAGGGTAAAAGCAACTCTAATGTATTGCCCTGAGGTTATTAAGGTAATAGGAATACAAAGAATGTGCATTATTGAAACACTTTCTTGTTTCATTGTTTCAATAGAACTAATGTGTTCTTTCTGGCTGTGTTTGTAACAAAATGGCTTTCCTTTCTTACAATCAATTCACTTAGCATCTCCTACTTGTAAAACAAGATAATTCTGAGACTTAATATTCTGGATTCTGCTTAGCAGTGCAAAATTAAGTTTCATTTAGTTCCTGTTGTGATACATCGTAAAAAAAAAAAAAAGGTGACCACTTTGTTTAATTAGGTTTTTGCTGCTGTAATCAAAATCAGAGCTCTTCATAGGGCTGTTGTCAGTGTGCTTAGTTCTTTGCTTACTGAAGAGTAGAGTATTTGCTGAATCTTCTTCCTAAAGGAAGGGATGCAAAATGTTTTTCAACTGTATGGTATTCAACTAGATCTATACCAAAAATAGAAACATAGAAACTATAATTAGACATCATTAGTTACATAACTGTTAATCATTTCATAGGCTAAGAGGATTAGGTTTAATTGACTGAAATATTAGTTGCATGTATAGGGTGTATTATCATCTGTTTTTGCTGGCAGTTTGCAGCAACTTTGTACAAGACTGCAAGGCATGAAAGAAAAAGCATTAGGCTGGATAGTGATGGGTAGATGCCAAGGTTACTAAGACTAAAAAAAAAAAGAAATTTTTTTTTTTTAGACTTCTTCAACATTTTACAGTGTTGTATATTCAGAAGGAGTAGATATTAGATTTTGGAATAATAATGTTTAAAAATTGAATTAATATTTACAAGATCAAGTTAATTTCTGTAAAGTGGTTGAATTGAAATAGTTTATAAGTTAATTTTTGACTAGAGTATTTTTACAGGAAGGTCTTTGAGACATATAGAGCAATATTTGAATTTTGGTTTGAATATATGATTGATTTCTGCAGCATAAATGGATAACTGATATCAGTTTGGAGGACTGCTTTCTTTTGATTTGTCTATTAGTAAAGTCTGTTTGCTGTTGTCCTGTAGCTTTCTGTTCCTAATGCTGTTTAGTCCTTATGTTTTTACCTTACTATCTTCATTAATTTTTCTCTTGCATCTCTTCTGTCTGCCCTGAGGTTGAGTGTGCTGTGTATATATTTGTACAGTGTGTAAAGCAGTCAGACTCCATACTGCTACTCCTTAATACAAATAATAGTGTCCAGACTTGATACAGTAATTAGCTGAGCTAGTGTGAAGAAAATTCTGGAAGAAACTTTTTTAATTATAAGCAATTTTCTTATATAAGTACAGTGATAGGAAGTATTAGCTAGCAGTCAGGTTTTGTGCATATTCAATGGACTAGATCTGTTTGAGGCAAGGTCCAAAGACTAATGCAGTGACTGTGTAATACTGCATTAAGTTGTGGAAGGCTGAAGTTAGATTCAACAAGGAAAAGTAGAAGTATTTGTTTCAAGTCCTTAAGTCAGTGAAAGAATACAACAAAAATACAATTCCCATATGAAATGTGTGCATCTAATATGTGCCCATGGATGTTTATTGTTCCAGGTACATTCATTGACTGTACTCTATATCGGTTTGGATAAATTATTTAATAGATAAATTGCTTTAGATTGTTTTATAGAAATACTATTGTGTGAGCCGTGGCAAAAGTTCTCATAACCCATTAGCAACATTTATTATAAAAACATCAGCTGCTTTCTCCACAAAGAATAATCAACTTTTGTGTATATATGTGTTCATCTCTCAAACCATGACATTATGTGTAATCATTGTAGAGCAAGTCTGGTGAAACACAGATAAACTCAGACTGCCAGTTCTAAGTGGGCCTGTGTGTGAACCGCATAAGGTTCAACAAGGTCAGGTGCAAGGCCCTGCACCTGTCAGGGCAGACCCTGCTGTCAGTACAGGCTGGGTGACGAAAAGGATTGAGAGCAGCCCTGTGGGAAGGACTTGGAAGGACTGGTGGATGAAAAGCTGAACATGAACTGGCAGTGTGCATATGAAGACCAGAAGGCCAACCATCTTCTTGGACTGCATCAAAAGCAGTGTGGCCTGTAGGTCAGGGGAGGTGATTCTGCCCCTCTGCCCTGCCCTGGTGAGACCTCACATGGAGTATAGCATCCAGCTCTGTAGCCCCCAGTGCAGGAAAGACATTGACCTGTGGGAGCAGGTCCTGAGGAGAGCCACAAAACTGGTCAGAGGTCTGGAAAATCTCTCCTGTGAGGACTGGCTGAGGGAGTTCAGGATGTTCAGCCTGGAGAAGGCTCTTGCAAGACCTTATTTCAGCCTTCCAGTTCTTAAACAGAGCCTGTAGGAAAGATAGAAACAGCCTTTCTAACAGGGCCTATTTCAAGAAGCCAAAAGATGATGATTTTAAACTAAAAGAGGATATATTTAGAGAAGAATTTTTTTACAATAAGGGTGATAAAACACTGAAATGTTTTAACCCAGAGAGGGGACAGATTCCCTGTCCCTTGAAACATTCATGGTCAGGTTGGAAGGGGCTCTGAGCAACCTGATCTAGTTGAAGATGTGTTGCTCATTGCAAGGGGGGTTGGAATAGCTGACCTTTAAAGATTGCTTCCAACCCCAACTGTTTTATGATTATCTAGAAGGTGAAGAAGATAACTTTTGCGAAGGTTTCAAGCATTGTTATTTGGGAAAATTTTATTGCAGATAGGTTAAAAAATATGTATATGTACTTGGGACAAGAAGGTTTTGTCAGAAATAAGGAAAACCTATACTTTCCTGTATCATTTTTTTCCGAATCTTTGGTGATTCTTTTATAGTGAAAGCTTTCTGCCCCTGGCCACTTGTTTATATTGTTCGATATAGGCAAATGAGCCAAGCTAAATAGTCACTTTACAAGCTATGAGGTAGGTATTGGTATTCTAAACAGGGATTTGGTGCTCTGAAACAGAGCCCTGCAGTAATGTTCTCTTGATTGTCCAGCAGGCTTTTCGTTTCTGGACTATGTTTCACTGTGTCCTTTTACCCTCTTACAGCAGCTTTTTAAAATTTTATTTATTATTTTTACAGAATGCACTCTTAAAGGTAGCTAGCTGGAGAAAACCTCACACTAAGCTTTTTTCCTTCTCTTAGAACTTTTTTAAAAATGTCAAAGCGACTCACTAATCTGCCCTTTTATCTTTTCCATTTTGGCCTTTAAAATGTAGCCTGTACTTGTGTAGATGCTTGGCTTATGTAATTTATCCTGTAGTTGCATAAAGGCAATATATTCAGGATGAAATTCTTCCAGAGAGAGGCAAACCCTAAAGGTGTTCATATTCTGCCCATGGGTTGTGGGGTTATTTTTCAATGCCACCTTTGGGGGAGGGTGGCATGTTTGGTTGGATTTTTTTACTGTGTATGTCTCAGTGACCGGAGTCAGTCATTTCTGGTGCTAGATGTAAAAAAAACTGGTCTAGGAGTGCTGTGTTGCCAAACGTCAATTCTATCTGTCACTGGAGAGCTGTCATTCAGGTATGATGTTGCCTGATCAGTAGGGGATGAAGGAGTATCTGTTACCATGTGGACCCTGACAGAGGATTCACGAAGTCTAAGTTACCCAGTTAGTAAGCCTACAATAGCATTTTTATATTATTTTATATTATTGTGGCATCGATAAAAATGTTTGCATATAGACACTTTTTAGCCTTTTTTAAAAACAAATAAAACCAAATTCAGACATGCTCCTATGAGTTGCAGAACCACAGTGAGTTTCTTGATTAGTTTACCAAAGTGGGATCCTTAGAAGGCATCTACTCACAGTTCAGTCAAAATTATATATGAGTATACTGTATGAAACTAGTTGCAGCTCTTACCCTAAGCCTGTGCACAGCAGAATGGGGTTTCTCTCATGACTGAGCAGCTGTAGTTGTTGACTAAGTCTTGCCTAGTGCTTTGTCATAGTTTCTGAAGTTCGAAGGAAGATGTATAATGCTGGTGAAAGCAAGATTGAAAAGGAGGCGTTAGATGAGTCTTGTGGTAGTGAGTAGTGTTAGCATTCCAGCACTTTTCTCTTGTCACCATTACAAGAGCTCCTTCCTGTTTCTGTATTCATGTGGTAAAGTTGGTTCAGAGTAATTATGTTTGGATTAATGTCTTCATACTTTGTGGTTCAGATAGTTTCCCCCTGTCACCAATGCTGCATTAGGAGTGTTACTTAAAGTAGCTGGATACCCAACAACAAGGTGACAGTCAGTTGCTGAATTTACTTTGCCTGCATTTCCTCAATTCCCAGACTTAACTTATAATGTGGAAACTTCCCCCATGATTCTTCTTAGTGTAGCTGGATGCCTTTATTACACAGACAGTGTGCATCTCACACCAGAGGTTTGATTTTGTCGAGACTGTGCTGTGTGATGGAGATTTGAATTAAACTACCTAGGCTCACTCTTGGGTTTTGCCAAAAGCAACTGTCTTGTTTTTCATGCTCAGAAATATCTGAAGCTGTGAAATAATATCAGATTATAAAAGCTTGGTATTTGTATACCAAAAATCTGTCAATCCAAATGCCTTTAGAAAGAAAATGATAAAGAGTAAAGTTAACTTTGTAGGTCTCCTCTTAAATAACTCATATCATAAAAGGTAATTTTTAAATATTGCTGTAATTTAGTTTGTGAATTTCTTAGTAGACCTGAAAGTGTAAATATTAATTAGCAGTTGGGTGATCTGTTAACGAGAAGTTTGAAGGAAAAGTAAATCATACTGAAGACTTAAGCAGTTACTGTAATGACCAGGTATGCCTAATGTGGATTTGTAGCTATCACATATATAGCAACTCTTTACTGTTAGAGTACTCAAGTTTTGAGGCAGTAACATCCAGAAGTGAACAGAATCAACACTGTTGATGAATGTGTTTCTGTATTACATGTATTAGAATTTTACTGTTTGAGTATTTTAGATACAGATTTTCAGGGAATAATTCTTACATTTGTAGAAGATTACATTTGTTATAAGGATATTTAAGAAGTTTCTGCTTGGGCTCTCAAGAAGTCTGCTGCAATTAGCTGAACTTGCTCTACTTTTTAGCTCTGTAAGCTTCTTGTTTTGGCAGTGGTGCTGTTAGGTAACCGTGCTTTGGCATTTAATAAAGTTACATTTTAGCTTTATCCTTTGTAACTTGCTTACCCTTAGCTGCCCTAAAGCAAGCTTAAAAAAAAAAAAATCCACCTCTTGTAATTGAGGGGCAACCTGCCACACTTAAAGTAGTGCAGCTCTCAGTGAGTTGGACCTGCCATTTAAAATGGGTTGCTCTGTTTGAAACTGTACAACTCTATACAATTCTTTTCTCCTCTTGAAGTGGGTAGAGTGAGAGAATCTACGGAAAACATCTCTTTTCCCTCTTCCTAACACAAACACACACTCTTAATTTTTTTGCAATAAAAATTTGCTATCTTTTACTGCAAGGCCTTCAACTCTTGTTTATTATCAGTGGTTGCACACACAAAAAAGTTTACTACCCCCTTGCTATCTTCCTTGTTTGCAGTTCTATAACCTGGAGGTCCTTACACTCCCGCTGCTTTTGTTTATTCAGCTCGCACCCAAAGTTGTTTACCTTGACACTAAAGAAAGGAGTGAACAAGTTTAATCTGTTGCATGAAGACAAAATTCTGTGCAGTTTTCTTTTTTTGCATTTCTCCTGTCTGTGTTCTGTCTTGTGGAGACTTTCCTGGACTCTCAGTTCTCAAAGTATTCCACCTGGTGGCAAAATTAGGGAAATAGTTAATGGCATGGTTTACACAGGCATAGATCAAGTAGTGTAGGAACCTGTAACACAAGTCTTAATTTATTCCTGTTCCGTACTTTGTAGTAGTGAGAGAGAAATAAGGATGTATCTATGTGCCTTAAGTTTCATGTTTCTAGTTTTTACATTTATAGCACAGTAGATTTGATCTTTAACACTTTACATTCCCATTCATTGAAGAGAAAATTTGATATCCTGGCAGTAGGAATGGAGGACCATTCTAACAGTGAGAATGCAGTACTGTGTATTTAGTACTTTTTGTTTCATGGAAATTCTCATTTAGGTGTGTACCAGTTGGAGAGAAATTGGAATAGGCTGTTGTACTTTCAAGTAAGGTGTAGGCTTCAAGATACCTCCTGGAATATTTTGACTGCTTGTTTTAGAACAAATAAAACCAGTGACTGTTGGAAGTCATCTGGGAGGTGATCCTTTATTTCAGGAGAAGGAAGAGGTTCTTTGAATAGTGGTGTGTGGTTTTAGTCTTGCAGTAAGAATTGAATGGGATCAGTATTAAGGGGGGAGCTTAACTTCCATAGTTCTTCCCATTGATGCAAAATCTGCTATTAGTCTGTCCTGAGGTGTACAAGCTATATACTTTAAGATCCCTGAACTTAAGAATTTTAGAAATGTCAGGGCAGGAGGATGCTTGTCTTTTTATACTATCAAGTATAAATACTTTAAAATGATAGGTGTATAACTAGGAGCATTGTTATATTGCACACATTTTGGAAGCCCACTGAAACAGTGTCCAGTAGTTGAATATCCATGGGTGTTTGGTAGTCACATCTACTGTCCCATTAAATTGTTTTTGAACTTTGTTCCGTGGTTTGACCTTCAAACCTAGTGTTAAATATTATCCGGAATATGCTTTTATACTAAATGAAAGATGAGATTTTTTTTTTTTTTCCAGATTCAAACTTTCTGTTTTTATAACTGTTGTGTTCTGAGTATACAAGACAATGGAAATTGTTGAATTTACTTACCACATATTGATTCTTACAGGCTAATCATAGTCTATAATGGCATTACCCTGTTACAGTATGATTTAAATTTTTTTTTTTTTTTTCTGTAGATCAATGTCAGAGTAACCACAATGGATGCAGAGTTGGAATTTGCCATCCAGCCCAATACAACAGGCAAGCAGCTATTTGATCAGGTAACTTACATGTGTTTCTGTGTATGTATGTGTATAAGCACATGAGGTGGTTGTGGATATTAAGGCATAGTTTGAGAAAGTGGAATTGCCCTCATAAATAGATTGTGTTTTTCCTTACGTTATGTAAGCTGTGCTCTCAGATACTTCTCATGGAATATATTAAATTCAAAGACAGCTCTGTAAATAGGTTAACAGGCTTCAGCTGAATCATGTGTATAGAACTGCTTTGAAATTAATGGTATTTTTTATGTCTAATCACATTATAGTTGCAACTGCAATATAAGTGTTAGAATTGTGTATGAGAAATTTATATAGCCTTCACTATTTAATAATGAATATCACAATAAAATTTCATTAAGGAAAGCTAATGTCTTTACTTTTTTTCCCAACAACAGAAACTATAGATAATTTTTTAATTTCCTGAATGTTAGGCAAGTAATGTTATCTTATGATCCAGTTTGAAATTTAAATTTAAAAAAGCAAGGAAATAAAGCTAAATGAAAAACTGAAAACAATGGCTTTAATGTGCTTATGGATTGCAGACCCATCAGAACTACACATTCTCACTTGATAGTGTCACTGTTGTACACAATCAAACAGGCTAAATGTTTAATTTCTTAGGGTTATTCTCACATTCGTTTCATATGATGTTAGCCATTAGAATCTTGAAACAGTTTTTGATCTACATTGTGGAGCACTCTAGAGAATGTTAAGAATAGAATCAGTAGAACCTTGTCAGTGAAGTTTTGTTTTTTCTTGAGAAACCAATAAATACATGATCTAGATCCAAGATGTATGCATTTGGTTAAAAATGCAGAAATATTCAAAATTACTCTCCAAACTCAGTTTAACTATATCAACAGTTTGTTTCTGACCAGTCCAGTATAGATGCTTAAAGTATGTAAAGATGGGTATTAAGAGAAAGTAACACACTGAGCTCTTAAGCTTCTAGTTGACCTTTAAGAGACAATTAAATGTCCTAGTATATATGTTGAAGGGTGGAAAGTGTTTATTGATTTGTAACACAGCTTTTTATTTTAGGTTAACAAAATTTCATTTACTGTTTTTGGTTCTAAATGACTGTCTGACCCTTTCTCTAACATCAGTAGCAGTATAACTTCAGCCTCTCTATAGGAATAGGCTTAATGACTCCAGTGAAGACTTCTTGAGGAAAAGGGGCTGTCTTCCTTTTTATGTAACTACACCACCATCAAATAAAAACTTATGGTATTCTGTGGCACAGAAGCCTCAAACTGTTCCTTGCCTTCTGCCAGCCTTTGCTATCTTCTGCCATCCAGTATTGGGTGGAGTAACATTCTGCTGTGTAACGTCTTATGCCCAGGTAATCAGGTTCATACAAACTAGGACATTCACAAACAGGGAACAAAGATACAGCTCTGAATTCTTCTTCATGCTCTCTTCAGCTTTGTTCCTCAATTCACTGTGTGGTGTTTGACATCTCACCAGCTTTTACAATCAGCTTCTGGAAGTTTAAATTGAAAAGCTGTTATGGCAAGCGAAATCAACCAATGTAGCTGTGTGTGAGGAAAGAAGCATTTTCAGCCTGACCTTAAATTCATATGTGAGTTCCACAGAGTAACATCAAGAACTGAACTGTACTGCAAAGCCAGCCTTAAATTTTCAGGCAGAAGTCTTACTATTTCTCTAAAAGAGAATTGAATAGCAATGTTATTGAGAGGATTTCCCTTCAAAGTCTATGCAGAAGTGGTGGATATGACAGTAGGCTGGTTGTTGCTTGCAGAGAGCAACCACTCCATGAATTTAGCTGTTGTTTAGTGCTCCTTTTCGTTTTTGGTGAACAACTTGTCCTTTCTCTCTCCCTCTCTCTCTCTTTTTTTCTATTAAGCTTTTAATTGGGGTTTTCTGGAGTTGTTGATTTGTTTCCCATTGTGTGTGTGTGTGTGTGTGTGTGTTCATTATCTTCATCTGCTAGCAGACAAGAATTCAGCATCCAGTGTCTGTGGCTTTCTTTTTTCCACTGTGAAACTCAGTAAAGTTGCACATACTATTTTTTAATAAATTACTTGTACTTTGGAAAGTGTCTTAACGTTTATCGTTAGTCCTGTCTATCCTGTCAGGGCAAGAGAGGATCTTTCCTTCTTTTAGTGAACCATTTAACACTTTCCTAGAAGAGGAAGAGCCCTGTGGTGGATATGGTTCCACACTTGTGGTAATGATGGAAGTTGTTTGCGTTTTGATGTTTTCATCAAAACATGTTTGGTGTTAGTATTGCATATCAGTACCTCTTGATTTACTGTAGTTGCCATTCTTTCTGAATGGCAGGGTTCTCTCCTTGATATAAAGTTATATGCCACTGTCTTTTCCAGACATCTCAGGAGCCTCTCTTAGGATCTTTTGGAAACTGACTCAATGAAATTCTTGCTAGGCTCTCTATGCTTTGATTTGCAAAACCATGTATGTTGTTCTGGTTGCTTTTCTTCTCCAGAAAGTTAGTATTGATTATCAATAATCATGTTCTGTGTGATGGTGGATAAATCTGTTTTACGGATTTGATGAAA
The DNA here is from genome assembly GCF_027791375.1 of Indicator indicator. Lineage (NCBI taxonomy): Eukaryota > Metazoa > Chordata > Aves > Piciformes > Indicatoridae > Indicator > Indicator indicator. Next base: position 18,661,131 of record NC_072010.1, on the reverse strand, counting down.
ACTTGCTGGAAGCCATTTAATGAATCATTTGAGCAGAACCAAACTCATCAATTTCTTCATTTGTAGTTATTTTTCAATTCCAACTACTGTAGTGCTTAAGCACTCATATTACCTTGGTACAAAGTTTCAGAAAAATTTTTTCCTTTGAGCTGAGGCAGTGACAGATGATGTTCTTTCCTTATTTGTGGAGTCTGAAGTAAAGCAAGCTAATGCAGAAGCTGGTTTTAGTGTTTATTTGCAAGCATGTATAACTATATTATACTAGACAAGTTGTCTGTAGTAAATGTGCATCTCAGTTGAAGGGCTGCAGTTAGCAGGTGAGAGAAAAATGTTTTGACATGAGCATAAGCATTTGTCTGTATGCCTTATGGGCAGAGCTGTTGAGCATCTGCAGTTCCTGCTGACTGCTTTTGCAGCTCAGAGAGCTGATCAGGTACAGAGGCTCAACTTGGACAGCTGCAAAGTAAAGAGCATTTTCAGTCATCTCATAAGGTTATAAGTAGTTTGGTCAGCATCATATAGCAGGCCAAAGGAAGCAGCAGGTCTGAAATTTCTGGTTTGGGATACCAAATTGAATGTTACTCAGAACCATACTAGTAACATAAACTTGTTCTTAACATTTCTTCTGTTGTAAAGTAAATGATGTAGGAGTTCTAAGGAAAGTAACTGTGCTTGCTAAAGCAGTCAGGTTGGATCCACGAACATTGTCCATTCTGTGTTTTGGAGCTTGAAAGTGAAAGGGTGGAGGAGAAAAAGTGCACACTCTAATGATTTTTTAAATGATAATACAAATGTGCAAGGCATCAGAAGTAAGTTTGCACAGCTATCTTGTGTCATTTTCTAATTTTCAAAATCTTAATTTTGCAACCCGATAGTACTACTTTAAAATGGAGGAGGATCTATGTGTAAAATTCTATTTACTTCACATGCATCTGAATGCTTCCATAAAACAGCCTTCAGTAAACCAGCTTGCCAGCACGGTCCAACCTGAGAACATATGTAAGTACTGCCATACTGCATCTTTTGGAGCCAGAGTTTACAGTTTTTAATAATCTTAGCTGGACCTTTCTGATTAACTGCTTACTGAATCCATGTGTACTTTTACTGTGCAAAAGATTTGTAAGATAGTTCCACAGTTTCATTATAATCTGTGTAGTAAAAGTGCTTCTTTTGTGTTTTTTTTTTTTCTTTTTTTGAACCTGCTATCAAATGATTTTGGCTGATTCTCTTAATTCTTACATTGTGAGAAATAATGAATAATCATTCTCTATTTTCCTTCTACATGTCATGCAAGTTTTATAGTCCTATGCTGTGTTTTTCCTTGTTTCTCTGTCAGTAGCCTTTGTTGTTGCCTTAACTATGCAGAAAACATTCTATGTCACTGATCATTCTTTGCAACGTTTCTGAAACGTTTCCAGTCCTGCAGCATCCTCTTTAAAGTTGATGTGACCAGTTCATATATAGTATTAGAAATCTGGGAATACCATAGATGAGATCAGTAATATAACAGCTTTGTTGTTTTTTCCTTTACAATGAGAATTTTGTTCACAGAATTAAAACTGTTGTCTCTTACATATAGTATTTAATTTTTATCTTTCATCGAGTTTCATCTTCTTTTTTACTGCTCATGCACAGATCTTTATGGAAAGTTTTCTACAGCAGATTTTGTCATATCAGTGCCATTCCTTTACAGATCACATAAAATCCTAGGGGACTTGCCTAGTGGTTACACTACAAGTCTGTTTTGAAAACAGGTTGTTGTGGGTTTTTTTTTTTCCTTTCTTTCTTTTTTAACTGGTACATCCACATAAAGATTTATCCCTCTATTCAAGGACAAGTTTGTTTCTTTAGTAGCCTTTGGTGATGGACCTGATCAGAAATCTTACAGGAAGTCCATGCATGGTTTATTAGCTTACATCATCCCTATCCTTTTTAACTCTTGGAGCACCTCAAAAATATTTCAAGGAGGTGGTTCATCCTCATTACCTCATACTTGTCCCCAAGTGTTACTCTTTACTGTGGTTTCACCAGCTGTCTTCTGTTGATGTGGACTTCATTGTAGGTATGCAGATCACTTCCCAGACATGCTTTCAAATATCAGGGTCCTGTTTGTGTTCCTGCTTGATGTACGGAGTTAGTGGCAGGCTGTAGTTGGTAGTTTTGCAACATGATGTTTGAGCTTATTTATAGCTCTGAGGTGAATGCTTCCCTGATACATGATGTTTTGCTACTGTTGTAATTTTTTTTTTGTTCTTGTAAAGCTTGATTGCGTTTCCTTTTGAGATGGTTTCTGTAGCTTAATTACCATATTAAAAAAAATCCTGTTGTAGCAGTTACTAATGATTGTGGATCATTTATCTTTAGGTGGTGAAAACTGTTGGTCTTCGTGAAGTCTGGTTTTTTGGGCTACAGTATGTGGACAGCAAAGGCTACTCAACCTGGCTGAAGCTAAATAAAAAGGTAACGATTCCCTAATATTTCAACAAGTTTACAATTGGAAGTATACTTTTATAAGGCTTGCTGCTTTAATATTGTAGGTGAGATATAGCTGGCTTCAAATTTGAATGAAAGATTGTTGTTATTTGCTTTAAATTACAAAATACAGTGTTAAGTTTGGTTAGTTATAAAACAGTATGCAAAGCTGCAATCGACATTGAATTTGAGGAAGAGATACCATTTCCTGTATTTCCAGTACTATGGTGATGCATGCATTAGGAAAAATTAAATTCATATAATTATCCTATTTTCATGTAGCAAAATATAATAGAATTGAAGGGTTTATAAAAGTCAGTGTGTGTGTGAGGTATTAGACTTTTAGGAATTTGCATGTATACAACCATACCTCTTTAAACTAAGCACCAGCATTAGGCTTCTGAACTTGTGTTTAGATATCTAACAGGTGGATTGCAACAGGTGGATTGTTTTGGTATTCCCCAGTAGCACCAAGCACCTTGTATCTCCCAGCTATTGGGAGCCAGGTCATTTTACTTCAAATAGTATTTATGAATTTGAGTGGTCACTTTTAATATTGACTATCAGGTTATTAATGGCACTGATTAGAATGAAAGGATCTTTCCGAGTTCAACTTAATTAATACTACCTTTTTAATCTCCAGTATTAGGAGATAAATTTTAGTAGCAGGTCCCACTGTCTGCATTTGTATAATCTGTCCTTCTCTGTGGTAAATCCAGCAAGTTAAACCTGCTAACCACCAAAGATGTCTCCTGAAATGTCTTGTTTTATATGCAATAAATGCTGTAGTGCTGCAGATATATTTTTAGCTGTAATGACTTGCCTCCACTGGTTGGAGACTACAGGATTTGGTACATCATTTGCAAAAAATGCATAAGACATTGCTCTATGAGAGTATTTACCAAGTTAAATTGATGCTGCAATTCAGGAACATCAAGGATGTGCTAATTTCTTTAATTTTGACTAAGGTAGTCATGCATTTGGGGTTTTTTGTTTGGTTGGTTTTGTTTTTTTCTTGTAACATTTGATTTTTAAATGCATCATCATAAACTGGCTTTAACTTGTCAGTTGCTATTTAAATATTTGCAGTAAATACAGGTAAGATCTGATAAATTACAGAATAGATATGCAAACATGGCTTCATAAGTGGCAAGAACACAACTAGTCGTTTACTGGTGAGATTAAAGTGAAATATTGTGTATGTAAATCAGAATCAGATGGACAATAATGCAAAACTTTTTAAAACTGACATCTGAAATGTTGAATAAAGTACTTGTGCTGCCTTACATGATTAAATGGTTGTATTATATTTACAGGGTTTTTTTTTATGCTTCCTACAAGTCAAGCAAACATCTTATCTTACATGTAACAAAGAAGCTCTAGAGGGACTACTATTACACATAAAATTAAATGTATAATAAAGTGGGGAATTTGGATGTGAGATTTATGTTATTATGGATGTACTTTCTAACAATCACTGTATTATTTGATGTTAAAAATAGTGTAATTTTGCATGTTTTTGCTTTAGTCATAATTAGTGCTGAAAGCTGAGCCTGAATGATATGGAAAATTCTACATATAAAGGAGTTTTGTTTGAAATTTGAAGTAGACAGAACTTAAGATGACTACACCTGATCTTTTCACAGACCTTATGATTATAATGCTTATCTATTGCAGAAAAATAATGTGATTAGTTGCATTATGTACTTTTGCACAGGATCAAAGCACATGTGTTTAATTCAATAGTTCAAAGACTTCAAAAAGAATCCAACTTTACACTTACATTGAAGAAATGTACTGTAATCCTTGCAAAAAAATCTTTGTTAGGCCCTAATTTGTTACTTCCTGCAGATCACCTTTTTTCCTAGGTTTTCGTGATAAAGACAACACAAGCCTACAAAAAAAAAAAGTCTTTGAGTAGTATTTATCCAAATAGGTGTACTTGACTCAGTGCAATGTGAGTTCTGTCTACAGCTGGCTTGTCAGGAAGCACTGGATTTCAGTGTAGAGGAGCTAAAGAGTTTGTTACTACTGAATTAATTATATTTAATATACCATTTAGTGCTTTCTTCTTTTTATTTATTCCCCTTCCTTAGGTAACACAGCAAGATGTAAGGAAAGAAAATCCTTTGCAGTTTAAGTTCAGGGCCAAGTTTTTTCCAGAGGATGTATCTGAAGAATTAATTCAGGAAATAACTCAGAGACTTTTCTTCCTGCAAGTCAAAGAAGCAATCTTAAATGATGAAATATATTGCCCACCAGAAACTGCAGTTCTCCTGGCTTCTTACGCTGTCCAGTCCAAGTATGGAGATTACAGTAAGGAGATACATAAACTAGGCTACCTAGCCAATGACAGACTTCTGCCTCAGCGGTGAGTGACACTGGTGTTGAATCATCTGCAGCATACAAACTCAATTACAGCACATTTTCTATAATTAAAATATTAAGTAATAATACACATTTAATGATAGCTCTCTTAAAAGTGCATGTTTTGCTAGTAAAATTTGGAGATGCTAATTTAGACTCTAAATAAAGAAGCATGACAACCATGAGACCTTTTCCTGTCTCATCTGCACCTTGTCTGCACAGATTTAGTGGAACAAATTTCCAGAGTACTCCAAAATTATGTTCCTGGAGGCTTGCTTTTGCTGAATTGAAATCAAAATACTTTTATTTGATACTCACTCCTTTTCTATTTATTCTTCTATTTTTTTAAAAAACATTTGAATGATAATTTCTTTTAAATAATTGTAAAACGTACCACAAAATTTATTGCAGAAAAATGGTAGCCTGGACAGAAAATTTAGATACTAAATTGATTCCATTACTGTTGAGTATAAATTCTTTTGTCCGTCACTTATCTAATTGGTTAGAAAAGGTAAGCACCAAGATTATACTCTGTTTCTTTACAGAACTGAAACCATGCTTCTGGCATGTTTTGGCAGCAAGAGCAGCACTACAACACAAATGTACAAATTTAGATGATATTGTTAGTGTAGGTGAATCCAAAGCGATGAATCATGGACAAATGTGTGACAAAGATGTGTAACATTAATGCATCTTCACAGAAATGAGAGCCATGAAGTAGTTGGAGGTTTCTTTAAAAGTCATATGCTTTGTCTCCTTGGTTTGAAAACTTAAAGTGGAAGCTCACCTATTAGTGTAACTAAGCCTGAGAATTTTCTAACAAGCAAAAAAGCCTTTCCAAAGATTGTGGTGAAGTGTTGAAAGAAATATTTCTGAAAATGTTTCAGCTTCTTGAAAATCCTGTCTAGGAGTTTGGGTTTAACTGTTTGTTTCCTTCCTGTGACAGTGAAGTCTGTACCTCTTCCTTTGTTAGGAAGACAGTGAGAGAGAGAGAAACAGTAAAACTGTCATTGTTTGAATATGCTAGTTCACAAATCTTGGGTTTTGCTCAGTTATAATGACAGCCTGTGAGCACTGGAGTGCTTGTGTATGACACAAATTCAAATACTTAAGATGATCCTTTTCAGTAGATAAATATTCAGGTGGTTTCCTAGCAGATGCTTTCAAGCAGTTGTGTGCCAGTCTGCACTGAGTGAGCACACAGCTTTTGTATTCATTGGGACACAATTATTCCTGTTTTCCCTTCTGTCACCAGGAAATTTGCCAGAAAGCTATGAAGTACTTCAGAACTGTATATAATATAATGTCAGAAATGCTTGTTTTCCAAAGTAGACTAGCTTTGCAAAGTTCTACTCAAAAAAAGTGAAAAAAGATAAGCAGTGGGCGTCCATCATAGAGTCTTAATGTTCACCTGTCAAAACTACCATGTGTTTCTAACTGTTCTCATGTTGTAACTGTTTTCTTCTGGAGTCCAATTAGAATTTTTCCATGTGGCTCCTTGTGAAAAGGGAGTCTCCATCTTCTTGGTCCCCACCCTTTATGTAGTGGTATGTTGTAATAACACCTCCACTAAGCCTTCTGTTCTCAAGGCTGAACAAACCCAGTTCTCTCAGCCTTTCCTCATATGGTAGGTCTTCCAGTCTTCTGATCATTCTTGAGGCTCTTCTCTAGGCACTTTCCAGCCTGTCCACATCCTTTTTGTACAGCAGGGACCAAAACTGAATGCAGTACTCCAGGTGGGGCCTGAAAAGCACTGAGTAGTGTGGGACAATGAACCTCTGATGGTGATGCCCTTACTGATGCAGCCCAGCGTCCTGTTGGCTTTCTTTCCCACTGAGGCACACTGTGCCCTAGGTACCTTTACACAGGGCTGCTCTTCAGCCAGGTGTATTCCTGTCTGAGCTGCACTCCTGGGTTACATATTCACAGATGCAAGACCCTACATTTTTCCCTGTTGAACTTCATAAGGTTCTTGCTAGCCCACTCATTCTGACTGTCCAGGTATTCTTGGAGGGTGGCTCTCCCTTCTGGAGTGTCAACCTCCCCACTCACTTTGGTGTCATCTGCAAACTTCATCAGGGTGCTCTTGACCCCAACATCCAGATCACTTAAGAAGATATTAAACAGTGTTGGGCCCAATATTGTTCCCTGAGGGACCCCACTTGTGACTGGCTGCCAGTTTAAGAAAGAGCTGTGTATGACCACCCTGAGGGTATAGCCTGTCAGCCAGTTCCCCACCCACTGCACAAACCTGTGCTGTTAATTTGCACCACTGTCATATGAGAAGACCTCACCTGGAGTGCCATGTTCAGCTCTGGGGCTCCCAAACTAAGAGCGACAAGGACCTGCTGAGTGTGTTAGGAGGAGGGCCACAAAGATGATAGGAGGGCTGGAACAACTCTGTATGAAGACAGGCTGAAAGAGTTGGGGCTGTTCAGCCTGGAGAGAAGGATAAAGCTACATTTCAGTATCTGAAGTGGGCTTACAGGAAGACTGGGGAAGGACTATTTAGAAGGGCTTGTAGCAATAGGATGAAGGGCAATCGTTTTAAACTAGAGCAGGGTGGATTTACGTTGGATATAAGGAAGAAGATCTGAAGTTCTTTACAACAAGAGTGGTAAAATACTGGAACAGGTTGCCCAGGGATGTGATTGAGGCCTCATCCCTGGAGACATTCAAAATCAGACTTGATGTGGCCTTGGGCAGCCTGATCTAGTTGCAGATGTCCCTGCTGCCTGCAGGGGTGTTAGACAAGATGATCGTTGAGGGCCCATTCCAACCCAATGCACTCTGTGAATCTGCAAGAATTTTATAGGGTTGCATTTTCACATGTTCCACATGTTCCATTTTATGACTTTTCTGAATGTAGAGATACACCATGGTATGACTTTTATATTACAAAAAGTGTAAAATACCATGAAAAAAAGAAGAGATTTCCCAGTATTTTAAAAGTGTATTTGTTGAAATACAAAGTTTCTGTGTCTGTTAGTGTTAGAAAGATGAGCAGTGTACAGGAAAAATCACATTAAAGTTTCTTCAATTAAAGCATGTGTTATGCTGCATGAGCCAATGATTTTAACTTCACAAGGTTAAATTGGTTGCCAGCGTTGTTTAATAGCAACAATTTCTATTTACAGTGTGTTAGAACAGCACAAACTGACAAAAGAACAGTGGGAAGAAAGAATACAGAACTGGCATGAAGAGCACAGAGGAATGTTAAGGTAATTATTAAAAAAAACTTTTTAAAGCCATTAAAGGTTTTTATTGTTGTTGTTGTTATTCTTAGGATGTGTTTTGGAAGGCAGCATGTTTGTTTAGAAACCACTTGCTTTTATTCTAACCAGGGCAGGCCATTGTCATAAATTTCCAGGAAAGCTTCAGTAAGGGTCAAGTTTTCAGTTAGGTTGTTCTTACTTAAATGATTTCTGGTAAAGTTGTCTGCTGCTTTGTCCACAGTTGCCTGTCTCTAAAATATATTTACTATTTCCTTAGTTCATGAGGTAAAAAAAGTGTGATGATTAAGCTGTACTTGGGTATTAAGTCACAGAGCTTTACAAGTATCTAGGTCAACATAAACATGAATTTCAAAGAGAGTTAATAAAAAACTAAATTTTGCTCTGGTTAGTTATTTTGCAGTTCACTTACTCCTACAATGTAGTTTTGGTGTGTCTACGTTATGCCATGTTTTTTTTTCTTCTTTCATCAGGGAAGATTCCATGATGGAATACCTTAAGATAGCACAAGACTTGGAAATGTATGGAGTCAACTATTTTGAAATAAAGAATAAAAAAGGAACTGAATTGTGGCTAGGAGTTGATGCTTTGGGTCTGAATATATATGAGCATGATGATAAGTAAGTGGCTAAAACTCATTTTGCTCTTCTGTCCAAGGAGATCCTATCTGAGATTATACAAAAACTACCTTGTTGTGTGTTCAGGAACAACTAGGAAGCCAGATTCTCAAAGACCTTCTAAGTTTTATATAAAAGGTAGAAACAGAAAAATAGATGATAACTGCCAGAATATTTGAATTTTAAAGTTTAGCTAGGGATGCAAAAGTAGAGAAAGGAAGGACATTTCTGTGGAAACTTCAATTTATGTTGTTTAATATGGATGTATGATAGCTAGACCAACTTTATATGATTTCTTTCTGTACTTTTCACTCCCTCAAGACTTCTTCAGTCAGGATGAAAAGGATGTTGAGAAGCTGAGCAATATACTTAATGAGAACATTTTGTAAGAGCCGTGTCTAGGATTATAGAGCATGAAAAACTTTGGTATCTAAAAGCGAAAGCTTTTAGACATCAAAGAAAATAGATGAATCTTGTGTCCTTGTGAAGAGATCAAAAAATTCTCTCCTAATTGAAGAGGGATAAAGCTGAAATGTACAGAATTTGAAGAATCTGAAAACAGAGCAGACATACTGTTTTGTTTCTTTCTAAACACTTATCAGTGTCTGATGTCACCAGTGCTTTCACAGTGATGTGAAGTTAAATGTCAAACACCATATAACAGCTGTCAATGTAACTGAAACGTGATGCTTCAATATATGTACTCTGTAACAAAATTCTGCAAGCCTTAATTGCCATTAGATGGCAACACAACTCCTGAACCAAGTTAACACTCAGAAAATTGTTCAGGTCAGAGTCAGCAATCAACCAATTATTGTTATGCTTTAATTCTCAGTAGTCAGCAGTCAAATACTTAAATATTTTCTAATGCTTTTACTTATGATAATATAAATTTACAAAATTTTCCATGCTCATGGCGTAAAATACTAACACTTCTGCAATTGATGCATAACAGTATGACAATTTCTTAATTTATTTTACCTGGGATGCAAGGGAAATAAATTTAACTTGAACTTGGAAATGTAAGAACACTTACCTTGCACCTTCGCTGAAAGGCTAATTTAATTTCCCTCTCTGAAATGTCAGACTTCTTAGATTGAACTAGTTACTATTTTCATTGAAAATAAATTCATCAATAGGTGATAAAGAATCAGTACATGATTGTGATGTTTAGCATCTATTTAACAGTAGTGGAATAAGTCACAAATTGAAATTCCTCCTGTTAGAGTGCAATGTAATTTATTTATTTGATGTAATAACGTGTAAAATAAAAAATTGTCTACCAAGATGTATTTCATATGTTGTTATATTTTGTAAATGTAGCTAGGTGTGATAGTGAAAATAGTGTAGAGTTAAGACTTAGTGGACATAAATAAAATGCACAGCTTTGCTGCTTCTAATAAGAATTTTTTCTCTTTGAAGGCTAACACCCAAGATTGGTTTTCCTTGGAGTGAAATAAGAAACATCTCTTTTAATGACAAAAAATTTGTCATAAAGCCAATTGACAAAAAGGCCCCTGTAAGTAGTGTGTAGAATAGTATGCCTTTGTGTACGAAGGGATTTAAGCCTGCAGGAACTTACCCTGGCATTATGGCATGAGTAACTATTTAGTGATGCTTTTTATTGTTATTGGCAGAAGAGTCAATGATGGGAAGGAATTTTTTTTTTTTAAGTATGGTATATTTATTTTCTCTCTGTTTTTATTCTGGTTGATAGTCTTAAAAATTCTTTTAAATTTTTTTATTATTAAATCAACTAATGTTTTGTGATGCATTGAAAAGCTGCAGTGTAAAAAGGCCCCCCATCTCTGTCTTAATCTGGGGTTATTTTGTGGGGGATTTGGTTTGGGTTGGGTTTTTGGTTTTGTTTTTGTTTTGTGGGGGTTTTGTTTGTTTGTTTTTCTTTGTTACTTTCTTTTCCTGTTGCTGCAGCACATTTCATGAGCCTTTCTAGTTTAAAAAACGTTCAGAAATAATCTCACTTGTTTTAGATGTTTAAATAATTTTCTGTAAACTAGCTAATCTATATGTGGAGGAATCCTGATGTAATTTTGAATATATATTGCAAATTCCTGACTAGGAATTATAGATTATGGTGTTGGATTGCTCCGAGAATGAATGGTAAAATAGTTTTGAGTTCAAATTTAACAAGTGTAAGCATGCAGTAATGCTTTGAGTCTTACCACAAGTGTATTTTTAGACTAATGGATATGCTGCAATTATTATTGCTAGGATTTTGTTTTTTATGCACCCCGACTGAGAATTAACAAGCGAATTTTGGCACTGTGTATGGGAAATCATGAATTGTACATGAGAAGGAGGAAACCTGATACAATTGAAGTGCAGCAGATGAAGGCCCAAGCTAGAGAGGAGAAACATCAGAAACAATTGGAAAGGTAATTAACGAACTTTCATGAAACAGAAAAAAATTCTTTCTAGCCTTTTGAGAAAGCTAAGTCATAGAATAACAAACATCTTAGCATTCTGGCAGAGAGAGCTGCTTTTCCTTCTGTAACGCTGAGCAGGTTTGTGAATTGGCATGGCTCACCTCTCAGTAGAAAGCTGTGTATTTTTTGAGCTTTCAGCATAGTAATAGTAGCTGCACTGTTGTTTCTCATTATGCTATTGTGAAACAGTCTTAACTCTCTCTTGCTTGATCCTTAGGGACTTTTATGCTCTACAGGTGAACCTTTTTAAAGCAAGTTCATTGAAGAATGTCATGGCTTACCTCTTGTATATTTAAAAAATATTGTTGCTGTTTCTAGCCCAGAGAGAAATCAGCAGTGTCTGAAATGCAGATACAATTGTGGATTTACCTGGTTGAACTGTAACCAGGGTTGCTAATCAGCTCTGTTCATAAGTAGTTTTTCTCTATTTTGAAACAGAAACTTGGTAGTTCTTGCATTGTAGACTGAATTTTAAATATTTAGGGTGTGTGCTTCTCTGCTAGATGAGTAAGCTGAAAGATAGCCTACCAGCATCCTGAGAGTAGACTTTAATTTGAGATTAAAAAAACTTTTTTTACTTTTTCTTTTTCAGGGCACAATTAGAAAATGAGAAGAAGAAAAGGGAGATAGCAGAAAAGGAAAAGGAAAGAATAGAAAGAGAAAAGGAGGAATTAATGGAACGCTTAAGACAAATTGAGGAACAAACAATGAAAGCTCAGAAAGGTGAGTTCTTCCTGGATTTTTTTATCTCTGACAGTCTTTAGGTCAGTTGGGTAGATCAGTTCCACAATTCTATTGGTATGTATTTCTTTGTTTTATTTTGTGTTTTTAAGTTTGTTTTACTATTAGTAACAATAATATAATGGTGTGTTTAAGGAAGATACTTTTTCAATATTAAGAGTTAAAAGATGCTGTGTATATATTTGTAATATAAACCCAATTCCTAATATAGCAAAGGTTCAGTTCTTTTTAATAAAAAAGAAATTAATCTCACACAGGTCAAACCAGAATTATGACATGAAATGCCGAAAACTTGGAATCGAAGGGAGCAGGGAAATTAGGAAGATTCTTCTAGCATTTTGTCAAATTTAGCTTTTCATTTGAAAATTCCCTGTTTCTTCATTTTCCTATGCCCTTGTAAGGTTTGAGAATTTTAAAATAGATCTTGTCTGATTTTAGTGAATAAACAATCTGACCAATCACACTTCTTTGTGCTGAGCCACCCTGTTGAGTCTCTGCCTCCTTCATAGTTCCTCCTCTCCATATTCTTCTTTTTGCTTCAGATTTGGTTCATATTTCTAAGTTTTGTTCCTTCTGTTCATAACTGTTGGCTTCAAGCATGATAGAAAGAATCACTGACTAAACCTATGCAGATAAATTGCATAGGCCTGGCACTGTTCACCATCTCTACCCCTGTATTTTTCACTTTATTTTTCAGTGCAGAACAGGTTGTATATGTACATGTAACACTTGAACTGTGCCCTGGGATTGTTTAAGGGAGAGCTAATTTTACCCAGGACAAAACAATGTCAGGATAATTTTAAAGGTTTAACAATTTACATTTTCTCATAACTTTTGTGAGCAATTGTATACAATACATAATATTCATGTGCTGCTGGTCTTTTTAACCTTCTATTGGCATATGGAAAACTGTTTATCTAAAAAAGTCTGCATTTTGTAGTTGGCTTGGTAGTTAAGAGTTCTCCCATCTTCATGGGAAGATTTTTGAGTATTTTTTCCTTAAATATTTATATGTTTTATTTAATTTTTTAAAATGCTGCATTTGTACAACTCCACATACTTGTAATGCTGTTCATTTAATTTTATAACTGATGTAGTAGGCCTGGGAAACCAAATGAAGAATATTTATTACATGACACCTACTTAAAACTGCAAGTGCAAAGATTAAGCTTGTATCAGCATTCCTGGGGAGATGTGTTTTTAGTATTAAAGCATATGGTGAAGGACAAACGGGTTGGTCCACAACTGAGAAACTGCTTAGGTTTTTGAGTGAAGAAATCTGACAGCTATGCCTAGACAAAAGCATAATGAAAACTTTATCATTAGAATCAACAAAGAGTTTTGGAAAGACTTTTTTTTTTTTTTCATAGTCACTTCATTTTGCATGTCAGAGTGTTTTGCCTGTGTAAATCTTACCTTGTAGTACTGGTAGATTATTACTACTTCCTATTTCACTCACGATTCAGCTCTTCAGATTGCAGTATTTTGCTGATCAGGCAGATAGACAGCTATTTTATCCCTCCCTTGATTTAAAATTATGATCTTTTTGGCTCTGTTCTACATAAAATTTTTCTGACCCTTGCTATGAGTCTTAGCTCATTTTGCTAAAGGCACACCCCTAAATTGTCTGTAATGATTAAGGAATTTTGTCAGGCATTTCAATAAAGTAAAAAATCTTTTGCTTTTTTTTTTAATGTAAGTTATGTATGGTATATAAAAACCTCAGTAGCCAGAGTGAGGGTTTTTCAGTATGTGCAGTATATTCAAGTGTGTAGTTTTATCAGTGAGGTGACAATTTTCTGAAGCACTGGGCTGTCAGAACTCTCAGGTGAGATGAGGAATATCCAAAGTATGTCTTGGAGGGTCAGGGGAAGGTAAGGCATGGAGCTTAGCTTCAGGTAACATGTTGAACAGCCCTCCTTTGCTTGAGGCAGCCTTCAAAAGTTTATCTGCTTTCTCAGTTGCCTTATTTTGAGCATGTAACAGCTGTTGCCTGTGTGGTGAGTGAGGAAGAGCTGGATAAGATACCTCATCTGCAAACTTTGCTTTTGGTAGAACTAGAGGAACAGACTAGAAGAGCTCTTGAACTGGATCAAGAACGAAAGCGTGCAAAAGAGGAAGCAGAGCGCCTGGAAAGAGAGCGTCGAGCAGCTGAAGAAGCTAAAGCTGCTCTAGCCAAGCAGGCAGCTGATCAAATGAAGAACCAAGAGCAGCTAGTAAGAAGCTTTAAACCTCTTTTGAAACAAATTTTAAAAGATAGTTGGAAATTTAACCTGTGTTCTCTGTTCTGTCTATTTTGTCAAATGAACAAGTACATTGAAACATGTATGCTGTTACTGATTGTTGTGGGAACATTTTTAAAAAACTACATTGATTTGCCATTTCTTGTAAGAAAGAAATAAAACTCTGGAATTCTGTAGGAAATGAAATGATGAAGTAGACATTTCAGACTGACAACACTCTCTACATTCTTTTTGTAATAATATCGAGCTTATCAAGCTGAGAACAAGTGTAGCTTCCTTCTGCAGTCCACTGGGAAGCCTTTTCTCTGAGGCCAGGCTGCTGGTGATGGGGGATTGGTGACACTGGTTTGCTGGGGCTTGTTTTTTTTCTTTTTTTTTTTTTTTCCCTTTATTTTCTTTTTTGTGTGTGTTTTGTTTTTCCACTCTGTTTCCAGCATTTACAGTATCTTCTCACGTTCTGTGCTAGACTATTTCTTAATTCAGGATTTTCACGTGACTGAGAAAGTTTGAATGAAAACAGTAAGGTAATTTCTGAACTGTAAACCAGGTTTTGATGTTCTGTAAGCTTAGCAGACAATTCTGACGGCAAGGCTTAGCTTAATCATACTGAGGTCATGACCAGAATCATAATCTTACTGGTGTATTAAACTGATTCAGCCCTGAATGCTAATTCATAACTGCGGCTTGCTCTTTCTCAGCAAGCTTTAGAAGTGTGGAAGAGAATAAATATATATATGTATATTTTTTTTTAATTATTTTCCCCCTGTATTTATTTCCATCAGGTAAGAGTACTGATTCGTTCCATAGATGCTTAAAGGGATAGATGTTAACTAACTCTTTTCAAGCTGGATCACAGCAAAGGTTCTGCTTTCTTCCACTGCAGAGCCAAGATGATACCAGTTTAAAACTCTACTTCATTTTGTTTCAGGCAGCAGAACTTGCTGAATTCACTGCCAAGATTGCACTTCTAGAGGAGGCCAAGAAAAAGAAAGAAGAGGAAGCCTCAGAATGGCAGCACAAAGTAATGAGCTCATGCTGTGTGAAACCACAACTTCAAAGAGACTAAGGGACATGAGTGCGGAAATCCCTCTGGAAGTCCATGGGGTTGAATCTCTCTTTTCCTTAGGCTTCAGAGAAGCCTTTCTTAAAGGTTTTTGTTCTCCTGTCTACTGAAGCCAGCCTATACTTCTATTTAACTAATTTCTTAGTCTTAAATAGTCATAAAGTGGGGGGGAGGAATTCTCATCACAAAGGTATGGTCAAAGATTTAAAATGGCTGCCTTTACATATGGTGAAGAAATAGATGGG
Source organism: Indicator indicator (assembly GCF_027791375.1). Taxonomy (NCBI): domain Eukaryota; kingdom Metazoa; phylum Chordata; class Aves; order Piciformes; family Indicatoridae; genus Indicator; species Indicator indicator. The sequence goes on along the minus strand of NC_072010.1, from coordinate 18,645,703 downwards.
AGCTCTGGACTGGAAAAGAGAACATGTCAGGAGAGAAGTGTATAAAATCATGAGTGGTGGTTAAAAGATGAGCCAGAACAATAGGAAAGGCACATGAAATGCAACTGGACAGTAATTTAAAGCAAATATTTCTTCACAAAAGCTGTTATTACTTACGGGATGTGTATACTAATTGTGTGCATGGGTTCAAAAAGTGAGTGGACAAATTCTTGTAAGTTTTAGCTGGATATGAAATTTGAAGACATCGTCTTTGATTTAGGAAGTTCCTGAACCTTGAATTTCAGGAGGCTAGTGAAGCTGGAAAGCAATCAGTATGACTGCATTGTTTTTCCACTCTTCTCTTGTCTGTTGCTGGAAACAGCCAGACTCTGGTACAGCTGATTTTGAGTCATATATCTTCTACTCTGTATTCCTGTCTGTATTTGACATTTTCATTGTGTAAGTTGGTCATGTGGAATTTCTAAGGGACAAGTTTCCGTGTGTCTGAAAACATCTCGAATATTTATTTTTCTGAGTATTTATAAATAATTTTAAAAGGTGCTAAGTACTGTTTACTATATTTAGGCATTTGCAGCCCAAGAGGACTTGGAAAAGACCAAAGAAGAGCTGAAATCTGTGATGTCTGCTCCTCCTCCGCCTCCTCCCCCACCAGTTATTCCTCCAACAGAGAATGAACATGATGAACATGATGAGAACAATGCTGAAGCCAGTGCAGAACTGTCTTCTGATGGTGTCATGAATCACAGGAGTGAGGAGGAACGGGTAACAGAAACACAGAAAAATGAACGTGTTAAGAAACAACTCCAGGTAATGAAGATTCATAGTCATACCAACATAATTCAGGCTTTGGATTTTCATTCTTTATTTGTCAAAAATGTCTTTGGAATTATGACATACCAAGGAAGCAGCCTTTTTATCATTTACTAATTTACCAACCAATAACATTCATAATATTCTAAATTGGAATAAATACAAAGATTGGATGTAAGATTGTGCTTTATAGCTTAAAAATAATAGTATTTTGTTGCATTGGCCAGTAAATATTTCTAATAATTATAGAATGTCCTGGATGCTGAATGTTAAAAGTGTAGTGTTTTCCTTTCTCAATACTGGAATTCATTAAGGGGTATGAACAGATGCTGTCTTCATAGTGTTTATTTGCAGTCATTCACAGACATTGTAAACGCAAAATCTGAATTATGGATTCATCTTATTTTCCTAAAATGGAGTATTTCCTCCTAGACTGGTTTCACCCTTCAAATTATAGTAATCTATCTAAGTGGCAACCTTTTGCCTTGTTACAAAATGTCCCTCTGGAAAGGACATAAAAAGCTGCTGCTTTTTCTGGCAGCAGTGTCTTAGTAGTGTGCATGTGTAATATCCTTTCTACTTAACCAATCAGTGAACAGGACCAGGGAGATAAACAAGAGCTGGTTTTAGTCAAGCAGAAATTGATAAATAAGGTCATTCTTCTCTTCTGTCCTGCTGGTCTCCTCCTTGCTGGTCCCATTCTTGTTGGATGTTATGGTATGAGGCCTTTTTTTTTTTTTTTTTTCCCCCTTTTTTTCCCCCTCCCAGTTTGATGCCCACAATTACATAAGGAAAGAATCCTATGCTCTCCTTCTCTTTCCCTCTGCAGTCTTTCTGATAGACCTCACAACTTGAGTAACTGAACAGCAAAGCAAGCATTTCATATTCTGGCTTCAACAAATCATTACCCAAATTGCAGAATAGTTATCAGAAATTCCAGCATTGTTAAAAGATTAGTCAAAGCACTTAAATGCACATATTTTATTTGACAGGCTTTAAGTTCTGAGTTGGCTCAAGCCAGAGATGAAACCAAGAAAACACAAAATGATGTCCTTCATGCTGAGAATGTTAAAGCAGGCCGTGATAAGTACAAGACTCTTCGACAAATCCGACAAGGCAATACGAAGCAGCGTATTGATGAGTTTGAAGCAATGTGAGAGCTGTTATTTTGCATTTATGTTCCTCGTAAAGCTGAACCACCAACAGAGAAAAAAAGCAGGCCTTTGCAGATTTGATGGATTGCACCCCACTTTGCCAAAGCACTTCATACCAGTTTGATTACAGTGGCTATAAGACAAATTTAGGGGAAGCCATTCAACAGTGAGGGCAGTCTGTCATCTCTAACTTTTTTTTGGGGGGGAGGGGGAAGAGAGTTGGGGGAGGGTGTGAAAAATGATAGCAGTTTTTTCCCCCCATCATGTTTTCAGGTTTTTTTCCCCATCGTGTTTTCAGTTTCATTTTTTTCATTTTTTTTCTCTTTGGAAACTGATGTGAAGTATATAATGACTGACAACTGTATATATTGCTTAAACATAAAAAAACAGAAAAAAAAGCATGGAACTGAGCCTAAACTGGATAGGTACTATTTCAGTAAGAAGTTTGCAACTGCATTTTTCAATATAGCTACACCATTAAGACTTTGATATGGCTGACTTTCAGGTTTTTTGTTGATTTTTTTTTTTCCCCCCCTTCCTTTTTTTTTTTTTCCTCCCAAGTGAAATTCTTTGGTGTTTCATGTCCTGTCATCATTGATGGTTTTCTTTGCCTGCCTGTTCACAAAGGTCTGGATGGCAGGTGGTAGTTCCAGAAAAGCATTTTTTTAAATGGAACACTACCTGTGGGCAGCACATGGCTGCTGATAGGCTTGAATAAGTATTGCTTTTCCTAGGTGATCTTTATTTTATTTTATATTTTTTTAGAAGAGCAAAATGTTCTAAATGAAGCAAAAAAAACCCTACAATCAACCAAAAAAACGCAAACAAAAAACCACTAACAAACAAACAAAAAAACCCCAAACACACAAAACCCCCAACTATACCAACAAAGCTTCAAATGCTATTTGCTTGTAATTATTTTATTTGCAGTAGGGAGACCTGGACCTTTCTGGCAAGGGAGCATATGAAAACATCAGTCCCAGGGAGGGGACAGTATCCTACCTCACTACTATGTACATGATGACTGGTCCTTCAAACACCATGAAAAAAACTGTTTAAATTGACTATCACTACACAGTGATGTCACAGAACACTAGGAGGCCTTACTCCTAGGATTTTCTTTTACTTTAAGATGGATTTATAGTGCTAAATACTGTTTAACTGCCTTTTGTTGAATTTAGTTTGTAAAAGCATCTCGTGTGTTTTAAAGCTGTAACCTGTCACTGGTATGCTATATCCTGGGAGGGGTGTAGAATGTGCATGTCAGTTAGCTTGGTTTTGGGTTTCCAAATACAAAATGAAAGTTCCCAGAATTGGAGTAAAAGTGTTATGTAGCTTCAGTTTTCAGTGAAGCTAGTATTGTAATTGTCATACCTGATGTCACATCATTGTTATTAAGTCCTTTTCCTCTTGAAAAGGAGACCTGCTTTTTTTTGCTTAGAAATGGAACTTTACAGTTAATGTGGACTGCAGTTATTCCTTCTGTTATAGTACCCTAGTAAATATCTACAGTGGAAGAACCCTGCTTTCTCTGAGGATGGTTCAGCTCTTTTATGTTTGAATATTATGCACTCATAAATTTACACTTATCTATTAAAATTTGCCATTTTATTAAACTTTTTTTTTTCATGCACATTAGGTTTAAATTTCTTATGAACAGTCCAACTAAGGTGTGATTTTTTTTTTTTTTTTTTTTTTAAATTTTATTTTGTGGAGTAAAAGGTTGGCTATGTGGGGTGACATCATGAAAATAAAATAAAGATACATTAATATATTTTTGGTTTGTGGGGCTAAACATATCTGACCTTGAAGACTGATGTGCAGATGGTGTGCACATGCCTCAAAGTGCTGCTTGGTGGAAGTTGGTATTTCTACTTGCAGTGCATTGTAAGAACAGGTTTCGTTTCGCAGGCTTCACACACCGAAGCATAAGGAAATTTCTGAAGTATTGGAACAGTTTGCCACAGCAGGTGAAATGCTGTGCTTCCAGTGAGGTGTTCATGTTTCCCTGGAAAGCGTGCACTAACACTGATACATCAGTTTCAATCTTGGAAAAAAATACCAGTAAAGTTTGCTGTTCATAAATCTACCATACATAGAGTAGGGCTGAATGGATTAGATCCATTTATAAAGCTGTGTGATTTTATTTTTTTTTTCCTAAACAACCAGGAACAACCATTTGTAAATCAGCTTTTCACAATGAACAAAGTGGTAATAGCTGCTGTCACCAGCAGTTGGAAACACTTACTGGTGCAGAAATACTAAGAATACTTTTAATGATTACTTGGTGAAGTAATTTTCCACATGCTTTTTCCTTTAGCATCATGTTTTGTGTTGTACAATTAAGCTACAATTACATCTACTATTTTGGATAACATTCATTGGTTAACAATAAAGAGATACAGTTAATTTCTCTGAGGTCCATTGTTGTTATTTAATACCTTTTATTTCTGACAGCTTTACTAAATATACTGTAATAGCCTTTTTTCCAGAGCAGTGTACAAATATTGATGATCTTTTGTTTCACACTCTGGTCAAAATGAAAAAAAAAATCAAATTGTATCCCTAGGGAATGGTATTCTGCTTAAGAAATAACCACATCCAGTTGGGAGGAAACACTGGTGATTGTCACTTCAAAACAGATGTGAATCATCAGAGCAAATTTGCTCTCTTGAGAACAGAGGGTAATTTGGCCACGCAAGAGCTCTATGGGTAATGTAAGAACTTTCAATCACTGCCTACATACTGCTTAGCCCCAGGTTATGAGAAATTTAGTTTAATAGGTTGATGTCTTAAGCATTGAGAAATCTTGGTGTGCTTTTTTGCTGCTGCACATTGTAGTGGATGGTGCTGTCAAATATGTGCATGGCCATATGTTTTAGATAATGGCAAGTTTATGGGCTTTTTCACATGGTTAATACATTGGAGAGGGCAGGAACAGTCTCATATAAACAGGTATATAAATTAATCTGCTAAGCAGGTCTCACATAAATTAGTCCTCCTCTCAGGTGACATTCCATTCTACCTTGTATTTGTTTAGCTTTGCACTCAGCACAGGCACATGACCCTTCTTTTCTTACTCCATATGGCAGAATTGCTATGATGAATTCAAATGTGTACTTAATAATTTTTAACTGTGCGTATCTCTAGTGTTATACTTCTATCTTCTTGGAGCCCCTCCTGCTGAAACATTAGATTTGAGGTTTCTCATTTGTTAAAGAACTTCTGCATAGGTATGCAACCTCAGAATATTGTGCTTGAAAGGGGAGGTAAGTGCTTTGAAAGGCTTTCTTTTATTTTAATGTGCTTGAGGTGGAGCGAAAAGGATATGAAGTGGTGCCACTGTTTCCAGGGCAGACTAAGACAATCATCCAGAATGCCTTGGATGTGAAAGAAGATACTCTGTCTTCTTGAAGTAGATCCCCCTGCACATCAAAACTTAGATTTTTCTGTTGGTTGTACTCTCAGAGTCCGTGTTTCTTACATGCTCTGTTTATTTTGTTCAAACCAGAATAAAATTCACATCCACCTTTTTAAACCCAGTTTGGAAAGCACTATTGTGCTGTTGTCCCCTTCTTTAAACACATGCTCTGTGGCTGTTCAAGTTACATGCTTGAGCACCTCTGAGGAAAAAAAGAAAGTTTGTTTTAAATGTGAAAGACTTTAAAATGTCTGGGGAGAAAGTACCTCAAATGTGTTTTCTTAATTAAAAAAAAATTAGCTAAAACCTTTTGATTTTGAGAAGGAACTTATGCAAACATTTTCTATATCTGTTCACGGATAATTTTAAAATATTGTGTTGACCAAGACATCAGACTAGTTTCAAGAACTGGGGGTTTTTAACGAAATTGGTGTACCCCAGTGGGATGAGGTGGTTTATTTTAGTTTCCATGAATGCTCTTTCTGACTAAAAATATCAGCATAAGAAAGTTGAAAGCTTTCTTACAAAAGGGCGAAGTTCACTTATTACTAGAAGTTGTCTCATAACTGCAACTTAATGCAGCTTGGCTGAATGATAAGATCTTCCTGGAAGATCCCCAAACTATCAAATTTCTTTGCAAGAGAAGACCTCAGTATTTGCAGCAGTTGCCTGCAATATTCTCGGTATTAGGGAAGAGATTTTGCCCACATACCTCATAGTTTATGGAAGGACAAATCTAGGAAAGGGAAATAGAGCATTTTGAATTGCAGGGATTCCATCAGGTGCTTATGTCATAAATAATGTGCCAGAGTGTTTCTGTCTACAGCAGTAGGCTTTAGGCAGCAGAAGAAACAAGGTGAAATGGAAATGTACATCAAAGGAGGTGGCCCGCTAGGTGCAAATATTCCGAACGCACTTGTGCGTAGGAGTTAATATTCCCTGTACTCTGGATAAGTGGATCGGGTGAAAAGAGATCGAGCTCAGAGGTAGGACAAAATGTGTTGCTTTTTTTTGCTTGTTTGAGGTTTTGGGGGATTTTTGTTTGCTTTTATACTACCTTATTGACATAAGAGGAGTTGCCATCATTAGAGTAATGAGATGAAGGCTTTTAGAAAGCCTGCTCCCCAGCACCCAAAGGTCTTGGAGTTCTTATGGCCACATGTACCTAGAGTGGCCTCTCTATTACAGCTTGCTAAATTTCTGCAGAAGACATTTTGTGCAGTCTTAATTTCACCGTGGAGCATTTTTGCACTGACAAGATCAGTTGAGAGCAGTTCTTAGCTGCCCCACTACTTGTTCGAGCAACATGAAACCCATTGTGTAGCCGTGTGAAATGGTCATCGTATGACAGACTCCCTAACCACACAGGCTGAACTCTGCAGGATCTTGTGTCAAGTCTACAGCTCCCTGTGGCCTCAGCTTTCAGGCTTCTTACTCATCCTTGATTTCTTCATTAAACTTGATACAGTATTTAACTTCTAAATCTATAACCTCAGTAATACTCTACTAAACTGAGCTTCCAGTAAATGGTTGACTACTGTCAAGTGTTTTCTTAGAACACATTATGCCAAGGAGTTGAAATAGTTGTGCTTTTACTTAAGTAGCACTTCTGATTAATTAATAATCTCTATGAATATGGTAATTGGAGTTCTATTGCCAAAAAGAGATTAATTTGCATTTGGAGCTGAGGCTGAAAAGTTTTCTGCCAAGTGCTCTTCGATTTTCTCAACAGTAAGTTGAGAACATGTAGGCAACATCTAGAATACACAGACCAGTTGATCTTGCTGCTGCCTTCGTTGCTGGGAACATGTTACTTGACTGAACAGATTCAGTCTTTAGGGACTTGTGACAAGACAGCAAGCTTGTTCACAGACCAGAAAAATTCCTAAAAATGATAAGAAATCTTTATATTATTATCAGCACTACTGTTTCCTGTCCTTGATAGTTTTTCTTCAGGCTAATGCTTTTTTGAATGTCTGGGTTTCTTCTCTTGCTGTCAGTGTTTCGAGCACCCATCTGCCTGCTCAGTGCCAGTTGTACTTCTCTCTGTACCCTTTGAAAACACAGCTCTTCATCTTTCTTCTTTTTCATTGGGGGGTCTTTCAGTGTTGTTTTGAGCAAACCCACCTATCTATTTCAATTTAGAACTGTTACTGCTACTTCTTGAAAAAATCTTTGTATCGACTTTGCTTACATGTTCTCTTATCAGGCATGCATATATATGCCACCTTATAGAAGAAATAACTATTGACTAGATAATAATTGCAAGCAGCCCTCTGAAGGACAGAAAATGTCAATAAGGAAGTATGTTAGTGCATGCAGAATACCAGGGAAGAGCTGAACTGCAGTGTGGATATGCTCATGAGGTTCAACTTTGAGCCTAGCCCTAGTCACACGCATGAGAGCACATCGGAGAGAAATTCTGTGTTTATCCATCTTGGCTGGACTATGCAAGAGAAAGTGCTGGAACAGGGTTGCTATGCCTACTCAAACAGCAGAGTAGTTAGGCATAATTTCATTTCAGGGTGCTGTGGCTTTGCTTTCCTGCAAAACAGTTGTCCTGGATGTAAAAATACTAAAAAGAAAAAAGAAAAACAACAACAAAACAAAATCAATGAACAAACATACAACAGCTGACTTTTCCCTGTGTACTCTTATTTAAAAGGGTTATGGTTATATTCCCACCTAGCTTTGAACCTTGTTTGCAGGTCACCCTGGTAAAAGCTGAACTGCTCTGTAGCATAAGCTCAGGTGCCTGAGGAGTTAGGGATATCCTGTGGCTCTTCGGCCCATGCTAGCTTTTAAGAAGCAGTGGCAGGTGTGGGGAGAAAATATCTCATACCAGTCTTTGTTCATTTTGATATTGGGCCATGAGAAGAAGTTCTAAAGAGCTTTCCTTTTACAAGGATGATTAAGGGACTAGAACATCTCTCCTGTGAAGAAAGGCTGAAAGACCTGGGGCTTAGTCTTGAGAAGAGGAAGCTGAGAGGGGATCTGATCGATATCTACAAATATCTGAGGGCTGGGTGTCAAGATGAAGGTGACAGTCTCTTTCCAGTGGTGCCCAGTAATAGGACAAGGAACAATGGGTATAAGCTGGAACACAGGAAGTTCCACCTCAACACAAGGAGACGCTTCTTCATAGTGAGGGTGATGGAGCACTGGAACAGGCTGCCCAGAGAGGTTGTGGAGTCTCCTTGTCTGGAGACTTTCAAAAAACTCCTGGATGCGTTCCTGTGCAGCCTGCTTTCCAGGGGCATGGGAGGTGGGAGTGGGTGTTGAACTTCATGATCTTTAGAGGTCCCTTCCAACCCCTAACATTCTATGAGTCTTCCTAGCAGTGGCTTCTCTATGCTTTGGTGGCCCTTTTCATATGTTTCTCCCAGTGTTTGAACTGTTTCTTGCTTCTCACCTTGCTTTACTGCCATTGTTTGGTCAGGTTTTTTTGTCCTTACTAGTGTGTCATGCCTTTTATTTAATCTGAATAATGATTTCAGTTTAGATTAGATAAAAGCTTTAATGCTATTAAATGACTTTGCATCAGTAGAATGAGAGTGCAAATGCAGACAGGGAAGGAAGATGTTGCATAATCAATAGTTTATAAAAATATTGGGGTGGGGGGAAAGAGCTTAAGACTTACTGAAAGAAATACATTGCATTAGCTGACTGCTTGGATTCCAGGGTGAGAGCAAGAGGCAGGCAACTATATAAGGCAAGGCAGATGTTTTCTCAAACTAAATTTATGGTAGTAAAGTTCTGTGGTAAAATTTACTAGGCTTTTTATTTATTTATTGACATTTCTTTGGTGCTCGCTGAAGAACCCAGCAAGAGAATACCATATATTTCTTCAGTTTTATTTCCTTTCATTACTTCTGCTGTGGCTTATTCTATCAATTTAAGAGTAAAAATGCCTCTTTTTCTCTCTGGTGATTCTGTACAATTCTGTCTTCCCTATGCCACTGCAACTAGCTTTGCAACCCAGACCTTAATGAACGAAATTATTTTCTGAGGGAAAAGTAGAATAATTTGCTTTGTGTTTAACTGAGCTTGATAACTTATATGTGTATATATACACATACACTAGATTTTATGTATCTATATATCTAACTCATGGTTAAGCAGGAGATTTCTAAAACAGTATGTGGCATTAGGCCTTGTGTTAAATAGCTGTATTAAAGTGAGATACACAACTTGCTACTTATTTTTATATAAACTTAGGTCTTGAATAGTTTTAGAAGTTAAGCTTTTTAAAGCTGTGTTTAAAAAAAATATTGCAGCATTCAGAGTGAGTATGGTTCAGTTTTGTCCTCAATATCAAAATCTAATCTATTTACCTGTCTGTTTGGTTTTTTTTTTATCCTCCTGCAAAAGCTGGTTGTTTCTGGGGATCCCTTGGTGCCAGCAAACATGTTGCTGGTTTCAGTGGTACCACCTCAGTCTGCAGTTTCACTCTGTGCCAGAACCCTGTTTCTCTTACCCTTCCCCGGGAGTTGCTCTCAGACTTCTAGAACACCAGAGTGGTTTTAGTACTTCTAAATTTTAAACACACATGTATTTGCTTATGTTGAAGCCCTGAAAGTTGCCACAGACTTCTGTGCCAGAAAATGGCACAGAATTTGTGTGGGAAACAGGCTGCAGTATAAAATTTGATGTGACGTTGCTGCACCTTACTTGCTGTTGCTGCACTCATACATGTAAAAAAAAAAGTGCTCTTGAGGGCTTCTTGCTTTTGAATAGCAACTTGAATGACAATCTGGTAATTAAGTCTTTTTCCTAATTCCTTTTGAATAAAATTCTGATTTATTAATACTTAGAGCTGAAGTGCTTCTCCAGAACAGTCAGAATGAGAGGTTCGCATTATAGGAAGGCTGAATTTAAAATGCTGATTATTCTTTGCCTGCTCGTTATATAATGTACCTAAGGAAGGCATTCTCTGAAAGGAAAACATTTGTCAAGCCACTTCAACAATTTTCAGAAAAATCAACATAGAAAATACACACCTTTTTTTTTTTTTGTCCCCAAAATGTATCTTCCCTCAAGTAAATTTTGACTCATTGTAAAAAAATTCCACCAGAGAACTTTAAATGCTAAGACAGAGATAAATTTAAGAGAGAGAATCTTTAAGTTATCCTCACCTTTCTTCCAAAGGTCTCTTGGAAGGCAACAAACTGGATGAACTACACCCCAGAGCTTATACAGCAAATGGCAGATGCACTGTGCTAAAAGGATGTCTGAAATCATACTGGCTGTGATTGAACGTTCTACAAATACGTCCTATATTTGGTGTGTTTATGCACAGGGCATCTTATTTCAGCCACCCTTGGGAACAGTTTTAATACAGTATTACCTGAATTACACTCAGCTGTGGTTTGTGTCATCTGCATTAGCAAATGAGTCCTTTAAAACTATTCTCTGGGTGGATTTTAGGTGAAGTTCCTTATAATGCTACTATTTGCCATCTAAACTATAGTGGTCTGAGATATGGTGCAAGAATTTGACTCCGGCATAGAAGAGTAGTTTAAAGAAACTGGGACCTGCTCTTCATGCTGAAAGTCAAAGAGTACTCATTCTGTATCTCTTGGAGACTTTGGCCACAAGAACCATGCGTTTCTTAAATCATTCTTTTTCTGATGTTCCCTTGTTCTGATGATGTCTTGGAAACAAGATTCAGTTGGAAATTAAATTCAGAGTAGTGACACGGAGTGAAGTGTGCCTAATATGATGTCGCTGCATATTTCTATTTACTGTTTCTGTTTAGTATCCTTTTGCTAAATCTGCTTGATCTCTCTGTGTCTTTTTGTGCAGGTTACAAAAGTACGATCTCTTGCAGCCCTTAGGATAGGAACAAGGTAAAGATCATCAGAAGATCTGTGGTCTGCCAAGGCCTGCTATTGTGCTTCTGTAAATCTGGACAGTTTACAGCGTTTTAAATTAGGTGCTGCTTGGTCCATGAAGAGTTTTTTTTTGGAAGGACCAGGAAGTGCTGTTATAACAGTTCATTAATGTTTGGTTCTTTCATGGTCTCTTTAAATCTTTCCTTTGTTGTCTTTTCCCAGGATAAAATTAGCTTTTTGAAGTATTTAAGCTGTTGTTCTTTCCAGAAAAACAAGAAATAATACTAGTATGTTAACCTTTGTCATGTAATGGGACATGCTAGAGTGAACAGTGATGTGACCCTTCAAAGTGGGAAGAAATTTCTTCGGTATGAGGGTGGTGGGACTCTGGAATAGGCTGCCCAGGGAGGTTGTGGATGCCTCCTCCATGAGGGTGTTCAAGGCCAGGTTGGATGAGACCTTGAGCAGCCCAGTCTAGTTGAGAGGTGTCCCTGCCCTTGGTTGGGAGGTTGGAGTAGATATCTCTGTGGTCCCTTCTAACCTAAGCCATTCTATGATTCTGTGAAATTGCTTGAGGAATCTTGTAGATCTTTGCCCTCAAATGATGTAGTGTGGGAAGCTTGATGCTATATCCAGTCCGGATAAAGTGAAATAAGAGTTAGATATTTTCCAAGTTTTATTGGTTTTCTACACGGTTTCTAAGAGCTTTGATGATACATGAGTAGTGCCAGGGAATTTTCTAATGTAACCTCCCCAGTTGGAGCTGTCTGTACATAACGTTTCCAGTGTAAGCACCCGTTGCTATTTGCCTTTTTGTACGCTCTTGGGATGTGCATACTGTGTATACCTAACTGTGTTCAGTGGTGCACCCTGCACAAAAGCCTAAATAAATGGGTTTTAACGTTAATCCAGAGAATCACTGTTCCTTTGATGGTCAGGTTGGTTACTGCTAGTGAAAATCTTCTTGCTTCTCTCAGAAGTTTGATTCGTTTTGTGACGCCCATCCGGAGTCGAGTTTCCAGGTGAACATCTTATGCTGTGATCAGATAAACCATGAGAGTCTGGACTTGCAAAGAATGGATCAGTCTTCAGGGGAAAGATGGGAGCTGGTTATTAAGGAAGCTAGTAACTGGGTAGATGGACACCTGAATTATTCCCAAACTCAGCTAGTATCCCCTGGGAATATACCAAACCTTGGATGCACTTGTGTTCCTCATGGTACCTTCCTGCACGATGGTGTGCTGGGTTACACCGATCCTGGATGGGGCTGAAAGAACCCAGCCCCCCAGGTGGGACTTGGTTCCTTCCCCCCCCCAGGAGAAGGGGTCTCCTGGCTCAAAGGTGGTCTATTTCACCTCCCCTTCCTGTCCAGCAAGCCTATAAAAAGGGCGAACATCTCACTGCTTGCTCTCTTGCCTGCCTCGTCCGCTCGAAAGAACATCGCTGCTGCTGCTGTCACTGCCTCTTGCACTGACCACGGGGCCAGGGCCTACTTCTTCCAACTGAATCCATTCACATCTAGGGTAATACAAAGCCATCCAGGCTTGGTTTTGTGTGTTTTCCCATTTACCCTCATTCCTTACCTTTGTGAACCCTCCCTGTTACTGCTATATATACATTTTGCTTTGTTTTGTTGTTGTTAAAAAATGTACCTCTTCTACTTCCAAACCGATTCCAGACTATTTCTTTTATGAATTTTCCTCTCCTCTCCCCTACCCCTTTTTTTCCTTTCCTGCCTCTCTACCTTGCCAGGAAAAAGGGAGGGGGGAGGAATCTCAATTTGTTATCATTTGAGCTCCTAAACTCCAGTCGGAGCTCAAACCAGCACAAATGATTTCCTGCATTGAGAATCGTGCAAGTAGAGCCATTGGAGGACTTGGATCCGAAACAGCTACCTGACATCTACCAAAGCCTGACAGCATGTGCCGAAAATCCTTAGCTGGTAACTGCCCAGTGAGGCTCTGCAAGCCTCCCTCTGAACGGGGATGCTGCCTTCTCGGTGCTCACTGCTGTTCTTCCCATAGGCAGCCACTAGAAGGAGCAGGCCTCTTACCCAGCTGATGGTGGAGGGGCTATGTTCTCTCCATCCTGGCAGGGTTTGGAGCCACTTGCCTCACACCTTAGGACTGTAGGTGGGTAGGGCAGGCTGTGGGTCCTGTCCAGCCTGTAGCTAAAAGCCCTGCAAAGCCAAGGGGCTGTGCAGAAGGAAGCCTCCTCTGCTTCTAACTGATGGATTACATCAGGGCACCACCAGTTCACCAGCTGAAATAAGTCCCTGGCTCAGCCCTTAGTGGGCAAGGTTTGGGTTCAGGACACCAAAAGCAATACAAAATTCAGAGCTATGGACTCAGGGGCTGCTTTGCACATCTAGGCTAGCACTGGACTGACTTGCTCAGCACTTGAGTAATCTTAAAAGTCTTTCTACAATCTCCCTCTCCCTGTGTGACCCATGTTGGTGGGTTACAGAAATTCCTGATGATCAGGGGAAGCAAGGCACAGTGGCCTTCATGCATTCTATCTCTAGCCAGATTTTAAAGTGTTTCTGTAGTAACTGCCACTTGAAGCAGACTTCTCTAAGACCATTTGCTCCAGGTACTATCAGTGAAAGATAGTAAAGACCTTTAGTTCAAATACATCTTCAATATAACTGCAAAATGTTCCAGAGGATCTTACTTAGTAGTCTGTTTGCTGGTGTCTGCCTGTGATGCTTTTTGGCTTCTGTTGTCAGTGCTTGAAGTTCTTTGGTGGTTGCCTTGCAGAGGGGAAATTGGGCAAGATGAAGTGTAATAGAAACTTAGTAACAAGACTTAAAAACAGAAAAGTGAAAGAAAGTGATTTTAGTGTAACAGAAGCTTTGGGCTCTTTCTCACTGCTAATCATAGCTTCAAAACGTAACTGTTCTGGTGTAGCTATAACAGATTGGATCAGCTGCACATTAGCTGGAAGGTGCAGGTTCATACCCATTGCTAGTGGCCAGCAGGAGCTGGTCTGGGAAGGGGTGGCATCTCCCCACTGGCAGCAGCTGGAGGACCAAGTTCTGGGGACATGGTCTCCTCTGCTTCATCGGCTGCTTTATATAAGCCTTGATGGCTAACGATTGTCATGTTCTTCCGTACAGGATGGCAGTCATGCCTGTGGGATTGCCATAGGAAGTGGCCTTCCAATCTGAAGGGGGCCTACAAGAAAGCTGGTGAGGGACTTTTTAGGGTGTCAGGCAGTCACAGGTCTAGGGGGAATGGATCCAAGCTAGAGGAGGGTAGATTTAGATTAGATGTTAGAAAGACGTTCTTCACCATAAGGGTGGTGAGACACTTGAGCAAGTTGCCCAGGGAGGTGGTGGAAGCCCCATCCCTGGAAATTTTTAAGGCCAGGCTGGATGTGGCTCTAGACAACCTGATCTAGTGGAGGGTGTCCCTGCCCATGGCAGGGGGGCTTGGAACGAGATGATCTCTTCCAACCCTGACAGTTCTGTGATTCTCAGTCAGCTCAAGGCAAGGGTCAGGATTTTGCTCTGATGAGGGGGGTGTTGGTGTTGAAGGAACAAGTTGGTAGGTAAAGGTCTGCCTGAACTATTGTAGCAGAGTTGCATGATGAAAAATGCTGTCCTGCAAGGAAGGAAAGCATGAATTCAATCATGCCTATGAATACCACAGCATGAAAGAGCAGTGCATTTTCTGTAAAGCAGAAGGCAAAACACTTGGTCTTTTCCTTCCCTGTCCCCCTTGCCCCTATGCCCCTTCCACACTTAGTGCCTGGCCTGCAGCTTTGCTGGTCCTTGTGGAAGTTCATGGGACTTTCCTCTAGTTTCACAAGTGGTTTTTGCATTTGGGGATACAGCAGGATCTGGATTTGAAAGCAGCTGGGTATGGTCAGGTGGGCAGGCATGCAGTGGCTGAGGTGCAGGCACCTTGGGTCTTAGGGCTCAGCTGCCCCAACTACAGAGGGCCACATTGAAAACCTTACATGCATTTTGGGTTGTTTTCCCAGTTTCTACGATGCCATGACTGAAGTTCTGCTGCCACTTTGCTTTCCATAGTTGATATGCACTGGCAAGTTAGTGAATGAAAGCCTGTATGACTCCCAGCCCCAGCAGCCCCCTATGCCAGCTCTTGCTGGCCCTTGGCAGTGCAGAGGGAGGATATCCCCCTAATTTGTAGTGTCAAAAGAAAAAGGTGGGGTGAACAAGTTAGATTTCATTAGAAGAATGTTCCAGGTTGAGAATAGGGTAGCAGCCTCATTTCTGGGCAGCATGTGGCTCACTAGCACTTTCCATTCTTACAATGCTGATGTTTTCCTTTTCTGAAATAATTCTCTAGATGCAGAGTTTCAGTGTTAATTAAATCATTTTTTCATGGAAAGAGGCAAGGGAAACGCTTCTTGTATAAAGTAAATCAATAAACACAACATTTCTCTCGGCAGTTCTTGGCCATGATGACTGTGATGAGATCAGGGCAGAGCCTCAGCCTGCCACAGTGATCTGTGACCCTTTGTGCTGGTTTGAGCTCTGACTGCAGTTTAGAAGCTCAAATGATAACAGACTGAGATTCCTCCCTGCCTTCCCCCCCCTTTTCTCCTGGCAAGGTAGAGAGGGAGGAAAGAAAAAAAAAAATGGTGGGGGAGAGGAGAAATAAATTCGTGAAAGAAATAGTCTAGAATCGGTTTGGAAGTAGAAGAGGTAATTTTTTTTTACCTTCCCCCCAAAAAAATAATTAAAAAAAAATATATATGTATCAGTAACAGGGAGGGTTCACAAAGGTGAGGGATGAGGGTAAAATGGGAAAATATACAAAACCAAGCCTGGATGGCCTTGTATTCCCCTGGATGTGAGTGGATTCAGTTGGAAGAAGTAGGCCCCAGCCACCTGGTCAGTGCAGGAGGCAGCAGCAGCAGCAGCAGCGATGTTCTTTTGAGCGGATGAGGCAGGAAAGAGAGCCAGCAATGAGATGCTCACCCTTTTCATAGGCTTGCTGAACAGGAAGGAGGAGTGGAATAGACCACCTTTGAGCCAGGAGACCCCTTCTCCCGGCAGGGGAGGAGCCACGTCCCACCTGGATTAAGTTTCTTTTGTCCACCTGGGGGCTGAGTTCTTTCAGCCCCATCCAGGATGGGTATAACCCAGCACACCCTTCCTCCCATGAAAGGAAAGCAAAACAGCAAACCCCAACCATATGACTGGAGCTGAGCCCCAGCAGGTCGGTAGTTACGGTCTGGAAACACGAAGTTCGTGCTAGAGGCGCTGACGAGTGCTGGAACAGCAAGAGGTGCTGCTGTGGTCTGCAAGGTGACTGCAGCAGGGGAGAAGGTAGGAAATGCCTGAGGGAGTTCTGCTACTGAATTCAGTTTGTCCCCCCTACAAGGGAAAAACAAAACAAACAACTTCTCTATTTCTGGAATTGGCAAAATATAAATTAGAGGTAGGTGTGAGTGGATGAAAACCAAATTCATTCTCCCTGCCTCCTAAGCATCTCTGGCAAGACCCCAGTGCAATTTTCCTCTTTACAGGCTGCTTCCTGCAGGGTAGAGTGTTGGGCCACCCAAACCACAGCCACAGCTCTGGTTCCAGGGTGTGATTGGGGATCTCTGTAAGGTGAGCCTGGCTGCCATAAGGAACCCTGCCCGGTGAACACCCATTGCCAGCTTCTCATCCTGCATGCTCCTCCTGCTTACACTACACTCAGCTCATGGAAATTAATAGTGGCATTTAATTTCCACTGTACCTACCTGCTGCTCTTGACAACGTTTAACTGTGAGGGGCAGGGGGGGATAAAAAGGAGCGAAAAAGCCCAGGCCTTTCTATAGAAGCCGTTGAAGTGACACCAAAACGTCTTCGGTACATCTCCCATGCATGTCTTGCACATATGTCTCCGCATCTGGCTGTTGACCATGGTGAGTAAGGCACCTCTGCTCCTCAATCCACCCCCTTGTCCTGTGGGACTCTAGTGAGCTCTAGCCTCCTGGGTCTCCTACAAGCTGGTTTTAGGCAGGTCCTCCTCAGCCTGGAGCTTCCCCCAAGCTCTCCTTGAAAAGGCTTGTGTGTTGGATAAATCCCCAGGAATGGACAGTGAAACGCAGGGCAGCAGCCACTTCCTGGTGGGGGCTATGGCACTCAGGGAGCCTGCTGAGTGGTCAGGGAGGCACAGTGGAACAGGGTGTATGACAAACCCAATCAGTGAAGGCAATATTTCAATCATTTTCCACACTTCTGCTTCAGCCACAGCAAATGTCTCAGGAGTGGGGTTAGTGGGTCCTGGGGTTAGTGAACATAGGTCCTCTGTCATTACACTGAAGAGCTGGATGATGGTGGCACCTAGTGCATGTGCTCCTAATGTACCCATTTCCTTACCAGTTTTTCTCTACAGTCACAGGAAACCTTTGGAGCAAAAGGGGGCAGTTCATGCACTGGGACAGAAAAATCTCTCATTCGGTTTTTCAGCATAGGATGAGCTCAAAGATCCTGCAAGTCTGAGAATGCTTCCCAGAGCAGCCAAAGCAGTGCTTTGTCCTGCTTTGGAAGTGGTTTTGCCAGGAGTATCCTTGTGTGGTTTGCAACAGCATCTCCTGTAGCTCCTTTAAAGAAGGTCATGCAGGTTGTCTAGTTCAGATTTCATCTCCAGCCCCTGCATCTCCAACTCTTCAAACTGCATCAGGAGCTGCTGTGCTGCCTGTCAGACTCACATGGACTCTTGTTAAAGATATCACAAGAGACGTTTGCAACCTGGTAACAGCCTCTCCAAGCCTGGCTTGTATAATGCAGACAAGCAGGACCACTGTGTGCTGCAGTGGGCTGAATACAGCATCACAGCTATGAATATAAGCAGTGAATACATAATTAAACCATTGTTAGGCTACTTAAGGCTGACAGATGGCTCCAAGCTGAGCTCTGGGGCTGCCCGGCCCCCTCACA
Source organism: Indicator indicator (assembly GCF_027791375.1). NCBI lineage: Eukaryota > Metazoa > Chordata > Aves > Piciformes > Indicatoridae > Indicator > Indicator indicator. Next base: position 18,627,580 of record NC_072010.1, on the reverse strand, counting down.
GGAGACAAGAGCACGATGGTCACCTCCACCAGCTACCACCCAGCAGCTCAAGAGCATCCTGTGGTTGAGAGCTAATCAGGGAAGGGAGCAGCACAACCAGGGAAGTAGAAACTATTTTTTTCAGAAAACTTCAGTGTGTTAAACAACTAAGTACCAAAAACTTCCTTAGACCTGTTCCTTAGACCCAAGCTCTGGATGTGCTCCAGGCCTTGTTACTTTTTGCTCTTTGCTAGGAAAATGAACTGATGGTTGTTGTTGGCTTTGGGAATCTGTCCAGCCTTACCTTATGCTCCTCAGCTCTCCAGGTGGAGACTGTAGGTTACAGAGCAGGACAGGGTCCTGGGAGACAAGCACATGAGGCCTTCAGGTAGCTCTGCTCAGCTTAATAAATGCAGCAGAAGTAATTCACACCTCTGAGGTCATAAGTGAGCCCTTCCTTTACTTGCTTTGGAGGATGGAGCCTCTGCCCTCCAAAACTGCATTTTCTTGCCAGGTGAATAACACGCTGCTATGTAAAAAAAAAAAAAAATAGTGTAAGGGGAAGTGTGCAGAGGATGCTCTTTCATTTCCTCATCTACTGCAACAATATTTCTGGATCTATCATGTGGAAACAATGCAAATGCTTTAGAGACTTTAAGCAGCTGGCCCAAGAAAACGACAGCACTGCGCAGATCAGCTGCCAAGGAAACCTCACCTCAGGTCATGGATCTGCCTGGAGATGTGATCATCCAGCCTGAGCCCTCCCTGTTTCTACGCACGCTCTGCTCATGCTTCGAGCATTGATTTACTGAAAAGTAGCTTCAACGAGTCACACACCACTTTAGAAAAATATTACTAGTTCCATGAGGCAAGAATAAAGGCTCAGCTGAGCTGAAGGCAGCAGGAACACCTGGGCCAGCAATATCTAGCCTGACTTCTGACAAGAAGACAACAGAGGTGCTCGGAGTCCAACAGCAAATGAGAAAAATACAATGCAAACACAAATGGGTATGTTAGACACTACCAGCCTCATGCCAGAGCTTGCAAAGGAGCCACTACATAAGGCCAGGCAGCATGTTGGCACTGGTGCCCACAGCACAAGTTTCTCCTGTGATGGGACCACATCAGCCTAGGAGCTAGGGAACAACTTCTCACCCTTTACATTACACACACACAGCTTCCTGGTTCTCCGCTCTGCTGCCAATGTGATCAGTCATGGTTCATGCACACCATGCAGAGTTTTGATATCAGCATCCCTGGAGGTACAGCACTCAATACTTCCATCCAGATGCTGGGGAGGGACCTTCATGTCTCACTCCAGTACCTCTGTTTGCCCTGAAAGGAGGCACAGCCATATGACAGATATGCCCAGGCTGGACACAGTAGAACAGCAGATGTTCACAGATGTGTAAATCATTTGCATTAAGCAAATTAGCAGTGGTCACAACTGATGAAGGGTAACACTATGGGTTTTTTTAGGCCAACTGCTTGTCCCATCTGCATTTGTATCACCCCACTTCGTGCCTCATTGAAGTGCTGGCAGCCTGCACATAGAGCTGGAGAGGGAAGGAAGAGTGGTTGCAGCAAATCTGGTATGCTTGCCCTAGCCAGGCACTGCAATTGGGCAAAAATAAATCAACAGCTCCATGTATTTTGAACAAGCATTTGGCAGCTTCTGCTGTACTTTGCATCCATCAGGTAACTATTCTGAATTCTTTTCTATGCAGTTCTAAATTCTATTCCATTTACCTTGCAATATTCTGAGCCAAGCCACAAAGAACTGCACCACTGAAGATGAATAGATAGCATCGCAATACTTGAAAGGAGACCAGATCCACCATGTCTAAAGCCAAATTTTGATAGTAAATGACTGATGCAGCTACTTAACCCTGGAGCTTGTTTTCGTAGTAAGCAAAACAAGGGGAAAGAGTCTATTAATTACTAATTTTAAAAAAAGAACAGATAATCTGCAATCATTTATATTTGAAAGTCTTTAAATTTACTCAAAGTGAGCAGTTTTGTTGTGCAGGTAGGAACACAAACCTGTCTATAATTCACTGTTAACTGCTCTTGAGATTTTTTTTTTTATGAAACAAACCAGCCCATCAATGAGGAAAATGAATCTTTATTTTTTTTCTCTAAAAGCAGAATTCATGTACATGGTTTTGTACGAGTTAGAAGGTGGTTTTAAGATGTGAGTAGTCACATCACAGAAGTAATACAGAACAACCAGTGAAGGAACAAAGAGCCAGTCTGACAATTGCTTTATCAAGTACTCCAAACAGGAACAGATTTCAGGACAGTATTAAAATCTCACCTACTCAACACAAGTCCAGAGATAATGAGGGGAAAAAGAACTACAAAACACAATTATTGCTGCTGTCTCTGCATTTCTGTTTCCTTGCAGGATGTTCTACAATATGCTGGTAAAAAAGTTTCATTAAGAATGTCACTCAGGTAAATAAAAGGTAACCAACCAGCCACCCTAATGTGCTAAATTAGACTTCATCTGAGACCGAAAGGAAAAAAAAAAGGAATTCTAGAAAAAGCAGGTAGGTTTTTGTTTTACAAGTGAAGATTAGATTATTGCACCTCTGAAACACTGAGGATGGATGTGCTTAAACATCCAACTAGACTTGGTTTGTAGGTGCTCCCAATGACCACAAAATGCAATCCTGGCCATTTGACTTGTCAGCACCAATGAGATCTCATGTCTTTTGGGAGCAGGCTGTTCCCTAGCTGTGCTCCTTGAGGTCCCAGCCTTCCCACACATACATGCACCAGTTTTTCTTAGGTCTTCTCTAACGCCACTAAAATCAGCCCACGAGAGTACCTGTGCTAAGTGTATGCGTTTAGGAGACTGGGCCCTCCAATGTCTATTAGAAGTCCAAGAGAGGGGATGAGAAGTATTGCAATCATTTAGGTTAAAGGATAGAAAGCATAATAAACGCTTCAAGCACAAGTTATGGCAACCCTTTAAGACCTGAAAATGGAAGTTGGAGAATTATTTAAAGCACACTGGTAACTGTGAACAGCACACTTCATCTGATGGTGCTTTCATAAATATCTACCAGGTACTTCATGTGGACCAGTGTCACCTTGCAACGCACTGCAAGGAAAACCCAGCACATGGTAGGATGTCTCATATGCAGACATTCCATGCGTGATTAGGCTACCAGATCACCAGTTTCTGATGAAACCTGAAGATATGTATTCCAGAAAATCTAAAGATGAAGTCTGAAAATCTCTCACATTACCTAGCAAAAAGTTAGGTGGAACAATCCTTTAACACAGATGACTTTAGGATTAGTTACATGGTTAGTCTAAACAATGTGCACATACATCTTTAATTTGAACAGAATTCTTCAGCTAGGCTTCTCTGCAATTTACAAAATATATAAATGCATGATTTGACATTTATAAAACCTCAGCCCTTTTATAAAAAACAAAACAAGGCCATAAGAGTTTTAAGTTTAAATCTATTGTGTGTTCTTTTTTTTTTTTTTGTGCTTTTCAGCAGTGTTAGTTTCTACAATAAATAAAAAATATAAATGGCACTCCAGCACGGCCTTATAATGCAAGGAATAAATTAGCAAGAGTCACACTGTAAATTAAAATAAATAATTTCTAGATTTTTTTAAATTATTTTTTTAAAATGGTCTCCTTAATTGCACAGTAAATTTTCAGTAGCAATGAAAAGTCAGCTGGGTATTATTCTAAATGCTCCAGAGTGTGAAAGCAATTGTGTCTCATTTTTTAAGCTTTACACATCAAAGAATACCTTGGTCAAACCATCAGCTGATGAAACCGATAAATATTTTGGTAGTCTCTTGCTGTGGCAAGATGATGCAGTATCTTTCACTCAAGGCATTAAGTCCTCCAGTGCCCACCTTGCTGGGGCAGACACCCCCAGTTTTCTGTTCCAAGTGAGGTACTCTGGTTTACACTGATAGCTTTGATGTTTTTGGAAAAGTGTTCACCATTAGCTATGACTTTCACAGCAGAAGATCATCAATGCTTCAACAACAGTCCATGTACTCCAAGGCTGCAAAATCCCCTTCAAGGGCTTCACTAAAATGACACACTTGTCTTTTTGGGTCATCACATGAACACATCAGGCTTTGGCTCTCCCCAGAGCTCTTTTGCAGTGACCAAGTTAGAATTCAGACACACCAAAGAAACAGGACACCTGAAAAGATATGATCTTACCTCAGACTAAGCAGTAAAGCCACTTGCCTAGTGTGTGCATATATACACATACATACACACAGTCACACATCTTCAAAACAAAACCAAAGACAACAAAGCAATTAACAGTGTCGAGAGCCTGGGCGAAGGTACCTCAAAGCTAGGACATGTTTAAAACCTCTAAATGTTTGTAGCATGTTGTTGCATACAAAACAGTTGTGGGCAGATACCTAATAGAAATGTGCACTCAAAATACTATGTATCTACATACTACTGCTGATGTAGCTATAATAGCTTGAGATTGTATCTAAAAATACAGAGTTTCTGCTTAGCATCAAAACAATTCCCAGGTACTAAAGATGACGGAGAGTGTTGCCCTCTTCATAGTGGTGGAACAGGCCTAACTTGAAGATATTTAACCATTCTGTGCAATTCATGCACTCAGCTGGGGCAAAAACATTATCACTGAACTACCTTTACTGTTGGATGTTAGAGTTCAGTTATTTGCACCAACACAATTACACTGACAAATGTAGTACATGACCAGTATCATTGTGTTTATGGTTGTTACTGGTGTTCTCTCTAAAGGCTGTTAAACATATAGACTGATCACTTCATCGTGGAGGAGGAGTTCTTACACACTCTTCATTCATCCTGTTAGCACAGCAAAAACAGCATCAAGGCAAATATTCTGCCCACATTAAATCTGCTTTACCAAATAGAAGACAGTCTAAGGGAAACTAGCACATCATTGTACAACATCAAAACTCACCAAATTACTGTTTCTTATACTTCTAAAGCATTTTTTGTGCTTGAGTACAAAGCACAGATCCTATTACAAGAACTCTCTAGCAATCAACACATTTTCAGGAAGTTAATACTGCATTAAAAGTACACGGAGGCAATGACACTGATAACCCAGGTGTGGATGCGGCAGCGCACAGCCCCACACTTCTCCTGTTTCAACAACTTGGCTAAGCCTGCTGATCCAGTACTCTAGGCCAGACTGCTACATGTACAGGGTAGGGAGCATTCTGATGCTCACGTGATAGGGAAAAAGATGAAACACCTCTGTTACACACACATTTTTCTGTTCATGCTTAAAGGAATTCCACTTTCGGCAGAAGTAAATTCCTACATAAAAAATAAATGTAGAAACCCATTAAAAACACAAACATAATAATTGCATTATTAAAACAGCTGCATCTACACTATGGTGTAGTACTTAAGTGTAATTCAATTCAAAAAAATCTTAGCGTACAACTAAGACAAGACCCATTTCCTAGTCCAAACCTCCGCCTCAGCGCCACATCGATCTCTACATTAAAACATGCTCTATGGATGATGACCAACCAAATCCAGGGAAAAACTGTTGCTACAGGTGAAGAGGTCCTCACCCTAAACAGACCATGTGGGACAGATGGTGCAGAGCCCCTCCAGTATCGCCGCAGGGACAGGCGACGGCAGATCCCGCAGCGCATCAGCAGCGGAAGCTGCATGAGCACTACGTCCTGAATCGGTTTGCTGAACATGGTTCAGATTATTGGCTATGTCTATAAGCACAATGCTCTTTAGGAGCATTTACTGTATACCCAAACCCTACTCACTGCAACACATGGTGTCGCACAAGTAGTGAAAATGTCTTCGTATTCAAAGGTGCTTGGACATAATTTTCAGGCAGCATTTTACCTTTATTTTAGTGAGTTCCCACTACAAAAATTTTTAGATGGAAGAAGTTGCCAATAATTACAATTTTTTTCCCTTTTCTTTATAATATCTGAAATTGAGACAGACACCTAAATAAATACCTACTTTTACTTGGCCTAAGTCTACTCTATGTTCAAAATCTCTAATTTTTAAATAAGGGATAAAATGTTGCCCAAAAGTCTATGGTTATACTTTTGTTTTTCTACTAAACATACAAATTGAAATAGTTCTCAGTTAAAAAGATACAATTTGTATCAACAGTAAAAGGTAGTTTCTGGTTCTTCAGGGCCTTCAAATCTGAGCAAGTGTACCAAACTTATCAGCAGGGGTAGTGTAAACTAGCTTTCTTTTTTTCTTTTAACACTGAATGTTGTTACAATGGATGGAAACATAATGGCAGTCATGTTAAGTACATCTGACATCAACTGCAAAATCTATTTCTATCTTATATAAATATATATATAAAAGCTTACGAGGTGCTAGTAAAACCCATGACTTAAAACCAGAAATCTCCCTTACTAATACTAAAACAGACTTGGTTTGCCTGTTTCTAAAACTACACTATTTGTGGCAAGAATCAGGCCCACGGGATGCAACAGGCCAAAAACTACCTTCAGGAACACATACAGCATCTTCTCTCCTTGCAACCCTCCCCTCCCCAGCTGAAACAGAAAGAAAAAGAAAACAACAAAAAAATTAAGTCATTATTTTGAGCTACAATATCGTTACCATAGTGCACTTAATAAATGTTGCATATCCTTGACACACAAAACCTTTTCAGGCCAGCCTTGATAAATAGCAAGAAAAATCAAACAGTATCTTAAATATAAAACTTGCATTGAGATAATTAAATTTCATTTAAAAACAGGTAAATATTTTATGGAAAGCATATTTTATCCAGTACACTTGTGCAGCAATACAAAGGAAAAAAAAAAACAACATACAAACCAACTAAATAGGACCCTGCAATTTCAGGCCCCTTTCTACTGACCAGAAATACACAGAGCTGGGTAACAAAACATGGGAACTGGATGGCCTAGTCTGGGGAGGTTCTGAGCGTTTGCAGCTTCAAAGAGGGCTGCAAATTCTCAGCACCTTTAAAAATCAGGCAATAAGGCTTTTATCTTATCCATAAATTAGTTTAAAAAAATTATTGTTTTTCCCTCCTCTGATTGCATCTGATCTTATGAATCAACTGCATCAACAAAACATGTAGCTATTTAAACAAAACAAAGCAAGCAATGGAAAGTGCCATACTATAAATTACCAATATATTGTTACCCATTTCACTGTTACTGGTAACTTAATTATTTGTTTAAAAAAATGAAGTCAGTGCCATAGTAAATCTTTGTTTCCTATGAATAGGTGATCATAGCACAAAAAAAGCTCACCAAAAACATACAAACATACAAACAAACATACTTAGGGTGTTGTAACAAGTTCAAAAAACTTGGCTTGAAAATTGCCTGCCAGAAATAGAAAAATCCTCTTTCTGCAGGTTGTTTTAATACCATGCAGCCCAAGGACAAACATCCAGCAAGTTAAAAAAACGAAAACAAAAATCCCAACAACATGTAACAAGAATACAAAGTGCTGCATATAAACCCCTGATGCACCAAAGATTTTAACCAGAGACCACAAAATTTTTTTTGTTTTGTTTGTCTATATATCTATATATATCTATATATATATATATTAATTTACACTGGAACATTCTCCAGCTGTGAAAATAGCCATTTAAAAATTTTCAAACTAGAACACAAAACCTATCCGGTACTTCCGATGCATGGGGCTATACATACAGACTCCATGATACAGTATTTCACATAAATGGATTACTATATAACCTCCTTGCTGAGAAGGAGATCCCAAATGCTATTGTAGCAAACCTCCCTCAGCATTAGAGCTGAGCTGAAAACTACTAGACACCGCAAAGATGCATCATCTCTCAATAACCTAGCTGAGATTTTTCCACCAAGATGGCTGCAGCAAGCTGCTGAGCATCTGTCATGTGAGGGTTCTTCTTCATGACGATCCTCACCAGATCAGGGGGGAAGATGTTGCAGAGGTTAATGTAAACCTTCTCCCGGGTGTCTTGGAGCCTTGGAGGGTCTTGAGGGATTCCACAGTAAGGTACTCGCCAGGTCTGGTCCTGCTGTTCAGGTAAGCTTTGGAAGGCAAACTGCTCATAACATGGCTGTGTTGGGTTACTTGGCAAGGAGTAGGTCTGGCGGTAGCCATATGCATCCATCCCGTAACCCTGCCTATCCCAGCTTCCAAGCCCATCTTGGCCAGAATAAGGCTTTCTGTGTCTTAGTGGAGAATTATCATATAAACGTGAGTCTGAAATGCTGTCTATTCTTGTGGACACGAGGGCTCTCCCCAGATGCATGGATTTTGAATGTGGTGAACTCTGAGATGTAGAGTAATCATTTGGACAACTAGAACGAGCAGCGACTGCTGGATGCTGTAGGTGCACAGCCATGTATGGAACTGGAGGTTTGTGGTGATGCTTTGGTTCTTCGTGACTATAGCTTTGCACTCGTGCGAGAGGCTCGTGGTAGCTCTGGAGGAAGGGCTGAGTGTTAAGGCGGCCATGGGGGTGCATATGCTGGCACTTCAAGTTCTCCTCTAGCTGCGGGTCAGGCGAACTCATGTAAGAGCGATCGCTGTAACCCACGTAGGAATCACTACTGCCACAGCTGACGCTCCCTTCACTGCTGCAGTCAGAAGCTACAGAGCTAATCCTATAATCTGTGTCCAAGGAGAAGCGCCTTTCAGGACTACGTGGGCTAGATATACTTAGATTTGAATATGCACTCAGCATGGAGTAATACCCTACATCCACAGGAGACTCACATTTTGGATATTGGTCATAAGGCATTGGTGTTCCATGATTTTTGGTTGCCATTATCACTGTGGGATACTGTCCCTGTGGTCTTTGATCCTGAGGTGTGAAGTGAACTCCAGATGGAAGGCCATTAGTTAAAGGTGCAGTACTTTGGGGTTTTGCAGCAGAGGAACTTGGTATACTAACTAAAGAAGGTACAGACCTGGTTTCCAATTTGTTTTTGGTGGGAAGCTTTTCCTCCAAGTCTTGATAGACTTGAGTCCTTATACTAGGATCTGATTGCCTCTTTGGAGCAGCACGCTTCAGCTCAGAAGTGACATCATTTTTAGTGCTACAGGGAACACTATTGCTTTTTACCAGTCCTCCTTCACTTGTAGTTTTGGCAGCTGCACTTCTAGACATGGCACGAAGTTCATCAGCCACAGATCGCTGAGGTTGATTTCCTCTCTCTGGATGATAGTATTTGCATTTGTGTCCATAGGTACATTTCTTCCCTATTAATACAAACATAATCAGATAACAAAATCTTCAACCAAAATCTGTTAATCAACGAACAATGGAAACACCCCTCATTTAAAGTTTTGCTCCCGATTTGAAAGTTCTTGCAAATGGTTTTGTGTGACAGTGCTTGCAGTGTGTGCTTGCAACTAGTGTTCCAGGAGTGCAGATCAACACTGCCAGACATGTTTTGAACTTAATGTGACATGTCAGTGTGTCTGTGCACCCCTGCTGTACTGGGCCAAGGAGATATATAGGCACAAAACTGATTAGGAAAATCCCACAGAGATGTAAGACCAGCAGGTTTCAGCTCAGTCAAGATGTACCTGTAGGAATGATCAGTAACTAAAGTTCAGACAGCTGAATCAATTTTCTAGAAGAAAACTTAGGTGTCTAATGACCAAATCACATTAGAAAAGGGCTTTCTGGAGCATGTGGAATTTAGGTGCTGTTTGGACCTATTCCTAGGAATGATTAATAAATTTACTCCTTTAGTTCAAATAGTAGAAAAAATGTTAAATAGCACATGAAAAAAATTCCACTTTTCACCATCAGATCAACATTTCAGCCATTCTCAGGCTAAGATAACAATGTAAAAACCTCTGTTAAAAAGCTTTCATTTTTGTCAGTGCTATAATAAAGCAGGAGCTTGGTCCCCAGTTCTAGCAGTACCGAAAACTGATGAGTTAAATCAAATTACCATATGGACATGGTTGCTTCTTATGTTCTGGCACAATAGGCTTCTTCCTAAGGAAATTGTCCAGACTTGGACCATGGCGACCAAGAGGATCATCAGGAGGCATAAATCTATAAAGCAAGGAAAACAATTCTATTATGGAAATCAAACCAGCCTTTTCATATTCCTCATTCAGTGAACAAAAACCTCACGACTCTCCTACACCATAACCTTCTACACTGATGGTTTTAAGCCTGGGTACTTTGAGAGCTGTTTTGAAAGGCCACCTTTCTGCTGTCTAAGAGATTAGTCCTAGAAATAGACCGTGCATTTGTAGACACCCTAGTCTGCTTCAAACACCTTTAGTCTAGCTGAGCTGACAGCTCTGCAACAAATTAGAGCTGCACACAACACATTCCAAAATCAAAGCAAGGGCAGCAGTACAGGCAGTGATTTCTTACAGTACCAAACTAACTTTGCAGAACTGTGCTGATTGTCTAGGACTCTTGTATCAGTATTTAAGCTCTTAAATACAAGAGTCTGCTTCACAGAATCACAGAATGTTAGGGGCTGGAAGGGACCTTGAAAATTCATCTAGTCCAACCCCCCTGCCAGAGCAGGATCACCTGTACCAGATCACACAGGAATGCATCCAGGTAGGTGCATGTTTACATGGAACTTCCTGTGCCTCAACTTCCACCCATTGCCCCTTGTCCTGTCACTGGGCATCACCAAGAAGAGCCTGACTCCATGCTTGGCAGACTACTGATTTCCTCAGTCTGCCGGGCTATGAAGATACTGTAGGTCTGTGGTATCTACCATGGATCTACACAGACAGTTGAACTACAGCCCTCCTGAGGTCCATTCCAACATGGGTTTCTCCATGACTCTAGGATTTAGGAGTCTAACCACAGGCACTCAAAAATGCTGGCTCAGTACACCAAGACAACTGGAATACTATATCATAGCATACATGTATTATAACATATACATGGACATTCACCAAAAGAGGAAAAAATAGCATAAAAGATATTGCCATTAAAAATTTCTAGCAAAACCCAGAGTTTGAGTATTCTTAATCAGAAGACCAAATCCACAATCAGCTATTCCTCTTGTTTTTCTACACATCCCTAATGACTTGAACATAAGATATAAAAATCCCTACAAATCTTCAGATTACTTTAGTGGCCTGTATAAAGGTGGCAAAAGGACTTACTTGTCATTAACAAATGAATACATCAGCAAGCGTTCATCTATGAACTTCTTCCATTCAGGCTTTTCATTAGCTAGATCCCTGTAGTTATCATTAGACACAATGATGCCATCTGACTCAAAGGCCAACTTCACTATAAATCGGTCGTCGTAGCACACCACCCTTCTCCCCTGCACCCGGCGGGATGGTGTGAACACAAGAATCTTCTCCTTTTCTAATTTACGCAAGATTTCTTGATCTACAAGGAACGACAATCAAAGAGTTAAAAACGAAAGAAAGAAAATAGAAACGTTTGTTTAATATCCAAAGACATTAGATTTAAGGAAGACTATCTCAACATTTTTGACCGAACGTGTCTGAAATGGCAACAGTCCAGAAGAAAACATCTGATACTTGAAGTTACAGCCAGCAGTCAACTGGCAACATTTGAAAAAAAAAAAACAAAAACAGTAAGAAGACAAATAAAATCCTCCTGCTCCACACCATTTCTCTAACACAGGGCTCCACACCACTCCTCTTACACAGGGAACCTTGTTTGTGTTGCTGTGGTTCAAAAGAAAACTACTTATCAAAAAGTATGTGTAAAACTCCTCTGGTTGAAGGCGTAGTTTTAAACCTTACTGACTATTTAGCAAACAGAAGGGCTACAGCCAGGTACAGACAAGGGCTTTGCACAACTGAGATCCTTAGGACAAAGCTCTTTCATCTCTTTGTGGTGCTCAGCAAGAGACAGCTTTTGAAATAATTCCAGTAGTTCATGTTAATGGGACTATCCCATAAAAGCCTCTGCCCACCAAGAGAAGGCTTAACTACTACTACCCTCAAGGACTAGAAAGCCCATGTTCTGGTCAACCACTGAGGCTCTTCAAAACACGAACTGACCTCTGATGTCATATTCTAACCAACAGCAAATATGAGTGTTGGTGGTTTGCTTTTTTTAACCCTCAGTAACAGTTCAGAACGTATCTTTCCTTGAGGGGTTTACAAATTTATGTATAAGGTCGTACCAATCCAAACGGATTTTTCTTTTATCCTGCTCAGTACACATTTAACATGTTATGTAAACCCTTCTTGTCCTACACAGTCTGTCAATCACCTATCCAAAAGCATCTTCTCTCTCTCTATGCAGAATCTAGAGACCCCAAGGAGCTTTGAAATATGGGCTCAGACTACTACGGAGGTTGTACCTAGCACCACTGCACATACTCCTTGTGTTGACTTTTCCAGCTATCACTGTCCTCAGAGCACACAAGCTATGAAAGAAATTGAAAACAATGCAGAAGATGCCTGCACAGTGAATACAAGTCATGGCTCTTAATAATGTTTGAGATCTCAAATAACTCAACTGTTCCGTAGCACAAGAAACTTGACAGGAAACATGTTCCATCTAGGAAAAAATAAAACAAAACAAAACAGCAAAAGAGACTCCAACAGGAATAAATAAAGCACTGATATTACATGTAAGCAATGCACTTGATATAAGCATTTATCTGCTTAGCAGAAAAAAAGCACAGTTTTTTAAATAAAATTCAACCTTTTCACATTCACCGCCTTGACTCCTCACCATGTGGTAAAAATGGAATAAGAGTGTGATGGGAGGTGATTTTTTTGTCCACTATGAAAGAATTAAAAAAATCTGCCATGTCATGATTGGCAGTAATAATAAGAAAGATGCAGCTGTTGTTTAGTCGAAGAAGCTTCTCATGAATACTGACAATCTAGAACCATCCTCACGTTAGCCATCTAAGACTTTTTCACAATTCCAGAAGGTTGCTTATTTCAGGTGCATATCTCTGGAAATTAATGGAGTGGGGCACAACCTATTTCACAAGAGTAGCAAACAGGCTTGCTGCATCCTGAGAAGACATCTGAAAAACCTCTGTTTTACAGAAGATACAATAAGCTGCTTTGATCTTCCTCCCATTTTCAAGGTTCATCGTGACATGGATAAATGATTTTTCATTGGTATACTGGGTCAATTCTAAGTCTTGAAACTAATTTTAGGGGTTTCTAGCCCCATCCACAGCTCTAGCAGATGTCATAATTTATTTCAAAACAGCCAAATCTTCATTGCTACACCAACACTCTTTTCGTGCTGCAAGCACCAGTATAGTGAAAAAAAAAGGCTCCAGACTGCTTGTGACAAGGGGAGAACACCAGCTTTTCAAACATTTTCTTGCTTCACCATGACATGTTCCAGTAGCAATCAAGGAGATGAAATGAGATATTGTGAAGATCTTTTCAGATGTTTGAAAATGCACATTGTAACCAAAACATGATTCCATGTTCTTTTAGAAGCCATAGCTGCTGCTCTCAAAAGCTTCCCCTCTTTAAAGGTAGCCATGTTTTTTTTAAAAAAACAACTAACAGCTAACTCTCTCAAAACCCCAATCCCTCCTCCCTCCTAAATGCTAGGGGTATTTTCAACCTGAAATTCTCCTTTGTTTAAAACAGAGAGAACAACTTTCCAGCCTTCCCACAGAAATCAACTAGCTTGATCAAGAAATAAATACCTCTATTCCATTTTTTTCTACATAAAAACATTCACATTCAAAACTTTCAAAAGCTGTCTTAATAGTAAATTATAGAATCACAGAATCATTTTGCTTGGAAAAAACCTTTAAGATCATCAAGTCCAACCATTATCAAACTCTTCCAAGTCTGGTGCTAAACCATGTCCCCCAGTACCACATCTATTTGTCTTTTACTTCTCCAGGACAGGGATTCATTCACCTCCCTGGGAAACCTATCCCAGCCTTTGCTAACCATTTCAGTGACAAAGTTTCTTCTAATATCCAACCTAAACCACCACTGATGCAATTTGAGGCCATTTATTCTTGTCCTATCACCTGTTACGAAGGAGAAGAGACCAACACCCACCTCGCTACAACCTTCTTTCAGGTAGTTGTAGAGAGCATTAAGGTCTCCCCTCAGCTTTCTTCTTTCCAGACTAACCAACCCCAGTTCCTCCAGCTGCTCCTCACAATGCCTGCTCTTCAGACCCTTCACTAGTTTCACTGCCCTTCTCTGGACCTGCTTCAGCACCTCAATGTATTTCTTGTAGTGAGGGCCCCCAAACTGAACACATTACTCAAGGTGTGGCCTCACCAGTGTTGAGTATAGGGAGATAATTCTCATAACCCGGAGCATGGGCAGTGACTCACTGCAGGTGACAGGCAGGCAGGCCAGCCTGGCTGAATCTGCTCACCACAATAAAGATCACCCGATGAATCACTAACTTCAGACCTCTACACTGCCTATGTTACATGGGCATAACACATTTTAAATGCAGCAATTACATTCCTCAAGAATTAAGTAGCAATATTAATGGAAAAATTATCACGTGAACATAAAAGGATGACTTGGAGAAAGCCTTGCTTTGTCTTTTTCCTTCTCAAAGATCACAATTAAGTTATTACACCGAAGATATTTTCTATTACTCTTTCATTTCTGAAGACTTTTGAGCAGTAGTACTCATGCTTTGCAAAGCACCAAACAAAACAGTGAAGATGGAACAGAGCTTACCTGTGATAAGAGCATCAGGTCTCGACTGCTCTTTCCTCCATGCTGGCACAAACACAGTAACATCCTTATGGCCTCTTTCCAAAAACCAGTCCACTGCCAATTTGATTCCTCGACAGGAAAACACTTCTTTGTTCCCATGGCTGAAACACAGATTGAAATTAATTATATGACTTTTCTGTTCTATGACCACAAACAGAACACAGCCAAATGTGAATCTCAAAGCTATGCTCTTCACTTGCTCCACAGTTTCTAAAGGCATCTGGGAGCCATTCTGAATCTTGCCTCAACATTGCCATCATTTGTAAAACGGTGTGGGAGAGGGATACCAAATCTGTCAAACACTTTTGCATCTGTACACAGACTTGACAAATAAAAAAGTGTTAAAAATTCTCATAGCCTAACCAGAAGCACAGGCTATAGCCTAGCACAGGCACTACAGAGAACTCATGAGAGAAAAGAGGCCTGAAATACCAACACAAAAGAGTGCAATGTGTTTAGGAAATGCCTGCAGATGACTAATGAGCACCAGCATGCATGCATGGTAGCAAGGGAAAAGACAACAGATCCCCACTGCAAGACATCTGTGAGGTTTCATCCTCATGAAGAAGGAAAGAGAGAAGAGGTCTGCAAGCCTAAGGGGGTGGCAGGCACTCTGCAGAACAGATCAGGCAAATTAAAGAGACTGTCCAAAATCAACACCACAAAATTAAGAATTTGTTCAGCACTGCACTTCAGAAGAAGAGATTAATTGTGTATTAAAAAAAGCTGTGGAGAGACAGTTAAGAAGAACCTGATCAGACACAAGCAAAACAAACGATGTGCGTCTGTTGTGCAATAACTGTCTGAGGTAAGGCGAGAGATGCAATTATGTCATTATCTAAAGGCAGACAAGTCCTCAGCCAACTTCTACCTCCTGTTTTGGCAGGACATGTTACAAAAGATACACAAGAACTGGAGAGAATCAAAAGAAGGTGAAATAAGAACTTGGCTCAGTTTCAGGGCCAATCTTGTTTAATACCAATGATCCGGATGAACGGGTTGAGTGCTCCCTCAGTAGGTTTGCAAGTGACACCAAATTGGGAGGGAGTGTTGATCTGCTTGAAGGTAGGAATGCTCTGCAGAGGGGTCTGGACAGGCTGGATTGATGAGCCAAAGTCACTTGTGTGAGGCTTAACAAGGCCAAGCACTGGGTCCTGCATTTGGTCACAGCAACCCCATGCAATGCTATAGGCCTGGAGGAGAGTGGCTGGAAAGTTATCCAGCAGAAAAGGACCTGGAGGTGTTGATCAACAGGTGGCCAAACATGATCCAGCAGTGTGCTCAGGTGGCCAACAGCACCCTGGCTTCTATCAGAAATAGTGTGACAAGCAGTGATTGTGGCCCTGTACTTGGTGCTGGTGAGGCTGCACCTCAAATACTGTGTTCAGTTTTGCAGCTCTCACTATGAGAGGAATATTGAATTGCTGGAGTGTGTCCAGAGAAGGGCATCAAAGCTGATGAAGAGTCTAGAAAACAAGTCTTATGAGTCTAGAAAACAAGTCTTATGAGGAGCAGCGAGGAGAACTGGGAATGCTACATCTGGAGAAAAGGAAGCTGAGGGGTGACCTCATTGCTCTCTACAACTACCTGAAACGAGGTTGTAGCAAGGGGGGGTGTCAGTCTCTTTTCATTAGTAACAAGTGATAGGACAAGAGAAAATGGTTTCAGATTGCACCAGCGGAGGTTTAGATTGGATATTAGGAAAAATTCTTTACTGAAAGAGTGGTCAGGCTTCAGAATAGGCTGCCCAGAAACTGCTAGTCACCATCCCTGGAGATGTTGAAAGCATGTGTAGATGTGGCAGTTTGGGACATGGCTTAGTGGGCATGGTGGTGTTGTGTTGATGGTTGGACTTGACGCTCTTAGAGGTCTTTTTCAACCTTAATGATTCTGTGGGGAAAGGCTAAAGTGTATTTAGTTATTCTGGGGAAAAAAAAGGCAGCTTCTGGAGGCACAAAACATCCTTCAATAATTAGTGTATATGGAAAAAATTTGGTAGCAGAGGGTTGAAGTGTGGCCTCTGTAAGAAGTCAGGGACTGCCCCATGCCAGGCATGCCCAGCTCCAGCCAGATCCATAACAGAGAAGGGAATGAGAGAACACCGAGGCTAAAGGAGGAAAAGGTACTTGTGAGCAGCAGGTACGCACCCGGAGTGACTTGCAGCCTATGTAGAACAGGAAGAGTACAAGGAGTAGCAGAGAAAAATAGTGACATCCTCGCTCAAGACCATCCCTGCTCACTGCCTCTCTGAAAGGACTCAGTGTCAGTTGCAGCCATGTCAGAAAGAGTACCATAAGAGAGGTGTCTGGAGTGATGCCGTGATGAGGGAACAGGGAGAACACTTGTTTGGAGTGAAGCAAACCTGGGAAAAGGAGAGATCCTTTTGCCCCTTAGTACTTTCATGTTTGTCTTTTTAATTTCCTAATACCTGAGTCAGTAATTAAACACTTATGTTAACTGGTTATAAATTAAATTTCCCAAGCTGAGTCTGCTTGGAATGCACCAGTACTTGGTAAGTGGTTTCCTTCTCATTATTCAGACCTGTAAGTTTTTTTGCTCCTATTCTTCCTGTTTTCTTCCTTGTTCTGCTGGTGGAAGGAATTGCACCCATAGGACCGTAGTCCCACTCATTAAGGACAGAAAAGTCCTTACTTAGTATAAGGAATAGTTAAGCAATATGCTAGAGAAAGTTTTCTAACTGACCAAGGGGACAGTCTGGCCACAGATTTTGGGATCTCCTCCTGGATACTTGTCAGAACAAGTCACACCGCCTCTGGGACCAGTCTGGGTTCTCCATGCACAGGAGATAAGCAGCTTTTGTGAAGTCAGTCTCAACACCACAGCTCTATGAAGCAGAAGAAACACAGAGGCATGAGAGCAAGCCATTAACCTTTCTCTTGGGTGGCTTGTCATATACAGGTGTGCCACAATCTGCTTTCCAGAAAGGTAAAACACAGTTCTTTCACCATGGAGAGATTTGTGAAGGCAACAATACGGTGTTGGGTAGGATAACCAAACGGATCCTACAAGTTCCTCCTACTTGTTCTGAGGTAAGTAAAAATACCAGAAAGCTGGTTAGGTTTTTTTTGTTTGCTTGGGGTTTTGGTTTGCTTTGGTTTTGTGTTTGTTTGTTTTGTCTTAGGGTTGGATTTGTTGTTGTTGTTGTTCTTGTGGTCGTTTTTTTTTCCTTTTTACATTTTAAAGTACCATTTTAAAGTACCTACTATTTCCAGCTTTCTGAAACATAGAACTGCTCCTTCCTACTTTGAAGGAGCTTGAGCAATTGCACAATGGATGAAGTGCCACAGGAAAAGTCAGGAAAAATTTTGAAACAATGTTCAGATTCCAGAAGCCTGCAAAGAAGGTGATGTGCACATTCATGTCTAGGCGTTGAGAGAGAATGAGTCATGGCTAACACCTCTCACAAAGCATTCTCAGCAGAGGCTATGTGGAAAGTTACCCCCAGTCAAAAGAGAGAAAGAGGGGAAAACAAAGAAAAATAAAATAAAAAAAGAGCCCAATACCATTATCTGGAACTGTACTAGTTTCTTTTCTAACGACACTAGAGACAAGACCTGGAAACAGAATTATATACTAAGATAGTGCAATTACTGCGGGGTTGAGGGTTAGACTGGATGATCTTTGAAGTCTCTTCCAACCAGATATATAATCTGTGATTCTGTGAAATAATAATCGAAGCTTGTAGATTTTAGCTGGCAAAGGGTACTCCAAGGATAGGTTAAGTACATGTGCTGTGCTTATAGGGCCACACTACAAACACTGTCAGGAGCAAGACATCTATGTATCTCAGTATTCTTGTTTAACTGTGGTTATAGACCTCTGCAATAACACATTCCTTGTTTTGTACAATAATATCATGTAATAAATTATTACACTATAATAATAAAACATACAGTAACATTTTTTCCAGGCATTGTTTGGCCATGCTTGTTTGGCTGAAAGAGTACTATCTTTTTGTATTTAATAACTTTTCAAACCACACACAGATGTGTGGTGTTTAAAAGGCATGTGCAAATATGCATAGAAAAAATGGCCAACAAGTATTTCTCATCATGGCAAGTCTAATTTCACCTCCCTGCAACAACACAAAGTTCAGTATCCAGTGGGCAGCCATAAAGCCTCCTTTGCCAAGCCTGATACAAGAGGTGACTGTTGATGCTATCAGCGAGTCATGTGCCACCATAAACACATTGCAATCCATTTTAGAATGGTCAAGAAGGGCTTGTTCCAGCTACTAAATTCCATGGAAATCACTGCACTGTTATTACTCTAAACAAGTTCCGTGGTTTCAAATAGATAAAACCACTTTTCTCTTCTGACAGCACACAAGCACTTTGTTAGACTACATTTAATAACAGTATGCTTCTTCCCATAAGTCTGAGAAACAATTTCTGGAATAAAATCCTGGCCTCTCTAAATGAAATGGATGTTCTTGCCTACTTCTTTCCACCAGGCTGGAATTCACGTCATACTTTTGAATTCAGAGGGAGGACCATGCAGTTCAGCTCCTTAGTTTTCTCTTGCCTAACAAACTATTAAAATTCTTTCATCCATAACATGAATTTTAAATATGCTTAAGCTCTATGAAATAGAAATGAGAAATGCATTACAATGCACACTAGCTTTTCTGCATTGCTGAGCAAATTCATTTAGAGCTTGTATAACCTCCGCATTTTTTTCTGCTCCTTTTCAGACACATGCCTAAACTAGTATCTGACAAATTTCAAGAAATGTAAATGATTAGTGAGAAAGTGTATGAAAAAGGATCAGTAATTAATTTTTTTCCTCCTCTTCTGTTTTGCTGTCATGCAGATTCGATGCTCTCCTTTTATTGACCTTTGTGCTTCATCAGCTTTATCACATATGGTGAAAATACTAAAACCATGCTGCTTCTCCTGCTTTTTTTCCTTCTGATTAGTTGTAAAAGAGAGGATATATGTTTGTCAAGAAACTTTCTTTTACAAATCTCTCTCCAATTATAAGTCTGTGAAAGATCAGAGCAGCCAGGATGATAGCTGTAGCCCTGAGTAAGACACTGATGTATACTGCTTTGGTTCTGCTTGCTGACTATGTTTAATTTATCACTCTTAGATGAAGGAATATAAAGTATATTCCTTATGAAGTATCTATTTCTCCTTCATACCAAGCATGAATAATTCTTTTTATCACAACTTTTATATTAGGCCTGTTGATAGCTGTGGTTGTACTTTTAATGGAAAGAAAAAACCAACACCATAACAACTCTGATGAGAACATTTTCATTTTCTCTGTTACAATCTTAGCCCTCAAACTAGATTTTCAAGTGACTGTTCTGAAATGAGATGTGATATTGTGATGGTTTGAAACTGTCTTTTTAATTTTTCCTTGCAAAGTTCAGAACAGAGAAAGTGAAAGAGTATAAATAAGTCACTATTGGCTGTAAGAAAGCAAAATACTGATTGTTCTAAACACTTCCATTGGATAGATAGAAATGTTTAAGAACTATTACCCAAAACAAAGTAGGCATTCGGCACATTCTGCGTTCGGCAGTGGGGGCAGTTGCTGGGCTGTCTGGCTGCTGTTTCTTCTTCTCTTCTGGCTGAAGATAACACACTGACCTTGGCAGCTAAGTTAACAACTTTCTGCTTAACTAACTCTGCTTCTCTGTCCAGGGGGGTCTGGGGGGAAGCTCCTGGGAGAGAGAGAGGCCCCTTTGGAAGGGTCCCCTTGGGGGGAAGCAAAGGGATATCGGTTGTGCTTTTCTGTTGATTGTATATATTTGTGAATGTTGTGAACTTTGTATATTTGTACATATTCATTGCATTTCGTTGTAGGTTTTAGACTCTGCTTGTAAATACAGCCTTCATTTGCTTCCAGACTGGGCTAGCCTGGTTACTTGTTGGTGGTGGGGGAATTTCAGCTCACACCGACACACTTTTTATTTTTGGCACCCAACGTGGGGCTCGATTGTTTGTATGATTTATTCCTGCTCAGATTAGGAAGCAAAATGAAGCTGTTTTGGATTCTGAGTCATTCTATTTCATCTATTATCGGTGCAATTGTCTACTGCTGGGCTGTTTCCTGCATGACAGACAAGATTGTGAGATATGTGGCATATAAGTCGTTTCTTTGGGTTAAGAACAAGTTACTGAATGTTGGTGAATTCTGTTGTGGTCTTATTGGGCTAAGAAATTATGGTAACTCAACTATGGATCTGCTAGCAGACACATTGAGTTTGTTACTCCTCTTACAGCTACAGAGGTTCTTTGGTACCTTAGACATCTTGTGCTAATCTTAATTTTGTTGCTTCTTGGAATAATCATATGGCTACTGATAGCACTGTGTCAAGAAAGATATAAGGCTACTTGCTCTTCCAACTCTGCTGTGAATGTGAAAACCAAGCCAGTAAATTTGGTGGCCACTGTAAGCAGAAAGCGCAAAGGAGCTGCAGGAGGAGATGCAGATGCTGCAGGAGATGGTGCAGATGGAGATGAGGGTCCTTCTACTCAGGGTCCCTCTGTTAAGAAAGATCCTTCTGGTGAGGAAGAGAAGGTTAGCCTTAAAACTCTGGCAGACCTCTTGAGACCCCATATGGATGATGGAGATGTAGGTCAGGATGTAGACCCTGGTAGATTAGCAACTGCTGGCAGAGCCTCTGAACTCAAGGAAATTCAACGGAGGATTAAAATAGGATTATGGGGACAGCGACCTCAGGATGATGATGATGATGATGATGATGAGGATGACATACAGTCAGCTAATGCACCCAGACAGGAAATTAGACATGTGAGGAAGGATTACATCAGAGGAGATAATGAGCCAGTCCTGTCTTGGCTAGCCAGGTGTTTTGATATGGGAGCCCCAGCACTGGTGGTAGGTGACAAGTCGGCCTCTCAGTTGGGGATGCTCTCAAAGGATACAGGCATAGACAGGCATCTAGGCAAGTGCATTGGTAAAGTTTCTCTGTGGGCATGCCTCCTACTGGCAGTCTCACTGAGGTACCCCAGCAGAGATGATTTACCATGGAACCCTAAGCCTTGGACCACAATAGCTGAGGGAATCAAGCGTCTGAGAGAGTTTGCTGTGAGAGAAATAATGTATGGAGATCATAAGACTCTGAATCCTGATGAAATTCCTGTTGGAACAGGCCTTGCCAAAAAGCTCATTAAGCTTGCTCCTCCTAATTATGCTACTATTCTGGCAAGCAGGATTGTGGCAAGAAATTATGGTGGAGTGCCTCCCACTGTTGGCCATTTCACTGACCAAATGAGGCAATTGGAGGATAGTCTTGCACGTACTTCTTTGGTTTCAGCCATTGAAACTTTATCTGGAAAGATGGAGAATTGCATGAAAGAGCTGAAGGAGGAACTTAAAACCTCCATATCCAACTTGATGAAGGGGGATGATTCTGATTCCTCTCCCTCCAGATGGATACAAGTTTCAGCTGTTAGGAACAGACGTGCTCCAAGGAGGCCATTCCAGAATAGGTCAAACCAAAACAGACAGCAGAGGCAATCACATGGCAGTAACTGGATAACTCTGCGTGATCAGTTTGGTGAGAACATGAACAGATGGGATGGTCAACCACTTCTGATCTTTTCAAGAGGTTACGGGAGCTGCAAAGGGGCAGTTCCCGAGGTAGCAATACCAGGAGGGTAGCTGTCGCTTCCTCAGTTTCCCAGAACAACTCTGATAGCTCCAACAGTGATCCTAATTCTGGTGCTGGACATTGTGCCAGCTGTACATGTGGATGTAATCCCCACCATTAGGGGTGCCCTGCCTTCCGCCAGGGGGAGGTAAGGGATAATGGAGATAACAGAATCTATTGGGATGTGTACATCCAGTGGCCTGGCACTTCAAAATTTCAGAAGTACAGTGCCTTGGTTGACACAGGAGCTCAGTGCACAATAATACCATCAAATTATCATGGGGGAGAATCTATAACTATTCAGGGAGTCACTGGTGGATCTCAAGAGTTGTTTAAGATAGAGGTTGACATAAGTTTAACTGGGAAGCAGTGGAAGAAACATACTATTGTAACAGGTCCTAATGCACCTTGTATTTTGGGAATTGACTTTCTGAGAGAAGGGCGTTTTAAAGACCCTAAGGGTTACAAATGGGCTTTTGGAATAGCAACTGTAGAAATTGATGGAGGAAAATTGAAGTTGTCCATTAGACCTGAGCTTTCAGATGAATCTGCAGTTGTGGGACAACATGAGATAGAGGATGTAAAGCTGCTGGTTGCTTCTCAAACTGTGCATCACAGACAATACAGAACCAACCGTGACTCTTCGGTGCCCATTCAAAACTTGATTCGTCAGTTGGAGAGTCAGAAGGTCATCAGCAAAACTCATTCACCTTTCAACAGTCCAATCTGGCCTGTGCGAAAGCAGAATGGAGAGTGGTGTCTGACAGTTGATTTCCATGCCTTGAATGAAGTAACTCCACCCATGAGTGCAGCAGTACCAGACATGATGGAACTCCAATATGAGCTGGAATCCAAGCAGGCCAAATGGTATGCTACCATAGACATTGCTAATGCTTTCTTCTCTATTCCCATAGCAGAGGAATGCAGGCCTCAGTTTGCTTTCACCTGGAGAGGCATTCAGTACACATTCAATCGTTTGCCCCAGGGGTGGATTCACAGTTCAACCATCTGCCATGCAGTGATCCATGATGCTTTGGAGAAAGGTGGAGCTCCAGAACACATTCAGTTCATCGATGACATCATCGTCTGGGGTGAGACTGCTGAAGAAGTCTTCGAGAAAGGTAATAAAATCCTTGACATTCTCTTGCAAGCTGGTTTCGCTATCAAGCGAGACAAGGTGAAAGGACCTGCCAGAGAAATCCAGTTTCTGGGAGTGCGGTGGCAAGATGGTCGCCGTCACATCCCAATGGATGTGATAAACAGAGTCTCCACCATGGCAAATCCCATCAACAAGAAAGAAACTCTGCGTTTCTTAGGCATAGTGGGATTTTGGAGACTGCACATTCCTGGATACAGTCAGATTGTGAAACCTCTATATGATGTGACTCGAAAGAGAAACAGTTTCCAATGGGGTCCTGAGCAACAAGCAGCCTTTGACCAGATCAAGCGAGAGGTAGTCCAAGCGATGGGTCTGGGACCTGTCCGAGCTGGTCCAGACATTAAGAACATTCTGTACACAGCCACGAGTGACAATGGTCCAACCTGGTGCTTATGGCAAAGAGCTCCAGGGGAGACACGAGGACGTCCTCTTGGTTTCTGGGGTCGTGGCTACAGAGGCTCAGAGGCAAACTACACTCCAACAGAGAAAGAGATTTTAGCTGCTTATGAAGGAGTGAAAGCTGCTTCTGAAGTGATCGGAACTGAGTCACAACTTCTTCTAGCTCCTAGATTGCCAGTTCTGAATTGGATGTTCAAAGGCAAAGGTTCTTCACCACATCATGCAACAGATGCTACCTGGTCTAAGTGGATGGCTCTGATAACACAGAGAGCTCGAATGGGAACTCTCGAAAGGCCTGGTTTGGTGGAGGTGATCACAAACTGGCCAGAAGGCACAAGCTGTGCAAAACCTCCAGAGGAGAGAGTAACTCGTGCTGAGGAAGCTCCTCCTTACAGTGATCTGTCTGATGATGAAAAGAGATATGCTTTGTTCACAGACGGTTCCTGTCGTCTGGTTGGAAACAAGCGAAGATGGAAATCTGCAGTGTGGAGTCCAACGCGCAGAGTTGCAGAAGCCAGAGATGGAGAAGGAGAATCCAGTCAATTCGCAGAGGTAAAAGCTGTCCAGCTAGCTCTTAACGTAGCTGAACGTGAGAGATGGCCAAAGCTTTATCTCTACACCGACTCATGGATGGTAGCCAATGCCTTGTGGGGTTGGCTGAAAGACTGGAAAAAGAATGGCTGGCAGAGAAAAGGAAAGCCTATCTGGGCTGCGGATCTGTGGCAAGACATTGCTGCTCGCATCGACAGAATCCCAGTGAAAGTGAGACACATCGATGCTCACATTCCTAAGAGCAAAGCTACTGAGGAACAACAACACAACCATCAGGCAGATCTAGCTGCAAGAGTTTCCCAGGTGGACGCAAACTCTGATCCTGATCCTGATCTTGACTGGAAACACCGAGGTGAGCTGTTCTTAGCTCGGTGGGCCCATGACTCGTCAGGACATCAAGGCAGAGATGCAACCTACCGATGGGCTCGTGACAGATCCATTGACATTTCCATGGATGCTATCACACAAGTCATCCATGACTGTGACATTTGTGCTGCTATTAAGCAGGCAAAGTGGATCAAGCCCTTGTGGTATGGTGACCGATGGTCCAAGTACAAGTATGGTGAAGCCTGGCAGATTGACTACATCACTCTACCTCGTTCTCCATCTGGTAAGCAGTATGTGCTGACTATGGTAGAGGCGAGCACTGGATGGCTGGAAACTTATCCAGTTCCTCATGCAACTGCACGTAACACCATTCTTGGTCTGGAAAGACAAATCCTGTGGAGACACGGAACTCCAGAGAGGATTGAGTCGGACAATGGAACTCATTTCAAGAACAATCTTGTAAAAAACTGGGCCAAAGAGCACGGCATCGAGTGGATATTCCACATTCCCTACTATGCACCAGCTGCAGGGAAGATCGAACGCTACAACGGTTTGCTGAAAACCACTCTCAAAGCCATGGGGGGTGGATCTTTGAAAAACTGGGAGAAATATTTAGCACAAGCAACCTGGTTGGTGAATAGTAGAGGTTCAGTGAATCAAGCTGGACCTGCCCAATCAGATTTGTTGCGAAAGGAAGAAGGTGATAGAGTTCCTGTTAAATAGAGAAAAGAATCTGTTAGGCAAAACTGTTTGGGTATTTTCTCCTTCAGGAGAGGCCAAAGCTGCCCAAGGGGTGGTTTCTGCTGAAGGTCCTGGTCACACCTATTGGATGATGCAAGAAAATGGTGAAACTCAGTGTATTCCACAAAGAAATCTAACTTTGGCTGAGAGAGGTTAAATTCAGAGTGTTGCGCAGACACAGCATCGCGCCCAAGAGGAGAGTCCATGAGATCTACGGTGCACGAACCCTGAGAGCCCTGAGTCACCTGAGAGTCCCTGTTCCTTCCTTCGCTCCATCTGCGAGGAAACAAGCTGTTTGCTGTTTTTCCTGGGATTTGACTCTTTTGAATCATCTACATCTGAGATAGCCGGAATGGACTATGGTCTTTATTCACCTATTGTTGTAGATGTTATTTTAGATTAGATAAATGATAGTAGCAGCCAATGGAATTGTTTAGAAGGGGTGGACTGTGATGGTTTGAAACTGTTTTTTTAATTTTTTGCTTGCAAAGTTCAGAACAGAGAAAGTGAAAGAGTGTAAACAAGTCACTATTGGGTGTAAGAAAGCAAAATACTGATTGTTCTAAACACTTCCATTGGATAGATAGAAATGTTTAAGAACTATTACTCAAAACAAAGTGGGGCACTCTGCACATTCTGCGTTCGGCAGTGGGGGCAGTTGCTGGGCTGTCTGGCTGCTGTTTCTTCTTCTCTTCTGGCTGAAGATAACACACACTGACCTTGGCAGCTAAGTTAACAACTTTCTGCTTAACTAACTCCGCTTCTCTGTCCCGGGGGGTCTGGGGGGAAGCTCCTGGGAGAGGGAGGCCCCTTTGGGAGGGTCCCCTTGGGGGGAAGCAAAGGGAGATCGGTTGTGCTTTTCTGTTGATTGTATACATTTGTGAATGTCGTGAATTTTGTATATTTGTACATATTCATTGCATTTCATCGTAGATTTTAGACTCTGCTTGTAAATACAGCCTTCATTTGCTTCCAGACTGGGCTAGCCTGGTTACTTGTTGGTGGGGGGGAATTTCAGCTCACACTGACACAGATATACACTCCTACAACACTGACTACTAACAACAACTAGCAAGTCTTCTGATGTGCTCTAATGCAATATTCAAACCAACACAGAGCTCTCAGATTTTGAAAGCTAGAGGAAATAAACACATTGATGTCAAGAGACATTAGAGCTCTAATCATAGAATAGAATCATAAAATGCACTGGATTGGAAGGGACCTCTAAAGGTCACCTAGTCCAACCCCTTGCAGTAACCAGCAACATTCTCAGAGCCCCATCAAGCCTGACCTTGAATGTCTCTGAGGGTGGGCCCTGGGCAAACTGTTCCAATATTCCACCAACCTCAAAGTAAAGAACTTCTTCCTAATGTCCAAACTAAATTTGTTCTTCCCTAGCTTAAAACCATTACCCCTTGTCCTAGTGCTGTGTGTCAAAATAGTCCCATCTTTCTTGTAGGCCCCTTTCAGCTCCTGGAAGGCTATTATAAGGTCTCACCAGAGCTTTTCCTTCTCCAGGCTGAACAACCCCCATTCTCAGCCTGTCTTTTTAGGAGAGGTGCCCTCATGATTATTGCGGCCCTCTTCTGTACCCACTCAATCAGGACTATGTCTTTCCTGTGCATGAAGACTCCAGAGCCAGATACAGTACTCCAAGTGAGGTCTCACCAGAGCAGAGAACAGTGGCAGAATCACCTCTCTGGATCTGCTGGCCATGCTTATTTTGATGCAGACTAGGATGCAATTGGCCTTCCAGGCTGCAAGTGTGCATTGCGGACTCACGTCCAGCTTTTTATCCACCAATATCCCCGAGTCCTTCTCCGCAGGGCTGCTCTCTACCACATTCTCCCTCAGCCTGTATTAACAATGGATTGTCCCAAATCAGGTGCAGGACCTTGCACTCAGCCTTATTGAATCTCATGAGGTTCATCTCAGCCTGCTTCTCCAGCTTGTCCAGACCCCTCTGGCTCTACAATGTATGCTGCATTACACATAGAGGTTTTTATATAACTGAAATCTTGACCCATCAAGGTACTTTCCATGTGAAAGCATAAGGATTAAACCCAAGAAGAACAGAACTAAAATACAGATCTGCCTGGTAAATTTAGAGAATTACCAAACTCTTATCATCTATTATGTCATACGAGGAAAACAGTGTTCAGGCCACAGCACAGAGAGACAAGAATTTCCGTCCTGTATCATATTAGTGACTCATTAGCCTGGCAGCCTGGTTTTGTCACTAGCCTAATTTAAATTTTTTTTTTTAAGCTCTACTAAGCTTCTGTGATTATTTCCTAACCACAGAAATAATTTGTGCCAAAGAATTTCTCAGTAACCTGGGCCTTCTATCAGTCCTGAATTTGTTCCTCATATTTTGATGCCAATAGGGAGTGGATGAAACAGATCACAAATGCTGGGGTTTTTTCCCATTAGCCAGTGATAAATTAATCCAACACTTTGAGGTTTTTGAAGGAAAAAAATAGCCTTGGGAGCTGTAACACTTTTCAAAACATCTTTCATCTGTAGGGCTTCCAACGCGGGGGCACTCTACGGAGTACGGCAAGTGCAGTCACCAGTCAGACATGCACACAGGTGTCTGACTGAGCAAGAGTCACACGCTCAACAGTCAGAGGTCAAAACAGGCAAAGACAAGTTATACTCAAAGCTGCCAATGACAAGCTCCTATCCACGTGATTGATACTTGTTGGGAAAGTATTTCCATCTGCTCCCAAGGTGACTTCTCAAAATAACCAAAGAAACTAAACAGCCACTGCCTCTGAAGAATGAACATCTGAGTCAATGCACCAAGATAAAATTGTGTCTACCAAGCTCAGCAGCACAAAATCTGAAAAAAGGCTAATGCAGTTAAATTGTTAATTTGTTAAAACGCATATACAATTAAATTTCCATGTGAAAACTACATATGGCATAGACAAGACAACCAAACCATTCTTGAGTTGCCACAATTTGCAGTTGTAGAAAAACTTCTATGTAGAGAAGGCATCAGCAAACCTTTTACTACAGCCAGAAGATCTGCCTCACGGTTAATGCACAAGGACAAGACTCAGCTGCTGAAACGGAGATGTCAAACACTGGTTAGGCACCTTTGGGTATTTCGCACTCTCTCCAGCTGAGTGCCACTCCTGAACAGCACTGGAGTCTGTCATGTCTGTCAGGCCTGAGTGTACTTTTCTGGTGCCACCAAACTGTAATGTATCTGTCTTAAGTAGGAGTGCATTTAACTAAAAAGCATCTTCCTCTCACTAACAAAAAGTAAGTATGCAATGGTTATTTCACATCAAAACACACACAAATATACAGGACAAGGTGTTCTAAAAGAGGAAACTGAAGAGCATCACCTCCATGGCCTAGGAATCCTAAGGGTGAAGTTTTCAGAAGAATTTAACAGCTCAAGACAAGATCGATTGATTTCACCTGCAAACCCAAATGTCACACAATCAAAATACTTCAGCTCTTTCGCCTATCCATTCCGAAAGTGGTCTTCTAAAAATTGTAATACAGCAAGTAAAACATACATTATTTGCTCATCAGAGTTATATTCTTGTCATGTGCTCTGTAAGAAGTCTAGATATTTTCAATAGAAAGTTTTATCCACTTTTACACAACATTTGAAACTCATTCTTTTCACTGTTAGCAAAGAAAGTCTGAAGGCAGTCAGGGTAGCCAGGGAACACTAACTGACATGAAACAAAAGCAAATGAATAAAATAGTTACAATTTTCCCACTATCTTTGTAACTAACAACTCTGTTCCTTACTCTGTACTTGGTGGCAAAAGCCCCACTGTGATTCCAGTAAAGAGAAGTAAGTATCACAGCAATAACCAGTCTGAGGTATCCTAACTCTACCCTTGTAAAGGACAAGCAACAGAAAAGCACTGTGCAAAGAAGCTGCTGTATGTGTCTCTCTTCAGGAAAAACTCATCTCTCAATCTCAGCAGTAAAGGGAAATCTTAAAATGAAGGGGTAAAAGAGAACCTCAAAACCTTCCCTCTGCTGCCTCATGGAGAAACTGAACCTTCTCCCCTCCATTGCAGACTGTGGAGACTCAGCTGAGGAAGCCTGTGATGCATGAAGAGCAAGTGCAAGAACACACTAGAGAACAGATAGATGTAGAGGTGATAAGCTGACAATGCACTGTTGCTAGATGGGCAGAGATCACCTTGCTTTCCCTACCTCAGTTATGTAAAGGGAAAACTTAGGGTAGCTTAAGTCTCATCACACAGGGATACAGAACTACTACTGACTGTGTTACCTGTGTGGTATCTGTGCTGAACAGCTTACGCTAAATAAGGTCCTGTGTGCTTTATGATGTCAATGGAAAAATGCCTTTCTTACTCACATGGACTAAGGTTCAAAATGAAGATTGTATCCATGGGACAGCAATGTGCCCTTGTGGTCAAGAAGGCCAATGGTATCCTGGGGTGCATTAAGAAGAGTTTGTCCAGTAGACCAAAGGAGGTTCTCCTTCCCCTCTACTCTGTGCTAGTGAGATCTCACCTAGAATACTGCATCCAGTTTTGGGCTCCCTAATTCATGGGGGACAGGGATCTACTTGAGAGTCCAATGGAGGGCTACAAGAATGATTAAGGGACTGGAGCACATGCCTTATCAGAAAGGCTGAGAGACCTGGGGCTTTTTGGTCTGGAGAGAAAAAGACTGAGAGGGGATCTAATAAATATCTGAGGGATGGGTGTCAAGAAGCAGGGGACAGCCTCTTCTCACTTGCACCCCATGACAGGACAATGGACAATGGATACGAAGTACAGCACAGGAAGTTCCACCTCAACATGAGGAAGAACTTCTTTACTGTAAGGGTCACAGAGCACTGGAAGAGGTTCCAGAAAGGTTGTGGAGTCTCCTTCTCTGGAGACTTTAAAGACTGGATGCATTCCTGTGCCACTTACACTAGATGATATGGTCCTACTCTGGCAGGGGGGTTGTACTTGAAGATCTCCAGAGGTCCCTTCCAACCCCTAACATCCTGTGACCCTGTTAATATTATCCTCTACAAGCAAAAAAATCCAAACCAAACCACCACACCACCAAACCACACCAAAACACCCCACCATATGAAACAAGCTTAGTTACACAGCTCTCTAGAAAGCAAACCTACGTCACTGCTCAGGTTCAGCACAACTAAATCCTGGGTCCTATCCCCTAGTCCGGCCTCATTCTCAGCTGTGAGAAGTGTCTATCAAGAACTCCACAGCTGCTCTAGGGCATTATTTAATTTGCTCTTCAGCTCTGATTTTAAGTTTACACATGCACAGCAAAAAAATCAGTCTTATCTGTAAGAGCATTCTAACAAAAGACTTTGTATGACTTAAGCTTAAATGTGTAGTCACCTTTCCTCTTTTAGAAAAGCATTAACTCAACACTAGGAATAATGAAAGAACAAACCCAGATCTGAAGTATCCCATAGCAACAAAATGACAGTTCTTCAAGTCATAGCTTGCAAAAGCCACCTTTCTGCTATTCAGTTCTAAGGAGTTTACTTTGGTTTTAAAACTTTAACCATTTCATATTGTTTAACCAATACTGGGAGCTTTAAACTTAAACACACAAGATACATCTAATCAACTGTTTTCAGTTTAAGGCAAAAATGACAAGCAATGACATCTCAAAGTGTAAGAAAAGCTTTCCAAGCATTACCACAAAGGAAGGGGAAAAAAAAAAAAAAAAGCTGGGTGGGTTTTTGTTTGTGGGGTTTTCTGTTGTTGTTTACTTGCTTTATTTTTTGGTGTGTTTGGTTGGGTTTTGGGTTTTGTTTGGGTTTGGGGGGAGTTTTGTTTTTGGGTATTTTCTGAGGGAAGGATTGTTCTGGGGTTTTGCTAAAGCTGTTTGTCTGGAACAGGAGTAATCACCAGACCAGACTAGCATACATGCTGGGTTTGGCTGGCCAGACTAAATCATTCTGGTCCAAGCTTTTTTCTGTCCTGCCCTTAAGGAACTAAAACATTCACCCTTCATCAGTTGACTAGATGCAACTAGTCACACAAATATGAACACCCAGTGACATAATCAGATGTATCCTTCCTTCTCTGTATCAGATCTAGGTGTTCTCTCAACCACCAGGAAGCTAAATCAACTAATTTTGCAGCTGAAAATCTGGTAATATGGAGGTAGGAAAGCATCCCTGGCCCTGAGCTAAAGGAAGGGATGAAAGTCACTCTGTGTCACTCATTAGATGCTTTATGAAACTGTGTCCTTAATTAGTCATGCAGTGTGGAGAGACAGGGCAGTGTACAGTGTTTGATCCTTCCAGAAGAGCAGAGCTCTCTCATCCTGCTAATATTATTGGACATCACTATCAAATACATCCTCCTGGAAGCCCTTTCCTAAGAAATTATGTAGGCTGGGTGAAGGTGACTGGGAACAATCAGCATGGATTTACAAAACCGCATAGCCTTCTATAGTGAGATGACTGGCTCAATCAATTAGGAGAGCAGTGGTTGTTGTTTATTGTGCCTTTAAGAAAGCTTTTGACACATTCTCTTATCCTCACTGTCAAACTAATGAAGTTTGTCAAGATAAGGGGACAGAGAGGCAGACTGCAATCCATCTGAACTACTGCACGTAAAGGGTTATGATTAGTGGCATGAAGTCCAGCTGGAGGCCTCTCAGTACTGGTATACCCCAGGAATTGCTACCAGAGCCAAGTGCTGCTTAACATCTTTGTCAATGACCTAGATAACCAGAGAGAGTTTCCCTCAGCAAGTTTGCAGAGGTCATAATTTGGAGGAGTACACCAGATGAGTGCAGTGACATTCAGAAGAACCCCAAGAGGGCAAATGGGCCCACAGCTACCTCGCAAGTTCAACAGAGCCAATCTTCTGCTGGGGAGGACTAATACCAGGAATTGGTACAGGTTGGGGGTCAACAAACTGGAAAGCGATTCTTTCTGGAAGAAAGGGTTTTAGAAGGGGTTTTGGTGAACACCAAGCTGACCATTAGCCAGCAACATGCATTTACTGCACAGAAAGCAAACATCCTCCTGGGCTGCATTAGAAAAAGTGCTGACACCAGGCTCCCCTCAGCTCAATCTTGATGAGACAAATATGGAGGGGGTGGGTTCATTTCTGGGCTCCCCAGTGTTAGACAAACATGGACAATACTGGGGAGAGTCCATGAAGGACAATAAAATTAGCCAAGGGCCTGGAGTAGCTGTCTTATCAGGACAGACTAAGAGAGCTGGGATTGGAGAAAAGAAGGCTCAGAGGGAATCTTATCCATGTATATAACTAACTGATGGGAGGGAATAAAGAGGACAGAAACTGACTTCTCACTGGTCTCCAGTGACAGAACATGTGGAATACAAGAAATGTTGTTTAAACATCAAAAAAAAAAGAGGAAACTTTCCTACAGTGAGGCCATTTAGACACTGGCACACAGAATATGTCAAGTCTCCATCCCTGGAGACATTAAAAACCCAGCTTGACACGGCCTTGAACTGACACTGCTCTGTACAAGGGTTTGGACTATAAGATCTCCAAAAGTCCCCTCCAAACAGAATGATTCCATGATTAAATTTGGTACAAAACAAGTAAAGACCTGTGAGTTCAGTTCTCACATATAGAAAGACTGCTATAGATTCAGTCTGTTTTAAGGCCCTGTAGCATGCATGGGATGCACTCATATTTGACTCAAGTTTATATAGGTGGTCAAGAAAGTAAATTAAGCATAGGAAGGCAAATCCTAAATATTTATACTAATAGCTGCAAAAACATTAAGTGAAGTGACTGATCTGGAGATACTTATGGAATGTGTTCAGTGTAGTTCATGGGAGAAACAGAACCTAGGTCCACCCACAAAGTCTGAGCTGTGCTAACCAGCTAACACTTGCACAACTGTTTTGGATTCATGTGAAATACAATCCAAACCCATTTAGAAGTCTCTAGATAATTTCTTGGTTGAGTACCAGAATAGTGTTTCTTCTACTGGACATAATTTACAGCTGAAGTTGAACAAAAAGGTTAGGAATTACTCATCAGGTAGAAAGAACTCACAGGAATACTCCACTAACAAAGCAGCTCTTTCTTTATCCTTGCTAACATATCTATTAAAATAAACAAAACTGATCATATTGGCATAAATAAGAGTCACAGTTAAAATTAAATTTTAATAGCCTCATTTAAAGGTAATTGACTTGATTAGGAGCTAAAAAGACCTGGGCCTTCAACCCAGAAATGATTTGCACAAACTTTTATTACTAAGCCAATGAAAACCACATTGAGTCATCAGAAAACTTAAACTGACCTTTCTAAACCAGGGTGTTAGTAATCAGATAATCCTTATGAGTTACCCAATTAGTTACTAATCAATGTGTCATTTAATCATTTATATAGTCATAATCCCCCCCATCTCTCAGCATGTCTTTCTATTATTTCCTTCCATAATCACTAATGAAGCATGAACCTCCAGCCTTCTCACAAACAAGCTTCTTGCTATGCACCTAGATGACTGGGGTGAGGATGGGTAAATGCTGAAGGCAAATGTGTCCTCTGTGCATAAGTGAAAGTCTAACGCAAGGCAATCTTAGGAATTAATAGCAATAAACCCAAACTCCAAATCTGATAACCAAGACCAATTTTACTGACAGATCAGTTATTACAGAATAGCCTACCATGGAGAAGTATCCCTTAAGCCTCTTAGTTCCAAATCACTATTTTTTAATCTTAAGGAATCTTCTACTTCCTTTAACCTCCTGCATGTAACTGGACACAGCAGTTGCCTATAGCAATGGCACCGACCAAAAACTGATTAAGTACTAGACTAGCAGTGTGAAGGAGAGATTTGATACCTGCCTACAAAGGGAGACTGGCATTAACCTATGATTGTTCTAACAGAAGTACAAACCACTGAACTCTTACAGACCTCTAACCTGACTGCAAGAGTGGCAGATTCTGTGGTCGATGAAGACACTTGTGACAGAACCTGCATATGGTTTTAGGCAATTATACCAAACACCAGTGTTTGAATAAGACAAGGTTGTTCTGTTTCCATTTAAATACAAAAGCAAAAGCTTCATGATCACATACCTCATTGCAACATTGCTGCCATCAATAACTATTGGTCTCAGGTTGTCACCATCCTCTGTCATATCCTCCTGCAGTGGAGACTCTGACCTCTGAGACTCTATGGAAGATGCTTCACGTATTACACTAGTGTTAGCATTAGTTACAGTCTGATCAGTCTCAGTTTTATTCCCAAGTTTGACAAGTTCTCCCAAAATATCATTTATTAAAGCATCAGTACCAAGTTTATTTAGTACAAGCTGAACCTGCTCTTCAGAGTAACCCAATTTAAGTGCAAACTCCAGTTTGGTTTGATATTCTTTCACCACATCAGGGGGTTTTACTTCGTTAGGTACTATCTGAGCTTCTTCTATCCTAAAGTCTTGTAAGATTTCATTTCTTTTTAGTATATGAGGCTCTAAGCAAGGAGATCGGCACAGCTGTCGGTGAGTCTTAGGCAAATGTGATTCTGAAGCAGAATTATTCAGTCTTTCTGAATCATTATCAGAATTTGTGCTTTCTTCAGAGTCACAGCTGGAACTTCCAGAATTCTCTTCAGATGTCTCCTTGTCTACATCTTCTTTCCTAGAATTAACCTTATCCATCGTTGGCTTCTCCACCATTGACCAAGGTACAATTGCATTTATTTGTGTGCCACTGCTCCCCACATAAAGGTGGCCTAAGTCATGCCCCAGGTGATCCTTCAAGCCCATGAAGCTGCTGCATGTACTTGACTCCACTTTGCTGCTTTTCTTGTATTCCTGAATATAAAGTGTTCCGTATTCCTAAAGAGAGAACAAAAACGTTGCAACTGGTTACACAAATTACTTGTTTTGTATTTTCTTGCTGCTTCCTCAGAACTGCATTTACTCTCTCCCAATAGAGAAATATGACTTCTTTCTTTTAACAACAAAAAACCACAAAAACCTTTTTCCTAAGTGACATCTATAGCTAAGCAGATAAACAACTGATCAGCTGAGTGTATCATGCTTTCACTTAAACCTTTCTAGAAATGGGTTTGTGAAAGAATAGGAAACCAAATACTGCAAGTTTACCTACTGTAATACAGCGAGAGAAGTCTTGTCATGATTTAAAGAAACGAAAGTATTTATTGTAATAATAACAACAACAACAAAAAAAAAATCCAACACCTCCCCCGGCAATGCAGCTCTAAAATACAAGGACTAGAAAAGCTTTTTAAATTAGATACCGTGAAATTTCTGTTGAATAGAAGGAAATTAGCATAGTACCAGATTATCTGTCTTTTTAAACAAACTATCATAAAATGAACCTTTTACAGAAAATACGATTAAATAAAAACCTATAGGCCCTAAGACACTATTAGTTCAACTGAATATAATCTAAGAATTTCTGAATTCTCTTATGTAGTGATCATTAAGTCAACATGGACTAACTGCTCTCAGTAGAGTGCTGTTATTACTAACACATACAGCATTTAGAGACATGAATTGACCTAACGGCAAATAAAGCCAATGGAAGTCTTTGCACTGATCACAAAGGCCAATTCATCAAGCCAACAAGACAACACAATTGAAAGCTCACTTCAACTCCTGGTCTAGACTTGTGCAAGCCTTTTACTGAAACAAAACTATAGATGGATAGTGGACAGTGTCCTGAAGGGTCAAACCCCCAAAACATGCCTTAGCCCAGACAATGGGCTAAGCACCTGTCAATATGCTAACCTGGTCAGTTCCTGGGGTCCAGATGGCCAAGGCAAAATGCATAGCACATGTGATTAACATTGTAAGCACCTGTGAGTGTGCAAACCTGGACACTTCCTGGGGGGCAGATAAACATGTATCATGGGTAATTAACTTTGTAACACAGGTGGGAACTGTGTGTGTCTCTGGCCATGTGTGGATATGCCCCATCCCATAGGTCCAGTTATCAGGGTTCTGTGTTACCAAAGGGCATTAATTGTCTTGGAACAGTATTGAGACCAGCCGAGAAGTCAGGCAACTTGCCTTGTCCTCACCCAGACAGCAACAAGAGCCAAATACTGCCAGAGTAGCAGCTGAAGGGCGTGCACGAACAGGCAACAACTACTCCCAGGCCTTGCACCTGGACCAAGGCAGAAAGGGGAAAAACTCCATGAGTATTGAATCCCAGAAGAGGCTACAGCCTGGCAACGGAGCACACAAGAGAGCCCCCCTAACCCTCTCCAAGCCAAGGACTGCTTGAATTATAGCCACAGCATCTGGGAAGATACCAGACAGAGGAGCAAGTTATGAGTACCTGGCTAATCTGCCACAGGATCCCATTTGTGGGGAAAACACAGATCACAGCACCTGTATGTCCGATTTGAATTGCTCTATTGGAAATGTTAGATCTGTGCTTAAATCATTTAACTGTCTTTATATGTAGAATGTAATACCCACAACCAAATAATTTAACCTGTAAATACACTTTCTACATACGTTACGGCAGTGTTTGAAGATACCACTGCTAGGAAATAGTAATTATAATATATATAAAAATATACATTTTATTACAGACATGTATGAAGAATGGAAGAAGAAAAGTTCCAAATTTCTGGATGTCATACACTTGCCACATTAGTTTTTCTGGAGAATTTTACATAACCATATTATATAGAAGTTAATTACTTAACTTCATCACAAGGATTACTTCCACAATCTACATTTAAAGGCAAATTGCTACTTCTTTCACCTATTTTGTTCTGTTAAACAGGAATCTTTACCAAGTGCTTCAGTAAAGAAAGTGAAATTATTACTTGTAGATAAAAACAGACCGCATGGACCAATGGTACTGCAAACTCTCCATGAAAAAGAATTTATGTTAAGGGAAGGCTATAAAACAAAGTTCTTTCGCACTTCTTTCTTACAAGGCAGAACATAAAAACAACATAGATAGGCAAAGGACTTCACTTGAACTTGACAGATACATTACAGACAAAGATTTCATCAAGGAGGATATACTGAGAAAAAATTCTATGTCAATCAGAATCTAATAAAAATTACAGGTATGTCTCACAAATAGCCAAAAATCTCCATTAGCAAACACGTCAACTTTCCCATTCCCTTAGAGATTAGTATTTAGAAATGACTTGGCATTTTAAAAACATGGTGTACTTTCCTCTTCTTGGGATAAAGATCTGAGAGAGCACACAAGAAATTCATGTAGACTTAAGACAAGAGAGGATCAAGCAAAAAAATCCAATCCATGGTTCAGTAAAAGCAAACTCTAATGGTGATGAGTGTCAAGACATCACCACTGTGGTGGAGCTTTTTGGTTATGGGGCAGAAAAACCACTTGAATAAATGAGCAAACAAACAAGCAAATCTATCTATCATCAGCACTTTCATCTCCAACACCTTAAACCAAACAAAATTGATAGGAAAATACTCCAAAGTTTTATCTAAACCTGACCTTGTTAGAAGGCAGCAGGGCTGTAATTCTCAGGCAATAACTGATCAATTAATATTACTGCCTCAACTCTAAGCTTTAGGATTTCAAGCAACATCACAGATTAAACACATGAGAATATAGGAAATGCACCTTTCCACAGAATGATTTATTAACTAACATAATGTACTCAAGAGCACAGTGCAGTAACAAACCACAACAACATCCCAATGAAAGGATACAGTTAAAAAACCAACACTGTGGCCTTCACAGAACTGACACACACACAAAATAATAATAATAAAAAAAAAATCTCAAACAAGAAACCCCTATTGGAAGCAGGGCTGCTTAGCAACCAGCCTGTAGTTGCTAGGATGCACTCCTTTAACATACCATCATGAATACTAGCACAGCGAAAGAATAATTTGGTATGAACAAAAGCCTATGAAAGAGAGCGGGACTTAAGTGCGTCTGGTTTCCCCTCAGAGAACAATGCAGCTGCCAAACCGATCTGGAAGCCCCGACATCATTGTTCCACCAACCCCACAATCTGCTCTGACTCGAGGAAGTCTAGTTAATGGGCGACACTTTTAAGCTGGACTGAAAAGTTGAGCTGGCTCATGTACCGCCACTGCAGAATACGGGGAGATAATGGGTCACTGCCTAAATCCGTGTACTGTGAAATGTCATTTTAGTATTGAAGTAAAAGTAGAAAGAGGGTCTGGTTTGGGTTTTTTTTTTTTTTTTGGAAGCGGGGGAAGAGAAGGTTGCATATTAAGAACATGGAATAAACAAAGCTTGAAGTGCATAGATCAGAAAGAGGATTAATTTTTTTTTTTTTAGTGTTAGTTAAAATAATACTTAAGTCATTATCCAATCACTTCTTCCTTGAAGTTTAAGTGCTTACAGCAGCTACAATCCTAACATTCTCCACTGGGATTGAAGGAAGTCACTAGCATATGCATGTGTCTGAAGATCAGGTATTATATGAAACACACTTTAGATGATTTGCACATCAACTGCGTATGAAAAAATGACAATAAATCAAGTTTTGTCCATTGTTGGGAATGTATACATAATCAGCCTTGCATCTACCTGCTTTAAGACATCTGTCAATCTTCATCTTGATCCAATATATAATTGCTTCTTTTGCCCAGAACTCTACTCCTTTTCAGAAACTATTTAAGGAGCAGACTAATAAGAGCAGCAGCTTTAAAATCTGACACTGACATACAGTTATGATACTATTGCTTTAAAAGACTAGTTTAAATTATATTTACACTGTAAGTCCAAACCTAAAGATTTCCAAAACAGTTTTGCATAAGTAGTACTCTGTTCCTGGCATACAAACAGTATTTATTGTCAGTAAAATTTTTACAATGTCTGTGAACTTTGTACACTGTATTTGTGGCCAGCAGAATCTCTTAGAAATGCTATACTCTGGAGCACCCAACATGATGTCCTTTATGAGGTTCATTAATTAGAACCATGAAAATCAGATGTCACTGCTGAATGCTGCTGGAATTGATTATTTTATCTTGATTTGGTTAGTGAAAAGCAACATGCCAGCCAGTCTGGCATGAATGAATTTGTATTCCAAATCTTCACTAGTGTACCTATATATAGGACAATGCTCACAAAACCAGAAAAGGTCACACCAGAAGAGAAAAACTCCTTATTTACAAGGAGCTCTCATTACACACATATGGATTTACAGTATTACAATGTAATATAACTAGGAAAAATATTGGCTATAAAAGCCTGACTCTACTGAGGGGCAAAAACTCTTATCAAGGAAGTCTTAAACTTTTGAGTATGCTCACCACAGATGAGTAACAGAATTTGTATTTGTGAAAAAGTTAATAAAATAGGTAACTCCCAACTAAGAAATATTTACTGCAATAAGTTTTAAACTGCAGCCTGTTTAAATCTACAGTATTTCACACTAGGTTCATTGTTAAAGGCCTAAAATACTGTATTACTGAGTTAAAGACATTTATCAAGTCTAAGTGTAATAGCTGAGCGCTGTGCTACTACATTGTAGAAGTGTAAACTTTGCCCACTTCTTAGAAGTCATCACTATTTTCCACTAACCACTAACAAAAATCAGCTCATTAATTCACCTTCACAGAAACCAAGTATTTCTCAAGGGCATGTGGGCAAGTAGATCATTTAATCTTTTAATGTGTAGTCAGAATATTTTCCACTTACAATTCAGCATAAGAGAAGCTATTTAATACAAATTTAGTTCAGAGAGGAAAATAACATGGAGTAAAAAAGTGTCATGTGGCACAGTATAACAGAAATTATTCTCAAAAGATCATCAAAAGTTTCTGAAAGTACATTCTACAGTGAAATAGTTCAGCATGTTTTCATGAAGGCAGACTTTTTCTAAGTCTTCTAAACACAAAATGGAAAATGCTGACATCGCAGTTTGTTGAAACACTATTATTACTTTTACTATTTATACTATTGGCACAAAGAGAAGTGCAGAGCTGATGAGAAAAGAAAAAAAATGAACGTATCAGTTATCCAAATGATAAAGATACGGCAACAATGCAAATAAAATAATGAATATGTAATAAATACCTACTGCTGTAGTTTCTATGTATTTAATTGCCATTGTATTTCAGTGAGTGCTGTTGTCTGCATCATTCTATCCAACAAAGGAAGGATGTCCCATTGAACAGATTGGTTAATGCTCTGGGGCAACAGATGTCTACTGGAACTGCAGGAGACCAGCAACTGGTGGCCTGCCCATCTTCTGAAAACTTTCAATAGAC
This sequence comes from Indicator indicator, assembly GCF_027791375.1. Taxonomy (NCBI): domain Eukaryota; kingdom Metazoa; phylum Chordata; class Aves; order Piciformes; family Indicatoridae; genus Indicator; species Indicator indicator. Next base: position 18,586,873 of record NC_072010.1, on the reverse strand, counting down.
TCATGCATATGTTCACACAATAGGGCATGTGGTAGAAATGCAAACCTCTTTTTAACCCTTTTATATGCTCTCTTTCCCTCTCAACTGATATATGAAGGTCTTTGTTTTGGTTTGGTTTTTTCTTTACAGGATCCTTGGAACATAAGCTCACAGAGCATACAGTGTTTGTTCTTCAGCCTAATATCTAAACTCAAAACAAAGTAAAATGGATTAGAAACTATAAAAAACAGCTAGGCTAGAAGCTTTGATTTGGAACACGCTCCCATCTGAGAACATCCTAATGCTCTATCTTGCACTACAGTATTTTCAGAGAGCCCATAATGGAGGTATTTCCATTTTCAGAAACAGGAAATTTCACTCATTGTATGGTGGTGGACTTTTTCTAAAGCTTTTTACACCAGTCACAAATTACAGTAAATAATAGGTTATTTGGAGGAAAAAAAAAAAAAAAGAGTAAATACCTATAAGTTATAGTTGAAACCTCCCATTCTTCCCAGGGGGCTAGAGAATTAGTTCTGTTGATGGCTACTGCCTACCATTTTCAAATTCTGGGAAATACACCATTACTGATGCTTTTGAAAGTTCCTTAATAGAAAGCACTGGGTGAGATCATTGCTCTTCTATATACTTAGCCTTCAGACATAACTGTTTTCCTTTCCCTCTTTTTCTAAGAGATACCCCAAGTGTACAAATCTCAGCCGACACACAGGCTAGCTACGTTGTCCAAGCACAGACCGGTAAGGCTGAAACACCAGAAAGGTGAAACTTCCAGTTTCTGCAGAGAGAAGCCCATATACTTACGTTCCCTGGAAAACACACAGACATTGGTTTCTTGTAGCTGTTCCAGAAGCAACTCCTTAACACGATTTCAGCTGCAGACTTCAGGCAAGCAAGCAGAACAATGAATGGACGAACAGATGGACCCGCGATGTCTTTGCTTAACCTATTACTGAGCAGACACGGAGCCAATCACGACCCGCAGAGCTCACAATTAGTTGGCTGGGCAGATGCGAGGCAACCTCCCCACCCTACATCAGGTTTGGAGGTTTCTAAGATAAGCAAGTTGATGTCATTCTCAGGGTCTGCCCCGGGCAGCATGTGTATTAACGAGGGGTGTGCAGCAACAATAGGCCATACAAAAGAGACTAGCAGGCAGCTGCTGTATGAGAGCCAGAGTCATTAGGGAGCAGGCTGCCAACATGAAACACCTGGCTTGGGCAGACTTCAGCTTCTCTTCATTGTTTCTAATTCATGAAACAAAGAAAGGAATTATTTTTAAGTAGTAAAAGTTTTGAGTTCCTATTAAAATGTATCAGTCTTAAGGGATATAATCCCTTCTATTATAGAAACAAAAAGTTCTTTGTAAGGAAAAATATTAAGAAATAAATCTATCAGTAGCTATTGTAGTCCCCTTTTCTTGTTAGCAAAATGAATCATATGGGTATAAAGTGCAAGGAGGTGTGAAAAGAGCCCACACTAAACATTGAAATCTAGTCAGAAACTGCTTTCTGAATTTACTGACACTTGTACATAAGTCAATAAATTTAATAAACTTGCATTTACACACAACTCGAACAGAGTACTTGTGGGTAATTTCAATGGAAGGTGAAACTGATTAAACTAAAACAACATAATATTAATATGTGAAATGATCGATATTTTAAGTAGTGGCATTGAAACATTAGGGCACTTCATAGAAAGGAACAATGAACCACTCTGTTGTTCTGCAGTGCCATTTGTTTGTGACACAACTTCTTTCCCTTTTATTTCAAAGATCTGTTCTAGATGCCTAGATCTTCCTGCCTCTTTGCAATGATGAAATATCTGAGCAGAAATCAGGAGCTAGGCCATTACCAGCTTTTTATTGGAGTTTTTTTTTAATCGAAGTAAGCAACATAGAACCGTGTACTCCAGTCCATGCTTCCCCTCACTACCCAACATTTCAAATACTCCCAAGACCTGGAATACACACATTTAGCAATACAACAGTAGCAAGGTTTGATCCATGATAAAAATAAATAAATAATGGAGCAATGTAGACTAACAAAATAAAAAAGTTGCTGCTGCTGCTTCTGGTAACTTCAGCGTAGACAGCTCATGACAGAGAAGGAGGATATTCTACTTTTGCAAATGACTGACTATTAGAAAAGCATATTTAGTGAACTTCAGCATTGTTACATGATTAAAACCACAGAGGCAGCTGCCACCCTCTGCTTGGGAGGGCAGGTGATCTACTGTGATTTAAAAGAAGAAAACAACGAAAATAGGCTTGTTAGTACTGTTTTGAGTAATTTCCCAAGTTTTATGTGGATATTCAGGGCGTAGCTTAATGGTGATGGTGGAGTTAGGTCAATGGCTGGACTTGATGATCTTAGAGGTCTTTTGTAACAGCAACACTTCTATGATTCAACATAGTAAATGGAATCCCACACCATCATGATACTACAACAATGCATTTATCATGTACCCAGATATTAAGATGCAAATCAGAAACTCCAACTGTAGTTTCTCTACACTGTCCACCTAAGAACAACTACTAACACTATTTCGGAGCTTTTAAGTCAGAGGCGGGAGGAGACTCGTTACTAATTTCTGCCACTGTGAACACAAAGAATAAGAGAAAACTACCCATGAGCACAGTGTGATGCCTGATCTCCAGCACTGGATTAAGCGTCTTTGCAAACAGCAAATAAAAGCAGTGATCTGAAAAAGCTAATCAGTCCCTGCTGTGGTATTTAGACTACCTCAGTTGCTGGTATTGGATAATGTTAAGCATATTAAAACTTCTGTAAGCAAAATAAGAAGCCAGTCCATTTCACCTATCTCCAAGAACTGCCCTTAAATGCAAGCAGGATCACTTGGCTAGTCTTCAGCGGAATATCTTCCCAGCTACATCCAGGCACTTCTTTTGCACTACCAGAAATAATTGTTTTGCAGAGGACACCTATGATACCCTCTATGTACATCTGTAAGAAACTGAGAACTCCATAGCACTGAAGCACTATACTTACAGCTCTACAAGAACAACTAGGGCAAGCAATCTGCCTTAAAAATGAGGCTGTAAAAAGTTTACTTGTAAAGACCTGCTCCTTCAATGTCTTCTATAATAACTATAAGAATACTCCCAACTCCAACCCAAACAACTCTCCATACTCCAAGTGAACCAGGTCTAAACTTTAGTTGCAGATTAATGTCCATGCTGCAGCACTGGCTATGACCAAAGTGAGAACAAATACATTCTGAAGACTTATATTATAATGTTTAATTTATAGAAAATATTCTAGCAAGCTGAAGCTGCATGAATTAAGACATTTTGTAATTCTACCTTAAACTAGCTACCTGTTCTGTATCTTCTCAGCTCTTCTCTAAAAGAAATTGGGCTGTCCGCAGTTTACAAGATGTCAGATCATTCATTTAATCATGCTTGTGATGACAGAGAAGCATTCATACTAAGGTTTAACCAGTACATAGGGCTTCCTTCTGGGAATGGTGAGCTCAACAAAGAAACCTTAGCAAGAAACATCTGTGAGATGCTATAATAGCATCACTGTAAGGTACACAGTGCAAACAGATAAAGCTAATACTACTTCTTGTGCCAAAACCTCCAAATTTATCAACCTGACTTAGTTCAGCAATCTCCATACCTTACCGTATCTAAAATAAAAGAGTCAGTAAGTTAAACTTAGTCATTAATACACAACAAACACAACAGCTTTTCAGAGTTCTGGTCTTGGGACACAAAAACCTATGCAAGCTATAAAAACCTATTTTCATGGCTCCTAGAGATTGGACATTGCGCACAGTGCTCCTCAGGTCCCTAATACCACTTGATGAAACAGCAGAGCAGAACAATATCCAGAACTGGATGGTGGAAGGAGATTTTGGAATGGCACACAACAAGGTGATGGGATGCTGCAGAAAGACAGAGACCAGAGTGTCCCCTCCCCCCAGCTGCCCAGTTTGGTATGAAAAGCATGCATGCGAGGATCAGAAAGACCAAAGGAGGGAGAGCTAGAGCAGCTGGGAAATTCAGAAGCATAAGTTGAACATATTACGGAAGCACTACTGTAAGGGAAAATAAAAACCAACTAATACTCAAAAAAAAAAAAAAAAGCTAGTTCCAGCCAACTCATTTCAAACACATTGAAAACAAAGACTTACTTAAAAAGAAGTTATTTTATGCAAACATACACAACAATCATTTTGTAACTCAAGTGGCATTATTGCAGCAATTAGAAAGACAACTTGTCCCATTAAAGTATTTCATTATCTTTTATTGTAGAACTTTATGCTGAGCCTCCAGTAATATGCAGTGCATCTGCAAGAATATGATGAACAACTTGAATCAATCACATACAATTGTATTTATGAAATAGAAATGAAGACAGACTGAAAGAGTTGGGGCTGTTCAGTCTGGAGAAGAGAAGGCTCCGAGGTGACCTTATTGTGGCCTTCCAGTATCTGAAGGGGACCTACAAGAAAGCTGGGGAGGGACTTTTTAGGATATCAGGTAGTGATAGGACTAGGGGGAATGGAATCAAGCTGGAAGGGGGGGGATTCAGACTGGACGTGAGGAAGCAGTTCTTCAGCATGAGAGTGGTGAGAGCCTGGAATGGGTTGTCCAGGGAGGTGGTTGGGGCCCCATTCCTGGAGGTGTTTAAGGCCAGGCTGGATGAGGCTCTGGCCAGCCTGATGTAGTGTGAGGTGTCCCTGGCGATGGCAGGGGGCTTGGAACTAGATGATCCTTGTGGTCCCTTCCAACCCTGACTGATTCTATGAAGGTTGTATGCTACAGACAAAACTCACTGCTGTGCCATTGCAAAATATCCTACATTTACTGTTGGACTTGGGAGCTCTAAAGGAGGTGCTTATCATTAAAATTATAAGGTGGCAATACAACAGAAATTCTTCTTTTCTGGTCAGTATGTTAAGAGATGCAAATTATCTTCTTTGAAAGAAATTTTAATTTTGAGGAATAGTATGTGGTGCTTTAGACTGTATCTACACACAGCCATAAAAAAACCCCCAAAGCTACCACCACTATACAGCTATATAGAAGAGAGTGGATTAAATGACCAGTGAAAAGTGCCTAGAATTCAGAAAGACAACTGATATTATGATAAAGATCAGTAATGCTTTGCCTAGAAAATAGCTGGGTTGCTGTTTTTTAAAAAAGCCTATTTAAGAAGAATCAACTCTATTTTCAAGTGCAGCAAAATTTCTAGGTCAAAAATATGCATTTTCAAATGCATTAAAGCAAAGCAGCAAGGAGTTTTCACTCTTTGAAGGAAGACTCATCTGCCTGTAGTTACCCCTAAAACTTAAAAAAGCAGAGATGCATTTTCCAGCAGGTTGTCACCTTTGAAGTAGGTTAGAAGGTCTACAGTTTCTAGTATTATCCCATTAGATCACCAGTACTGACTGTATACAAGAATTGAGCAAACCATTGCAACATTTAGCATGATATCCTCTAGTATGTTTTGAAGATAAAAGGAAACCCCTAAGTTTTACCATAGGTAGTGATTACCTTTGGGCTAACCATGGGTATAAACAGATCTGTGAGTAGACAATGGCTGTGACCATGACCTGTTTGTTATCAGATGACAAGGTGCCTGCCTACAGCTGCACCTAACTGCACAACCTGCATACATTAGAGGTCCAAACAGGCTTGAGGCATACCAGCCTACACACAGAATGAAGCAGCATTCTCAAACAGCAAAACCACTGGCATCATCCATCAGTACCACGCTGAGAAATAGCTCCTGAAATGACACATATTTTCTGAAGCAAATATTTTAATTTTGTGGATTATTTTGATTATGTGACTAAATTTAAACCTACTATGTTTACCTAAGAGGATAATGAAAAAGTAGCCATCTCAGCACTGTAACTTCAAACATTCATTGCAAGCATGCATTCCTAAGCATCGCTCCTTCCGTAGTATCACAGAATCATTGAAATTGGAAGAGACCTTTGGCAATCATCCGGTCAAGCAGGGCCACTTAGAGCCAGTTGCCCAGAATCCCAAATAGCTCCAAGGATGGGATTCCACAACCTCCCTGGGCAATCTGTGCCAGTGCCTGGTCACCCTCACAGTAATAAAGGGTTTCCTGATGTTCGGAAGAACCTCCCATGTTTAGTCTTTGCTTATTGCCTCTAGTCCTGTCCACAGGCATCACTGAAAAGAGCCTGGCTCTGTCCTCTTTGCACCCTCCTTTTGGGTATTTATATAAATTGGTAAGATTCTTCTCTTCTCCAGGCTGAAAGGTCCCAGCTCTCTCAGCCTCTCCTCATAGGAGAGATCCTCCAGTTCCTTACTCATCTTTATGGTCCTTCATTGGACTCTCTCCAGTCTGTTTCTCTTGTACTGGGCACAGCACTCCAGCTGTGTCTCACCATAGCTGCATCCCTTGAAGTGGCTGCACTACCCCTCCTAATGTAGCCCAGGCCAGCACCAGCTTTCTCTGTCACATTGAAGGCTCAAGGACTGTGCCATCTTGAAGCGGATGCTCCAGCTCAAGCGCAGTTAAAGCCCTGCAAAAACACAAGTCATTATAACCATACCTGCACAAGTACAGAAGGGCATGCGCACGTAGGCAACGTGACCACAGACGTCTTGTTTCCGAGGGCAGTAAGTCAGGTGGCTAGAAATTCTTGGGTTTTTGGGGGGTAAGAGAACCCAAGAGAACTCCACCAAATGGCATCAATGAAATGTTTCCCTTCACTAGGCACATAAGCAATGTCATCATTTCCACAATTCGGCTGGTTAAGCTTCAATTCTGCAACTATGTCCATGTTTGTAGGGCTAAAACCCTTCACTCCCTGCTCTGATACAACCATGCATAAGAGTTATAGAATCATAGAATCAAAGAATCAAGAAGGTTGGAAGAGACCTCAAAGATCATCGAGTCCAACCTGTCACCCTACACCTCATGACTATCTAAACCATGGCACCAAGTGCCACGTCCAATCCCCTCTTGAACACCTCCAGGGATGGTGACTCCACCACCTCCCTGGGCAGCCCATTCCAATGGCCAACCACTCTCTCTGTGAAGAACTTTCTCCTCACCTCCAGCCTAAACCTCCCCTGTAAGCCTTTCTTTAGGACTGAGGCCTCGTTTACTATTTCCTGTCCAGAAAAACCCTTTCACATTACTTAAAAATGCAAATGTAAATGAAAAATACAACAGCTGCAACCAGCACCAAGAGGTAGGTCTAACAGTCCTAAAACATATTAAAAAAATTAAAAGGTCACCTGCCACTGGTTATCAAATTCTAGCCTATAAACACCAAAGGGTCTATCCAGTTTTACACCCTTTTCCAAAGAGATTTAAGAAAATCCAACCTGCAGTTCAGCTACTTTGATGATGGGCCTTCCAGCTCTACCACAAAGCCTTCATAAGTCTGCAAGCCAGAAGACACTGAAAACCCCTGCTGTGCACCAAGATGGCTGTTGAGCAACTGCTGTCACCAACATCAGGGCATGCACAACATGCCGCCAATTTCTGCAACAAACAGGGAACAGGGTTGGTTTTAAGATTATCACTGAAGGGCACTCTGTTTCATTTCTTTAATAATTTTATTATTTATGAATCGAAGCAAGGACACCGAGAAAACATGCTAGGCAAAAAAAAATAGTTTCCAGGAATACACATTAGATTTGGTCTCTTCAGAACTTTCAGAATGAGTCACGCTGCTGTTTAGATGCTTTCTGAGCGAGGCAATTTGAACTGTCTAATTAACTTTCTCTGTGACAATATTGGGTGGACGGACAACGCCTACAACTGTACAAAGTGCATGCCACCATGCTTAGCAAAGTACTTTTATTCAAATTTGTTCTGTCAGAAGAAAATCCTCTAACAAAACTAACATGGTTATGTGAAAAAGAAGTATTCTATCATTTAAATACAAATTTAAGGGACTTAGCTAGTCAACCTACATCTTTTATCTGTGCCACAGACTATTATTAAGAGCCTGAAAGGCTCGTTAGAGGAAAAATAGGCCTCTCAAACTGTCTAGCAACATGGCCAGGTTGTGTTTCAGGTCATGCTGCTGGCAACAGAGCTCCCTAATCTCCAGGGCTCCTGGATGGAGTTCAAGGTGTTGGTTGGACTCTGTGTCACCCTAAATGGCTTCACAGGGTTATGCTTATTTGAGAGACAATTCCAGTGCCTGTAATACATGGCTGCAGATGTCATTTTGAACTGGAGCCTTCTGAGAGAGCTGCCAGCAGTGGATTTTCCGCAAGACTTTCAGCCTTGCCATTTACTCTTCAATGGGATGAAAGAGCCAGAGAATGCATTAAGGTCCAATTTTCTACTTGTATTTAGTAAGTTAAGAATCAGAGAAGACAAAGATGGTCATACAGTTTGTCAAGACACATTTAGTGTATAACGATTTCTTACCTTCTGGAGAAACCTTTAATAGACCTGAACAGTAGTAACAATAACCAGCTCTTACAGAACATGGGTTACTGTAGCTGCAAATCCAGGCTCAAAAACAAATAGAAAGAAAATAACTACACAGAACTCTGTCTTACTACTTGTCATTTAAGTATGGCTTTTCTTCAGACTCCTGAACTCAGGAAAGACCACCAAGAGTTCTCAACACTGAACCATTCACACCAGAATTTGAATCCTTACATTTTCTACATAATAAAATAGGTTATTAAACAGAAGTGAGCAAGCTAATATCAAACCCCCCCCCCCCAATTGGTAGTGATTTCACATAATTTTTATAGGTTTTCAGAGCAATTTCATTCTGAGCTCAGAAGTTTACAACTTTTAGATTAGAAATTAGTATGGCATGCCAAATTTCTTTATGTTTAGTCTCCACTTTATGATTTTTTTTAAGTTGAAAAGCCAAGTATGTTTTAGTTCTGTGAATATCTGCAGATACCCTCGTTAAAGTTAACACTTCAAGTCCTTTCCAGCCTCCGGAGCTTCTATTTGGCTTTTCAGAGTCCCATCTTGCCATGAAGTTGATCTAACAATGACAGATACAAATGGGAAGACTTAATTCAGAACTATGAAGATACTATTAACATTTAAAATAAAACAGTTTAGTTTGGAAGGGATCTCAGGAGATCAGCTAGCCCAACAAACTCCCATACAACACACATTCAGCTACAGTAGGTTGCTCAGTGCCTTTTCCAAGTCAACTTCTGAGCATCTCCAAGGCTGGTGATTCCACAACCTCTTCAGGTACCTGTCCCAGTGCCTAGGTATCCTCATGGTGACATTCTTCTTCAACTCCATCCAGAAATTCTTGTAACTTCTGACTGCAGTCCATTGTCCTTTTGCTGCATGCCTCCAAGTTCAGTACTTTGTCTTCTCTATACCCTCATATTTTGCAGCTGAAGACAGCGATAAGATCTCCCTTAGTCTTCTCTCAGTAAGGCTGAAGAAATTTAGTTCTCTTACTCTCTCCTTGTATGTGGAGTACTTCAATCCCCTAATCACCCTGGTAGCCATCCACCGGACTTGCTCCAGTAAGTCAGTGTCTTCTCCTGTCTGTCAGAGACCAAAAACGGAGACTACTCCAAATGCTACCACATCAGTGTCAACAAGAGGCAAAGAATCACTCCACTTGATCTGTTGGCTCTTGCTAATACAGACTATTTGGCCTTATCACCTATTTCTGCAACATCATCCTGCACTCACCAAGGGATGAGACTTCACTTTCCACAAAAAGCATTCCAAGTCAGCAGATGAACTAAACCTTATTTGCAATGCCCACTGGGGGTATCTGTTTCCAGCCCATCCACTACAAACATTCTCTTTCCAGTGCTCCTGCAGGCATATGGATGAGCACATCCAAGCTGCAGATAAGCAGTTCACACTGCTCACAGAAGTATGTTGAGCACAGCAAGAAACATTTGACTTAAAATGATGGTACTTGTTTTCACACCAATGAGTTTATCTGAGGTGTCTCTTGCTACAGCTACACACATCAAAAAGTAACCGATTTGTAACATACCAAGTTCTGAAATTGAGCAGCATCCTGTCTGAAGTATTAGATTGGTACCACAATCTCATGAAACTCTGGAGCTGCCAGTTCTATGAAACAAATCACAGAACACCATCACCAAATACTGGGCAAAACCCTGAGGAGAGACCATGCATAGTACCAACAGTTAAACTTACCAAAGTCAGAGTAATTATTTTGAGTCTTGAAAAAGACTGCCTGCACAATTCCACAATTACTCTGTGAAGGTCTGTAGTTTAATTTCTTCTAATTTATCAAGGAATGGCGGTTTAACAAGTTTCACTTATAACATAAGTGGTGGTCAGTTCAAGACAGAGAACTCACAAGAAAAAGTTGCAACTTTGACTGAGTCTTGGTTTTAAGGTCAAACTCCAACTACTGTGCAACACCTAAACATACTCATGAGCCACACAGTCTTTTGCTGGAACCAGATGAAGGTTACTTCAATGTAGCATGGTACCAGATGTTATTTTCTTCCACACAACAGTTACAATAAAAGCTATTAACAGAAAAGTGAACAAATGGCTGGTGAAACAACAGCTGAAACTGAAAACTTTGATTTTAATCTTCCAGTGGTAAGTGCAGGCTGTAGCTCAGCAACACTTCAAGAGACCCTGACTGTAATCTCAACACAGACAGTTCCAGAAAAATGTAATGAGTCCAATTCACAGCTCAGCAAGAGCAGCAAAAGCCCAGTTGGCAGCCCAGCAAGAATGACAGCAGCAATCCCAGAAGCAGCTGCTACACAGACTTGTGAACCCAGGTGCACAGCCCTGGGCACTTGCACATCATTGCCCTTCCCTAGCCAGAACAAACCATTTCCAGAGGTGTATCTGGCATTACAAATAGTGTGTATTGGAATTATTGCTGAAGGAGAAATCACCTGAGCTGAACGTTTTAAAGGTGGAAAGGCATTAGGGGATGTGGCTGCAAATTATGAGGCCATCAGACCCTCCACTTTAGATAAAGCGGAGAACTCCATGAAAGTGTGGATGGTACTTTCTGTAAGTGAAATGTCTCTCATCAAGGATGAGGCCATGCGTTCATGCTGGAAATATTAGACAATTCAGTCATTCAAACATGAGCTTTACAGATGACAAAGGATTGAAGAGACTTGTCAAAGCATCAGTGTGGTGGGTTGAAAATTTCCCCCAACATCAAATTGCCAGACCAGCTCAGATGGAAGCAAATGAAGCTGTATTTACAAGCAAAACTACAATCTAAAATGAAATGCAACTAATATGTTCAAAATATACAACATATACAGGTATTTACAATTTCTAAACAGCACAATAACCCCCCTGGACAAAACCAGGGGACGAATAATAGCTTCCCCACTCCCTGCCCCCTTTCCTCTACTCCCCTGTACACAAGGGACAAGAGAAAGAGCAGAGCATTGTTTGTTAGTGCTTAGCCATAACAAAGAACACAGCCAAGGTCAGCGAAGCCAGGAGAAGCACCAGCCAGAGTGGAGGAAGCAAAAAGAGAGCAAGTTAGTTTACCCATCTAAGTTTTATGGCAGATATCTGTCCAATAGGATTGTTTCGAACTTATCGTTATTTTCTTTTTCACACCCAATGGTGATTTATTTGCATTCTACTACTTTCTGTTCAAAATCTGTGGAAAATATTCCAGGCACAGCCTGAAACTACCACAGTCAACTAAAAGGGTGACTAAGAAAGCACATAAACGAGGATTTATAGATACCAGTTTCTTACGTCAACAGTTTGCAAAACAAAAGACAACTAGGAAAGTAGTTTCTGTTAAAGGAAATGCAATCTGCCTCTTTTCCATCCATTCTCTGCCAAACCACCAAATTTCATTAGTCCTAAGATAAAAGGTCTAAGTCATAGCACAATAGAAATTCTCAGCTCATCACAAAACTTCAAAGTTTTATGGGACTGATTCACTGATTTCACAACTTAACACATTTCTTTTTACAGCTTACAGGGGAGGATGGCTCAAAAAACCGTTCATTTAGGAATTAGCACAACAGTTTTTGTCAATTAGTAAAGAACTCAGGGATTTAAGACTTTTCCCAGCCTCTGAACATTACCTATTAGCAGCAAGCAAATGGCTTTTCAGGTATTTACAATAACCTGTGTCACAGTTACTGCTGAACACCTCCAGCTTCATTGACTTCCCCAATCTCTGGCACTCCTCTGCAACTTTTAACCACCTCCCAAGACATTCCTTTCATACCAAAAGAAATTACTGTATTTCTTCCTTTGGGAGGATTATTAACGTCCATTAAACTCTCCCTTCACTCCCAACCACTGAATGTCTTGCTTTGTCTCTTCCTTGTCTCTCCCCATTCTTTTCTCAAAATACAAGCTTCCTATTAAGTAGGATCTGTCCTCCCAAATGTATTTTTTGTCTCCTTACTATCAACCCTCCAAAAAACTGTAATTTTAACACAGAATACATTTTAAACACTTTGTGCAAAAATTCGACAAGATTAAACAAACGTCATATTTAACCTGAACGATTTCACAACCAAATTGCTTCAGCCTAAACAGAGGTACTGGGACCACATAGGGGGTTCTTATGTTTAATGGACAGCAGATCCTGGGATGATCTAACATTCTATTTTGTACCAATGTAACCATACACACACATACATATACGTATACATAAAAAGTCATCTCTCCTTCCAGGGAGGAGGATGACTTATGTTAAATTTTGAAGTGTTATAGTGGTATCACAAATCAAGCAAATACAACCTTAAAATGCCCAGGCAGCCAGAAGAGGTAGTCCAGCGCATGCTGTGAGGTAAGCCTGGAAGAACGATCTTTCAGCTGCAGAGGGTGAGCTTTGTTACTCCCCAGGGCAAAATTTAGAAGGTCGTCTCGACCTTTCCAGTCGGGACAGCGGAGGTACTTAAAGTACTATTTCAAAACATTCTCATTTTGCAGCCATGATTCGAGAACAAATAGCACTCCAGTTTACAAAAAACATTAAAATCATTCCTTGAGTGAGGAATACAATACCCTTGCAGAAACCGGAAAGTCAGTGTCAAGTGTCAAGCCCCACACTTCATGCTAAGCAAAATACAATTTGGATTTTTGGTAGTGCAAGCTCAGCCTTTTACACAAGAAATGTGATCTAACCTGAAGTAATCAATCCTGATAGGTAAAAAATAAATGCCTAGTTCATCTAAGCCAAAAGCCCCAACGTTACAAAAACCTCCCTCAATTTTTACTCATCGCTACCACATGGTAAGGAAGATGCTTTTTGACAGAGCCTCAAGTTGTTACACAAAAACATCTGAAGATGCAGAGCTTTACAGTGAAAAATATCCACAGAGGATTTTTCTCCTCTAATTCTGGAGAGCTGCCTAATCCACAAGACATGCAGAGGAAAAAATAAGGAGAGAAAATTAAAAAATTAAAACCTTAAACAAACAAAAAGAAGAGGGGAAGGGGTGAGGGGTGGAGAATAAGAAGATCTAGAGAGAGAAATACTTCTACCAGGAAGGCAATGATGAGCAGATCACAATGGTTTTTCTATCTACATGCTAACTAGAAATTACTACAGTTTGAAATCAGGAGGTAAGAAAAATGACTGCTTGTTACACCATCTCATCTCTGCTTTAGTTACATTGTATCTTTAACATATAATTTAGTAACTAAAATGAAGTGTCCATAAAATACAGGCTTGTTCAAATAAATGGGTTTCTTGCTTCAAACATATGGCAGAAGTAGTACATTTATCGTAAATATTTACCAAGCATGAAGACAGGAGGCGTTTTAAACACAATTATATATGAGAGATATAAAACATCACTACATAATAACTTCAGTTCATAACATTTCAGTCTCTTCACAAAAACAACTCACTGCAGTCGTTGTAACACAATCTGTTTCTTACAGTACATCAGATAGTTTCTAGTACTACAAGACAAGAAACGAAGTGTAACCACCTTAATCACTAATAAGGCCACTGGCTAGCTGCCATGGCAACAAACACTACCAAAATGAGTGAATGATGAAATCTCTCTTGAATAACTTTAAAAAAACCCAACTCTTATCCATAACTGCCTAGCTACATGTGGCACACTGTTCCACAGAACAGCAAAAGCAGCAGAACAATATTTACAGACCAGGAAAAAAGAGGAGTTTTACACCATAAGCTTACACAACACACATTTTCTAACTTTCCTCTTAGTTACTATAACCTCCTCCCTCCCTTTCTTACTGTTGTCACTCTCTTTCCACTACTTCAACTTTTAAGAATTATTTCAAGTATTAACTTCAAAGAGATCTACAACTGGAAGCTGAGGCTTGCAAAATCCAGATTAGTATCTGGTTTATTTAAAAAATAAAGTGCAACCAATGAAAAAAAAAACCTACCCAGACTTTAAGTAGTCAAAGGCAGTTGTGTTTGTCTTTTAGTCAACTACTGGTTTAAGACAAGTTATGGAGCTGAGAAAGTACCAAACAAGATTTTATTATTTCTGTAATGAAAGAAGTCAAAGTAAATCACAAAACACAGAGCTGCTCAGCCATAGCCATTTCTGAGCACAACAAAAACCTGAGACAAGCAAGTTCCTCATTTCACTTCATGCTGACTTTGAACTGCCTTTTTCTAGATCACTTAAAGAGTATTTTCAGCTGCATGTCGGCTATGTAAGATCTCACAAAAGAAAATCTTTCCAGGTTTTCAACTTACCTATGTAAAATCGAACAGTAAATAGGTTTCATCAAATAGCAAACTGAATTACCAAGTTTTCAAGTCTCATCAACTGCAAATCCAGTTTTGTTTTGTTTTTTAAATAACTCCCCAACTAAACAGCTCTGGAACACCAACAATGTTTTTAAAGGTTGGTACAATCCAGAGAAGCAGGCAGTGAAATCATTCCACTGGACTGTTGCTCAGCTCAGCAGTCAGCCTGAAATGCACAATCTACACAGATGAGTCAAGTCTGGATAATCCCTTCATGCACTGTCAGGTTGAGAGTATGGGCTTTGTCTTTAAATTGCATACCTTCAATAAACTCCACTTCTCTTTGCATTTACATTAAAACATGATAGTTTTCAAAGTTTTGATTTGCAGATGTTTAAAAATACTGTTAGTAGAGCTCAGTCTATAAGGATCATAAATAATAACTGCCTTTTGAGAAGGATCACAAATGGTAATGGTTAATTGCAAGATCACTGAGTGACTGCTGCTCTGTGGAAGTCCAGTGTAATAATAAAGGTGTAATAACCATGTTGGACTAAAACCATAAATACAACAAGGTTTGTGGAGAGATGAAATATCTTCAACTACCTTCATTAGTAAAAAAGTTTTTGAATTCTTGAGACTAATCGGTCTAATTATTAAAAAGGAAGGGAAAGGAGGGAGACAAAACCCTAAAACCTTTCCCTATTTCCCTAACAGAGTTGCAAATGTGTTTCATGCTGGCATAACAAATTCTCTTTAAAATTACATCATGCTCAAAATTTGATCCATTTGTTACAGTACACTCTGGATCATCACCAGACAGAAAATGTAGTTCATTAAGATTTATCTAATACAGTACTGGAAGAAGTGTTACTGTGAACTCATTGGCTTTCTATACAGGCAGATGCTAAGTGGCAAGGAAACAGTAGAAGAGGAAGTACCCTGCCACTTTGAAAACCCAGACATACTTGGTTTATTTTTCTTTCCAGATCAAAAGACTATGCTACTGCTATCTTAAGTATTGCATAACCCTAAGAGCCACAATTACGAATTATGTCTCTGCTTTGTGAACACAGACCAATAGAACAAGACACAGTAAACAATTCATCTGCTGTTAAAGAAGCATGGTCTCCTGTTCAGTGGAAAGGGTCTACTTAACCCAGCTTTCAGCCTCACCACTGCATAAGGGCTATTTGGCCCTATCAATGCTGCCAATCCAGAGCCAGGTACGGGAGTGCCAGACAGGACCAGGACGGGCTGCAGAAGGTGCTGTACAAACACAGCCCAGCCGAGTTTCCTCCCCCAGGGCATTATAACATAACGTCACCGCTCCACAAATAAAACCATACATGCCCGGTGTTACTCAGACATGCCTGCAGATTGAGGTCCAAACCATGCAGGTGCATGAAAAATTAATTTTTAAGACAGATTAAAGCTTAAAAGGCACAGCTAGATCTGGGAAAGGTGCAGACAACGCTTTTAGAGCTTTCTGTCTGTTACAGAACAGAACACGCCAACAGAACAGCCGGTTCTCTCACCGAAAGTGCAGAGAATAAATCTCCACTGTTCTCAAACAATTATTAAAGAAAAAAAAACAACCCCCCCAAAATTTAGAGGCAGTGAACAACAGTGTAGGCAATGTACCTGAAATAACTTTTGAATTTCTTCTCGAACTCCCGTTACTCGCGGGTATGTGTCCCACCGGACCGCTGCAGCTCCGAAGCAGCCGCGGGACCAGCCCGCGGGAGCACGCCGCGGGCAGGCCAGCCCAGCCCGGCCACTCCCGTCGGCTCGGCGCGCGGCTCCAGCCGGGTCAGCAGAGACCAGGTCGAGGAAAACTTTCCGCAGGGCCGGGGCCCACCGAGGGGCCGGCCGCAGGGCCTGCCGAGGCACGGAGCGGCCGGCGAAGCTCGCCGGACCCCTCGAGTGGTGGGGCAGAGGAACGGGACTGTCTCCTACCTCCCCGGGAAGCAGCAAGCGGCGGCAGCTCCTCCTCACCGCGCCGCGGCCTCCGCTGCCCGGGCGGCCTGCGCTGCCCGGGCGACCTCCGCCGGGCGACCTCGGGGAGGCGCCGGGGACAGGGCCGGCGCCACGGCCCCGTGTTGACACACGCGCCAGCTCGGCCCCGGCAGTGGGCGGCGCCGGGGCGGGAGCGTGGAGTGGGACAGCCGTCACCGGCCACAGCAGGGCACAACCCTGCACTGCACTCCACAGCACCCCCTCACCGCCATAGCCTAGGGCAGCTATGCACCGCACCCCGCTCAGGACCAGGCCCCCCACGCCCCCTCAGTCACCCACCTGCAGCCTGCTGGCAGCAACACACCATGAGGAGGGCGACCTGCGCAGCTGTTGCGGGCGAGAGGAGTGTCGGCAAAGGTCGCTTTCACCTCGCCCGCAGCCACGCTATATCCCACCGCCCGCCTCATGCCCGCGGCGCTGTGAAAGGCTCTCTGCGGGGCCCTGTAAACGGCCTGCCCGGTCCCCTTCGTCGCGGGGCTGCCGCGCCGCCGGGAGGCCAGGCCGGGGCAGGCACAGCCAGGCTGAGCGCGCGGCACCTGCTGCCGGGGCGCGACGAAACCTGTCAGGGTAACTGCACCCCCCTCCCCCGCCCCAGCGCGCTCGGCGCCGCGTGGTGAGGCCCGGCCTGGCCTTGGCAGCGGCCTTCGGTAGCGGGAGGCTGAGGGACACGGGTCACCCGCCGTATCGGGGGTTTCCGCCACAGGGTCCGAAGGCCGCCGTACTAGCACTGTCCCGAAATACTAAAACATTACCGGGTTCGCTGGGACTAGTGGGGAGGCACCGCACTGAAGCGGTCAGGCCGGCGAGGGCAGCGCGGTCTGGACAGTGGGTCCTCCCGGCCCGGCAAAGGTCCTGCTGCCATCTGAGAAAAATCTCCAGGTGCTTATGGACCTTCACCGCTCAAGTCTCTCCGAGCCTTACTGCCCCTGTCTTTGCAGGCGGAGAATGGGAGGTCGGAGAGCTTTCCGCCAAGGAGAACAAACTCAATCAGCGGCAGAGTTGGTGGAAACCGTAATTTCCGTCCCGTGTTCTAATTATGAGATATTTCCTCCCACTCCGCAGTTACTTTTATGCAGATGAAGTAATCTACCTCGCACCATCCCACCCTGCCTGCTGCGTTCCTGCCGAGGCGGCTGAGCGCCAGGAAGCTGGTTAGAAGACATGAATGAAGTTCTGGCGGTGTGATTACAGCTTGCGAGCTGACTGAGCGTATCGTGTACAACAGATGACATACAGCTATTGCTCACAGACTGGTAGTCTGCATATATAGTTGTTACTCGCTCCTCTTCTTCTGGTACCCATCAGAAAGTGGGCTTTTTTTTTTTTTTTTAAATTGGCATCCAATCTATTCAAATTCTACACAGAAATATGAGCCCAAAGGGCCAGTCTGCATGGTTTATTTTCCCAATAAAATTGTATAGATCTGCCTGGACAAAAGATTATAGAGGTACAGGGCAATGTTGCTTTCCTATCTGTGTTTCAATGAACCCTCCTTAAGGCTGACATAGTCTGTAGGAATGATGGCATGATTTTGTCGGTCTAACTCATTCAGTACAAGGTCTGTTGAATTTCTCAATGTATCTCATCCCCATCTTAAGCATGGATTTGTAGGGTTCAGCTCATGGTGCAAGAGGCAGTAATTCTCCTGTGGTTAGTTACTTAGCTGTGCAGGAGTGTGAGACCTCGCTTGTTCCCTTGGTCCCAGACATGATGGTGCTGTTTCAGAGGCAGAGTGGTGTCCAAATGTGACTATGAATATTAATTTAATAGACGGACTTGGTGAAAGCAAGACTAAAAAATTAGACTTTTAGTGCTGTATTGCTGCTTATTATGGAAGCAGTTGCTGATGACTGAGGAACACGAGTCAGTAAAAACACTGCAGTGCTATAGAAAATGATTCTCAGTTATCAGAATAAGAGAACAGGATAATATGGAGCAGAATTGATTTTGAAACTACTTAGGTCACAAGAGAATTTCACGTTAACTTTATTTTCCTTAGTATACTATAGTTTCTGCTGAGTTTGTCTAAAGGATTTTTTTGGCCTTATTTCCTGTTTAGAAGATTGCATTCTGTAAACCTGCAGTACCTTTGTAATTGATTAAAACATGCTAGTTAGAAGTGCAAGTTTAATCTGTCAATGTAAAGTTTACTCAAAGTGAGCTGCTTGATGTCACTGCATTGCAGGTTGGTAAAACCTCATTTCTTCTTTATGGCCTTAGCAAGCAAATTGCTTCCTAATTAAAAAAGATGTTTGGGAGTGAGAATCCAGGGGTTTTCTGTCTCGTGACCACAAACCCCACATAGTGGAAGTATTACCTTGGAAAAGAGTAAGTGTTAGAAGGCTTTCTTTGGGTAAGACAGCCAGGGCTGGGGATTCATACCCCTTCAGAATGTCCCACATCTCTTTCCTCCTCAGTTACGTTCCACGTTGTATGTCTGCAGTCTTTCCCATGTGACCATTCTTCAGGTTTTGCTGAAACTCAGGATTTCCATAGCTTCTCTGGGACTTTCACATATTGCACAACAATGTCCTGGTCAGCAAATGGAGGAAAAGGTTGTTAGTTAGTGAGAAGACACTTGTGGGATTAATCAGTACTTAAAAACAAGAAGAGAGAAAACAAGACCAGCTGCCACGTTCTGAAACCAGAACCTCCTTGTTTCCAGGGTCTGTGTTTGTGCAAGTACAATGTAACAATACAGGATAGCAAAAGTTTATAAACAATACTTTTTATATATAAAAGTGGCCTCCTTTACATGTTAACTCTGATTTCCTTTCTATCCTCTTTATGAATCTGTCAAGTCAGACTTGCATCAATTACCTCCTTTTGTAATTTAAAAAAAATGCACATTCATATTTTGTTATGTTGTGCATTTAATTTGCCATTTCTGCTTTCCCCTTGTGAGCTATGGCTGTTTGCCATGACTTGAATATTTTCTGCCTGTGACACAGAGAATGCCTCTTATTCCAGCCCTTATAATCAAACTTACTCCTTGTATTCTCACAGATTGCATTGGGTTGGAAGGAACCCTCAAAGGTCATCTTGTCCAACCTCCCTGCAGTCAGCAGGGACACCTCAAACTAGATCAGGCTACCCAGGGCCACATCAAGTCTGATCTTGAATGTCTTCAGGGACAGGGCCTCAACCACATACCTGGGCAACCCGTTCCAATATTTTATCACTCTCACTGTAAAGAAATTCCTCCTTATGTCTAACCTAAATCTACCCTGCTCTGGTTTAAAACCTTTTCCCCTCAGCCTATTGCTACAAGGCCTTCTGAACAGTCCTTCTCCAGCCTTCCTGTTGGCCCCCTTTGTATACTGAAATGTAGTTATGAGGTCTCCCTAGAGCCTTCTATTTTCCAGGCTGAGCAGCTCCAATTCTTTCATCCTGTCTTCATAGGAGAGGTTCTCCAGCCCTCTGATCATCTTTGTGGTCCTCTTCTGGACCCACTCTAGCAGGTTCATGTCTCTCTTGTTCGGGTGCCTCAGAGCTGCACACAGTACTCCAGGTGAGGTCTCAGAAGACTACATTTCATGCCTCCATGCCTCCATACCACTCCTCAGGTAACCTGCTCAAAACTCTCTTGATCCAGCTTGTTGAACCTATCAGATATGACCAAGCAGATAACTGATTTCAGCAGAATGTCATCACTACTAGTGCTTGTTGCTTTTTTCTTCTTCAATAATTGTTGTTTTATTTGACAGTTCTAAACATTATATCTACTTCTTGCTGGATTTTGAGTACCTTTTTCAGGTAGACCCTCATCCTTTCCTTCTACATAACTACAGTTGTGATCCCTAGGTCTAAACTACAGGTACAGTCCCTGTTTCCAAACTGATAACCTCAAAATGTATAGATGATTTGTCAGCTCTGTGTTAAACCACATTTTGTCCAGTTACTTTTTCATCTCAGAATCTTGTGCTGCTTCTGCTGTTATTTGTGTAGTATACCTACATACTTTATATGACAAAGCTTCTACAAAAATGGACATTTTGTTAACTTATGTTGCCACAGCAACTGAGTCATGAGTAGTGTTTCATTGTTTGGTATTGTACCTTAGTATTCTGCTAAAAAAAAAAGCTTGGGAAATGTAGAGTGAAGCTCTATCAGCAAATAGGTAGGAGATCATGCCTACTACAGAGTAGTATCAATGGCTGGTATCATAGTGGGTTTGCAAGATAGGAATCTAAGTCCAGCTCTGTTCAGTTCTGGAAGGAATTGCAGGCCTGTTGAAGGAGGGGATTATGATTTTGGCAAATACAAAACTAGTCTAGAAAACATATGGGACGGGGTGGGGGGTGGGGGGGCAAGTAGGCAGGTAAAAAATTGCACAAGTTCAGGAAAAGGAACAATTGGTGAAAAAGTAATCTTCTAGAAAGGAATCTGGAGTCTACTGTAAGTCAGAAGCAGAATGTGAATCAACAATGTGTTTTCATGGCAAAACCAGTAAGCATCTCTGGACAGTGTATGTGTGGGAAGTGGTCTGTGGCCTGTATGCAGTATTGGGCTAGTTTTGTGCACCATAGCTTAGGAAGTATGTGGACCAACAGGGAATGGGGCAGGTGGCAATAAGAATGAACAAAGGACTGAGAAGACTAAAGGAGCTGGAGTTCTTTGGGCAAAATAAAAGAATGCAGAAAAAAGACTTGCTAAGAGTCTTAATGCACTTAAAAGGCCATTGCAAAGAGAAAGAGAATAATCTGTTCCTGGTAGGTAGGGTAAGATGTAATTAACTTAAATTGCATCAAGGAGGAAAGGCATCTTTCATGGTAACATTAGTGAGGCACAGCTTTATATTACTGCGGGTGTAATAGTAACTCCATTACTGCATGCCTTCAAATATATACTGAACAAATAGTAAGTACTATAGATCTGGCATTGGAATTAGAGGATGGTCTAGGTGACTAATCAAGGTCCATTCCTGGCCTATTTTTCTGTCAATAAGTATAACCTGAAACTTCTCATTAATCATTCCTTTATCCAATCTCATTGTACGTTCTCTTTTCTTTGCAAGTAAGATCCCTAGTCATTCCTGTGTTCTTGGAAGGACAAAAAAGTGGGTTTAGCTGAATGTAGTCAAAGACCAAAGCGTTTTTCATTTTCCTGGCAGCCCACAACAGAGACTGACTGGTGAGTTGTACTTCAGTGAGCTGCTGAGATAACTATCATAATTTCATGTGAGTCAAACACGCAATAAAAGTTAGATGACTGTTGCTAGTCTATTCAAACACATTCTACATAAAACCTTCAAAATGTTAACACAAATCTTAGATTCTTTAGGGATATACTAGATAAAATCACTTAATTCATAAAATGTTACTGTATTCCATACCTACCAAATGTACACAATCCCAGATCCCCCAATCTTTACTTCCAGGAACCCACAGAAGATTTTAATGTGAGCTGTATTATGTTACTTATTTTCTAGGCATGATTTAGTTTTATAAAGTCTTGCATATTTTATAGAAGTGTAATTTAACATTCACTTCTACATTTTGAATTAAATAGCTTATACCAAGAACAATTGGCATTTGTTTACTTGGCATACTGGATCAACAGAAAGCATCCCTGATAGGTTTTCTGTTTTTCCAAGCACGTTATCTGTTCTAATTAGGTTTTAGTTCCTTCTACAAACTTCTGCTGTTACAGCCTTAAATCAGCATGTCTGTGAGAGCAGACCCTTGCATATTTTGGGAACACTGGAATACAAATGCTATTGCAATAATTGCCACTGCTGATTACATTATTTGCTGAGCCTTTAAAGACAATGTCCATCAGGAGTTTAAACCTACCCTTTTTTTCCCCCTGAAGAACAACTTTGGTTAATTGTATAGTCATTTTATCCTTTCAGTGAATGAGGATTTTCTTCCTGTACTGATTACTTGTTAAAGATTAATGGTGTGCTTTCCTACACAAAGCACATATTGCCAATGTACCTTTGCTGATCCACGTATTCATAGATGATGTGGAAGAAGAGGTGGGAAATAAAATGGCAAAATTTCATGATAATATTGAGTTTCTCAGGGTTATAAAAGCTAAAATCCAACAGTGAAGAACCATTGACTTCATGTGACACAAAGGACATTGGAGTTGTAATGAAGATGTCAGTGTTCAGCCGTGGCTGAAAGAAATACATATGAAGAAAAGAATAGGAAACCAAAAGTATTATTATGGTGCTCCAGTTTTTTGAATGCTATTGCTTTCATATCTCAAAAGAGATATAGTAGAACTAGAAAAGAGGATATGTGACACCTTCTCCATGAGCTGTGCCTAAATACACAGACTTCTGAGCCTGAAGAAGACACAGCCAAGAGAGAGGATATGATAGGGATCTGTAAAACGTGGATGGCACAAAATCCATGAAGAGAATACCTGTCTTTCTTAATATAGGAGTTAGGGAATGTCAGATAAAACTGTCAGATGTCGGGTTTTAGAGAGACAAAAGGGAAAAAAATCCCTGAAACTACCAGTATTTCAGAAAGCAAGTGGATATGCTCATGGAATAAAAACCCACCTAGAGCTGTTAAAAACTAAAGTGCAGGATCACTGTTTCAGCGGGTCCCTAAGAGAGCCCTGAGTCTCAGTCCTGCTGGAGTCTTTATACATTTGTTTAGTTCTTGTGTTTGGCAGAGGACATCTTCAGCTGGCCACTGTCAGAGAGAGGTCCTGAGCTCGACTGAGATTTGTATCCCAGTGTGAGCACTGTGTTGTTTATTAGCCTGCTCACTGAGAATGCTCTGAAACCCTTTGACTTGTCCAGGGCTGTGCTTCTTCAGCCTTACAGCACTGTAGGGGACAGAGCCTGGGAAGTGATCAAAAGAATAAGCAGGAGGCAGAAATCTGCCTTTAATAAGTCAGAGCTGCTGTTTTTGTTTGTTTAGAAAAAAAAGAAAGAAGAAAGAAAAAAATATTTCCTCCCATATCTATGGACACAGACAAGCATGGACAGATGCCTGACTCCATTATCACCTTCTCCTGCATTGTGATACAGCCAAGCAAAATCCTAAGGCACTTTAAGGCCACAAAATGGGTCAGTAATGCTGGGAGTAGGGTAAGCAGTGAAGACAGTCCCTTGCTATGCCTGCCAGAGAGTGAATCAAGCTGATGCAAGCCTACTTTCTGCAGCTGGCAGACAGCACTTGAGAGATCCCTGAAGTAGGTCAGGGCAGGGGTCATGCTCGCTGTCCTCAAAATTTCCAGAGCATCAGCAAGAAGGAGAATTATCCACTGTCAACGTATCCAGAGGTGTGATTGAATACTAGCATGGGAACCTTCTTCCCAGCAGAGCACAGGGAAGCAAGTATTTGATGTTTGAAAAAGTCTGACTGACAGGAATATTAAATAGGCTTCCACTTAGCAGGATGGATACATATTGGCTTCTGGAGACCAGGAGGGGTAAAAGTCACCTCAGGCAGCAGCTTTTCAGAGAACTGTGAGATACTCTCTAGCCAGAGGAAGAAGATCAGTGCTGAGGAATTCGCCATACCTGTGATCCCCTTTATGCTCAGGAGAGCTCTGGGAGAAAGTAATAGAGAACCCAATGCTAGCATAAGAAAAAAAAATTTGCCCCTGTTTTAGGAAAGTATTATTTTGTATATTAACCTGTTGCTACTGCTATGCTGTATCTTAATGAATAAGGGAGAGAAGGATACAAGGGTCTAAAATGCCTTCATCCCATTTATTTACTATTGAATGTCTGTATTTTGAAGTAATGAAAATTCAAACAAAAGTACTTGGTACATAATTTCAAATTTTGAGTCAAAAACCTTAAAACATTGATCACTTTTGAGTGCATAAATTTTACACATATGAAAGAATTAATTTCCATTCTTAGCTGGATTTTTTGATTCCTTGACTAGGAAGACATTTTCACTGAGAAATTTATCAGAAAATGTTTTAAATGCGAGAAAATAAAATGAAAGAGCACTTGGGTGATAATTTTCAGATAATCAAATGCTGACCTTAGCTCTTTTATTTTCTTCACAGCTGTCAAAAACTGGCATAGCACTACAGAGGAACAAGCTCTTTTCTGTCCTGCAGATAATATGCCTTTTAGTTGCATTCTGCTGATTCACCTGACAGCATTTTTTTATTGTGAGTTTTACAGCTCAGTGAGGTGAGGAGTTGGTACTTTTGTAAGGTGAAGTGATACCATTTTGCTTCCATCATATTGGTGAAGTCTAATTTTACTGATATAAAAAAAATAGGTAAAAAGAGCCAATACTTCTGCTTTTCTTTCCTGGGGAGGTCTCTATGTGGGGTGTATTATTTAACATACAGTTGTGCTTCACAACAGCTCAGAGTTGAACACAACATATTACTGCAAATGAACAAAATGGGTTTTAACTGCTGTGAGAATTAGGGTTTTTTTTGTTAACTTTCCACTTTGGCCAGAAGCTAATTACATTCTACCATTTTCTTAGTGGGTTTGCATATCATTAATGAGATAGCAGTAATATCTTCTCACCTAATACTGTTCTTTATACCTCATCTCCTGCAAGATGAGAATCTCTACTTTCTGTATTCTTTCCAGTTATGTAATTTTTTGTGTTCCCTTATTGTGAACCAAGTTATGACAGTGAACAATCCTTAAACTGTTTCAACATTTATTTATTCATTGTATTTGAGAGAGCAATACTACAATAAGTGGGACTGAGCATCCATGTTCTCAAGTTTTGGTTCACTTTGATTTATTTTCCATTTTTTAAACCAATTGAACTGTTTCCAGTTTTACTCAGGAGACAATAATGACTCTATATATTCATCTTTTTATCTGCTCCAACCTTTGAGTCTTTAGGCTGTTGTTCCCCCCATTCCTGGCCTCATAAGCAGAATCACAGGCATTATAGAAAATAGAATGAGAAGAGGCATCATTTGGTGCATCATTATACTCCACAGTGAGATCATCTCCACCTAAATTAGTCCTGAAGCTGTTTATCCTACTTCTTCCTGAGAGTACCTGTAGGCAGTATGCTGCAGCACTAACTGGTCTGAGAAATGTCTTTCAAATGGTCATTGTGGGATTAATTCTCTAAGTGTACATGTCTACAGGTATATATTTACAAACACTATATGTTTTTAACTTTCTGCTAGAAGAAGAGATCTGAATCTTGATTCAGTTGACTACAGATAGGTGTTTAGAGCTGTCTGAGATGGAAATAGCACCCCTAATGTCTCACCTTATGTTGAAAGACATTTTAGTCTATCTCATCCTTAGGACAGGTATGGAATACAACTTGTTCCTTTCCTCTTTGTTGTGCCTTTTACCCTTATTTATCATGTTGCCTCTCACTTTCTATAGGTCAAACAAGGACACTACTTCTTTAAACATTGCTTCTTCTCAAATAATCGTTTTTGTTCCTCTTTGGAATCCTTCCAGATGGTTCATCTAGTTCTCATAATAAGGAACTTGAAACTAAACACATGGTAGAAGAGAGACTACATGACATTAAATGCACACTGCGTGCACCCCAGCTTATCTTCTGGAGAGCAAGTGGGGAACTTCAGCAGAGGAAAAGCTCTCTTCCATTTCATCAGCATTGAAGCAAAAGCAGCACATGCGTCTGTGTAGTGCTTCAGGCTATACTTACTCTAAAGCTGAGCTCTGGATACCTGTGAGCCATCAGGGCCTGGTAGAAGAGTATCAAAATCAGCAAGCATCACATCAGCAAAAGTGCACTGGGTATTTCTCAATGATTTGTGTCTAAAATGCTTTAAAAAAGATGCTCACAGAAATAAGATGCCAGCAGTGCTCTTAAGAAACTTTATTATCTCATTTGCTAGCTTAAGAAGGTGTTGACTTCATTCTTGGAAGTTGTGGACAATGTGTGGAGGAGGAATACTGAGAGGATTTTTGGCATATATCTGAAAATAAAGTTGATCTAAAAATATGTTCCATTGTAGCTCAGTGTTCAGAAATATTACTCTTTTCAGTTCTTTTTTTTATTAACAGCTTAAATGTTCTATAATAGTTCCTTTAAAAAATCTTTATTACTATAGTACATCTTATGATGGAGGATAATTGTTTCTGAATCTTCTAATTTTTCATGTGTCAGTCAATCTATAAGAAACTCAGAACAGTTTTGTGAGAATAATGGAACAAATTTCAAGTGGAGAGAGTCATCTGAGGTCAAAGGAAATATAAAGAAAATGCAAATGACCAGGCTGTGGGACAGTGCAAGAGTACCTGTAAAGACTGTTCATGGTATATCCATCCCACTTTGAACATACCTTGATTTTGATGATACTAATAATAACCATATTGCACATGTAATCTGAAATTTGAAATTTCAGATGAATATAATTGCTTTAGAGGAATCATCACAGTTTGAAAGATAGAAACCAAAACAGAAAATGGAAGACTACTTCATATGCTGTTGTCACTGTTCATCGAGAAATAGTACATGCTGCTTCAATTGCTCTAGGTTCAAAGGGAAAGATAGGACATTCTCTTTTCTGTGGAAACATTGCTGAATTAGAATTTTAAGTCAGCAATTCTAGTACCTCCAGATACTCGGGGCAGATCCCACTGGAGGCTTGGAGTGGCCTTTTTCATCAGTTGTTTCAATGCAGTCAAGATCCTGGTTGAGTTCCAGCTATGGCATGAGATATGGTACATAGTCTGAGGGCTTTTATGTTAAAAACCTTGCAAGAACTGATTGAGTTAGTGATTCTGAAATCAAAGACCAATCAGTATCTTGATTGGATAGTCTGTGCTTTATAATATTGTTTAATAATATGTAGGATTTTCTACTCTCAGCATATATTGCAAAGTACTTTGGATTAACAGTTATTAATTGATACATTTCTCCTGCAGTATTCTTCTACTATTGATACTACTACTTGATATATTTTTAAAATTAATTTATTGGCTAATCAGGATCAGTTTATTGTTATGTATTAGCAGCTTCTAAGTTTCTCCATGGCTTTTTGAGTAAGAATTTTGCCTTTATAAAGCTTCACATTTTTCAAGACTTGCTGACATAGAAGACTACCTGCTTTTTCCAGTTATTTAATTATTACTTATATTATTGTTACAATTAAAGGCCTGTTAGTAGCAGATAAAGGACTTGTTCTAGATGGTGCACAAAAACAGAATGAAAAGAGGACCTCTGTCCCCTCCATATCACCTAATTTAGAACAAGAGAAGATAGATGTATGCCACAGTCAGAGGCACATGATTTAAACAACCCTCTGGTTTTGGAGATATGAAATTAGATATTTCCAGATTTCTGTGTAGACTGTAGACAATTCCTTTTTTCTTATATGAAAGTGACTTGTCTACTGAAACTCTATGATGAAAAAAACAAAGTAATAACAACTGAACTGAAAAATCTTTTAAAACTGAAGGGGTTTTTTTCTTTTTTTTTTTTTTGTTTTGTTGTGGTTTTTTGTTTGTTTGTTTGTTTTTTGTTGGTTGGGTTTTTGTTTGTTTATTTGTTCCTGACACAAATACTTTCTGTCTTGCTTTGAGGTAGAGAATTTTTTCAGTTCTTGAAAATTTGCCACAGGTGGGAAAATCATTTCCCGTCTGCCTTTTCCCCAAACGACAATGGGATGAGGGAAGGCTCTTTGGGTTTTGTGGTACAGCCTGCAGTAACACAAGGATGTGTACAGTAAAGTGTGCAGATCACTTTTCATCCACATCAAGAAATTTTATAGTCAATCTCCCCAATTTTGGCTTCTTCAAGTAATACTTAATAGTGATTACTAAGCACACCCCATTCTTTTCAAAATTTAGAGTTAGCCATGTTGTAGGTGGCCTGTGGTAAAGGACAGATTCTCTCCAGAAGGCCAGTGAGGAGCAATGTTGTAAACAAACTGAAACCATGTCTCACTGCTTAGCATTTTAGAGGTAGGATGTGGAAAAGGCCCTGACACTGGTTCTCTTTTTCTCTTGTCAAATGTCAGGTTAATTTTAATTACCACTGTTGCTTTTACTTGATATTTGTTCTATCTGTAATTGGTCTGAATTTGCTTGAGCATTGCAGCCTATTGAACCTAAGGCAGAGTGACACTAAGTGGGGTTGATTCTCTGTTAGCAGAAGTTTTGTTATTGTTTTGACATGCTATCCTAAGGTGAAATCTCACCATGTATTTAAAAGTGACAGTGTGAAAAGATTAACACGTCAGAGAGGTATAATAATTTCTGATTTGATGTTCTAAAATGTCCTACTGCAGAATTTGCTGGCTTGATTGCTATGTGTGCAATTTGCCAAAATTACTTATGCAAAACACATTCTGAAAGGGTGGTGTCTTAGGCAGAGGTGAAAAAACAGCCTGGAAATCCTTTCCTAATCTAAATATGCTAAGCCCATGCTAGACCTACCCTAAAAAGGGTTGATTATTCTATTAAAAGTCTCGAAGTCCCCCAAAGTATTCCTGCCTTTCTCTGCCTATGCAACACATTGACCTTAATATACTATGATCACAACCCTAGTTCAAGTAAATATAACACTGCGTTTATTAATTAATTTAACACAGGTCTAGAGGAATATACATAATGCTGGATGGAAAGCTGCTTCTCTGTCAGCAGCAGCTTTGGGGTTTCAGTAAGTAAGGACATTTGGTTACGTTTCGCCTTTCACAGATGAAAGGTAAGCAAGATTTATATTTACACATAAACAAGTACAATATTGGAGAGGCTTGTCTGCCTCACTGCTTGCAGCTGTTCACATGAAAATGAACATTTGTTGAGAGTACTATTCTGAGAAGTGCTAAGAGTTCAGGGTGCTCATTGTGCCAGCCACCCCAGGAGCAATACACCTTACATGCCTACACAACACAGTCTGGCTAGGAAGCAGGATTATGGAGTTCAACGAATTGTTTATTGATCATACATAAAAGAGTTCAGCAGCTAGGGGTGGAGGTTCTACTCTATGCCGGAAACATCCAAACTGCGTCCTAGGGAGAGATATGGGTGAGTAATGAGGCAATATTAGTACAATTACTAACCCAGCAGGAGGTAGGGAACTGGGAAGAATCTGGGCTATTTTTCTGCCTTGGTACCAAAGCACTTGTGTTTCTGGTTTTAATTATATCCTTGCTAGTTTGGGACAGGCCACTGTTGCAAAATCTTCAATGTATTTGTCATACTGGAGGCAAATCTGTCTTGGTGTTTGCTGAGGGAATGAGTGCAGAGCCATTTTCTTCCTGGGATGTGATGTCAGAAATAGCTTCTTGGTGTTCCATCCCTCATCATGTTGGGGATAGCAGGAATTGCTTGATGGCAACATTAAACAGCTTTGATTTTTTTCTCACGTCTATTCATGTGTTTTGCCTCTGCTAACAGTCCTGCATAGTAGATGTGTTCAGGGTTCTGGTACCTAGGTGTTCTGCATGCAGTTTGTGTTCATTTTGTATCCTTTGGCATTTGCTCTCCACTGGGATTTTGGTTGGCAAAGAACCAAACTGTGCCAGTTTGCTGAGCAGAGGTCTCTACAATGGTAGAAACAAATCCCCAGGCTGCTTCTTAGATCTATAACCTGTTAGAAACATTCTAATGTCACATTACAGAGAACCAAAAGAATACTGGAAAGAAATCACAAGGCTACTGTCTTTACCTTCTCCAGATCTTACTCAAAAGAAAATCACTTGTTCTCATATTTTCTGCTTTTTAGTGGTTAGCAGTGAGACTTTAAAATAAGAGACAGTTCCCTGACATTAGTCAGGCCATTAACTCAGTCTTAACCTCCCTTCTGCTAGAGGCATGGCTAACCAAAGATTAGAAACTTGCAGCTTGGGCTTGGTTTACACTCTTGGTAACAGTTCATAAGTGTCTTGCCAGAGTATTAACGTAATATGTACCAGGCCTGACTCTAGGCACATCACTGCGTGAACCAAGCTTCTTTGTGTGCTTCTCCAGAAGTGTTGCTGAAGACTCCAACTGCAAGATGATGGTACTCCAGGGATGGTTTGCATAAGGTTAAGTTTGTATCCTTTGCATAAGGTTAAGTTTGTGTTGCAGAACATTGAATGAAACTTGCTGTTCTTGCCTTATTTTCTGTTAATATGTTTTCAGGATCATCTGCTAGTATTACTGTGTGTCTCACAGAATCACAGAATGTTAGGTTTTGGATGATCAAAAGATCATCGAGTCCAACATCCTTGTGTTTTGATTGGTATTAAATTAATGAGGTCAGCTTGAACCCATTGCCCCTTGTCCTGTGATTGGACATCGCTGAGAAGAGCCTGGCTCCATCCTCCCGACACTTGCCCTTTATATATATTTGCATGACATTTAATTAGTATGATTATTCTGCCATTTTTATACAAATGACGGTCTTATATACTAGGAAAATGCCAGGTGTTTGCATTAGATGTCAC
This sequence comes from Indicator indicator, assembly GCF_027791375.1. Classification (NCBI taxonomy): domain Eukaryota; kingdom Metazoa; phylum Chordata; class Aves; order Piciformes; family Indicatoridae; genus Indicator; species Indicator indicator. Next base: position 18,555,874 of record NC_072010.1, on the reverse strand, counting down.
CACAACTCTCCTCATGTCAGTCCTTATTTTGAAGATTAATTAATTTTGATTGAAATGATGCCATATCCAGGGATTAAGTACCTTTCTATTTGAGAGTAGATTAATGGTTCCTTCTTGCTGTGATTTATTTTTTGGCTGGGTGAGAGTTACATGTCCAAAAGAAGGCTAAAGTTTAAAACAAGTAAAAATGCAGCCTTCTGATTAACTGCTTCTCAGACATATATGGCAAAAAATTGTAAGATACTCAGTTTAGCTTGCTCTAACTGGATTAAGACTATGACTTCACTCTAGCTAATAGTAGTCTGAGCAGGTTTAGAACTGGATTGCTTAAGTACCACTGGCAGATTCAGTGCCAGTATGGTAACCCACATGAGCTGTGAAACCCAAAGGCACGACTTTGGAGAAGCTCTAGAGAGTTTTTCTGCTGCTCTGTTGCATGTCCCTGACACTTGGCATCAGTCTGACCGCTCATGCACATTTCTCAGACTACTCCTGAATACCTAAGACATCTACTAGGGCTCTTGGCAACTCCACTAATCATTGCATGTGAAATAGCATTTTACACTGAACAGATGCAGTCAAAAATTATTTACTTTGGAGGTGTCTGGTTCAGCTCTGAAAGTGTCTAGAAGGTGTAACTTCTCACTGTTATTCTTGGCCTACTGGCATTTGTACTTCACTGCTCTGTTACCGGGGATGCATAGAAAACTGAGCCTTTTGGGGAGTTTCATTTTAAATTGTGTTGTTGTAAAGAACCATAACCCCAGCTGGTGCTGGAGTAAAGATGTATTACGTGTGCTCAAGCATTTTTAAGAGCTTGAGCTAATGTTTGGAGGAGATACTATATATATATATATATATATATATATATATATATATATGTAATACTTTCTGCTTATTAGTCTATGAACTCCTTGTTTCATTCATTGAGTTAGAATCAAATGAGGTATGTTTTTAAGTGTAATTTTTATTCACTGGACCCTGACATCTATGTAGTATCAGGGAGGGTGGCATTAATTACCTATGCCACGTGATGTTCTACACCTATTGTTTGAGCTGGTTCTTTTGATTCTCAAGAAGTGCAGTATTTAAAAGATATCTTTTAAAATTGTTTTATCTTGCAGATTTCCCCCCCTATTTGATTAATGTGGTTTCACCAGGAAAGATTTTGATTGTTACTTTTCTCTTCTGCTTAGTGATTCTGTGCCAGGGTTTATGAAGTGCATTATTTTTGCTGTCCAGAGAAAGCATTCAGCAGTGGTGGTGTCAACATTTATGGGAAAGATGACTGATCACAGAGCTTACTCACTAGTGGTTATGGGAAGAGCCCTGTTCATTTCAAATGCAACTGCTAATGGGTTTTGCATTAAACTAAAACAAAATTATGGCAGGCTTATTGCAGCAACTTGCAATCCAGCCATGGTCATGCTTCTGTTAATACTGTGCCTGCACTCATTGCAGAAAACTGTTGCCATAACCTGTCAGACAGTGCTGATGCCAGGAGCATGCATTGTTTTTTGGATAAGGTATTCTCAACTGCTATCACTTTTGATGGTACTGCTGTGTTGTGCTGTGCCCCTTGGTCAGATAAGAGTTCTCAAACTTTTATTTACTTATACAGATGTGGATAATGGGTAGTCAAATGAGCCTCACTATCTATATTGTAATTATTTCTTTGTTGTATAGGCTTAGAAAGTATTACAGGAGTGCTATGAGAATGAATACATTGGGAAAAGACTGTGAGATACCATGTGTTACCATCCAAAAAGCAGCTCTTTCTCCATCCAGAGAGTCCTTTTGGTCATTCCTGCAGTACTTTTAACACTTAGCCTAACTGGGTGAGTATGACGTGCTACTCCATCCCTGCTGACCCAAACCCTGCCCTCATTCATATAGACCCAGACCATATGTGATGTGTCATACAGTGGAGCTTTTACAGTTTCATTATTATAACTTATTAGGTCTCTATCAGCTTAAAAACATTTGATTGTGTCAAGTGGCAATATGTTTGCTTCATGACTGCTCTGCTGTGTATTGTTTTCCCTCCCTGTGCAGTGCCTAGTCCATAGACAATATCCCTTCAAAACCCTTTGGGACTTTGGCATGAGCATCCTGGGCCCCTGCTCCTCCTGATGTAGTGTTTGATGTATTCTGCTGGAGAACAATCTGGGCTGTTGCTGTAGCTAGGTGTACTCCAGCTCCTCTAAGGACAAAGGCAATACTGAGGTCTGAGAGAGGAATATTTGAAGCCCTGAATGTGCTGGATCTTGCTTGGTGTCAGAGGAGCTCACACACGCTAGCAGCAAAATAAACACCAAGCTAAATACAGACTCACAAACATGGAAAGCCCTTTCAAGCTGAGCTTTCATTTAAGAAGCACTGTTCCTAAAATATCAATCAAGCTTATCTCATGGGTCACCCCAGATATCTACTCTATTGAAGAGACCAAGTGAAAACATCTCTTTCAAGTGAAAATATGTGGCAGGTGTCAGCATCCTTAACAAGGTAAAAGGCCAGGCTGAATGGCCTTCCAAATGGTGAAATGCACCAGCAGAGAATTATAAGAGCCAGAGCAAGACACTGCTAATCAGATATCTGAAGCATCTTGGCTAAGGATGAAGCGTGGGCCAGAGGAACAGGAACCTGAAACACTTCTCTCTTCTATCCTGCAAGATGACACAGCCCTGAGCTCCAGCTCTCTGCATTCCCTGTGGAGTCTGTCTGTTGACTTCCTTGGTCTCTGCACAGCAGATTGCCTATCCCTCATACTCAGCAGGGACTAGCTACTAGCAGTACTTTCTAAGTGACTGTTTTGAAGAGCATCAGCTCAGTGAGGATGGGGTGAGGAAAAGGATGGGAAAGATATCACAAAATTACCCGCTTCAGCTGTTGAAAAGTTGTGACTTGGATTTTTCACCCAGGTCCATGCTTTAAAGCACTGATTTATTTTCTTTTCTGGCCCTCCTCCCTGCTCCCTGGCCATATCTCCATACTTTGTTCCCATATGCCAAGAGTTATACACAAGATTAATTTCCACTAATGGCCATATTCTCACCTGACTGCTGACCTAAGGCTTTGAGCTGAGAATGGGAAGGAGCTGGAATAACAGCATGGCAGCTAACACCAGGGACTTCAACCACAACTGAGGGTGGACACCCCACTCCCAGACTTTAGGTGAGTTTAGAGGGCAGAGAGAAAAAGCAAAAACAGGCAGCAAAGTCAATTTTAGGAGGCTCAGAGGAGCAGGGCTGTAAATTAAAGACTCATTTTTGTAGCTCTGTGCAAATTCAGGGAGGCATTAAGGAGTATCAAGGAGTTTGTGGTGTTTCCTCCTTTTTGACTTACTTGTGGGATTGCTTGTGATGTGCGCATACGCCAAAAATTAGTACTGTAACTACCTTGTAGGAGTAAAAATACTCACTTCAGTTTTAAAATTGGTTCAGGATTGGGATTTTTTTTTTCCTGAGAGTAATGAAGATGCCTCGAAAAAGGTGGTTTTGTTATATCTTTGCTGATGATTGCTGCCAGCCTATTGCAGACATTTTGGTTTGTGTATGTCAGGATTAGATCTGTTGTTAGTTGGTGTCCTGCGTGGGCTTGCTCGGAGTCCACTTTATGCTGCGTCCTAGCTAGGCTTGAAAGAACATTCAGACAAACTCCAAATGAATTTAGGGGAGTGCAACGCCTTGAAAGGGACACTGGTAATTGGGAGTGAAGCTGTCAGGAAATTTCTTTTCTGGTAACTTTATTAGTGAATAAAATCAGTGCTCATCACTCATTTTCTGTAAAACATGCCGCTTAAAGATGTCAAAAATCGGTACTGAGAAGAAATTTTTTAAAATTTGGACTATAATTTACTACGTCTATAGGATTTTTGGCTAAAAACAAACTTTAAAAAAATGGGATTTTTTTTTCTTTTTCATTTCCTCCCTGTTAGAAAACGTAGTTCTTCCATTAGCTGAACTCCTTTCCTGGTGGGTCAATTCCAGCAGTAGAGGTGAACTTTACCTGCATTTAAGAACTCTGAATGCTCCTGTGGTTCTTACTTGAGGTGACATTCAGACCTAATTTGTAGAAACAGCAGGCAAGACAAGGAAAATTCAGTCTGAACATTTTGTCCTTGAAATTATGGACACAAAGTTAATTAATGTTATTTTCAATCCCCTCTTTAAACCAGAACTATTGACATCCCTGGTGTGTTCTCCTCAATGCAGTGCCACAAAAGCTTTCTCTCACATACCCAGCTGTAGGAACTAGAGCACCTGAACATACCCTTGTTTGTTGTCCTGTTCGATCAGCCTTAAATACCAGTAGCTTTGCCTCAGCAGCAATGCCTTGGGCACAATTTGATATGCTCTGTACATTTACTCAGTACCCTGCATGTTGCTGTGAATCTAACCTTCCTTTTTCTTTCTTCAAAGCCCTTGAGGGTGAAAAACAATTTGCTGGTAGTAGTTCTGGGTTTTTTTATGGATGGAGAAAATATTCTATTTATTTCTAGAGATGTATCATTTACTTTTCATGTCCTTTTCCTTTTCTTGTTAGCTAAGAAGCTATTGCAAGAGTTTCTTTTTCCCTCAGTGGATTTTTTCCACATAATTAGTGAGAAATGGAAATTGCAGTTGCAGTGTTCACCATGTACTTGTGCTGCGGACAAATCACAGTCAAATGCTGTGAAAAATGTAATATCATTTCCCACCAAACATAATGAACAATATCATATCACCTACTGAGTGGCAATCTGTAGACCACTGGCTGCTCAGGGGTTGATGCAGGATAACAATTTAGTGGTTGATATTCTCTGCTTACTCACAAAGCCTAAGTAATATAAATAGTCCGCAAGATTACACACAGAATTTTCATATTCATTTTACATAGTCCTTCTGGAGCAACTGTGATGGCTTTGGCCTGTTTGAAAACATTTCTATCAAACAGCCTCAGGAGTGATGGCCATACCATACCAACATGTGGGCTAGCTTTAGCAAGTCATTTTAGGTGCTGGTAGCAGGCTAGCTATGATGCTTGTCTTTGTGCTGTCCATTTGCCCTTCATCCCAGCCTGCTGATTGAACCTGGCAGCTTTTGGAATACAGATAAATCCCCATTAATAGTGGAAACATAATCAGAAACCTGGTAATTTCTAAAATTATTGCATCTTGAGAGAAATGAGATAAATGAGTATCTTGGAGGATAAAAAAAAAATCAGGTAAGCCTTCCAGTGACCCTACTTATGTTTTTTGTTGACATAAATCAGAGAGACTCACTGCCCGGTTTACTGGCTCCCCAAGCTAATTAGGTAAAGCTGAGGACTCAAAGGAAGGTCATTAATTACCATACAAAATCCTGGTACTCCCACTGAGCAGTGTCCCTTCAACAAAGCAGCAATTCTTTGCTGCTACACCATGCAACATTTTCTCATTCAGTTGGTATGCAAGGGCACGTGTCACATGGCAGCAAAGAAATAGGATGTGAAGGTGAAAAAAAGATAATTCTCAGTCATTTACTGTTATCTGACAGCCTTAATAATGGTAATTTAATAAATGATTCAATATTTTTTACAGGAGACAGTGGAAGGTCAGTTCTTCACTGTCAGAACAAGAATTGTATCCCAGATGTCTCATGTGCACTATCTGCACTGTCTGCAACATCCTGAGTAAAGGATCTGAGTTTATCTGTTTTAGCTAGATTCTGACTCGGGAAGAGTATAAATCCTGATCCCATGGTCCTTGAAAAACAATAGAATGAGTCCAGTGATTTCCATCTAATACAGGCCAAGCTCTAATGTGGATTACTTAGATTACCTTCAACCTGAGTATTTACCTGTGTACAGCAGAATAGGATCCAGCAGGTTATCTCTGCACTGTACCTTAGTTCTCAAGTCTGGAAACTCTCAGCCTGGTCATAGGAGATGCTCCTTGCTATATACTTAGAAATCAGTGCAACAGGGATTACTTTTTACTCGTGGTTTCCATTGTAGATTGGCTGTAATATTCAACACCTTCCAGCCAAAGAGATCTTTCATGACTTTATTGAAGAAGACACTTAACAATTACTTGTTAGGTCATACAAAGGAGCACAGGAAACCAGCTACTATTTGTTTTAAATGGAAATACAACCAGTATCGTTTTAAACAGATGTTTTCCTAGCAGTGTCAAAGCTGTGGATGTCATGGGATGTGCCATGCACCTAATTCCTAGAGGAGTATTCAGGTGTGTTACTGGACACATTGGCCCCATTTCTTGTGCCAGTGTCCTACATAGCTGGGAATTACAGCTGGAAAAAACAGGGCTGGTACAGGTGACCTAGTTGTCTTTTTACCCAAGGGAAAATGAACTGTAAGTATGCCATCCTTGAAACATGTTTCTCCAATATGTTCTTAAGGTTGATGGGGATTGGCAGGGGTTAGCTGAGGCCTCACAATCTCTGAGCAGGTTGTGACTATCTTCCACAGATTTCCTCCTGGCTCACCTTTGTCTTATTCCATCCTGGGATGGTTTATGAGCTCCCCAGTTCAAGAGGGACAGGGAACTACTGGAAAGAGTCCAGTGGAGAGCCATGAGGTAGATGAAGGGACTGAAACCTCTCTCTTCCAAGGACTAAGAGACCTGGGGCTCTTTAGCCTGAGGAAGACATGACTGGGAAGCATCTTATAAATGCATATAAATACCTAAAGTGTGGAGGTTATGAGGGTGGGTCTAGGGTGTCTTCAGTAGTGGTCAGTGATAGGACAAGGGGCAGTGGGTACAAACTAAAACATAAGAGATTTCACTTGAACTTATGGAGAAAGTTCTTTATTTTGAGGATGACAGAGTACTGGAACAGGCTGCCTGGAGAGGTTGTGTAGTCTCCTCTGGAGACTTGCAAAACTAGCCTGGACATGTTCCTGTGCAAACTCATCTAGGTGTACCTGCATTAGCAGAGGGGTTGGACTGGATGGTCTCCAGAGGTCCTTTTCAACAACTACCATTGCAAGCATTTGTTTTCTCTTCATCCTGTGCTTCTCCCTAACTACCTTTTCTAGCGTTGCTTCATCACTCTTTCTGAGTATGTATTTCTGTAAATGGGAATTATGGAAATAGGGAAATATATCCATTATGCTAAGGAAAAACAGAACTGTTTGTTTCTGATTTTGTTGGCGGATTTTGCTGTTTCTCTTTTTGATGTATTTGTTGAAATGCATTTCAACAGAGGAGACTGGGAAAGATGGGCAGCACTTTACATTTTGCTAATTCATATCAAATCCTTAGCTGTACAAACTCAGTACCTTTATCATGCCTCTTGGTTGTCTGGATAATATAAATTATCCATTGCGACTGGATGCATCAACTGGCTTGTCCCCCATGGTAGGACGGACATGGGAACTGAGGTAGCCTTTTACTCAGATATAGGCTTGGTCCTGCCACCCTGAGTTCAAAATAAGAAGAGAAAGTGTCACTTGGGGCTGATTCAATAGATGAATAAAGTATTTTAGCATTTGTAGCTAAAATTTGACATAGTCCCCTTGCAGCAGATATATGAAGACATGCTAACCCAGAGAAAATGGAATTCTTCATAGGAGAATGTCACAGGTTGTAATGGTTAAGAGATTGCACTTAACTAATAAATGATACAGCAAACGGGAATTAATAAAAATACTAGTAAACCTTTATTAATATTAAAATTGCCAAAACTTGTTAAATAGGATCATTGTACAGTTAGAATATGTATTTACAATAGGAATATACAGTCTTTGGGCAAAATATAACAATTCTATGCAAACGGGGAGGAAATAACATGAAAAGAGAAGGTCCCCAGGAGCAGATAGCGCTCAGTTACAGTGGGGGGAAACTTGGTAAGAACCTTTAACCCCAAAAGGCAATGAATTAATTACTCAGAGCTGGTTTTACCCACGTGGGAGATGCTGCTGCTGCTGTGTTAGCAATGAAGCTTTGGGGTGCTTTCATGTGGCATTGGCATGATGGATTGCGGGCAAGGAGGGTTTGCCACGTTGTCCCAGGACTGATCTGGCTTCAGCGGATGGCGGGTGGTTAACGACACTTCTCACGCTGGGCACTTGCTTGGTTCCTGGGTGAACTGAGGCACAGCATGATTCTGATGGCAAGGGGAAGCAGGCTAGGCAGATCTGGCTTCTAGGCTTGTGGCTTCTCCAGCTCGATGTGTATGGGCTCATGGGTTTATCCCAGGCTCTGGACCAGGTACTGGAGCCAGGGCAGGGCAACTCGAGGCAGCTTCTACAAGACCGGTCCAGGCAGGCTTGAAAGCAGAGCATGAAGCAAGGTTTGAAGCAAGGCTTGAAGCAAGGTGGAAGCAAGGCTTGAAGCAAGATGAAAGCAAGGTTTGAAGCAAGGCAAAGGCGACTACCAAGTCAGCCTGTGTATAAACAACTTGCCCGAGATCAACTGGTCCAATGGGGCAACTGAAGCTAATGTGTAGCTGCCCAATGGAAAGGTGTTCTGCCAGGCTATAACCATAAAAAGCAGAAACAAAGGCCTTGTTTCTGGGGGAGCAGTGGTCAGCATACATGCTCTTATCCCAGGTAAACAACTTGTTTATCAAACATGGAGGGGTCCTGTCCGCTTTGTTCCTTTTCCCATGTTGCCCTTACTTTCTGCAGGAAGGAAGGAAGAGAGGGGGACCTTGTCTAGACATCTTAAGGCCTGTCTGAGTTTGTACTGGGCCATGTCATGGCCCTACCGTGACACAAGTGGAACAGATTAGCTAAGATCATGGCCACATCTTTTTAAAATTCAGTAGCTGATCTACATTTCAAATGACAATTTTTGTTTTCTCTCAGTTTGATTTCAGCAGAGCTAAATTCCTGATTTCATGATGATGTGTGCAGATGGATTATCTGGCAGAACATAATACAGACTCCTGAAAGAATCATATGTCTGTAGCTGGTTGCTGGTGGCTCACAGTGTGTTTAAGGTGGTAAAATTTTGCAGCAGAGGGAAAATAGGGAAGAAAAGGCAGGAAGCAGAAGAACTTATGCTAAGGTCACTTCAAGGCCATTAAAGTCATGGGGAGGAGATGCATTGATTTCCATGGCCTTTGGGTTTGGCCCATAGGAGACAACATACAAAAGTCCCTGGGCATTGGGGTGAGTTTGTCTCTGCAGTTTATTACTTTTGGTGAGATTGTGGCAAGAATGAATTTAGCAGAGTCATCAGCCTCTTAAACAGCTCCTTGACATGTTGTCCTTTCCCTCTTTATCTTTTGCTGTTCCTTCTCTGCACTCTGATTTTGCAGCATGTGCAGCAAAGGTAGATTCCTTTCAGGTGAGAATGGGGCAGTGGTTGTTGATCCAATTAATGTGCTATGAAAAAAGAGGGTAGGTCACAGAATCACAGAATGTTAGGTGTTGGAAGGGACCTAGAAATATCATCTAGTCCAACCCCCCTGTCAGAGTGGGATCACATAGAGTAGGTCACTCAGGAATGTATCCAGGTGGGTTTTGCATGTCTCCAGTGAAGGAGACTCCACAGCATCTCTGGGCATCCTGTTCCAGTGCTCTGTTAGCCTCACAGTGAAAAAGTTTATCCTTCTGTTTATGTGGAACCTCCCATGCTCCAGCTTGCACCCATTGCATCTTGTCTTATGATTGGGCATCACTGAGAAGACCTTGGCTCCGTCATCCCTACGTTTTCTCTTCACATATTTATAAACATTAGTGAGGTCACCCTCAGATCAGGAGAGGTGACATCAGTGAAAGTTTACCTTGGAGTCCTCTGTATGACAGTTGCAGGTGCTATGAACTTCTTCAGATGTTTCTTGCACCTGTACTAAGAGTGGAAAAGAGAATTGTTTTCAGACCTTTTGGACCCATGATTATTGCTAAGCCATTGAGAAATAAAACTCTGCAGAGGCCATGCAGTTTCTTCAAGCAAGAGAGTAAATGACAAGACACCATTGTCCAGCACTCAGGACAGGACCTAGTTTGGGATTACAAAACCTACATCTAGGGGAGTGAGAGCTCTAGTGCTGAGGACCCCATCATGGGTAAATGCATCCCAGCTGAGACACCCCTGGGACTGAGGGAGCTGCTCAGAGGCCAGGCACTAGAGACCTACATGCCTGGTTGGGTACTGTCAAAGAGGCAAAAATAGTAGAATTGCGGACCAAAAATTGTATTCTTTACTTAGACAAAATAACATTCAGGTTGTTGGCAGTGCTGGTGAAGAACATTACTTCATATTGAATAATTATAAGATTGCTAAGATATTGTAGACACTTCCCAGGAACTAATCCCTAACCACAGAGAATGATAAATTGACTGACATCCATTGATTTGTTTGTGATAGTAGTTAAGAAGTTGAAGTTACTAAAGCACTGTTTTGATCAACACAACTTCAGTGATTATATATCTCATCTATCTCACTACGTTCATTTCCTTCTATGTTATTAACGTGGGAATTTGGCTTCTTCTAACAAAGAGTTATTTCTAAATCCAGTATTTCCACTTAGCAGTTAATTCTGCTTATTGCACAGATGCTGCTTACATCTGAAAAGGCAACATGATCTTATATGAAGCTCTAATATAGGAGATGAGGTATCCAAACCCACTGACTGATTAGTGGCAGGCTCTCCTCACGTGCTGCAAACATGCCAGAGAAATCGATGTCAGCAGGATGCAATATCACCTGGAACATTTTCTCCACACCTCCAAGACCCTCTCTGTGGGATCTAGCTATACCTGTGGAGCACTGAGGTCATGGCAAGCAGACTTCACTTCACCTGACTTCCATCATCTAGAAGTAGGATGTAGGCTAAGCTTATGACGTAGCCTCCATCAATGTTCAGAGAGGCAGAGAAAGGCATTTCAAAGGGTGATTAACTTCCCTCATTGTCTAGAGAGGAAACTTAATCATTAGCTGAGGCTGGATACCCAAGATTTAGACAGCTGAAGTTATGTGACATGAATGCCTCTGAAGCCTGAAATCTGTAGAACCATTTGCAACACTGCGGAGCCTTTTGCTCTGTACTTAAAAATTGCTGCATTTTAAGTAAAGGCCTATTGTCAGTAAAATTGAGGCTTCAGTAATAAGCCTGTCATTTTAAATTCTGTTAATGCATTTTAAGACCTGGGGAGACCATTTGAAATTACATGTCTTTCTATCTGTACACTGAGTATATAATGCTGATCTGGTTACTAATTTCTGTGTAGGTTAGTGGGATAATCAGCCTGTTATCTTACTCATAGAATTACAGAATCATAGAAGTGTTAGGGTTGGAAAGGACCTCAAGGATCATCTAGTTCCAACCCCCCTGCCATGGGCAGGGACACCTCACACTAGAACAGGTTGCTCAGAGCCACATCCAGCCTGGCCTTATAAACCTCCAGGGATGGGGTTTCTACCACCTCCCTGGGCAACCTGTTCCAGTGTCTCATCACCCTCATGGTGAAGAATTTCTTCCTAACATGCAATCTGAATCTACCCATTTCTCTTCTTGTTCCATTATACCCCTATTCCTATCATTACCTGACACCCTAAAAAGTCCCTCCCCAGCTTTCTTGTAGGCCCTCTTAAGATACTGGAAGGCCACAATAAGGTCTCCTCAGAGCCTTCTCTTCTCCAGACTGAATAGCCTCAACTCTCAGTCTGTCTTCATAGGAGAGGAGCTCCAGCCCTCCCTCATCTGGAGCAGAACTCAAGACTGACTAGTACCATGGTGTGTATTTCATCAAGCACTGCCACTGTTTCTGCATTTGCCTTAATTGTATTTCATTACTTGTGTCACTATCCTGTATTCCAGGACTTTAAATAAAATGTTCTTAGCTTCAAAGGTGCTAGTGGAGAGGCTAATTTGGACTTCAGCATATCTTGAGACTGTTTTACAGTGAAAACAAATTGCCAAATGCAGAAAGCTTACCATCCCTCCCCCCCCGATATCTGATATTAACTTTTCTCTAAGTTTGATTCTAACATTTGTTTTCCAGTCCAACGAATCATATGTAATGGATTGTATTTTGATCATCACCTCTGATTTTAGAGATTTTAGAGTGAGGTTTGAAAGTCCTAAAAGGACTTTTTTTTTTCAGTCATATGAGCCCATATCTTCTTTTCAGTGGTAACGAGAACCTTAATTTTCCGCTGTGGGCTTACTTTACAAATCCAGGGTCATTGGTTTGAATAAGATAGCAGAAGTACTAAGAAATGGGCAACAGTTATCAACTATGCCCTACCTTTCATTATGGTTACAAAGCACTTTCAGAGTATTTGGAATGATCAAATATCAAAATGCAAATCTTGGCTTCTACCTTTCAAAGCTGACAAATTGTTTGGGATAACTTTTATCGTAAGTATGCATTTTGAGACCTTGACTAAAATTGCTGGATTGACGAATGTGCCAACTCCTAACCTCTAAAAATCAATTCCTTTCATTCAGTTGAATTAAACCTCCAGGAACATTGACTGAGAAATGTACTGATCTGTTTAAGAGGGAAAAGTCACACTTCCTTCCCATGCTTTTTCCCCTGCCTTTTTTTTTCCTCAGTCAGATTAATGAGCAAACTTGGCTTAGATAGAGATTTGCTGTACAAGTTTTCTTTTGACCTTGAAAATGAAATTTGGCTCTGGTAACCAACACCAGTAAGAATTTAAATATACATGTTTGGGATTTCAGGGTTTCTTTTAATATTTGCTCTTTATATCTGGTGCCAAGAAGTCTTTTACTGCAGAATTATTTCTCAACTCCTTTCCAATGAATATATGAAATTCTCCCTATGGCAAGGAGTAATCTCCCTTCAGATAGGTACATCTGCAGTATCTTCTGCCCATTTCCCCCTCACACCCCAGCTGTATTGCCATAATTTCACACTTATGATCAGTAATAAAAGTAATTCAAGCTTTCCAGATGCCACATTAAAAATCTGATTATTCCAAAACTGAAGCAACGGGGAACCCATCTTCACAAATGGTGTGTTATCAAGTTCAGAGAATAGAGCTGTGATATTAAGTTGATTAAGGCTGCTTACTATATAACCTTATATCCAAGACTTTAGATTTTCTTCAGTGAGATGAAGAAGAAACCCACTCCCTGTGACTCCGAAAAGCATCTCTTAAACAGAAGTACCTGTTTTTGGAAATACATATAGCCTATTATTTAGTCTTATTATTTTGATGTGTAAGTCTGAGAGCTCCATCAGACATAGGTTCTTTTCAACATGTCTTTTTTCTTTTCCTGTTGCTGCTTGTAGCTGATGGGAACTTCACCTTTCCAGTGCCAGGCTCAGTTTTTGGTGGGAGTGCGTTTTCCTCTTTGATTATAGGCCAGCTCAGACAGCTCAGGAATTGGGCAGCTTATTGCCTGCCTCAAAGCCTGTAGGTAACTACTATGCCTATAATATTGAAAGTGGCAACGTTCACATTATATGCCATTCTTTGGCATACCTGAGGTGATGGCTGATGGTCCTTTTTGGTGCAGAACAGCTTGGTGGGGAGAGCAGATGTGACAATGTTCTTACCTTCAGGTATGAAGGGAATCTGCTGTCTTCTGAATGAATGGAGATTGAAAAGGTTGATGAGATCTGGAAGATTTTGAGAGACTTTAGTGGCCTGGTAGGTAAAAGCAGGCTGCTCTCTTTCTCCATCTGAGCTTTTCTGCTTTTTCCCACCACCTTGTAACAGGAGCAGTCAGTCAAGAATAATTTTTCTGATGTTTGGAGTAGGAGACTTTGTGTCATCTGCAAATCAGGTCCTGTGTCCAGTTTCAGGTCCAGATTTTCAAGTTGGTCCTGAGATACTGAGGTCACCAGAATTAGCAACTCCTTGTTAAATTGTGGACATTAATCCCAAATGCTTCACACTGAGATGAAGGAGTACACACAACAGAGATTCAGTGGGAAAGATATGAATATTAAATGATTGAGAGGTGACTTAGTGGATTTGTCTGCTGTTACTCAGAGTGCATCATTTAAGCAGACCTAAAGTTTCATCTTAGGTGTGGAATTTGCAACATGATGTGAACAAAGCAATGCTCACATCCCCTGGAAGCACATGTGCAGGAATTGATTCATTGCCTCACTGAATGAAATTGTGTTGTAAGCATTAACCCAACAGGTGGTAAGCATTTAAAAGTGCCTATTTGCAGGTCCTGATAGAAAGAGTATAGTCAACTTCATAAATTATTAGCACATTTGACAGCTTCGGAAGGCTTTGATGTGCTTCAATGTTGCCCCAAAATAGCAGACAGGAATTGGTTGGATGGTCACATCCAAAGGGTAGTGGTCAACAGCTTGATGTCCAGGACGAGGTGACAAGTGGTGTCCTTCACAGATCCATACTGGAAACAATGCTGTTTAATATCTTCATCAATGGCATAGTGGGATCAAGTGCACTCTTGGGAAGTTTACAGATGACACAAAGCTGAGTGGTATGGTTGTCATGCCAGAGGGATGTGATGTCATCCAGATGGACCTGGAGAAGCTTGAGAAGTGGACCCATGTGAACCTCATGAGGTTCAACTAGGCCAAGTGCAAGGTCTTGCACCTAGGTGAGGGCATCCCTTGGTATGAATACAGGCTGGGGGATGAAAGGATTTGGCGCAGCCCTGTGGAGAAGGACTTGGAGGTCCTGGTAGATTAAAAGCTGGACACGGGCCAACAATGTGCACTTGCAGCCCGGAAGGCCAACTGTATACTGAGCTGCATCAAACAAAGCATGGCCAGCAGGTCAATGGAGGTGACTTTGCTCCTTTTCTCTGCTTTTGGGAGACCTCACCTGCAGTACTGCATGCAGCTCCAGAGTTCTCAGTACAGGAAAGATGTGGACCTGTTAGAGCAGGTCCAAAATTATCAGAGGGCTGGAACACCTCTCCCATAAAGAAAGGCTGAAAGAGTTGAGGTGTAATAAAATGTATATTTTAATATATTTTATAATTAATATTTCCTGGTGGTGGTGTCTTCCACCAGCACCGTAAATCATTTACAAACTATATCTACAGGTTCAAGTATTTGGTTGTGGGTATTACATTCCACATATAAAGACAGTTAATGATTCAAGCACAGATCTAAGAATCTCCAATAGAGCGACTGAAATTGGAAATAAAGGTGCTGTGATCTGCATTTTCCCACAAATAGGATTCTGTGGCAGATAGCCAGGGACTCATGACTTGCTCCTCTGTCCAGTGTCTTCCCAGATGCTGTGACTCTAATTCGAGTTGCTCTTGGTTTGGAGAGGGCTAGGGGGGCCTCTCTCTTCTGTGTGCTCCATCACTGGGCTGTAGTCTTTCTGTGGCTCTTCTGGGATTCAGTTCTCTTGGAGCTTTTCCCCTTTCTGCCTTGGTCCAGGTGCAAGGCCCAGGTGTAGTTGGTCTGCTAGTGTAGGCCCTTCAGCTGCAACTCTGGCAGCATTTGACTCTTGTTGCTGTCTGGGTGAGAACAAGGCAAGTTGCCTAATGGACGGTTTAAACACTGTCCCAAGACAATTAATGCCCTTTGGTAACACAGAACCCTGATAACTATGGGATGGGGCATAGCCAAACACGGCCAGGGGCACACAGAGTTCACAGCTGTGTTACAAAGTTACACATTGGTACACGTGTTACATGTGGTACATGCTTACCTGGACCCCGGGAAGTGTCCAGGTTTGCACATTCACAGGTGCTTACAACGTTAATTACATGCTATGCATACAGGCTATACATTTGCCTTGGCCATGTGGACCCCAGGAATTGTCCAGGTTATCACATTTGCAGGTGTTTAGCCCGTTGTCTGGGCTAGGGCATGTTTGGGGGTTTGACCCTTCAAATATGGATATGGAGTTATTCAGCCTGGAGAAGAGAAGGCTCTGAGAAGACCTTATTGCAGACTTTCAGTACTTGAAAGTGGCTTATAAGAAAGACAAGAACACACTTCTTAGCAGGGCCTGTTGTAACAAGACGAAGGGTAATGGTTTTAAACTACAAGAGGGTAGATTTAGACTAGATACAAGGATTTTTTTTTGTTTTTTACAGTGAGGGCAGTGAAACACTGGATCCCAGAGACATAGTAGATGCCGCATCCCTGGAAACATTCAAGGCTAGTTTGGATGGGGCTCTGAGCAACTTGATCTAATTAAAGATGCCCCTGCTTACTGGAGCAGGGTTGGACTAGATGACCTTTAAGGGTCCCTTTCAACCCAAAGCATTTTATGATTCTGTATGTTTTGTCTACTAATTTTCACAATGCCTTATAGTGATTGTGCCTCTTGTCTCCCCTATAATGTCATTGGCAAAAAACCAGGGTCTGTAGCTGTTTGTATGAAGAAGCACCTCCCACCCACCCCCACTCCCTTTTTTCTGAAGAATAACTTTCCAGTGTTAAACCCTAGCCTGAAGAAGCTTATGATTCACAGGACATGTATAAAAACTACCCACTATTCATCACCTCTCGCTGTTATACAATCTCTCAAATCTGATAAACACTCCTAGGGCTTTGTCATAGTCTCTTTGTTCAGGTATATGAACAGTCTTCTGTAGGATAACATGTAATTGATTGAGTTCAACTTTCATTGTACCCTGTATTTAAATCCCATGGAGAGCCCTAGTTTATCAGAAGCAAGAAGTCTTCCATCTGGGAAAAAAACAAGGGCTCAATTCAATACAAACTGCTCTCTAGTCAGGCAAGGGGAAAACCAGAAAGCTATTTATATGAAAAATGAAAGCTAGGAGTAAAGAAAAATATTTGCCATTAAGACTTCGAGGCAAATAATAGAAATATCTCATTTCTAGGCCAGCAGAGGCAGGCTGTTGCAGGAGAGAATCATTTAATTGAAGAAAGGCTGTCAGAGCAGTAAATGATCCTGTTGGTAGACTACTGCCGAGTGAGGTCTCTGCACCCACTTGCGTTAGAGATACTTCCTTTAGGAGTGCCAAGGGAATTTCTCCCTGTGTATGGGAAGAGGTGAGTTGGAGTGGAAGATACTTTGATTGTCAAGCATGTAGATAACTGAGCCTGTGATCCCAGTTGGATGCAACTGTGGGAGATGTTGTATATCTCATAGAGACTTGCAGGGGGTAGCTGTAAGGTGCTCTGCCTTTTCCCATGGCCATCTTTGCTGAAATGCTCCCAGTGCCACGTGGCAGTACATAAAGTCTCAAAATCAATCTCAGGTTGTGATTTGTGAAACGTGGAAAATTAATAATGCAGAGTTCACACTCATTGGAAGCTTTTGGACATCTGGGGTCTACATTTAGAAATGTTAGGAATGGACAGTGGCATTCAAAATGGGAAAAAGTATGAGAAACTAATAAAGAGCTGCAAGAAAGTGAAGAGGTATAGCATCTGCAAAGGCATATCCTCTGGGGTGTCTCATGGTAGGACCATGACATGGCCCAATACAAACCCAGACAGGCCTTAAGATTTCTAGACAAGGTCCCTTTCCCTCCCTTCCTTCCTGCAGAAAGACAGGGCAACACTGGAAAAAGAACAAAGGAGACAGGATTCCTGCCTGTCTGGTAAACAAGCTGTTTATCTGGGGTGAGAGCATGTAAGCTGACCACTGCTCCCCCAGATACAAGGTCTTTGTTTCTGCCTTTTATGGCTATAGCCTAGCAGAAAGCCTTTCCATTGGGCAGCTACACGTTAGCTTCAGTGCCCCATTGGACCAATCGATCAGGGGCCATATGTCTGTACAGGTTGACTTGGTATTTGCCTTTGCCTTGCTTCAAACCTTGCTTTGCCTTGCTCAATCCTTGCTTTGCCTTGCTCAAACCTTGCTTCAAACCTTGTTCAACCCTTGCTCTTGAACCTACTCGGACCTGTCTTGTAGAAGCTGCCTCGAGTTGCCCTGCCCTGCCCTGCCTCGCGTGCCTGGTCCAGAGCCCGGGATAAAGCCACAAGCCCAAACACAGCAAGCCGGAGAAGCCACAAGCCTAGAAACTGGATCTGCCTAGCCTGCTTCCCGTTGCCACCAGAATTATGCCGTGCCTCATTTTACCCAGAAGCCAAGCAAGCACCTATCGTGAAGAGCATCATTAACTGCCCACTGTCCGCTGAAGCCGGATCAGCCTGGGACCACACAGTAAGCTCTCCTTGCCGACAATCTGCCATGCCAGCGCCATATAAGAGTGCCCCAAAGCTAATACAGCAGCAGCAGCAGCATTCCCCATATGGGTAAAAACAGCTGTGAGTAATTAATTCACTGCCCTTTGGGTTTAAAGGTTCTTATCAAGCCTCCCCCTTCTGTAACTGAGTGCTATCTGCTCTCGGGGACTTTTTCTTTCCAAGTCATTGCCTTCTAGTTTGCATAAAATTGTTTGTATTTTGCCCTAAGACTGCATATTCCCATTGTAAATATATATTCCAACTGTACAATGATCCTATTTAATGAGTTTTGGCAATTTTCATTAATAAAGTGTTACTAATATTTTTATTAATACCCATTGGCCATATAATTTATTATTGTTGTAAGGGTAATTAATAATTCCCCTTCACAACAACAGGTGAAGGCATGAAAAGTTCTACCTCTTCACTTGAGTAGTAATGTAAAGACAGATAACCCAGGAGAGAAAAAGTAAAAATCAATCTGAAGAAAAATGTCCTACTTTGTAAACAAAGTACATACCTGTGTGCATGCATACAAACACACACACACAAAGGTAACTGTATCAAGGAGTATGTGCTTCCATTGAAATGCTACAAGTTTAAAATCTGAAATCAGGGGACAAGTGTTTTTCTTTTAAATTTGAAAGCTGACATAGCAGACATCTCCGAAATGGAAAGGGAAAAAAGTAATCTTCGAGACATCGTAGCACCTATGAAAAAATTATTACCAAAAATAAAACAGCTGCTGCCCAGGTCTGTCAGCAGGGCTATATGTTAAAGAAGTGTGATCGTTTAAAACTGTCTTTTTAATTTTTCTTCTCAAAGTTCAAGCAGAGAAAGTGGAAGAGTGTAAATAAGTCACTATTGGGTATAAGAAAGCAAAATAATGATTGTTCTAAACACTTCCATTGGATAGATAGAAATGTTTAAGAACCACTACTCAAAATAAAGTAGGGGCAGTCGAGGCAACTTGCTGGGCTGTCTGGCTGCTGCTTCTTCTTCTCTTCTGGCTGGAGATAACACACTGACCTTGGTGAGCTAAGTTAACAGCCTCTCTGCTTCTATCTCTCTGCCTTCTGCCAGGAGTGGGGGGAGGCCCCTTTGGAGGTCCCCTCAGGGGTAGCAAAGGGAGCTTGGTTGTGCTTTTCTGTTTATTGTATATATTTGTAAATGTTTTGAATTGTGTATATTTGTACATATTCATTGCATTGCATTATAGATTGTAGATTTGCTTGTAAATACAGCTTTCATTTGCTTTCCAGACTGAGCTAGCCCGGTTATTGTTGGTGTGGGGGGAATTTCAGCTCACACTGATACAGAAGACATGCAGTCAAGTCAGATAAATGGATTAAATATGTGACTCAGAACACAAAGTCAGCATGGATAAAAATTCCAGACATAAACAGCAAAAATTCAGTGTTAAGATAATTCTTCTGACCAGAATGGATGGAGAGAATGACCACAGCATACTAATAGAGACTAGAGTGATGCCAAGTTAAAAAAACCCAGTATGGGTGAGATAATGAGATTCTTTATATAAATTAAGTAGCAGCAGTGTGATTGCAACATGATGCTGGGAATACATTTGTAGACTGCACCATAGAGCAACCAGTCAGGGAAGAGATGAGCAGAGCAGCAGCTTTCTGCTGAATCCAGAGGTGTGCACAGGCCTGCTTTTAAAATTTAACTATCAAAGCTACAATGTTCAATTAAAAAAAACAACAGCCCAACATTGTATTTGTAAAGTAACAGAAAAAAAGAGTGATGCTTTCAGAGGTGACGTAGAAATTATCTAAAAATATCAGAGACTTGAGCAAATGTGTGATCCTTCTCAATAGTGTCTGCAGGTAGACCAATTAAAAATGCCCTCATCAAGGTACTGTGGTTCAAGAGTGGCATAAGTAAGGCCATTCTTAAAAAAAATCAACATAGTGAAAATGAGAAGTAGAAATAGATATGAACTCTTGGAAGCAAAATATAAAACTGTGGTAAGGCAGGCCAAAAAGATGCATAGAGCTTAAGGCATAAAAATGAAAATATCCTTTCTTCAACGCACGGGAAGCAAGAAACCTATCAGAGAGTCTATAAACACTCAAACTGCTGAAGAAGTTCTGAAAGATCTGTAATAGAGGAAGAACATGAATTATAGAAGAGGTTGATGTTTTTTTAAGGGCATGAATGTTGAAGGATTACTCTTAAACAAGACCACCACAGGAACACAGAATGGCTTAGGCTGGGAAGGACCTCAGGAGTTATCCGATCTGACCTCTTGCTCATAGCAGGGTCAGGCCTGAGGTCAGACCAGGCTGCTCAGGGCTTCATCTGCTCTAAAATTAGTAGGGGAAATTTTATAACATGGTGCTTGAATCAGTGGAAGCAGCTTGGAAAAAATTTAAAGGGCATTTTGAAGTTGCTAAATAATAAGTTGTTATGAGTCTCCTTTTGATTAAAACTGCTTGTGACAGAGAAGCTGACAAATGTGACTTTTTGTCCACCTAGATTCTAAATGTGGAATCAGAGATCCATGGGCTACTCTCAGCAAACTGACAGGAACTATGCTAATGAGGAGGATCCTCAGACACGTGGAGAAATATGGACTTAGGAAGGACCAGCAGATCTTCTATAGTTTGTAGCCAAGAGCTGGTGAGATTGAGAGCTCGGGTAATCTGGTTCATGAAGATGCGTTACTGAAGACTCTCAGCGATAATGTGCTGAGGATCAAGGAATGCATTTGCTCATGGATTAATAACTCATTAAAAGACAGAGAAAAATTAAGCTATGGATATAGAGATATTGCAAAAACTTTTGAATCCTCTGTAGATGTCTTGCTGGAGGTGGCGAAGTATCATAAATACATTGGGGAAGGTCATATCTGTACTTTCATTTAATACCACTTCCTTCTCGAGTGACGTTACAAATGAAATTACCTTTTAGTTGCGTAAAAGCAGCAGCATGTCAGGAAGTCACAGGATTTCATTCAGTTTCTTCTTTTCTCGTTTTGATTGAGTCAAGTCTTTCCGTGAAATTGATTCTGTAGTATGAAGACTGGTATTTCTTCTCAGCTATCTGAAAACTTTCACTCCTACACCATGGCCCTAAATGCCACATCTACCCATATTTTAAATGCCTCCAGGGTTGGTGACTCAACCGCTTCCCTGGGCAGCCTGTTCTAGTGCTTGAAAACCCTTTCGGTGAAGAAATTTTTCTTAATATGCAATCTAAACCTCTGCTGGCACAACTTGAGGCCATTTCCTGCTGTCCCTTAGCTTGTTACTTTGGAGAAGAGACTGACCTCTCCCTCGCCATAACCTCCTTTCAGGTAGTTGTAGAGAGTGATAAAGTCTCCTCACAGCATTCTTATCTGCAGGCAAAACAACTCAAATTCTCTTAGCTGATCCTCATAAGGCTTGTTCTCTAAACCCTTCAGCAGCTTCATTGTTCTTTGGGCACACTCCAGCCCTCAATGTCCTTCTTGTAGTGAGGAGCCCATAACTGAACACAATATTCAAGGTGTGGCCTCACCAGTGCCAAGTACAGGGCTAAGATCACTTCTCTGGTCCTGCTTGTCACACTATTTCTGATAGAAGCCCGGATGCTGTTGGCCTTTTTGGCCACCTGAGTATATTGCTGGCTCATATTCAGCCAGGTGTCAACCAACCACCCAGGTTCTTTTCTGCCAGACATCTTTCCAGCCACTCTCCCCCAGGTCGATAGCATTGCATGGGGGTATAGTGACCCAAGTGCAGCACTCAGCACGGTCCTCAGCTCATTGATCCAGCCTCTCCTAGATCCCTCTGGAGAGCTTCCCTACTCCAGACAGATCAACACTCCTACCCAACTTGATGTTGTCTGAAAACTTACTGGTGATGCACTTAATCAACTGATGGTAAACAGAGCTAGCCTCAATATTGAGCCCTGGGGAACACCACTTGTGACTGGCTGCCAACTGGATTTAACTCCATTCACCCCTACTCCTCAGGCTCAGCCATCCAACCAGTTTTTTACCCAGTGAAGAGTGTGCCCATCCAAGCCATGTACAGCCAGTTTCTCCAGGAGAATGATGTGGGAAACAATGTCAAAACTATACTAAGGTCCATATAAGCAACATCCACAGCCTTTCATCGACTAAGTGGTCATTGGAGATTGGTTTAGTTGAGAAGGACCTGCCTCTCATAAACTCATGCTGACTGGGGTGATTGCCTGGTTGTCCAGTATGTGCTGCATGATGGCACTCAAAATGATCTGATCCCTAACCTTTCCCAGCACTAATGTCAGATGGGCAGGTTTGTAGTTCCTTGAGTCCTCTTTCCAGCCCCTCTTGCAGATGTGTGCCACATTTACTAACATCCAGTCAACTGGGACCTCCCCAGTTAGCCAGGACTGCTGATAAATTATTTTGCTTCTGTTTAGGCCTGTGAATGTAAATAAAGTGAATCTAAAAGTTGACCTGGCTGGGGATCACAATAAGTATGTGTGACATATCCTCAGGACAGGATATGTGCCATGCAGGGGAGGAGCCTCTGGAGATGTCAAGTACCATCACCTCTGCAGCTCTGCTCAGGATGGAGGTCTGTGCTGCAAACTTCTCTGGTGGCTTATACCCTTTTGAATGAAGGACCCCTGAGCCCTGACTTCTTCTGACCCACACTGATCTCCCAGTGTCAATGTATTGAATGTGTTGGTGTACATGGGTTGTGACAGGCATCCTGCTGCAAGGTCTTTTCTCAGGTGGGTGTTGTACTGAGCAGGGCAAATCATATCACAGGCACTATGGGGACACGGGACAGAGGTCCCCAGTGTGAGGTCTGATTTGCCACATCCTGATGCCTCGGGCCTCACAGGGCAAACACTCATGCATGGACCCAAGCAGTCTTCCAGCTGTGGAAGGAGTGGCAGGAAGCCTCTGATTTGGATACTATGCTGGTGTGATGCTCAAAAATACTGTTTGGGCTTCTTCCACAGGTGGAAACACATTCAAAGTCTGCTTTGAGTACAGAAAAGATGAGGGCAGGGGACTGAAGTTATCTCATTGGTGCTGAGTAGGCTGCAGTGAGAGGCAGAAGAGCTCAGGTTCCACTGACTTCCTCACTGCAAGCTGCAATGAACATAAAACAATCATCTCTCAATGAATTTTAAGAACAATTTAAAAAAACCCAAAACAACCAAAACCCAACCAGTTACATGTTTTGTTATTAAAATGAACCCACGAAAAATGAAAGTAGGTTGTGACAAAAACTTTGAGAATATGTTCTCTTGTGCAGCCTACATCATGAAGCTAAAAATAGTACTTATGTTTCAGTGCTACTATGGTTACTGATACTGTTCTTCTGAGTCGTCAGAGGAAATAAATTGATTGTGTTAAGGAGGAAGCTGTACATGGGAGATAACCTTGGACTTTCATGATGGTTTCATTTATATTGGTCTAATTTCAGACTTTCACAGTCTAATCTGCATTTAGCTAAAGTTGCTTCATTTTTATGTATTTGTACAGAGAATTTTAAACTCTAACAGGCAAGGTTGAAAATTTTGTCCTCAACTCCCAGAATACAGAATTTGTTGTGCCTTGTTGAATGTCCTGGTAGGTTGTCCCATTTAATGAGATGGATTCCATACATTCAAGAATGCAGAATGTATTTTTTTGGCAGTAAAGATCTTACAACCAAAAATATTTGTTCTTTGAAGCCTTTTTGCATGCTTTTTGTCCCAACCCCACACTGACTCCCTGTGTTATTTGCTGTGAATCACAGCACCACAGGACAGCTCAGGCTGGAATGGAGCTCAGGAGGCCTCTGGTCTAAACTGCTGCTCGCAGCACAGTCAGGTCCCAAGGCCAGACCAGGCTGTTCTGTACTTCATCCAGCTGCAGCCTGAAAACCTCCAAAGATGGTTCCTGCCCCAAAACATCTGTAACTTCCATGTATGGGAAAGACAAAAAGGCAGAAGAGGAGCCAGTTCACTGGAAGGGATTAGGGCCACATGGAGAGTTGGTGGCAGAGCCAGGAGTGAAGGCCTGATCTCTGATACTCATGTCAAGTCAACAGAATTCAACAAACTGTTCCATAGACATTGGTTTTATGTAGTTTCCAATTCCTCCAGAAGCCGCACAGCTATGCAGCCCTGCACTGTAGGCAGACCTCACTCTGGGGTGGTGTCAATCATTAGGGCATGCAGTCATCTTACAGTTAAGAACATCTTATGGCTTTGGTGTCAAAACCACAGAGGGTCATTTAGCTTGTGTGAGACAGGGTCAATTTGCTCCGGTAGGCATGACTCTGCATTAATCTTCCCTCCTGGTTGTGGAGGATGGAATGGCTTACAGCTGTTAGCATGTGATGGATGCCCCTGGGGAGGAAAGGTAGGAGGTGCTGCTGCTTGATGATAATACCTTTCAATAATGAAGTACAAGTGGTTTGAGGTGAATGTGTGGATGATTTAAAATAAAGAGACATGTAGAAGTGGCCTTGTTCTCAATATGTTTGTGATGTAATCATGCTGTGCTGATGACACAGCTTAATTTAGCACATTAACTGCATTTGGAACCTGCTTATAGCAACTCAGAGCCTATACACATCTTGTCCTACAGCCTCACTTACTAATGAGACCATTTGTTTGATGGCTGGAGAAAGTGAAAGTATATGCAGTGATTTAAGATTAAGACAATATTGTAGGGACAGTTTAACTTTGTCTAACCCTAGTTTTGCTTAAATCAAATGGGTAATTGTTTGAATTCACACGCACAATGCTTGTGTTATTTTCATTAACTTTGTTTGGAGATAACTCTAGCTAAATCAGGGCATCCCCTGGTGTGATATAATGAGGTTTCTCCTCAGATGAGTTACACTGATAGAAAGAAGCTATACAGGAATGGTCAACACAGCATAAAACTGTCTGTAAACAAGCCTTAAGGCACAGCAGATTAAGATGGCCTGATCAAGGATTTGCACTGGTTTAATTAATTTGTTTTGTTAATTGAATTCCATTAAACTACAGAAACTTTTTATTTTAGACAAAGCCTCAGGCCTTGATCTTCTGTTTGAGCCTATCAGTAGCACCGGCTGAATTGCTTTTGGTGAACGCTTCATTTGCACCACTGCAGTGTTGGTCATCACCAGGCTACAGTGAGTATGACCTAATTTATCAACTGTATTCCCTGAAGAGCAGTTTGGGGGAGTGATGAGGAGTTGGTCTCCTATTTATGATCTCTGGACACAGCTCAGAGTAAGACCCAAGACTCTGAATGGTCTATCTAAGGGAATGTTCCCTATCTAAGAGAAATGATAGCTCCCTTGCTGAACAAAACAGTTTTCTTCCTTCTCTGCCTTGATAGCCATGTGTCCTGTGCTCACCACAGTAATGCCATTTCTTGTAAGGCTGGTTCACGCAGAAGCTTGGAGTATTCTGGTTGTGGCTACTCTGAGACCTAAGAAAATTAGGGGGAAAGACTGGGAAAACAAGAGAATTGTATTGACTGAAGTCAGGAAACACAGTTTTGGTCAATGCTGCATTTGAAGACTGTGCTACTTATGTGGCTGTACTTTGTCCAAGAAAAGCTGTGGGCTATGCTGGATCTTTCTCAGAGAGGGGATGACACTGTAATATGGACTGGAAGAGCCATAAAAGGAGATTTTCTCTAGAAACTACTGTGATTATTTGGTATGGAGAGAAAACCTTACATTTTAACTCATAGGGTCACTGTGTTTTGACTGTTGTTTGCATGTTGCTGGAATGAGTTTGTGGTACAGAGCACAGCAGTTATGTCTGAGAATTGCATACTTATAAAAATGCAAGAAACAACCTTTATACCACGTAAAAGCACAGAAATTTAATACAACTTGATTGAGCCTTGTGTGAATGGTCCATGTTTTGTTAGAGTGACAAATAGGAGAAAAAAAGAAATAACCCAATGAGTAAATCGCAACATTTCCAAAGAAATGCTGCTCTATGTTGGCTCCCTAATTCCTTCTTGGAGGAGATTTTACTCTCAGTGATGATGACACATCTTCTGAGGGTCTAGAAATTACTTGTGCCTCATGGGAGTAGCAATTTGGGTAACTAAGACTTTAATTTTCCTTCTCAGGTTGCTCTCTGGCTTAGAAACACCTTCCCAGGGCAGCACATTTCTCCTGGGACACCTCATGAAGGTGGCACAGCTGCTTGTCATTGATAAAGAGATGTGATACATCCCAGGAAACACAGCCTCTCTGAATAGCCTGACTCAGGGAGTATGGAGCAGAGGGCCTTCATCTGAGCAAGGCTGTGTTACATCTTGGCATGACCGTTTAGTGCAAAGTGGGAAAAGCCTGGCCTGAAGTGGTTGATAACCATGTTTCAGGTACTTGCAGCTCCGATGTGCTGCCAAGATGATGTTAAACCCTTTCCCTGCCCTGGAGCCAGACACTGTGAGGAGAGAGAGACCTTCGTTTCACCAATTCAGGGAGAGATAAGATGTCAGGAAGCATGTAGCAAATGGACAGGCTGGGTATCTCCTCATAGTGCTTACACTGGCTTCCCCTGGACCAAGGGCTGGGCTGCACATGGAGCTGAACTCTGCACCCTCCAAGGGGGTTTGAGCTCTGCAGGTTTTGGGACAGGGTGTGCTCATGGCAGTGGCATGCATAGCAGGATGAGGAAATAGATCATCACTTTCTTGGAAATTGTGCTCATCTGGTTATTTTTTGGTGTGTAGTTGTACTCTGTAAGAATGCATGCGCCTGGCTGCATCCACATGCTGATGTACAGGACCGGCATCCCAGGATCCCTGGGCCCGTGGAGGTGGGAGCAGGGACATTTCTGCAGCTGGGCAGGTCTCACGGGTGGATGCTGGGGTGAGAACCTTCAGCAAAGGGTCAGCAAGGTGCATCCTCCTGCGGCCCTGGGCGTGCTTCCCGCAGCTCAGCGGCGGTGTGTCCTGGGCACACACAGTGGGGCATCTCGGCGGGAAGGCAGAGCTGGCGTCTTAGCGGGATCCTTTTCAGCTTTTAGGACGGCACCTTCTAGCGGGCTCTGGGAGTATTACCGGCTGCCGCGGCAGCTCCCGCTCCGGGCCGAGGGATGCTGCCGCCGAAGAGACACGGAAAGTTTCGTGGTTTCATACCCAGCTAATGGCTTCAGCACAAGCACTGCTCCGCAGCCTGCTCACTGCTCTCTGTATCCCATATCCTCAGGGAAAGGATGAGGATTTTAATCCATCATTCAAATTGTCATAGGGCAATATTAATAATTCTCCCTAATTTGTTTGGTTGTGTGGGGTTTTTTTGTTTGGCAGGCTCTTTTTGTTTTGGTTTGTTTTGGTTTTTTGGGTTTTGTTTTGTTTTTTTTTTTTTTTTTGGTGGCCCTGGTGGCCTTCTAGTGCTACTCTCCACTCACCCCAGCCTCTGACAGTATTTTGCTCATGTTTTTAGGCCCTCTCTGGTCCCTAAAAATCGTAGAGAGGAGAGGGATACTAAGAGTGAAAGCTTAAATTGTTGAGATGTGCCAATGCAGACATAGGGAGGGTGAGTGCTAAAGTCCAGGGGCCAATGCAGTGCCTCTGGGACTGCAGAGATATTAAGCAAGATGTGGAGTAATAATTTCAGGGCCAGAGGACAGAAGAGAGAAGAATTACTTACTGAAAAGGACAAATTTTGAAAGTCCTGAGCCACCTGTATTATTTTGAAGTGGAGACTGCTTTGAGTTGACACTGAACTACATGACCAGCAGAAGTCCATTTTATGGACTTCTAAATGATTCTGTGATTCTAATTTTACTCTATGTCTGCATTTTAAGCCAACAAAATTGTCCTTTGGTGATGTATAGTCTTTTGGGAATCATATCACTGGAATTAGCCTCATAAAACTGGCCAGTTACTTGTCTAAAGTATTGACATAGCTCTCTGCAGCATGGGCACATTTCAAATGTTACTGGGGTCATCTCCCTTTCTTGGAATTACAGGATGTTTTCTGACAGCTTTGGAAAAGAAAGCCTACACTGCAGGGTCTGGCTGTCAAATTAGGGCTTTCCCCATTGATAGCATTCTTGAAACTACATTTCAAGAAGTAGAGAAATGCATTTGCTGATCAGAAAACTTACCCAAAGCAGGGCAGAAAAAAGAAACATTTTAGATTTGAGGGAGAAGGACACAATGGGTATTTCCTGTCTCTGCAGAATTTGTTAAAAGCATCAGGTAATAAAAAGACCTACATATTTCCAGAAAGGCAGTGAGTGTTTCTGGAACACTTAAAGTGGGTAATAGTTGAGTTTCTGAAGAAAAACTGCAAGATATGTTAGCGCCTTCTGTTAGCACAAGTAGCATGTAGAGGAAAGTCTTAGTTAACTTCTGAAACTGGTTGGACTTGAGAGCACAAAGTGGGGGGTGGCATTGTTTGTGTCCCCTCTCTGCTGGAGAAGACATCTTGCTGGTGATTTTTTCTCCTGGCAGGGACTCAGGGTTACATATGGCTTTTTCAAAGTGCAGTGGCTGAAAAAAGATGAGGACAAACAGCAACAGAGATGAGTCTTGTTGCAGAGGTCAGGAAAATCTGCTCAGTCCTGTTCCCCTTGCCTGTGTCTACAGTGGTATGGCTTTTACTGCTTCCCTCCCATTCACTGCATGGTTTGGAATAGTTGCACATGCTAAGTTTACAGAGGGATCAGAAAAGGCATTGTTGTGCTTATTCTGCATAACCAAGATATATGAGGTGGGAGGAGGGAAAAGAAACCCTGAGAGGAAGATCACATCTGTAGTTGCAGCCATGGCACTCCCAGCTCACTAAAAGCACATTTGCCTTTCAACAGCTTCCACATTATTCATGTTGAAATTTGTAGAGATTCATGTGATGTGGGCTATGGTAGATGCCCAGATGTGAGACCACACTACGTGTCAAGGCAGGACCACACCAGGCCTCGCAGAACCACTTGCTCTGCCCTGTCTCCCGCAGCTGGTTTGTCCTTGGGGTGACATGTGCTTACTCTAGTATGCCCTTGCGTGTCCCCCAGGGCAGAGGACCCCCTTGAAAAAGGGGGTGATGAAGAAGCTGGTGTGAAACAGCAGCTGGTACCTGGCCATGGTCTTGCATCCTCTGTGCGCTGCTGAACTGAAAGCATGAGAAGAAACAAAATTACTCAATAATAATAAAAAAAGGAACCTGCTCAGAAGCAATATAAAGAAAAAGATTTTCACTCTCCTGATGCCTTCTAATATAACCATGAAGTGGAGCAATTTTGCCTATTTATGCCCTTACTCTCCAGGCACCTGCTGAATATTTATTGCTGTAACGTCTCTTGTGCCTTTCTGTCTGTTCACAAACAGCTCAATACCAGTGGTATGAGATTCAGTGAGCATTTATCACTTCAAACTGAAGCCAATAGTTACTGAAAGAAAGTGCTTATTGCACATGAGTTCCCCACATCTTTTGCAGAAAAGGTGATTAAGGGACAACTGTAACTCAGGGACTCTAGAATATGATAATGATGCCCTGCCTTTGGGACTAAGCTATAATTAATTACCTGCCTTGGAGTGATTTGATTGTTGCTGATAGGTTTCAGACAACCCAGCTCCCAGGTGCAGACCTCCTTTTCCTTCTAAAAGAGGAAGACTGCACAGCAGAACACAGCATTTCACAGATGGAGCTCTGCCAATCTGTAAGGTGTCAGCAAGTGATCTGCAAGTAAAGAACAAGGACTTCTCATGTTTGCATGGAGGCAAGGAAAGAAATCAAATGAATGGATATAAAAAATAGTCAATATTCAAAGCTGAAGGTTTTGTTTGTTTGTTTGTTCAGTTTATTTCCCCTTTTTTGTTGGAAGTGAGAACTTCCCAAAAAGGCTGATTTCCCCCTGCCCACCCTGAAAGCAACCACACTAGTTTTGTTGCTCACACAGTTATTGAGTCAGTTCAGCAGTGGGGAACATGATCCAGACCACCTCCAGTCACTTGCCAGGGGGGCACTGGTCTAAGCATGAAGTCCTGGTCTCTGTTGCAGTTTGTGGATGAGTGTTATGAGCAGCAGGGATTTAGAGGAAGGACTGGTCCCATTGCTTGAACAGGGATGGTCAATGCCTGGGCCAGCAATGCGTTCAGCTTTGGGAGTGACCACTGAGCCCTCATAAGGTGGCTGGATTGTGAAATCTTGGGCTAGCCACCCCATCGCAGTTGTGGTGTGTGGTGGTGACACGGTGCACAGGTTGGATGTACCTATTTTTCTTAGAAGGGGGATGGAGACAAATGGTGACAGAGTGTCTTTCTGTGATCCAGAGGTGATTGTTTAGTGGGATTCACAAAATGCTACTGCAAAAAGAGAAATAGCTGTTAATACTGCCACTGTGTTCAGAAAAATTATATAGGGTTTAAAAATGATCTTTTTCCCCAAGCTGGGTGCAGAACCAAGCCAGATGGGTGCAGCTGGTATTGACAAGGGTACTCACTTTCTAAGAAGGAGTTTTGTTCATCTATCCATGTGAATAGTATCCATGCAACAATGAAATGAAGCAGCTTTTGCATATTTATACCCTTGTTCAGCCTGCAGCACTTTGAAAACCAAATGACATGATCACAGGGAAGTTTGCCCACTTAGAAACACTCCAGCAACCATAGCAAGAATAAATGTGAACAGAATGTTGTAATTTAATTATTTTTAATCAGCAGTAGAGCTTGACAAATTCTGCAAAGAAGTATTCATCAATGTTAGCTCAAACAAAAATTGTGCTTTTGCTTTAGTATTCACTCCCTTTCAGTGGTGTTCGGAGAACGTGCATACAAATGATTTGTGCTCAGCTGAGTGCAAGTGTGGTGTGAAAAGGTCATTCTCTAGAATGGAGTTGCCATGACTAGGTAGCTCAGGGACAGGTACCTAGCATTTTGCAAACTTTCTTTGTGACCTTGAGCAAGTAATTCCAGGGAAGCATTCTGGAGTATGTACTGGATCAGGCACTTGGCCATCAAGTTAGAATTCGGGTGCTGGATCCTACCTTGTGCCTTTGAAAAAGAATTGCCCTATATATATCTAAATAGCTTCAATCCCCCTTGTCCAAAATTTGGATAATCATATTTCCTTCTTGTCATGTGTAATTTGTCTTGTCTGCTTACGCCATACACTGTCACAGACAGAGGTTGTCTCTACCTGTGCACTTCTGGGGCTCACAGCAACGCTGAGACCTCTGGAGCCATCATTGCAGAAATAAATTTGGACACAGTGAAAAATATTTCTAAGGTTCCTGAAATGCCACCTTCAAACTCCTTTTATTTCTTTCTAGCTGTATATCATTCTGGGCAGACAACAGAGAGCACATAAGAGTGCTCTGCCAGGTCTGTAGGATCTCTGTTGATTCCTCCAGGGCTGCAAAATCTCAGGCACCAGGCTATCCGTCCACCATGGCTAGAAGGTTTGAAATCCTGGAGATCCAGAAAGATCAAAGTACTTGGCACAGAGTTTTTTTACCCTAGTTAGATACAAGAAGTTCATATGCCATATTGAAGATGAAAGTACAAGACCAGGCTTAAGACAGGGCAGCTCATGGTGTAATAAAATGTATATTATTATATATTTTATAATTTAATGTCTTGGGTGGTGGTATCTTCAAACACCACTGTAACTGATTTACAAAGTGTATTTATAGGTTCTATTTGGTTGTGGGTATTACATTCCACATATAAAGACAGCTAAATAATTCAAGCACAGATCTAAGAATTTCCAATATAGCAAACTGGAGATACAGGTGCTGTGATCTGCAGTTTTCCCATAAATGGGATCCTGTGGCAGATTAGCTGGGTATCATGACTTGCTCCTCTGTCTGGTATCTTCCCAGATGTTGTGGCTATAATTTGAGCAGTCCTTGGCTAGGGGCCTCTCTCTTGTGTGCTCCACTGCCAGGCTGTAGCCTCTTCTGGGATTCAATTCCTTGGAGTTTTTCCCCTTTCTGCCTTGGTCCAGGTGCAAGGCCTGGATGTAGTTTTCGCCTGTTAGTGCATGCCCTTCAGCTGCTGCTCTGGAAGCATTCCGCTCTTGTTGCTGTCTGGGTGAGGACAAGGCAAGTTGCCTGACTTCTTGTATGGTTTAAATACTGTCAGAAGACAATTAATGCCCTTTGGTAACACAGAGCTCTGATAACTGGACCTATGGGATGGGGCATATCCAAACACAGCCAGGGGCACACACAGTTCCCAGCTGTGTTCCAAAGTTAATTACCCATGATACATGTTTATCTGGACCCCAGGAAGTGTCCAGGTTTGCACACTCACAGGTGCTTACAAGGTTAATCACATTTGCTATACATTTGCCTTGGCCATCTGGATCCCAGGAACTGACCAGGTTAGCACATTCACAGGTGCTTAGCCCATTGTCTGGGCTAGGTCGTGTCTGGGGGTTTGACCCTTCAGGACACGTGGCCAAGATACATGCCCATATCCGTGTTCAGAACAGATAATGCTGGGCAGAGGCAAACTGAACACTGCATGTAGAAATGGAACACTTCTGGGAAACTTTTGTATTCTTAAAAATAATTTCAGAATCATTTCCCAATTCAAATAAAATCTGTTACCTCTTCTTTTCACTGCAAGTCCAAAGGTCAGTGCAAATTAAGGCTGAATTGAGTTACAAGGATTTCCCCCAACAATACACTGTCAAAACCAGATTTACTGTGCCGTGAAGGACGGGAGACCTGGATTTCAACGAGTGTGACCTCATCCTGGCTATTGTTTTTGGTGGCTGCTGTACTCTTGGGCTCATCCTGTTTGTGTAGCTTTTGGCACATGCAAAGAGAAGCTGCAAGCAGGACATAAGCAGCTCTGTTCATGTTGGGATTTTCCTTCTATCCTTTGAGGGGGTGGTGATGCCATGTTAACACCTCTGCTTGCAGTGTCACATTTGTGCTCTTCCTTGACTCTGCTCTGCAGATATCTCATGGCTTCTCCTGATCATTGTGCAATGGCCACGGCAGCCGGAGCTGCAGCTACACAACCACAAGGGCTGTACTGGGGGTGGGCTTTGGGGCCATGAGTGTAGATGGTTGGCCCTGGCCAGGGATGAGGAAATAACAGATGGGGTTGTGGGCAGAGCTTGCAGCTCCCAGCATCCATGGCCTATTACCACTGATTGTGGATGCCATTACCACTTGGTGTCATTCATAGAGGATGCTAACCCCACGGGGGGATGGTACCAGGCTGAGTCTCCCCTGACATTTCTGCCTAATGGGCTGCAGCCACAAGTTGGGATAAAGATTTCTGCAGCTCTGCAGAGCCTTCTCCTGAACCCTTATCCACGTGGGGCACAATCACAGGATCATGGGATGTTAGGGGTTGGAAGGGACCTCTGGAGATCTTTGAGTCCAACCCCCCTGCCAGAGCAGGAACATAGAATCTAGAGTAAGCTGCACAGGAACGCACCCAGATGGGTCCTGAAAGCCTCCAGAGAAGGAGACTCCTCAATCTCTGTGGGGAGCCTGTTCCAGTGCTCTGTGACCCTTACAGTAAAGAAATTCTTTCTTATGTTGAGGTGGAACTTCCTGTGCTGTAGTTTACATCCATTGCCCCTTGTCCTGTCACAGGGCACTCTGCTCCCAGGTCTGGAGCTGCATTGTTGTATTGTGGCAGTATAAACCGTTGCTGTGATGTCTGAGGAATTGTAACATGGTGGATGATGGTCTGAAATCACATTAGCTGTTTGGGTAGTGTTTACAAAACCTGATGGTATTTCTTTACCTGACAGTGCAATCTCAATACTAGCAATGTGAGGACATCAACTGTGAACCTTTCTCTCCAGCTTGAACATATACAAATCAAAATACACATATTGCAAAGCATTATACTACATAACAACTTCAGACTCATAAAAGTGGTTTTCAGACATGTTTAATTATTGCTTTTCAGTGACAGCAATGTTCACATTTGTGTGTTTTCTAGTGTCTATGCAAATGCCAGTAATCTATATAAACTCCAGTAACTTTTAATGACAGGGGATGGCACCAGAAGTGATCATCCATGGAGCAACTTATTCTGTTGTAAGTTGATTCATGCACCAAAGCAAATATCTTATTCTAATTTATTAGCTAATATTCCAGCCAAGGCACTATTTCTCTGTGATTCTTTGATTGCTTCTGCTTTTTATTTGCTTCATATCCATCATTTCCATCTTTTCCCACTAGTAATGAAATTTTCTTTGCATTTGGCATAAATAAGCAAGCAGTAATATCAGCATGAGATTCTAGTGCAGCAGAATGACAGCTACTGAAATCCTTGTCTTTTGTAGGCATAGTAAGTCTTAGTGCAGAGATCTTTTAACATTGCTTCTTAATGCTTTGCTGCAGCTTAGACAGAGAAAGAGGCTTTTAACATCTAGGCTCTTCAATACTATTAAAAATTGGTGTCTTTACCTTCCTTCTTTCCTTCTAAAAGAGATGTTGAGTTCTACATGAAATCATTGCTTGAATTCTAAAATGTCATTTGCTCTATCTCTGAGTCTCTGTACTCCATAACCCTTAGGGCCCATAGCCAACACCATAATAAATCTTGACTTTAGTGCCCTTCTGGCAGAATGTAAATGCTTTTCCTGCCTTCCCCAGAGCACTTTTGCCCATGCAGTTCACCAGTACCCATGGCTGGGCTCATATTGTGTGACTCATATCCTAAACTTTGCTGTGGATGGGACAGTCTATCTTTCCCTCTGTGAGCAGTCTTGTTTTTATTCAGGTTGTGGTGATTATTACAGGATCCTCAGTGAGATCTGGTCCTTCCCCCATGGTCACGTTGCCTGAGCACCCCTCAGCAAGCGCAAGGAGGTGCTGCAAGCAGGACATACACAGCTCCAAAGAACAAAGCTAGTATTTAGTAGCTAACACACATAGGATAGCTGGGGCCTGACAAGCTCTCCAGTTGAACACAGGGAGCTCACCAGCCCAACATGGCACCCCAGTGCCTTTGCTAACTGCACAGACTCCACCTCAGATGGAGAATTGATCACTGCAGCCCCAGAACACATCCTCAGTGGTGCTGAGTTCCCTTATTTCCCCTCCTTGTTTGCTTCTTGAGGGTTTTATACCTTTCCTGAACCGCCCTACCTATGCCTGTGTTGCCACCTTTGTGCCCTTTCCTGGCTCTGCTCTGCAGATGTCTTGTGGTTCCTCCTGATGACTGTGCAATACTTGTGGCAGCTTAAGCCATGGACAGGCAGTCAGGAAGGTTACGTCACAGCTGGGCTTTGGTGTGCTTCAGGATAAGACTGTTGGCTTCAAACAGATAAAGAGATGACAACTGAGATTGAGGACTGAGGTTTACATCCCCACTTGCTGCTGGAGACAGTGCAAAAGCCATAGGTCAGGGAACTCTACTGATCTGCTTCTTAGTTCATGCAAAAAAAATGGGTGCTGCTGATACCAGGTTTCCAGGACCACACTGTCTCCTGATTCCAGAAACATCAGTTTCAGGATAGGTGCTGTAGCCTACCATGCAAGCTGTAACACACTGAGCAGAAACCTGCACTGGTGAAATTTTTCACTCCTGCACAGAACAAAAAGGTTTCTTCAGAGCAAAAGAACTGGCAGTAATTGGGGTGTATCAGCAGGATATTTGAGCAGCAGTGATTATAGGAGTGCAGTAAATAACAGGGCTGAGTTGCAGTGGTGCAGAGAGAACTGTGAGTTGTATGTTTTGTCTGTGTACGTAGGATGGCACATGGCTTTTTGTTGCCACAAATCAAGCCTATCTGTATGATTTACTTTCTCCTCCTACCATCTACCTTTATTAAGTTAAATGAATCATGCCACTACTCTGTGATTTATGGCTGTATGTTTTGCTGAGAATGTGTCACAAAGCGAAAGGCTGAAGTTTTGATGTATTAGTAAAACCAAACTAGTCTGCCTAGGGTAGGATTGGAACAATTTAGTTTCTTCTTGGGTGAATTCTGACAAGTGAAACAAATTTCCATCCCTCCTCCTTCTTCTTCCTTATTTCATACCTGGCTGCAAAGAAAGGCCTTGGAATAGGTGGTGGCCAAAGCTCAGTCGTTTCCCAATCTGTCAGCCTGTTCTGTCACAACTTGACCTGTGCAATCTACAATACCCACAACACTTTAGGGCTCTGTGGCAGCTCTATAGGAAGCCATGGGTGGATGAAGATGGATGATGCTGAAGATCTCAATCCCATCCCAGATTGGCCTGATGGCCTACAACAGCTGAATATGGCTGGCATCAGTCATCATCAACTGAGTGTTCAATGACTCCAAAGATGAAGGCTCCATCCACTAGCTGTCTAGGCAACATTATGTGGTATGATCAGTCTTAGTCTTCATCAAGGTTCATCCACTCTAAATCTGACAAATGTGGGGAACTTTGTGTTGGGATGGAACTTTGAGATGGAAAAGTAATTTCCCATTCAAGTGAAGAGGGAAATAGCTAGTCAAACACCGAGGCCAGAGTCTGGGGAATGCTTCAGTCCAAACATGTTGGCTCACCTGGTACCCCATGTGCTCTCTACATCAAACCTGGGCATAGTTTTATTTTTGTGTTGGAGTAAGGAAGAGGGGCAGGCATGGCTCTGTTCACTCTTTCAGAAGTGGAAACATTGTCCCTCTGTGTTACATCCCTTTAACTGTGCTGAACAGATCCATCACCCCTGCTCTCTCTGCTATGCGATGTGTGGCCTCAGGCTCTTAGAAGCCCCATGTGAAGGTTTCATGCCTCCCTAGACCTATTAAAAGCCCTTTTTTGCTGAGCAGAAAGTGAGATCAAGGTTTCCACTGTGATCCCATCACTGATGCCTGTACTACCCTCTGTGATCCAAAGCCACCACCTGGCCAGTAGAGACATGGACAGGAAAGCTTGGGACCCATGACACTGACTGCAGTGAGATGCAAACTAACTTGTCAGATAACGGGGTAATGATCATCCAGAAGGGGTGTCAACCAGGTCACTATATAGGGAAATTAAAGATGCTGCAGCATGGGCAGTGAGGGTGTGGGCAGCAACGTAATATACAGGAATAAAAATTCCCTTCTGCTCCTCAGGATTGAATACTTTTTTTCATAGATTTTCTTTTATGTGTCTTAGTTTGATATATCCCCTTGTCTCCCAGGAGGACATACCCCTCCTTGGCTCAACAAATTCTCTAGAACCTAGTCATGACCTACTGTTCTTGTACATGAAGCTGAAAGCCAGACCTTGATGCCTCACTGCAGGGTACAGTGGAGCAGTGCCAGCTGAAGAACACTCCCAAGGCCACCAGCAAGGCTGTCATCAGGAGGGCAGTAGGCCCTGGGGCTGCTCGTGGGTGATCCTCAGGCTGCTGTGTGAAGCCCTGATCCACAGCCTCCCGTGCACATCCCTTGAAGTCCTGACTGACAGCCCCGCAGACGCTCAGCAGGTGACCCTGTTCATCCTCACCCACACTGGGTGACATGGTACCTGGGACACTGCACACAGGACCCAGGTGTCTATTGATATTAGACTTTTATAGCATTGTGTCTGGTCATACAAAACTACAACTCATGTGAATTCAGAAAATTCAACTTTGCCTCCTGCTAAAAACACAGAAGACAGACATTGTGGTACAAGGTTTATTTCATTCCCTCTTCTGTGACTCAGAAAGAAAGAAAACTGTCAATACCTGAGAGAGAATAGCAGGCAAGTTAAAGATGAGGCATTTGTAAATTCAACAGAGCACAACAGCAGCTGGACCTTGTCTGTCCAGGAGGAGTACCCAGGAGGAGCATGTGCAGAGCAAGAGGAAGAGCAGTGGAATGAAAACTCATCATGGCAATAAGGCTATTGTCTCAGATAAGTAAGGAGAGGCTGACCTGTTAATGAACCAAGGAGATGTGCAAGCAGGGCTGAGAGGATTGCAACCCATGGGCAAGCATTGACTGTCCAACACTTGCTCCCCCTCAAACAGTAATAGAGATGTTGAGCTGCTGAACAGTTGCTGGTGAGCATCTTCTCCGCTGCAGCCTTATCCATCCCTGCTGAATGGGCAAAATCCCATAGCCTCCAGCTTGGCTCATGCTTCACCCCAGAGCACTGACAGCTTAGAATAGAATAGAATAGAATCAAGAAGGTTGGAAGAGACCTCAAGGATCATCGAGTCCAACCTGTCACCCTACACCTCATGCCTATCTAAACCATGGCACCAAGTGCCACGTCCAATCCCCTCTTGAACACCTCCAGGGATGGTGACTCCACCACCTCCCTGGGCAGCCCATTCCAATGGCCAACCACTCTCTCTGTGAAGAACTTTCTCCTCACCTCCAGCTTAAACCTCCCCTGGCGCAGCTTGAGACTGTGTCCTCTTGTTCTGGTGCTGGTTGCCTGGGAGAAGAGACCAAACCCCTCCTGGCTACAACCTCCCTTCAGGTAGTTGTAGACAGCAATGAGGTCTCCCCTGAGCCTTCTCTTCTCCAGGCTAAACAGTCCCAGCTCCCTCAGCCTCTCCTCATAGGGCTTGTGCTCAAGGCCTCTCCCCAGCCTCGTTGCCCTTCTCTGGACATGCTCCAAAGATGAAGGCTCCATCCACTAGACGATGGTTGGTCTCCAGGCTGTCAGCCTCTGCACTTCTGAGCTTCATACTGTGGCAGTTTAGGCTGGGTGCCTCCTGTTACTGCCACATAAGTTACACCTCCAGTGTCCTGAGTGTCCAACCTAGTAAGATGGACACAGGAAATAAATCTACCCATAAATCCTGCACCCTATAAATCCATCTGCAAATCCATTCTCTTTCTCTTCCCTCTCTGCTCCCATGGGAGATGCTGCCTATCGGGTAACAGTGGAGGAGTATCTCAAGGTCTCTTAGGGCTGTCTAGGCCTAATGCCAGGAGGAGAAGCGGGGTGGGGAGACAGTCTCAGACCTAGCCAGCCTGAGACTAGCCTAGCAGTGGGGGGGGGGAGATGAGAAAGAGCCCTGGGGGTTTTTGGGTAGACCTTCAGGTGGGGAAAAGGGAAGAGTTGGGAGGCCTTTGGGTGTGGTTTAAGGGACTCTGTATGCTTTGGGATATCTTTGCCACTATGCTTTGTAGCTTCTGTAGAACACTAATTGCTTTTCCATTTAAACTTTCCATCACTTTCCAATCCATTTGTATGAGTGCCATTCTTTTGTCCCTCTTGCGGAAATATAGGACCTGTCCAGCTCTAAACCAGGACACATACCCATGTGTGGGGTGGCCAGAGCCCAGTCCCAAATCTACAAGTGGCAAAAGGTGTGTGCTGAGCTGGCTGCAACTCGTTTCTCGTCTCAGGACTCTGGAAGAACAATCACCACTTCTGATACCTTCTGTCAGAACAGGATCTGCTGTGCCTGCCAGCCAAACTCAAAGAAAAGGCATCACTAGGCTCTGTAGGAAAAGCACAGAGGAGCTGCCAGTCTGTCACTGAAAACAGGTTAAAAGAAACAGAGTTGAAAAGCTGCCAGTATTCACTTTTTTTCCGTATTTGCCACTTTATACTGCGGAAAGAGTGAGAAAAGAAGAATGTGGTGCCAGATGCAAAACCAGAGCATTAGAATGTTCTCTTTCAATGTATATCTGTTACTCTGATAAATCTCTTGCTTAGTTTGCCTTTTCTAAAGCCTGTATTTAAGTCTCATTATTTTCCTTTTTTTAAAAATTTTTAATTTTTTTTTTTTTTTTTTAAAGAGGAAGATAAGCTAACTAACTAGCTCATCCAAAGAAGAGACTGGAAAAGTAAAATTCCCCTGTGGATTTTCCAGTGCTCAAAGCCCTAAGTCCTGCTGAGAACCACAGAAATCAGCATTACAGTACATCATTTTAAACAAGTTCTTAGCATCAAGGGATTCTGCAGGCAGTTCAGTAGATATTACAGGATGTATTTTTGCTGTTTCCTTATCAAAGACAAAGCCTGGTTCTGCAACATAAAGTACACCATGTCTCTGTTGACTTTAAATTGACATTTGCCTTATCACTTTAATGTTATTTCATTGCTATACCAAAATTTAAGAATAGGGAAATATTCCAAGCTATTATGTTAAAATTCGTATCGCTATCCCAAGGAGCACATATAGTAGCCTATGACCTTTAATTCTTATGCAGTTTTTATTTACTCAAATCATTCATGCCTGAGTAGTCATTTTGTGTGTGTGTGGCAAGGGTCAGGTAAGAAGAGATCTTCTGCTGGGGTTTTCGTGTAGCAAGGTTATTTAGTCCTGGTGATCAACTACGGTAAGTAGTTATAAGAAGTTTGATACCTTATCTCTTGTTCTTGTTAGGAGCTGCCATTTTATCTTACCACTAAAACCAATACTGTGGGAAATGATTTGTATGGCAACAGATACAAATTGCCTGACTGAAACAGCACAGTTACTTGAAATGAGGTCTTGATAGGTGGAGCCCTTAGGAGGGTTTCAGCTTTGCAGAAGTACAAGTAGGAGAAACCTCTGCTTGAGAGGCACGTGTAAGGCAACACAAGTGAATGGATTGCAGATAGAATGCAGCTAGTTCTTTACCACAAAAAAAGTGATTTTGCTTGCTGGAAAAATAACCTTCCCTAAGTCATTGTGTTTCTGTCAAACTACAATGGTTGGCCTTGGTTTGAAGATTCGTTTTGGGTAGCAACATAGTGCAAACTTTAAGCTGTAAAATAATACTACAGTGTCAAAAATTGCTGAGGCTGATACGATGTATGTGAGAGACATGCATAACCTGGGAAATTCAGATAGTGTAGGGCCAAAAAAAAAAAATCAGGAAAATCTTGGAAAAAAATGAATGTAAAAAGGTGAAAATGTATGTGTAGAAAAAAAAAAAAAGTATATGTTTTGATATGTTCTATATCTCCCCCTTAGCTTGCCACTGCAATTAGCATCACATTTTGCCACATCAGGTTAGAAAGGGAAGGAATACTTAGCATGCCATGACAGGTCATGAGCTAAAGTTGGGTTTGTGGCTATGTCAATGGTGTTGGCTTCATAATGAAGAGGTATTAACTCATGTCTGTGCCCATTTTCTGATTTTAGAACACAGGAGCTCCCAAAGGAAAATGTGAGAGCGTTTGACAGGACAGAATTACACAAAATACCTTGTTTAAACTTACTGTAAAGTTTGCCTTGTGGTCTCTTGAATATGCCAGCTCTTACCCAAGCACCACAGTCATTTTACATATTCCCTGTCCTCACCAGTCAGGAGCTGCATCTAGAAAACACAATTCTCAGGCCCCTCTTACTCCCACCAGCCTTCGAGAGGGTTGAGGAGTCACTACTGCTAACTGCTTATCTTCCTTCCCTTTCTTTTCAATGTTAGTGATTTCAGCCAAATTTCATACCTAAATATCATTGAGGATCTGGTCCTTAATCCCCCAGTGCCTCTTCAAAATGAGCTTCGAAACTGATGTTCAAGACATTGAACATTGAAACAGGCATCAGGATCTAAGTATTTGATCCAAGTATAGGCTTCAAAATCATTGTGCTTCAAATCATGGGGTTAAACTTCTGGAAAATCTTATATTCTTTTTTTCTCCTTGAGGTAATCAATATTGGTTCTTCCCCTCAC
The DNA here is from genome assembly GCF_027791375.1 of Indicator indicator. NCBI lineage: Eukaryota > Metazoa > Chordata > Aves > Piciformes > Indicatoridae > Indicator > Indicator indicator. The sequence goes on along the minus strand of NC_072010.1, from coordinate 18,514,397 downwards.
CCTCTATGCTTTTCTTTCTTATATTACTTTATTACTTCTTCTTCCAGAGAATCTTAGTCCTGTTGCATTTTCTGGGGAGTGAATATTATGGTATGGTAACATCTATACCAAAGCTTAAGGAAACCCAAACATTTACATATGAGATGTATGAGTAGGTGGTCCTGCTCTGGCAGAAAGGTTGGACTAGATGATATTTTTAGATCCCTTCCAACCACTAACATTCTGCATGTGTCTCTGTGTGTGTGAGGCTCCTGATATAGAGACTATTTTAATTACATTGCTGCTTTCACAATAATTTTACTAAACTATTAAGAGAGAGAAAGAATTATTGGGAATGACTCTCAGGAATCTGAAAAAAAAAAAAGCACCATAAAACATTTTGTTTTAAAGAAAAGGAAGTCCTGTCATGGCAATACTGTCATCAAAATGCCATGAAAAAACTTTGATAAGCATCAGAGATGTCATAGGTATTTCTTGCTTTAATGACCACTAATTAATTATCATGTGGAACTTCTGCTGAATGTTATTAGGACAAATGAGGAATTCTGCCTCAGGCCATCACATACTATACTCCTGGTGCTGCAGTAAACAGGTGTGTGCTAAGCAATGACAGGATCTGATTCAAAATGCTGAAAGCAAACCAAAGCAACTGCAGTTGCTCGCTCTCTGAATGGTCCTAAGGGCTTCATCTGCAGGAGGGAATTTCAGGTTTGTACTTGCCTCACAACACAGCTGTACCAGTAGTCTATGTGAGAGTTAAGTGGTAGGCACAGAGAACACATTTTAATTCTAGAATCTCTTGCCTTCCTTGGGTAAGGTTGCAGAAGATGAAGCTAAACAGCCCTGCATCTGGTTTGTGGCACCTTCCTTTTGAACGACTGACAGCACCTGCAGGTAATGCAGTAGTGCACACATTCCTGTGCACTAAAGCACCTCTCAAGAGCTTGAAGAGGCTCAGACTCTGTTTCTGAAAGACTGTGAGCAGGCTGTGCTATGCAATTTTCATAGTTTGTTCTGAAGCTTATTTAATTGCCAGTATTTCCACAACACCCCACCCCCGTCCAATTCTTCACTAACATAGTGCTGTACAACACTACTTGAAATTTTGGAAAATACTCAGAATGAAATCAGCAGAAGTAATGTATCAAATTTAGGGATTAACCTAATAATCTGTGGATACAATTTATTTGTTTGCTCACACAGAGACCCAAGAGCTATGCTTGGTCTGTAGCCATGTAACATTTTCCCTCATTCCCATAAAACTTACAGAAGTCTGAAGTTCCACTTCTGCAAACCATTTTTTCATCCTATGAATATCACACAAGTTCTTCTGTTTTCTTAGCACACAGTTATAATGAGCAAGTACCTTTAATCTTATTGTTAATGGGCAGAGTTCAAACTGTAGTTCTGTTTTCCCAAATATTTTAGCAAAGGTTATTGTCTTAGTGTGGCAGGGTCCCTGGCTACAGTCTAATGTATGATGATTTTAACTTCGAGCAGCACAGATGGACGTAGAGATAGTGGCTACTGTCAAATATCCAAGCAGAACTGCAGACTCTGCTGGAAGATGTAAATGATCATATAGCAGCATCTGCTGCCATGTTGCAGACTCTTGTGCAACCTGTGCAGAGTGATGGTGACACAGAACTTTACATAAAGCTGTAGATGTTCTGTACTGTGGTGGTACTGTAACACACAGCAGGGAAATACATGTTCTGTGCTTTGGGTTGGCATGGAGCAGCGGAAAACAACTGTGCCACACAGCAGGTTAAGATCATCAATGAATTGTTCACAGCTGAAGCTGGTCCCTTTTCAACCAACACAGGCTGGCAAGCAGTAGCTTCCTTAGCATTATTATTAGTGTTAGCCTTCCCAAGTGCACCCACCAAGGTGTGTGACTGTGTGGCCAGCATCACACCATCTCTCAAGGCAGGGTATAAGTGTTCAGCCAAACTTTTCTTAAGCACTGGGCAGGAGACTGACCAGTAGTACTTGATTCCTTGAGAGATCAAGTGAAGGTGACTCCAGTGACTTCGATGCCCAAAGACAGGACAAGGGGCAACAGGTGGAAGCTGAGTCATAGGAAGTTCCATGGAAACAGGAGGAAGAATTATTTCACTGTGAGGGTGACGGAGCACTGGTACAGGCTGCCAAGGGGGGTTGTGGAGTCTCCCTCTCTGGAGATATTCAAGACTTGCCTGGATGCGTTCCTGTGTAATCTGGTATAGGTGATTCTGCTCTGGCAAGAGGGCTTGGACTAGATGATCTCTTGAGGTCCCTTCCAGCCCCTAATATTCTGTGATTCTGTGATTCAAAACCTGTCCTGAAATGGCTTAGAATTAGGGCTTTAAATATATTCAAATATTTCATTGTTATTTTTTTTTAGGTAAAAAACCATCCAGAATATCAAAATATATGTAAAGCAATTACTTTACAAATGCATCGATAAGGTTAGCTCAGCAAGTGTTTTCCTCCAAAACTCCTCTCTTCCATGTGTCAAAAGGAAATAGAGACCTCTGCAGCTGTAAGAAACTCAGAAAAAAAGATCAATACTTTGAATATCCAAGTTTTCTGCAACATTTCTCTAGTCTGTAGTGTTTATGCTTTAATATTTTTTCACTTTCACTTTGTAATCTTTGTGTTATTCTGTTAAAGGCCATACACTTCTCTTCTAAGAGGGAGCTACTGCTGTTTAGCCATTGTTTTTTGAAGAGGTTTATTCAGGCAGTCACTGACCTTTCCTATACCCCCTATTGATTGTCTGGAATGGCTTTTCCTGAGAAGGTGAAAATAGCTGCAGTGGTTTGTTTCTAGTACTTGCTTATTTACCCGGTTATACCATACACTTATAGACTGCCTGGCTGATTTATTGCAGTTTTGCACTGCTGCTGGCATCCTTCTGGACAACAGGAAAAGCACTTTCCACAGATGAGTGTTTATGCCAGTGTCCATGCATTAACAAACTGCATGTAAGGCATTTCAGTCAAAACCATCCCTTGTAACTCATGGCTGTCCATTTGCCCAGAGTTTGTGATTGCAAATCTAGGCTTATACATGCTCTCAGGCTGCCAGCTGCCAGTGTAGTGAGTTACTGCTGGACAGGCTTGTCTCAAAAGCAATATAAACGGGAAAGGAAAAATGTATTGTAAAACATAGTGAAAGAGCCACTAGCTTCTGTCACCACTATGTAACAACCTCTAAAAGAGCAAACTGGTTGCCAGGACAAAAAAAATATTTCTCCTTCCAGCAATGCTTGTTTTTTGGGATTATTCTATGAAGGCCTAGAAAAGTGATCACAGCTGACTGGAAAGAGTGGGAATTTATGGACAAAGTGTGACTGCAAAGTGTGAATGAATAAAGGAGACCTTATGTTGCCCTCGAAATCCAAGAATAAAACAGTTGATAACCCAGAAGCAACAACATTTTTTTTTAACTTTCCAGCTAACCTGCTACAGATGATCCATATGAGCAGCGTGAATCTTTTGACAAAAGCCAGTCAAACACTGTGGTACAGCATGGTCTGCCACAGGCTCTGGTACTCAGGAGCAGATGGTGGCCACTGGAAGAGTGGAGATCCATGTGGAAAAGAAAAGGAACGTGAGAATCCGGAGGGTGGGCAGTACTAAGCTTAGAGATGCTCACGCTCCTCTCTTAGATCAGATGTCTTTTCTCACCATTTTAGACAAGTAGCTATCAACTCAAGAAAGAATAAACTTCATTCTAGTGACTCAGTTACTGTGATACTCTGAAACATATATATGTGCATTGACCTACTCACCCACACCTCTCACATGTATCATATCACCCAGGGGGGTGGCAGAGGCCCCATCCCTGAAGACATTCAAGGTCAGGCTTGATTGAACTCTGAGCAGCCTGATCTAGTTGGGGATGTCACTGCTTACTGCAGGGGCCATTGGACTGGGTGACCTCTGAAGATCCCTTCCAACCCAGTGCATTCTGTGATTCTATCTATGATGTCAACAAACACTAATGATGCAAAGCTGTGGATGGTGTGCATGGAGGTACTATGTTACTCCCCTTGGCTGAAACTGCATATAAGTGTAATTGATCATAGTGGAGTAACATTACATCTGGGATGGCTGATCCCCAAAATCATTCTTAAAAATGCAGATGCTACCATTGCCTTAGTGGCTGGGACCAGAAGCCTTGAAACACTCAAGGGAAAAGCTTCCTCTGTCTGTTAGCACTAATCAAGAAAAGAGAAGAAAACCTCAGAGGAAGAACTATATCCTATTAGAGGTGCCTAGTTCTACCAGAGAAAGTCAAAGTCATGGTGTCTGTGGAAAAAGCTGGTTTAAGGTCACAGTTCAATCAGCAAAATCCAGACAAGGACAATCCATGTACAGGACTTCTGAAAAACAGAGAACAAATCATCTGGTATGATTTTGTGGGCCATAAGGAAAGTTGTGGCTACTTTATTGAAAAGCCTATGTTTTAAGAAAAGAGCTAAGATGGAGTTAAGGGTACAAACTGTTTAACAAAGTTAGTTACAAGGAGACAATTTGTATCTGGAAGACCTGGTAATGCAGCAGAATGTTCAAGTGGAGATCAGGAAACTTCTCTTTGGACAGGTAACACTGTGGATGGCTCCATCTGTCAGAACAGAGGAAGTAATATGAAAGAACTAAGAAAAAGGGGATAAGGATGTCTCCAGAAAGTGGGAATTATAGCTCCTAATATTGGAACCTCTCTAATTCAGACCATTTAATTCAGACACTAAGTTTCAGAAGAATCTCGACCTTTCTTACTGCTCAAGTGTTTTCTCATACTCCTATGTATACACCCTTTCTTGACAAGGCTGTATTCATTTGCTTCCATTTCAGCAGCTTTGGTTTCCACTGCAGGTGATGGTGTGCTTTGCTCCTTTATTTGATAGATGAAATGCAGAGCAGTTGCACCAAACCCAAGAAAAATAGCACAGGGAAAGGACACAGTATTTCAATACCTTGACACTTCTTCCCTAAGACATCTGTGTGCTCGTACCTGTAAGAGTGGCTTTACAGCTGTCTTTTAAGATCAAAACAAAACTGAGGTAGGAAATGGATATAAATCACTGGATATAAATCTGAAGCCCAACTAACCTGCTAGGCTGAACATGGCCTGAGTGGCATGTGTCATGGTGGCAGCTCAGCTCAATTCAGAAAGAAATACGTTGGCATAGCAGCCTGCACGATGCTACCAGCATCAGAGAGGAGACAAACCCCCCAGGTGTCTGCCAAAAATAGATATCATCTATCTAGAATAGGAACATTGTGGGGAGGGAAATGGACATTAGGAAAAATTTCATGGACATTAGGAAACATTTCTTCACTAAAAGGGCTGTCAGGGACTGGAATGGGCTCTTCATGGAAGTGACTGAATCATTGTCCCTGGAGGTATTTAAAAGACCTGCAGACACAATGCTTGGGGACATGGTTTAGCAGTGGACTTGGCAGTGTTAGTTTAATGGTTGGACTCAGTGATCTATCTTATAGGTAAACAATTCTATGATTCTATGTGCTGTGCTGGGGCAGGTTCATGTTTAGGGGGGACTGGACCATTTTGGACCATCGTCAGTATCATCCACACTTGATTCAGTGTCGAGTTGCAGGTTGTCACTAGGCCATCTTTACCTAATAACAGTTTTTATATAAAGAGGTTGTAACATATTCTTTGCATCTTTTTTTTTTCCAACCACCATTTGCACTATTACACCTCCTATCTGCAGAACCACACTTACTCTGCTCAGTGAATTGAATGCCCTCCAAAAAGGTAAATGTGGCTTGCCCTTATAAAAGAATGAAGCTAGGACTCTTGCTCTGCATCTCCAAGGTGATGCTCTCTGTTTTCCTTCAACCTGAATCTGTAGGAAGTAGGCTCAGAACTTCTGGTGTATAAGTTATGTCCATTCTGATGATTTATGCTTAATGCAGGTGACGTAAGTGTTCACACATTGGATTTAAGGGCATCCGTAATGATATATCCATCTCCGTAAGGATATGGATTTACACATTAAGCATAAGTCATCAGAATGGACATAACTTATACACCAGAAGTTCTGAGCCTACTTCCTGCAAGCTACTGAACTTTTAGCCTTTCCTGTCAACATGAATCTTAAAATCCATTTGGCACACAAAAAAACACTGAATGGTGTTCCCTGCAGTCACTCTCTTCACATTTTTTTCTCTGGTGAAAGTCTCAGAGAAAGGATGGGTTTTTTGATGAACAGATGTGTGTGGAAGTAGGTTGGAAAAGACTCCTGCCTAAAGCTCACCTCTGGCTAATACATGGAAAAGGCAGTAAAAGATTTTAAATAATTTTAAAAGATTTAGTCTATCCGAAAGACATGTCATTTACTGGGAATGGAACCTAGCCATTATTTTTTTTGGCTGCGTATGGACTCAACACCTCACAGATTCTACCTAAGATGCCCATTTCCTTCCTTGTAGCGTTGCCAGCATTCCTCACATTGGCATCCTGACAAAACAGCCTCTTCCTCATCGCCAGGCATGGTAGGTCACAGTGTGATGAGCCCATCAGTCACGTGGAAGTGGGAAGACTTAGGGAGAGAAACCACAGTGTTCAGTGAAGGATGGTGCCTGGTTGCAAGGACCTGTAGACAGGAGGGCCCCATCATGAGGCATCCTCAATGTGGAGGTCTTCATGCACAGGTTTGAATTCATCATACGTCACCCCACTTCGGTGTGTAGTGAATCAGCTCCAGCCCATCATCCCAGTGCATAGTTTTTCACTGCGAGGAGAATAACTTGCATGATCTCTAGTTAATGTAGCTATTAAATACCTAGCTGCCCACTCATAGGAATTTTCATGATAATTGATCTCAATCAGCATTTGAAATGCAAAAAACCCTAATCTGCAGATTCCTCCCTGCACTTGGGTCTTCAGGCAGTGCATGGTCACAACAGGTCTGGCAGTGAGGTCATAGCTGCAGAATACGTGCCAGGGGTATTGATCAGTCTCCTGAGACTTCTCATGTATATGCTTTTGCAGTGCCTCTTCCAGTCTTTCAACACTGGGTGGCACCATCGATATAAAGAATCAGGACCACATCTCCAGCATTTCCTTGTTCAAAGAATTGTGATCCTTAGAGAGGTGAGGTGCTATCAGTTTATTTGTTTATACTCTTGGTGCAGTGAATGTCAGAAAAACATTATTTTAGCAAGAGACCTCAGGTAATGGTAGGATTAAGAGCAGGTGAGGATATAAGATAGGAAGAAATATCTGTAAAGTTTGATTATTTCATCTGCGGAAATAATTTCAGCTGCAAACCATCCACCTGTGATTAAAGTGTGGGGTGTTGTTGTTGTTTTTTTTTTTTTTTTTTTTTTTTTTTTTATCTTGTTGTCAGGAATAAATCTTTCCCTCAGTCACAGAGGAAAAAAGGAAACTGAAAAGCAGTGGAGAATTATGTCCAGTCTCAAGCTCTGGACCAGTGTTGTCCATTTCTCAGAGATTGCTGGAGCCAGGAGTAGCCCTTGCAGCTCCCCTGTTCCTTCCATCTTAGGCCACACTGCCCTATGTACTAGCCAGGAAAGCAGAATTCAACCTGTGAGTTGTTCTTTCTTGCACTTTACGTTTCAAAAAGATGAAATCTAGCTGAAAGTTGCCATCTATAAGCTGATTCATGAACTAGAGAGCCGAGGAGAATGATCAGCAAAACTCACTCCCACTTTAATAGTCCCTTATGGCCAGTCCAAAAGTCTAATGGGTAGTGGAACTAACAGTAAACTACTGTGGCCTGAATGAAGTCAAGCTGCTGCTGAGTGCTGCTCTGCCACGCATGCTAGAGCTTCAATATGAACTGGAGGCAGCCAAGTGGTGCACCACAAGTGCACTATAATGCATTGTTCTGAACCCTTTTGGCAGCAGAGGGCAGGCCACAGTCTCCTTTCACTTGGAGGGGTGCCTTGTACATCTGGAGCTGACTGCCAGGGAGGTGCCATTGACTGAACCAGAGTGCATTGAAACAGGGTGAAGCTCTGGAACACCTCCTACACATTGATGACATCATCATATAGGGCAACATAGGAAAATAAGTTTTTGAGAAATGGAAGAAAATGATCCTTCTGAAGGATGGTTTTGCCATAACACGAAAGAAGGTCAAGGGACCTGCACAGAAGATCCATTTTTAGAAATAAAATATCAAGATGGACATTGGAAACCAGTGGATGTGCTCAACAAGACAGCAGTTATGTCTCCACCAGCTAGCAGACAAGCTTTCTCAGATATTGCACAAACTTTCTTATTTTTTTTTCCCCCAGGAATTTTGGAAGTGATCATGGACTGACCAGAAGGCAAAAATGTCAGAATATCACTAGAGGAGTAGCATGCTGAAGAGACTCCATTGTATAATGAACTACCAGGAAATGAAACGTAGTATGCTCTGCTCACTGCTGGATCCTGTCTTATTGTGGGAAAACATCAAACTGAAAGGTTACTGAGTGGAGGTCCCGCACAACAAGTCTCAGAAGCTGCTGAAGGACCAGGTGAATTGAATCAGTTTACAGAGGTAAAAGGCATCCAGCTGGCTTTAGGTATTGCTGAATGAGAAAAATGAGCAGTACTTTATACTGACTCATGGATGGTGGCAAATGACCTGTGGGGGTGATGGAAGCAGACCAACTGGCAGTGCAGAGGTAAACCTATCTGGCCTGCTGAATTATAACAAGATATTCCTGCTTGGATAGAGAATCTGGTGGTAAAAGTACATCATGTACCCACATACCCAAGAGTTGGGCCACTGTAAAACAACCAGTGGGTGGATCAGGGTGCTAAGATTGAAGTGGCTCAGGTGAATCTGGACTGGCAACATAAGGGTGAATTATAGCCTAATGGGCCCATGACACCTCAGGCCGTCAAGGAAGAAATACAATATATAGATGGTCTTGTGCCTAAGGAATAGATTTGATCCCACCTGAGTGAGGGACAGTGGGAGGGAGTGAACAGCTGTGTGGTGTTTAGCTGTGAGCCAGGTTAAATGACAACAATGCCTCATCTAACAGGGGATGCTAATGGCACCCCTTTAACAGATAAGGCCAAGTTCTTCAGGAAAAATACTCTGTATGCAATTTTATTGTGGGAGCTTAAGAGACAGGGGTTTCTAGATGCCGAACTGGAGTAATTCCATGTGCTTGTTATTGATTTCTAATTGCTGGTTAGGATAAATTCCAAGAATGTAGCAACACAGAGCATAAAGTCGTGAAGGAGATACCATCTTATGGAATACTTTGTATGCCTTCCTTAACATCTGTCATTTGTGACCAATGCCACTGAAAGCAGTTATCCAATAAGATGCCAAGCTGTCAGCATTTCATTAAAACATGTTGCAGGGAGTAGTTTAATAAACCACTTAGCATGCCAAGTGCATAGTATATGCCAACATATTTATTGTATAATGTTCTTAAGAGCTGCAAGCCTCTATTCATTGGAAGTAATCAATTCCATTTTCATATGCAGTGGACCTTGAACCCTGCTCTGCATTCACATTGCAACAATTTAATTTTTCCAAGGGATGATCAGAATACTTAGTAGATGCAGTACTTTTATCAGGAGCTTTGGCAGTAAGCTTTATTGATATTCTGGGCTAAAAAAAGTCCCACGGATCTCTGAACACTGTGGGAAGGATCTAAAAATACATAATAAAAGCATGATTAATACAGCATGCATCAAGGTAAAATCTTGACAATGTAAAAGCAACAAAGCCAAATAAAGTAACTTGGAACAAGAGAATTAAACTTGGACTTATTGCAGTATGAAATAAAGGACACATGTTTTTGTGAGCTGGAAAAACCTATCTCAGTAACTGATAATTAGTAGTTCAAGGAGACCTTCAGTCCCCTGTTCAACCTTTGGATTGCCTCATTAGACATTGTCAGTTTCTGGGACATGCAAATCCCATGTGTCAAAAACCATTGTTTTTCATACACATGGTGACATTTCTCATCTCTTGTATCCCTTCTTTCCTTTCTGTCTGACCATCCCAAAGTAATTACAGAAATTCTGTTCCCAGGCAATTACTTGTTAGGCAGCTCTCCCATAGCTGGAAGAGACTCTGATATTGAGAGCTAGGCAGGACTTAGTTAAACCAAGACTTTTGTATGTGTTCAGCAACCCTCCATGAACTTTTACCACAGGAAGCCTGACTCTTGAACCTTGGGGTTTTCATCTTTACTCTGTATAAGTTGTTGCCAAGTAGCTGTAGACAAAACCCAAGGCCAGCAGAGAGGCATCAGCTGATTCTTTTGCCCCTAACCCTTCCCATCCCTGGCATGGGGTTCCAGTGCCCCGTTGCTCCTGTCTCTTGCTAGAGCAGACAGAAAATGCTTGAGAATTCACCTATTTCTTTAAATCCTAAAATGCCACTCTGGCTCTATAGCAACACTAAAAGGCGTCATCTGTCATATTTTTTTATAACTGGGAGGCTCACAGAGGCCCTACTGCAGTGTTTTGCAGCTACAGTTAAACAGCTGTAATCTAAAAAGGTAGCATCTCATCTGTTACACCTCTTGAATCAGAAACAGTGTGGCCAGGAGGACTTGGGACATTATCATCCCCCTGTACTCACAGAATCACACAGATCAATGCAGAATTGCCTGAGCAGAAAAGATCTTAAGATCATCGAGTCCAGCCATAACCTGACATTTCCCTGTACATAACTCATAGACCATGTTCTTAAGCTCCTCATCCAAATGTCTTTTAAACACTTCCAGGGATGGTGACTGCACCCCCTGCCTCAGGCAGTGCCTTCCAGTGCCCGATGACCCTTTCAGTGAAGACTTTTTTCCCAATATCCAATCTAACCCTCCCCTGAGACCACTTCCTCTTGTCCTATCAGTTGTTACCTGGGAGAATAAGATGATCCTCATGTCACTACAACCTTCCCTCAGGTAGTTTTAGACAGCAATGTCTCCCTTCAGCCTTCTCTTTTCCAGGCTGAACAACCCAGCTCCCTCAGCAGTTGTGAGGCTGAAGCTCAAAGGCTGTGTTCAGTTTTGGGCTGCTCACTACAAGAAGGACATAGAGGAGCTGGAGGGTATCAAAGAAGGGCAATGAATCTGGTGAATTGTCTAAAGAAAATATCTTATGAGAAGCAGCTGAGGGAACTGAGATTGTTTAGCCTGGAGAAAAGGAAGTTTAGGGATAGCTTATCACTCTCTACTGCTCCCTGAAAGGAGGCTGTAGCAAGGTGGATTTTGGTTTCTTCTCCCAGGCAACAAGTGGTATGACAAGAGTAAATGGCCTTAAGCTGTACCAGGAGAGGCTTAGATTGGATATTGGGAAAAATTTCTTCAGCAAAAAGGTTCTCAAATGTTGGAACAGGCTGCCCAGGGAAGTGATTGAGCCACCATCCCTGGAAGTGTTTAAGACCTGTAGATGTGGTACTGAGAAACATGGTTTGCTGGTGACTTGGCAGTGTTGGGTTAATGGTTGAACTTGATGATCTTAAAGATCTATTCTATTCTATTCTATTCTATTCTATTCTATTCTATTCTATTCTATTCTATTCTATTCTATTCTATTCTATTCTATTCTATTCTATTCTATTCTATTCTATTCTATTCTATTCTATTCTATTCTATTCTATTCTATTCTATCCTATTCCTATCCTATCCTATCCTATCCTATCCTATCCTATCCTATCCTATCCTATTCTATCCTATTCTATTCTATTCTATTCTATTCTATTCTATTCTATTCTATTCTATTCTATTCTATTCTATTCTATTCTATTCTATTCTATTCTATTCTATTCTATTCTATTCCATTCTCCCAGACCATGCTCCTGGGGGGTTTATTTCTCAGTGAGATCTATAGGGAGCTCTACAACCTTGAAATTCAGACTGCATATTAAGTTCCCAAAAGAGGATTTTGAAACCCAGCTGTAAGATTCAAAAATCAATAAAATGGGACATGTAGAACACACTGACACACACTTGCAGAGACTATGTGTATATGCAAACATCCTCATAAAATCAGCTGAGGGTTTTTTTCCCCCAAATGAACATCACTTCAGGGTGAGCTTTCTGAAAGGGAAGGTGTGGGAAGAAATGGAAGGACAAAGCACAGAAATAAATTATGCACAGAAGGAGTAAGGAAACCTGCAAAGATATCCAGGGTGATAAAATACAACTGAAGCAAAAGGCTTTTCAAGATGTGAACCTGCAAGCAGAGCTGAAAATTAATAAAGACTTAGGATCTGGGTGAGATAGTTAGCTTTGTGCTTGTATTTCCTGGCACTTCTGTCTATTCCCCTGAGGCAAATGGGCTTGTTTGTTGCTGTAGAAAAGGTAGTGGCCTAGACTGCTACCTGGAAAGCATCTCCTGTGCTGCTGCATAGCTCTGATATATATAGAATAAAAGGTGCTCTTCAAATAAACACAGGGCTCAGACTGGCCAGACTGTATGCACCAGGCCAGACGTTCACAGTGTTTAATGCTTTGCCCAGATTTACAACATCCAAGCCCAAACTGCAGATACTTCTTGTTGCCTTTCACTGTCTCCTGACTTTATATTCTGGATGCACTGGCTTGGCCCTGCAGCTTGAGGATACATGGCAGTGGTACCTTGCGGGGATGCAGGCACCACAACCCCTACCCAGAGCTGAGAGGGGAGGCTCAGATCTCAGTACTTCAGTGGAGAATATTTGAGTGGTCAGCTCATATTACAATCTTATTCATAGCAGAAACATAATGAATAAATTCTTCTCCTGCTGCATTATGTAAATCATTTTCTGGGTTGTGTCAGCTCTTCTGAAAGTGAGAGCTTGTTTTAATCACTTGAGAGAGGATCTGACTGACACAGAGGCAGATCTGCTGAATATAGGAGTACTATATTCAGTAGCATTCAGGAGAGCTGTTTTTCAGAGCAAAATTTTCAGAATTTTCTTTTATTTCTGCTTGCTGTTTTGTTTCATACCTTCAATACAGCAGACATGACAAAGAGTCAATGCCTGGAGAAAGAAAGATTACATCAGACTAAGAATATATTTAAAAGGCTGTGTTAACTTCACTGTCATAGATTTTCTGCACAGTTTTTAACAGGGAAATTGATGCTTAATATTTACATTTAACTGGTAATTTTTTTCTGTTAATGACAAAGCCTATTAGGGCAAGAAGGTTTTTTTTTTAATTATGCTGCTTACTGAGATATCTATGACACTGTATAACACACACTTCCCTAGTCTTTAGTACAGTAATTCCTTCCTTCCTTCCTTCCTTCCTTCCTTCCTTCCTTCCTTCCTTCCTTCCTTCCTTCCTTCCTTCCTTCCTTCCTTCCTTCCTTCCTTCCTGCCTTCCTGCCTGCCTTCCTGCCTTCCTGCCTTCCTGCCTTCCTGCCTTCCTTCTTGCCTTCCTTCCTGCCTTCCTTCTTTCCTTCCTGCCTTCCTTCCTGCCTTCTTTCCTGCCTTCCTTTCTATCTGCCTTCCTATCTGCCTTCCTTCCTGCCTACCTTCATTCCTCCCTCCCTGCCTTCCTTCTTCCCTCCCTTTTTTCCTCCTTCCCTCTCTCCTCCCCTCCCTCCTTCCCTTCCTTTTTTACTCCTTCCCTCTCTCCTCCCTCCCTCCTTCCCTTCCTTTCCATTCCTTCTTTTCCTTCCTTCCTTTCCTTCATTCCTTTCCTTTCCTTTCCTTTCCTTCCTTTCCTTTCCTTTCCTTTCCTTTCCTTTCCTTTCCTTTCCTTTCCTTTCCTTTCCTTTCCTTTCCTTTCCTTTCCTTTCCTTTCCTTTCCTTTCCTTTCCTTTCCTTTCCTTTCCTTTCCTTTCCTTTCCTTTCCTTTCCTTTCCTTTCCTTTCCTTTCCTTTCCTTTCCTTTCCTTTCCTTCCCTTTCCTTTCCTTTCCTTTCCTTCCCTTCCCTTCCCTTCCCTTCCCTTCCCTTCCCTTCCCTTCCCTTCCCTTCCCTTCCCTTCCCTTCCCTTCCCTTCCCTTCCCTTCCCTTCCCTTCCCTTCCCTTCCCTTCCCTTCCCTTCCCTTCCCTTCCCTTCCCTTCCCTTCCCTTCCCTTTATCTCTCTGCCTCTGCTGCTGTGGTGTGCTGACACAGGTACCAGTTGCTGGGGAACTGACCAACTTTGTGGGTTTGGCTTCATTTCAACTTTTGCTACTGGCATGGCACTCACAGACTGCTGATACAGTCTCCTCTCTTTTTGAACTGCTTTCCCAATTAGCAATGGCTGCAGTTGCCAAAGGGCTACAGTGCAGTCAGAAGGGGAAGAACAATAACAATGCAGCTAGGAACATCTCCATTTCCTGCTTCACACTTGCAGGAACATTAGTTCCAGAAGAGAACAGTGGGTCTAGCAACTTCTTGGAGTTTGCAGGCTTGTAAAAGTATTAATATTTTGGCCAAAAATGATGAAAGTTACCATGCTTTAGCACCAAGATTTTGTGGCATGCCCCTTCTGTTGCTGCTTTTTAAACTAGTTTTGCTTCTACCCAGTAAGGTTTGTTTGTATTTCTTTGTTTCTGTTTGTCGGGGGGGAAGGGGCTTGAATTTTGTTGGCTTTTTGTTTGGTTGGCTGGCTGCTGTTGTTGTTTTTTTTTCCCCAGATTGTGCCTATTGTCAGTGTGGGGAACTATTTGCTAGGCTCTTTTTGTTTGTTTGTTTGTTTGAAGATTCTATTTCTTTTGTAGCTCTTACCAGTTTTACAGACTGGTGTTTTTTTTTCCAAAGTGTCAGCCATGCTTTTTGTGGCCTGGGAAAGAGAGACATAAAAGAATACAGCTGTCACTGGTAGGGCTGGTAGTGGAATGTAGTGGGGGGCAGTCTCTGAAACTCTCTGCCTCCTGGTCCAGCCAGCCAGCTCTGCATGACATTTGTTCACCACCTAGCAATGTTTCAATGGCTTGCACTGAATTTATTTATTGGTGAGTGTCCCAGAGAGGCAGATGTGGCATTTATCAGGTGCCAGTTAGCAAACTCTGCTACCTTTGCCAATAAACTGAAGAACCATTGTTGTATTAGGAAAAAGATATTATATACAGAGTACCTATTAATAGTCTTATCTTGGTCTACAGTGAATCAGTGTGAAATGCTCAGGCTTCTACCCAAACAGCAAATTCAAAATATTTGGGTTGAGCAGACCACAGGGCAGCTTTGTGCAAGCTCCTAATGCAATGCAACTGCAACTATCCGTGCTGAAGCTCCAGGTGATAAAGATTACTCCCAAACACATCCATCAGTCTCTGCACTGCCTGACATTGCTGTCCTTCTCCAAGCAATGGCTGTTCTCTTTTGCATTGCAGGTTGCAGAATATGGCTGTTCTCCAGGAGGTGGGTTTTGCCCTCCTACTGACAGACACTGCTTGTACCTTTCTCCTACCAAAACCTCCTTCCTACCTGCTTTGTATTCCAGTTCAACCATTAGTGCTGGTGGCACTAAATGCTGTCTAGCCATCCATCACAAGACATTCAGGACATCCATTATTATATGATTCATTTGAGCAATCTATGTTTGTTATTAATCTTCCCTTACTGCAGGCTAAAGTAACCCCAGCTTGTAAGGTCTCTGTGCTTTTCAAAGCTGGCTTTACTATAATTGCATTTTCTGCTTTATCTGCTTGCTTGTTTCTTAGTGCTTTGCAGGATGTTGTCCCTCTTCATACTTTCTGAACTGTGCCATTTGTCCTGGAAAATGTTTATTGCCCATTAATATGCAGTCAGTCACTGTTGTGCTTTCAGCTTCTGAAAATCTGCTTTGGAATATAGCTCATCCCTTCCCCAGGCTGAAGGGGTTAAATACATGTTCTTTCTTAAGTTTTCACTCTCCTGTCACCAAAAATGGAACTCGAATCCTTAAAAGAACAGGGGTAGGCTATGAGTTTTGAACCATATGCTTTTTAGTGTCACTTCCACCTGGTTTTCACACTGACTATCCAGACATTGCTGGGTGCACAACACTCTTGGATGCATTTGCACGCCCTTGCAGGTTAGCAATTATCCAAAGTTAGCTCCATTTTAACCCTCAGATACAGCAGGACATTTCATAAGATTAAGTCACATCTGTGCCTAGCTACTGCACTGGGGAGAAGAGAGGTGCAGATACTGTGGCTAAGGAGGGGACAACAAAATCAGGTGATATTATTGAAAGGGTATGACAAGGAGATGAGCTGACCTGAGGTAGCACATGGGACTCCTTTGAGTCAGGGACACTAAATCCTGACTATCTACTGTGATCTTCAGTTGTATCCTGGGGCTAACAGAGAATAAATATGCCATCAAATTGTCACAGGTTTGCTATCAAGCCCTACTTGCTTCTTCCAAAGCAAGGAAGAATTTGCCTAGCACCTCTCAGACCTGCAAAAAGTGAAATGGATAGAGCCTCTCTGCTCAAACCACATTCCAGAGCACAACAGCTCTAATCCATGCTCCAAAGCAATTACAGCAAAGGATGGACAAGCCTACAACATCTCCAATTCATTAGGAAAAAACTTTGGATTATTTATTTTTCTTAAATCAGAATGGAATAACCAAAGGCCAGTACATTCTGTTGTATTCATGCTTGAATCACTCCAGCAATGGTTTGATTCAGCCAGCGACAACTGATTTACAAATGTGGCCAAATATCAACAATCAATATATTTTTTATGGGACATTTATATTCTGTATAGGGAGAATTTGGCAAAAAATCTTGAAAACCTGTGATTCTATTTATTTCAATACCTGCAGGATTTGGTTATTGAGAGCTAAGATGTCCCTTCCCTGTAATGCAGAATCAGTGCTGTGGCATTTTTATCCACCCAAGATCAAAAGGAACATTAGCTCCCTTTGCATCCATCACACTGAAGGCAACTGCATTTTAGATTTTAGCAAGGAGGTGCAAGTTGCAGTGACAGAACTGAAAGTGAAGGAGCTGGGAATAAAATGCAAGTAACTCTCAGGAGAAAAAATGAAAGGACTACATGGAAAACTTCTGCTTGGCTGCCTCTTGCTTCTCTTCCCAGCAGTGCCCTTTCTAATCACAGCACACTGTGCATGCCTGTACTGCTTTCCTCACCAACAATTTCATTCAGGCCCTCAGAACAGTCAGGAGAGGCAGCATGGGTAAATGAATAGCAACCAAACCACTTGGAAAGTCTTGTCTCTGCCAGAAACTCACCGTTTACCTCTTATCCGCTTCCTTTCCCATCTTTGTCATCTTTTTTCCTGGGATAGTGCCTACGGTCCACATGCTTGTTAAGGCATCTGTGGTTCACATCCTTAAGATTGCCACCACAAGGTACAGTTTTTCCACACACATATAGCTGTGCATCTGCACATGCTGCCATTCAGGTCAACATTGTCCCCAGCCACCACCCTTGCACACTAAATCTTCACAGGGAATACGAGAGATCATCTAGTTCATCTTCCCACCAGATCCAAATTGTTCTTCAACATCTTGGACTACATATGTGCAGAGTGTAACGTAGGAGAAAATTGGTCTGAGTTGGACCCAACAGATACTGCCCTCTGGAAGTGGTAAACAATAATAACAAGAGTACAGTCCGCACACCAGGATTAAATAAACAGAAGAGAATATTTGGTTTCTGTTACTCTTGTGGGTCAGGTTGTGCATTTAGGTATATAAACCTGGACACTCTTTGAATATCATGGTTGTGGAAACCATGGATGAGCACAGCAGCTACCACATTTCAGCTATTGCAACTCCAATCTCTTAAAAAGAAAAATTGTACCTTGAATATGACACAGCATTTAGTGGGCTTCTTTCCTTTTTCAGTTGATTAAGTGGCCAACTCTGTTAAAAACCTCTTCATAAGATGATGAGAGCAACTCACAGCAACTCACAGAATAAAGAGAATAGAATAGAATGTAAATAGATTACAACTCTGGGAAGAAATACTGCAGATATCATACAGAAAGTGGCATGGCACTAACTGCAGATTAAAATACTGCGTTATTTTATTGGGTGAATTCCTAGAAGATGACTGGGGAAGCTGGTACAACCTGATTAAGGTCATCACTGAGTGACACCTGCAATAAGACTGTAATGTATCACCTCTACAGCCATAAAATCTATAAGCAACTTTCTTGTATTTAACATGCTCTGACCTGAGCTCCAGCAACACCTTGTTTAGGGTAGGCAGTGTGCCCTCTGTGTGTGACTGGAATCCCAGCTTGGAAAAATTCCCCTTATCTTTCATGGATGACAACCTTCATTTGAAAGGCACTAAGTTCACATTAATCACCCCTCTTCGAGTCCCTGTGCCCTCACATACGAAAATCTTCTTTTGGCTAGTTCAGCTGGCGATGAAAGCACATCTTCCAGATGACAGCATCTGTAGCACACACACACAGCCCCTGCTGTCTTGAGAATGCTGAAATCAACCCAAGTGCCAGAGCTGCTCTTTAAAATATTAAATACACAAATATTTTACAAATAGTATTTTAGCTGTGAATAATAACCTGTTAGTGTCTGGGAAAGGCAGACAATTTACATCCTCCCTTTCCATATTAGCTGTTTTGCTGTGACTTCCAGATGCAAAGTAAATTATTAATCAAGTCTGAAGAACACACTGGAGCCTTCCTTCCTAAGAGGAAGGGTGATGCAAATCTCCAGATGGATGTGGCATGTAAGCCACATGGCCACTGAATAACTGACTGACATCATTCACCACCATTTTACTGCTTTAGACCTGTCTAATTTGGAATATGTTGCAGATGTGCACTAATTCCTCCTTTCTCAGTGCCACCTCTGGTGATGTACGTTTATCCCAGTTTGGGCACCGTGATGCATGTGAATACAATCTACATTAGAAAGCACAGGAGAAAAATGCTGTGTAACTTTGTGATTTGGGATGTGGGGTGTTTTTATTGTTCGTTCGTTTGTTTCCAGTTGAGCTATGATTAGTGACTGTCAGGTGTCACAAACCGAATGACGCAGTTTGTGAACGTCCCTGCGCGGCCTTCAGGACAAGGCAGTCTGTTATTTTAACAGAAAAGGAGTCTGTTATTTTAATTAATTTTTCTCAGCTTGCTTTTGCAGAATCCCAGGTGTTTGATCAATGTATTTCTTTCTTAGCACAGGGCAGAGAGCACGGAATGAGGCAACACAGAAGAGACACATACGTTGGCCTGTTAGTGCATGCCCTGAGCTACCTGAGGGCTCTTGTTTTCAAAAGAAGTGGCTTTGCTGTATAAACAAATTCCCTGGCAAAGGCTGCAGACAGTAGCCAGCCACTGTCAACTGCTGACAGTTTTACCACTGGTAGTGATCAACCACTGGCCAACCAAGTGCTCTGGTAAAAGTCTCTCTTCACACAAAGACAATTTGTATGCCTTGCTTTTCAGCCAGAGGCTAAGACAGAAACAAAACAAAACGTTACTGTCTCTCAGGCACTATTGGGTTTTGAGCCATATCTTGTGGGGTTGGATGATCATAGCTCCATGAGCCTGGTCTTTACCAAGAAAGCCCAGGCCTTTAAAACCAGCCACAGCTAAGAGAGCTGAGGGTAAGTACTGCTAAACACAAACTCTCCTCTGTTGGTCTCCTGAAACACAAGCCTCCAGTTCCTTTTCTGCTAATCTGGCATCAAAGGAAGAAAAGGCTATGGCATGGATCACTCTTCTGTGGTACAGAGAGGGAGAGAACAAGAAGAGTTTTCCCTGATTCTGCTGCTGCTTTCTGTTAAAACACATTTAAATTAAACTTTTAAGTGTCCAATTCTACCCTGAATATTTTATATCAATAGAAATACATTACTGCAACAGGGATGCACATCAGACAATCCACAAATACATTCTCACACAACATATCTTGAGATGCATGACAATATTTCTTTGCTCTTCTCTATGTCCCCACCTCCCAGTCTGTCAGAATCACCTTTTGGCACCCTGCTTAGTGACAATAAATCAGACTCAGCATCTGTGATCCAGAGCCAGTGAGCATCCTTTGCACATACCTTGCTGCCAACTCTCACTCTATTAATCCAGGGGTTCATGTGTATGTGTATTTGTAGTGCCTCATTTCCTAATGAAGTGAGTCATTAGGAAGTCAGACAGATGAAAACCCAGCAAAACAGTACCAATTAATTTTCCTGCCTCGTTCACCAGTCAAAGCATGGTACAGTGCATCTTTCTTCAGTGTGACCATCACTTCTTTGTGCATGGTGCTGCATAGAAGAAAGTATGAAAAGCCTCTGTCTAAAACAAATAGCAATGTATATTTAAATTAAGAAACAACCCATGGCAGAGCAAAATGGCAATATGAGGCTGTCAGGCAGGGGTCTTTGGTACATGGTTGTCTGCTCACTGTCATGATTTCTGTGGCATAACAGCAAAAGAGTTCTTTATACATTTTATTGTTTACAGCATAAATATAAATAGTTGGTAATGATGAAAGAATTCCAGAGACCTTGTAAACTAAATCACACTGAAAAAGACCCCCCACAAAGAGCATAAACTGAGAAAAGCTTATGCCATGTATTCTGATCCCTTTCTTTAAACAGAAAGATATCTTCCTGATTAGTGAATGATCAGTATTCATATAATAAAGACTTCAAACTCAATTCTGCCTATACAGACTCGATACATAGGAATATATATCTAGACCTATACATGCCTTTACAGTGAGTTAAGATGCCAAATCTTTCTACAAATCTCTTGTACCAGAATGTTGGCTGGTTTGTTGTTACTCCCAGGAAGTAGCCAAGCTGTCAGAGCCAGTTCCTAGAAATGGAAGAAATACCAGCAATAAGGCAACATCACTAGAAGACAAATGAAAATAGAAAGCTTGGGTTTTCTCTTTATCTTTCTCATCTTTTTTATTTTCACACAATTTCAGGGAAGTGAGTGAGAATATTTCATCAGCCAAACAGAAGACATCTCCGGTGTTTGCAAAAACACCATGGGTCACAGCTGTTGATGGGCTCTTCCCTTCCAGATATGCAAGGGGAGCTGAACACAGGGAAGGATCTTCATTCTGTATTCACATCTGCTCTACACCATGTATGCTATGGGCATATTATGATGTTCTGTATAATCCTTGATTATCTGTCAAGAGGTACTGTCCTTCATCATAGAAGACATAGAGGACACCCATTTTTAATGCAATCAAGAGCACAAAAACATAATTCAGAATGGATCGTGAGATAACTATTTGTGAAATTAATGCTACCACATCATTGAAATTTCTGTTTTGTTTAGGTGATTAATTTGCCTGTGTTACATAGCATACAGATATACTAAACAACGACTTCTCTCCATTGCAACATTATTTTCTGAAAATGTTTTCCAAGAAGTCTATGGATTGGCACATATGACATATAAATGTGCTTCCAAAGGGAGACGGGGAGAAACTTCCTGACCAGAAACATCTTGACCATTCCTATTTCAGGGAATATGATACTCCCGAAAGATTCAGGGGGGAAAAAATATATCTATATATCTATATCTATATATATCAATTCAAATTTGTAGGCATCTCAAAGGCCATGGAAGTGAATCTCAAGAACAAGACTTGATGCAGGCTTGAAGAGATACTAGTTATGTGCTGACCTTGATGACAAAGATGCAAAATAAAGGCAGCAAGATACAAAATTGGCGTTTTGTTAGTTGACTTTTATTTGGGATGATATACAACAATTCTGGGAAATATTCTTCCCATAATTCCTCACACAAGGGAAGAACAGCAGTCTTGTAGAAGCTGCAAGGGAAATACGTGGCAATACTTTTTTTTGAACAGCTGGTTTTGGAGGGATTTAACTACAGGTTCAGTACTCAGCATTAATTTAGTAGGATGATTTAAGGGGTTGTAAACTTCACCTACCAGCTTCTTCTTCCCTCTCTCCACTAGTACTGCCTGCCTGTCTGAGCTTGCTCTGGACTTGAGCATATGGGCAGCCCTCTGCTCTTTCAGTAGCTCTCAATGCACATGGCAAATAGGCTTGGGCCCATTGAAGCAAATGGAAAAACTCTTATTTCAAGGCAATTTGGGCTGAGTCCCTTGACTATCTTTGCAACAGAATTCTCCTTGAAGAGGTTCACAAGGAAATGGTATCTGTCATTGCCTCTCTGCTCTTATCTGCCTATTGAACCAAATCCCAATAATGCACAGACATGCACCCTCGGAAGCCTTCATATGCAAATTTTACAAGGAAACGCAGTCCTGTGTGCTCCACAGACTTGCCTAATTGTCTACAGGTTTTGAGCAGAATTGATTCAAATCTAATCTGAAGGCTCTCCCTGTGCCTATTAATCACCTTTCCTCATGCTGCCTTTTTGCAGCTGCCACCACAAACGCTCCTTGGGCACCGTTCCACTGTTTCACGCTTCCCAAAGTCACACCATAAACTCGACTGTTAATTTTTTATCCCAGGTAACAGGACAAATCTTCTAAGACAGCTATAAATGATAACTAACTTACAAAATTATCCTGAAATTTCACTGCACTCTCAGTAATTTGGCTACTGATTTAGATTATAGTGATACTTTAGCAATATTCAGATCAATACATTTTCTACCCAAGATCTTTTTGTAGGCAATAAAACCAGCAGGAGACGTTGTCACCATCTATTCTGACCCTTGTAGAAGGGTTGGAGTCAAGACCTGAGCCCCAAAAGAGCTACACTGAACAAAACTATCCTCTCTTTGCAATGATGGATAACTGCAAGCCCTGGGAAGCAGATCCAAACTTAGTGAGAAGAGTGGCTAAGATCAGATGATTTTGTGTGAAAAAAATCCTTTTCGATTTGTAATTACTATGTAATTTGAAGCATCTGTAAAAAGAAAGATAAAAGGGAAGCATTCATATGCATGGGGAGTAGCATATAAAGAATGTGGTTTCCTTTTATATCCCTATTACTGTGTTTGATCCTCTCCAGCTTTTATAATTGCCCTCTGTGCGATTATCTTCAGCAAAATACAATATTTTTTTTAAGCCAGTGCAGACTAAAATTGTATTGTAATGCAGTGGCTGCTTTGTCTCCAGGAGATCTTTGTAAATTTATGGTCAGCAGCAGTGCTATTTGGTAAACAATACAAACTCAGGGCAGGTTTGTTCAAAGCAGGGAAAGCCTCAGGGTGACCGAGGTGCAAGAAACAGCTCTGAATGAGCAATTCAAATGGAGGAGACATTTAAATAATTAACTTTCTTTTGATAGGATTTTCCTGCTGCAGTAGAAGAAAGGATAAACAGTTAACAACTGAAATGCTCTTTCTTGCTTGAGCTTTCCCTGACTGTGACATAATGGGCTTTACACCAGAGGAAGAATGGCACTCGGAATGTCTTCATAGCTTCATAAAGAAGGACAAAAGGGGAGGTAAAGAGGCTGTAGGCTGTGTGCACGGGAGGGTGTGGGGTCAGTTGGGCTGTTTTCCTGCTAATTACTATTTCTCTTTGCTGCTAAGGCAGAAGTGGCATCAAAGTGTGAGGCTGTGCCCAGCAGGACCACTGCAGGCAGAGGGAACCTATGAAGGCAGGTACTACCAGCGAGAATGGGGTGGTACTACCAGCAAGAATGGGGTGGTACCACCAGCGAGAATGGGGCGACAGCAGAGCGCCCTCACCATCTTTGAGCTGACACCTGCCCTGGCTAGCCGTGGTGCTCAGCCTCTGCTGAGCTGCTTCAAGATTGTCCCTTGGCAATTGATGTCTTCCAGGAGCAGGGCTGAGATAAGGGCTGGAGCTCTTTCAGACAGAACAATAGAATAGATATAAATGAGAAGAGAGGGAGAAGTGGACGGATAGCTCAGCTGCAGTGTGAAAATGCTTCACGAAACTTACCAATAACAACAGGCAGCAGCAGCAGCAGTAGTCTCCAGTGCCAGCCTGCCTACCTAATTGGTCACAATACACACGGGATTTAGTCACACGACTGCTGCAGAAGGCCACGTATGAGACAGTGTTCAGTTATGCAGACAGGAGATATCCGTCCCCTTTAAATACAAATTGCATGAAACTGTAAAATATCATCCCAAAATAGGCTAAGCCCAAAAACTGTCTTTTGAATTGTCTTCTGCTTGATTTGAAACTGGGGGAGGAGCAGTAGTCTGTGCAGCAAATGCCTTTTGCCGCAGAGACCTACAGAAAAACCATTCCGTGACCCATTTATACAAATCAAGCCACATGGTAACACCCAGCCTTTTCTCCTACCACTGTCAATTAAGAAACTGTTTTGGCCAGTTACCGGGTACCACTTCAATAAATAATCCTCATCTTTTATAAATGCCAAGCTGAGGACTATTAATATCTTCAGTATACTGTTGCTACCTACCTCAATTTCATCTCATCATCATTTGCTTTTGGGGGTTTGCTTAAAAAAAAAAGATCAGGAAAAGAACAAAGTGTACTAAGGCCCATGGTTGGGAATAAGGCTCAGAAGACATTTTGATGAGAAATGCTGACCATATTCGTTCACTGTCACGTATCTAGCCATATATAGCTGAATGGTAGTCCTGGTTTCTTTAATACTGCAAGTACAGCAGCCATTATAGAAAAGCAAATACATATACACACATACAAAACACACACACACAAGCACTACAAAATCACCTTCTGAAAAACAGCCCAGTCTGAAGGCACTGGAGCTAAAGGCAGGTGGGAAGTCCAAGAGAAGGGAAACTGTAGGAACTGACTGAGCTTGTCAAATCTTCATGGTGCTTTTCTGGCCATAAGTCTCTGGTTTATGTCTGATTATGAAAATAAGTTTTCAGTAGTTTCCAATTTCTTCCACAACTTCTGAGAAGATTTCTTGGACAAAACTCTACCTTATTTATGTGAAATCTGGAAGACTGTATATCTGGAAAGGGAAGGTATTTTCTAGGAGAGGAACACACTTAGCTTAGCCCTGCCCAAGAGACCTTTATAGGGTTATGACTGAATCCTTCCAGAGAGAGGATAAGATTAAGCAGGACCAGGGACTAAAGATCCAGAAAGGATGGCACATGTGGCTATGGGCAAGGAAGGGATGATGAGTGCTTCAGGTATGGGGAGGAGGAAGAATTTAAGTTGCTATGCCAGGGAGGACAGATGGAGGAAAGGGAAGAGACAGAAGTGTCATATAAAATGCCAGGAGATCACACAAGCCCTTTTGCATAGCAAAGAAGAAACCATAGGTCAGCAGTCAGTGAGCAGGCAAAACACAGAGTTATGTGACACAGGAACTAGCAGCCCAATAAACAGAATAGGTCAGGACAGGCAAATAGGAGCAGAATAAACAAAACTGCCTTCAGTTGTCCCAAACCATGCATGTTAGAGAACACAGTGGCCACTAGCTAGATTGGCAGTGACCAGGGAATGAATTCTAAACAATGAAGGATTTATCTTAAGAAGGATTATGAAGAAATTATAAAGATTTGTAAGATCAGGGAGAGCCCTCGGAATGGGAACAGCAGCAGCCAAAGGTTGGTGCAATGCTTCCAGAAGCACCACCAGCATCCCAGCCTCTGCTGAAGCTGAGTAGAGCATGCTACGCTATTAGACACCATGAGGAGCCAGCATCCAGACAGTGTGTTTATTGACATAAATTCACAAAGACAAAGTTCTGTTTAACTAGTCTGGTACCCTTCTACGATAAGGCCACACACCTGGTAGATGAAGGGAAGACAGAGGATGTAGTTGTTCTGGATTTTAGTAGGGTTTTGATACTACCCTTCACCTCACCCCTCTGGACAAGTTGTCCAGTTGTGGGATGAGTGTGTTCATCGTTCACTGGGTGAAGAACTGTATGAAGGACAGAGCTCAAAGGGTTGTAGGGAATGAAGGTACATCTGCCTAGTGCCCGGTCAGCAGTGGTGTTTCACAGGGTTCAGTTCCAGGGGCAGTTTTGTTCAATGTGTTTATTAGCAATCTGGATGCAGGAGTTGCATACACCATTAGCAAGTTTGCTGATTGTCGTAGGTTTAGCCAATTGAAGCTGCTGATGAGTATTCAATACCATGCTGACATCATGCCAGCTTTAAACCAAAAAGTGCTGGCTGGAGCAAAGTACCATGGTGCTCGTAATTCCGATTGCCACAAGAGGCTTCCTGTTTCCAGTTACTGCTTCCAGTTTCTGGTTTTGGGGTGTTGGTCTTTTCTGCTGAGCTGGCTACGGGCTTGGGGGGGTGGGGGACTAATTTTTGACTGTCTTGCTTCTGCTGCTGCTTCTACTTTTGCTATGTGTGTCGGTGTGAGCTGAAATTCTCCCCCACCAACAATAACCAGGCTAGCCCAGTCTGGAAGCAAATGAAGGCTGTATTTACAAGCAGAGTCTAAAATCTACAATGAAATGCAATGAATATGTACAAATATACAAAGTTCACAACATTTACAAATATATACAATCAACAGAAAAGCACAACCGATCTCCCTTTGCTTCCCCCCAAGGGGACCCTCCCAAAGGGGCCTCTCTCTCTCTCCCAGGAGCTTCCCCCCAGACCCCCTGGACAGAGGAGCAGAGTTAGTTAAGCAGAAAGTTGTTAACTTAGCTGCCAAGGTCAGTGTGTGTTATCTTCAGCCAGAAGAGAAGAAGAAACAGCAGCCAGACAGCCCAGCAACTGCCCCCACTGCAGAACGCAGAATGTGCAGAGTGCCTACTTTGTTTTGGGTAATAGTTCTTAAACATTTCTATCTATCCAATGGAAGTGTTTAGAACAATCAGTATTTTGTTTTCTTACACCCAATAGTGACTTATTTACATTCTTTCACTTTCTCTGTTCTGAACTTTGCAAGGAAAAATTAAAAAGACAGTTTCAAACCATCACACTATGCCTTTCTACAAAATAGCTGAGGTAATTGTGCCCTGCAATATTTCAGTAAACTCCTTATCTCAGTCGCAGGTCTTCTTCGGTTACTTTCCCTCCTGGGGGGAGGGGGCTGGCTTGTGAGAGCAGGCTCTCTTAAACCAGGAGACTGATGATACTAAACTGTCTTGAGGGACAAAATGCCTTGCAGAGGGATCTAGATAGATTGGAGCATTGGGATGAAATACAATGGTTGAAATGTTAGATTCTGTACATAGGATGGAGTAACGACAGACACCAGTATAAACTGGAAGAGGAGTGGCTGGAGAGCAGCCTTGCAGAAAGGTATCTGAAGGTACTGGTCAACAGTAGGTTCAACAAGAGTCTGCCCTGGCAGCCAAGAGAGGAAACCTCATCTTGGGGTGCATCAAACACAGCCCAACCAGCCAGTCACAAGAGGTGGTATCCTGTTGTATTTAGCATTGGTGTGGAATTCATCCTGAATATGGTGTACAGTTCTGCGCCCCAAAATTTAAGAAAGGTGTGAAGGTCCTTGAATGCATTCATAGGAGCACAACAAAGCTAGTTCTCCCTTTATCGTAAAGAGCATGTGCACTAGCCAGACTTTTCCTAGACTAGGTCTGTGTCTTTGCCCTTTATGGGCACAGCCTGGCAGAATCCCATTTTTATTGGTTAACTGTTCTGCTTGCTTCAGTTGCCCTATCAGCCAAATTGAATCTTGGGCAAGTATTAAAGTCAGGCCAAACTGTATTCGCTTAGCCTTGGCTAAGATCTGGGAAAGAAGTCATGAGCCTTACATTGCAAGCCTGAGAAGCCAAGCCTTGAGTTTCCTTGCAGCTTAGAATCTGTGCCGTGCCTCAGTTTACCCAGAAAGACACAAGTGCCCTTCACAGTAACACGTTGTGAAAGACCAGGAGCAGATAGAAGTGTCTTGCCAGGCAGAAGGGACAAAGCTAGGGCAAGCCAAGACCCTAAGCATCGTGCCATGCAGTGATAAGTCACCTCCAGCCTAAGCGTCTGCTTTGCAAAACCAGACCTCATCGTGAAGACGTTGAGACCGGCTATTTGTCTAAGAGCCTGGAACCCTGTGACAGCCTGTGAAATCCTGGGAAGGAGCTCCAAGAGCTGCCCACCATCGTGCCAAAGCCAGCCTGGCCATTGAGGCTGCATGGCATCCCTGCTGGCAACCAGCACCAGTCTCTTGCTGTGCAAGGTGACTGAGAGTGCCCCAAAAGCCTTACCAGCTTGCATACACCAGCAGCACCCCTCCACCTGGGTGGACCTCCTGCTGCTCTGTGTAACGTGGGCTATTCTGCAGCCCTGGAGAGAATCCAGGTCGTAGTAGTGTGAGTAATTGGTTGATCTTTTATTGCCTCTTGAGGTTCTATCTGTCTGACTCACTGTTTTGGCAAGGTCCTTGTTGAGTCTCCCCAAGTGGTTAAGTGCCATATTGCGCCAGAGATTCTCTTTCCCAGTTATTTTTCTGGTTTGCTTAAAAGTGTTTAAATTGTTAAATACTGCCTCAACATTGTACATTCCCATTGTAAATGTACATTCCAGCCATACACCGAACCTGTTAGTAAGTTGTTGGCAATTTTTCATATTAATAAATAATTATTAACATTTTTATTAATATAACATTTTCCATATTAACTTTTCATAAATCATAATCATAACAAATACTGGCATTGATCCTACATGTACAGTTAACTGATTACCAGTTAATAGATGACATTAAAAAAATTAAAATTGCTTTGATCCTCATTTGATTAAAATCACCTGAGCTGAGCAATTTCTTTCCCTGTGATAGGGGATAGAGGAACTCTTGCATGAGGAAGAGACCCATCATGGCTTTCTGGAGATGGATGGGACCATCTGCATGCCTACCACTCCCTCCCAGGAATCATTCCAGCTGACTCCTTGGAAGAACATGGTGTGGACTTTTCAGCTCTTACACACTTGCAGAAATTTGTGTCTCAGACCCACAGATTGCAGCACACTCTCAATCTGCACTGCAGCAGAACAGACAGCTGCATGTAGGGGAAACATTTATTTCATTGTGTGTCCTGTGCTGTACTCTAGTGAAGATATATATCGACCATTGCAGCTTCATTGGTTCAGGTGGATTTTGCTCTTGTCATGTGACAGGAAGATGTTGGTGAGAAGATACTTGCTTTGCATTCACATCTATGATCCAGGTGGTGGTCCTTTCAGGTCAGTTGGGGGATTTTGTCTCCTCCTTGGGCCCATATGAAGTCCTCTAGTCCAGGCTGCAACCCTAGTACAGGTAATTCTCATCTTATGAAGGAAGAGGCACCCAAGATGTGCTCACACCAGCTTCACTGGTAGTTTTTACTAAGAGGATGAAGAAAACTTACAGGCACACTCTGAAGCATAGAGTCTCAATGTGATTAAAAGATGAGTGCATTCTAGTGGCTGTGCTTGCAGCCCCCTTTGCAGACATCCATCACTGAAGACATCACCAGACAAGTTGTTTCCATCCTTTGGCTGAAATGAAGGAATGTGATGAGTGATTCTGCCCACACTCTGACTGAGAGAAGTGTTTCAGTAAACTCTACCTTGTGCTGACAGGACATGACTGAAGAGCTCTTTGGGTGAGCTGGATCTGCTCATCCTGTGCACCTTCTGCAAACAGTTACAGGGATTGCTATGAAATGAGCCATTTAAATGAGTCATTTAAAAGGGAGGTAAGAAACATGCTTGTCACTGCTTTTTTTATAGGTTCCTTGAGTCCTTTGGTCAAGATCTCTGTGCAGTTGGCAAGAAAGGTACTGCTGTCCATAAGGTCCTTGTGCTCTGCTCTGACAGCAAGGGAATGGACAGCTGAAAAACAAAACAGCCAACAGTTCTTTGAAAACTTGCTGTGTCTAGGAGGAAAAACTCAAAGGAGTTTGTGTCTATTGAGTGCTTTCTGCCAATTTCATTGAGGTCTATCCCACCTTGAATGGCTGTGCTTTGGTTTGCCACTCATGAAGGACTGGCTTCACTTTTTCCTTGGAATGAATTTCCTGTCAGGCAGGGCAAAATTGCTGATCTATGCCACATTACAGAGGACCTGGGTTGCTGCACCATCTTCACAGCCTCATAAGTCACACTTCACCTTCCTTTTGTCCTACAGCTTTATTTCTGCAAAGTACTTACATGCAGATTACAAGCTGACATTTATAAGACTACAAGTTAAACATATGCCTATGCATCTTTAAATGTGAATATTGCTTCCTTCCACCTCCACTGACCTGAACCAATGCTCAGCATCAGAAATGATGAGAGTTTCTGAAGCATCCCACACAAACCAAGAGTTTAGGAAGGAAGAAAGACAGACAAAAGCCTTAAGAGCAGCCATATGCAGGAGGGTATAATGGAAATGTTTGTGACAGTTGGATAATGAATAACTTTGGGGGGAAAAAAGCATTTTTCCAAGTTGGATGTGAAAATGGCCTCTGATAATTTCCCCTCAGGTAAATCACTCAGTGCCCTGACATGAGTAGCAGTTATGCTTTATTCTCACACTCCAAAGGAAATGGTGTAAAGAGGATACCCTGCTCATTGGGTGAGGAGCAGGGGAGTGGACTAGGTTACAGAGAGCTGAGATGAAATGAACATCACTTGTTAGAGGCAGACTTTGAAAAGCAACCTGTAAATGATCAAGGGGAGCAATAAAGACAACGTGTATCTCTTGCAGGTTGGTGCTCCTATCCACAAACATGGCTTAGTTTCTGCAAGCCTGATGTCTGCAGGGTTAAACAGACACTAGTGATGATTACATGAAGATTGAGATGGTTTTTGGGCAGCTGTCATCCATCACACAATTTACACAGAGGTGAGGAAACATTGAAACTATTATCTGAGCAATGAGGACTTTTTCTGATCAGACAGTTCCATCTCAGTGGTAATGACTGTGGAAAATACGTTAAAGGGTTCATTTGCAAACAGCAAAGCCTGCAGGATGGCTCACCAGTAGGCTGAACTAAATGGAGGTAGTCCTTAAGGCTATGGGCCCCCCTTTAGCTCTCTCTTCCTCTTAGTGTGGGGATACTCCCATGAACACACAGGGCTCACTGTGGGACCACTGAGGCCATACGCCCATGGGTTTTATGGAATCAACAGCCGATATTGACAAAGCAGGAGTTGGTATCTCTGTCTGATACGGTCTCCATACAACCAAGAGAGAGAAACAGGGGCCACAGGGATGCAATCTGTCCTGTTTGTGCCTTTCTTAAAGGCCCCATGCTCCAGTTTCTTTCATCAGGTAAGAACTCTACTGAAATCCAAAGGGAGCCTGGGCTGCAGGGAGACTGCAGACATACAGGCGTAAGGAAAATTAATTTTTGATTCCTGTCTTGCCTTTCTTTTGAGCTGAGTGAGGAAGCAGGACTAACTGCAATTGTCAGTATTTCACCTTGTACAACATGGTGTGAAGCATCTGCTCACAGCTCCTCACACACAAACAGGCTGGATGAAGAGGAGACTCCTGCCAGCACCTGCCCACAGAGTTAGCTGCCCTGTGGTAGACTGGCACTAGGAGTTTCAGGTCAGTGACCACTTCATCAAGTCCCCTTCTCTATCCCATAAAATAGATGTGGCTCTCAGGCCTTTCGCTACACTCCAGCAGGCACACAATATTTGCAGGTACATTCCTTGTTGCAAACGTGAAGTCCATAACTCCAAGGTCCTTCCACCTCAGACTGCAGGGTGGAGCCCTGTCCTAAAGCTTCCTTCACTGGAGGGGATGAAGAATTCAGCTTTAATGCCATAACTGCAAACAGTCTAAAATTAAGTCTTGGGCTTATTTGAATAATTACCATTTGTTAGAGAGTTTCCAGTACTGCCACAACAAATTCGGAATAGAACAGCCCCTCTCCTGCCTGATGTCTTACCAGAACAAAGCACATCTCTGCTACAGATACCAAGCAGAAGATGCTGCTGCCCTGTCCATCCCTGGGGAGTGATGAGCAGGGCCACCTCAGACATGATGTGCCTCTGAAGAAAGTATATTTATTGAAATATTATTCAGGATGTGATTCAGTTTTCTATGCCTAGGCATCTGATGCAATTTTGGGCTTTTGTACAGAAATAATTCGGGGGGGGGGGGGGGGGGGTCTTACACACAAAATGGAGGAGCCATGTACACCCTATGTTGCATGTTTGTGTCTATCCACCTGGATCACAGAATACAGCTGCAAAATCTTGGGAGAACACCTGTATCTGCACCTGTCCCTACTTACAGGGGCTCATCTCAAAATCCTTGGGAGCAGGGAGGAGGAGTGAAGGGAAGAGGAAGATAATAATAGCTGAATAATGTATTCAATGAGATTCATGGATTTTGGGGACTAATATATTCTATGAATAATATTTTCATTATTTTCCCAACTCCAGTGCTAACAGATGATATGAATAATGATTGAGGCAAACACTTGAGATATATGACAATGATATTGAACTCTGGAAGCATGAAGTGAGGTGACTCTAGTTCTGCCTGTCATCAGCTTGAGGCATGCATTCTCAAAAATGGTGAAATATATATTTGACACTTTGGCCTTTCTTCACAGAAAGTTTGTGCTCAGATTACCTGACAATAGGAATCAATCAATCACTTGCATGCTGTTTCTCTCCCAGAAAATTGCTAACAATTGCTTTCTTTCAGCACTTCAGAAATTACATCCCTAGAGATGCCAGACCTCTCGTCTCTGCAGTCCTCTTTCACTGCAGGGCAGCATGTTCTTGTCACTGGACTGGAAACTTGTTTCTTTGTGGCACTGCAACCTGCCACTGTCCTGCAGCAGCACATGCTGACAGCCCCTGTCACTGTGGCACCTCTCTGTGTAGCGGTTGTACGTTTTGATCATAGGGGCATGCCACCAAGGCTCTTCCCATCCTTCTCAACATCTGACCACTGGAGGTGCCTGCTAAATGTGTTCTCCAGACACAAGGGCAAAAGGAAGAGTAACTAGGCCCTATGAAGGTTAGCCATGAAATCCAAGGTGCAGCCAGATAGGCTTCTACACTGATAGGCAGAAACACTGACTTCAGCATGTGGTAGCTAAGGATCTGTTTCCAGCCTGACTGCAGATGTACTTCCTAATAAAATCAGAACAATCTGAGATTTTATTACTTGGGTGGATTTTAACCCTAAATAAATGATAATGTCCTCTTATCTTTGGCTTAACACAGGAGCTGGAGCGTCAATAGGCATTTCCCATCTGGCCTAAGAAGTTGTGGTTGAACTATAACATGTTTGATGTACTACCAGCCTGAGCAGATTTAATGGCTCCAAACAACATGGAACCTACTGCATCTCCTGCTGTGCCATGAATATCATTCAATTCTGAAACAAAAAGGTAATATGGATCCCTGGTATCAGTTCACTGACATCAAATGCACAATACCCTTTGACATCAGCATTGAAAAATCACACTAAAGAAAATCAGACAATAATTTCCACTCTCCAAAATTCATAATCTAACTGATAACTGAGCTTGGTGCAAGTGACTGACTGTCATTCATCAGCTAAACATCAAATTTGTCAGTTCCTTGAGGGCCTCTACTCAGTCAGAAGTGAACATGGTTCATAAATACATTTAATTCTAACTTTGAAAGTAGAGAGAAATTTAACAGATCATTAGAGAGTGATGAATAAATTATAAGGACATTAATGAGGCTGATACATATATCTAAAGGGAAAAGTCCCAGAGGGTCCAGGGAGCTCCAAAGTTACTAATAACTTATTAAATTTGAAGTTGATAGTAGATAACAAATTAAACATTCTAAATATGAGTATGCATTGTGATTTCTGCTACAGAAGAGAAAGTTTTTTTGCATATTTTGCTATGAGGTATAATTTATAAAGGCCAGAGAAGTAATTCTTCTTTTTTGTATGTCTTTAGGAAAGATTGTAGTTGGATAGCTGTCTACATTCCCAGGAACTCAGCTGAGGAGGATACTGACAAATCAGAATAAATTTGAGGGATTCCAGCTATGTGCAAAGAAAATGATAAAAAGTCTCTGATAAAAAGAGTAGGGGACAAATCCTCTTCAAGATGGAAAGAACTAGATATGAACAGAAGAGAAACTCAGTGGGAAATTATATGACACTTAGAAGAAAAAAATTGCAGCAAACATGTCAAATAAAAGTCATAGGAAAAAAATATTTCTTTACCAAATAAATGTGTGAAATTGCTGTCTCTTCCTACCTGAAGTACAATACATGTGGTAATGCATCAGAACAAAGTTCCCAGAGAGCCAGGACATCTGCAGAACCTGTGTGTCTTCAATTTCTTAAGTTGTGCTCTGAAGCTTCTTGTCTTTACTTCTTGACTTAAGACCACAATTGCCAAATATTTACACAAGCAAGTATCTTGGTGTCCGTGAGGTTTCAGTTCAGTGCAGCAGATTTTGTGCACGGGAATGACCTGCAGATTTTGTGCACATGAGTGACTGATCTGCTCAGGGGTGACACAACCACTTTATACTTCACTGCCAGCATTCCCAGATGCATTTTGCTTGTCGGAGTAACTCTGGGGTTGGTAATTTTCCCCAATGGCCTTTCTGCCCTTCATCTGACAATGTTTCAGCATCACTCTGGCACAACCATCCCAATGTCAATGAGTAGCAGAACTGGTATAAATCTGCACATACTGTGTATTTTCCAAGGAGCTGTTGCTGCAGAGAAACATATAGAAAAGAGAGAATGGTGAAGAAAAAGGGGCATAGATGGTTACCAACCTCCTGCCTAACTGACGTAAGAAGCAGTAACTAAAGTCAGAAGAAGGGGAGGCCAGGGTTGGCAGCACACTGTGAGCTGCTTTGCAGGGCACAGCATCACAACATGTGGGGTAAAACCAACCAATCAACCAAGAAAAGCTGTAATCTGCAATAACCTTCTAAACACCTGAGAGTGCTATGGGTCTTTTGACTTCACTGAGGATTTCAGTTGTGATCCTAAAAAGAGAAGATCCTTGAAAATGGAGTATGTGATATTTTACATTCACAAAAAGGTTTACATGAGTCTCCATGTAAACTCCAAACTGCAAGGCATCTGGGACTGCTGCAACTTCGCACTGAAAAAACAAAATGCAAATGTCAAGTACAGCTCCGGTCAGGATGTTGTAAGCACTGCAAATGAAATACAGTCCCTTTTGCAGGTGAATTAGCTCTGTAATGGAATATCTATTTGGCCTTTGGAAGTCAAAAGCAGATGAAGGCCTTCAGTATGCCTCAGGGTGCAGACTTTGTACAACAGCTGGCAGCTGCATTCTAATGAATGCTTTATTAAATGGCTATTGTTAGATGCAAAGTGTGTGTTGCTCAGTGGAGACCCACTGTTGGAATTAAGATGATTAAACAGAGAAGAAGGTGCTGTATTTGTGTCACCATAAAAGTAGCAGTTAACTTCTCTGCACCTACTAATAACTTATTGGCCTCCTGAACCAGTCTAAGATAGAGGCTAATGCTACAATGTATTTCTTGTAAACATTTTTGTATCAATTAATTGCAACCTGCAAACTTCTTTGATAGAATTACTATCAGTTTCTTCTGTTTGTTCCTATCTATTGAATTCCGATAGTCGACTTTATAGTCTATTTTAATTACTTTAGGTAATACCTGAGTAATAAAATAAGGCTGTACCTACATCTTTGCCAAACAGCAACAAGATTTTATACCCCAAAGCCTGTGTGATTAATTTGAGAGACAGCTTTTCAGAAATGATTACATATTGCTTCTCGTCACACTATAAGCTATTCTACTGCTCTACTATGATGCTACTTATTTATAGTTATCTCTATTCTATCCCATACTTTTATATGTATTTCTTGTCAGAGAAAATCAAGTTCAGAAAAATTTTCTGGTTTCAGGTGAGCAACTAGTTCTGGACTAAAACTGAAAAATTATTATGACCCTATTCCCATCTAGTCAGTTTTCTCCAGCACTGAGGGAACCAAAAATAGCCTCATGTAAAATGAAAAAAAAAAAAATCTACGGAAGATTTAGTTTATCCTATAAAAATGAAACAAGCTATCTACAGTGTTATTATTTTGTCTTGTGTAGCAGGCTGTTATTTTCTGAAATAATATTAATCTGTGAGACAGGAGGGAATTCCTTCCACTTGCTTTCATTCACAAAATGCTAGCTGCCTAGACTAAGTCATACTGAAGGAGCTTTTGCTCTAAACTCCAGAGTAGTTTGCCATTTAGGCAGGCTTCTCTCTCTTCTCTGACTGCTGGAAACTCTAGCCAACTCAACTGAACTGGATGATTTACTTTTAGACAGTTTGAATTGCACTATGAGGATGTGTAAAATTCTGCTTATACCCAAGAACCTCAGTTCAAAAGAAGTGTAAAGAGTCACTAATAGAATGTGAAAATGACACAGCAGTGAATATAATCTATGGCTAAAATCTTACAAATACTGAGGTGGAATAATTTAACCCTTGACAAGAATCCTACTTATGTAAGTAGAACTAACTCCACGAACAGAGGTCAGAGTGCAAGTGTATGCAGAGTTATATGGGGTGTATGCAGTAAACACTGGGAAATTGTCTTTGCATTTACCTTTCCCATCAGAAGAGACCTTCGTATGAGGAAAATGTTTAAAACTCTAAAACTTAATTTCATTGTACCAAGACCAAGCAATTCGAGTTGGAGAAGAAAAGATGAACAGAAGGTTCTGCTTTACACACAAGGTGTCCTCTTGCAGTTAACCAAATGAAAAAGAGAATGCCATCATATGATTAACAGCTAAACATAGTATGGTGATGCATAAATAACCACTGTATATATAGCTATCTTCACAGCAGGGGAAGCCTTAGCACAAATAACAGCAGGCTAGCTGACAGCCAGAGAGATTACAGTATTTCATTTTCACACACAAGTCTCAGTCAGAGTGGCTGTAGTCAGCAAGAAACTGTTTCTAATTTGTTTGGCTAGACCTTAAATTTAATCTGTTGACTGCTGTCAGATTTACTGGGCAGGCTTTAATGCTCCATCAGTTTTAATGGACTCTTAATGAACACAGCAGATTATAATTTGGAAGGCCAGGAACAGAGAAGCAAGACAATACAGGAAGCAATGGTTTGATGTAGACAGCAGTGATGGGAAAGAGATATCTCAGCTACATGTAAAATATTACTATTATCTTTCCACACCATCTGAGCATACAGCAAGTAAAAACCCCAAATACCTCTTTATAGCTGCCTACAGCAGCAATATTTAGCTCCCTTGCCTACATCAGAAATAAAACTTCCTCCATGGTTTTAGATTGGCCTGGAAAATACAGACCGAAAAAATGAGTTACATACCACTGTCTTAAAAATATCCAGGTGTAGAAGACAGGCCACACCAGATAAAATTCTGCTCAGAATGCTCTGCTTCCCATCCCTGCAGGTGGAATGCATTTGTCCACCTCCTCTAAAGTTAAGCACATCATTTACACCTGTCTCCAGCCTTTGTCCTGGCCCAATTCCTTCCTCGGAAGAAATTATACTGCCAATCTCCAACATCTCTTCTGCAGGTAAATATACTTTCCCCAAGGTCTGAGTAGGTAATATCCCCAGACAATTGATCCCTTTGGTTTTTGAAGAGAATTATCAAATCATTTAAATCGGAAAAGACCTTTAAGTTAACATAATGTTACCAAGTCTGTGACTAAACCATGTCCCTAAGCACCACATCTGCATGTCTTTTAAATACCTCAAAAGAGGATTTACAGCATTGCAAAAGCCACATGCACTTTGTATCCTGTGTGCATATTGGTTTTCATGTTCAAGAAAGATAAATTCAGCCTGGCTCAAGTCCAGGTTATAAACCTAGGAAAAGTGGAGAATGCAGGGATGCTCATACAAGATATGATAGGAAGAATCTCACTTGTTTAACACAGGAAAGTAAAGACTGAGAAGGGAAATGGATTTGATTTATGTATAACATCATAGGGTAGACATATGCTAAGATGGTCTACTGCATGGTAGGGATCTATGAGCAGAACAAATTAATATAGAGATTAATAGATTTCAGAAGGAAACTGCAGGTTCCACCCGCAAGGTGTGCTGGTTTGGGGCCAGACAGATCGTCTCTTGCCCCGAAAGGGACAAGAGAATGAGACTCACACAAATGGATTGGAGAGTGATGGAAAGTTTAAATGGAAAAGCAATTGGTGAAGCTACAGAGAACTACAAACTACAAAGCATAGTGACAAAGAGTATCCCAAAGCGTACAGAACCCCTCACAGAATTCCCAAAGCTTCCCAATCCTTCCCTTCTTCCCACCTGAGGGTAAACCCAAACCCCCCAGGGCTCTTTCTTCCCTCTCCTGCTGCTAGGCAAGTCTCAGGCTGGCCAGGTCTGAGACTGCCCCCCCCCCTCCCATTCTCCTCCTGGCATTAGGCCTAGACAGGCCTAAGAGGCCTTGAGGATACTCCCCCGGCATTACCCGATAAGAGAGGACATCTCCCATGGGAGCAGAGAGGGAAGAAAGAGGAAGAGAATGACTCTGCAGATGGCCTTATAGGGTGCAGGATTTATGGGTAGAAATATGTCGTTTCCTGTGTCCACCCCTGTGGGTGGGCACCCAGGACACCAGAGGTGTATCTCATGCAGCAGTGGCAGGGGGCACACAGCCTAAACTGCCACACAAGGGTATGTTCAGGCAACAGCTCTTCAGGAATAATGTAAGAAAAAACCCAAACCCAAAGTCATTTTTAAGATGCAATGCAGTATTTTTTGAGAGGATTGTATTGTGTAGTGGCATGTGATATCATAGGACAGAGCCTGATGAATCTGTAGGTCCTTTCTCTTTCCATATTTCTCATGGCCAGCATGATGTGATGCTAGTTTGACTGTGCAGAAAGGTTACAGGCTCTGCTTTTCATGCATATCTAATCCTTTCCAGACAGAGCCTAGTTAGACAATGCAGAGAACAGGGACAGTGAGTTTTCTGGAAGGAAGATGTCCTTGGGAAAGCTGGGGAAAATGCTAAGTTATTTTTTAAATTGAAAATGTTTCCCAAGTGTCCCTGTTTTGAAAGCTGATACATGCTGGGATTAAATTCAGCAGTTCTGCATTCATGTCCATAGTGTTCAGCTGGAGATGGAAGCAAAGACAGAGTCACTTTGGGGAGGTGATGAATCAGACACAATGCACATTTAAATCAGCAAGTAATTTCTGAGGACGTCAGTGGGCAAAATTAAAAGGCTCAACATGCGAGTTTGTAAAACTCCTCAATATTCTCAGTACAGTTCACAAAACCCTGGGCTTCACTACCTTAAAAAACTTGTGGGAACAAGCTCTTCTCTGGATCCTATCCCCTCAAATTGCCACTGTTGGATGAAGTAGAAAACAGTTGACCAAAATGCTGTTAATTTTTTTGGCATTTCATTTTCTAATGGTAACTAAACTCAAAAATCTGGATAAAACTGGAAGAGATTTTGAAAACCTCAGGCAGTCAATAGGTTTACTCACATGAGTGTTTCCTGTGGTGGGTCTGTGGCAGACTCCTGTAACTCACACCTGGTGTGACCCTGGGAGCAGAGTTTGACACAGTATTTCCAGGAGCAGCTCTGATAAACAGCCAGTTCTTGGGGCTACTCTCACAGACAAATCAAACCCTGAAGCTTTTGAAGCTCTCAGTTTGCAAAAAAAAAACCCTCTTGTTGTAAATACTTAATTCCTCCAAAAACACAACAGGTTATGGCAGCTAAGATACACTTGAACAGCACTTTCTACATCTCTGCAGCCCAGTGCTTGTTAGCCAGTAGCTATTCTTTCACAGCATGTTAGTAGGAGTAACAGCCTGTCATGACCTAGAGGACAGCCAGCAGTTCCTTCTAGTTGCAGAAGAGACAAAGAGCATCTTTCTTGTATACAGGGTCTCCAGAAATGTGAAAATCCTTGAGATGTGGGGTGCTATTTATAAGTCATTAGTGAAGCAGAGGCCCAGAGGCTTCAGCTAGAGCTGGGAACTGGGAATGAGATGGGAATGCTGTTCCTCTCCAAACTGCTGCTGCTAGCCTGAGAGCGGCCCAAGGTCTGGGCTCAGCATGAGGCTGCAGACCTCCTGTGCTGTTTCAGACCAGGGTTAGGGTGACCAATTGGTACAGCCAGAGGAAATCTTTAAGGTCTCTGCAGGGCAGCCCTCTTTGTTTGGATCCTGCACCCTATGCTTTGCCTAATTCCTTTCCAAGTATCCCAGTCCCTTTGTACTTGTACCATGGGGCTAGTTTGGGCTGATGAGGCAGCCTGAGCTTCTTCCAAGAAAGCCTCAGTACTATGAAGCTCAATGACAAAGAGGATTTTCACAGACCCACAAGTCTGCTGTATGCCTAAGTTCAGGACACTGCAGGTGTCCATGCTGTATGGCCCAGGCAAGCAGAGGGGAGATGCCCGATCATGGAGCAAGCCAGCTACTCCATCCAAACTTTTTCAGCTTGAGTTTTGGATGTGGGACTGGCAATCCCCTACCGAACACTTCCAGCATTTTCACTCACTGTCCCACCTTCCAAATAATCCTGCAGAGATATTTTCCATTTCTCTTCTTTCCTGTTGTGCCTTTCTTATTTTTGCCCCTCATGCCCCAACATCACCCCTCTGTGATAACTATCATGGAAGGAGCAGAACGAGATGTGAGGAGTCCCCATGGCACCATTAATATGTGACACCAAGGCAATCCTTCATCCCAAGTCCAGAAGATATTTTATTGAAGATACAAAGAATGCTATACAAGGCCAAGATTACCCAGGCAAATGAATCATACCAAGTTTAGGTATGGATCTGGCAGAACTAGTAACAAGGTGGGAAAGGGCTTCAGAAGCAGGTTGTGTAACTGGATGTTGTTGGAGTCTGGGAAGGGATGTACAAGCAACCGAAAGGAGGGCCAAGAACCAAGAAATGAATGACAAGACAAGCAAATCCCATCATGGGTACTGATTGAAGGATGTACCAGGCAGTGTTGTGTTTGCTAAGGGTGACTGGAGCAAGATAGCCACCCAAACCTGCTGTCATGGCCATGCTGTGAGGGCTGGGCTGCATTCACAGCTGGGGGCCCAGGATGTTAGCAGTTGGCTGTTTTTCCTGTCCAGCGAGGGGACAGAGAGACACAGACAGATATATTGAGCCTTCTGGTATCACCATACTCATTTCAAGCCTGACAGCACTGGCAGGTACCCACAGCTTCATAACAAAAACTACTAAGTGTGTAAAATAAATATCTTTTATTAGATAGAGCAATGTAATTTTTCCTAAGCCTAGCAGCTTATTTAATAAAAGGATACAACCTCTACCCTCAAGTCTTCTAATGCTTTTGATGGCATTTATAAACATTTAATGCTGTATATAGGTTGAATTTGTTTGTGCTTTTATTTTTTTTAACCTTGGGCAACTTGGAGTGTGAGCTTACCCACAGCTATCCCTCCACTACGGAACAGGCTCAGAAAATTGAACATAGCTTTTAAAAAGTTTATTCTGCCTCCACAGGCTAATAAAGAACATATACAAAAAGGACATTCTGACAATACAAATAATGAAAACAGTGACCAGGTGTAGAGAATGACAAATACAAATGACAGACTGCATATTGTGGAGCATCAAAAAAATTATGTATGAGTTGTATGTAATGTGCTCATCTCTAAAATGAGAAATAACAATGGTTCAAAGATCGCTGGCAGCATCGTTCCCTTGAATCATAACATAATCTTAAGGAAGGTTCAATTTTCACTTTAAATTCAAGACAAGCTATCTGCTGCAGCAATCCTTGCTTTTACCCAGGGTCTATTCCCCGCTGATAACTCTTCCTGTAAAGGGCAGCTCTCTTAAGGAACATAAGAGACAAATAGCTGAAGCTTTGATTCTTGTCTGTAAATCTGCATGACATTTATCTGAAAGAACAGCCCTGATCAGGTACTGTATTCATTTGGGGTCTCCAGATTTTGAGTCCTAGAAAGATCAGAAAGAAATAGACATTCCAGTTCATTTACTTTGAGTCTTTGGTGACATGTTTTTTAATGACTGTCATTGTTCCACAGTAGTTTGTTTTCTTTCTGCAACTTTTGTATGTGAAGAAGGGGAAAAAAAAGCATTTTTAAAATAGCTGCATGTAACTGCAAAGTCATAAATGGCATAAGAGAAAGAGCAGCAGCTGTTTATTTATATTCTTTCAAAAGCTGGGGTTTCCAGTTGACAGCATCTCCTTAAACTAATGAGACCAAATAAGAGGCAGCAAACATGCAAATGCACTAGGAGAAAGTTAGGAGGGCATGGCTGACAATTAACTAACAATTATTAATTTCCTTGATAAACATCATAATAATGATAATTATGATGAACTCGTTTTGTTTTATTGTGGAGGCTGCTAACATCTGATTTCCTAGGCTTTTCCTTGCAATTTACATTAATTACTGTCCACCTCTTGTCTAGTTCTCCTACTGAAACTTTACAAAGTCTTTAATGTGCTCAAAAAGTCTTTCCCAACTGACTTTCAACCTAATTGGCATTGAGATATTTTCACTGCCTGTCTGTGCCATGATTACACCTCTCAAAATAAGAGTCTTACCTTATACTGACTTGCAAACATGCATTTTTTCACTTGATAACTCCAGTAAGTGATTTATTATCCAGCTCAAATGCTTGTCATTGTGCATTGTTCCACTTACTTTCATATTTCTGGAGTCCAGAATCCAAACTACTGATTCCTGTTTGCTTCCTGGTACTTTCTGATAATAGTAATTTACCATCACCACCTCCATCCCTGTCTGCTAGATCCCCCAGTCCTTTGCCCAAATAATCTTCCTCATCAATTCTTCCTAATAAAGTTAATGCTGATTGCTCAATTGGAGATGTAGACCACTGTCACAAATTGAGGATAATATGCATAATCAAGATATGGGAAGAAGAGATCTGAACTTGACATTATTAATTTAATACAATAAGTAAAGCAGTTTTCTTTCTAAAGTCTAGCAATGGCTGCCTCCTAGGAAGGTCATACCCATCTCAGTCTACACTTGTTCTGGACAGTTAATGCCATGCAGGAATTTCCAAATTTATCTAGAGATGTTACAGCAGAAATCCCCTCAGGATCCTCTTGTTGCTAATACTGACAGAGCCTGGGAAAGCTTCAGTGATCCCTGTCACACTGACTTGAGACTTTTGAAGTGTGTTTCATCCCTTTCAGAGAATTTTTAAGTTGCAGTTTAAAAATTCCATATCTTCCAGAAGCTGAAGGAAAGTCATGATTCATACTGGTGTCCCACTGGATCCATTATTTTTGCCAAAACCTAGCTCAGATTTTGGAAGGATATCAACAGCTGTCATTCTTATTGAATGCTGTGTTCAGCCCAGCTATTCTACACATTCTGAGAAGCATGTTCATACCCATAACTAATATAACTACCTTTTCTATATGCTGCATACCTACACAGTTGAATGCTCCTAGGAAATTCTGTATTGATTCACATACCACTGTAGTGCCCTGTTGCAGTTTTAAGCCCAGCCAAAGCCAAGCACTCACACAACTGCAAGTAGGATGGGAAAGAGAAATTTGGAGCAAAATGTGGGTTAAGAAAAGGAGAGATTAATAAAACAATACAAAAGAACAAATGAACAGGAATAACAACAAGGGTTAAGAAGTAATGTATAAACCCAAGTAACATAAAATGTGACACCCTTACCCAACACCTATGCACCAAAAACCCACCTCACCAGATAACTGCTGTGCCAGCCCCCCTCCTTCTCCTACATAGTGTGTATGGAATACCCCACTGGCTGGTTCAGCTGGTATTCTGGGATGTGGCCCCTCTATACTGGTTTTAAGGCTATGCCTTTAAAATTTTTCACAGATCTTGAGCAGAAAGCAGTAAGAATGTAAACAAATTGCTATTGGGTGTAAAAAGGAAAAAAAAAAGGGAAAATGCTTCCAAACTGAGCTAGTCTGGTGAAGTTAATGTTGGGAGGGGAATTTCAGCCCACTACACCGCTCTCAACTTCTTGTGAGGCAAATTAACCCTGTTCTAGCCGAACCCAGGACATGTCCCTAACATGACAGGTTCTGT
Organism: Indicator indicator; assembly: GCF_027791375.1. Taxonomy (NCBI): domain Eukaryota; kingdom Metazoa; phylum Chordata; class Aves; order Piciformes; family Indicatoridae; genus Indicator; species Indicator indicator. The sequence goes on along the minus strand of NC_072010.1, from coordinate 18,470,657 downwards.
GCCTGCACTGCTGAGGGCTCAGGAACAGCTGCTGATAGAGTTGCAAGGTGTTTTCCATGATAAGAATTGTTTTTTATTAGTTTCTTATGGAATTTACACTTTGCTCTGTGTTTTTATAGGACTATGAGGAGCAGGTCTCCATCTCTCGGAAGAATGAACAACATTGTAGTGAAAGACTCATGCATAGGGAGCCCAAATGCTTCTGATGAAGCCTTTATCCTCCTCCCCTGGGTTAATCTGTCTCAGCCTATAGGCTGTTGCCCAGCCAATGCAATGGCTTCACTGAAGTTCACTTCTGCATGAATGTTGGCAGTTGCCATGATGTGCACCATACTGCCCTGATCTCTGGAAGACGAAGGCAAATTGGGAAATTCCTCTTCAGAAGGCTGGCTTGACCTGATGGCCTTCTTATTACTGTAGCCATGGCTCAAGAGCCCGTCCTGCAAGGCAAAGTAGCAGAGCAGAGTGGCTAAGCTGCAGACTGCATTGGGCCTGACAACTTTGGAAGCCACAAGACCTCAAGTTTGCAGAGCAGAACAGACCAGAGCTATGGGCCAAGTACCCTGTACCCTTTTGGTTCCACTGCTGGACAGTCAAATCAAAGCAGCCTGGGATCTGCCAGAGGTGACTGCAGAACCAATGTGTCAACAGAACCCCTTTGCAGACAAAATGCATTTTTTGTACTCACTTAATCAGATTCTCCTTGTTCTCTGGCATATCAATTGCATGCCTTCTGTGCCCTTCTACAACCAGGCCCAGCAGTCACTGCAGGACTAAACCTAGTAAGCCTGTGAAAATACAGGCAATGAAATTCAGGCTGGATGTGAGGAAGAAGTTCTTCACCATGAGAGTGGTGAGAGCCTGGAATGGGTTGTCCAGGGAGGTGGTTGAGGCCCCATGCCTGGAGGTGTTTAAGGCCAGGCTGGATGAGGCTCTGGCCAGCTTGATGTAGTGTGAGGTGTCCCTGCCCATGGCAGGGGGGTTGGAACTAGATGATTCTTGTGGTCCCTTCCACCCCTGACTGATTCTATGATTCTGTGATTCTATACTTTTGCATACCACAAGGTGATTTCAGCAGAAAAATGAATATTCCCAAGTCTCATGTAGGTGAAAAGGGCAATTATTAGTGCAACAACACTGAGACAGTATTTGTGTAAGCTTTAGCATCTCACTGCTACTTCAACATTGGACACAGATCCACAAATCATAGTTTACACCTATTTGCAATCACAAAATCCCTTTCATGTGCTTGCACCTAAACAACATTTTTGAAAAAGGTGGATTTTTTTTTCTTGCCAGTATCGTGCTGCCTTCCAGGTTTTCCCTGATATTGTTCCAGTTCCAGGAAAGCTGTACATTCAGGAAACACAACTTGTAGAGGAAACTCAGCAGGACTGAGGGAAGATACTCATACTTAAAAAGTGTGGTGTCATCAAAGCAAACATCCCCTTTTTTTAAGACTTTCAGTGCAACGAGACACTCATTTGGGATACCAAAGACAAACCTAAATGCTGACTTTGCCTTTGAGGCTTAAGAAAGTAACAAGAGGTCAGACGCCCATTTTACAGAGATGCTGGAGCCCTGGTTCACTACATAGAGAAGGGAAAGAAGCACTGAGATGCTGAGATGTTGCTAGAGGAGTTGGTGTTGGGAGGCAGCCTGAGTTTTCTCTAAATAATAGAAAGGGACTATGAGAAATGTTCATTTTAGATAAGGGGGCAATGATTGCCCCATGTGATGCCAAAAAGAGACTGAAAATGGAGAGGGCTGTTACTGGAGAGACTCATGGGAATGAGGGAGTTTCTGAGGTTGGTTTAAAGGAAACAAGCCATGATTATTCATCAAACATTAAGAACTTTGGGCAACAGGAGAGGAGACAACTAAGTTGTGTTATCTGCAGAAATTCAGAAAAGAAAGGGGAAAGGGGAGGTGAAATATAAATATAAGATGGGGAATAGAAGTGAAGAAATTTGCTAATACTTTCCTGTGCAGTTCATTTGTTTTTCTTGTTATTCTCACTGATAATAAAAATGTTTCAGATGGATGTGGTTAACCAAATCCCTTGAGGGGAAAGGTTTTAATTTCCTTCCTTTGCTTCTCTTTACTCTTATCAACACTGAGAAAGGAATGGGACCAAACCAAATTCACAGAGATATTCATCTTCAGCCCAAGGGAAGGCAAATCCCTGTGCAAAGGTTTCCACTGGCAGAAGGACAGATGTATGCTATATGTCAACAGGATTCCATTGCTTGGTCTCCCTGCATATTAATTCCACAGCCTGATTTTCTATGTTGCAAATGTGACAATACATAGGATAGCATCCCCTTGGTGCAGGATGATATCAACGTGCCATAAACAGCAGCAAGGAAAGGTTTGAAGGTAGCAAGAGAGTGTTGGCTATCACCCTGTCACTACACATAAGAAGATCTGAAATAAGCTAGTTCTGCTCCCATAGATATGAATAGGGGTTCATCTATTTTAAGTTCCCAGGGAAGCTCATCTGAATTTACTTTTGAATGGAGTAGCATAAACCCCTGCACGCTGAATTACAGCTGCCTTTGATGGTACAATTTAGTTCACTCCCAAAGGAGCAGTGGATCAAAAGCTCTCACTGAAGACAGGTTGTCAACTCTATTTAAGATTAACATGGATCTTAATTTCCTGCTCCTGGAGCTGTGGCACCTGGGGGTGCTTGGGCAGAAGGTGGCCTGTCCCATACTGATCTTATTGTTTCCTCTGGTCCCTAAGGGAAAGAACAGATCTTGGATCTGGGTGTTTTTTCTGGCACGCTGTCCCTCTCGTAGGGCAACTCAAATTGCACAAAACACAGATTTTAGGAAAATTCAAATGTGTTCCCTGGTGGTCACATGTCCCGATCTTTCTTTAATGTGAGCAAGAACAGGATGGGCTCCCAGCTATGGCAGAGTTGGGTCCCCAGGTTAAGACATTTCACACTGAACAGCTACCGTGGGGCTGTTTTGCCTATCCCTGCCTACACAGGCTGAAAAGTCCCAAGCATATAACAAGGCTGGAAGGAAGGAAATCAGTGAGAAACGTGAAGATTTCCCAAATTTTTGCAGTCATTTTTATAAACATAAATGTAGTTGGTTAGCTGCCTAGATAACTGAGGCACTGAAGTTTGTTGGAGTATTAATTCATACTGCATTAAATTTGGCACTTGTTTATTAATCTTTTTGTATGTAGGTGGTTTATTTTCAGGAAATTGTGACAGCCACTGAATCAATCCAATTCTCACTGCTGGAGCTCCACCAATGTCCTTGTTTTAACTCTCTTTGAAACAACACTACACTTACAGTCTTAAACCAAACACCTACCCCACAAATCTACTATCACTTGTGAATCAACAACTTCATTAATCTCAGAACTGTTCTGATATTTTGCATTTCTAATCAAACTGTTATCTGCCATATTAGTATCCAACTGACTGATTATTTGCAGACCCATTGAATGCTTTGCAAGAATACTGATAAAGTTTACACTTCAGAAGTAAAATTGCATCATCTATATCTAACAAAACCATTAAATCTAGAGCCTCAGAACTAGAAACAGCCAGAACACTGACCACTTAATTTCACCCACTTCTCTGTGCTGAGTTGCATCATTTGTGTTTGACTCAGGCAAACCTCAGAAAAGCATTTGAACACATCAGGAGATGCAGACCCAACAATTTCCTTCTGTAGTTTGATTCAATAGTTTATAATCTCCCTAAAACATATTTGCACCTTATTTCTTATTTAAATTTGTCTAGCCTAGTTTTGAATCATTAATTATTTTTACACCTTTTTCTATAATTCTGAAGTGGATTAAAAACCACTTCCATTCCCAATTAATTTTCCTCCTGAGGTCACCTTGAACTTTTCATTGCTAAGCTAAAGCAAAGGCACTCTTTACATCTCCCAAGGAACTTCCTCCAATTTCCACTGTATTTTTAGGATATTGTTGTGTTCTCAGCAACTTTTCATGTTTCTTTTAATATAACTGCCAGAACTGCACATTATCCTAGCCCTAGTCTAGCCAATTTTGTACATAAAGGTAAAAGCCACCTTTCCATCCTTAATCATTACTTAGAAACATAGAATTATTTTGGCTGGAATAGACCTTTAAGATGGTTAAGTCTAACTATTAACCTGCCAGTACCAATTCACCACTAAACTGTGTCCCTTAGCACCACATCTACCTGTCTTCTAAATGCCTGCAAGGATGGTGACCCCACCACTTCCCTGGGCACCCTGTTCCAGTGTTTTACAAGCCTTTACATTGGCAAGACTTTCATTAACCCTTTCTTTCACAAAATGCTTAGCAGCTAATGCATTCTGACTGTATCTGAATGCTTTCTAGAATTATTTTCCAGAACTTCCAACCCTTTTAACCTGGGTGTTAAAACTAATACTCTTTTGGCCAAAGCAAATATTTCAGGCATGCACGCATTTCATGCACACCAGCTACACAGGCCGGGTCATTGAATTCTTCCAGGTAAACCTAAATTTAAGCACGTGTGTTCACAGACAGCATAAGAATGGATAGATATGAGCAATGCGATGATTGTCTTGTTCATACAGAAGTTACAGACCTTCTTGGTTTCAAAAAAGCCTAAGGAATTTATATGAACTCCATCGTCTGGAAACCTGAGTCCCTCATAAGTTTGGTTGTGTTTATACAGAAAACATACCTGGATGCACTCAGGTTTGCACACAGGTGTCTGAGGAAGAACAAATGGTTTGGACATATAAAAAAGGGCTCAGGTGGAAAACTCTGTACGCTTCCATACCCTCGGCCAAGAAGTGACCAAGACGTCTGTCCTGGTAGGGCCATGACACGGCCCAGTGCAGACCCAGACAGGCCTTGGGATGTCTGGACAGGGTCCTTTTCTTTCCCCTCCCTCCTGCAGGAAAAATGGGGCAGCACGGGAGGGGGAACAGGGGGGATGGGACTCCTGCCTGTCTAGTAGACAGGATGTTTAATTGGGGTGAGAGCACCCAGGCTGACCACTGTTCCCCTGGATACAAGGTCCTTGCTTCTGCTTTTTATGGTTACAGCCTGGCAGAACGTTTTTCCATTGGGCAGCTACGCGTTAGCTTCAGTGCCCCGTTGGACCAACTGATCTCTGGCAATTTGATTATATACAAGTGACTTGGTAGTCACCCTTGCTTTGCCTTGCCTTGCTCAAGCCTGCTGAAGTCTTGCCTTGCTTTAAGCCTTGCCGCCTTGAGTTGCCCTGCCCTGCATCGAGTGTCTGGTCCAGAGCCTGGGATAAGGCCACGAGCCATACACGTGCAATCCAGAGAAGCCATGAGCCTGGAAGCCAGAGCCGCCTTAGCCTGCTTCCCCTTGCCAGCAGAATCATGCCATGCCTCAGTTTACCCAGGAACCACGCCAACGCCCGTCGCCAAGAGCCATCAGCTGGAGCCAGACCAGCCTGGGACCATGCGGTAAACCTTTCCTGCCAGCAATCTGCCGTGCTGTGCCTTACGAGAGTGCCCCAAAGCCAGCAGAGCAGCAGTGGCAGCATCCCCACGTGGGTGAAACTAGCTGTAACTAATTCATTGCCCTTTGGGTTTAAATGTTCTTATCAAGCCTCCCCCTTCTGTAATCGAGTGCTGTCTGCTCTCAGGGACTTTCTCTTTCAAAGTTGTTGCCTCCTAGTTTGCACAGAATAGTTTGTATTTTGCCCTAAGACTGCATAATTCCATTGTAAATACATCTTCCAACCGTACAACAATCCTTTTAACAAGTTTTGGCATATTTCATAATAAAAGGTTACTATTTTTATTAATACCCATTTGCCATATTGTTTATTAATTATTGTTGTGAGGGTAATTAACAAATATTCCTTCCCTCGACCACAACAATGTCATGGCATGGGCTGGCCAGGGGTGAAGACAACCCTTCAGTCCTTTGGCTAAACTTATTCTTCACTTCAGAGAGGAATAAAGGATTTGGTAATCACAAATCTAATGTTCTAGCCATGGAGCTGGCACTTATTTGTACATGGAGAGACTTGAGGTCTGGTGCCTTCTCTGATGGCAATACAGACATTGAACTGGAAGAGATTTATAAAATACTGGACCAGGACCAGGAATCCTAACACAAAGCAAAGAACTTACCCCAAAAGTATCCCTAGACTGTGCTTAGATTAATTTATGACAAAAAAGTTTCTGCTCTGTGCAGTTATCACTTCAGTTTAAATGAGTAACAATAAAAAATTAATGATACATAGCTTTATCTAGGGTGGAATTATTTACCATAAACTTGGATTAAATTTTCATAAGGTCTTAACTGATTCTGGCACATACATTTCATTGTCTGTTTACACGACTTTGTCTAGTAAGCTAAATAATTTTTTACTAGAAATATTTCAGTTACACACCATATCAGCCTTTCTCCACTGTAGTCCTTCTTTCCCCAAAGAAATTGTTTATCTCCAATCTAGCAACAGCCTTGCAATCCTTTTTTTGTCTTTGTGCTGGGTGGTAGTTAATTATGACCTCTAACAAGAGCCTGCTGAATTACACCAATCAAGCAATACATTTGTTGGAGCTTTCCACTGATGCAGCTATATTAGTGTACTGAATATATACACTCAAAACCCCCCACAGGCCTCTTCACTGCTCTGTGCTAGCAATTAGACAAGATTAACATTTCAGTGGAGCTGTGTCAGCTTGAATGTGAATGTAGAAAAAATGAGCACAGCAATGATACTTTGTAGTGAACAAGTTTTCAAGCAATGATTCAAAATTACACCACGTTATCTCCCCTCAGATAAAATTGCAGAGGGCTGTAGATAAAATGTTGACTTTATTTTCTATATTTGAAAGGAGAATATTTATTCTCCAGTACTGAAAGCTTAGAACTGTCAGTAAAGAATATCCTTATTCACATCACACATTGAAAACTATAAAAAAAAAGTAAATTCCCAAGCAATTGTTTTTTTAATCTCCAGCAATGAGCAAGAGATGTGGCTTCTCCCTTTGCCCATTTGTTGCTGTTTCTGGATGGTGAGAGGGATGAAAAGTGCAGTGACTGAGTGGTTGTGGTGGTCAGCAGGCAACAAGGCTGCCTGTGCCTGGCTGTGGAAGGAATGGGATCAGCCAGGTTTCCAACCTTACTCACATAAACCAGCTATGTCCATAGCTCCTCTGAGAGCCTGATCTCAATGCCATCACATCCCTAAACTGTCCTGGCTTGTTACAATCCTTTTTCCAAAAAATGAAGCCCTCACCTACCACAAGGCAGAGACCACCAGATGGAAGAGCCTGCCCCATTCACAAGGAAAGTTCTTTGAGGGCAGAAATGAGGCCTCTATAACCCTGCCCCATGTCCAGGGGATCCCTGCCAGGCAGCAAGATGAAGCCATGGGCCATGGGAAACAGAGGTACTCAGAACAATTATTTTCAAAGACAGAAGAATGAACGTTGCCATAGCCTCACATCTGAACGGTTAAGCTTTGTCTGGTAATATTCTAGTACTGAACAGTGGCTTGTTGCCAATCTCTGGATGCTTCCAAGCTTTACAATGATCTTTTAAGTCCTCTCCTACATAACCTCTCCTACATCACAGCAACGGCTGCCATTTTACTGCAGGCAGACAATCCATAAAATAAGGTGATGAACTTCCATAAATGACAGGTGTATGCATACACACTGAAATCAGATGCGTGGCTAACAACTAACAGCATGGTCTCTGTACTCCCCAGAGCACAGTAAACAGGAGCAACCAGCAGTGGTAAGCATTTGCACAGCTGCTTCTAGGCTTCGCTTCTAAGTCCTCCCAGTCATATGGGCTCTTTGGAGACTCCTCGGAGCTTTCTGTGTGTGAGGTGTCCCAGCTGCTGCTGTTGGGTGGCAAGGCAGATTTTTGCATCTAGCAGACTCCAGTTATTCCTCATCTTAAGGTGCTTTTATCTCCAGCTGACTGCCAGTGAATGAGTACCAACCACCTGTTCAACAAGTGCTGAAGTCCTAGATAGCTGGAGGTCCAGTCACACTGAGGTGAAGCAGCTCAAAGGGGAAGCATTTTTTGCAGAAAGACACAAGAGGCTAAAAACTCTACTGAGGGTGGAGTACACATACTCAGCAGCACTGGTAACACACTACAAGACATGGTCCCCAGTACCAACTGCAAGAGCGCAGCAGGACCCTTGTTTCAGTCTCAGCTCAGGAGCACTACTCAGGCCTGTCCTCGGCTGAGTCCTGTCTTACTACCTTTGCCAGTGCTCTGGAGGAGATGGCAGAAGGCTTATTGATTCATTTTCAAGAAGACAACAGATTGTGGAGACCATTGTTATGCTCAAGGAGAGGCTGCCATTCATGTAGGCCAGACTGGCTGGAGGAATGGGCCAACAGGGATTGTGTGAAATTTGACAAGGACAAATGCAATGTCCTGCACCTAGGATGGAAGGACCCTTTGCAGCAACCTAGGTGATCCTGCTGCACAATAAATGGGACGTGGGCCAGCTGTGAGTCCTGACAACAATGACAGCCAATGGCTGAATTAAGAAGGGACAGAAATAGGGAACAAGGGGAGTTGTTGTTCCCCTCTACTTGGCACTTTAGACCACAGCTAGAAATAGCTAACAGTTTTGCCCCCTTCCAGCAGAAAAAGCACATTGATAAATCAAAGTGAGTTCAGGAGAGGTGGTGGGTCTGGAGAACCTGGCCTCTGAGGAGAGGCTGGAGAAGCCATGCTTGTTCATCCTGGAGCAAAGAGGGCTTTGGGGGACCTAGCAGCAGCCCCTAGTGCCTGTGGGAAGGTCATTGAAGCGAATGAGGTCTCCAAATTGGGCTAGACAGGGAGGAAGACACAAAGTACGTAAGTTAGGTATAAGGAGACACTTTTTTTTTCCCCCCCCCTCCCATTAGGGCAATCAGAAAGAAACAGAGGTGTCCCAGAGAGGTTGTGCAGTCTCTGACTATGGAAGTTTTCAAGACAGGACTGTATGTAGTCCTAATCAGCCTGATCTGATTTCAGAACTGACCTGCTGTGAGCAGGAGGTCGAAGCAGAGACTCCTGAGGTACCTCCCAGTCTAAGTTATTCTATGTTTCTCTTAGCAGCCCATCCTATCCCTATCTTTGGATGACACTGGTCTGCTCTACCAGCTATGACCAACAATGATGACAATTTAACTAAACCATCTTAAAAGTAATTAGATACAAGGGAAGAGGGGTGAAGCAAGTGATACTTCCAGGTAAGGGAAACTTGAACCTATAGATGTGAAAGGAGAGAGGCAATGAAAATCCCAATGTATGTGTTGAGCTGTGCTAGTTCAACACCAACAACACTGGACATTAGGAGGGAAAATTATCAGGCAGGCTGGTTAAACAGTGGTTCAGATTGCCCAAAGAAGTTGAAGAGTCTCCACCCTTGAAGATACTCACAGCTTGTCTATACGTGTGATGACCTAAATGTGAAGGTGCATCTGATTTCAAACCTGTCCTTGATGGGGTATTAGATCAGACAGACTCCTAAACCTCTAGACAACATAAAATACAAGAACAGAAACCTCACAGGAGAGCTGAGATCCTGGCAGCAGAAGTGGTGCCAGAAGAACATTGAGGAGATCCAGATGAAGGCTTACAAGCACACAAAGTTTTTGCTATTGCTTTTTCTCCCATAGAAAGAGCAGTGCCTCACCTCACCAAGAGAAAACACAGAGCCCAAGGATGAGGACATTAACAACCTCTTCCTTCACAAGTCCAGCATGTGAAAATGAGGTCTTAGTATGAGCAAATGAGGTCTTTGAAGATATCATACAGGTCGAAAACATGGAGTTTCATCCTTAAGAACCATCCTTTCGGGAGACATTTTATACTATTAATTTTGCCTCCAGCGGCAAGGCATCAGCTGAAGACATGATTTCTATGACACATATCAGGCAGGTGAGTCTCATCTAGTCTTTTCCAGCTGATGTGGCTGATTGTAACCCATAGGAGTTTAACAGTACATCCTTATTCTGTCTGTCTGCAAAAAAAGGCCCAATAACCATGGGATCTCCCTGCTTGCTGTTGCTGAAAACACTGTGCTCAAACTATTTTAGAGCACTACAAGAGACTGTTTGCCGAACATTTTGCATGGATAGAGATGACTGAAATATTGCCAAGAGTAGGAGAGCCTACTGTTTCCGAAGGGAAAACTGATGACAGGCCAGGTCACCTAAGGGAAAAAGGGTGGTGCTGGAGGATATGAAGATGGCAGTGTGACATGCCCTCAGCTTCCACTTTGCAAGCAGTGATTGCTGTGAATTGTAGCTGCAGCTGCTCTGCTTGTACCAGCTGCTGGAAAGCCTGGAAGAAGCTACAAAATCTTAAGGCCCTTTCACAATGGGACTTTATGGGAAACATCCTCTGGCACTCATCTCAGCTGACCCCAGATAACACCAAGCAAACAGAGGCACCACTCTCCTGTTCTGTGTTGAAGGAAGGGAAGCTGCCATCCTCAAACTCTCTACCACCATCAGTTACAGTTTTAACCAGGCAGCTTCAGGAAGCAGGTCACGACCATAATCCAGAGCCTTGTTGTGCCTTCACTAATGCCAAAAAGGCTTTTGATACAGCCATAAATTATAAATCAAGCCCATAAATAAACAGTCTGTGACAGAAATGAAGCATTTTAACTGATGTGTGGGGATCTAATTATATGTCTTTGAATATTTGCTACAGTTACACTTTTAATCCCACATAGGCAGGAATATTTACAAATATTGGAAAATGCTTCACTTTAATTCTTGCAGTCTAGCTGTCTTAAGTTCAGAGCAAACATCTCTGCTACAGGACACAGTGTCTTGTGTCCTTGTGGAGGATTGCTATGAAACAGCAAAGTGAAACATAACCTCTGACACAGCGATGCCTTGAACCTGGAACTTCATAGGATTGCCACTACAGGTTTTGCCATGTGGGAAGGTCTTAGTTCTTATCTCTGAGGCTTTGGATGTTGCCTTCCTATAGGGACAGACCCTGTTTCTCTGTGATGCTTGTACTGCAATATGCTGATGACAATGACCTTCTTCAGGATTGATTACAGCTCTAGATGGCACAAAGGAAGCTAAATAATAATGACAGATCCATGCCCCTAGGGAGCATAGAGAGTAAGAAAAGCACACTAAAAGAGATACCATGACACAAAAGATATATGAAGAAGAATGAGATATCCAGAAAAGAAGATGCTTCTGTACAGCTTTAGATTTGTTATCTCTGACCCTTGATACCATCAGAATTGGAGACAGCATCTCTGATGATGAGTGGGTAGGAGCCAAAGTGATGCAGCCCTAAGCCAGAGGTCTGAGCCCCTGCTACCAGGGCACATGGCAACAAGCAGACATGTCAGTGTTCCTGATGGAGGAGCAGGCAGAGTGGTGTCACAGATGGCCGAGTGTCTGTTACTACAGCACTTTGGTGTGACAGATGAGCAAAGGATCTAATTATATCACTGGAAGAAGAGAGCCATCTTGCCCTCTCCTGTGATCTACACTGCTCATTGCAGAACTGCTGTGTAGTACAAGATGCAGCAGAGCATTAGCTGCCCTACAGCACAGCAATACATCACGCATGTACCCATTCTGTGGCCACCCTAAAATATGGCACTGCTTTTGCTTGCCAGTCCATCACTTGATAAAGGGACAGGAGGTGTAAAAATCCTCAGTCAGATAACTGCATTGGGAGTGTAAGTTTCACACAACTCATGCAGAAAGCAAGGAACTGTACCAAGGGCTTATATTCATTTTCCCCTATCCATGCAGCAGCTATTCATAAAAGAGCATGAAAGAGCAATTCCAGCTGACTTCATGTCCTACTGCACTTATGTTCCTGCAATCATACCGTTTCATCTTGATTATAACCAGAACACACCATGAAACTAGAGAGGGAGAACAGGAGTGGGGAAAAAGAGGCATAGCTGTAAAATTGATCTAAGTGCCTGAACTGAAAGGATCACTTCAGATCACCACGCTGGCATTGTAAAGTTATACAGCATTCAAAACTAACCAACATAGTCACCTAGTATCATGTTGCTGGGTCTAAGAAAGCAAGCAACTGCAGAGTTATTATAGAACTGCTGAGTTTGGAAGAGGCCTTTGAGATCATCAAGTCCAACTACGATTCCTGAGGCTAGTTGATGTTCTGTTTGGGCTGCCTATACATCTGTATTTTCATATGCCAGCTATCTCACCAGGGCAGAAGAGAAATGTAAACACAGCCTTCTTGCAGAGTGGATAAGATATCTGTCACGGGTCACATTTTTTAGTTTCCCTGATTTCATACTGATGCTACTCTGTTCCTCTTCAGCTGCAGATAACTGTTTTTAGACAACTGAAACCCTTAGGCTGTTGATATAATCAGGAAGGAATGATGTCTCACTAGTGATTTTTATTGCTGTGGTGAATACTACCCACAGCATCTCCTGAAGTCTGCTGCTTTTTGTGCCTTGCATGACTTCTGAAGAGACAGATTGGGAAAAACCTTGGAGACACGACTCTGGGCAAAGCTGAATATACAAATAGAATCATAGAATCATAGAATCAGTCAGGGTTGGAAGGGACCACAAGGATCACCCAGTTCCAACCCCCCTGCCATGGGCAGGGACACCTCACACTACATCAGGCTGGCCAGAGCCTCATCCAGCCTGGCCTTAAACACTTCCAGGAATGGGGCCCCAACCACCTCCCTGGACAACCCATTCCAGGCTCTCACCACTCTCATGGTGAAAAACCTCTTCCTCACATCCAGTCTGAATCTCCCCACTTCCAGCTTTATTCCATTCCCCCTAGTCCTGTCACTACCTGATAGCCTAAAAAGTCCCTCCCCAGCTTTCTTGTAGGCCCCCTTCAGATGCTGGAAGGCCACAAGAAGGTCACCTCAGAGCCTTCTCTTCTCCAGACTGAACAGCCCCAACTCTTTCAGTCTGTGCTCATAGGAGAGGCACTCCAGCCCTCTGATCATCCTGGTGGCCCTTCTCTGGACATGTTCCAGCATGTCCATATCCCTCTTGGAATAGGGGCTCCAGAACTGGACACAGTACTCCAGGTGGGGCTCTCACCAGAGCTGAGTAGAGGAGGAGAATCACCTCCCTTGACCTGCTGGCCACACTTCTCTTGATGCAGCCCAGGATCTGGTTGGCTTTCTGGGCTGCAAGTGCACATTGACAGCTCATGTTGAGCTTCTCATCCACCAGCACTCCCAAGTCCCTCTCCTCAGGCTGCTTTCCAGCCAGTCACTGCCCAGCCTGTATTTGTGCTTGGGATTGTCTCGACCCAGATGTAGGACCTTGCACTTGATCTTGTTGAACCTCATGAGGTTGGCTTGTGCCCACCTCTCCAGCCTGTCCAGGTCCCTCTGGATGGCATCCCTTCCCTCCAGCGTGTCTGCTGCACCACACAGCTTGGTGTCATCAGCAAACTTGCTGAGGGTGCACTCAGTGCCACTGTCCGTGTCACCGACAAAGATGTTGAACAAGACTGGTCCCAGAACTTCAAAAGGCTTTTAGGCTTCAAAAGTCTTCATCTGTATTTTGTGTATTGTTTCAATTGACAAATTCTTAATCTTATGCTAATGCAGCTCCTTATGTGCTAGGTACCTGACAAAAGCAGAGCAAATTCAGACACCCTTCCTTCAGGTGTAAAATAGTAGAATCATGGAATCATTTTGGTTGGAAAAGACCTCCAAGATGACTGAGTCCAACCATTGACCTTACACCATGTCTACATGTTTTTTGAATACCTCCAGGGATGGTGACTTCACCACCTCCCTGGGCAGGTTGTTCCTAATATCCCTTGGCACAATGTGAGGCCATTTCCTCTTATTCTATCACTTGATATTAGAGAGAAGAGATCAACACCCACCTCACTACAACCTCCTTTCATGTATTTGTAGAGACCAAGAAGGTCTTCCCTCAGCCTCCCTTTCTCCAGGCTAAAAAAATCTCAGTTCCTTCAGTCACTTCTGCTATTTCTGATACAAGCCAGGATGATGTTGACCTCCCTGAGCACACCACTGGCTCATGTTCAGCTGGCTGTCAGCCAGCAACCCAGGTCAGTTTCTGCTTGGTAGCTTTCCAGCCATCTGCCTCAAGTCTGTAGCACTTCATGGGATTGTTATGACCCAAGTGCAGGATCTGGCACTTGGCCTTGTTAAACCTAATATAACTCATCTCAGACAATCGATCCAGCCTGCCCAGATCCCTCTGCAGAGCTGTCTGACCTTTGAGCAGATCACCACTCTTGCTCAATTTGGTGTCATCTGTGTATTTCCCACCTAGGCATGTAGATTTTGCTGCTTCATTTTCACATCACTTTATTAACTATTTTAAGGAACAAGTAAAGGACACATCCTTACATGTGCATGAGGCACAGACTGGAATTGTGCTCATCTAACCAGTGCAAATGCAGTGGTATTTATATATCCCAGAGGACAACTGCCTTTGTTTAAAGCTATTAAATTCTAATAGACTTTCTCTGACTTACACCTGCGATAGATCTTGCCCTGCCTTTTGAAATGCTTCTAGTTTGTGCACAATTTTGGGGATTTAAAAGGAGCCTAAATGTATTAGTTTCTGAAATCCCATTACATTTTAATAAGACTTCTACTTCTAAAGTACTGAGGTCTCCTGAAAAAAAATGATACTACTAAATTAACTACATGATAATTCCTTCCAGAAAGCTTGGTGTTAACTAAGCTTGTCTCCTGCATTTCAGTGTTTTAGGACTTTCTTTTGCTTGACTTGTTTTTGAGCTTCATGTTTTTTTTATCATCCTTGTTAAGGATATCTCTGAATTTAGAGTGACATTCATATCTGACACCATGAACAGGAAAATTGATGAGTCACAGCAGCCTCAATTTCTTGCCTGCAACTGTGAGGGAGAAATATCCTGCTAGGAATATCTGTGTACTTTATAATCAGATTCCCCCCACTCCTGTTACCCTGATTTACAGATTTGGGGTTTAAACTGCGCTTTTGCAAATGTATGAAAAAAAAAAAAAAAGCTTCAAGTGTTAAGCAATACAGAGACAATCAAGGCAGCATCCACCAGAGCAGTCCACTGACTTGGCTTTTTCCAATCAGCCTGAATCCTATTTCCCATTGGTCTCCAACACCTTTCCTAGGTGGGATGCAGCCATGAGATGGAGGAGGATGTTGTGAAGTCCTGTGGAGCTATGGCCTCTTGTGAGCACTGTATCAGGTACTACTGGGATAAGGAAATCCTATACCTCATTTATATTCTCCTTATATCTCTGCCTAACTGCCAACAAAGCTGTTACAAAATGCTTTGTCCCAACAGGAAGACTAGGAAAAATTTCTTTACAGAAAGAGTGGTCAGGCATTGGAATAGGTTGCCCAGGGAGATGGTGGATCACTATCCCTGAAGGTGTTCAAAAAATATGTAGACACGACACTTGGTGACACGTTTAATGGCAGTGATGGTTTTAGGGTGATGGTTAAACTTGATTATCTTGGAGGTCATTTCCAACCAAACCAATTCTATGGTTCTGTAACAGTTTGTGATCACCCTGTAATGTATGTCTTAAAGGCTCTCCAGTATGCCCTAACAGGATTTACAGTGAAATAACTGTAAGTGAGGGGTCCTGGGGCAGCTGCTGTACTTGGGGAGCACCACGGTTTCTGGTGGCTTCTTGCCACTGGAGATAGCAGGGGAATTTTCAGTTGCAGTAGCTCCTGTTGCAGAAAAGGGCTTCGACTGGATGTAGGATGAGAGATCTGTTCATCTCTTTGGGAGAAAAACGTATCTATGAGAATTTAACTAATGTAAAAATCCTCCTTAAATACATATCCAACTTTAGAGTCTTCCAGTGATTTTTTTTCTTCTTTCTAGAAGATAGCTGTCTATAGTAGTTATTAATGTCTAACTGCAAAAGTGCCTTTGCATGCATTCCTGCATGCAATTACTGTGATAAAATACAGAGGCAGCTCAGGTGCTGTAGTGCTTGCACCATCTTTAATGAACGCAGATACAGATACATACTTCCTGTATTAGTTCCGAAATATTTTAGAGACCTTATCATAGCCAAGATACTGGTTTCCTCAGAAACACACTGCTGAGATCTTGTCAATGCTTCAAGTTTTGATCCTCATCTCAGGGCTCTGCTCTTCATCATGTGGCTTCTCATTGACAATAGCTTTGTTGGTATTTCAACAAAATTTCATAGAATGATAGAATGGAGGGGACCCTAAAGATTGCCTAGTTTCAACCTCCCTGCCATGGGCAGGAACACCTTTCACTAGAGCAGGTTGCTCAAAGCTCCATCCAACCCAGCCTTGAACACTTCCAGGGAGGGAGCATCCACAGCTTCTCTTGGAAACCACTCCCACAATAAAGAATTTCTTTCTAATATATAATCTAAATACCGCCCCCCCACCTTTTCAGTTTGAAACTGTTAACCCTCATCCTATCACTACACTCCCTGATAAAGAGTCACTCCCGGGATTCCTTTCTGTATTTGAGTTTGTCCAGGAGCTCCTTGTTCTTCCATGTGGGCCTCCTGCAATTTTTGCCTGACTTTCTCTTTGTTAGGGTGCATTTCTTTTGCACTAAGTGCCTTAGAAGGTGGAGGGAGCAAATCAGAGCCCCTGCCTTCACACAGGATATAAGGGAACACTTGGAGTCATGTGCAACCTGGTCCCAGGGGGTGCCCCCATTGGCTGTTTGTTTTCACACACCATGCTGAGCACGATGGCTGTTTACATCTGCACACATGAGATAATCTGGGTGAGCCTCACTGTCAGATAGACATGATTTGTGTCATTTAAGTTTCTTTGTATTTTGCCATAAGTATATTTCCAATATTTTGAACCCACAGTGTTATGGGGTGCTCTCTGTGTCCAGGCCACCTTCTAGGCTCAAGGGCAAAATCTGACCCTTCATAAAGCCTAAGGGTTGGCATGGCAGTGGTGTCCTTCCAGTTTTGCTGTTTAGCCCTTGTAGACAGGGCATGAAGGCTTTGCTCCAGGTTGCAGCCATCTCATGTGGTTGACCTTTGAGGGCTGAGGTGGCTCTCTGCATGCCCAGACAAGCAGGATGGTGGGCTAAATCACACTCCTCCAGGTAGTTGGCCAGTAACTCTCCTGCTTGACCCACTCAATTCATCAAAATGCAGACTCTGTTTCCATGCCATGCTCTGCCCCACTGCTGAACCAATTATTACAACAGTCCTATGCAAGTAGATTAAATCAATATTTTACCCGTCTAGGAAATTGTAATCCTTGGAGGTGAGGAGGGGGGACCACAAGGACAAG